>NC_138991.1:38052005-39267005 GCF_964341445.2 Mesoplodon mirus
CAGGATGTGACAAAAGCCTTTTCATGTGTCTGTTGATCATTTGTATGTCTTCTTTGGAAAAATGTCTGTTCAGGTTCTCTGCTCATTTTTTAATTGGGATGTTTGTTTTTTTTGGTACTGAGTTGTATGAGTTCTTTACTTTGAATATTAAACTCTTATCAGATATATCATTTGCAAATATCTTCTCCCATTCAGTAGGTTGCCTTTTTATTTTGTTGGTAGTTTCCTTTGCTGTGGAAAGGCTTTTCAGTTTGATGTAGTCCTATTTGTTTATTTTTGCTTTTGTTGCCTTTGCCCAAGGAGACACATCCCAAAAAATATTGCTCAGACTGATGTCAAAGAGTTTACTGCCTATGTTTTCTTCTAAGGGTTTTATGGTTTCAGGTCTTCCATTTCAGTCTTTAATATATTTTGAGTTGATTTTTGTATATAATGTAAGAAGGTGGTCCAGTTTCATTCTTTAGCATGTAGCTGTCCAGTTTCCCCAACATCATTTATTGAAGGGGCAGTGCTACTCAGCAAGCAGGAGAAGCTCCCATCCCTGCCCTTCTCGCGGTGTATGTTGTCACTCCTAATAGGGAAAAGATCAACTCCTGCCTTCCCTTGTCTCTCCTGATTAGAATCACCAGTACCCTCCACATTGGGGACCAGACTCAGTGTGTTTCTGAGCCAGCCCTGACCCAGGCAGAAGCTGATCAGCAGCCCCAGCCCTGCCAGGAGGAGTGGGGCCCAGAGTTACTCCTGCTGCCTGTTGCTACCTGTCCTGATATGACCTGATCATGTCTGGTGCTGTTGGTTTATTCAGAATTAAGCGAGGGTTCTGCCTCTCTGCATTTAACCTTCAGTCCATTATGGGGAGCAGCGCTCTGAAACATGCCCTCCCTGGCATTAGGATGCCTCCTGCCCTAGGGAGTCCAAACCTTCTCCCTTGGTTTCCAGATCCCAGCTGCCTCCCACTGTGAGGGGAGGGGCTGTCTTTTGTACTTGTAGGACAAGTTGACCAGCCTGCTGGTTTGAACTGCATCGTGTAGCCCCTGCCTGCGCATCCTGCAGCTCACCAGTCCCTTTGTGCTGCATTGTGTAGTGGATGATCCAGCCAGTACTGGCCTCAGACCTGCGCAAAGGGGCTTCTGTCCTGGCTTGCACACTTTAGAGGGTCCCACCAGGGCTATCTTCCAGCTGGGCGCAACCCCTGGGGCAAGAAGACCACCTGGTCAAGAGGATATGCCCACCTGGAATCCACAGCTTCCCCCTAGATCATATTCCAGATACCTGAAACTCAGAACTCAGCCCCTACAGTCATGATTCTACTTCTAGGGCCTTTGTAAGCCTCTCCCCTGGGAGCTACCATAGTATGAACGACTCTAGGCTTGAAGCTTAGCCTAAAGCTATTTGCATGGGGTGTGGAAAGAATTTAGACATGTGCAAACATTCAAGGCCTTTTGCAAAGCAGGATATAACCCAGAATGGGGAGAAAGGGATCAGGCAGGGGGCTGGGGGTGAGGGTCTCCACAATGCCATATTCAGCACAGAACCCAGAGAAGCTCAAGAATTCTAAATTCTGACTTGGCTTTTTAGGTTATCGTGAAGGTCTATTTGTCAAGGAAGAAATACATGCTTTATTTAGCAGTTCGTTAGCTTGACTTACAACCTGTTACTATTTCTCTGCCTGGCGTGAAGCCTCTATTTATTCTCTTACCCTGGACCCTACCAAAGTCAGAGGTGGGTCTAGGCTCAACCCTTGTCCTATCTGGTCACAACAGCCTCCCTACCACTTCCTCATGTTCTTGAGACGCCATATGTTTCATACTCAGGTGGAGCCAAAGTGTGACATAAATAGTCTTGCAGCATCACAGGAGGTAGAGGGAAGCAAAATACATTCAGAGGAGTGAGAATATGCTGATAAAAATAATAGGGGCTTTAGAAACCAGCCAACCTAAATCCCAGCTCAGCTAGCAAGAAATTTGACTTCTCCAAGCCCTAATTTTCTCATTTGATACAAGCGGGAAGGATTCTATACCCTAAGTTTGACAAGGATTAAACAAATGAGTCAGTCCAGGGCCTTACACAATACCTGGCTCATAATCTACACTCAGTAAACAAGCCTCTACCTCCTGCTAATTTTGGAAGGTTTCTTTCTCTTAGAACGGGACCCACCGACACCAATTTTTGTCCTTTTCCAGCACAGTGCATGGAAAAGGTATTTGCCACTGGAATCTGATGTCTGTTGCAAGAGCTGCCCGTTCTTGGACTGTCCAGTCTATTCCAGGACCCCTGACTTCACTCCCCCCGTCTCCCAATCTCCAACTCCAGGGTCTGGTCTTTCCAGCCACGTGGGCTGCTTCCATCTTGCTTCACCACTGTTTGGAATGATTATCCAGGATGTTGTGTTTGGGTTTTTTTGCCATGAGCTTTCCCCATAAGCCATTCTGGAATGTATATTCTAATGCATCCAGATTGACCTTCCTCCTTCCCCCCACGCTCTGGCTCTCACGGCAGGTCTGGTTGTGGGCACCATCCATGGTTCAATTAGGGCCATGAATGGGGCTAATGTGTCCCATCTCCTCAGGAAATAGAAGGCAGATGGTGGGATAACTGCCTAAATCCAGAAAACTAGGAGAGAGGGATAGAGTCCTTTTTAGTGCCCAGATGAAGAAGTAAGGAACTCTAAGCCTAGCAAAGTGCCAGGCAAGCTAACCTGTAACTCTTCCAAGTATTCATTATAAGTTGGTTTGCTCTAGGTTTCTTGGCAAAGTTGAATTTTTAAAATTCCACCTTGTGTTACTTCAACTAAAAGAGAATCCATTTTAGCCTATAAATAGAGATCTATAACCAAACTCTCAGAGGGAACCTGGCTGGATATATGTAGAGGATATATAAAGAGGTGAACATTTGGCAGGGATCTAGAATGACTAGAATTTCTCTGACCTTCCCATTGGGAAATTCCCTCATAGACTATGGCCAGACAAATGGTACCCCATGCTCAAGGGAGAAGGCTGGACCCATCCCTGCCTTTGTCTTTCCTGAGCCTTCCACAATCATTAAATCCTGCACTTCTGTCTCCTTGGTACTTCTCAACTCCATCCACATCTCTTTATCTCCATCACCACCATCTTTTGACAGGCAACCCCCATAATCTCCTAATTCTCCTACTGCTTCCAGTACAGAGAGAACCACTCACAGCTTCAAGGTGCAGGGAGAGTGTGCGCATAGTGGTCTCCAGGAGCCTGGTCAGAAAGATGGATCCAAGGGCTGGAGAGAAGACAAATGAGCTGTTTTCAGAGCACAGTGGTCAGAGAATGGCCAGGCATCCCAGTTGTTCCCAATGGCATGTGGGAAGAGTGAGGGATGGGCTTCGAGTACGAACCAAAAAGAACTTCATAGGCTCTGAAATGGCTGGACTTTCTGGAAGTACTCAAATCACCCTTGAGAACCAATGCCTTTTAGTTTAGGTTCCCCCTTGACCCGAGAAACAGGTTTTGAGACAAAGGCTTGAATACAGGTAGTTTATCTGGGAAATGATGGCAGGGAACAGGAGTGAGGAACTAGAGAAAGATGGAAAACCAACACCAGGATGAGTTCCAGAGTTGGCTACCATGGAATAGGGTACTTGATCCTGGACCTAGGGGCAGTAAAATCTTGCACCTGTGTAAAAAAATCCTTTATCCAGTTTGTTATCATTTTCCTGCCTGGACAGACTGGATTGGGTAGGGCATTTAGGGAGTGCTGGTCATCAGGTTTGGTAGTCTAAAATCTAGAGCAGGAAGCAATGTTATCTGCTGGGGCAAAGGGGCTGCAGGAACCTGGTGAAGACTGCAGTTCTGGGACCCAGTGGGTTGCAGTTCAGAATCAGAATCCAGACCTTTTTTTTTTTTTGATTGCTATGTTTTATTTTATTATTATTTTTAACTGAGGTATATTTGATGTATAATATTTTAAAAGTTTCAGGTATACAACCTAGTGATTCACAATTTTTAAAGGTTATCTTCCATTTATAGTTATTATAAAATATTGGCTATATTCTCTGTGCTGTAAAATATATCCTTGTGGCTTATTTATTTTACATATAGTAGTTTGTACCTCTTAATCCCCTAACCTATCTTGACCCTCCCCCTCCCCTCTCCTCACTGGTAACCACTCCTTTGTTCTCTATATCTGTGAGTCTGTTTCTTTTTTGTTATATTCACTAGTTTGTTTTATTTTTTAGATTCCTTGTATAAGTGATATCATATGGTATCTGTCTTTCTCGTTCTAGCTTATTTCACTTAGTATGATAATCTCAAGGTCCATCCATGTTGCTGCAAATGGCAAAATTTCATTCTTTTTTATGGCTGAGTAGTATTCCATTATACACACCCACACGCACACACCACATCTTCTTTATCCACAGAATCCAGACCTTTCAAGGCAGCTTAGGATATATGTCTCTGAACTGTTGCTGGGAGGAGGCGGAGAGGCACTTATGCCTTCGTGGGTCAAGCACAACCCCCAAACTGTTAACCCTCTGCACTTCTGGTTTTTTGTGGATGAAAGGTGAGGGGATTCCTGCAGGTGCCCCAGGCTGTGGACTCAACCTGCTTAAAACTGCTCACTGCAGTAGCTGCTGGAGTCAGAGATGGGGCTGAGAGAGCTCACAACGGCACCTAAGAAGGGTCCAGTGTTTCCAAGGAGTGCTGGTCGCCTCAGGTTCAATGTGACTTAGCGTCAGTGTGGGACTGAGTGCTGGCCGCCTTCCGGTTACTCCTCTTCCTTCTTTGCCCCACGTTGTCTATGTCCCAGAAGGCTGACCTGTTTGGACTGTGGCAACAGGCTTTCTCACCCTCTGGCTTCTGGCTGAGCTCAGCCCGTGGGAGCAGGGACAGTGGGCTCTGAGTTTATTCTCCTAGCTCCCTACCCGCAAGGTTGCCGTGGCCCGGCTGCATCCTTCCATGAAATGTGACAGCCGGTCTCCAGCCCCCCACCCCCTCTCTCTGGGCTCTGCTAAGCCCTCCCTCCTCTGTCCCTTCAGCCTTAGGGATGGTAACAGCTTATGATTTTGTCAAGGGCTCCTTTTCTTCAACTTTCCTCCAATGACCCGGTTTGAATGTGCTGGCTAATTCCAGAGCCCCCGATGGCTGGACTGGATTTCACAGTCAGCATCAGTCCCAGAGAGAAAGTAAGACTGATGCAGGAGGCAGATGTGAACTCATGGGAGAACAAGCCAGCTTGACTGACCCCACTCAGTGGGGAGGATGAGGAGATTGCAACCTTCCAGCAGATGGGCACCAGAGGCTCACTTCCCTCCAGAAATTCAGACCTGGGCTGGGGAGCAGCAGACGGTTTCCAGACTCCACTTTCTAGAGGGGCAAACATTCCTAGTGGACCACCAGGCTGGATGCTATGGCTCAGCCTCCTGCCGGGTGGGGTTGCAGGAGCAAGCCCCTATACCCAGCCAGGTGGTCTCATGGTTTTCCTTACGACCAGGTACCCAGGAAGCTGTCACAGAGCACAGGGAAACCACGGAGTGGAAGAAAACAGATGTGCACTGAACAAGCATCCTTACCTGTCAGGTGCTTTATCTGCATTCTCACTGATTCAGAACTACCCTTGAGTCTGCTTTTGACATCCCCATTTTATGGATCAGGACCACAGGGCTTAAGAAGGTCCAATCAATTCCACTAAATCACACAGACAGGAACTTGGGCAGAAGGATTCATGCTCATGCTCTTTCCACTATATACACAAACTCACTCCTCCCTGAGCTAGGGGGGCCTCACAGTGGGCTGTGCAGACAACCCTGTTGAATGTTGTTCTCCACTCGCCTCCCCCGAGCCCATCCCGACAAGCCTCCACAAATGTTGATCTGAAGGGTAATTTTCTTGTCAACTGAATAATTAATGGGCCGCACACTACAGTGGCCCTCTGTTATTCTGCTTCTCTTTCAAAATGAATAGCTGTTTAACCAATCACTTGGCAGACGTATTACCCTTAGGTGTTTCTGTCAGTCAGCGTTTTCACACATCGAGCCTGAAGTCAGCAGAATCAATTTGGATATCCGCTCTGGGAAGGTGAAAGCAGCCACGAATTAGAAATTCTTGGGCTATCTGAACTTGTCGCCTGTTAGCACTGCACGGCGTGCGGATTGCCCTTGCAAGCTCCTTGGCCCCATGCTTGGGCGCCCCGGCATTGTCTGCCACTTTTAATAAAGCGGGAAGAGGTCTTTTGTGGTGGCTTTAAGATAATGTCTTGGACGGCAAGCGAGTCTTTTCTTTCTCAGTCAACAGAGCATTTATTTTGCTGTTTCCCTTCACAGAGGCATAAGGCGGTAGCTTTACAAAAGAATTTCAAAACTTCTGATAGCCCGGGAATGGGAGACTAAAGAGGGTGTGCATTTAGGCAGAAACAAAATTCTGAAGCATCTGAGGGGTGCTTCAGAAGTGCCTTCTGTCAGAAGAGAGTTTACCAGATGCTTGCTAATGTTGAGATACTGCAAAAGGATCTGGAAGACGTGGTGAATTCTTGCAACCAACCTCCCCAATGGATCTGGCTTTTGCCCAACAGCAGTTGAAGAGGCAGAAATACTTGTAGAAACATTGCTGGTGCCCAGTCTTTGGCCTGCCCTGCAGGTCACCTGCAGAGGTCCCGTCTCTGCTGATGGCCTCCTGCATCTCTCTGCCCAAGGGGCTTCACCAGTCATAAGATCACGCTCAGGTCTTGAACTAGGGGACTGGCTGGACGCGTTGGAAGTTAGTTCCCTAGGAGCGACCTGCAACCTAGGAGTGACAAGTTGGTGAATAAATACTTCAACTTTCTCATCCCTCAGTGGGAAAGTGATGAGGTGAATCCACACGGTTTCCCAGAGGGCCCCAGGGGACTGGGTGCCAGTTGCCCACAGGAGGAAGACAGTGGTTGACAGCCCCATTTTGCCTGTGTGAAAGCAGAGGCTCTGAAAAGATGAATGGTCTTTCTTCTACACTCCTTCACACACAGTATGTGCATCTCACCTCACCTGTCTTCACCCACTTTTATCTCAGTCTTTGCTGACAAAAGCCAACTTCACACAGGCCATGACACACCTTGTGTCTGAACCATGAATCACTCTCTTTCTGTTTCAGATTTTCTCAGAGGCCATGTTGTGGGATGTCTGTGGGAACCCCTCCCTGACCCCCCCCCCCCAGGAATGAACATGTACAGATTCCAAACGTGAGGGAATTAGTTCCCTGTGGGCCAACCCGTGTCGATGGGAGACATTTATTTTTTTATATTGATCAATGTTGATACATTCAGACCTAGTTATTTCTTTTCTTAACTGAAGTATAGTTGATTTAAAATGTTGTGTTCATTTCAGGTGTACAGCACAGAGACTCAGTTATACATACATATATATCTATTCTTTTTCAGATTCTTTTCCCATATAGGCTATTACAAAGTAGTGAGTAGAGTTCTCTGCTATACAGCAGGTCCTTGTTGGTTATCTATTTTATATATAGTAGTGTGTATATATTCATCCCAAACTTGGGGCTAATGTCCTGGCAAGGTCACTTGGAGCCAGTCTTAATCCACTGCTGGGAGGGCTTCTTCAAGCTTCCACAGGATGATAAATAAGGTGGAATTTCAAGGACTGTTTTGGTACAGGAACGAGTTAGTGGTCAAAAAGTTGAGAGAGGTGGAATGTTAGAATGATTTATTACATGAAACCAGAACATTCAGCTCCTTACTTAACATGCTCTCCCATCTCACAGACTTCTCCCCACCTCCCCCAGTAGAATCTAGAAATGTGTTTTGCACATTTCTAAAACAGTAAGAAATGTGCTGGTGAGGGGAGCACCGAATTCTTTGAGGTTAATTGGCGGCTGTTCTCCATAGGGTGGAGATGCTGCCATGGGGCTGAATTCCCTGTTATCAGTGGGGATAATAGGACCTCTGTACTGCAAAGGCCAGGTGGTGGCACTTAACTGACAAGGCAAAGCAGAAATAATTAATATCATGGATAGCAAATCTTGGATGGTAGCCAGTGTACCCTAGACTTATAGGAATTTATGGCAATGACCATGACATTTCTGGGAACAAGATACATAGGAAGTTGTGGGTCAACCTCCTCCAATCAGTTGAAAGACCTTGAGAGCAAGCACCGAGGTTTCCCAAAGAAGAAGAAATTTGGCCTCAAGACGGCAGCATCAACACCTACCTGAGTTTCCAGGCTATTGGCCTGTCCTGCGATTTTCAGACTTGCCAGCCCCCAAGTTGTATGAGCCTATTCCTTAAAATAAATCTCTTGATGGATTGATAGATAAGTGATAGATAGATTCTGTTTCTCTGGAGACCCTTGATTGAAACAACTTCCTTCTCTGTTTGGCTTTTCCAAGATTCCTGTTCCCTGGGGGATTACTTCCCCAAATAAACTGTCATAACAAGTCCTTGTCTCAGGCTTTACTTTCTTGAGAGAACCCAGCCTAAGACAGTAAGTCTTTGAAAACATGGGCACTTTTACACTGTTTCAGTAAAATCCTGTGATAAGCCAATTGTTGTCTGACTGTAAGGACTTGTTATTGGTAGAGAAGTTCAAAATATTGAAATGAAACTTGATTAATGCATATTTTCTTGAAGCTTTATTGGAAAATTTAAAATGCAAATGAAAGATGTCAAAGTCATGAGTTGGGAACTGAGTCACCAGCATTTGTAACCATGGAAAACTATTCATCTTTGAGGTTATTTGGATTCTCAGTGATACGGAAGACTGATAGGAAGGGTTTACAGCAGCAAATCCTGCCCTATACTCCTCTCTCCACCTTCCCCAATAGAATCTAGAATCTGGCCATTTTTCATCACCTGCAAAGCTACTACCCTGGGACCAGCCATCCTCATTTCTTACGTGGATTATCACAGACTCTTAACTGGTCTCCCTGTTTCTATTCTTACTCCCCTTCAGTCTATTCTCACTCCAGAAGTTAGAGGAATCCTGGTAAAACACAAAGTCAGATCATGCAATTCCTCTTCTCACAATGCCTCCAAACATCCCATTTTGCTCAGGGTAAAAACCAATATATGAAAGCTTTCAAGGCGCAGTGTGATCTGGCCTCAGTTTCTCTCTCTGATCTCATCTCTTGCTCTTTCCCTCATTCACTCCAGCCCCTGTGGCCTCCTCACTCTTCCTCAAGTGCAATAGGCATGCTCCTGTCTTAAGACCTTGCTGTTTACCCCTCCTGGAACGCTCTTCCCCTCCACAAATCCCTGGATCACTCCACTTGGCCGCCCCATTCACAGCTCCAAGGGACACCATCTACGTTGTAGCATAGACACATGGCGTGTTGGAGATCGGCTGGCCAACCCCATAATTTTCAAGTTGGGAAAATTGAGAAACACAGAGGTTGAATGACTTTCCAGGATCTCACATAAGACAGGAGACTGGCCAAAGAAACCTAGTTTCACAGACTCTCCATTCCAAGGGATGTTTCTCAGAATAATTTTGTTTACAGAAAGAGAGCTTGGCAACTGATCATCCCGAGAACATTTTCTTCCATATTTCTGGGCGTAATACGGGGTGGATCTACTAGAATTGTGATGAATAGTATAATGGATGGGTACTTAATCCCACACTGTGTAGGAAGAGGAGCTGGAAGCATCCCCCCATCAACCTCTGCAAACACTGGGGCTCAGAGTAGCAATCCCCATGGGGAATGACTGGGGAGAGAGGCAGAGCCCAGGCTTGTACTTTGTGTCGTATTCAATATTCTCTGGCAGGTGCGGGAAAATGACTCATTCCCCCTACTCCTCTGAAAATGTCCCTTCATGTTTCATAAACAACAGCTTTGCTGTGCCATTGTCTCCGTTAGTTATTTTCATAATTCATAATTATCTTAGTTCTTAAAATGTAGACGTACATTTAAAAGCATGATCCAATCGTGCTTGATTGCTGCCACATTGTTTTCAAAGTAATTACCATTCATTTGGCTTTTGAGGCTGTTGAATGAATTTTCCACATGAGATTCCTTAATTTGTACATATTTTATTGCTATAAAATAGGTATTGGCAAGCTGCCTAAACTGTAGTGAAGGCCTTTAATTCCTATCACTATGTGATAAAACAAATTGAGTGCAAACTGAGAGGCCTAAGATAGAACACTTGAAATGGATTCCACTCTTTTTTTTTTTTCTAAACCAAGTTTCCCCAGGTGTGAGACACAGGTAGCTTAGATTAAGGTAGCTTAGTTCAGGCTGAGAGCTCAGAATTGTCTTAGCATTTGTATAAAAATGATAATGTCCCTCTTTGATGGCAAACCTCTCTCTTCCCGTGATCTATTATTCCTTGAGGAAAAGGATGTTTGGAGAGAGAAGTTTTTTACCATTTTTCATGCATAGTAAGAGAAATGGAGTACTCACAAAACAGAGCCATGTAATTCTTGGTCAAGGTAGAGACTTGGGCTGGATGTTGAGACCAGGGTGGGCCCTGCCAAGCTGTGTAGGCTCCAGAAGTCCTTCTACTTCTCTGAACCCACTTTGCTCGCTTGTAATATTAAGGCATTGGAACAAATTAAATTTAATTTGTAATTTGTTTTTCTGAGGTTATTGGTGTCTTGGATTTATTTAAGATCTTTTTACTGAGGTCTTCTCTGGGGTTTTAAAAATCATATCTATCCTGTTCTGCCCAGATTCTAAAAATAGTAAATGAGATGAGAGATTAAGTTGTAGAAAGTATTCAAATGTTGGGTTAGATGACCTTCAAGGTCTCTCATAATCCAGAAATTCTTTGACTCCATGTGGTCAATGGAAGCTCTTCTTGGCTTCTTCAGTTGGATTTCCCACCACCCTCCAACCCAAATCCTTCCCACCAGCTCTGAGTCTCCCAGCAAAAACAAACAAAACAACAACAAAAAAGAACAGATGTGTGTCCATGCTTATGCATTTGTTGTCCTTGAAATGCCTCCCAACTTTTCTCTGCTTTCCAAGAGCTTACTCTTTTGCCCAGATTTAGGGCAATTGACATGACTTCTATGGAGGTATTTCCAATGACCCCTATTCACAGTGACCAATGTCTTTACTGAAATATTTTTCACTTGGTTCCATAGCATCATATATTGGTTTTTAGTGTTTAATACCTATTTCCCTTCTTTTTACAACTAATTGTATATTCTTTGAGAAAAGAGTTGGTGTCATTTTCTTCCATCTTTGATTTCACCCATAGTGAGAAGTGTAGCTGTTACTTAATAGGTAGTCATGGATTGATAGGTCCAACATTAATTTTTTTCTTTCATTTATTACAAACATTTAATTGACATATTTCTTCACTCCCTCCAGATCCCAGGAATTGACTAATCTGGTCTCCTCCATTGAAAGCACTCATTTTTTCCTTTGACATTCTTTCCCCCAAAGTTCATTGGCACACACACATAATTCTTCTACCAGATTATCTCTAAAATAAACACACGGCCCCTCTTAATGTTTCTGTTGGGTTTTCATTGTTAGTAGTGAAGAAGAAATAGATTTAAAGAAAGAAATCCAAGATAATCTCAAAATTACTTTTGCAAAAGACAAAGTTTCCCAGGCATAGTTGTCTCTAATATTCATGTAAATGTAAAAAGAAGTCTTCCCTCTTCTTAGTGAGTTGGTTGGGTTTCTCAGTTGCAGGGAGCAGAATCCACTCTGGCAATTTTGAGCAGAAAAGAGCTAAATAAAGGGCATTAAATAGCTCACAAAGATATTGGCAAAGTTGGAGCAACAAACTCTGAGTTGAGCTTCTAGGCACAACTTCCAGAACCACATCCAATTAAGGTCCCAAATCCCACATCCTCTGTTGCAATGGTAAGCTGGCAACTAAGTAAGAAAGTGCCACCACTGCCAGCCCTAGACCCATTACCGCCATGATCATAAAGCTGTAATAGTTGCTGCTAGCCCCAAAAAACTCATGTCTCCACCACCATGCTTACCAGAAAAGCCAAATTCCCAATGTTTAATCTCTTTGTTACAATGTTCATGTCCTCCTCATGTGTCTTGTGTGACCATCCACCTAGTAGAACCTGGATCCTTTGAAAACCTAGCTGCAGGAGAATCTCGGAAAAGTATTTTTTATTTTCCAGTTTTTACAGTTTGGGAAGGCTTTTGAGGGTTCAGAGTGGGTACTGAATGAGTTAACCTAAAGTACTGGCCACATTCAGTGATTTTTCTCTTGGTTTTTTTTTTTTTTTTTTTTTTTTTTTTTGCGGTACGCGGGCCTCTCACTGTTGTGGCCTCTCCCGTTGCGGAGCACAGGCTCCGGATGCGCAGGCTCAGCGGCCATGGCTCACGGGCCCAGCCGCTCCGCGGCATATGGGATCCTCCCGGACCGGGGTGCGAACCCGTATCCCCTGCATCGGCAGGCGGACTCTCAACCACTGCGCCACCAGGGAGGCCCTCTCTTGGTTTTTTTTATGGCAATCAACTTCATCCCAACTATCTTTCCAGACCAAAGATCCTTCTCCATGGAAGATTTGCCCAAAGATTATCTTTCTCTTTAATGCTCTTAAATGCCATATGTTATACCCCAAGTAGCAAGTCAGGTTCTTTTCCTGTCTTTGACTAGGTCTAGATACAACTACTAAAGTACAATTGAATCCTCCTAGCATTTGGTTGCAGCCTCATCTCGTTAGGATTCTAGCCTTCCTGGCGCTTTACTCATAGTTGGACATCTTTCTCTTGTATTTAACCTTGGTCATGAGTTCTTCTTTATACCATTTTGATAGGTGCCTTTTTAAAATCAGAGCACCTCTGAATCTTATCTCTGCAGTCATATTATTTACATAGGCACCCCTTCTTTCTCATAGGAGTTGACTGGATTATGATCATTCATTTATTTTAATCAGCAAATATTTTTTCATGACCCATCCTGAACTGGATACTAAAGTCATTTTTTGTATTCCATACTGAGGATATAATGGTAAATAAGATTTACCATGGACCTCTCAGGATGGTGGAGAAGAGAGGTATTCCAAATAAATTAAACAATGACAAATTCTGATAAATACTGTGAAAGGAATGGTGTTGGAATATAGAATTACAGGGAATATAGGGAAGTTCTTTTATGGGTGGTGTCATACAGGATAATAGTCTGAAGGGCAAGAAGAAGACAGCCAAGCCAAAGTAAGTTATGTCCACTGGAGTAAGGAACTCAGCATGTGTAAAGGTTTGAGGTGAGAGGGAGTTGGGTGTATTGAGGAAACGGGAAAATGCCAGGGGTGAACAGAGCAAGTAGGTGGAGCGGGAAGACAAATAAATGGATTTCATAGATGCTCTGCCTCAGACCGATTAAATGTGCATCGGGCATCTAGACAATGAAAGTCTTTTGCCAGTAGAGCTTGCTACTGAAGCACCTTTTATTTCTTCCATTTCGTGGATTAGACTTGAGTAAATTCCTGCAATTATTTCGATTCTTTTTTCATTTTTACCTCACTTAAATCACCTTCAGTGTGTCTCCCCGCACGCTTGTGTGGATTTTCCCTCCAGTATGCATTTCTGATTCGATTGTGTCTTTAAATGTCATTCTCAACATGGATGGGCCTTGAGATGATCATACTAAGTGAAGTAAGCCAGACAGAGAAAGACAAATATATGATATCATTTATATATGGAATCTAAAAAAAAGTGATACAAATGAACTTATGTACAAAACAGAAATAGACCCACAGACATAGAAGACAAACTTACAGTTACCAAAGGGGACAGGGTTGGAGGAGGGATAAATTAGGAGTTTGGGATTAACATATACCCACTACTATATATAAAATAAATAACCTTGTTGGTTATCTATTTTATATAGCACAAAAAACTATACTCAATAGTTTGTAATAACCTATAAGGGAAAAGAATCTGAAAAAGAATATATATATATATATATATATATATATATATATATATATATATATATATATATATATATATATATATATGAATCACTTTGCTGTACACCTGAAACTAACACACTGTAAATCAACTATACTTCAATGAAAAAATAAAAGAAAAAAAAATGTCATTCTCTTCTACTGAGGCCTTTCAAGCCAGAATTTTATCTCAACAAGGCTGTGATACCCATAAGATACTATTTACCATTTAGTGTTACAATCTTCAATTCACTTTCCTCACTGCCATGCCCTAGATGTTGGTTTGTAGAAATGCAATGACACAGGATAGCTCTTTTTGTAGCAGAATATCTTGCAGCTGTTGCTTACTGTAAAAAAATGCCTCTCAAACTTATTTTTGCTGACATTTACAGACCGGGTGCATCTTCTGACATACACCCAGAATTTGATGATGTACCATCAAAATACGAAGAAAATAGTACTTCAGATTTTATGTTTTGTGGTGGTATGAATGAACACATGTCTAACAATGAGTAATACAATCAAAGATGAAAAAATTACTTTTATGATAAAGTAAATACACATGGTTAAGCTACGGTTTAAAATATTATAATTTATTTTTTAATATGAGTAGTAACTTAATCCCAACATATTTCTTTGGTAAAAATGTGATCAAATGTATTCTATTGGAAAGAAGCAAAAATAGACCATATTTACTGTCTAAATTTTATAATAATTTAATGATATTTAGCATCTATTGCAGATGTATTTATTATTGCAGATTGTATTTGCTTTATCAATGTCTTTGCTTTGGTAATCTGTGCTGTTTGGTCATTTCTTTTTTTTTTAATTTGAAGTATAGCTGATTTACAATGTTGCTTTAGTTTCTGCTGCACAGTAAATTGATTCAGTTATACATATATATACATTCTTTTTCATATTCTTTTCCATTATGGTTTGTCACATGATATTGAATAATGTTCCCTGTGCTATATAGTAGGACCCTGTTGTTTATGTTCCGTCGTCTATAATAGAAATGCTTGTGGCATCAGTCTCAATTCTGTACAATGTAGAGGTAGATGCTCCACTGAAAGTTTCTTCGTATGTCCTTGTCCTGTCCTCATTAAAATGTATCCCCAAGTAGGATGAAAACGAAAAGAAAAATACTGTGAAATCACGACTCGGTGGCACGGCAGTAGCGTCTTGTTGCCACAACGGCCATCTGGGCACAGGGGTGGCAACAGGCAGTTGACAGGTTAGAGGTGAGAAGAGGGGTTTTGAACAAATCAAGCAAATCAGTTGTAAACTCCACCCCTTTGTCACTCACTATGGGCATCAAAAGAAATGCAAGGGACTGAGAACACTGTTATGGATTCACTCTAATTTATGGAGTTAAACCATCCTTTAATCTCAGTAGTTAGGTACACTCAGTAAGAAGTTGTTTGTAAAGTACCACACAAGCAGTAGTAATTCAGATACATTGCAATCAATCTTTACAAATCATTGAACCCTTTCCAGCCACAGGAGTTGAGACCTAAATTATCCCCTGGCTCCTGGCACTTGCTGATCCTGTATCTTACCCAAAACCTTAGAAAGGAAACCAAATCTTCACAGATGGGCCAACATGGATTTTGACAGTGAAAGGGGAGACCTTTAGCCCTGCCCCCTATAAACTGTTGATCTTAGCAAAACAAATTGCTGAGAACGCATTTCCTATAGCACTTAAATGGAATTCAATACGAATACATCACAAGTCAGAAGTATCTCTGGTCTCATCTCATTGTAAATAACTCACTTTTAATTATTTATTTAGTATCAGTTATTGTAATTGTAAATAACATGCTAACAGGAGCATCTTCTCTGCTCACCGTCTTTAACTTGTTCTGCAAAAACTCAAGCATACACAAAAGTAGGAAGAATAACAATGAACCCCATATACCCATCACTCAATAATCAGTGTCATGGTCAATCTTTTTTTATCTATACTGCCTCTTCCTAATAAGTATATGTTTCAATGTATGTATATTTTAAAAAATACATAACCATAATGCCTATGTTGCATCTTATGAAATTAACAATTGTTTTTTAAGATTATCAAATTCCATTCAGTTAATAAATTTCCCCATTTGTCTCATATTTTTTAAAGAGTTGGCTTGTTGAATAAGATCCAATCAAAGTCCACACATGGCATTTGATTCTTTTAAGTGTTTTTTAATCTATAAATACCCTCTTTCTCTCTTTAAAAAATGTTTTCCTTTTCAATTTATTTTATGAATAAATCAAGTCATTTGTCCTCTAGATTTTCCTACATTCTGGACTTTTATGATTGCATTCTAATGACATTAAACAGATTCCTCTGGATCCTGAATGCCTTGCCAACTGGTAGCTATTTCTGAGGTTTGATGTGATTCAAGTTGGAGTTTGGGGCAAGAATTCGTCAGAGGTGGTGGTAAAAATTTGTTTTTATTAGTTTCTGCTTTATAACAAAGTGAATCAGTCATACATATACATCTGTTCCCATATCCCTTCCCTCTTGCATCTCCCTCCCTCCCACCCTCCCTATCCCACCCCACCAGGCCGTCAAAAAGCACCTAGCTGATCTCCCTGTGCTATGCGGCTGCTTCGCACTAGCTATCTACCTTACGTTTGGTAGTGTATATATGTCCATGCCTCTCCCTCGCTTTGTCACAGCTTACCCTTCCCCCTCCCCATATCCTCAAGTCCATTCTCAAGTAGGTCTGTGTCTTTATTCCTGTTTTACCCCTAGGTTCTTCATGACATTTTTTCCCCTTAAATTCCATATATATGTGTTAGCATACGGTATTTGTCTTTCTCTTTCTGACTTACTTCACTCTGTATGACAGACTCTAGGTCTATCCACCTCATTACAAATAGCTCAATTTCGTTTCTTTTTATGGCTGAGTAATATTCCATGGTATATACGTGCCAAATCTTCTTTATCCATTCATCCGATGATGGACACTTAGGTTGTTTCTATCTCCGGGCTATTGTGAATAGAGCTGCAATGAACATTTTGGTACATGTCTCTTTTTGAATTATGGTTTTCTCAGGGTATATGCCTAGTAGTGGGATTGCTGGGTCATATGGTAGTTCTATTTGTAGTTTTTTAAGGAACCTCCATACCGTTCTCCATAGCGGCTGTACCAATTCACATTCCCACCAGCAGTGCAAGAGTGTTCCCTTTTCTCCACACCCTCTCCAGCATTTATTGTTTCTAGATTTCTTGATGATGGCCATTCTGACTGGTGTGAGATGATATCTCATTGTAGTTTTGATTTGCATTTCTCTAATGATTAATGATGTTGAGCATTCTTTCATGTGTTTGTTGGCAGTCTGTGTATCTTCTTTGGAGAAATGCCTATTTAAGTCTTCTGCCCACTTTTGGATTGGGTTGTTTGTTTTTTTGCTATTGAGCTGCATGAGCTGCTTATAAATTTTGGAGATTAATCCTTTGTCAGTTGCTTCATTTGCAAATATTTTCTCCCATTCTGAGGGTTGTCTTTTGGTCTTGTTTATGGTTTCCTTTGCTGTGCAAAAGCTTTGAAGTTTCATTAGGTGCCGTTTGTTTATCTTTGTTTTTATTTCCATTTCTCTAGGAGGTGGGTCCAAAAGGATCTTGCTGTGATTTATGTCATTGAGTGTTTTGCCTATGTTTTCCTCTAAGAGTTTGATAGTTTCTGGCCTTACATTTAGCTCTTTAATCCATTTTGAGCTTATTTTTGTGTATGGTGTTAGGGAGTGATCTAATCTCATACTTTTAAATGTCCCTGTCCAGTTTTCCCAGCACCACTTATTGAAAAGGCTGTCCTTTCTCCACTGTACATTCCTACCTCCCTTATCAAAGATAAGCTTACCATATGTGCGTGGGTTTATCTCTGGGCTTTCTATCCTGTTCCATTGATCTATCTTTCTGTTTTTGTGCCAGTACCACTGTCTTGATTACTGTAGCTTTGTAGTATAGTCTGAAGTCAGGAAGCCTGATTTCTCCAGCTCCATTTTTCGTTCTCAAGATTGCTTTGGCTATTCGGGGTCTTTTGTTTTTCCAGACAAATTTTGAACTTTTTGGTTCTAGTTCTATGAAAAATGCCAGTGGTAGTTTGATAGGGATTGCATTGAATATGTAGATTGCTTTGGGTAGTAGAGTCATTTTCACAATATTGATTCTTCCAATCCAGGAACATGGTATATCTCTCCATCTAATTGTATCATCTTTTATTTCTTTCATCAGTGTCTTACAATTTTCTGCATACAGGTCTTTTGTCTTCTTAGGTAGCTTTATTCCTAGATATTTTATTCTTTTTCTTGCAATAGTAAATGGGAGTGTTTTCTTGATTTCACTTTCAGATTTTTCATCATTAGTGTACAGGAATGCCAGAGATTTCTGTGCATTAATTTTGTATCCTGCTACTTTACCAAATTCATTGATTAACTCTAGTAGTTTTCTGGTAGCATCTTTAGGATTCTCTATGTATAGTATCATGTCATCTGCAAACAATGACAGCTTTACTTCTTCTTTTCCAATTTGGAATCCTTTTATTTCCTTTTCTTCTCTGATTGCTGTGGCTAAAACTTCCAAAACTATGTTGAATAAGAGTGGTGAGAGTGGGCAGCCTTGTCTTGTTCCTGATCTTAGTGGAAATGGTTTCAGTTTTTCACCATTGAGGACGATGTTGGCTGTCGGTTTGTCATATATGGCCTTTATTATGTTGAGGAAAGTTCCCTCTATGCCTACTTTCTGCAGGGATTTTATCATAAATGGGTGTTGAATTTTGTCGAAAGCTTTCTCTGCATCTATTGAGATGATCATATGGTTTTTCTCCTTCAATTTGTTAATATGGTGTATCACATTGATTGATTTGCGTATATTGAAGAATCCTTGCATTCCTGGAATAAACCCCACTTGATCATGGTGTATGATCCTTTTAGTGTGCTGTTGGATTCTGTTTGCTAGTATTTTGTTGAGGATTTTTGCATCTATGTTCATCAGTGATATTGGCCTGTAGTTTTCTTTCTTTGTGACATCCTTGCCTGGTTTTGGTATCAAGGTGATGGTGGCCTCGTAGAATGAGTTTGGGAGTGTTCCTCCCTCTGCTATATTTTGGAAGAGTTTGAGAAGGATAGGTGTTAGCTCTTCTCTAAATGTTTGATAGAATTCACCTGTGAAGCCATCTGGTCCTGGGCTTTTGTTTGTTGGAAGATTTTTTATCACAGTTTCAATTTCAGTGCTTGTGATTGGTCTATTCATATTTTCTATTTCTTCCTGATTCAGTCTTGGCAGATTGTGCATTTCTAAGAATTTGTCCATTTCTTCCAGGTTGTCCATTTTATTGGCATAGAGTTGCTTGTAGTAATCTCTCATGATCTTTTGTATTTCTGCAGTGTCAGTTGTTACTTCTCCTTTTTCATTTCTAATTCTATTGATTTGAGTCTTCTCCCTTTTTTTCTTGATGAGTCTGGCTAATGGTTTATCAATTTTGTTTATCTTCTCAAAGAACCAGCTTTTAGTTTTATTGATCTTTGCTATCGTTTCCTTCATTTCTTTTTCATTTATTTCTGATCTGATCTTTATGATTTCTTTCCTTCTGCTAACTTTGGGGGATTTTTGGTCTTCTTTCTCTAATTGCTTTAGGTGCACGGTTAGGTTGTTTATTCGAGATGTTTCCTGTTTCTTAAGGTGGGATTGTATTGCTATAAACTTCCCTCTTAGAACTGCTTTTGCTGCATCCATAGGTTTTGGGTCGTCGTGTCTCCATTGTCATTTGTTTCTAGGTATTTTTTTATTTCCTCTTTGATTTCTTCAGTGATCATTTCATTATTCAGTAGTGTATTGTTTAGCCTCCATGTGTTTGTATTTTTTACAGATCTTTTACTGTAATTGATGTCTAGTCTCATAACATTGTGGTTGGAAAAGATACTTGATACAATTTCAATTTTCTTAAATTTACCAAGGCTTGATTTGTGACCCAAGATATGATCTATCCTGGAGAATGTTCCATGAGCACTTGAGAAAAATGTGTATTCTGTTGTTTTTGGATGGAATGTCCTATAAATATCAATTAAGTCCATCTTGTTTAATGTATCATGTAAAGCTTGTGTTTCCTTATTTATTTTCATTTTGGATGATCTGTCCATTGGTGAAAGTGGGGTGTTGAAGTCCCCTACTATGAGTGTGTTACTGTCAATATCCCCTTTTATGGCTGTTAGTATTTGCCTTATGTATTGAGGTGCTCCTATGTTGGGTGCATAAATATTTACAATTGTTATATCTTCTTGGATCGATCCCTTGATCATTATGTAGTGTCCTTCTTTGTCTCTTCTAGTAGTCTTTATTTTAAAGTCTATTTTGTCTGATATAAGAATTGCTACTCCAGCTTTCTTTTGATTTCCATTTGCATGGAATATCTTTTTCCATCCCCTTACTTTCAATCTGTATGTGTCTCTAGGTCTGAAGTGGGTCTCTTGCAGACAGCATATAGATGGGTCTTGTTTTTGTATCCATTCAGCCAGTCTGTGTCTTTTAGTGGGAGCATTTAGTCCATTTACATTTAAGGTAATTATTGATATGTATGTTCCTATTCCCATTTCGGTAATTGTTTTGGGTTCGTTATTGTAGGTATTTTACTTCTGTTGTGTTTCTTGCCTAGAGAAGTTCCTTTAGTATTTGTTGTAAAGCTGGTTTGGTGGTGCTGAACTCTCTCAGCTTTTGCTTGCCTGTAAAGGTTTTAATTTCTCCATCAAATCTGAATGAGATCCTTGCTGGGTAGAGTAATCTTGGTTGCAGGTTTTTCTCCTTCATCACTTTAAATATGTCCTGCCACTCCCTTCTGGCTTGTAGAGTTTCTGCTGAGAGATCAGCTGTTAACCTGATGGGGATTCCCTTGTGTGTTATTTGTTGTTTTTCCCTTGCTGCTTTTAATATGTTTTCTTTGTGCTTAATTTTTGACAGTTTGATTAATATGTGTCTTGGCATATTTCTCCTTGGATTTATTCTGTATGGGACTCTCTGTGCCTCCTGGACTTGATTAACTATTTCCTTTCCCATATTAGGGAAGTTTTCAACTATAATCTCTTCAAATATTTTCTCAGTCCCTTTCTTTTTCTCTTCTTCTTCTGGAACCCCTATAATTCGAATGTTGCTGCGTTTAATGTTGTCCCAGTGGTCTCTGAGACTGTCCTCAGTTCTTT
Source organism: Mesoplodon mirus (assembly GCF_964341445.2). Classification (NCBI taxonomy): domain Eukaryota; kingdom Metazoa; phylum Chordata; class Mammalia; order Artiodactyla; family Ziphiidae; genus Mesoplodon; species Mesoplodon mirus. Next base: position 38,073,019 of record NC_138991.1, read on the forward strand.
TCATTCTTTTTTCTTTATTCTGCCCTGCAGCAGTTATTTCCACTATTTTATCTTCCACATCACTTATCCGTTCTTCTGCCTCAGTTATTCTGCTATTGATCCCATCTAGAGTATTTTTCATTTCATTTATTGTGTTTTTTTTTTTTTTTTTTTTTTTTTTTTTTTTTTTTGCTGTACGCGGGCCTCTCACTGCTGTGGCCTCTCCCGTTGCGGAGCACAGGCTCCGGACGCACAGGCTCAGCGGCCATGGCTCACGGGCCCAGCCGCTCCGCGGCATATGGGATCCTCCCAGACCGGGGCACGAACCCGTATCCCCTGCATCGGCAGGCGGACTCTCAACCACTGCGCCACCAGGGAGGCCCCATTTATTGTGTTTTTAATCGTTGCTTGATTCATCTTTAGTTCTTCTAGGTCCTTGTTAACTGTTTCTTGCATTTTGTCTATTCTATTTCCAAGATTTTGGATCATCTTTACTATCATTATTCTGAATTCTTTATCAGGTAGACTGCCTATTACCTCTTCATTTGTTAGGTCTGGTGGGTTTTTATCTTGCTCCTTCACCTGCTGTGTGTTTTCCTTTCTTCTCATTTTGCTTATCTTACTGTGTTTGGGGTCTCCTTTTTGCAGGCTTCAGATTCATAGTTCCCGTTGTTTTTGGTGTCTGTCCCCAGTGGCTAAGGTTGTTTCAGTGGGTTGTGTAGGCTTCCTGGTGGAGGGGACTAGTGCCTGTGTTCTGGTCATTGAGGCTCGATCTTGTCTTTCTGGTGGACAGGTCCACGTCTGGTGGTGTGTTTTGGGGTGTCTGTGGCCTTATTATGGTATTAAGCAGCCTCTCTGTTAATGGGTGGGGTTGTGTTCCTGTCTTGCTAGTTGCTTGGCATAGGGTGTCCAGCACTGTAGCTTGCTGGTCGTTGAGTGAAGCTGGGTGCTGGTGTTGAGATGGAGATCTCTGGGAGATTTTCGCCGTTTGATATTATGTGGAGCTGGGAGGTCTCTTGTGGACCAGTGTCCTGAAGTTGGCTCTTCCACCTCAGAGGCTCAGCACTGACTCCTGGTTGCAGCACCAAGAACCTTTCGTCCACCCGGCTCAGAATAAAAGGGAGAAAAAGTAGAAAGAAAGAATTAGTAGAAGAAAGAAAGAAAGAAAGAAAGAAAGAAAGAAAGAAAGAAAGAAAGAAAGACAGGAGGGAGGGAGGGAAGAAAGAAAGAAAGAATGAAAGAAGGGAGGGAGGGAGGGAGGAAGGAAAGAAAGAAAAAAGAAAGGAGGGAGGGGGAGGGGGGAGGGAGGAAGGAGGGAAGGTAGGAAAAAGAGAAAGAGAGAAAATAAAGTAAAATAGAATAAAGTATGATAAAATATAATAGCATTGGTGCACTGCAGACTTCCGGGTAAGATGGCGGAAGAGTAAGACGCGGAGATCACCTTCCTCCCCACAGATACACCAGAAATATAGCTACACGTGGAACAACTCCTACAGAACACCTACTGAACGCTGGCAGAAGACCCCAGACCTCCCAAAAGGCAAGAAACTCCCCACATACCTGGGTAGGGCAAAGCGGAGAGATCCGCACACAGAGGATCGGTGCCGAGCGGCACTCACCAGCCCGAGAGGCTTGTCTGCTCGCCCGCCGGGGCGCGCAGCGCTGGAAGCTGAGGCTCGGGCTTCGGTCAGAGCGCAGGGAGAGGACTGGGGCTGGCGGCGAGAACTCAGCCTGAAGGGGGCTAATGTGCCACAGCTAGCCGGGAGGGAGTCCGTGAAAACTCTGGAGCTGCCGAAGAGGCAAGAGACTTTTTCTTCCCTCTTGGTTTCCTGGTGCGCGAGGAGAGGGGATTAAGAGCGCTGCTTAAAGGGGCTCCACGGACGGGCGCGAGTCGCGACTGAAAGCGCGGAGCCCAGTGACAGGCGTGGGACGCTGGGGCTGCTGCTGCCGCCGCCAAGAAGCCTGTGTGCGAGCGCAGGTCACTGCCCACACCGCCCTTCCGGGAGCCTGTGCAGCCCGCCACTGCCGGGGTCCCGGGATCCAGGGGCGGCTTCCCTGGGAGAACGCACGGCGCGCCTCGGGCTGGTGCCACGTCACGCCGACCTCTGCCGCTGCAGGCTCGCCCCGCACTCCGTGCCCCTCCCTCCCTCCCGGCCTGAGTGAGCCAGAGTCCCCGAAGAGGCTGCTCCTTTAACCCTGTCCTATCTGAGCGAAGAGCAGACGCCCTCCGGCTACCTACACGCAGAGGCGGGGCCAAATCCAAAGCTGAGACCCAGGAGCTGTGAGAACAAAGAAGAGAAAGGGAAACCTCTCCCAGCAGCCTCAGAAGCAGCGGATTAAAGCTCCACAATCAACTTGATGTACCCTGCATCTGTGGAATACATGAATAGACAACACATCATCCCAAATTGAGGAGCCAGGAGTCAGTGCTGTGCCTCTGAGGTGGGAGAGCCAACTTCAGGACACTGGTCCACAAGAGACCTCCCAGCTCCACATAATATCAAACGGCGAAAATCTTCCAGAGATCTCCATCTCAACACCAGCACCCAGCTTCACTCAACGACCAGCAGGCTACAGTGCTGGACACCCTGAGCCAAACAACTAGCAAGACAGGAACACAACGCCACCCATTAGCAGAGAGGTGGCCTAAAATCATAAAAAGTCCACAGACACCCCAAAACACACCACCAGACGTGGACCTGCCCACCAGAAAGACAAGATCCAGCCTCATCCACCAGAACACAGGCACTAGTCCCCTCCACCAGGAAGCCTACACAACCCACTAAACCAACCTTAGCCACTGGGGACAGACACCAAAAACAACGGGAACTATGAATCTGATGCCTGCAAAAAGGAGACCCCAAACACAGTAACATAAGCAAAATGAGAAGACAGAAAAACCCACAGCAGGAGAAGGAGCAAGACAAAAACCCACAAGACCTAACAAATGAAGAGGTAATAGGCACTCTACCTGAAAAAGAATTCAGAATAATGATGGTAAAGATGATCCAAGATTCTATTTCCCAGATCCAAAATCTTGGAAATAGAATAGACAAAATGCAAGAAACAGTTAACAAGGACCTAGAAGAACTAAAGATGAATCAAGCATCGATTAAAAACACAATAAATGAAATAAAAAATACTCTAGATGGGATCAATAGCAGAATAACTGAGGCAGAGGAACGGATAAGTGAGGTGGAAGATAAAATAGTGGAAATAACTGCTGCAGAGCAAAATAAAGAAAAAAGAATGAAAAGAACAGAGGACAGTCTCAGAGACCTCTGGGACAACATTAAACGCACCAACATTCGAATTATAGGGGTTCCAGAAGAAGAAGAGAAAAAGAAAGGGACTGAGAAAATATTTGAAGAGATTATAGTTGAAAACTTCCCTAATATGGGAAAGGAAATAGTTAATCAAGTCCAGGAGGCACAGAGAGTCCCATACAGAATAAATCCAAGGAGAAATACGCCAAGACACATATTAATCAAACTGTCAAAAATTAAGCACAAAGAAATCATATTAAAAGCAGCAAGGCAGGGCCTCCCTGGTGGTGCAGTGGTTGAGAGTCCGCCTGCCGATGCAGGGGATACGGGTTCGTGCCCCGGTCTGGGAGGATCCCATATGCCGCGGAGCGGCTGGGCCCGTGAGCCATGGCCGCTGAGCCTGCGCATCCGGAGCCTGTGCTCCGCAACGGGACAGGCCACAACAGTGAGAGGCCCGCGTACGGAAAAAAAATAAAATTAAAAAAAAAAAAAAAAAAAAAAAAAAGCAGCAAGGCAAAAACAACAAATAACACACAAGGGAATCCCCATCAGGATAACAGCTGATCTCTCAGCAGAAACTCTACAAGCCAGAAGGGAGTGGCAGGACATACTTAAAGTGATGAAGGAGAAAAACCTGCAACCAAGATTACTCTACCCAGCAAGAATCTCATTCAGATTTGATGGAGAAATTAAAACGTTTACAGACAAGCAAAAGCTGAGAGAGTTCAGCACCACCAAACCAGCTTTACAACAAATGCTAAAGGAACTTCTCTAGGCAAGAAACACAACAGAAGGAATATACCTACAATAATGAACCCAAAACAATTAAGAAAATGGGAATAGGAACATACATATCGATAATTACCTTAAATGTAAATGGACTAAATGCTCCCACCAAAAGACACAGATTGGCTGAATGGATACAAAAACAAGACCCATCTATATGCTGTCTACAAGAGACCCACTTCAGACCTAGAGACACATACAGACTGAAAGTAAGGGGATGGAAAAAGATATTCCATGCAAATGGAAACCAAAAGAAAGCTGGAGTAGCAATTCTCATATCAGACAAAATAGACTTTAAAATAAGGACTACTAGAAGAGACAAAGAAGGACACTACATAATGATCAAGGGATCGATCCAAGAAGAAGATATAACAATTGTAAATATTTATGCACCAAACATAGGAGCACCTCAATACATAAGGCAAATACTAACAGCCATAAAAGGAGAAATCGACAGTAACACAATCATAGTAGGGGACTTTAACACCCCACTTTCACCAATGGACAGATCATCCAAAATGAAAATAAATAAGGAAACACAAGCTTTAAATGATACATTAAACAAGATGGACTTAATTGATATTTATAGGACATTCCATCCAAAAACAACAGAATACACATTTTTCTCAAGTGCTCATGGAACATTCTCCAGGATAGATCATATCTTGGGTCACAAATCAAGCCTTGGTAAATTTAAGAAAATTGAAATTGTATCAAGTATCTTTTCTGACCACAATGCTATGAGACTAGATATCAATTACAGGAAAAGAGCTGTAAAAAATACAAACACATGGAGGCTAAACAATACACTACTTAATAACGAAGTGATCACTGAAGAAATCAAAGAGGAAATTAAAAAATACCTAGAAACAAATGACAATGGAGACACGATGACCCAAAACCTATGGGATGCAGCAAAAGCAGTTCTAAGAGGGAAGTTTATAGCAATACAATCCCACCTTAAGAAACAGGAAACATCTCGAATAAACAACCTAACCTTGCACCTAAAGCAATTAGAGAAAGAAGAACAAAAACATCCCAAAGTTAGCAGAAGGAAAGAAATCATAAAAATCAGATCAGAAATAAATGAAAAAGAAATGAAGGAAACGATAGCAAAGATCAATAAAACTAAAAGCTGGTTCTTTGAGAAGATAAACAAAATTGATAAACCATTAGCCAGACTCATCAAGAAAAAAAGGGAGAAGACTCAAATCAATAGAATTAGAAATGAAAAAGGAGAAGTAACAACTGACACTACAGAAATACAAAAGATCATGAGAGATTACTATAAGCAACTCTATGCCAATAAAATGGACAACCTGGAAGAAATGGACAAATTCTTAGAAAAGCACAAACTTCCAAGACTGAACCAGGAAGAAACAGAAAATATAAACAGACCAATCACAAGCACTGAAATTGAAACTGTGATAAAATATCTTCCAACAAACAAAAGCACAGGACCAGATGGCTTCACAGGCGAATTCTATCAAACATTTAGAGAAGAGCTAACACCTATCCTTCTCAAACTCTTCCAAAATATAGCAGAGGGAGGAACACTCCCAAACTCATTCTACGAGGCCACCATCACCTTGATACCCAAACCAGACAAGGATGTCACAAAGAAAGAAAACTACAGGCCAATATCACTGATGAACATAGATGCAAAAATCCTCAACAAAATAATAGCAAACAGAATACAACAGCACATTAAAAGGATCATACACCATGATCAAGTGGAGTTTATTCCAGGAAGGCAAGGATTCTTCAATGTACGCAAATCAATCAATGTGATACACCATATTAACAAATTGAAGGAGTAAAACCATATGATCATCTCAACAGATGCAGAGAAAGCTTTTGACAAAATTCAACACCCATTTATGATAAAAATCCTGAAGAAAGTAGGCATAGAGGGAACTTTCCTCAACATAATAAAGGCCATATATGACAAACCCACAGCCAACATCATCCTCAATGGTGAAAAACTGAAACCATTTCCACTAAGATCAGGAACAAGACAAGGCTGCCCACTCTCACCACTCTTATTCAACACAGTTTTGGAAGTTTTAGCCACAGCAATCAGAGAAGAAAAGGAAATGAAAGGAATCCAAATCAGAAAAGAAGAAGTAAAGCTGTCACTGTTTGCAGATGACATGATACTATACATAGAGAATCCTAAAGATGCTACCAGAAAACTACTAGAAATCAATGAATTTGGTATCCTAATGATGAAAAATCTGAAAGTGAAATCAAGAAAACACTCGCATTTACCATTGAAACAAAAAGAATAAAATGTCTAGGAATAAACCTACCTAAGGAGACAAAAGACCTGTATGCAGAAAATTATAAGACACTGATGAAAGAAATTAAAGATGATACAAATAGATGGAGAGATATACCATGTTCTTGGATTGGAAGAATCAACATTGTGAAAATGACTCTACTACCCAAAGCAATCTACAGGTTCAATGCAATCCCTATCAAACTACCACTGGCATTTTTCACAGAACTAGAACAAAAAATTTCACAATTTGTATGGAAACACAAAAGACCCCGAATAGCCAAAGCAATCTTGAGAACGAAAAATGGAGCTGGAGGAATCAGGCTCCCTGACTTCAGACTATACTACAAAGCTACAGTAATCAAGAGAGTATGGTACTGGCACAAAAACAGAAAGATAGATCAATGGAACAGGATAGAAAGCCCAGAGTTAAACCCACGGACATATGGTCACCTTATCTTTGATAAAGGAGGCAGGAATGTACAGTGGAGAAAGGACAGTCTCTTCAATAAGTGGTGCTGGGAAAACTGGATAGGGACATGTAAAAGTATGAGATTAGATCACTCCCTAACACCATACACAAAAATAAGCTCAAAATGGATTAAAGACCTAAATGTAAGGCCAGACACTATCAAACTCTTAGAGGAACACATAGGCAGAACACTCTATGACATAAATCACAGCAAGATCCTTTTGGACCCACCTCCTAGAGAAATGGAAATAAAGACAAAAATAAACACATGGGACCTAATGAAACTTAAAAGCTTTTGCACAGCAAAGGAAACCATAAACAAGACCAAAAGACAACCCTCAGAATGGGAGAAAATATTTGCAAATGAAGCAACTGACAAAGGATTAATCTCCAAAATTTATAAGCAGCTCATGCAGCTCAATAGCAAAAAAACAAACAACCCAATCCAAAAATGGGCAGAAGACCTAAATAGGCATTTCTCCAAAGAAGATATACAGACTGCCAACAAACACATGAAAGAGTGCTCAACATCATTAATCATTAGAGAAATGCAAATCAAAACTACAATGAGATATCATCTCACACCAGTCAAAATGGCCATCATCAAGAAATCTAGAAACAATAAATGCTGGAGAGGGTGTGGAGAAAAGGGAACACTCTTGCACTGGTGGTGGGAATGTGAATTGGTACAGCCGCTATGGAGAACAGTATGGAGGTTCCTTAAAAAACTACAAATAGCACTACCATATGACCCAGCAATCCCACTACTGGGCATATACCCTGAGAAAACCATAATTCAAAAAGAGACATGTACCAAAATGTTCATTGCAGCCCTATTTACAATAGTCCGGAGATGGAAACAACCTAAGTGTCCATCATCGGATGAATGGATAAAGAAGATGTGGCACATATATACAATGGAATATTACTCAGCCATAAAAAGAAATGAAATTGAGCTATTTGTAATGAGGTGGGTAGACCTAGAGTCTGTCATACAGAGTGAAGTAAGTCAGAAAGAGAAAGACAAATACTGTATGCTAACACATATATATGGAATTTAAGAAAAAATATGTCATGAAGAACATAGGGGTAAGACAGGAATAAAGACACAGACCTACTAGAGAATGGACTTGAGGATATGGGGAGGGGGAAGGGTAAGCTGTGACAAAGTGAAAGAGCGGCATGGACATATATACACTACCAAACGTGAGGTAGATAGCTAGTGGGAAGCAGCCGCATAGCACAGGGAGGTCAGCTCGGTACTTTGTGACCGCCTGGAGGGGTGGGATAGGGAGGGTGGGAGGGAGACGCAAAAGGGAGGGGATATGGAAACATATGTATATGTATAACTGATTAAATTTGTTATAAAAATATATATATATAATAGCATTATTATAATAAAAAAGTAATTATTAAAAAATTAAAAACAAAACAAAACAAACAAACAACAAAAACAAAAACAAACAGACGGATAGAACTCTGGGACAAATGGTGAAAGCAAAGCTATATAGACAAAATCTCACACAGAAGCATACACATACACTTTCACAAAAAGAGAACAAGGGGAAAAAAATCGTAAATCTTGCTCTCAAAGTCCATCTCCTCAATTTGGGATAATTCGTTGTAAAAAGAGGAAAAGGGGAAAAAATCATAGATTTTGTTCTCAAAGTCCACCTCCTCAATTTGGGATGATTCGTTGTCTATTCATGTATTCCACAGATGCAGGGTACATCATGTTGATTGTGGAGCTTTAATCCGCTGCTTCTGAGGCTGCTGGGAGAGATTTCCCTTTCTCTTCTTTATTCTCACAGCTCCTGGGTCTCAGCTTTGGATTTGGCCCCGCCTCTGCGTGTAGGTCGCCGGAGGCTGTCTGTTCTTCGTTCAGACAGGACGGGGTTAAAGGAGCAGCTGCTTCGGGGGCTCTGGCTCACTCAGGCCGAGGGGAGGGAGGGGTACGGAGTGCGGGGCGAGCCTGTGGCGGCAGAGGCCGGCGTGATGTTGCACCAGCCCGAGGCGTGCCGTGCGCTCTCCCGGGAAAGCGGTCCCTGGATCCCGGGACGCCGGCAGTGGCGGGCTGCACAGGCTCCCCGGAAAGGGGGCGTGGGCAGTGACCTGCACTCGCACACAGGCCTCTTGGCGGCAGCAGCAGCAGCCCCAGCATCCCACGCCCGTCTCTGGGGTCTGTGCTTTCAGCCGCGGCTCGCGCCCGCCTCTTGAGCTCCTTTAAGCAGCGCTCTTAATCCCCTCTCCTCGCGCACCAGGAAACAGTGAGGGAAGAAAAAGTCTCTTGCCTCTTCGGCAGCTCCAGACTTTTTCCTGGACCCCCTCCCGGCCAGCCGTGGTCCACTAACACCTTCAGGCTCTCTTCCAGCCGCCAGCCCCAGTCCTCTCCCCGCGCTCCGACTGAAACCCGATACCCGAGCCTCAGCTCCCAGCTCCGCCAGCCCCAGCGGCCGAGCAGACAAGCCTCTCGGGCTGGTGATTGCCAGTCAGCACCGATCCTCTGTGCGGGAATCTCTCCGCTTTGCCCTCCGCACCCCTGTTGCTGCTCTCTCTTCCCCTACTCCAAAGCTTTCCCCCTCCGCCACCCGCAGTCTCCGCCCATGAAGGGGCTTCCTAGTGTGTGGAAACCTTTCCTCCTTCACAGCTCCCTCTCCCTGGTGCAGGTCCCATCCCTATCCTTTTGTCTTTGTTTATTCTTGTTTCTTTTGCCCTACCCAGGTACGTGGGGAGTTTCTTGCCTTTTGCGGGGTCTGAGGTCTTCTGTCAGCATTCACTAGGTGTTCTGTAGGAGTTGTTCCACGTGTAGATGAATTTCTGATGTATCTGTGGGGAGGAAGGTGATCTCCGCGTCTTACTCTTCCGCCATCTTCCCCCATTGGTGGTAGCATTTCGCCTCTATCTCGTAACACACAGCTTGACATAGAGGGGTGATTCGGGGATACCTATTGAATGACTGCACGATCTCTCACCCTTATCATGTTCCTGTTTGGACCCCAGGGCACTTTTCATGCCAAGATGCCGTTCCTCTTCTGATATAATAGTGGCTTAGCCAGTGCATTGTTGGAACTGCACTTGGTTCTACTAACACAGAGATGAATGATCACCCCTAGGGAACTTAACACCTGCAGGACGGGGTAGGGGGCATGGGTGCCAATGGAATTCATACGATGTTATGGGAATATAGTACAAGGTCATTAATTCAGTGACAGAGGGAATACAAAGGCTTCCCAGGGGGACAAATGCCAGGAGTTAACCAGGGCAGAAAGTTGGGGAGAATATCTCTGGCAGAAGATACAAAGGAAATGGTGCATTGGGGAGCAGCAAGTGGTCCCAGGAGCATGGACAGTCATGAGCACTGAGGTCGGAGATGCCAGGTCAGGGATGCCCTGGAATCCCAGCTAGGGAATTTGGAGTTCATTTTTAAGGCTATTTGCCAAAGTATCCACGCTTTTACAATGGAGGTAGAAGATATAAGTGACAGGTGACAGAAAATGAATACCTACATTTCCAAAGAAGCCTTTGGAAAGCTGCTCCCTGACCTCGGTCTCCTCTTGTGTAAATGGCCTTGTTTGTGGCTGCCCTCCCCACCACAGAGGCTTTCTAAAGTTTAAAAGCACAACAAAGTGTGGAGAGTCCAGTGAAACCTGTAAGTGAGATTGTAATTGGTTGTCTCGGGACTTGAGAGTCCCAGAGCTCTGTTTTTGGTTCAGACTTTACTGCTAATGATGTGAGTGTTTGGACAGGTAACTCAACAGGAACATGGCTTGAGGTTCTGGGCCTCTTTTTCGTCTGTCCAGTGAGGTACTTGGAACAGATGACTTTCACTGTCCCTTTGTTATCAACAGCGACTGATGCCATAAGCCCAGAATTACAAAGATTTACTGTTGTTTCACTCTTAATCTGCTGCTGTTAACATTTTTCTCCTCTGTGGTGGAAAGTAATTCAGGTAACATAGTTCCTTTTTGCATAGATTAAACCATAGCCCCCGTCATATCACATGTCCCTTCAGGGCCATGCTTACGCTATGGTCAGCAGTGCCTTTCTGCATCTGAATTATGAGCAGACCAAATGGGCCAGAATCCTGGAGTGAGGGAAATGTGAGGGGCAGAAGCAAATGGGCAGGAATCTGTACTATTAAAATTTTTTTTTAACTTTTTTTTGATTCATAGGAAGTTGCACAGATATTGCATAGGAAATTTTAGATGCATAGGAAGTTGCAAAATATTGCAGAGAGGTCCCAGGTAGCCTTCACTAGGCAATCCTGATAATTCTATCTTAATAATTATAGTAATTATTAAGTAACTATTTACTTTTTAAATAATTATTAAATATTTAATAATGATACTATAATATCAAAACCAAATGTTTGATGTTGGTACTATGTATGTGTACAGTTCTATGCTATTTTTTTTTCACACATGTAGATTTGTGTAAACACCATTGCAATATATGTGATAGTTAATTTTATGTGTCAACTTGGCTGGGCCTAGATATGTGGTCAAATATTATTCTGGATGTTTCCATAAGGGTGTTTTTGGATGAGATTAACATTTAAATTAGTGGACTTTGAGTAAAGCAGATTGCCCTCTCTAATGTGGGTGGGCCTCATCCAATCAGTTGAAGGCCTTAATAAAACAAAGACTGGGGCTTCCCTGGTGGCGCAGTGGTTGAGAGTCTGCCTGCCGATGCAGGGGACATGGGTTCGTGCCCCAGTCTGGGAAGATCCCACATGCCGTGGAGCGGCTGGGCCCGTGAGCCATGGCTGCTGAGCCTGCGCGTCCGGAGCCTGTGCTCTGCAACGGGAGAGGCCACAACAGTGAGAGGCCCGTGTACGGCAAAAAAAAACCCCCAAAAAACAGAGACTGATATTATCCAAGCAAGAGGGGATTCTGCCAGCAGATGGCCTTTGAACTTGTACCACAACATCTCTTCTTCCCTAGACTCCAGGCTGCTGGTCCACTCTGCAGATTTTGAACTGGCCAGGCTTCATAATTGTGCAAGCTTATTCCTTAAACTAAATCTCTTTCTATATGTGTACATCCTATTGGTTCTGTTTGTCTAGAGAACAGTGACTAATACAATACTAAGGAGAACTAAGGAGTCTGTACTTTAACCAGCTGCCCAGGCAATTGTCAGGCACTCTGGAATTTGAGGAGTATTGTCCCCAGCAATGCCACTGCCAGCTGGACAATCAATGGATCTAAGATCCTGACAGTCAGTCAATGCGACATTACCTAGCAGTCCCTCTGAACAGTGAAGAGAGAAGTTTGTCCTGGTTGCCCCACATGTCAGAAACTTTCCAGCCCCTGACCAGCTCAGAGTCTATGTATGACATGCATCTCATGCCTCCACGTTCATGACTGGGCAGATGTCTGAGGTTCTGTGTCTCCAGCAAACTCCTAAGTGAGGCCGGTGCTTCTGGTGCATGGAATATACTTCTGGGAATCAGATGAGCCGGAGCTGGATCACTGGCTCTGACCTTCACCGGCTGTGTGACCCTGCAAATGCTGTCAAGCCTAAATTTCTTCATTTACATATTGGGGGTAATAAGGGGTGATAATCTCACAAGCATACTGTGAGAGTAGGTGACATCGTACCATAGAGTACCTGCCACAGGTCGGGTACACAGTGGTCACTCATTAAGTCTTACTTTTCTTATCTTTCTCCCCATCCTCAAATGGAGATTACCTTCCCATGGGATAAGGACAAAAGGTTAATCTGAACACAGACAGAAAGAACAGGGCTATTGGGGCTGCCTTCCCAGTTCTGAGTTTGTGTTCTTCCAGAGTCGCCTTCCAGAACTTACTAAGAGATTAGACCTGGTCCATTCTGCAATGATTTTGGTTGGGCCGTAGTCATTTTTGCTTTGGAATCTGTTTTATCATCTACCCTTAGTCCAAACTGACCTTTGATATATAGCTGCTTGAAAAATGAGTGTTCTTAGGGAGTAATTTCCTAAAAAGGGCAACTCCAACTTGTTCCTCATCTTCTCGGAGACTGGGATCTCAGAAACTGCCTCGGAGTAATCTTTCTGACCATGCACTTTTCTCCTGGGGAGAAAGGTCCTGAAATGCAATTTATTGTAAAACACACAGTAGTTACAGGCTACCACAGTCGATGATATTCCTTTTATTACCACTCAGATGAGAACAGAAAATGACATTGGAAGGCAGTGAACTCACCAGAAGGGCAGAGAATGTCATTAAATTCAACATGCATCATATTTCATAATCAGAACCCTGCAGTCAGCACTGACACCACAGAATGAGTATGTTGCAGTCATGATAATCTAAAAGCCATTGCATCTCTTCCCTTGGCTCTTTTTGGATCCTGGCTGAGGCCAGGCCATTAATCACTGGAGGCAGGGGATGGTGCAGACCACTGCACACTGGATTGCATAAATTGAAAATACGTCAGTATTAGCGGGGAACACTGTCTTTAGTTATCTCTGTTCGGGATGGTAGCTTCTGAAAGGCTGGGATGTTTTTACAGTTAAACCACATAATTTGAGCGATTGCCCCAGCTTGGAGAAAGTGTGTGGTCCCTCAAGGCTTATGTGGGAAGGATTAAGAAGCAGCCTTTTCTTCAATCAGAGGAGGCTGCCCTGAGACTTTGTTGTTGGTGGTGGTGGGGGGGGGGGCTGATGGCTTCTCTTAGATGTATCTCGAATGGCACCTCTTAGCACATAGGACAGGATGTGTACGCCCATGGGTCGGGGTGGGTCCCCAGAGGTATCATATGCTTATATAGCATCCAGGCCGGTCTTAGAATTTGTGTTCTATGCCATAGTGTATATATTTGTTTTAATTTAAAAGAGTGTTTTCCTTACATCACTTAATACTGAAAATCCAAGGAACTGTGGCAAAAATCTGAGGCTTTTGGAGCCCCTGACACACTGGTTTCATAGTTCCAGAAATGAGTACTTAAGAAGTATGTGTCTACAGGATAAAATCCTGAAATTTGATTCAGTTATAAAGAGCCTTCATGATCTAACCTCTAATCTCATGTCTGAGCACTCAAATCGAGAAACCCTTACTTCCAACACATTGAATCTCTGTATGGTTTCCCCACTCTAGCCCTTTAAATGCAATCTGCTAGTTTCTTCCTGCTATTACGGAACAGGTTCCGCCAGATTTGCAATGATTGGTTTATCTTATCCCTTTCTCAATGATTATAAGGTCACATTGTTCTTAAGTGGCAGAGTCAGGGTTCAAAACCAAGGAATCCTAGCCCCTCAATAGATCTTTCACTTATAATGCAAGAAGTACTTGAATTATAGCAACATGGATGGACCTTGAGATTATCACACTAAGTGAAGTAAGCCAGACAGAGAAAGACAAATATCATATGATATTGCTTATATGTGGAATCTAAAAAAAAAGAAAAGAAAGATACAAAGGAACCTATTTACAAAACAGAAATAGACCCCCAGACATAGAAAACAATCTCATGGTTATCAAAGTGGAAAGGGGTGGGGGAGGGATAAATTAGGAGGTTGGAATTAACATATACACTCTACTATACATAAAATAGATACATCAAGGACCTACTATATAACACAGGGAACTATACTCAATATTTTGTAGTAACCTATAGGGGAAAAGAATCTGAAAAATACATAAAACTGAATCACTGTGCCATACGCCTAAAACTAACACAATATTGTAAATCAACTATACTTCAATTAAAAAAATATATGTATATAGAAGTTATGCAAAAAATAATTTAAAAAGAAGTGCTTTAAATGTTTGGGAAGATACTAGACGTGTTGCAGTTAATATACAAAATCAATCTGTGATGAAAAGTGCAATAACTAAAATCAGATCGTTATTGAAGGAGTAAAAGACTGAACTGTTGTGGCAGAAAATCAAATTAACCAAATAAGACTCAGAATCAAGAAAAAGACACTGTGTAAAAAATTAACAGAAAAAGAATGTAAAGTGATGGTCATAGGAGATGGAGCATAGAACTCCAACCTGTCATGAAGAGAATTATAAAAAGAGGAGAAGACAAAGCAAATGGTGCAGAATTCATAATCAAGGATAGAAGCAAAGAACTCTCAAAACTGAAAAAAAAAGAAAAACGTTAAAAAAATTAAAAGAAAAGAGAGTGAAAATTGTTACCCAACTCCAGGTAATATGAATAAACAGACAACATCAACAACATATAGCTTTTTAACCCTCTTTTTTAATTCAAAAAAGTAATTTACATTTATTTAACCGTAGAGGGGGTGTGCATCATTGGGGTACAGTGAATAAAACTGTTTTATTCTGTTTTAATCAACCATGACCTGTCAAATTACGCATTTTTGTCTTTCAAGTGTATCTCAGGCAGATTCAATAGCTTCTTAGTCACTTTTGATTACTAAACATCTAGTCTTCTTGAAAACTTTGATCTCAAACTTGATTTTATTATAATATTTAATTCTAAACTCTAATCTCAGTGCATCTAGTAGCTCAGAGTAGAGGGAGGGTTGGAGGGGGCATAGTCTAGCTCTGACACAAGCCACCCCATTAATCGCCCTTCATGACCGAGGCCCTCTGGTTGGTTGGGGGAAGGAAATGGGGATTAAGGAAGTCACTGCCGTATTTCAGTGGTTT
This sequence comes from Mesoplodon mirus, assembly GCF_964341445.2. NCBI lineage: Eukaryota > Metazoa > Chordata > Mammalia > Artiodactyla > Ziphiidae > Mesoplodon > Mesoplodon mirus. The sequence goes on from NC_138991.1 coordinate 38,088,406, forward strand.
CTTAGGCCTTTTCTGGTTCCAACTGCTGGTTGCCTCTGAGGATGTAGCCATTGGTCTCTTCATACTTGGGGTATGAGGTTTTCTTGAAGTCAAGTTCAACATCACCCTAACCCATCTTTCACCATGGACACCCAAATGGGCATCTTCTTTTGCCCTCCAGCCATTCAGGCATCCAACTGAGGGTGGGACCTGGGACCTGGGACCCTTTGCTGCAGTGCTGGCACCTGGACAAATGTCATCTCCTCAAGCAACAAAATACAAAGAAACTATAAGGGACTAAAAATGAGTGTGTGCATACACAGCTGGGGCAAATTATGGACAATAAGATATAAAAAGACCAAAAAAACCCAACTGCCACTTTTGAAGAGCTGGGAGCAAAAATAGGGTACTGCGCATGCCCCCTGCACTCAGCACCACCAAAGGGGTGGGCAAGCCACCTAAGCCACGCCTCTGGCCTGACCCCTGGACCCGACCCTACCCTCACCCCATGTAAGGAAACAGCCTGCTCCCACCTCCCGACCCGGGGGAGCAAGCAAGGGAAACTGTTACTTGTTCTCGCTCCCCCCGACTGCAGCAGGGGCCCCAATAAAGCCTTACCTGAATTTCTTGTCTGGTCTCTTATCAACACAACCTCTTTGACACATAGCATGTTGTCTTGCTGGCCTGGCAGCCACCTGGACAGTCCTGCTGCTTCTGTCCCCTCCTCCAACCACAGGGCTCCCTTGTGAGGAGGTGCAGGAGCCAGGGAGGTCTTCTGCCTCCTCCAAAGAGTGGGAGAACTGGGATGTGGGTGAGTCACTTTATCTCCCCATCCTTTTCTTCTAGGTACACTGCTCTACAGTTTTCTCTTGCCCTTCTGGTGTCATGAACCTCCTGCCTTTGGAAAGCTCTGAAAGAGGAGTGTCTACAGTTCACAAGGGCTTCCCAAATCGAGGGACTCTAACAAACTCTCCAAAATCTCCTCACTATGCTTCTCTTTGTTCAGAAGAGAGCATCTGGATGACATGTGGATTCTTCAGCTCCAAGCACATGGCTGGAATAGGAGATGCCAACAGCCAAGTCCAGGAGGTACTGGCAGCTCTGTGAGTTTTTCTATTGGAGTCCTCCTGGGGAGAGAAGAAAAAGCTTCTCCGCATAATTACTGCTCCCCTCAAGATGCCAACAAGTCTCCTCCTCCCTCCCCCTTTCTTCCCCTTATTTAGATTTTACGTGAGTGTGTTCTGAGATGACTAGGATGGGGGTGGTACTTGGATACAGCTCTCTTTAGAATATGGGAATGCTAAAGCTATTTTGACTTGAACTTTGAGCCCTAGCTAATAATTCCAGGGCAACAGGAAAAATCCAACTCAATATCCTGTTACACTTATAAAAATGTTAAATGTTACATAAGGGTGAGAACACACCCATTGCAATTTTAAAAATATGAATCACCCGTTTCTGAAGCTTACGTTTTGCACTTTAGCAAAAGACTTCAAAGCTATTTCCAGACCAACTATTTCATTTTTCTCTGGGTACACAGGAAGAACCCAGCCCCTCTTTCATCAAGGTGGCACCACGTGACTAAAGTTCTTGCCAGTGGGATGTGGGCACGAGGGATGGAGGCTACTTCCAGGCATATCTCATGCTGTCTTCCACACTCTCTCCCCTATCCACACAGTGGAAACAAAAGACTCTAAGATGGTACAGCCATAACTTGGAGAGAGACTGGACCCCTGAATTCACATCTTTTTTTTTTAAATTAATTAATTAATTAATTTATTTATTTAATTTTTGGCTGCGTTGGGTCTTTGCCGCTGCACGCGGGCCTTTCTCCGGTTGTGGAGAGCAGGGGCCACTCCTCGTTGAGGTGCGCAGGCTTACTGCGGAGGCTTCTCCTGCTGCAGAGCATGGGCCCCAGTCACATGGGCCTCAGTAATTGTGGCACGTGGGCTCAGTAGCTGTGGCTTGCGGGCTCAGTTGCTCCGTGGCATGTGGGATCCTCCCGGACCAGGGCCCAAACCTGTGTCCCCTGCACTGGCAGGCGGACTCCCAACCACTGCACCATCAGGGAAGCCCGAATTCACATCTTTAAGAGGCACCTGGCTGCGACCTAGAAATTAGACTTGTCATAATTACTCTTCCTCTGTGGGTAGACTCCAGAGTCATTTCCAGTTCTTGACTATTTTGTATAATGATACAATGAATATTTTTGTGTGTATGAGGGCATATTTATGTGTAGAAGTAAGATTGCTGGACCAGAGGGAATGCACAGTTTTTACCTTGATAATGTCCAAATCCCTCCTTCCAAAATTATCCTGACATATACTTCTATTTATAGTGTATAGCAGTATCTGATTCCTTATACTCAATTCATATTTCTTTTCCTTTGATTTGCTTGTTCATATGCTTTGTCCATTTTTATACTCAGCTCTATGCATTTTTTTCCTTATAGATTTGTAGCATCTTTATATATTATTTATTTATTTATTTTAAATTGAAGTATAGTTGATTTACAATGTATGTTACTTTCAGGTGTACAGCACAGTGATTCAGTTATATATATATATATATTTTTTTTTTCAAATTCTTTTCCCTTATAAGTTATTACAAAATATTGAGTATAGTTCCCTGTGCTATATAGTAGGTCCTTGTTGGTTATCTATTTTATATACAGTATAGTAGTATGTATATGTTAATCCCAAATAAATATTTCTTGAATAAATAAATAAGATATATGGGATAAATTAGGAGTTTGGGATTAACATATATATCATTTACTTATTCAAGAAATATTTATTAAGCACCTAGTATATTCCAGAAACAATCCGAGGCATGGGGTAAATAATGGTGAATGAAAGCACATACAGTTTTTGAAGAAGATAAATAAGCTTAAGTGTGATGGATGAATAAAAGTTAAGCAGACAAGAAAAGAAAGAAAGAAGGTTCCAGGTAGAGGAAAACCAAGTACAAAGGCCCTGAAAGAAAGATCACCAAGAGAGCCATAGGAAGACACCTTGCTATTGCGTTTGAGACTGTAGAACAAAGAAAGCAGGGCCAGGGCCATGCATAAGAGGAGAGGGCAGAGAAATACCCATAGTTAATGAGGCTGAATTGCAGGGGGTTGGGCTGGGTTGAGAAAGTAGATATTAAACTTAACATCTTCTTTTGTAATGGGTCTAAGTATTTGAACATGACTGTTTATATCCATGGGTACACTGATGCAGGAATCACCACAGTAAATCCCATTGAGCTCAGTTGTCAAAAATCTGGACTTCTGGGGAGTGTCAGGATATGTCAGTGGTGGAGGCGAGGGCAGCTGCACATAGAAGCTTAGTGAGGTTTAGGGTACCTACCAGTTTCCCCAAGTCAAGGCGTCTCTTTCTTTGTGGAAGTAGTAGAAAGTTTCAACCAGATTTCTGTATCAACATGGTAGATTCAGCCAATGAGTTTATCTTCCTTTCCTTCCCCAAACCTATCTAAACTATATTAAAGCTATGCAATGTTCATGAATGTTAATCATTTGTGTATTATATGGGGAAGGGGGAATTTCCCCCTCTACCCCTCTTGAGTTCTTGTGACTGGAATTATAATAAAGTTTACACAAGACTTTAACAGGAGAAAAAGAAAGAAATTTTAATTCATGCACATTAGGGAGTGGTCAAAGCAGGCAGCTTTTATACTTTTTAGACAAAGAAACAATAAATTTGTGAGGAAACTTAGGTTTTGGGTGCCCAATTAGTGAAGAATCTGAATGGAGTTTGGGCTGAGAGTAGTAAATTAAAGAGGTAACAAGGTTTGTTTATATAGGCTTCCTGGCCCTGAATTCCCTATCTCTGGGAGTAAGGATGTCCTTCTATCTCCAGATGCAGGGAGTACACCTTTCACTTGAGAGATTTATTTCCTGCTTTCAGGGAGACAGAAAGGAGGGTCAGAGTGTCCCTCTGTGTTAGCTGTTTCTTAAGTAACTTGAATTCAGAATAATCAATATACCATGAGACACAATTTGGGGTGGCCTACTCTGGGCCCCAACAGTTGCCTTGGTAATATTTTTTCCAAATCTGTTCCTTGAGTTTTGTTTGGGATGTTGTTCCCTGAAATTTTCAATTCTTATAAAGGAAAACATGTCAGTCTTTGTTTTGTTTTGTTTTGTTTTTTGCGGTATGCGGGCCTCTCACTGTTGTTGCCTTTCCCGTTGCGGAGCACAGGCTCTGGACGCGCAGGCTCAGCGGCCATGGCTCACGGGCCCAGCCACTCCGCTGCATGTGGGATCTTCCCGGACCGGGGCACGAACCTGCGTCCCCTGCATCGGCAGGCAGACTCTCAACCACTGCGCCACCAGGGAGGCCCTGTCAGTCTTTCCTTTGTGATATTTTATTTTTTATTTTTGTGCCAGGAGGGTGTGTTGGTGCGGGGAGTTGGGGGGAGGGAAGGGATGGTGGCTGAAGAGAGCAAGGAGCACAGTTGTGCACCTAGAGGGAGGTGGGTTGCCAAGTCTAGCTGCCTATCATAATTATTAGACAAAGTTAAAGTTCCAAAGACTCTAAAGCATATCGATATTTCTTTTTCTTTTTTCTTTAGGAGAGAACACTCTGGTTAGGCTGATAAGAATGTGGAGTTCATTGTTATATTTCATTCCCTGTAAATTAGTGTATTGGCATTCTGGCTTCCTACCTCAATCTCTTGTTGCAGGAGGGGGGACCCTTCCCAGAGCCTGAGAGTGGGCTCTTGTCTAAACTCAGAAATGAATTGTCTGAGGAGACACACGTCTTGACAAAGCAAGAGACTTTATTGGGAAGGGGTGCCCGGGTGGAGAGCAGCAGGGTAAGGGAACCCAGGGGAACTGTTCTGCCACGTGGCTCGCAGTCTCGGGTTTTATGGTAACAGGGTTAGTTTCCCAGTTGTCTCTGGCCAATTACTCTGACTCAGGGTCCTTCCTGGTGGTGCGTGCATCACTCAGCCAGGATGGATTCCAGCGAGAAGGATTCTGGGAGGTTGGTAGGGCATATGGACTGGCATCTCCTCTCTCCTTTTGACCTTTCCTGAATTCTTCCGGTTGGTGGTAGCTTGTTAGTTCCGAGTTCCTTACCAGCACCTCCTGTCGTAAGATAACTCACGCAAGTGGTTGCTCTCGTGCCTGGCCGGGATGGGCGGTTTTGGTCAGTGGTTCCCCTAACATTGGTATACACCATTATCTCCTCTTCAAAATGTTAATATAATAATTCCTGTTGAACTGCAGAGGTTAGGATCTTGTAAATCATGGTAGAGAAATTCACGATCCAATAAACATGTCCCAATTAGAAAAATGAGGACGTAGGAAAGGGGAACTCCATGAGGCTTTGTAAATTTTTTTCACTTTATGAAACTAAAGTAATAAATATGGATCGGTAAACAAGAACAGCATTAAAACATTTTACTAATATTTAGTAATAATGAGCTGCTGTATTATTAATGTCTGTGTCTTATCTCTAGAAGACTTTCAGGATATTCTCTCTGTATTGTTTCAGTGATTTGCCCAAAATTAATTTATTGCGTCTACATTTGGAAATAAGCCTTTTGATTCCAACAGTACAGGGAACATAAACAGTTATTAGGTGAAGTATATTTATACCATTAAATACTTTTTCTGATAACAGATTAGGCTGAGAAAGAATGACCTATTGTGGTGCTCGACTGTGCAGATAAGACCAGTCACTGGTAATAACAAGGGTGACAGAAGCTTCAACCACAAGAAGTCATTCTCGTGTGTGCTAGGCTCAGTGCCACTAAGTACTCGTACATTATCTGCTTTAACCCTCAATAAGAAGCATGAAAGGCTTTCACAACTCAGGAGACTGAGGCTCAGAGACATTTAACAACTTGCCCAAGATCCCACGAGGTATAACTTAAGTTTTCTTAATTTATGGATTCATTCAACACGTTTCTTGAGCACATGCAAGGTGCCACTTGGAATTCACCAGTCAACAGCAACAACAGCATTTGTATAGGAAGAGATTTAGTATAAGGAATTGACTCACACATTTGCGGGGGGCTGGGAAGTCCCACTATCAGCCATCTGCGATCTGAGACCCAGGAAAGCCCGTGGGATAATTCAGTCTGAATCCAAAGGCCCGAGAATCAAGAACACCAAGGTTGGACGACTCATCAGAATCTTTAAAGGATGGTGTCAGCCCAGACCCAGGCTAGACAATATCTTGGAAGTGACCCCACATTTACTGTTCGTACCTTAGGAGGACCCTCTTACTCTCTAGAATTTGTGGCAATTGTGAATGACCTGAAATGCTTTTAAGCTTCCAGAGAAAACACTGCACTGCTGTCTAGGGATTTGTCCAGATCTTTCCCTGCCCACTGAACTGCTTGTCTGCCACTGTCCCCCAGTCCAGTTTCCTCTTGTATACGTTGAAGAAGAACTGGGCAAGTTTTAAAGCCTCTTGCTGTAGTTATTGTGTTGCTCTCATCCTTGCTTTCACTAGTAATTTTGATCATTTTATCCCAAACACATGACCTGAAAAATGAGCATTGTTGTAACTCAGAGTTCTCTCATAGATCACTCATAAGCGTGATGGTTATTTTATATGTCAAGTTGAATGGCCACTGGCTGCCCAGACTAAACATTGTTTCTGGATGAGATTAGCATTTGCATAGTGGACTCAGTGAATAGGTTGCCCTTCCCAGTGCCTGTGGGCATCATCCAATCCATTGAGGGCCTGAATAGAACACAAGGCAGAGAAAGGAGGAATTCACCCCTTCCCACCTGGGCTGTGGATCTTCTGCCCCTGATGCTCCTGGTCCTCAGCCTCTCAGATCCGGACTGGAATCTACATCCCTGAGTCCCCTGGTTCTCAGACCTTATAAGAAGAGACATTAGAGAGCTTGCCTTCTCTCTCTGCTATGTGAGGACACAGCAAGAAGGTGGCTGTCTGCAAGCCAGGAAGAGAGTCCTCACCAGACACTGACCGTGCTGGCACCTTGATCTTGGATCTCCAGCCTCCAGAACCATGAGTAATACATTTCTGTCGTTTAAGCCACCTGGCCTATGGTATTTTGTTATGGCAGCCCTAGCTGATAAGACATGAGCTTCCTAAGTAGTTCCTCTTTTCACTTTAATTTGAGCACTGCTGCTGTAGTGGAGTGAGAAGAGGGCGAGGAGAGAGTGGGTGAGGTGCTGGAGGCAGCCGTATGGATTAGAAGGTGATGCATTGTGAGAGCTTAGGTGAAGGACAGAGGAAGACTGAGTCAAGGCATCTACAGTGAACCTGGGAGGGAGGAAAAGATCTAGGGTATGTAAGAGATTTGACAACAAGACCAATTTTACAAGGAGGATTTAAAAAATGGAAAATTGAGGAATGCTCCCAAATTTCAGGCTGGTGTGATTATGTCAGAAGAGGGAGTCATTTGGCCAAGATGGCGCACTGGGTGTGTATCACTTGGACCCCAGAGGGCCTAGAATTCTCCTCGCTCTCCATGAATCTCCCCTTCACAAAATGCCCCAAACCTTTAACCACCTCTCCAGCAAAGCTTGAATACAAAACCAGTTTTGTGCTTCATCTCACATATCTTTCCCACCACGATAATTTATCAGAACTCAAAAGAAGCCAGTCATTTCCTTCTTTCATGTTAAGAGAACCTAACTAGCAGTAATCAGTCGATTTCATAGAATATTTGTGAAGATGCTTTCCTGAACTCATGCACAGCACTAAAAAAAATGAAAAAATATACAGCATAAATAAATAACAGGTGCTGGCCTAATTAAGGGCACACTCCATAGGGCAGGTTTCTAATTCTTGAGTGCTGGCCCCTACAATTTAAATTTTCTTGTAAAGGTGATAAAGCAAACCTGGAATTAAGTCCATGCATTTAGGCTATAGAATAGACAAGGGACAGCATGTTTTAGTGTCAACAGCAGGACAGCAAGGACTTGGGAGCTTTTGCCCCTCACCAGCAGTGCAACGCCAGGTAAGTTACTTAACCATTTGTAAACACTGATTTCTCATCTGTAAAATGGAATAAAATACCCACCTTGCATGGTTATTGTGAGGACTAGAAATAATAACAGGACTCGTGGATTAGATGCTCGAATGCAAGCTATTGTCATCCTTTCCCTTCGTGGTGGGTCCAGTTGAGGCTGCTCGGGGATAGAGCCAGTCGCCTTTGGTACATCTCAGGTGCACTGCCCTCCCCTCCATGCTGCCAACCCACCCATTGTATTTCTGCCATTTTCTGAGAGATTAAAGGGGAAGATATAGCAAAAGCATGGGGAAGCAGCAATCAAAGCCTGCACTGAGGCAGTGGCATTTGGGATGGGTTGGAGGAATTAGTAAGATTTAGTGGTTTGGGGGAAAGATTGAAGGAAAAATAGAAAGGAAAGTACAATGATGTGCCCGGTTTCTGGTTTGGCCTCCTGGATGGGGGATGATGGTGCCATTGACCAGAAGACAGAATACAAGGGGAGTTAGGAGCAACATGTACAACTGAACAGGCTGTGTACTGCACAAAGGTGTCCAATTGAGGGGATAAGTGGGTGCTGACATGACCTTGGCATCTTTGAATAATTCACACAAGGGCACTTCATAGGCTAGAGCCCCTAGGAGGGGAATCAAATTAGGGGAGATAATCCTGTGTCCCTTTTCACTGTTCTCTATTTAAATTAGATCATAACTGGAGCATGAGTCTGTCATCCTTTGAAATCCCTTTTAAAGAAATTATTTCCAGAAATAAAATATAGACTTACTTAATTTACCAGGCAGCCCAGGTCACATTTCACTCCTAAAGATATGCCTCAAAAGTGCCCCTTGGTTCATAAGAAAGTGTCCAAATCTCTTAACACAAAGAGCCCTCCATGGTCCAGGGCCTGCCTCCTTGCCAGCCTTATACCCACTCTGGCCAGGGCTGGCCTCACTATCCCACACTTGCTACATTTACGTGTTTCTCTGCCCAGAATGGCCTCCTCCCCTTTATCTTATTATCTTCTAACTGTACCTCAGAACTCCTCTCAATCATCTCCTTCCTGAGGAAACTTGTTTTCAAAATAAACATCCTTACTCTCTGGCTTTCTTTTTTTTTTTTTTTTTACCCCTTTAAAATACAGCAAAGAGAGCAAGTGTTTAATTCTGCAACTGCATTCGAAAAATGTCATGCAGTTCATCTGAGAGATGCTTTTCCAAATGTAAAGTTATATGGTTGTGATGTACTTGAATGAAAAATACCTGCAACTCTAATGTTCAGAACACTGTATTTCTTCAACACGGACATTGAGTCTTTGGTGAAGGTTTCTGATCCACTGTTTATAAAAGCACTTGCACTTCTGGCATAATTTGGTGCAGCGTCATCATGCAAGAAACAGTTTAGTGAGAAAATGTAACACCCATTAACTCTTTCTCAGATTCTCAAGGTCTGAAATAAAGTTAATTGGATTTGTTCACAAATTCAAGAATCAGTCTAAAATAGTGTTTCCCAGAGAGTATTCTATAGAATGTTGGTTCTAAGAGATAAGTATCATGGGAAAAAGCGTTCTGTGATACAAGTAAATTGAAGAAATATAAAGTTAAACAAAACTAGATGATTTTTTCCCCTTGCAAAATCTCGGAGGCTTCACTTTGCTTTTATGCATTGAATATCCCCTACAGGGGTCTAAGGTATGCAGAGTATCTAGACTTATTTGACCACAAATCCCTTCTATCCGAGATGACCTTGCACCTCTTGTGGTCTGTGGAATACATTTTGGGAAAAGGTGCTTTGCAGGACTAAGTGTATTGCCCACTGAGATGGCAGGGATTGCTCCAAACGCCTGTGGATAGAAACTGAGACTTAAGAAAAAATAACTTTAGCTTTCACAAGTAAGGAGGAAACACACACACCCTTACATCACCCATTGCCACAAATCCTTTCTTGTCTTCTCAGAGAGCTATAGTAGCTGAAGTCCTACTGGAAGATTGGATATAATTTACCTGTACTGCCCCTGTCCCTGAGTCAAGATGCATTACACCGCGGAGGAACTTTGAGTTGAGGGGCTCATATTCTCTTGCTCTCTGTTGCCAGTTTTGCTGGAGGGATGAAGAGAGAAAGGAGGATGGACACTGTGTAGATGCTTAGTGTATGGGGTGTGGTCGGTGGACCAGGAGAAGTGATGTGGGTGGATGGAAGGCTGGACAGGGCCCAAGGTATGTGATAAAACCACATCCAAAATATCTGATTAAATACACAAGTTGACTGTAAAGCCCTGAAAACTCTAAGGTCAAACACTTGGAGTAAAATTTTAAAACAAAAGGAAGCATTTCTCCCTTTTAGATTTGCCTCAACCCTACCCCTGACTTAGCCTGTAAAGGAGGAGCTTTTCCTAAAATTAGAACTAGGAGGGAAAAAGCCACATACAATCATAATATATACTATGTACATGCATTTTCTCTTTTACCCAAGATACAGAAGAACTATGGTGCTTAGGTAAAAGGTCTGTCTCTATGTCTGTGAGTCTGTTTCTGTTTAGTAGATAAGTTCATTAGTATCATATTTTAAATTCCACATCTAAGTGATATCATATGGTATTTGTCTTTCTCTGTCTGACTTACTTCATTTAGTATGATCATCTCTAGGTCCATCCATGTTGCTGCAAATGGCATTATTTCATTCTTTTTTATGGCTGAATAGTATTCTATTGTATATATGTACCACATCTTCTTTATCCATTTATCTGTCAGCGGACATTTAGGTTGTTTCCATGTCTTGGCTGTTGTGAATAGTGCTGCTATGAACATAGGGGTGCGTGTATCTTTTTGAATTAGAGTTTTGTCTGGGTATAAGCCCAGGAGTGGGATTGCTGGATCATATGGCAACTCTACTTTTAGTTTTTTGAGGAACCTCCATACTGCTCTCCATAGTGGCTCCACCAATTTACATTCTCACCAGCAGTTTTGGAAGGTTCCCTTTTTTCCACACCCTCTCCAGCATTTGTTATTTGTAGACTTTTTAATGATGGCCATTCTGACTGCTGTGAGGTGATACCTCATTGTAGTTTTGATTTGCATTTCTCTAATAATTAGTGATGTTGAGCAGCTTTTCATGTGCCTATTGGCCATCTGTATGTCTTCTTTGGAGAAATATCTATTTAGGTCTTCTTCCCATTTTTTGATTGGATTGTTTGGTTTTTTGTTATTGAGTTGTATGAGCTGTTGTATATTTTGGAAATTAAGCCCTTTTTGGTCACATCATTTGCAGATATTTTCTCCCTGTCCGTAGGTCATCTTTCTGTTTTGTTTATGGTTTCATTTTCTGTGCAAAAGCTTATAAGTTTGATTAGGTCCCATTTGCTTATTTTTTTTTTTTTTTTGCTGTACGCGGGCCTCTCACTGCTGTGGCCTCTCCCGCTGCGGAGCACAGGCTCCGGACACACAGGCCCCGCGGCCATGGCTCGCGGGCCCAGCCGCTCCGCGGCATGTGGGATCCTCTGGGGTCGGGGCACGAACCCGTGTCCCCTGCATCGGCAGGCGGACTCTCAACCACTGCGCCACCAGGGAAGCCCCCATTTGCTTATTTTTGATTTTATTTCTATTGCCTTGGTAGACTGACCTAAGAAAACATTGGTACAATTTATGTCAGAGAATGTTTTGCCTATGTTCTATTTTAGGAGTTTTATGGTATCATATCTTATATTTAAGTCTTTAAGCCATTTTGAGTTTATTTTTGTGTATGGTGTGAAGGTGTGTTCTAAGTTCATTGATTTACATGTGGCTGTCCAACTTTTCCAACACTACTTGCTGAAGAGACTGTCTTTTCCCCATTGTATATTCTTGCCTCCTTTGTCGAAAATTAATTGCCCATAGGTGTGTGCATTTATTTCTGGGCTCTCTGTTCTGTTCCATTGATCCATAGGTCTGTTTTTGTGCCAATACCACACTGAAGAAGGACATTTTATAATTATAAAAGTCTCAATTCATCAATAGAGCCCCCAAATACAAGAAGCAAAACTGAGAGAATTAAAGGGAAAAAAATACTCTGACAGTAAGAATGGTAAATGTGAATACCCCACTTTCAATAATGGATAGAATAGATAGAAGATCAACAAAGAAACAGAAAACGTGAACAAATTTTTGTGAGCTTGGGGTAGGTGATGGTTTCTTAAATACAACAACAAAAACAACCAAATAAACTGGACTTCATTGAAATTGTGCTTTAAAGGACACCAAGAAAGTAAAAAGACAGCCACAAAATTGGGAAAAATAATTGCAAATTATATATCTGGTAAAGGATTTGTATTCAGAATACATAAAGAACTCTTACAACGTCACAAAAAAGACAAATACCCAAATTAAAATATGAGCAAAGAACTTGAAAAGATATTTCTCCAAAGATATACATTGCCAATAAGCACATGAAAATATACTCAGCATCATTTGTTAGAGAAGTGCAAATCAAAACCACAATGAGATGGCTACACTAATAATTAAAAAAAAAAAAAAAAAAGAAAAAACAGCCAGGAAAATAACAAGCACTGAGCAGGATGTGGAGAAATTGGAACCCTTGTGCATTGCTGGTGGGAATGTAAAATGGTGCAGCTGCTGTAGAAAACAGCTTGGCAGTTCCTCAAAAATCTAAACATAGAATTAACATATGACCCATCAATTCCACTTCTGGGTATATACCCAAGAGAAATGAAAACATATGTCTACACAAAAACTTGTTCACGAATGTTCATAGCGGCATTATTCATAATAGCTTAAAAGTGGAAACAGCCCAACTGCCCATCAACTGATTAACTGATAAACAAAATGTGGTCTGTCCATGCAGTGGAATAATTCAGATAAAAAGAATGAAGTCCTGACACATGCTATAACATGGGTGAACCTTGAAAACATTATGCTAAGTGAAAGAAGCCAGACACAAAAGACCACTTATTGCATAATTCCATTTACATGAAATGTTCAAAATAGGCAAATCCATAGAGACAGGAAGGAGATTAGTGGTTCTCAGGGACTGAAGGAGTGTGGAACAGAGTGACTGCTAATGAGTATGGGGTTTCCTTTAGGGGGATGACATTGATCTAAAATTATACAGAGGAGACGGTTGCACTACTTTGTTAACATACTAAAAACTGTACGCTTCAAAAGGGTGAATATTATGGTATGTGAGTTATATCTTAATAAAATTATTATTTAAAAAACCCCAGTGCCCTCAAAGAGCTCACATGCATGTGGGTATGTAAGAAAATGCACAGAATAAGTCAGTAAATTACACAGTGTGTTAGATGGTGATACATGCTTTGGGAAAAAACTCAAGGAGGTAATGGGGACAGGGAGTGACAATCAGGTGGAAGGGAAGCAGCCACTGGGGGGTCATTTGAGTAAAAACTGGAAAGAGATGAGTGAGTGGACCAGGAGACAAGGTGGGAAATAGGGCTCTAAGCAAAGGGAGCAGCAAGTGGAAAGACCCCAAAAGAAGAGTGTTCCTGGAATACTCAAGGAAGAAGGAGGTCCAGGTAGCTGCAATGGAGTGAAATGGGGAAAAGTAGTAGGAGATGAGGTTGGAGGGCTAGCAGGGGGTCGGGGAGGAGGGGGAGGATCATATAGGACATTTAGGGGGTAACTACATCTTTATTCGGAGTGAGAACCCATGGTGGATTTTGAGCTGAGAATTAACTTGACCGGACTGATGTTTTAATGGGACCTTTCTGGCTGCAAAGGAAATAGACTGAAAAGAGCAAGGGGAGAAGTAGGGAGGCCAGACTGGAGGCTGTTGCAATATCTCAGCTCAGAGAAGTTGATTTACCCAAAATAGCCAGAGGGAAACTCTGGCAGCCAGTCTCCAAAGATGGCCCCAGTGAGCCACACCTCCTGCTAGTTGCACCCTTCTTCAGTCCCCTCCCATCTTAAATTGACACTTGCCTGTGTCTTGTTTAATGAATAGAAGGCAATAGAAGTAATGTGCTATGATATCTAAGCTCAGGCCACTCCCATATCTGCAATTTCAGGAGCTCTGAACTGCCATGTGGAAGTCCAGATACTCTGCAAGAGCTTGGACCATTAGGTGAGGCCCCATGCAGAGGAGGCACTATCCCAGCTGGGCCTCCAGATGATTCCAGGTTCAGCAACCATTCGATTGCAACTACCTAAGAGACTATAAGCCAGACCAGCAGAAGAACCTCCCAGTTAATCCACATGATTGAAAGATCATACGTTATTGCTACTGCTTTAAGCCACTCAGTTTTGGGGTGGTTTGTTTGCAGCCACAGGCAACTGAAACAGAAATGCAAACACATAACATCAAATAATTGACTTTAGTGATATTGCTAATAAATTGGCCTAGAAGGTATCACATACAATCACCCAGAGGGCTCCTTATTTTCTGACAGGAGAACTGAGATTTGCAGTGTTTTTACTGGGCAGTTTTCCCAAATCTGTGATTCCAGAATGACTATAAACATTATTTGCCCCTTATGTATTGTTTAAAAAACTGGTTCTACTAACATGATTTATGGGCAAACTTCCTTTTTCATCTTGTATACCATATTTCCAGCCTTATGCTTGGTGTTCATTAAACAGATGCTCTTTTCTATATGAAGGGTGAAATGAACTAGGCTTGAAAGCCATTTTAAAGGGGCTTATTATGTTTTGATTTGTTGTTTTGAAACCATGGACACATGGCTACTGAGTTCATAATTCTGAAAAAGAAACCAGTGGACTCCTGGGAAAAATGCTACATTGAATACACGCATATAATTTTACTCTATTTTGAAACTCCACTTAAACTACATGTTATATACAGATGGCTAACAAACATGTGAAAAGGTGCTCAACATCACTAATTATTAGAGAAATGCAAATCAAAACTACAATGAGGTATCACCTCACACTGGTCAGAATGGCCATCATCAAAAAATCCACAAACAATAAATAATGGAGAGGGTGTGGAGAAAAGGAAACCCTCATGCACTGTTGGTGAGAATGTAAATTGATAGAGCCATAATGGAGAACAGTATGGAGGTTCCTTAAAAAACTAAAAATAGAACAACCATATGACCCAGCAATCCCACTACTGGGCATATACCCTGAGAAAACCATCATTCAAAAGGACACAGGTACCCCAATGTTCCTTACAGCACTATTTACAATAGCCAGGACATGGAAGCAACCTAAATGTCCATCAACAGAGGATAAAGAAGATGTGGTACATATATACAATGGAATATTACTCAGCCATAAAAAGGAACGAAATTGGGTCATGTGTAGAGATGCGGATGGACCTAGAGACTGTCATACAGAGTGAAGTAAGTCAGAAAGAGTAAAACAAATATCGTATATTAATGCATATATGTGGAATCTGAGAAGATTGGCATAGACGATCTTATTTACAAAGCAGAAATAGAAACACAAAAGTATAGAACAAACGTATGGATACCAAGGGGGAAGAGGGGGAGGTGGGATGATTTGGGAGATTGGGATTGACATAAATACACTATTGATACTATGTATAAAATAGATAACTAATGAGAACCTACTGTATAGCACAGGGAACTCTACTCAGTGCTCTGTGGTGACCTAAATGGGAAGGAAATCCAATAAAGAGGGGATATATGTATATGTACTGCTGATTCACTTGCTGTACAGTAGAAATTAACACAATATTGTAAAGCAACTATACTCCAATAAAAATTTTAAAAATGAAAAAACTACATGTTATAGGCTGAATTGTGTCCCCTACCCCCAAAGGTTATATGTTGAAGTCATAATCCCTCAGTACATTAGAATGTAACCATATTTGGAGTTAAGGTCCTTAAAGATGTGATGGAGTTAAAATGAAGCTATTGTTGGGGGGGGGCGGGGTCTGGATCCAATCTGACTGATGCCCTTAGAAGAAGAGAAAATTTATGCTCAGAGATACCAGCGATGTGCACACACAGAGGAAAAACCAAATCTTAAATGTTTTTACCACGTGCACACAAAAGGTAGCTATGTGAGGTGATCAATATGTTAATTAGGGGTAACATTTCCCAGTTGTTGTACATCTTAAATACACACAATTTTCATGTGTCAATTATACCTCAATAAAGTTGGGAAAAAATGCAATACAGAAAAAAATCATTTCACTTACTTTCAACCTTTCCGTTTCTTTAGGACTTTAGATGTCATTTGTTGACACAGTTTGTTGGTGTCTGTCTGTTTTTTATTTAGTCTGAGAATATTTGTCTTTTAATTGACATGTTATCCGGATAGTTTTTATTTCCCCTCCAGCTTCCCTCCTCACCATCTTTTCTACCCTGATTGCTGCCCCCAGGCTCTATCTATCAGGTTTCCATGAGATCTGGCTCCTGGTTGGGTTCAGCCAATGGGGAGTCAGCAGGAGGTACAAGGAAGTAGAAAGCATTGACTTGAGCAAGTTGTATCCCTTGGTTAAAGACCCCTAGTCTTCCACGGGAATATTTCTCTCTCTCTCATTTCTGGTTATCACTTTCTCCCTTCATCCCTTCAGGCTGACTTATCCTTTCTAACCACACATTTGTAAATTCCTGCTTCATAAATAAATTGTCCTCATTGTAACCTTTTAGGAGCATTCCATCTATATTCTTGAGGTTCTGTTTAATGAAACATTAAATGGAAACATTTCATAAATGTTGAATGAAATTAATGGTATAGTTTGGTTTAAGTCATCATCTTACTAAGTGTTTTCTAATTTTTCCAGCTTCTCTCTGTTCCTTTTTCTCTCTGTTCTTGTCTTGGAATTTATTTCATATTTTACATTTATTTCATATTTTTTATTATTTCACTCTTAGCTCCATACCTAACACATACAGAAGGAAAATTGTCTTTTATTCATTCTTTTAATGGTTACCTTAGAGATTAAGTACTTTCCTCCCCTCCCTGGGCAATGAAAAGATACATTAGTTCCATGTACCCTACTCCTGACTCATATGGCCTTGTTCTTATGTGTCACCTAGAGTCTGTGATCACCAAATTCCATTTCCAGTTTCATTCCATATCCCAGACTGAGGTGAATTCATTTCAAGATTTCAATCCAAAATGAGCTGATCAGTACACTAGGACAGGGGAGGGGAAAGGGGCTCTGTGCTCCAATCCCTGTCCCTTATGGCTGGAATTTCTCACAAGTACAATTTAGCTTCTCAGCCTTCCTTTAGGAGTTGACAAAGGCCCTCAAGGGAAAAGTAGCCCCAAATGCAGAGTCTGCCTCCCCTGGACCAGGAAATTCTCCACTATGTTGTAGCTCTCTGGTACATTAAAAAATTCTTCACTATGTTGTAGCTCTCTGGTACATTAAAAAAATATTCTTGCCCATCTTTCATAATTTAGCAGGAAATTGGTGTACTCTTCCTGATAACAGTGCTGTTTTCATCTTAACTTAGCCCTGCAACCTTGGCTTGCCGATTTTCTCTTTTGAGCCAGAAGTGGAAGGCAGTCAGGGAACATGATAGCAGCAGGAGAAGGCCCTTTGTCCACAGTGAGGGGCTGGCGATAAGACTGTGCTATAATCAATTTCATAAAAGAACCCCTAGGTATTCCTGGACCCTTAAGACAAAGCCCATCAACCTCCCAAATCTTGACATTAATTATTGGGAGTCAGATACCCTCCAGTTCAAGGCTAACTCAGAGGGAGAAATTCACATAAAGGTTTCTGGGCACCAAAAGTAAGATAACTTTAATTCTCTTTTCACCACATCAAGCTTACAGCAAAAACGCTTTAGAGTTTTCTATCATGATCATATTCAGGAACCTTGGCTCTATCCTGAAATGCATAAAACTCTAGGTGAACTTGGCCATATGACTTAAAGAAGTAAGTTAAATGAAGCTTTTCAATCACTAGTACAGGGTCTTATCTTGGGAATGATGTAGATGCCAGGACAATTAGTTGGAGTAATAAAAAGACAAAAATAAACTATTATGTAGATGTTTGGCCATTCAGTGCTGCCCAGGCTTAAGATAATGTCATCTCCCTAGCAGTGAATGGAAGAGAGAAAAAGATGAAAAATTTTGCCCCATCCTCTGCTAACTCTATTTTTTTATTTAATTAATTTATTTTATTTATTTATTTTTGGTTGCGTTGGGTCTTCGTTGCTGTGCGTGGGCTTTCTCTAGTTGCAGCGAGCGGGGGCTACTCTTCGTTGTGGTGCGCGGGCTTCTCGTTGCAGTGGCTTCTCTTGTTGCAGAGCACAGGCTCTAGGCACGGGGGCTTCAGTAGTTGTGGTACATGGGCTTCAGTAGTTGTGGCTCACGGGCTCTAGAGTACAGGCTCAGTAGTTGTGGCGCACGGGCTTAGTTGCTCCGTGGCATGTGAGATCTTCCTGGACCAGGGCTCAAACCCATGTCCCCTGCATTGGCAGGAAGATTCTTAACCACTGTGCCATGAGGGAAGGCCTGCTAACTCTATTTTAATATTAGAACCCAGTGTGATTCATAATACACCCCTAGAGAAACTTTATCCTGAGAATTCTCTATTTTTGTGTAACAAGCTCCAGGATTCTCACTGCTAACTTTGACTCATACTGGGCTGTGCACCACCAACCGGCATAGCAGCTGTTCAGAGCAGAAGTCAAGATATACAGACAGATGTAAAGACACAGGGCATTTTATGAAACAGCACATTTGGAACGATGAATGCATACTTCAAAGAGGACATGAGACCTCTAGGCTCCTCCTTGGAGTGGACAACTGACTTTTTGTTTTTGATGTTTTGCACTGTTTTGTTTAGTTTGTGGCTAACTTTTATTTATTTATTTTGTAATTTAAAAAATTTATTTATTTTTGGCTGTGTTGGGTTTTCATTGCTGCATGTGGGCTTTCTCTAGTTGCGGTGAGCGGGGGCTACTCTTCGTTGTGGTGCACAGGCTTCTCATTGTGGTGGCTTCTGTTGCAGAGCACGGGCTCTAGGCACGCAGGCTTCAGTAGCTGTGGAACCTGGGCTCAGTAGTTGTGGCGCACGGGCTTAGTTTCTCCACGGCATGTGGGATCTTCCCGGACCAGGGCTCGAATCCATGTCCCCTGCATTGGCAAGCGGATTCTTAACCACTGTGCCACCAGGGAAGCTCTGTGGCTAACTTTTAAACACCTTCCTATTGTGAGTCTTGTGGAGAGAAGGTGTCTTGTTTCTCCTTATGGAGTCTAAAGATGGTGGATCAGAAACTTTCAGCCTCTCCTCTCTGGAAGCCAGATGTGACTTTCATGAGAAAATGCACATTCCTTGTTTATCTTGTTCTTAGGACAAAAACTTCCATTAGCCTAACAGCCTTGGCACCTCTGTAGCTCCTTACTTTCTAACTCCCCTCACTCACTCCTCACTGAAGGAGGAAGCATGAGTCATCTGATGGATAAGTTTGGAAGAACAATTTGAGCACAACGGGCTCAGTCCTTTCCTCTGTTTCTTTGGCATCTAAATGCTTGCAGAAACCCAGCCACTTGGGCTCCTTCTATGTGGGTGGCCTGAGGAGTGGGGGAGAGGAAATGGGCTATCCTTGTCCATCTGTATCTGAGATTGGGTGAGCTAAGTCTGTCTGGCTCAGAGGGTCAAGGAATACAATACCATTTGGCCTCAGATCTAAAATCAGTTTATCCGAATGGCTTGGTCAGTCATAGAGAAAAAGGTTTTGATCTCCAGCTGCCTAATTCTTGGGTTTTACTCGCAATTGGTTCCAGAAGATGGAAGGGAAAAAAACAGAATAAAATGATATTGTTGATGGGTTTCCAAAAACCTAATATCTGAATTCATGGGCCTGAGAATTTTGTGAAATAAACAGATGTCAAACTGGAGACCAAAATAACGTATGGAAAGTGAAACAAGCATTCCAGCATGACTGGAGTTGAAGACTTTACACCTGCATCTGGAACAAACTGGGCTAATGTGGGGGCGAATTGACCTATGCAGCTCATTGCAAGCTGTATCCAGAAGAAAGGGACTCATGTTACACAGTCAAAGCAGACCTTAAGAAACTCAGACCTATCAGGCCTAAAAGAAGCTGGTCCATGTAGGCCATCATGTACATGTGGGTGCAGTTTGACTTTCATCTATTGCAAACAAGACTCAAGAAAGAATTAGATCATTTTAGAAGTGGGTAAGTTGAAAATATCTGGTAGTTATCATTTTTCTCAGACAAGACTTCAAACTACTGACTGGGCTGTGAATTAGTTTCATTCTAGAACAAGCAGAATGTACTGTATCACCTATACGAAGCTTCATTCTCTTCTAGGTACTTTGAATGGTATTTAGGGCCAAGAGAGACTTCTCACTGTGAAAGGGCTAATCTCTGTGTCTTAGTCTGCTTGAGCTTCTATAACAAAATAACAAAGACACTCATCTCTATCCAATTTTGGAGGGAAACTGGAGGTTCTGCCAAACACAGGCAATACCCAAGGGTCTAAATTCTACCTAGAAACATCCACATGGTCCTCTGCCGACTCTGAAGACAGAAATCATAAGGAATTCAGTATATGCATGCTAGTGAGAAGCTGTACATAGGGAATTAGCAGAGGCAACATGTTAGAAATGGAGTCTATCTAGTCTGATCTTCTGATTGTAGAGGGATACAGACATCATCAGTGAACTAATCAAGGTCAGGTAGCTGGACAGTGGCGAAACCAAGACAAAAACCTGGCTCCCCTGAGTCTCATTTCCATGCAGTTTTTACTATCAGTGACACCTGGGGAAGGCATGGACTCATAGAAGGCATCTTCTCTTCCACCCACAAAAGGTGGACTGTGTCCTCTAAGACAATACATGAGTGATGCTTTCAGCAGGCGCCTTGTGAAATACAAAGGCTGAAATGATAAAGAGCGAGACATTATATAAATAAGCTCCGTGGAGACCATAATACCCTAATCAAGCCATAATATTTGAATGTCCTCACTTTTATTTGAAAGCATGCCTGCCAGTAAGGCACATTATGCTGAAATTTTCAAGGACGTGTTCCAAAAAAGTCACATTGCTCCATGAAGATTAAGTATTCCCAGCTATGATTAAAAGTGAATGTCTCCTAACCAGCACGTGTACATAGAATACAGAGCATCGTAAAATTTCAGGGGTGCAAAAGACATCAGATATGATCTTGCCCAATCACATCATTGGGAACTGAGGCTCAAGGAAGGTAAATGAATTGGCCAAAGTTGTGTTATTAATTAGCATCACATTCATGGCTCTGTTCTAGGTGTCCTTGCTGAGTTGGCGGCAAATTGAGATTTTGCATTGGGATGAAAGCAACATAGCTCAATGCTTCTCAAACTTTAATGTGCTTAAGAACCACCTAGGGATGTGATTAAATGCAGATTTTGATTCAGTAGAATCAAAACATGGTCCAGGATTCTGCGATGCACCCAGGTGATGTTGATACTACTTGTCTACTGACCCCCTCAAACTTGGTTGTGCATGGGGACTACCTAGGGAACTTTAAAAATATTGATACCTGACCCTACCCCAACCCCAGAGATTCTGATTAATTTGCTCTGGGATTGTGGCTTGGGTTTTGATTTCTTCAACACTCCTCATTTGATTCTAATATGCAGCAAAGTTTGAGAACCATTGCCATAAAATCACTTTTTTCATATGTAACATGATTATTTACAAGAAGAATGGCCTTTAGCCGTTCTCTAATTTTTAGAGAATCTGCACCATTCTTTTTACTGGTTGAGTTAATTAGAGCTAGTTCAGCGGGGTTGTGGTTGGCAAATTAATTAGCACAAGGTCAGTGAGTAGATTGACCCCTTATGGTAAATACAGTTTACAATCTTGAGAGAACAAACAATTATCTCAACAAATGGAGTCCCCTATAACAAACATTCTTAGTCTGATAAAGGCCGTAAGTCAAAAATCTTTGGAAATATTAAAACCAATGTTTTAATATTACAGGAAAACTCTACTCGTTTTTTTTAACATCTTTATTGGAGTATAGCTGCTTTACATTGTTGTGTTAGTTGCTGCTGTGTAACAAAGTGAGTCATCTCTATATATACATATATCCCCATATCCCCTCCCTCTTGCATCTCCCTCCCACCCTCCCTATCCCACCCCTTTAGGTGGACACAAAGCACCGAGCTGATTTCCCTGTGCTATGCGGCTGCTTCCCACTAGCTAGCTATTTTACATTTGGTAGTGTATGTATGTCCATGCCACTCTCTCACTTCGTCCCAGCTTACCCTTCCCCCTCCCCATGTCCTCAAGTTCATTCTCTACGTCTGCATCTTTATTCCTGTCCTGACCCTAGGTTCTTCAGAACCATTTTTTTTTTAGATTCCATATGTATGTATTAGCATACAGTATTTGTTTTTCTCTTTCTGACTTACTTCACTCTGTATGACAGTTTCTAGGTCCATCCACCTCACTACAAATAACTCAATTTCATTTCTTTTTATGGCTGAGTAATATTCCATTGTATATATGTGCCATACCTTCTTTATCCATTCGTCTGTCGATGGACACTTAGGTTGCTTCCATGTCCTGGCTATTGTAAATAGAGCTGCAATGAACATTGTGGTACATGACTCTTTTTGAATTATGGTTTTCTCAGGGTATATGACCAGTAGTGGGATTGTTGGGTCGTATGGTAGTTCTATCTGCAGTTTTTTAAGGAACGTCCATACTGTTCTCCATAGTGGCTGTATCAATTTACATTCCCACCAACAGTACAAGAGGGTTCCCTTTTCTCCACACCCTCTCCAGCATTTACTGTTTGTAGATTTTTGAAAACTCTACCCTTTTTAACCAACAGATTTAGTCATTTTTATGGTGACAAGAGAGAATAAGTAGAAATTTAAGTTAAACTTTATGGTGACTCTAGTGTAAATATGCACCAAACCTGTATATCTACATAAATTATTAACTTAATTAAGTCTGAATTCAAGGTAATTAGGGCTTACAATAATTCATTTCCATTCTCCTGATCCTCTTCTTTTCGTATCATCACATGATCTCCCTGTACGTAAACTTGCCCTTAACCTTGAGTAGATGGGACTAAGTACTGCATTTAAAGGCCATCTCTTCTTTGTATTAAGTTGCCTTGCCTGAGCTGAGCACATCTGTTTGCCAGTCTGTCAGCCAGCCAATCAGCACCAACCCTGGAGGAGAAGGAAGAGAAATCCGGGCTTCTAATTCCAACATTAGTATCACAGATAAGTTTTCTGGTGTCTTTATAATTATTAAATTACAGGTTTTTCTCCTGAAAGTCACTGAGACTGTTAAAGTGAATTGATAGCAAGTTAAGAAGAAAATCATTCAGTGGATAAAAGGCAGCCTTGTTTTGGGTTAGAAATGAAGGCATCTGCTGATAAGCAAGAATCTTTGGGAAGTCATTTTATCCATTCTTCTACCTTGGCTGGAGAACATTGACCTTGGCAAGCAGATCAAAATGTAAATCCCATAAACTGCATCTCTTTGGGGTCACTAGCTGATGTTTGGGAAGGCTTAGTACATTGAAATAAACTGTTTATTCAGCAAAACTGGTAGGACTGACACGCCACTAACCAGTTATATGTCCCTGGTTTATAACATGTAAAAGGAGCTGGCTTAGAAGGCCCTTTAAAGAATCTTTGCCCCCAAAACATATGGACATACAGATTCCTTTAGCACCTTGGCAGTATTGGCCAACTAACAATTACAGAGGCAAAGCATGTGCCCCATGAAAGGCAAAATGGCTTGATTTCCCTGGAAGTGGGAGCTTTCTGGAACATACTCCAGAGAGACTCAAATTCCTTTCCTGATATACACCAGGTGCGGTAGGCAGAATGTTGGTCCCTGAAAAATGTCCATATCCTATTGCCTAGACCCTGTAAATATCTTAGGTTGCATGGCAAAGGTTGCAGATAAATTAAGGTTGTCATGTCAGCTGACCTTGAGATGCAGAGATTATCTTGGGTTATCTGGGTGGGTCCAATGTAATTATAAGAGTTCTTAAATGAGGGAAAAGGGAAGTAGACAGAGAGAAAACCAAAGAGGTGGACATATGAGAAGGACTTGGCCTGATGGTGTTTGCATTGAAGATGGAGGAAGCGGTCACAAGCCAGGAATGTGACAGCCTCTAGAAGCCGGAAAAGGCGAGAAAATGGATTCTCCCCTAGAGCCTCTAGAAAAGAATACAACCCTGAGGACTCCTTGATTTTAGCCCAGTGAGACCTATGTCGGACTTCTGACTTGAGAATGGTAAAATAAAACATAAAACATGTGTATTGTTTTAAGCCACTAAGCTGGTGATGATTTGTTACCACAGGCATAGGAAGCTCATCGGCAGGAAAACGGAATTCTGCCTCTTCTTGAATTTTTCCTATGGAATTTAAGAAAGAAAATCTTAAGAAATGCTGATGTTGGTAGATATGATAGAAAACCCTTCTTGATATGGCCGTGCCTACCTTTGCTGTTGCATCTTCTACCCCAGCTTCTACCTACTGCATTTTGTTAGGGATCCTGTACCTACTGCATTGCTTCCCTCTTCTGTGCATCTTTGGTGGTTTGAAAGGATCACCCTCCCCTTTGTGGCACCACCGTTCTTAGCACATAGTTATTAACACACTTAACACACTTAACCTGCTATAGCCAAATAACTTCCTTCATGTCTTTCTTTCTTACTCTGTTAGGAAAGAGGACTTGTTCATTTATCTCTTGAGAGCCAGTGGCCAGCAAGTAGTGATCGTTCTGTCTTTTATACTTGACACATTATACTGATGCACCAAACACGTAGCAAGTATTCAGCGAATATTTACTGTAGATAAATTAGGTAAAATATCTGAGCATTTTAGGTAAAACTGTGGTTGACTTTATTCTTGATGCCTTTTGGTGTTCCTTACTTAAGGACTCATGGCAAATTTGTTCCAGGGTTGAGTTAGGAGAATCTTGTCTTGCACAGGGAAGCAGTGTAATAGAGTAATTAGGAGGACAGCTCTGCAATTACACTGGAGTTAGCCTGCATAAATCTGGGAGCCACCACTTACTAGTTCTCTGATCTTGGGCAAATTATACCATCTAGTTCTCAGTTTGCCTATCTGCAAAATGGGGATAATAAAAACTTGTGGCACAAAGGTTTTTGTGAGAACTAAATAAGATAATCCAAAAAGTACTAAAAGATTCTACATATTGGGGTTATAGTTATTATTATATTGGCTTATAGTTATTATTATAACACATTGTGCTTTCCTTTTGGCCTTAATTGCTGGGAAACTTCAATGTCACTTGTGATCATTTCTTGTAACTGTTCTCAGACTATGTATCTGTGCTCACAATTTGTTTAAATCCTCCCCCCATCCTTTTGTCAAGTTAGGTCTTTGGGGGTTTTTTTAGGAATTATTTTGTGTTTTATTTGTATTAAAGTGTTTGTAGCCCCAAATATTTTCTGTATCTTTGCAGAATATAAATAATTAACACGAAAAATATCTGTAACACTGGAATGTTAGTATCTATTTATTTAATAGAGTCTTGTGAAGGTAAAATGAAAGAAGGGTATTGAAATTGCTTTGGAGATAAACCTCCTTTTGAAAATGCCCCAAATGTGATTAACATTTTTATCAGGTTCAAGAATTAAAGAACACAGTGTTTGTGTTCATTTGCCAGGATTGTTGTAACAAAATACCACAAATTGGCTTAGACAACAGAAATTTATGGTCTTATGGTTTTGGAGGCCAGAAGTCTGAGATCAAATTGTCCACAGGGTTGGGTCCTTCCGAGCCTGTGAGGGAGAATCTGTTCTGTGTTTCTTTCCTAGCTTCTGGTGGACTACTGGCATCTTTGATGTTCCTTGGCTTAGAAGCATCACTCCAGTCTCTGCCTTCATGTTCACATGGTGTTCTCTGTATGTGTGTGTGTGTCTGTCTCTGTGCTTAAATTTTCCCTTTTTATAAGGACACCAGTCATTTTGGATTAGGACTTATCCTAATGACCTCATCTTAACTTGATTATCTCTGTAAAGACCCCATGTCCAAATAAAGTCCCATTTAAGTTATTGGGGTTCAGGACACCAATATATCTTTTTAGACACAATTCAACTCAAAACAATGTTCCTAGATTAGGAATATTAGTAAAGCTTGAATATTTGGCTACTGGTAAGTTAGCTTTGCCCTTATTTCTAATGTGGAAAGAGGGTTGATCTTTTGACCCTTTGACTCTCTAACAAAAGCCTCCTCTGGGGCTCAATTTTCTCTAGCGTAACTACCAAGTTATGGATGAGATGGTCTCTGCGTACCTTTCCTGCTCTGACATATGACATCTCTATGAACAGATTGAATATTTTCACATTTATGAAGCACTCTACAGTTTACTCGGCACTCTCAGGGTATTTGGTTCCTATAAGAACCATGTGAGGTAGCTATTATCATCCTCTCTATTTTAGAGGTACAGAGAAATAAGTTTCTTGCCCATTCTCTCACTGCTGGTAACTGCCATCTCCTGAGATCAAATGCTGGGCTCATTCTTCTATTACACAGCTCCCAATTTTGTGAAGCTAGAGCCATACAGTATTTCAGGAAATTAATATCTGTATCTTATTATAATAATTAATGCCATGATTTAAATTTTCTTCAGAGTGCCAGAATATGGCCTTTGACCCATTGGCTTGACACACAAGAACACTTAAAAAATAAAACCTTTTTGTGATCTTAATAGTGGGTTGGCCAAAATTGAAATATCACATGCTACCACCTTGCAAACATTGTGCAAAAGTGAATCATTTAGGGTTATCAGCAATTATCTCCACTATGAATATCATTCCTTAGAGAAAATAGATTTATTAGGGCCAGTGGATTTAAGTGTTCAGTTAATTTATTCGGGGTTTGAGGAACCAACTGGTTTATTTCTACTTAAAAAAATAAAAGGTGGGCCTCCCTGGTGGCGCAGTGGTTGAGAGTCCGCCTGCCGATGCAGGGGATACAGGTTCGTGCCCCGGTTCAGGAGGATCCCATATGCCGCGGAGCGGCTGGGCCCGTGAGCCATGGCCGCTGAGCCTGCGCATCCAGAGCCTGTGCTCCGCAACAGGAGAGGCCACAACAGTGAGAGGCCCACATACCGCAAAAAAATAAAATAAAATAAAATAAAAATAAAAGGTATGAAAAGCTCATGTAATTGTGAGTATTTGAGAAGTCTGTTGAGAATAAAAGGGGAATGCCAACCCAATTTTTGATTTTACGAAATCTCCTCTTGTTGTTTTTACTGGATGCTTTTTAGAATAAATGTAGGCAAACTGCTTTTAGCCAACTGAATGCATGGTAACCCAAGGACATTGCATTTCGGTTCTAAAATTAACAGTGGTGTCCATCATCAAATTACTAGTCCCTACGAGATGCAAGGTCCATGCCAGGCACAAGGTGAGGTGCTAACATGGGTGACAAAGGGGCTTGAGTCAAGGAGTTTTGTTAGCAGTCACAGAGGACTGTGAGTCCCCAGAGTGAGCTGGGGCATGGGAGCCATCCACTCAATGTGTGGTGGGGCTTTCAAGGAGGGAGAATTTCCTGGGTGCTTTTGGGGTGGGAGTGGAGGTTTCATTTCATGAAGTGCCAGCTGAGTGCTTCTTAAAGGATGGTGAGATTTTAGAATGAGGATGTATGTAAAGGAGGGGTAACTAATATTTACTGAGCTCCTACTATCCACCAGGCATTGTGCTAAGGATTTGGTATATTAGAAGAACAGATCTCAGAGAAGTCTGAAGCCATGGCTCAGGGCGGGAGGCTATGTCTGGGGAACTGGCTTCTGCATCGCTCATCCTCACAATAATTACTCGGGAATGGGGTCAGGTGGCTGTGCATCTGTTACCTGCCCATGGTGGATAGACAGACTAATCCGTGCATAGCTGCTGTCATTAGGTGATCAGGAGGGAAGGAGTCCAGAGGCACAGGAAGTTCTTCCCTTCTGGGAATCCTCACTCTGAGTGAGTGGCATGATCTACAGATCTAGATTCCTGTGGGAATGATGGGGTGTGGGATACTGCACCTCCATCTGGGAACACATGGTGTGCCCATCTTTGTACAACCCCGTACCTTTGCCACCAAAGAAACTTTAAATCTATAATCAACTATGCCAACAGACTCTTAATCACATCACCATTCTATTGTGACAGTCACTGTCTCTGATTGATTTTATTTAATCTTTTCAAAAATAACCCTACCTACCATCGTTGGCCAATAGCCAAAGACCAAAGGGAATGGCCCATGGTGAACAAAGCTAGACTCATCACTTGCTGCAGCAAGGGAGCCGGCACACGGTAGAGACCTGTGAGGCTTCTCAAAGGGGGATGTTGAGGAGGGGACAGCAGTCGTTTCATCTTTGGAACATGCAAGTCCGATGGAATTACTGTTGGGTCAGTTTGTCCGCGGCCCCCTCCAGTGGCATGCTCATTTTATTCTACAGGTGATGCCCAGCCACTGAGGATGTTTGAGCAAAGCTGAGGCATGGTTAAAGCCAGATGTCAGAGTCATCAGTGTGGTCCAGGGGACTAAAGAATACAGGGACAGGCTGAAAGGGGGTTAGGAAAATGGTAACTGGGATTATAAGACATTCAACAAGATGGCTAAACTCTATCCTAAAGAGCAAAAAGGACAATCCAATAGAGAAGCTGGTAATGCAGTGAATTTCATCCTGCCTTTTACATGATCGTTTCTGGTTATATAAATTCTTATCCTTGTTTTGTGAAATCAGTCTGTGATTCTTAATGCTGGTATGGTGGTCCTCAAAGAGGGGCCCCTGGACCCTCTAAGGCAGGGGTCCCCAACCCCCGGGCTGCGGACCAGTACCAGTCTGCAGCCTGTTAGGAACCGGGCCGCACAGCAGGAGGTAAGTGGCGGGCAAGTGAGGCAAGCTTCATCTGCCTCTCCCCATTGCTCGCATTACCACCTAAACATCCACCTCCGCCCCCCGTTCGTGGAAAAATTGTCTTCCACGAAACCAGTTCCTGGTGCCAAAAAGGTTGGGAACCGCTGCTCTAAGGAACTTGTAAGAAATGCAGCTTCTCAGGCAGCACCCATACCTACTGAATTGGATATTCTGGAGGTGGGACCCAGCAGCATCTGTTGTAACAAGTTCTCCAGGTATTCTCACGGATTCTCTTTTGGGTTTGAGAAGCACGATGCTAGAGTAACATTCGCAAGTCCAGAAGGTGTTGAGTATGGAGATCTTAGCAAGTGTTAAGCTCTTTAAATACAATAAAATCCCTTCACCTCTGAACAAACTCGGTAGCAGTCACACTGGGATGTTGTACTATCATTTCAATTCAACTTGGCCTTGTTTGGTATTAGAATATCTCTTCCTGTGTCCTTGGCAATATTGAAAGACACTATGGGCAATTAGAAAATATCGTTTTATAAAATTACAAATCAGAGTAAACTTGTTTGTTTTTCTGTTGTGCTTTGTTTTTTATTTTTTTGAGAGAGGGAAGCACCTTGGGAAATTATGTGCATGTTAATTACGGTTTGCAGCTTCTGGTGACGTTTTATTTTGCAGACCTGTACGACTTTTATTAGAAATGGGATCTTTTTTTTACTCTTTGCTGCCCCGGGAGTTTTAAAAGAACTGATTTTCTGTCAGAAAAGATTGGAATCAATTGCAGTCTTCCCTTCTAGATAGTGCTAAAACATTTATTTAAGAGTTTAGCTGCTTGCCTGGCCTTATCTGTATTCCGAACGGCTTGTCCAATGAAATAAAACTCATTCACGCCTTTGCTCTCTGTGTTATTGACAAAGCACACACTTTATGTGACTCAAAGCCAGGATCCTGTCTTCTGGGAGAACTCTCTCTAAACTTGTCTGAAAGAATTATTTTATTACACTTTTTTTCATGCCAGCTCCAGAACACCTGAGTGAGAAATTCTAGCAGTGGAGGGGAAACAGGAGAAGCGCTTCCACTGGTGACTGGAAAAGGCCAATAAGCAAAAATAAGAGAGGTTCCTTTCCTTGACCTGGGCTCTTTATCAGAATATCAGGGTTAAACAAACTGTTTTCTGGGATAATGACATCTATGTCTCACCCCTTCTAGTGTTTATAGATAAGATGGCATTTTGAATACCTTGATATAAAAGGATAGAGCTTTCTTTCTTAAAGATACTTCTTCATCAGATGATAATAATCTTTGCTTCATTTTTTGCCTATTTTCTGTGTGCCGAGAACTTCACAGTGTTTCTAATCCAAAAAGCCACCTCACAAAGCGAATATTCCCATTTTACAGATTAGAAAACTAAGGGAGGCTCATGGTAAGCAGGGGTGCAGGGTTTGACACACCCTGCCCGGCTGCACGTAGGCTCTTTCTAACGCACCACCCTGGTGAAATAGCATCTCCGTGCTGTAAAGGAAAGCTGGTCCCTACTCTTCACAGGTGCCTGGAATACTGATTTCCTTAGTTGCCTTGAGGAAGGATTGCAACACACGTTGCAGGTGAGGATCTGAGGCCACGCAGCTTCTGTTTGAAGTCCCTGACTCATCAGGGTGGATATCCTTAATGTTGGGCAGAAAAGAAATTTAGTCTTAAACTCTCTGTTAGAAAACAAATAAAAAAAGAAACTGGTTTTACAAATGGAATTGAACAATGTGTTTGAAATAAAATCTCTAGTCAAATATATTTTCTTGTATTTTGGATCAAAATATCATGCCCTTGTACAAGTATTTTTTGAACCAGCAAATGGGACCTGATATACTGATTGGTGTATGTACTGATGAGTGTGAATGTGTTTGTTGAATATTTGTGTCTCCTCCAAATTCTTATGTTAAAGCTCTAACTTCCAATGTGGTGTATTAGGAGGTGGGGTTTGGAGAGGTGTGAATGGGACTAGTACTCTCATAAAAATAGACATGAAAGAGACGGTCTCTGTCTATCCATCATGTGAAGACACAGCTTGAAGGCAGCCATCCAGAAACCAAGAAGAGGCTCTTTATCAAGACACCAGATCTGCTGGCACCTTGATCTTGGACTTCCCAGTCTCCAGAACTGTGAGACGTAAATGTTGCTGTTTAAGTCACCTGGTCTATGGTATTTGCTACAGAAGCACAAACTGACTAAGGCAGAGCTCACAGGACAAAGGATTTAGAATCAGAGATGCCCAGTACATTGATGATATCAGCTTCTTGAGGAAAGGGTTTCTGGAGCATTCCAACAGAGGCACATTGTAAATGGAGCAGGCTGCTAAACATAGCTACAGAAAATTATCAGCATGTGCTTGTTAGATAATTAAGTGCTGTTTAGAAATTATGTTAAGCAAGTGGCATCTAGCTAAAGATCTGAAAGAATGAGGTAGAATTTACCTTCCCACAATTAAGGAGAAATGAGGTATGTCTTCACCCATAAGAGTCTACTGTCCACCCAGTAAAGGATGCAGGGATGACCCCACCAGAGGTCAGGGCCCACAGCTTATACTGAACCATTTCCTTCTCTCTGACCTCCAGAGAGTTGTCTCCTTGATGCTGACCTTCACCTGTATCTTGGGCTTCTCTCTGCCTAGCATCTCTAGCTGACACAAGGACTTTTTTTTTTTTTTTTTTTTTTTTTTTGCGGTACGTGGGCCTCTCACTGTTGTGGCCTCTCCCATTGCAGAGCACAGGATCCGGACGTGCAGGCTCCGTCCATGGCTCACAGGCCCAGCCACTCCGCGGCATGTGGGATCTTCCCGGACCAGGGCACGAACCCGTGTCCCCTGCATTGGCAGGCGGACTCTCAACCACTGCGCCACCAGGGAAGCCCAACACAAGGACTTTTTGTTCTCAGCTCCCCAAGTCTAGGACTGCTCCTTCAGTCTTTCTTATTGGGGTTACTCTTTCTTGAATGACAAGAATGGTAATTTTCCGCCTTCTGACCTGCACTGGGATCTCCTCCCTCCTATACTATCTTTGCAAGAAGTCCTTGCAGGTCATGACCCAGGCCTGCCCCAAATCCACCCAGGGCCTTGGGAGGTCCATGGGTTTCCTCAGGACCAGGGATTCAGGAGGGTTCTTCACTCTCACCTGAATCTTCAGGGACTCTTACATCAGGAGGTGATGAGGAATTGAGAGTCTAGTGAGCTGGTAAGTGAGAAAGGGGCAGCCAAGCAGGTCTCTAAAACTAAGGGGACCCAATCGCAAAGGGCAGGCCCTGGGGTGTTGAGCAGAGGAGAGCTGGTTGAGAGAAAGCAGGGCAGGTCTGGAACTTGCCTGGAATAGGAAATGCTTTCTCCCAGCCATGATACAGCAATTGCCTGGGTTTAGAGAAGCAGGTGTGGGCTCAGACATGCTAGGTGTGTGGCTTATGATCTCAACCTACAGACACCTAGTACAGCTACAAGTGTGTGATGGGTTCAAAAAGACAAACAAACCAGAACCAAGAACAGGAAACTGGACAGGAAAACATATTACTGCTGTTTCCCTCTGGCAATTCTTTCATGCTGGTGGAGGCACTGAAGACAGGCCCCTTTAGCTGGCTGCTCAGAAGTAAGTAGTGAGGCATTTTGATGTCAAAGCAGCCAAAAGATGAGAGAGAGAACTTCTGAATCCCAGCTAAGACAAGGCCAGTTATTTTAAAATGAGTGTGCTAATCAGTGACTATGTTTAAGGTTATGTTTTAGGTAAATGTAGAAAAGCTAAAAGTTAGTGAGAAAGGAACCAAACTGAAACTTAGATTTGGTTTGGTTTAAAGATTATTCTAAAGGAAGAATTTATATGATACAAAAATTATAACTAAAAAAGTTTTTTAGAATTAGAAAACTGTTCACAGGCATCAGAGTCAGACACTGTTTAAATCTTGGTTTTGCCACTTACTAAATGGGTGATTTTAGATAAGTCCTTCTCCACTGTAAGTCTTGTTTCATTTTCCGAAGAAAATATAAACTTTGTGTATCCCAGATAACAAACATGAAATGATAAGAGATAAGGAAGGGGCTTCCCTGGTGGTGCAGTGGTTGAGAGTCCGCCTGCCGATGCAGGGGACACGGGTTCGTGCCCTGGTCCGGGAAGATCCCACATGCCGCGAAGTGGCTGGGCCTGTGAACCATGGCCGCTGAGCCTGTGTGTCTGGTGCTTGTGCTCGGCAACGGGAGAGGCCACAGCAGTGAGAGGCCCGCCTACCGCAAAAAAAAAAAAAAGAGATAAGGAAGCATCTGGTTCAGCCTGTCACTTTAAGTAGGTATAGGGGTTTCTGATGGCAGCCGTTCAAATGAAGCTTTTTACACTTGATCTTCTGTTAGGCCAAAGGGTTAGGAGTGCATGGGATGGTAAATAGGCAGGAAAACTGGATCTTACCAAATTTTTAGCTTATCCTAATGTAGCATCAGAGTGCAATGACAAAGAGGGAGCGTCCTCATTGACCTACATGCCGTATCTGGCACATTTATCAAAATTGGGTAACTCCAGGGCTTCCCTGGTGGCACAGTGGTTGAGAGTCCGCCTGCCGATGCAAGGGACATGGGTTCGTGCCCCGGTCCGGGAAGATCCCACATGCCGCGGAGCGGCTGGGCCCGTGATCCATGGCCGCTGAGCCTGCACGTCCGGAGCCTGTGCCCCGCAATGGGAGAGGCCACAACAGTGAGAGACCCGCGTACCGCAAAAAAAAAAAAAAAAAAAAAATTGGGTAACTCCCTCCCTCTATATTAGCAAATATCTTGTATAGTGAATAAACTCTAAAAGTTTTAAGAAAATCTCAGGTTTGTAAATGTCTGGATTGATTATGAGAAGAGAAGCTCATTTAAATCGATGACCAAGCACGTCTTGGGGTTGGACTTCAAGGCATTCCTTATTATGCAGCATGTACTGAAATTGTCAAAGGCCCTTTAAGATGGAGGCTGGGTCTCAGTGCTTCAAAAATGCCATTGCTGTTACCTTCAACAACACCAGGGACTTAAACTGCATTTTGGAGAGGAGCATGTCAGGGACAGCATGGGGTCTAGGGACAAGGTGAGTTCCTAGGAGGGAAGGGCAAGGTTGTAATATCGATACAGCTAAACTGTGGGGAGAGGCGTCTGAATCCAGGCTGGGCCAAGGAAAGCACGAGGGGAACTCACAACATCTTATTGTGCAAGAGAATAAGAAAGTTCTGGGGGCACATAAAAGAACACAGGTGTCAGCCTGAAGGACTTTCCACTGGCTAAATCTGGGACCATCTGAATATCCAATTGAGTAGAATCAGAATTCAGGAATCCATATGATAATAAACAAACATACAAATAATCAAGAAGATAAAGCTCTTTCTTACAGTAGAAAACCAACTGACATGTAGAAGGAACAAAGTTGAAGATCATCAGAATAGTAACTGATTTAGTTAAGAATTAACAATGGATGCTGAAAGTAAGCTGAAAGTATGATGCGGAACGATACATTTGTATAGTTTCAAAGTATCCCTTTACAAATTATGTATCAATTAAACAGGAAAAATGTTTAACTTTACAGGAAGTGGAGATCACGGGCATCACCTTAAACCAAATGCTCAAAGTTAACATCATTGATAAAGAGACCAACAGACGTCATCAGCAGGATTAGGGGCCATAAATCTACTAGGGAAACTAGTTTCCTGCTTTGGGGGACACTTACATTTGCCCAAGGTCACATAGCTAGAATATAGTAATATAAGATTTAAATGCAGATCTGACTTCAAAGCCCTTGTTGTGTCTCCCACATGCTGGGTCTAGAGGGTGTTACTGGTCCATAACTGGTGCCGTAAATCTGCAGAGAGGAGGTAGTTGGGCAGACAGTGAAACAAGAAAAGATTAGATAGAAGTCACAGAAATGCCTGAGAGAGGAGGGGGCAGCCACATGGCCTGAAAGATGGCACAGCAGTAAGGCTCCCTGGGCCCCCTGGGATATGGAGACACCCTCTTCCACTATATTCATTTCCTAATGACTTTCTGATGTCAAAGGAAAGGCAAAATGTACTTCCTGAGAATTCCTTGCCTATCATACAATGTACCGAGTTGTAACGAGGCTATACAGGAAGATACACTAAGTAAAAAACTGGAGAGACTTCCGGGTAAGATGGCGGAAGAATAAGACGCGGAGATCACCTTCCTCCCCACGGATACACCAGAAATACAGCTACACGTGGAACAACTCCTACAGAACACCTACTGAACGCTGGCAGAAGACCCCAGACCTCCCAAAAGGCAAGAAACTCCCCACATACCTGGGTAGGGCAAAGCGGAGAGATTCCCGCACAGAGGATCGGTGCCGAGCGGCACCCACCAGCCCGAGAGGCTTGTCTGCTCGCCCGCCGGGGCGCGCAGCGCTGGAAGCTGAGGCTCGGGCTTCGGTCAGAGCGCAGAGAGAGGACTGGGGCTGGCGGCGAGAACTCAGCCTGAAGGGGGCTAATGTGCCACAGCTAGCCGGCAGGGAGTCCGGGAAAACTCTAGAGCTGCCGAAGAGGCAAGAGACTTTTTCTTCCCTCTTGGTTTCCTGGTGCGCGAGGAGAGGGGATTAAGAGCGCTGCTTAAAGGGGCTCCACAGACGGGCGCGAGTCGCAACTGAAAGCGCGGAGCCCAGTGACGGGCGTGGGACGCTGGGGCTGCTGCTGCTGCCGCCAAGAAGCCTGTGTGCGAGCGCAGGTCACTGCCCACACCGCCCTTCCGGGAGCCTGTGCAGCCCGCCACTGCCAGGATCCCGGGATCCAGGGGCGGCTTCCCTGGGAGAACGCACGGCGCGCCTCGGGCTGGTGCAACGTCACGCCGACCTCTGCCGCTGCAGGCTCGCCCCGCACTCCGTGCCCCTCCCTCCCGCCCGGCCTGAGTGAGCAAGAGTCCCCGAAGCGGCTGTTCCTTTAACCCTGTCCTGTCTGAGCGAAGAACAGACGCCCTCCGGCGACCTACACGCAGAGGCGGGGCCAAATCCAAAGCTGAGACCCAGGAGCTGTGAGAACAAAGAAGAGAAAGGGAAACCTCTCCCAGCAGCCTCAGAAGCAGCGGATTAAAGCTCCACAATCAACTTGATGCACCCTGCATCTGTGGAATACATGAATAGACAACACATCATCCCAAATTGAGGAGCCAGGAGTCAGTGCTGTGCCTCTGAGGTGGGAGAGCCAACTTCAGGACACTGGTCCACAAGAGACCTCCCAGTTCCACATAATATCAAACGGCGAAAATCTTCCAGAGATCTCCATCTCAACACCAGCACCCAGCTTCACTCAACGACCAGCAAGCTACAGTGCTGGACACCCTAGCCAAACAACTAGCAAGACAGGAACACAACGCCACCCATTAGCAGAGAGGTGGCCTAAAATCATAAAAAGTCCGCAGACACCCCAAAACACACCACCAGACGTGGACCTGCCCACCAGAAAGACAAGATCCAGCCTCATCCACCAGAACACAGGCACTAGTCCCCTCCACCAGGAAGCCTACACAACCCACTAAACCAACCTTAGCCACTGGGGACAGACACCAAAAACAATGGGAACTACGAACCGGCAGCCTGCAAAAAGGAGACCCCAAACACAGTAACATAAGCAAAATGAGAAGACAGAAAAACACACAGCAGGAGAAGGAGCAAGATAAAAACCTACCAGATCTAACATGAAGAGGTAATAGGCAGTCTACCTGAAAAAGAATTCAGAATAATGATGGTAAAGATGATCCAAGATTCTATTTCCCAGATCCAAAATCTTGGAAATAGAATAGACAAAATGCAAGAAACAGTTAACAAGGACCTAGAAGAACTGAAGATGAATCAAGCATCGATTAAAAACACAATACATTAAATAAAAAATACTCTAGATGGGATCAATAGCAGAATAACTGAGGCAGAAGAACGGATAAGTGAGGTGGAAGATAAAATAGTGGAAATAACTGATGCAGAGCAAAATAAAGAAAAAAGAATGAAAAGAACAGAGGACAGTCTCAGAGACCTCTGGGACAACATTAAACGCAGCAACATTCGAATTATAGGGGTTCCAGAAGAAGAAGAGAAAAAGAAAGGGACTGAGAAAATATTTGAAGAGATTATAGTTGAAAACTTCCCTAATATGGGAAAGGAAATAGTTAATCAAGACCAGGAGGCACAGAGAGTCCCATACAGAATAAATCCAAGGAGAAATACGCCAAGACACATATTAATCAAACTGTCAAAAATTAAACACAAAGAAATCCTATTAAAAGCAGCAAGGCAAAAACAACAAATAACACACAAGGGAATCCCCATCAGGATAACATCTGATCTCTCAGCAGAAACTCTACAAGCCAGAAGGGAGTGGCAGGACATATTTAAAGTGATGAAGGAGAAAAACCTGCAACCAAGATTACTCTACCCAGCAAGGATCTCATTCAGATTTGATGGAGAAATTAAAACGTTTACAGACAAGCAAAAGCTGAGAGAGTTCAGCACCACCAAACCAGCTTTACAACAAATGCTAAAGGAACTTCTCTAGTCAAGAAACACAACAGAAGTAAAAGACCTACAATAACGAACCCAAAACAATTAAGAAAATGGGAATAGGAACATACATATCGATAATTACCTTAAATGTAAATGGACTAAATGCTCCCACCAAAAGATACAGATTGGCTGAATGGATACAAAAACAAGACCCATATATATGCTGTCTACAAGAGACCCACTTCAGACCTAGAGACACATACAGACTGAAAGTAAGGGGATGGAAAAAGATATTCCATGCAAATGGAAACCAAAAGAAAGCTGGAGTAGCAATTCTCATATCAGACAAAATAGACTTTAAAATAAAGACTACTAGAAGAGACAAAGAAGGACACTACCTAATGATCAAGGGATCGATCCAAGAAGAAGATATAACAATTGTAAATATTTATGCACCAAACATAGGAGCACCTCAATACATAAGGCAAATACTAACAGCCATAAAAGGAGAAATCGACAGTAACACAATCATAGTAGGGGACTTTAACACCCCACTTTCACCAATGGACAGATCATCCAAAATGAAAATAAATAAGGAAACACAAGCTTTAAATGATACATTAAACAAGATGGACTTAATTGATATTTATAGGACATTCCATCCAAAAACAACAGAATACACATTTTTCTCAAGTGCTCATGGAACATTCTCCAGGATAGATCATATCTTG
Organism: Mesoplodon mirus; assembly: GCF_964341445.2. Classification (NCBI taxonomy): domain Eukaryota; kingdom Metazoa; phylum Chordata; class Mammalia; order Artiodactyla; family Ziphiidae; genus Mesoplodon; species Mesoplodon mirus. The sequence goes on from NC_138991.1 coordinate 38,126,318, forward strand.
GGTCACAAATCAAGCCTTGGTAAATTTAAGAAAATTGAAATTGTATCAAGTATCTTTTCCGACCACAATGCTATGAGACTAGATATCAATTACAGGAAAAGAGCTGTAAAAATACAAACACATGGAGGCTAAACAATACACTACTTAATAACGAAGTGATCACTGAAGAAATCAAAGAGGAAATTAAAAAATACCTAGAAACATATGACAATGGAGACACGACTACCCAAAACCTATGGGATGTAGCAAAAGCAGTTCTAAGAGGGAAGTTTATAGCAATACAATCCCACCTTAAGAAACAGGAAACATCTCGAATAAACAACCTAACCTTGCACCTAAAGCAATTAGAGAAAGAAGAACAAAAACATCCCAAAGTTAGCAGAAGGAAAGAAATCATAAAAATCAGATCAGAAATAAATGAAAAAGAAATGAAGGAAACGATAGCAAAGATCAATAAAACTAAAAGCTGGTTCTTTGAGAAGATAAACAAAATTGATAAACCATTAGCCAGACTCATCAAGAAAAGAAGGGAGAAGACTCAAATCAATAGAATTAGAAATGAAAAAGGAGAAGTAACAACTGACACTGCAGAAATACAAAAGATCATGAGAGATTACTATAAGCAACTCTATGCCAATAAAATGGACAACCTGGAAGAAATGGACAAATTCTTAGAAATGCACAACCTGCTGAGACTGAACCAGGAAGAAACAGAAAATATGAACAGACCAATCACAAGCACTGAAATTGAAACTGTGATAAAAAATCTTCCAACAAACAAAAGCCCAGGACCAGATGGCTTCACAGGCGAATTCTATCAAGCATTTAGAGAAGAGCTAACACCTATCCTTCTGAAACTCTTCCAAAATATATCAGAGGGAGGAACACTCCCAAACTCATTCTACGAGGCCACCATCACCTTGATACCAAAACCAGACAAGGATGTCACAAAGAAAGAAAACTACAGGCCAATATCACTGATGAACATAGATGCAAAAATCCTCAACAAAATACTAGCAAACAGAATCCAACAGCACATTAAAAGGATCATACACCATGATCAAGTGGGGTTTATTCCAGGAATGCAAGGATTCTTCAATATATGCAAATCAATCAACGTGATACACCATATTAACAAATTGAAGGAGAAAAACCATACGATCATCTCAATAGATGCAGAGAAAGCTTTCAACAAAATTCAACACCCATTTATGATAAAAACCCTGCAGAAAGTAGGCATAGAGGGAACTTTCCTCAACATAATAAAGGCCATATATGACAAACCCACAGCCAGCATCGTCCTCAATGGTGAAAAACTGAAACCATTTCCACTAAGATCAGGAACAACACAAGGTTGCCCACTCTCACCACTCTTATTCAACCTAGTTTTGGAAGTTTTAGCCACAGCAATCAGAGAAGAAAAGGAAATAAAAGGAATCCAAATTGGAAAAGAAGAAGTAAAGCTGTCACTGTTTGCAGATGACATGATACTATACGTAGAGAATCCTAAAGATGCTACCAGAAAACTACTAGAGTTAATCAACGAATTTGGTAAAGTTGCAGGATACAAAATTAATGCACAGAAATCTCTGGCATTCCTATATACTAATGAAAAATCTGAAAGTGAAATCAAGGAAACACTCCCATTTACCATTGCAACAAAAAGAATAAAATATCTAGGAATAAACCTACCTAAGGAGACAAAAGACCTGTATGCAGAAAATTATAAGACACTGATGAAAGAAATTAAAGATGATACAAATAGATGGAGAGATGTACCATGTTCTTGGATTGGAAGAATCAACATTGTGAAAATGACTCTACTACCCAAAGCAATCTACAGATTCAATGCAATCCCTATCAAACTACCACTGACATTTTTCACAGAACTAGAACAAAAAATTTCACAATTTGTATGGAAACACAAAAGACCCCAAATAGCCAAAGCAATCTTGAGAACGAAAAATGGAGCTGGAAGAATCAGGCTTCCTGACTTCAGATTATACTACAAAGCTACAGTAATCAAGACAGTATGGTACTGGCACAAAAACAGAAAGATAGATCAATGGAACAGGATAGAAAGCCCAGAGTTAAACCCACGGACATATGGTCACCTTATCTTTGATAAAGGAGGCAGGAATGTACAGTGGAGAAAGGACAGTCTCTTCAATAAGTGGTGCAGGGAAAACTGGATAGGGACATGTAAAAGTATGAGATTAGATCACTCCCTAACACCATACACAAAAATAAGCTCAAAATGGATTAAAGACCTAAATGTAAGGCCAGACACTATCAAACTCTTAGAGGAAAACATAGGCAGAACACTCTATGACATAAATCACAGCAAGATCCTTTTTGACCCACCTCCTAGAGAAATGGAAATAAAGACAAAAATAAACACATGGGACCTAATGAAACTTCAAAGCTTTTGCACAGCAAAGGAAACCATAAACAAGTCCAAAAGACAACCCTCAGAATGGGAGAAAATATTTGCAAATGAAGCAACTGACAAAGGATTAATCTCCAAAATTTATAAGCAGCTCGTGCAGCTCAATAACAAAAAAACAAACAACCCAATCCAAAAATGGGCAGAAGACCTAAATAGACATTTCTCCACAGAAGATATACAGACTGCCAACAAACACATGAAAGGATGCTCAACATCTTTACTCATTAGAGAAATGCAAATCAAAACTACAATGAGATATCATCTCACACCAGTCAGAATGGCCATCATCAAAAAATCTAGAAACAGTAAATGCTGGAGAGGGTGTGGAAAAAAGGGAACAGTCTTGCACTGCTGGTGGGAATGTGAATTGGTACAGCCGCTATGGAGAACGGTATGGAGGTTCCTTAAAAAACTACAAATAGCACTACCATATGACCCAGCAATCCCACTACTGGGCATATACCCTGAGAAAACCATAATTCAAAAAGAGACATGTACCAAAATGTTCATTGCAGCCCTATTTACAATAGTCCGGAGATAGAAACAACCTAAGTGTCCATCATCGGATGAATGGATAAAGAAGATGTGGCACATATATACAATGGAATATTACTCAGCCATAAAAAGAAATGAAATTGAGCTATTTGTAATGAGGTGGGTAGACCTAGAGTCTGTCATACAGAGTGAAGTAAGTCAGAAAGAGAAAGACAAATACTGTATGCTAACACATATATATGGAATTTAAGAAAAAAAATGTCATGAAGAACATAGGGGTAAGACAGGAATAAAGACACAGACCTACTAGAGAATGGACTTGAGGATATGGGGAGGGGGAAGGGTAAGCTGTGACAAAGTGAAAGAGCGGCATGGACATATATACACTACCAAACGTAAGGTAGATAGCTAGTGGGAAGCAGCCGCATAGCACAGGGAGATCAGGTCGGTGCTTTGTGACCACCTGGAGGGGTGGGATAGGGAGGGTGGGAGGGAGACACAAAAGGGAGGGGATATGGAAACATATGTATATGTATAACTGATTAAATTTGTTATAAAGCAAAAAAAATAAATAAAATAAGATATAATTAAAAAAAAACTGGATACATTGAAAAGGGTAGATTGTTAATTATATGGTCAATTGCTTATCCATATTTACACAGCAATATCAAAGAATTCTTTTCACCTTGAAAAACAAATCCACTTGGATAAATCAATATTATTTCCTAATACAGTTTCTAATCTCCACTCAGTGAAAAAAATACTGAGAATCAGGCAAATTTAATACTCTTCTCAAAATAATTGGACAGAATTGTACCCAAGAATAGCCCTTAAAGAAAAAGTCTGGTTAATAAGTATTTGACAGCAATTAGAGGGGGGTATATTATTATCCCTAAAAGAATGTGATTTTTGCTCCATAGAGTGGGCTTTTTAACTAAAATTTTTTTAGTCGCAAATTAAGTCATTTTTACACTTGGGATAAACTCAGCAGAAATGCCTAGGGAGAAAAAGTACTCTATGTGGACAAAGCCAACAACTTTACAATTTATTCAAATACTTGGCATCTGTGTACAATTTTTTCCAACTACAGAGACACCTCATTTATTCCAACTGGCCATGGAAAGAGGTATTCCACGTGACTGAATTAGATAAAGTCTGAATTTAAAAAAAACATTTTGAATATAAATCTTCCTAAATTTGGTACAGATTTCCCCTACATTCTTCAGTGGAGTTTGCCAATCATGACTCAACTTTCTTTTTCCCTTCCTTCCTTCCTTCCTTTCTCTTTTTCTTTCTTGTTCTCTTTCTTCCCTCCTTCCATCCCCCCTTCCTTCCTCCCTCTCCCTCTTCTGTTTCTTTCTCTCTTCTTGCTTTTTGATTGTTTGTTTGTTTGTTTTTTAATAACACAGGACTCAAAACACCTGATATTTTAATGGGCCATCTGAATGAAGGAGACTTGGGCTGGAGGTGGAGTTTCAGTCCAGGGTAGTTGTAAGAATCAAGCCAAGGCCTGAGTATAAGCCGAGAAACCCTGGAAGGAGGTCATGGACAGATGTGGACCAAGGGACAGCTACATAAAGAAGAAGAAAAGGATGGACAAGTGGTTCAGCTGGAGGTTGGGCCATTGCCCCAACCGTGTTCACACGCAGAACCCAAGCAGCCCCTGGCACCTGAGTGCCTTAATTTCTGCTCTGTTCCTCCAAAGGAAGAAGTATTTCACATCCATTCCATCCTCCTGGTTGTCTAGACTCCAGGATTGTCGTGAGCAAATAGGGGCAGTCAGGAGGCTGATCAGGAACTAAGAGAGAGACACGCATTCAGAGTTGAATGGGCATCACAGGGACCCTGTGCTTGAGGGACTTGGAAAACTTACTTGCAGGACCTGAATGTGCCTCATAATGCAGATTCTTGCCACCTCCCCCTTACCCTGAGGAGTAGCATTTGACCTTATTGCCCAACCTGTTCCACATCTCAGGTACCTGTTCCCGACCCAGACCTCAATCCTATCCTGGTCCCCCTGGTCCTGACTTATTTCCTCTGTCTCCAACCTGCTGCCTCCAATTTTTACTGACTCTAATGGGGGAAGGTGAGAAGTTTTGAACTCGAGACAAGATTGAAGTTTTAAATAAGACTCAACTGACTTTACATGCCTGAAGAAAGTCTAGAAAGTCTAGAAAGTAATAGAATTGGACTAACATATTGAAAGTCATTGTAGAAAGGAGGATTATTAGGTACAAAAATAATGGTTAGAGAAGAGAATAAAGTCATTTTCTTTTTGTAATTTCTTGAGTTCAAACTGTCTCATAAACGGGTCTAGGTTGGGTCTCTGCACTCATACTGGTTCGTATTGGTCATTGGCTTGATTATAAGTAAGACCTATTTGAAATTATAAAAACTTGCTATAACCTTCAGCAAATTCCCAGGGGTCTACCTAGTACCATGGAAAGAGCAAGGACTTTTGCGTCAATCAACTTAGGTTCATATTTGAATTCCCTCACTCCCTAGATATGTGGCCTTGGGCAAATCTTTTATTTGGCAAAAGAAAGTAATAATACTTATTTGATGGGTCTGTCATGAAAATCACATGCTATCATAGGTGTCCTGTGCACACAGTTCCTGATCATTTATCTTCTTCTGATAGAAAAATTTATACCTATTGCTAATCATGCAGTTAGTTCCTGGTTACCACAAACTGAAGAACACTAGGACTTGATTATCTTTGAATCTGAATTTGTACAATCTACGTATTTTTAATTGAGTTAGGGCATAAAGTGCCTAATATGCATATATATATATATATCTGTTCTGGTTATCTCTTTCTGAGTAACAAACCACCTTAAAACCCCCAGTGCCTTGATTGGATGCAGCCATCTGGTAGTGGTGAGGGCTGGAGTCCTCCAAAGGCTTCTTTGCTTACGTAACTTGTGCCTGGGTTGGACTATCAGAACAATCAAGTATCTCTCTCTCCTTTTGAGTTCTCCAGGTGGCTAGCTTGGGCTTCCTCACATCATGGCAGTCTCAGATAGTCAGACTTTTTTTGGCATTGGTTTTCTCCAGCATGAACATTCCACGAGACTGAGATGGAAGTTGCCAGATCTAAAAAAGTCCTGGAATGTCAATTTTATCAAATCCTATTGTTCAAACAAGTCACCAAGGCCAGCCTTTCAGTGGGAGGAAGAGCAAAGTATTAGTGGCCATCTTTAATCTGTAATGACACTGGCATAATCACCATTCAGACCCAGATTTAGGACTTCCAACACCCAGAATGTTCCCCTGTGCCCCTTCCCAGTTAATTTTTTGCCCTTCCTAGTGATAATCACTAGTCTGTATATTTCTTTTCAACATGTATTATTATCTTAAATGTATGTTTCTAGTAGATGACTTTAAAAAGCTTTTTTTCTCCTGTAACCATGTCAAATAAATTGTGCATAAACCCAAGTCAGCATATTTAAAGTACCATTTTGCCATGCCACTCAAAGCTCAAAATGTTGTCTAGTTCCTTAGTGACTATACCGTCAAATCCAAATTCCTTAGCATGGTTTTCAAGGCCTTCCACGTGGATGAAGAAAATATTTTGAATATCAGTTGATATAATTTCTCCTTTACTTCCTTGTACCTTCCTCTTGTTCTGTAAGAGCGTCCATTGCCTTAGAACAGGTTTCAGCAAACTTTTTCTATAAAGGGCTAGATAGTAACTATGTCAGGCTTTGTGGGCGATGTGGTCTCTGCTGCAAGTACTCCACTCTATCACGGTAATGTGAAAACAGACATGACAATGCATAGATGAATGGGTGGCCATATTCCAACAAAACTTTATAGACAGTGAAATTTGAATTTCACATAATTTTTATGTGTCACAAAAGATTATTCTTCTTCGGGTTTTTTCAACCATTTAAATACATAAAAAATATTCTTAGGTCCTGAGCTGTACAAAAACAGGTGATGAGCAGGATCTGACTGGCTGAGCTTTGTCTTAGAGGGTGGAGAGGATGTGGAATAATTCGCTGACGCCCAACTCCCAGACTTCTCACAACCACATAGAGAGGAGAAGACACATGAAAGAAACGGCACAACCTCTGAGGAAGGAGCAGCTGTCCTGAGCATCGGGGAGCCCGTAGGAGCCCAGCCAATGCCATTGACTTAACTGAGCTCTAATCATTGACTACACGGAAAAGCTACATTAGCTGCCTTTCTTGTTGCCCCTTAATAAGACAATCCATCGACACCCGCACATTGCTCACAGATCGTCCAGCAGGAATGTTGCCTCTTTGTGCCTCTGGACGTTGCTCAGCCCAGCTGTATGGCCTAATGTGGATGACACGCTCTATAACAACCCAGGACACACATAAGCCCCCAAGTAAACAGTGTGGATGGGGCAGCTGTGAGCGGCCCCAGGACTGGTGTTTGGATGGCATTGAGTAGAAGCAGCTAACTTTGTCCGAGTCGGAATGACATTGGACATGATCTCCATTGGCCTTCCCCATCCCCTTCTGCTTCAACGCTGCATTCTTGGCAAACGTGTTCACCCACCATCCCCTCTGTTTCGCTTTATACTTCCTCCCTCTTCATCCACTTCTTAAATCTATTTCCCATGAAACATCCTTGGAAACCTCAGTGTTTAGTAACTTAGCACTTAACTATGTCATTATGCAGGTGGGAATCAATTATTCACCATCTTCCTGCAATATCCACCTTGTTGTCTTGGACTTTCATATAAATCTCTTGATAATTATCTTACGTATGCATAGCCTCTTCCTGAACCTTGCCCTCCAAGAAACCTAGAATTTACTTCAATTTCTCTCTTTTCCTGCCCTTCCCAGGGGCAAGTTCAGTTGTTTCAAAATATATGAATTCATCAATTTCTTTCCAACTCCACTGTAATCCAAGCCACTAAAATCTCATTTATGGTCCGGTCCCCCTGCTGATCTGCCTGCCTCTACCATCTGGTCTCCTCCAGCGTCCTGAGGGTATTCTCCTTAATATACAAAGCAGAGCAGATTGACTGAAGCCTTGCCTTCCTCTCCAGCTTCACCTCATTTTCTCTTCTCTTGCCCATGATACACTGCCTATACCAGCCTTCTTTAGGTCCTCAAACAGGCCAGCTTTTTCTACCTTCTGGCCTCTTGTATGCATTGCTCCCTCTCTCTGGAACAGTCTCCCCTCTCTTTCTCCCTGCCTTCCACCTGGCAGGTCTCCAGACCTTCCCTATTGGCTTTATCTAAAGCAGTCTTCCACCCTCACCCTACCTCAGTGTTTTTTCTTAGCCCTCTGTTTATTTATTTTTTTAATTATCACTTATCAGAATTTCCCATTATTGATTGATTTATTAGTGTGTTATCTACTTGGAGAACATTCCCCATGTCTTTCTTACTAGTCATAAGCTCCAGGAGGACAGAACGCTGTCAGTCCTGCTCACCATTGTGTCCTCCGCACCTAACTTAGCTCCTAAGTAGAGCAGGTGCTCAACAAACATTTGCTGAGTGAGCAAATGAGCTGGATAATAATGCCCTTAAGGTCAGAAATGGTGCCTGAAACTTCCTTGACCCCATCACCTGCCTAGCACACTGGAAGTATTTTGCAGATGCTGCTTTATTGGATTTATGGTAAAATAATTAAATGAAGCAATGTGAATTCCTCTTTTTGTACCCAGATTGCCTCCTTCCCCTAAAGATCAAGTAGTTTTACTTCAAAAGTAAAACGACTTTTACTACAGTGCCTCCAAACTGTCATGTCAAGGAATCCACTTCATTTCCTTATTTTCTTTGTACCTTTTGATATCGTGTCCAGGCATTGCTGAGTGACATCCCTCCTGTTCTTGGTCTCTCTCTATAGAGAAGTTTCGTTACATATTCTGGAAGGAATATTCATTGAATATTCCCAGAAGAGAGCATTGAAACTTCAGAGAAATATAGAGACCTGCCAGTTATTTTCTAGCGCAGTGTTGAAGGACAAAGAAATAGAGTTAAAGAATATTACTGCTAAAAAGGACTCATTTGACTTTGTCAAATGCTAAGGTCTTCATTTGACAAGGGAAGGAACTGGGGGTCAGAATGGATATGGTCTGAGGCCTTAGTCAAAGGCGTCTATTCTGACCCTCTGCCCTAAGTCAGTTTACCCGTCCATTCACCAGGAGCAGGGATCCTCCCCATCAGTTCATGGCCATGGTCTTGCATTTTTGTGCTTTATTCTTGTTCAAGTCCAGCTTTGCATCCTTTGGTCTTTCTCTCTTTTTTTTTCTAGTTCTCTGCTTACCTCTTCAACTTGGCAAAGTTCAGCATCTCTGGTTTTCACCACTGGTGTTCCCTAAAGGAAGATGACATGCCCACACTTGCGGGTTTTCTCATCCCAAGGAACTTTGAAGAGCCCCTCTGTAAGACAGCTGTCAGGGCTGGGAACTACCCCCTCTCCAGATGTGCCAGTTGTTAAGCTGTTTTCTCTCAGCTCCACACCCTCTCCTCTAAACTCTGCTCTGTGATGCATGGGCTAGGACACTGCAAGCCACACTTCTGCTCCACCACTGGCTCCCTGCTAAGTACTGCCCATGAGGAGCACGGGAGGGGGGATGTGAGGCTGGAGGTGGAAGGAGGGGCCGGCCACTTCACATTTGTGATCCCTTGGCTTCCTTTCTTCCTGTTTCTGTGAGGGTTATCCCAGGAGTGCTTCGTCACTCTGGAAGCAGCAATGCTCTTCTGAAGCAGCAACTGAATCCAGTTTGCAGTTTTCCCAGCACCTGTGGAACTAGCTTGCTTACCGCTATCTCTCCACCCCACCAAAATACCACACTGGCTGAGTAGCATCCTTCCTCAGGGGTCTGAGGTTCACCTCCACAGTGCTCCTCCCCCAAGCTTCTAAGTTTGAATAATTCCAACCTCTTCCTTGTGTTCCCAGCCTGAGGTGGCGGCAATATTTATTTATTTGCCTTGTCATGCCTGCAGTATTCTCCGTGCCATTTTAGTTGCCTGGTGAACCCCTCATGTTCAATTCTTTCTGATTATCCTGCTCAGAATCTAGCTGTACTACCTATACTAGCCCTCTGGGGTAGGAGCCATCAACATCTCCATCTTTACGTTAGCAAAACAAGACCCAGTGGCAGTGGTCAGATTTGACCTGGCTCCCAGGTATAGATCCCTCTCTTTGACCATCAGCTGTGCTACCACTTGGGTAGGCTCCACTGGTCACAGAAGGCTCCATGGGGGTGGGTGGTCTGGGACTGGGCCTTGCATCCCATGTAGCATGTGGACAGGTATTAGGTGCAGGGCGGCTCTACCTTCTGCCAAATGTGTTCACAGGTGGCCACACTTGAGGCCTATTTCAGGCGGCAACAAATTCCAATTTGTTATTAATAAAAACAGTTCAAAAAACATTTGGCAAAAGACTGTAGGATCCAGTGCTATTTATGAGGATGGTTTAACAGGAGAACATGCAGCTGCAGCAGATGGATGTCGACGGGGCCTCTCCAGAGTGTACCACTCTGCTTTCCTTTGTCTTTGAATAAATTCAGAGGGTGCCACGTGTGAGCCTGGATGGATGGTTTTGAACCACAGCTAATTAAAAGCAGGTATGAACCTGAGAGTTAACTATAAAGGAAAAGTAAAATCACTGGGCAAATTCCTCACTGATTTGGACTGTTACCTCCTGGAACAGAACTTTTGGCCAGGGTGCAAATGCAGCTAGTGAGCCCTTAGGTATGGAGTCCGTGATGGAAATGAGCCCCTCCATCCCCACGTGGGTCTGCCAAAGAACCCTGCTTCACTTGGCCATGCAGGTCAAGGGTTGAGGGGCCTCCTTTCCTGGCTGTGAACCTTAGCATCCATGGAGAAAGTTTGGTCCAAGCCCACAGGAGACTTCCTGGAACCAGAGATGCTCACTCTCAAGACCACATGTCCGCAGCTGATTCTGCATAGGTGGCCCTGGACCTCCAGGGAGATACAGCCTCTCAGACCTAAGAAAGCCTCTGGAAACTGGGATGCCTCCGAGAGAAACACATCTTTTTCTCTTGTGGTTGAAGCCAGCCTGCTCCTCACCACCTTACTTTTGCATATGAAAGGCCTGGTAATTACTACTTTCATCCTTAAAGCATGCAAGTGACATGCAAAATTAGCACTTGAGAGGATCCACTTTTAGACCTTGTTGTAAAGCAAAACTTATTATTTGAAGATAAATCAATTTCTGTTGCCTGTATTTGCAGTTTCCCCCAGATGGCTAATTACCAAAGATAAATGTGTATAAACACAAGCCTTATCCCTCTCCATCCATCTTCCCTGCCTGCCTGTTTATCCAGAGGTTAATAATCACAATCCTGTAGTGTATTGCCATAGTAATGGCTTTGATGGGCCCGACAAGTTTATGACCTTTTATTACAAACAGAAGGACATGCATTTCAAGAAAGGAAGGTCGTTTCAGAGATGAATGTGCAGATAACTAGCCTCTCTGAAACTGAGCCAAAGGAAAAAGAAAACAGAAAACAAAATATAAGAGGGGGGGGAACCCACACAAAACTGCACAAAACACACAGCATAAATGTCACGGAAATCAGTTTACAGCAAAATTAAATAAGGTTTCTGCAAGCATTAATTTTTGTATTTTCTGTTTATGCACAGTTAGAATCATTCCCAGGCTTTGATTTATGAGAGAGTAAGACTAGGCATGATCATTCACACTCACCAAATTCAGTTAAGGGCTGGAACTTCCATTCAGATGGGACTGACTTCCTCTCTGGCCAAAAGGGCAGGGGGAAAGTGATTTGTCTCTATAGAGCGGCTTAGGATTGAAGGTCAGATCGTGTTTTGTCCTCCCTCCCTCCCTCCCTCCCTCCCTCCTTCCTTCCTTCCTTCCTTCCTTCCTTCTAATCATAATACACACTCATTATAACAATGAAATAACCCAGAGAAATAAAATCTGCCCCTTCTCCCATCTCCCATCCAAGTTTTTGGAAACGACCCATGCTAAGAGATGACTAATCTAAAAAAAATATAGCTCTGATATGTGCAAAATAATACTCTAAGCCATTTACAAATGTTAACTCATTTTTTCCCTCATAAAACCCCTATGGAGATACTATTATTGTCCCTATTTTATAGGTGAGAAAACAGGAACCCAGAGAGATAACTAATACACCATAGTATCTTAGTCTGGTCAGGCTGCCCTAACAAGATACCATAGGCTGGGTGATTTATAAACAACAGAAATTTTATTTGTCACAGTTCTGGAGGCTAGGAGTCCAAGATCAGGGTGCTGGCAGATTTGGTGACTGGTGAGAACACATTTCCTGTTTCATAGAGGGCTACATTCTCATCAGCAGAAGAGTCAAGGGGTCTCTTCTAAAAGGGGACTAATCCCAGTTATGAGGGGTCAGCCCTCATGACCTAATCACCTCCCAAAGGCCTCACCTCCTTCACACTGGGAGTTAGGATTTCAACATATGAATTTTGGGGGGGACACAACATTCAAACCTTAGCAAGGAGGAAATCAGATGCCCATTTGTAGGTGTCCTAGGCTTGTGCTCTTAGCTGAGATGCCATCCTGACCTAAAGCCGTACCACAGTGTCAGCTAAAGCCAGGCACTCTCTTGAGCTGGTGAGTCGTTGGAGGAGATGGACTGGCTAATGTTCTGCCCAGTTCCTGGTGCTGCATCAAAGACAAGTTGTCCCAGACAGAGTTCAATAGTCAAGGAAGACTTCATCCAAGACTATTGCAATAGGGGAGAGAGATTGAACTCAATGCCAAATGCATACAAAATTAATGCACAGAAATCTCTGGCATTCCTATATACTGATGATGAAAAATCTGAAAGTGAAATCAAGGAAACACTCCCATTTACCATTGCAACAAAAAGAATAAAATATCTAGGAATAAACCTACCTAAGGAGACAAAAGACCTGTATGCAGAAAATTATAAGACACTGATGAAAGAAATTCAAGATGATACAAATAGATGGAGAGATGTACCATGTTCTTGGATTGGAAGAATCAACATTGTGAAAATGACTCTACTACCCAAAGCAATCTACAGATTCAATGCAATCCCTATCAAACTACCAATGGCATTTTTCACAGAACTAGAACAAAAAATTTCACAATTTGTATGGAAACACAAAAGACCCCGAATAGCCAAAGCAATCTTGAGAACGAAAAATGGAGCTGGAGGAATCAGGCTCCCTGACTTCAGACTATACTACAAAGCTACAGTAATCAAGACAGTATGGTACTGGCACAAAAACAGAAAGATAGATCAATGGAACAGGATAGAAAGCCCAGAGTTAAACCCACGGACATATGGTCACCTTATCTTTGATAAAGGAGGCAGGAATGTACAGTGGAGAAAGGACAGTCTCTTCAATAAGTGGTGCTGGGAAAACTGGACAGGGACATGTAAAAGTATGAGATTAGATCATTCCCTAACACCATACACAAAAATAAGCTCAAAATGGATTAAAGACCTAAATGTAAGGCCAGACACTATCAAACTCTTAGAGGAAAACATAGGCAGAACACTCTATGACATAAATCACAGCAAGATCCTTTTTGACCCACCTCCTAGAGAAATGGAAATAAAGACAAAAATAAGCACATGGGACCTAATGAAACTTCAAAGCTTTTGCACAGCAAAGGAAACCATCAACAAGACCAAAAGACAACCCTCAGAATGGGAGAAAATATTTGCAAATGAAGTAACTGACAAAGGATTAATCTCCAAAATTTATAAGCAGCTCATGCAGCTCAATATCAAAAAAACAAACAACCCAATCCAAAAATGGGCAGAAGACCTAAATAGACATTTCTCCACAGAAGATATACAGACTGCCAACAAACACATGAAAGGATGCTCAACATCTTTACTCATTAGAGAAATGCAAATCAAAACTACAATGAGATATCATCTCACACCAGTCAGAATGGCCATCATCAAAAAATCTAGAAACAATAAATGCTGGAGAGGGTGTGGAAAAAAGGGAACACTCTTGCACTGCTGGTGGGAATGTGAATTGGTACAGCCACTATGGAGAACAGTATGGAGGTTCCTTAAAAAACTACAAATAGAACTACCATATGACCCAGCAATCCCACTACTGGGCATATACCCTGAGAAAACCATAATTCAAAAAGAGACATGTACCAAAATGTTCATAGCAGCCCTATTTACAATAGCCCGGAGATGGAAACAACCTAAGTGTCCATCATCGGATGAATGGATAAAGAAGATGTGGCACATATATACAATGGAATATTACTCAGCCATAAAAAGAAATGAAATTGAGCTATTTGTAATGAGGTGGATAGACCTAGAGTCTGTCATACAGAGTGAAGTAAGTCAGAAAGAGAAAGACAAATACTGTATGCTAACACATATATATGGAATTTAAGAAAAAAAAATGTCATGAAGAACATAGGGGTAAGACAGGAATAAAGACACAGACCTACTAGAGAATGGACTTGAGGATATGGGGAGGGGGAAGGGTAAGCTGTGACAAAGTGAAAGAGCGGCATGGACATATATACACTACCAAACGTGAGGTAGATAGCTAGTGGGAAGCAGCCGCATACCACAGGGAGATCAGCTCGGTACTTTGTGACCGCCTGGAGGGGTGGGATAGGGAGGGTGGGAGGGAGACGCAAAAGGGAGGGGATATGGAAACATATGTATATGTATAACTGATTAAATTTGTTATAAAGCAAAAAAATAAAATAAAAAAAAAAAAAAAAAAAAGAAGCAGGGGATTTAAAAGGTTGCCCTGGCTGCTCCTTCTGTCTCTTCTTTTCTTCTTTCCTAGAAATGCATCTCACCTTCTCTATAGCTAAGCTAAAGTCTTTTTCGTAGAGTATACTAACACTTATCCCCTGATTTTTCCTCACTTAAAGAGAAGATGATCTGGAGATAGTCTCGATTTCCAGGAAGTTTGCTTGTTTATTTGCCTTTGCATTTTCCAGCACCTTATAATTAGGACCTAGAAAAAAAATGACCCCTTTCCCTACTTGATAAAATTTGTGTAACTTAGTTGCTCATTTTATTTGGACATGTAGATGCTATTCATTAAGGGAGATCACAAATAGTTTTAAGATAATGCAATTATTTAGAGCTTGGTAACTCATGTCATAGATTATAAGATACCAAAGTCCTCTGGAAGGAGATCAGAATGCAGGATGAGACCCTTGGAGAGGCACATCAAGGCATCTCCTGCCACTATATTCTGCTTCACCTGCTAATATCATTCTTTATTACAGGGTGGCGTTTCTATGGTGACGTAGGTACAGCACAGGGATAGGACTTTTTTTCCAGTTGTCTACTGTAACCAACCATCACAACCTTTAGTGGCTAAAACAACCACAACGTGTTTTGCTCATGAATCTACTATGTATGCAAAGGCTTGGCAGGGATAGCTCATTTCTGTTCCACTTGGTGTCTTCCTCTGGTGGCTGGAAGGTTGAGGGTTGGGATCCCCAGAAAGCTTGCTCACTCACCTGCTGATGGCTGATGGTGATGTCATCTGGGACCTTCCCTGGGCTGTGGGCTGAGCACCTACATACATGGCCTCTAGATAAAGGCTTCCTCAAAACATGGTGGCTTGGTTTCAGCAATAAATGTCCTGAGAGAAAGAGAGTCAGGTGGAAACTGTATTGGCTTTTTGAATCTAGCCTGGGAGGTCACATGGTATCAGCTCTGCTGCATTTTATGTGTTAGACGTACACAGCCTGTGTTCGGGAGAGAGAAGTTAGAGGCACATCAAAGACTTTGCAAACATATTTTAAAACCACCACAAGCTTTATCTGTAGAATCTAGGTGAACATTTCCTCCTCTGATCTGATTCAGGCTGAAGATGTTGCATTGTCTGTTCCCACACTTCCAAATAGCACCAGAGTAATAAGAATGATGCCTGAGGGCTTCCCTGATGGCACATTGGTTGAGAGTCCGCCTGCCGATGCAGGGGATGCGAGTTCGTGCCCCGGTCCGGGAAGATCCCACATGCCTCAGAGCAGCTGGGACCGTGAGCCATGGCCGCTGAGCCTGTGCATCTGGAGCCTGTGCTCCGCAACGGGACAGGCCACGACAATGAGAGGCCCACGTACCGCAAAAAAAAAAAAAAAAAGAAAAAAAAGAAAAAAAAAAGAATGATGCCTGAGGCTGTGCCAGCAGGGCTGTTCTTTGCCATCATGATGTGACCTTGAAGTACTAGGGGGGCTCCAAATATTAAGGGGGAGCCCTGGTACCTGTATGGTCACCTCTTGATGCTCCCTGTTTCCCAAGCATGGATGCAGAGGGGAATTCAGCTCCTCCAGCCTGCCCTCCTTGCTGGCCCTGAGAACAAGCCACAGGCTCCTCCTGATTGGATGGTTTTGCAACCAATCACTGTGAGCCTCAGAGGAGGCATAAACAACACACCTAGGGAAGTCACAAGGCTCTAGAATTTTAGAGCATCCATGGGCAGTGGACTATAGCTTGATTTCCTCCCAGGTTGTGAAGGACTACGTCTGCCTTGTGATGCTACTGTCCACTTTCCTGTGGTTGGTCTCACTTCCAACCATGTGTCAGCAAGGCCTTAAGTGGGCACTTTGACACTTTCAGAAAATTCAGCTCAGGTCTCCCCCAGGAAAGCAGTCTTGTGCCCAACCCAGCGGTGATCTTCTGGGACATTTCCACATCATGGCACCCTGCTCCCTGGCTGAAATTTCCTCACTAAAGAGCCATTCTTTCAGCCCTTGAAGGATTCTCAGTATCCAAGGGCCCCTCGTTAAGAAGCACCATCCCCTGGAATAGGACTCATCTTAGACCTTCAGGCACCTAAGGGAATTAGTTGTCAAGCAGCTGAAGGTAAGGCCTGGGACCGTAATCAATGGGTTTGTAGGAGAAACAGGCTTCTGCAAAGCACCTGGACAGAGCTGGCAGGGCAGCCAGAGCTCCAGAGACCCGTGGCCCTCGGACCACCACCCTCCTGAAGCGGTTCTCATTGATTTGCAGCATCAAAGTCAGAGGCAGTGATTGGCTCATGCCATAGCTCTTGTCAGTGCTGGGTCCCAGGTAGGGACATCCTGCCCTGTGGGTGCTCAGCGTCCCAAAGGCCACAGGTTCCTAAACAGGCAGAATGGCTCTGAGGCCTTTGGTTGGATCTCAGGCTCCTAGGGCTCCCAAATCCATGCGTGTCTCTGCTGGGCTTGGGACCAGCCACCCACAGGCTCCCAGAGCTGCAGTCCCCCCACTCCCACCATGCTGCTCCAGGCCCTCTGGCTGGACCTGAGTCTCATCCGTTCCCTCTCGGGTACTAGTCTTGGCTCAAATCTGTTTGCTTGGAGCCCAGAGCACTACCTGGCTCTTTTGTCTCCATTCATTCCAGAGATTTAAATCTTTTTACCCCCCAGTCGCTGCTGGGCATCTGGCTTCAAAGCTTGAGTCCCAAGTCTTTACAACTTTTAGTATCGTCAGTGTCTTAAAACTCCTTTGCCAGCCCCCACTCACTTGATCAGTGCCCCTTGGATACCCATCCCAGCTGAATCATACCTGAATCCAGCTCTCTGCCCCAGTTTACTGTAAAATGGGGGAAATTATAGTAGCTACTTTATAAAATTGTGATGGGGACTAAATGGCTTAATTCACATAAAGTACCTAACACAGTATCTGACATACAGAATGGGCTTAATAAACGTTAGATTAGCACAGTTATTGATTGTGATGTTGACGCCAGATTCCAGCCCTACACTGTCAACTCTCCAGACTCCAAGCCTACAATCCAGGCGAATTCCCTCTGTTCATAGCTGCTCTGTCTTGTGGTCCTCTCCTTCTCTGGGTTTGCATTGCTGGGTGGGTGCCTGCAGGTGTCAAGGCTGTGTTGGCTCAAGTTTCAACTGAACAGAAACCTAGCAACCCCATGCCACCACCGTCCAGCTCCTCCCACTCTTGAGAAGCTGGGGATGCTCTTGGAAGGGCAGCCCTGAGCTCATGTGAGGATGATGTACTATGTGAGATGGTGGAAGTGACATTGCTAACGAGGGGAATCAACTGCTCCAACCAGAGCCGGAATCTAAGGGAGGAAATGACAGGGAGGTCTGTGAATATACGGTCTTGCCCAAAGTCCCGCTAGAGACCAGTCTCGGCTGGAAAATTGAGCTGTGATTATTACAAAGAGTCAGAATGATAGCTTCAGTCATGATGGTTCAAGAACTCCATAAAGAGCAGCCCAGACAATTTCGACATTAAGTGTTTAGAGAGAGAAGGCTGGTTTGTAAGGAGGGTCTTGTTATTCCCTGAAAAGCTACTATGAAGATGTCAGGTGTAGGGAAATAACAGATGGAAAAGGCATGCTGAGATCATTACTCTGAACTCTAAGTGCCATTATTGACAAGCACAGCCCACATCGCTGGGCAAATAGATGCTCCTGGGAGTAGGAGGGAGGTACATAAACAAAGAAAAGCAGAAACCAGATATTTCAAAACATCAGGGGGTGGAGAGACACTGCATTAGGATTATGGCATTCTTCAAAGCAAAATAAAGGAAAAAATAAAGGTTTGGGTGAGAGTGTGAGCAAGGAAGATCCCATGAAAAGTTAATGAACTGACTACTTTGTTTTCATTGATAGGCAATGTAGTAGTTCTTGATATTGGGGGGATCACTTTGAAAATCTGATGAAAGCTTTGACCTCTCCTTCTAAAAATTGCCTTTACTAAAGCACAATCAACTTTTGGTAAACAGTATGAGAATTATCATTGGGCTTCCCAATGGTGGCTCAAACAATAGTTTCTTCTCTGATGGAAAGAGATATGGAGATAGCCAACATTCAGACCCTGGACTTCTTACCCAGGATACTTCAAGGGATGCCATGGACACAGGCTCTCTGCTATGGACACAATGTCTCAGCCCCAGACTCTGCCTTGTCCTTTCCTGATAAGGTGTGCCGGTGGGGTACAGGCTTCCTTGAATCCTTCTTCCCTGAGCACTTGATTAAAATCAGGCTAAGTGCCCTCTTTAGTTCTTGCCCTAGCTCTTGAATCAATGGGGGTACTATTAGAACTGGGGGGACATTTTTTCTTGGGACAGGACTGTTTCACAAATTGCATGATGTTTTATATCTTGGCCTCTAAGCACTAACCACCAGTTAGAACCCTTTCCCACCCCTTCCCACCCCTTCCCATGCCATTCAAGAGCCTGTAGGATAGGTAATTGGAAAAGCTGTTCCAGAGATTGGTGTTTAGACATAAACAATCACTGGGTGGAAGGCATGGGGTCTCATCACATATACCCACGCAGAGCTTCTGATTGAAAACCATGAAACTGCATGAGTCTACCCAGTTTAGGCACTTTTAGGTAAGTTTAGGCACCATTTAGACACAGCCTCCGTAAAGTAAGCTAAGAAAATCTAAATGAAGGATCTAGAATAAATGATATTGAGTGTATTAATATTGACTTAAGTGGCAGAACTTGGATTAGACTAGGTTCCCTCGCTCTTTGTTCAGTGCTCTTCCCACTGTATCCAGTCCTTGGTTCTGGGGCCAGGGAAGTGAAGAAATTATCTTCAGGAATCCCTTAACCAAAAGGGCAGGTGATTTGAAAGTTCTGCTTTGACACCAGTTAAGAGAGAGAAATTTCGGTTCACTGCGCGTTTGTCTTTCACCAGGGCCGGATGTCCCTGAGCAATGCTAAATGAACATTCAGCAGCGTCTACAAGATGACACACATATGCTGAAAGGTAGGCATTAAAGACCTTTGACAGCATTAGAAGAGGGTCACACAGTCTCCCAAGAGTGATAAGAGCAGGAACAAATGTGAACCAAAGATAAAACATCAGCCTGCTACATAACACAAGGCTGGGACGGGACCCGGGGCAGCCTCAGAGGGGAAGAGGATCAAGATCAGTGCTCTGAAACAGGAGCGTGACTGAGCTCCAAGATAAACAGATGGACCGATCACAGCCTCATTTAGATGCTACTTTGAGATGATGGCCGCTAGGGTTTTGGATTCTCTTCTATAAGTAGTTTGTAGCTTTGCCAGAATATAAATAGAATGTATCGAGACTTCCAGCTTGAAGGGACTTAAAAGACTTGATAGCCCAATTTCATTACTTTCTTTATCAGAAAAAAACCACTACCCAGAGAGATTAATTAACTTGCCTAAGGTGACAGAGGTAAGTTAGTAACAGAATAGGATGGGAAGTCATACCTCTTTCACTCAATTATGCATTTATTCTACAGACATTGAATACTTTCTGTGCACTGACCCTGGGCTTGAACCCAATGGACTATGGAGTTGGGCAGGGGCACACTGCTTGTTCTGTGGAGATTCTCAGTCACCTGGGCAAAGAGACCCATGAACAAATAACGAAAGAATAGAATAGTCAGTATAATATCAAAGCATTTCCACGAAGCTAAATGATATACATAAAATGCGGAGAGCCACTGGCTACTCCTGGGGTGTTAAAGAATTTGTGGAGGTCTTGTCCTTTATGCTGGTCCACATCTACATCAGACCATCCCTGGAGGAAAGCAGCATACTTAACTTTTCAGCATCAACCCTTCCCATGTCCAGAACCAGCCCTCAACATGGCAGCAGGTGTACTGACAGTTTTAGGTCCGAAGCAGTTAGAGTGTGGAATTGCTTCTGTCAAAGTGTGTGCCTGACTACCCACCTCTGGCATGACTTAAAATGACCCAAGTACAAAGAAATGTATTAGAGGTAGAGAGGGGACTCTCATAGTCCTCCTTGCAGGAAGTATCCACAGACTTTGTCTCTGTGCCTCTCCTTTCTCTCCCCCCTCCCCATTTCAGGCTATGATATGGGCTTCTCTTTCTGTATCTACCTCATTCCCCTTCTCTCTTTGGCTTATGTTTTTAGGCTTATTTGTCATCACGCATATGATTCAGTCAAGTCAGCTACTACTTCTGAGATTATATGACTGTGGAGGTGTCTACTGCTGTTTAGTTTGCTTATAGGTTCTGTGCTAAAGAGAGAGAGAGCAAATTCAACTGGCTCAACTTGGATCAGCTGCCCACCCCTCTTCCTGTCAACTGTGGTCAGGGGAGGGTGGTCAACACTTGTTGCCAAGAACACTTA
Source organism: Mesoplodon mirus (assembly GCF_964341445.2). NCBI lineage: Eukaryota > Metazoa > Chordata > Mammalia > Artiodactyla > Ziphiidae > Mesoplodon > Mesoplodon mirus. Next base: position 38,147,296 of record NC_138991.1, read on the forward strand.
GTCCTTCTCCATCATCAATGGTTGTGAATCATCAATTAGCCCTGAAGTGGCATGGTCTGGGCAGGTAATCTAAACATGCCCACTGACCACTGACTCTATATCATAGTCTTCATCTACATCTACCAGATTTGAGGAGACTTCTGACTCAATTTTTCTGTTTTCATTCAAGATTTTCCTTGTAGTGAAGTTCAGCTCCATTGATTGTTCAGTGTATTCATCTGCTCAGGCTGCCACAACAGAATACCACAGACTAGTTGGCTCAAGCAGTAGACATCTATTTTATCACAGTTCTGAAGGCCAGAAGTCTAAGATCAAGGTGCCGGGAGGTTTGGTTTCGGGTGGGGTCTCTCTTCCTGCCTTATTGATGGCCTTACATGGCCTTTTCCCTATGTGTATGTGCTCCTGGTATCTCTTCCTCTTCTTACAAGGATACCAGAACTGTTGCATTAGGGTGCCACTCTTATGACCTGATTTAATCTCAGCTACCTCCTCTGAAGCCCTATCTCCAAGTACAGTCACACTGGCAGTTAGGCTTCAACATATGGATTTTGAGGGGATACAATTCAATCTATAACACCCAGCAGCCCTCTTTTAACTGGAAACCCTCCCTGTAGCTGGGGTTCCTTGTTCTTGGGATCTCGCTTTATGTTCTGGGTCTTTTCTTCTAATGGGGTCACAAAAGCCATGATAAAACTTTGACCATTACTAAATCAGGCAAAATTAATCCAGGCTGTTAGGAGAATGGTTATCCTTGGAAGTCAGTGACCAGAAGAAGGAGTGAAGAGGGCTTCTGAGAAGATATTTCTGGATCTGGGTGTGGTTACATTGCTGTGTTCAGATTGTGAAAATTCATCGATCTGTATACTGATAACATGTGTCTTTCTTCTCTGCGTATGTTTGTTCCAATTATCCAGCACTGTGTAACAAATCACTCCAACACTTGGTAGGCTTAAAGCAACAATAACATTATTTTTTTTTCATGAATCTACAATTTGGGCAGGGCTTGGCAGGGATAATTCATCTTTGCCCCATTTGGTGTCAGCTGGGGAAGCTGGAAGTCTGGGTTCTGAGATCACCTGAAGGCTTGCTCACTCCCATGACTTGAAATTGATGGTAGCTGTCAGGTGAAACCTTAGCTGGGGGGCGATCAGCTGGAACACCCACGTGGGGCCCCCTGCTATGTGGCTGGGCTTCCTCAACACTCCCAGGGTGAGCATAGAGTCAGATGGAAGCCATATTGCCTTTTATCCCCTAGTCTTTGATGAGTGGTGTCACTCACCATGCATTTTGCCTGTCAAAGCAGCCGCAAAGCCTCATCCCCTTTCAAGGTGAGGAGAGACAGACTCCATTTCCAGAGGCAGAACGGCAAAATTCTGAAACAGTATTTGGGACCAAATATATTGCTGTAGCAAATTTTGAAAAAATCCATTCTTCTAATTGTTGTACTTTAATAAAAAGTTTTAAAAAAAACTTTAGGTACAATAAAATTGGGAGGAAAAAAATCCCAGATAGTTTGAGAGAAATAAGCTGAGGTAAATAACAAACCAGGTCACCATCAAGAGGTCTAAAGTCATATTCCATATCTTAATCCACTCTTGATCTTCTAAAGAGCTTCTATCCTTGCAAAAATTTTTCACTTGTAACCATCTTATGTAGAGAAAAAGAATAAACAAAAAGGCATCAGCAACCCACATTGTGGTGGTAGGCAGGTTATTACACGGGGCTGGTTGAGGCTTGTGTATTTATTTCCAGTCATTTGTAATCATAATGGAAACGAAGAACATGATCTAGCAAATAGGAGGTTGCAGTGCACAGGAAATGGAGCATGAAAAGGATTTGTGCTGTGATGTAGAGATTAGGAAGAACAACCCATGTGACTTAATAAATGGGATGCAAATACAGTACATTCAAGTGTAACTTCAGTGCAACTTCAAAGGATTTGTTATGTGAAGAAATACAAATTCTCTGAATACTAAATACTGATTTTTTTTCCCCAGAATGGGGCATGATTCCATTGGAATGATTTGAAAAGCTTTTCAGTTCCAAGGTGATGCCAGAGTTCATTCCCTTTGAAACAATCTGATGTTCTTTCTCTAGCCATCACCTTCTCTTGTGACTCTAGGTCACACCCAAACGTACCTTTGTCCATCCTTACCCCAAGGTGTCACCTGAAACCATCCATCTATGCATTTTGGCTTAAAATTTCTGGCCCTCCATCCCTGTTATCAGAAATTATCTCTGGCCCTCTTGGTGTCATTACCAGCTTATCTGTGCTTCAGGCACCCAGCATGTTACCTCCTGACCTTCTCCATTTCATCACTTATGTCCTGCCTCAACCCAGCCCTTGAGCTTGAAAGCAGATTTAATTTTCTCCATTTTGTCTCTCTTAAACATGGGTCTCTTTTGCCCTAGGCTTTCTTATCCCTGTCTACTTTAAATAATGATTCCATCTATTCAGGGACTGATACTTTGATCCCATCCTAACGTCAGTTGGAGAGGTCAACAGGTCTAATACAGGAAAGCAGACACCATCTGGGTTTACAACTGCCAAAACTGATGGTGGATAGGGTGCAGGATGTGGCTCAAAGAGTGTGGAAGCCACTCAGGATAAATGCCCATTGACATCTTCACCAACACCTCAAGATATTGTTAAAGATAAAAAATTTGAAATTGAATTTTAATGATTTGCAGAAAAGAGTAGGGTGTAGACCCCCAAGGACGCTACATGTCCCCTCAAGCTGACACCCAGACCTTAACCCAGCTCCTCTTCCCAAGAGAGAAACCTCCTTCTACCTCAATACAGGTGTTGAGTCGCATCTGATTTTATATATTCACTGCAACATCCCCAATGGCCAGTTTCTATATTATCAATTCATATTTATTAAATGAATGAAAAATGATCTCATTTATCATTAAATTATTCAGATCTCCAAATTGGATACTCTCAGAAAAAATTAAGTGTTGCCAAAATGGATTTATATTTCGAGTGTATTTCTTTTTCCAGTGGTGACTCAAGGCAACCATTTGGTACTGTCAGCATGAATGAAAATTGTGCAGGGTTTCTCAAGGGCAGAGTGATAAGGCACATCGGCACGCCATCCAGACTGAGTCCATCTGGGTCCATCACCCTCATCCCTCAGCAGCACCTCCTCTTCTTACTCTCTGCAAAGGAAGCCAGTAATGTTTGTGGTTGAGTTAAGTGAAAGCTATTTTCCCGTTTCCCTAAGGCAGCTGTTTTCTTAAGATCCAGAGGGTGGTGAATCCCCATGGTGTCCTCATCCCAGCACAAGCACACCCCAGCTCAGAATAGGTCTCTTCTTCTAAAGAAGTGTAAGCATTTGCACTTGACTTTTCTCTTCCTTCTTTTGGAGGAGGTCAGTATGTATTTTCTAACCGACCCTGAGTCAACTGCTTCTCTGCTAGCATTTCACTATTACTGTGTTGACCTGTCTTTAAGAGCTTTTCCACTTCAACAGCATAGGGATGTATTTGAGAACAGGGTTCAGGATGGCATTTCAATGGGTATATAATATAGCATTGTTAATGAATGTCAGTTAAAAACCTAACAATAAACATTTTTTTCTTTGAGTTCCTGGGGAAACTTTGAGAAAGCATATCTGCATGAACAGTCCAACATCTTTGGAAAGAACCACAATTTAATTAATTCCTCAGATATTTATTGAGATCATGTAAAGGGTGAGCCATTTGGAGTCTTAATCTTGTCTTGCTCAGCTGTGAAAGGAGCATAATGACACCTACCTGGTCAGGGTGAGGATTAAACAGATGACAAGGGGAAGGTGCCTGGTGCAGAATAAGGGCTCAGTAATGGCCTAAGTTTTCCTGGAGCTTCAAGAATATTCCAGTCTAGCAAGGAGACTCCAAATAAGCTGTGCCATAAGCCAAAATATGGGAAATACCATAACAGAGGGCTAAACACTGCGTCGTAGGAGATCAGAGGTAAAGCAGGCTCCTGGTGCATCAGAGACCCCCTTCGTGGCTGAGGCAGCATTTGCTCTGCGTGTTGGAGAATGGTACCATTTCCATGCACAGGCACGTAGGTGGCTCATGTGTACAAGATTCCAGACTGCATACATGAAACAGGTGATTCAATGGGAGCCTGCAGATATCCTGAGCTACATGGGCATGCCACGGATGGTGAAATTCAATGCACTCTAAGGACTGAGGAGTTTCTGAGGGAACTTTTATCCCAGGAGAGAAAAGAGTGAGGCATGGAAAGCCCAAACAGCCCAAGGGGAACAGTGATATGATCACGGCTAAGGAAGGTCAACCTGCAGCAACTCTGATTGCTGGGAGAGACTGAGGGTTAAGAAGGCGGTAAGGAAGATATTGAGAAACAGCAGATCAGGGGTAATGAGGACCTTGACTAGAGGTGCGACCGAGGAACATGGAGGAGGGCACTAGAGGCTGCAGAATTTCTGTGTAGGAGGAGCTTGGGGTTGGCAGTCAGCTTGGAGGAGAGCATGTGACTATCCATCAGACTCTTTCCTGCCACATTTCTCTTAAAAGTCCTGAGATAGTGGGGCCACACAAAGGAAAGGGACAGAATTCCTGAGTCATGGCTTAAAGAGGACTGCACTGGAACATTGACAATCCTCAGCAATCTTTGGGTGAGATAAAAATAGAACCTTTATCTTTTAAGCCCCTGAGATGTGGAGGTTTGTTTGTTACTGCTGCCAAGATTAGCGCATCCTGACTAAGGCAATCTAAGAAGACAATAGGTGGTGAAAGCCAAGAGGTGAGAGAAAAAGCTCTGGGGTAGAGAGGGAGAACTTTATAACAAGCTAGGGAATTGAAAGCTAAGAAGGTTTAAACAAATAGATGGGAAGAAGGAGGAAATTTGACTAATAAGACAGTGGGGAAAAAGCACAGAGATTATAATATACTTAGTGTTTGCTTTGGGCTACCAGGCTGGGACTACAGCTGAGTATTATGGTGCCTCACATGAAGGTGCTTATTTACTATTAAAACTCCAGACCATAGTGCCCCGATCTTTCCAGGTGCTGATCTGTTCCATCCCCAAACTTCTACATTCAAAATCCTTACTTAAAACCCAGTCTGTCTGGTAGCAGCATGAGGTCTTCTTGTTCTTGGAATAAAAAAAAACACAGTTGCTCACTATCACCCATAAAATATTGCTTCATTAACTTGAAGACTGTAATTAACTACATATCAGCCTTCTGGCTCCAGGCAAATATCCATAATTCCTTTAGTCTTTCCTCACAGTCTGCTTCTAACCTGTTAATCATTTTCCTTGCCCTCTTGCCATCATCAGTAGAAGGAAAAAAAAACCTTTAAATAGAAGCTAATCACCCATAGCACTTTACAGACGCCCCACATTAAACGGAACCAGATACACACGCAAGCGCACACACACACAAAAACACACACACACAAACACACACATAAGTGTGTGAGTGTGCATACGTGTATATAAACAGAATTTTTACAAAAACAAGAGATGAGTGGTCTAGATGAGCAGGAAAAAGTTATTTCACAAAAGATTTAACATGTGATCATTTCAAATAACAAACTACCCTCTGTGTCTTTTTAAATGAGATTTAATTTATCCTCCTCCAGAAATGCTTACAGTTGTTTATTTTACCAAGGTGCTGGCTGCAAATGCAAGTCTGTTTGTATAAAGAGTTCCCTGCCCTCTGAAAGCAATCTTAAGAAATATGACTGTAGCCAAACATGGGAGAAGGAGAAGAGGGGGTCTAACCCTTAATCTGCCAAGCAGGGTGAGATTTGTCTGGAGGAAGGGAAAGAAGGGTGATCTGGCCTCAAGGAGTGAGAGATGGGTGAGTCACTGAGCAGGAAGCAGGTAGAAAGGGAGAAGGGGACGCTGTATAAGCCTATGGCCGTCACCACATACTGCCAAGTATAGTGTGTTAATCAGCACAAGCTAGTCTGTGCAGCAGTAACAAACTCCTGGTCTGCAGGAGTCTTTGCCCTGGCTGGTGACAAGATCCAAGGGCTTTTAGCAACCTAGTATAGTGTACTTAAGAATCAGCCGGTTAGTTTATTACCACCCCAGCAACTCTGACCAGTAGGTCTGGGGTGAGTCCAAGGATTAACAGTTTAACAAAACTCCAGGTGACTCCCTTGCTGGTGCCCCAGGGAACAGAGATAAACAGGAACTAGAACCAGTCATGGGATTGGGCTCATGGCTGCAGTACTTTTCCTGAGGATGAAAGAAAGGCCTTCAAGTCACTGGGAACAGTTGTACCTGGGAGGGCAGTGGTGGTTCCGGCAGTGGAAGTGGTAAAAGAATTAAGTCTTAGGAAGCAGACGGGAATAACATCTTACAGACGGTAAACTCTAAGAGGGCGGAAGATGAGACAAACCTGAGTTACTGTGATTTCCTAGCATCTCACAGTGCCCGGTGCATGGTAGATGCTCAACAAACAGAGTTGAATTGAAGTGGAAAATAAGACACTGGGAGCTGAGGGTGAATGTGAGAACAGGGAGGAAATGGTACAGGAAGAATTTTCAGGAATAATTGTTGGCACAATGGATGTTCCAACCATTCTCTGAATAGAACAGGCTGGGGAGTAACTGTTTTCCTTTTGTTTTGTGCTTGTTTCTATCAACAAGCCTAGAATGACCAAGAGAAACACCCTTTTCACAAGGGCCAGAAGGACAAGATCATGAGCTGAATTTAGGAGAAAATCTGGAAAAGCGAGTTTCTCCAAATTGCTTGAATGAATGATTCATTTGGCAGAGACCTGATGTCAAGTGCCCTCAACTATCCTGGGTCCTGATCAACTTTGGGTTTGACAGGAACCTCATTCTCCAGGGAATCAACAACTTGACTCTAGATTTGCCCTTTCCAGTGGTTACTTGTGACAAAGAACCTGGCCACCCACACCCCAAACAACTGATAAGAACGTGGACAAATCTGCAGTCACCTAGTGGCCAATAAAATTCCATTAAAGACTGGAACCAACGATACTCTAAAAGATGACTGTTAAACCAAAACATTCCACTTATTATCTGGTGCATTGCTCTATGGACATGCATGAACTGAGGACGTGGTGCTGAGCTTCTCTGACTGTCTTTGTAGAGATAATTTTTGCTTTTGCCATCCTGACATTCCTGACAGCAGAGGTCATCCATTTGCTGAATCCACAGTGCACAGAAGGTAGTAAGTTTGAATGAAAAAGCAAGGCCATCCACTCTCAAACCACAAATACATCACAGCCTGAGGCTCACATGATTGCATATTCCTCTCCTTTGGGCTTATTAAGTAATTACTACGTAAATTATTAGGATAATGTAATATGCATAACTTTAAGGAATGACAAATTGTAACTAACTTTCTTAATTTGTTGCCATAGTTACATTTCTAGAAATTCTAAATAATTCCCCTTCTCATGTATAAATGTCTGCCACCGCACTACTTGTTTAGCTTTGATTGGCTTGACTCTAAGTGCCTGGCAGAAAATGACTTCAAGTCCAGTATTGCAAGTATTGCCTTGATTTCTCCTTCAAGATCCAACACAGCATTCAGCCAAGTCAAGGGTCTGAATAGCCTCATTCACAAGGTGAGAAGGCTTGAGAAATAAACCAGGACTGGGCAGCCCATCTTTATCTAGCATGACCTTCTTTCCTTTTGGACACCCAGTTGGCATTTATTAACCAGAAGCAAGGGACTAATGACACCCATACAAACTAAAGAAAGACTGTCTCTACTACAGTGGATTCTTAAAACTGTGTGAATATCCTTTTTTATTTTCCATAAAATATTGAAGGATATGTTGGTCATATCTTTGCCAATAGGTATAGAGCTGCTGGAAGCTAAGGGAATGTACTAGAATGGGGCTTTCTGACACCTGTGGATGGCAAGACCAATTTTTATCACCACACTGCTTTTCTATCCCACCTTCTAAAGGGTGGGCAAAGACATATTGGGCATGATGGGGCAGATGCAAACAAAAGAAAAGCAAGAGTGAGGAAAGTACATTGAAATAGCAGAACTCAAGGTAAAAGACACTTGAAACAGTAGCAGTCACGGCAAAATACAGTAAGTTCCCTACATATGAACCTTCACGTTGAGAACTTTCTTTCTTTCTTTCTTTTTTTTTTTTTTTTTTTGGCTTCGTTGGGTATTCATTGCTGCACGCGGGCTTTCTCTAGTTGCAGCGAGCGGGGGCTACTCTTCATTGTGGTGTGCAGGCTTCTCAATGCGGTGGCTTCTCTTGTTGAGGAACACAGGCTGTAGGCTCTCTGGCTTCAGTAGTTGTGGCTCGCGGGCTGTAGAGTGCCAGCTGAGTAGTTGTGGTGCACGGGCTTAGTCTCTCTGTGGCATGTGGGATCTTTGCAGACCAGGGCTCGAACCCATGTCCCCTGCATTGGCAGGTGGATTCTTAACCACTGAGCCACCAGGGAAGTCCCAAGTTGAGAACTTTCAAAGATGCAAATGTGCGTTGAAGACCTGATGGAATTGGAGGCCCAGAGAAAGGACAAAGAGATACAAGAGGAAGAAGAAGTAACTGAAGAATGGATGAGATTCACAACGCAGGAAATAGCAAGGGCATTTTCTTTATTTGAGGAGGCACTGTTTGTTTATAAGGCACAAGACCTGAACCTAGAACCATACACGAAGGTGGCAGCAGCCATTCAGAATGGAATCCGGTGCTACCATGTCATCAACGATGAGAAAAAAAGAGCTACTACCCGGTCATCACTGGATCGTTTTTTTTCAAGAGTGTAGATAGAATTGAATCCAGCAAGGAACTAGAACCTGTGTCATCAACATCAGGCATGAGTGAAATTGCAGCTTGCCCTCTGTCTCCTGTTGCTGACGATCTTTCAGATCTACCATCTCCCATCTCCTCTCCCTCCTCCAGTCCGTAACTCTTCTTACCTGTTCACTCGATGCCAGCCCCTGTATGCCAGCTTTTGTTCTGTACTACTGTACTTTTCAAGGTACACTACTGTAAGATTAAAAATGTTTTCTTTATTTTTTGTTTGTTGTTTATGTATCATTTATGTGAGAAGTATTATAAACCTATAACAGTACAGTACAGTACTATACAGCCAATTGTGTTAGTTGAGTACCTAGGCTAACTTTGTTGGACTTACAAACAAATTGGACTTAGGAACGCACTCTTGGGAGGGAACTCATTTGTACGTAGGGGACTTACTGTACAGTAAATAATAAAAAGGGGCATTTAATTTTGGTAATAAGTGTAAAATTCAACAGCATCAAAATGTATAAAAGAAGACAGCCATTAGAAATGGGGGGAAAATGACCAGAAAACAATTAGTGTGAGAGAAAACATAATTCCTTAAGCACCTCTGTGCTTTAATGATTAAACTTTAAATAGTAAAATAATTACAACTGGATACTTGGTATCTATATCCATCTATCTGCTTCTACCACATCTCTATGTTTCTATAAACGTTTTCAATCTACAGAGAATCCACCTCCTTCCTAAGCATCTATGAAAGAATTGGCCATATACCAGGCCTTGAGGAAAACTAATAAATTTTGAAAAGCAGAATTTGTAGGGTTCATATTTCTGATCACAAAGCAAATAATAATAATAATGATTATAAATGCTTAAAATACCCACTTACTTGGAAATTAAAGCAAAAACTGTAGTAAGTTTTTGAGTCAAAGTGGAAATCGAGGAGATATGGGGATATATGTATACATACAGATGATTCACTTTGTCATACAAGAGAAACTAACACACCATTGTAATGCAATTATACTCCAATAAAGATGTTTAAAAAAAAAGTGAGCGTCTAAATGTGCACTTGTGCATACTTAAATTTTTAAATGAGAAAGACTGTAAATAAACAAACTCATGTTTCAATTCAGGAAATGTTCAACTCAAGAAATCAGAAAGTCCCCTTCTAAGGAAGGAGGCTTGGGGGAGGCTTGGACTAGAGTTTTCCAGCTCACCCTAATTGATCTGATGTGTCTGCAAAGATGGGGGTGGAGAGTCACAGGTTATTTATGTAAAACCCTGTCCTTTATGTTTGCCCAACAAAACCCCTGCTTTCCCCCTCCTTGTCTTCATTCAACTAAAACTTTCTTGCTGTCTCCCTTCTGTACATATTCCCATGCGACACGTCAGTCTAAGGTATGATTATTCAGAGAGGGCTTCCAATCTGACTAACTGCCCAGTGTGTATAAATTCAAACTCTACAACAGCTTATAATTACAATTAATAGCAGACACCGACTCCAGGCATAATTAATTCAAGCAAAGAGGTACATCTAGCCGATGAGCCTTTCTTAAGATGACAAATGGATTTAAGTGAAATAATGCTTGTGCAGTGCACTGCCTAGCTGGCACATTCCAAATGCTTAATAAATATTAACCATTAGATCATTTTATTTCATTATATATATTTGTGTATATAGAGAAACTATAAAGCTATTACAGTGAATAATAGAGTTTAGTAAAGTGACTGAGTAACAGACAAACAAAAATAGGTATATTTACTACATTCTATCAATAAGCTTAAAGATATAGTGAGAAAATCCTATTCAGGAAAGTTGCAAAAATGAAACAAAACAGAATAAAGCAAAGCAAAAACTAGTAACAAATATAACAAGCAATGTACAAGGCCTATATTCAGGGAAATATAAAACTTTACTCAGAAAAATCTTAATTAATAATATAGAGAGATAATATATCCCTTGATTGGAAGACTGCATATTTTAAAATTTTAAATTATTCTCAATTTAAGGCATATTTAAGCATAATCCAAGAAAAATGTTAATGGGATTTTTCAGGGGGAAACTTTGGATCATGATTTTAAAGTTTATCTGTAAAAATGAAGAGATTATTCAACATTAAAAAATGTAAATTAAACCACAGTGAGATAACACTGTACACTTTTTAGAATAGCTAAAATAAAAAATAATCATAGCAAATGCTGGGGAGGATACAGGGACCCTGGATCTCTCATACATTGCTGGTGGTTAATAAAATGGCACAGCCACTGTGGAAAATTGTTTGTCAGTTTTTAAATGAAACTAAGCTTATATTTACTCTCTGACCCAGCAATTACATCCTTAAGCGTTTATCCCAGAGAAATGAAAACTTAGGGTCACACAAAAACCTGGGCAGAAATGCTTATAGCAGCTTTATTTGTAACAGCCCCAAACTGGAAACAATCCCAATGTCCTTCAGTGGGCGAATGGGTAAACACATTCTGGCACAATGGAATAATACTCAGTGGTAAAAAAAGGAATGAATTGTTGCCACACAGAAACCTAGAGGGAGCTCAAGGGCTTTATGCTTAGTGAAAAAAGCCAGTCTTAAAAGGTTATGTGATGCATACTTCTATTTACATAACATTCTTCAAATGTCAAAACTATAGATGTGGAGAAAAGACTAGTGGTTACCAGGGGACAGGGATGCAAATATAAAGGGAAAGAGGGGGCTTCCCTGGTGGTGCAGTGGTTAAGAATCTGCCTGCCAATGCAAGGCACATGGGTTCGAGCCCTGGTCTGGGAAGATCCCACATGCTGCAGAGCAACTAAGCCTGTGTGCCACAACTACTGAGTCTGCACTCTAAAGCCCGCGAGCCACAACTACTGAGCCCACGTGCCACAACTACTGAAGCCCGCGCGCCTAGAGCCCATGCTCCACAGCAAGAGAAGCCACTGCAGTGAGAAGCCTGTGCACCACAACGAATAGCCCCCCCTCGCAGCAACTAGAGAAAGCCCATGCACAGCAACAAAGACCCAACACAGCCAAAAATAAATAAATAAAATAAATAAATTTATAAAAAAAAAATAAAGGGAAGGAGGGTGCACATATAAAGGGGGCATCAGGCAGAAGCTCCTTTGTGGTGATGGAGCAGGTCTATATTTTGATCATGGTGGTATTTACACAAATCTATACATGTAAATCTATAAATTATATAGAACTCTTCATGTGCACGCAAGCACAAACACATACACACACAAACATCCACAGGAATGGATGCATGTAAAAGTGGTGAAAACTGAATAATATTGTAGTCTAATTAACAGTAGGGTACTGATGTCAATTTTCTGGTTTTGATATTGTACTACAGTTATGTAAGATGTCACTGTTGGGGAAAGCTGAGTGACGATTACATGGAACTCCATGTGCTATATTTTGTGACTTCCTGTGAGTCTTCAATTATTTCAAATTTAAAGTTTTAAAACAATCGAAAAGAAAAAGGGTAAGAATTATGAAGAGTTGCGAGATTCATAAAAATTATGAAATTTAAAATAGGAAGAGTGGAGTGATCTGATTTGCTAGCGCATACAGAGCGTACCATAATGCCACATGATGAAAATGTGTTTGGAGTCAGGAGTTGACAGATCTATGAAACAGAACAGATAGCATTGAATCAGGAGCTGGCACGTATGATAAAGAAAGAATTGCAATTGAGGATCAAGGGGAGCGTGACTCAACAGCTCATATTAGAAATTTGAGTAACTCCTTTGAAACAAAATTATGTTAAGTCTTCACGTTATAGGATATCCCCAAAGAAATTCCAGATGTATTAAAGTGTCAAGAAAAAAAGTTCACAATAAATTAATTGATTGCTATGTAGGAAAAACTTCCTAATCATAAAAATCTATGGGTCAAATCATAAGTATCTCAGACTTCTATTCGTCCAACACATCATAAACAACAACAGTAGACAAAGATATATTAAGGGGAAAAGTTTATTATCATTATTTTATTTAAGAAGATCTTTTAAATCTAAAAGAAACAGATCATCTCAATGGAGATATGTAAAAAGGACATAAACAGACAATTAACAAATAAAAAGATATTGATGTAACAAATAAAATGATAATGAATAAGCAAAGGGATGTAAAATTAAAGTCATGGTACAGCCTCTTTGGAAAACAGTTTGGCAGTTTCTTAAAATACTATACACGCAGCTAACATATGACCCAGTGATTGTACTCCTGGGAATTTATCCTAGAGAAATGGAAAGTTAGGTTCACACAAAAGCCTGTACACAAATGTTCATAGCAGCTGTATTTAAAGAGCCCAAACTGGAAACAACCCACATGTCCTTCAATGGGTGGACATTTACAGAAACTGTGGTACATCCATACCATGGAATACTACTCAGCTCTCAAAAGGAAAACCTCTCAGTACATGTAACAACCTGGATAAACCTCTAGAGAATTATGTTGAGTGGGAAATTTCAGTCCCCAAAAGGTTACAAACTCTATGATTCATTTGCATAAAACTCTTGAAATGACAAAATTAATGAAATGGAGAACATATTAGTAATTTCCAGGGGTTAAGAACATGGAGATGGGGAGTAAACGTGGCTATAAAAGGGCCAACATGAGACATCCTTGTGGTGATGGAGATGTTCTGTATCTTGACTATATCAACAGCAATCCTGATATTGTACTATAATTTTGTAAGATGTTATCACTGGGTAGCACGTGGAGAAAGAGTACGTGGGGTCTCTTGGTACTATTTCTTACAGCTACCTGTGAATCCACAATAATTTAAAAATAAAAATTTAATTAAAAAGAAAATAATTATGATGACACAAAAGATAGTTCTTTTGCCTATTGAATGGATGAAGAAATAAATTATAGCTAATAATGCTGGGCGGTGTATGGTGAGATTGGAGTTCTCCAAATAGCTGATGGAGATATAAATTGATACCAATTCTGTAAAGCTTTCTGGAAATACATATCATGATCTTTTAAATTGTTTATGTCCTTGACACAGTGATTTAATACAGAGGAATCCATCTTGAGAAAATAATCAGAGAGGTGGACAAAGATATATGAATAAGGCTATTCATATTTCTGTATTATTAATAAACTAGTAGAGAAAAGTAGAGGGAAACAGAAAGCTCAACCATAGGAGAACAGTTGGTTAAATGGAGGCATGTTCACACACTAAAAAATCAGGTTTTTAACGACTATTTAGTGATATAGGAAGAGGTTCACAATGAAAGTGCAGGACATAAACAAAACATAAAATGGCAAATGAGGATTCATCCAGACTACATACCCAGACATACCGGTACCCGCATGCATTTGCATCTATACATAGGCATACCTACTCATACATACATAAAGCTTGAAAGGGAAATATCAGACTATTTAGAAGTGGTTATTGCTCTGTGGCAGTGATTTGCATTTTTTAGTACATTGCTAATATCGTACAGTGAGAATGATCACTTTCATAATCAGAAGGCGAAGCAAGCATTCTTTTTGTTAATTAAAGTATAGCCAATGTACAATAAGCTACAGGTGTACAATATCGTGATGCACGCTTTTTAAAGGTTATACTCCATTTATAGTTATTATCAACTATTGGCTATATTCCCTGTGTTGTACTACATATCACTGTAGCTTATTTTATACATAATAGTTTGTACCTCTTAATTCTCTACCCCTATCATGCCTCTTCCCCTCTCCCCACTGGTAACTACTAGTTGGTTCCCTGTATCTGTGAGTCTAAATGCATGAGGAGTGAGCAAAGAAGATTGCCAGATGGAGGCGTCAGGTTAAGCATAAAGTTAATTAAAAACAGATTCAGGGCTTCCCTGGTGGTGCAGTGGTTGAGAGTCCACCTGCTGATGCAGAGGACACGGGTTCATGCCCCGGTCCGGGAAGATCCCACATGCCGCGGAGCGGCTGGGTCCGTGAGCCATGGCCGCTGAGCCTGCACATCTGGAGCCTGTGCTCCGCAATGGGAGAGGCCACGGCAGTGAGAGGCCCGCGTACCGCAAAAAAAAAAAAAAAACAGACTCAAACTGCATTTATTGATCACTTCCTGCATGCCAGCACCTTGGCTAGGGACTCTTTTCTAACATGTTCATTTAACACTGACCTCAAGGAAGGCATATCCCCCATTTTATGTAAGATGAAAACAGTTCAGAGAGGTTAAGCGGCTTGCTCAGAGACACACAGCAGGTAGACAGCAGAGCAGGAACCCGACCCTCCCCTGCTAATTCTCTTGCTCTTCCTACTATGGCACCAATCACCACTTAGGTAGACATGGTCAGGTTAGAGCTGGTGTGACTCAACCCAGAGGACAGGAGTGAAATTATTAGCTCAATTAAAAAGAAAAGATGGTTTATGAAAACTTTACTACTAGAAATAAAGTGTTTAGAGCTCAGTCACATAGACCTACATGAACTTGGCAACCACCAGCTGCATCGATTTCACTGATGATTTGTAAAAGTGACTTCGGTTTAAACCTTTGCTGTACAGCGGCTTCAACCAGTAAAAACAAAGCCAAAACTTCGAGCGTGGCTGGCCAGGAGCTGTGAAGTGAGGTGGAGTCTGGCCTACCTACAAAATCCTGCCCTCCTCCTGCTTTGGGCATTGGGGAATATTGGAGAAGAGAGAAGGAAAACTGAAGGAGGAAGGGGAGAGGTCATTTGCTCTTTCTTCTTGTGCCCCAATCAATCCTCTTTCTGCCATTCTGTCCCTGTTTTTCTTTAAACCTCCGCCAAAACTCCAGTGTCTTCCAGCTGCTTTTCCTCCTTGTTCAACTCTGTCCGGAAGCTCCCTGAAGAGGGAGAGACAAGCCCTCTCTCAGTAATGGCTCAGCTGTTAGAGTAAATGAAGGCACAGCAAGGCATCAACATGAAGGTCTCTCAAGCTTTAACTCCTAAAGGAAGTAATCCAGTAGAACATCTTGACATCCGGGATCAAAAGACCTGGTGTCGTGGTTTGAAAATATGTCTGCAAATTCAAAGGCATGCTTCCTATCAAGAAGTTTATGTCTCCTCCCCTTGAAGATGGGCAGGCCTTTGTGTTTGCCTCTGTGAATAGAATGTGGCAGGAGGGATGTTACTTGATTGAAAAGGCTGAGTTAGAGAAGGTCACGGTCAGGCATCTTCTGCTGTGTTCTCTTGTGATACTTGCTTTGAAATCCTGAGCTCTTGTGTGAGAGGCTGGGCTACTCTGAAGTTTCCATGCTGGAGAGACCATGCAGAGCAATGAGACAGAGACAGACGGAGACAGAGGTAAGGAAGCCTGGTTTTTCCCAGCTCTAGATCTTCCCAAGCTCAGGCACCCGACCTATGAGTGACGCAGCCTTCAGATGACCCAGCCTGGCTACAATCTGACTGCCATCCCAGGGGAGATTCTGAGCGAGAACCACCCAGCTGAGCCCAGTCGATCCCCAGAACCATGAGACATAATAATAGACTGATAGTCATTGCTTTCTGCAGCTAAGGTTTAGGATTATTTGTTATGCAGCGACATCTGGCTTCTGCCACCTGCAAACACTGGGTGATGACCGAGTCATGCTGTTTCTTTGCCAACTCAGTTTCTTCATCTGTAAAATGCAAGATTTGGGGTTATCTCCCATCATGTTTTTGAGCGTCGCCTAGGTGATAACATGTGTGAAATGTTTGGTAAACTGTCAGACCGTCAGCTAATGTTGACGGTTATTGGAGGCAACACCTTCAGCTGGGGAAACATCCCCAGGGATGGAATTCCAGGCATTTGGGCTGGCTGGGCCATGAAGCACGTTCAAGTGTGGGCCATGGGCCTGGTCAGTCCAGCAGCATCCCAGGGAGTCCTCTTCCGGCCTGCAGAGGCACGGTGGAACATTCCAGGATGGGGCTCTGTGCCTCGTGAGTTCTGGGGAACCCACAAGGAGAGGAGAGTGGCCTCAAGGATGTGTGATTTGTCAGCCTTGCCAGGTCCAGTGTTGCTGTGTAACCACTGAGGGATCATCCCTTGTTTCCTTTAGTAGCCCCTGAGCCCCCCTGGAGGAGGGGACACAGCAGCTCCAGGTGCTATAGGTCAGGGCTACCAGAACTGCTCTAACACCCAGCTCATTATAGGGCTTAGAAGTCAGATCATCCCACTCTGAAGGCTGCTCTATGGTCCACTTCCTCACAGTGTTAGAAGCCAGAAATCAATAATACCTTTCTAAGGGGGACTGTGGCCCGGAACAGACTGACTGATAAAATGATCTCCAAAGAGGTGACGATAAAAGCCCTGATGGCTCGGTTTTGAGGTCCTCTGATCGTCTGTGCATGATCTTTGAACCTCCAAGCTCCTGTGCCAATCAAAGGGAGGATCACTGGAGAGGGAGTGGGGGAAGAAGTCCCCACCTGCTGGTAGGGTGTGACCAAAGACCCCAGCCTCGGAATCGCTTGGGGGTTTGAAAGGAACTCCGTTTGTTAAAAAGGAGCTGGGCTGCAGCTGCGGATGCCCCTCATCCCAGAGCAAACCCAAGAAGACTTGCTCTTTGTGTCAGTCCCCAGGAGCGAAGAGGCTCCCAAAGCTGGCCAGATTTGGAACTGCCTGGGAGCTTATTACAAATATAGATTCTTCGCTCAGAATATCTTGGGGTGGGGTCCTGGCATCTTCATATTTAGTAAGCTCCCCAAGTGATGCTTCTGCAGCCAGCCCGGCAGTTATTTTTTTTTTTAATGAGCCCAATATGGTGCTTTCCTAACTATGATCTGCTCATGAATATTAAAAGGAGGTGTGTGCATTGAATGGAGTTCTATAGAGACATGTCTTCTGGAGGCTGGGTAGGTAGACAGGGAACTGAGTGACAAGGAGAGTTGGGAGAGAGGAAAAGGGCATCCTGGGAGGGGGAGACAGGACCAGAGATGGGGAGATGTGAATGCAAGGGACATGCATAGAGGCGTGGAAGGGGACTTCTCGCACCACTTCAGCTCTGCCACTGACAACCTGGGCCACCCTGAGCACATCTCTGAGCCGCCTGTGAGGGAGAGCCACCTGCGGCTGACACACTCACAGGCTTACACATTTTGGATCATTCTAGCATTGGCAACTGAGGTCTTCCTGCCATGTCAGGGCAGCATCTTTTTTTGTTGTTGTTTGTTTTGGTCACACCGTGCAGCATGCGGGATCTTAGTTCCCCAACCAGGGATCGAACCCAAGGCCCCTGCATTGGAAGCGCGGAGTCTTAACCACTGGACTGCCTGGGAAGTCCAGGGCAGCATCCTTATGGGCGGTTTCTGTTTCAAACTGCATCAGCCCATGTTGAATTCATCTTCTTTAACTGTTTTGCTTTTTGTTAAATGTTTTATTCACAACCCCACTCCCACCAAACCTTCTGTGGGGTTAGTAGGTTTGCTGAATATTTGTGCTCATAAGGAAGGGTCTTATCCTATGTGACACAGGGTCCTGACAGCTTCCTGGCTCCATGAGGCAAGAGCAAAGGGAAATCTCTCCCGGTCTTGTCTTGGAACAATTTTACCTCTTTTCATGAAGTCTGGGAGCTGGGCTGCATCCCTGCCCTTTTGGGGGCCCCAAGTTTTACCCAAAGTGGGCTTATTGAAACATCCCTTCTATTTAAAAAACAGGATTCTTCCTAAGATACACTGTGGTAACTAAAAGTTTCTCCATATTTTTATATGTGAAAAGATGAATTGTAATATATGTGTTCTGAGACACAAATTCCAGACAGTGACATGATGGACACGCAGAGGGGACCAGGAGAGACAAGTTATCTTCTAGGAGGATGGCTGGGGGTGGAGATAGCAAGAGAGTCAGGAGTAATACCAGCTGGGACTGCCACTTTACTTTAATTATTATTATTTTGGTACTATTCTGCTTAAAGAAGAACCACAGGAAGCCCAATTCTAACTTAATCAGAAAACTGAACATAGAGAGCAGGACCAGAGTCCTACAGCTCTTAGGAAGAGACGGCTGATATCCAAGATTAAGGTATTTTCTGTCTTGCCCCTGTTGGTTATCTATGGCTCCTCTAACAAATTATTACACAATTAGTGAATCAAGGCAACGCGAGTGTATGATCTTATATTGAGTATCTCTGGAGGTCAGAAGCTCAGAATGGCTCTCACTGGGTTAAAATCAAGGGCAGGGGGCGTGGTAGTGCTGTGTTCCTTGTGGAGGCTCGAGGGAAGAGTCTGTGTTCCTGCCTTTTCCGCTTCTAGAAGCTGTCCACCTTCATTGGCTTGTGGCCCCAGAATCCATCATAAAGCCACCAATCACCAGCTGAGTCTTCACTCTGACACTTAACTCTTCTGCCTCCCTCTTCCATATCTAAGGGCCCTTGTGGTTACAGTGGACCCACTTGGATAATTCAGGATAATCTTCCCATCTCAAGGTCAGCTGATTAGCAACCTTAATTCCATCTGCTTCCTTAATTCCCCTTTGCCAGGTAATATAATATATTCACAGGTTTCAGGGATTAGGATGTGGGTATCTTTGGGCAGGGCAGGGGGGAGAGTATGTGCTTCCCACATGCTCTGTGAAGTAAGCTTCCCTCCACTACTCCAGACCTGCACTGTCCAAAAGGGTGGCCATTAGCCACATGTGGCTATTAAATCCTAGAAATGGGGCTGGTCCAAACTGAGAGGTCCTGTTAATGCAAAATACACACTGGATTTTGAAGACATAAGATGAAATAAGGAATGTATATATCTCATTAATAATTTTTTAAAATTTGGTTACATGTTGAAATGATAGTATTTTACATATACTGGGTTCAATAAAATATATTGTTAGAACTAATTTCACCTTTTTAAGCTTTTTGTTAGTGAGGTTACTAGAAAACTTTCCATTACATGTGCTGTGGCTCCCCTTTTACTTCTGTTGGACAGTACTTCTCCCAGACACCAGGGCAATCTGTGGCATCCAAGCATTGAGTTGGGGAGTAAAGGGATCCTCCGCTTAGAGCAGGGGGCGCTGTGCAGAACAGATACTCTGTGTGGAGATGCAAGGTTGGACAGAGGTGGGAACTCAGCACTTAGGAGCCAGGCTGAGCAGTGCTGCAGGCTTTCCAACCTCATGTGCTGGGTGTGTGAGCTAGAACTTGTGTTTCAGTTTGAGTCTAGTTTTGCAGGAGACTCCCAGCGGATGTCGGAACATTCCCTGCTTACTCCCTTATGAAGGCTTTGCTAAGGTCAAGATAGTCCGTCCTGCAAACCATCCACCATGGAGGACATCAGGTGGATGCCTTGACCATGTAGCCCATGGCAACTAATATTTCGTCACAACGTGTTCCAATGGGATCATCCTAGAGGTCACAACTGCCTCTGCAAATCTGTCTCTCCTTGACCACTGCCCAGCCCAGCCTGGGAGAGTTCAGCCTGTCTCAGTCTGGCTGTCATTGCCATTCAACTTTAGTCATGCTGTTTTCAGCAAACATGAGACTGAAGCCTTGGGCCAGGCTTGTTGGGTTTTCCTTCAAGCATAAGATCCAGCCTTTGTCCCGACACCTGCTTTTAATTTTCAGTCAACCCCTAGGTGCCTCAGGTGTGTGGATACTCCAGGGCAGGGGTCTCTGTCCTGCCCTGGGCCACACCTCAGTGGATGCTGATATGTCCACGGGGCCCCATTGGTGGCCAATGTGGCTTAATCTGAACTTTGGCCAACCCAAGACTTTGGCAAATTCTTAGCTTTGAAAGGTAAGACCCCTACCTGTGGTCAGGGTGGCAGGCCCGAGACTTTACCACTGACCCTCCTTATCACAAGTCAGTGAGACACAAGGGCCTGACCGCTCTGCATGGCCCCCCTTCCAAGCCCTATCCTAAAAACCTGGCTGGTTTCATATCAACGGACTAATTACTTGTGCTGTAATGATCAACCTGCCTAATTTATCACTTCTTTGAACATTTAATTAGCCAACAGTGCAAGGCAATTAGGTTCTGAATTAGGATAAATTAAACTGCTAGCTTAGCAGCTCTGAGGACATGGAAACTATAACCAATTACATCTACAAAAGATTTGACAGAACCGTCAAAGAGCAAGAGCCTGACATAAGTGAACACCCTGATGGGCCAAATATTCTGGAGAATCCAGGGTGTGCAGGAGTTTTAGCCAGGAAAACAGAGAGGGGAGGTGTGCATCCTGAGACAACAAAACATCTGCCTTCGCAGGGCATGGGGTCTTCACCCCACTTGCTTGTAGGGTCTGTGACAATTGGCCATGTTATATATATATGTATGTATGTGTGCATGTATGTATGTATTTATTTATTCCTTCTTTGTATGGTGATGGGCGGTAACTAAATCATATTATTATTTTAAAAGATCAACTAGAACTAGAAATATACATGGTAGCATGCCCAATGGTCACACTTAAGACTGTTGTTTTGATAGCTCCCAAATTATGGATGGGATTCCAATATAGGTGTACAGAATATAAGCCTATGCCAGAAAGAAAGTCATTTCTCATCCAACTATTTTAAGCCTAGTTCCTCTTGAATATTCACACCATGATCTTATCATAGGAAGAATATATTCTTATGGATAAAGCAATACAGCAGAAGACCCCAGGTCGTGTCGATTTAGCTTTTACATGGGTTGTGATTTAGTCTTTTAATTGTCAATTTGGATTTTCATTTATTTATTTAAGATGACTTTCCATGGGTGTTTGAAAGTTGTTTGCACTCCCCAGGCAGACACGGAGCCGGGCACCAGCTGGGGAAGACTTGGGACAGCAGCCCTCCTACTCTGGGGTTAAACTTGTGTTTTGGCCATGGGGAAATGGGATTGGTGATGCATGTGGGGCTTCCCCTCCCGTCAGCATGGTGAAAACCAAAGACAAGGGGAAGAAGAAGGCAGGAGGGCAAAGGTGTCTGGGCCTTAACTTCTTTCTGGGATTTTCCAGCAATTGGGGAGGACCTGGGATTTTTCAAGAATGGGGAGGACTTGAGAGACTCAGGGAGCAAACTGTGTCCCAAACCAGGCTTTTAGCTTCGCGTGATTCTGTTCTGTTCCTTGTTCGTGATTTAACACCTTTTGTAAAGCTTTGTACTCATGGTTCAGGTTTGACTCACCGCTGAGTTATTAACAGAGAGGTTGTGTGTATAGGGGGCGGGGGCTGGAATTTGCATTCCAGGAGTTCCCTGCACCCTCGCTCTCCAAGCATGCCATCAGTGGTAACATGCAAGAGATTCACAAGGAAAAAGAATTTCCATATGACAAGAATTGCCGTTTCCACGGCTTGGCTTGCAATCTCCCCCTTCACAACATTTCCTATCACACAGAACTCACCCGGTGTTGACCGTGACCACGGTGGACACCAAAGCCACACGGGCACATTTCGGTCAGTGGAAAGAAGCCGTTGTGATGTGCAGATGTGTGCAAGATCAAAGGCAGCATCTCACAGCTGTGAGCCAGGTAACAGGCCCAGTGACGGAGTTGCCATGCTTTCAAACGCTTGAAGAGAGGAGCAAAGAGACAACAGGGGAAGGTGTTTTCTGCGTGATCAAAGGGCAGTTTGATCACTGCAGGAAGGGAAGCAGTTGGCATGCTGTGAATGTTTGGATGGAAGTGACAAGCGCAAATACAGGAAACCACCCCACATTTCTTTACAATCCAGAAACCCATTAAGCAGGAGGCAGCTGACAAGAGAGTCAAAGGGCTGAGTGGCCCACTGACCGTCTCCAAAAGGCAGCTCTCCAGACATTTCCAGCCCTTAGGGTTTTGTTTGTTTGGCTTAGTTTTTTTTGTTTTTTTTTTTAAATAAATTTATTTATTTTTGCTGTGTTGGGTCTTTGTTGCTGTGCACAGGCTTTCTCTAGTTGTGGCGAGAGGGGGCTACGCTTTGTTGCGGTGCACAGGCTTCTCATTGTGGTGGCTTCTCTTGTTGCAGAGCATGGGCTCTAGGCGCACGGGCTTCAGTAGTTGCAGCACACTGGCTCAGTAGCTGTGGCACGTGGGCTCTAGAGTGCAGGCTCAGTAGTTGTGGCGCATGGGCTTTGTTGCTCCATGGCATGTGGGATCTTCCTGGACCAGGGATTGAACCCATGTCTCCTGCATTGGCAGGCAGATTCTTAACCACTGCGCCAGCAGGGAAGTCCTGTTTGGCTTAGTTTATCTAGGAAATCAACAAGGCTCTTTCAAGAACAGACATTTGCATCCCTATTTCTAGAATAAGGGTGATATTTTCTGTCCCACCTCTCTTAAATCCCATCCCAGACATTAAGTCAACTGTAGCAAAGGAACTTCCTAAATCCCTATCATCACTTGAAATTGCCTGGGAATTCAGGAGCAAACAGCAGATGTAGTCTCAGGAAATTTGTTTGCAAGGAACGCAGGTTTTCACTAAAGCTCTGAAGCAAGTACCATAAATCCTCCACATCATCTTAGAGAACGTTTGCAAGGATGCATTTCATTGACATATATAGAGCAAATTTGTCTATTTGACATTGTTTCTCCAAATTGCATCATATCATTGCTTCATTAAAAATGCCCCAATTAAGAGGAAGAAAGAAGTTCCTGTAAGATAGCTATCTGTACACATTAGTCTGAGGCTTTCAAATTAGAGACCAAATCGCAGGTCCTTGTTACCATGAGAACCACAACGTTTCTCCGGCTGTTGAAATTATTAACTCAAAGAACATGCATCTTCTTAAACCCTGCCTGTTATTTATCTACTGTTCCATGGGCTTGACTGTGCCTAGAGTGATCTCTATTAATCACCAGTTGAAAAAAGTGGAAAGGCTGCAGGAAAGAGAGCAGCCGTGCCTTTCTTCCTGTCAGGAGTGGCAAGCAATGGCAATCCATTTCCCCACGCTGCTCCACCTCTCTTGGAGGGTAGAGACGAGGGACTGCGAAGCCCTGGAGTGAAGACAGTCTGGAGGAGCCCGGGATGATGCCCAGAGATGAGAAAGACCGGCTGTCAGGGGCTTTCAAGCCGTCTCTGCCACTGCAGGCACAGGTGACACTGATGGGTGACCAGAGACCTCCTCTGTCCACTTGCCAGGTGACTGAGACCTGGACCAATTCCCCATCTAAAAGTGAAGGCTAGTAATCATGAACTAGGATGTGCACATCATCATAGACTGTACAGAATGCTTTCTGAGCCCTTAACTCTTTTAATCTCTCAGGAAGTATGCCTTCTTATCCCCATTTTACAGAGAAAGAAACTGAGGCTTGGAGAAATTCTACAACCTGCTCAAGAAGCCAAGCCGGCACATGGAGAAACTGGGCCTCCACCTGAGATATTTTGTTTTAAAATCCCATGCTCCCCACACAAAAACTTGCACACAGATGTTTAGAGTGGCTTTATTCGTAATTGCCAAAACTTGGAAGTCAACCAAGATGTCCTTTGGTAGGGGAATGGATAAGTAAACTGTGGTCCATCCAGACAGTGGAATGTAATTCAGTGCTAAAAAGAAAGGAGCTGTCAAGCCATGAAGAGACATGGAGGAATCTTAAGTGCATGTTACTAAGTGAAAGAAGCCAGCCTGAAAATGCTACATACTATGATTCCAGCTATATGACACTCTAGAAGAGGCAAAACAATGGAATCAGTAAAAAGATCAGTGGTTGCCAGGCATTAGCAGGGAGGGAGGGATGAATAAGCAGAGCACAGAGAATTTTTAGGGCAGTGAATATACCGTATATGACACCATAATGGTAGATACATGTTATTACATATTTGTCCCAATCCATAGAATGTACAGCTCCAAGAAACAACTATAATGTAAACTATGAACTTTGGGTGATTATGATGTGCCAATGTAGGTCCATTGATTATAACAAATGTACCACTCTGGTGGGAGATGTTGGTAATGGGGGAGGCTATTCGTGAGTGGAAACAACAGGGTGTTTGGAAAATCTCTGTACCTTCCTCTCAATTTTGCTGTGAACCTAAAACTGCTCTAAATTTTAGTCTTAAAAGAAGAATGCCATGCTCTTTCCTTGTTATCACCCTGAGAAGAACCAAAACGATTGCCATTTAAGAAGATGGAAGAAGATGGCCACTGTGATCAGACACCGTGATGGGAAAAATGGAGCAGGAGAAATCAGGGTGTCATAGTGGCTGGGGCTCTGCAGGACCCAGGGTCCGAGGGGCAGGGCACAGAGCCCCCTCATCAAAGGCCCTGGCTGGGCCGCCCTCTTGCTCAGCTTGGCTGTGGTCATTCCTTTCTCACGGCGCCTAGGAATGTGCTCTGCCTGGAGCTGACTCTTTCGCTTAAGTAATTTGTTTATTAACTGGTAACATGCATACGGAGAAGTGCACACATCACACATGTGCAGTGTGACGTGGTCTCACAAAGCAAACACCACTCTCTCAGATCAAAACAGAATCTTACCAGCCCTGGTCAGGGCCCTGTAATAATCTAGAGGACCCTGTCATAACTTTTCTCGGCCACTACTTCTGCTCTGGTTTCTAATACCATATATTAGTTTTGCCTGTTTTTGAGCTTTTTATACATGGAACCGCACAGGATGTCCTCTTCCCAGCCTTTTTATAAAAATTGAAGTATAGTTGATTTACAATGTTGTGTTAGTTTCGGATGTACAGCAAAGTGATTGATTCAGTTTTACATATATATTTTTTATTAGATATATTGTTGTCTAAGTCTGTGAGTCTCTGTTTTGTAAATAAGTTCATTTGTATCATTTTTTAGATTCCATATCTAAGTTATATCATATGACATTTGTCTTTCTCTGTTTGACTTACTTCACTTAGTATGACAATCTCTAGGTCCATCCATATTGTTGCAAATGGCATTATCTCATTCTTTTTTATGGCTGAGTAGTATTCCACTGTATATATGTACCACATCTTCTTTATCCATTCATCTGTTGGTGGACACTTAGCCTTCTTGTTGCTTAGCATTACACTCGTCAGCTCCGTCCACTCTGTGTGTGGCTGTAGTTTGTCCATCTTCTCTGCTGCATGGTACTCCCATGAGTAAGTAAACCACCATACATTTTTTTCTCCTACTATTGTTTTTGTTCTTTGAAGTACTTTCCAGTTTGAGACTATGATGAATTGTACAAGTGCAAACATTGTTTTGGTGTTTTTCAGGAATATGTGCATGTTTCTTTGGGGTCTATACCCTGGAGTGAAATTGCTGGATTATGGGAATGTATATGTTCAGCATTAGTAGTTTAGTAGTAAAGTGCTTTGGGGTTTTGCTTTATATTTGTGTAAATTAGTACACATTTGTAAATATTTTCTTAAGTATTTTTGTAAATTAATCTGTGTTTCTGTGTGTCATAGGATATTAAAATGGGACTGTTTGTACCTCAGTTTCAGCTGAAGCCCCAAAAGACAGAGAACGAAACGATAGGTGACTAGCACTTTACATTCCCAAGTGAGGTTCTAGACCACTTGGGAATGATCTTGAATTCCAAAGGTGGCTGACAACAGTTCCTGGGTCTCTTAGCCCAGCGCCCTCATGGGGATCTCTTGGGCTAGAACTGGGGGCGTCAGGACACGTTGGTGACTGTGGGTCCTGCCCCCAGTTCCATGGGGGAAGGGCCGAGTGTTTACAGAGAAGGGCTTCAAGGAGGCCACACAGGAGGACCCTGGTGGGTGTCCTGGAGGGCAGTGTCTCAGATGGCCGAGAGAGAAGGGAAGTGACCACACTGGGAGCTGGCACACCTGCTCTGATTCAGGGCAAATACACATGTTTCCTGGGAACAGTGGCAGCCCCTGGGAGGCAGAATTTCCTGAGGGCGATTTCAGCAGAGAGAAGCTGGAGGAAGGGAGGGTTGATAAAGCGGGGGTGGTGATGCTGCTAAAGGGGGCCCTGCCCTGCTAAGCAGGGAGCTGAATCAGGTGGGTTGCCGGAGGAGAGCTCCGAGGGACCCGCAGAATGATGCTTGAGCAAGGGGTGCCAGTAAATGTCTGCTTCTGGGCAGAGGAGACCAATAGGCAGCTCAGGGGCTCTGACCAGTCCTGCCCCGTCTCTCCTGATGTCCCGAGCAGGAGCCAGAGGCAGCCTGTGGATGGCAGAGGAAGGACGGCAGCACTTGATGGGAAACGGGGAAGAATTCACCCGCTGCCACCCTGTTCCAACCTCTCCCACTTTTTCATCCAGAAGCAAGTGCAGAGGGGCCGAGAAGAGTTTACCTTAATATGCAGTTTGGAGTTTGGACTTGATATCCTTCTGGCATATTAACTATTGCAGTGAGATTATTCTTGAGATTAACAGCAGCCATAGGAGTTTTAGTTTATCCAAGTGGTCTGAACAATCTGGGAAATCCTAGCTCTGGAAGAGTGAGGGCCCTGGGATGGCGCTTGGGGCTGGGGAAGGGTATGTCAAGGTAGATGTGTCATGATGTAGGGTAACGTTACAGGGCTCCGGATGGGAAAATGGTTATGGAGTGCCTCAGGAATACACACAGTTCTCACGCCTGGTCCTGGTGTAAAGTCTGGTTCACCCTGAGGTTTGCATTCTCCTCCTGGGAGGGAGGCATCCTTCCACAGCATCCAGAGCATGGGTACCCTCACTGGTGGGGTTTTTAAGACCCTGGGACCCCTCAATTTGCACTGAATGTTCTAGGACTGTAGGAGAGAAAGTACAAACAATCCAGGAAGTTCAGTTACAAGTGTCCACCTAACAGTCAGACACATTCCAGAAGCCCACCATGGTTGAGTTCTTTGAGCTGCACCCAAGAGAGACTTTCAGTTTTGAACCCTGAACTTGAGAAAGGTGAACAAGAGCAGTAATTCCCAACTAGTGAAACATGGAACAGTTGGAATGGTGGTTGGGATAAATGGTCGGGCTGTGCTCAGAGCTAGAGCATCTTTATCCATCTTGTGACCCAGCATTGTCAGTAAACCAACCTAATAAAATATGCTATCGTGGATGGTATTCAACAAGTAATAAGATGCCCATTCTTTAAATACATTACTGGATTTTTCATAACACTGTGCCATTAAGCCACTCTCCACCACGATATTATCATGGGAGGATCAGATGCTTTCTTATTCGTTCCCTTAAAGAAATGTCCTTAAACGGAATGAGAGGAAAGAGATACACAGGGTTGCAATGCCATTGCGTTAACACTAAAATGCCATTTAGCCAGCATGCAGCCTGCCAGATAAAACTGTGAGGTGCTAGTGGGATGAATTGAAAATTGTCATTCTGTCAAACTTAGTGACAACATTATCTGCAGATCTTAGAAAAATCAGCTCAGAAAAATCCCTGGTTGGTAGTGATCCTCTTAGATAGATTGAAATCTTTCTAGGCTATTCCTCAGGGCTCATCAATCAAGGGCAGTTGTCATGGTGAACAGCTGGATAGATGGTTTCCATTTAATTATCTTCAGCCCTCTAGATGTTGAAAGCACTTGGGGACACAGACTCTGCTTGTCCTTGACTCCCTGGTGAAAATAACTATTTTTCTTCCCTGCCCCACCTTCACCTGGAGACATTCATTCATTCATTCAATAAATAAGTACCAAGTGCCTATTATATGCCAGGCAAGGATGCCTCTGTGAAAATTTCAGATGCTGTCCATGATTTCACACACTTCAAGCTGGACCTGCAGGCAACCAGGGGTGTTGTGAGTCTGTGCCGTGTGTGCTCAGAGGTGGGCACTGGAGTCTGGGAAGGTGCTCTCAGGGGTTGGCCAAATGACCAGGAGCTGGGAGTTCGGTCCCAGATAGTCAATATCTCAGATAAGGGTCTTGGCAGAGGGAGGAGGTCCAATTCCTTCCGCATCACTGAGGATGAAAGGAAAGAGCAACAGCACAGGGACATCAATCAAAGTGGGCAGGAGACTATCTGCCAATGAGAGGAAGCCAGTGATGGGGACACAGTGGGTAAAAGGAGAGGAGTAGAAAAGAATTGACAAGAGAGTAAGAAGGATCCTGGGGCAGTTCCTTGGATAGTATCGTGATTTCTGTATCTCCCATTCATTTGATGTCAAGTATAGGCCAGAGTAAAAGCTTGTCTTAAAGAAGCAGAGTTAGGGTGGGGACCACCCAAAGAGTGACACAGCTATTCCTCTACCCATCCAGCTATACTTTCAGTCATTTGTTCATTTCTGAGCATCTACTCTGTACCCGTCTTGGAGGGGTAATACACATGAATCAAATCATTTCACAAGTCCTGATTTAGTCATAAATGTGAGTCAGGCTATGAGGTTTATGATCAGAGTGTCATGGAAGGCTTCTCTGGAGCAGTGACACTCAGCTGTGACCCGGTGAGTGAGGAGGGACTAGTAAGAAAATTCGTGGGGCTAATTTTCCAGGCAGAGAGGAAAGCGTGGATGAGGACTCTACAGAGAGATGTGTGCCCAGTGAACAAACGTGGATGCTGACCACATGTAGAGGGCCCCTGGGACTTGATCCGCACCGGGGTTTGAATGAGTGGAGAGATACAAATGGGGCTGCATTTTTAAGTGATCACTCCGCTACTGTGGGGAGAAGGTGGCGGAGGAGGGCTGGAGTGGAGGGCTGGAAAGCTATTGGCAGATGAATATGGCCGCCCAAACAGGAGCTGCTGGAGGCTTGGTCCTGGGTGGAGGGCAGTGGTCATCCTCACACTTTTTTTTTTTGTTTGTTTCTGCTTTATAACAAAGTGAATCAGTCATACATATACATCTGTTCTCACATCCCTTCCCTCTTGCATTTCCCTCCCTCCCACCCTCCCTATCCCACCCCACCAGGCGGTCACAAAGCACCGAGCTGATCTCCCTGTGCTATGCGGCTGCTTCCCACTATCTATCTACCTTACGTTTGGTAGTGTATATATGTCCATACCTCTCTTTCGCTTTGTCACAGCTTACCCTTCCCCCTCCCCATATCCTCAAGTCCATTCTCAAGTAGGTCTGTGTCTTTATTCCTGTTTTACCCCAGGGTTCTTCATGACATTTTTTTTCCCTTAAATTCCATATATATGTGTTAGCATACGGTATTTGTCTTTCTCTTTCTGACTTACTTCACTCTGTATGACAGACTCTAGGTCTATCCACCTCATTACAAATAGCTCAGTTTCGTTTCTTTTTATGGCTGAGTAATATTCCATGGTATATATGTGCCACATTTTCTTTATCCATTCATCCGATGATGGACACTTAGGTTGTTTCCATCTCCGGGCTATTGTGAATAGAGCCGCAATGAACATTTTGGTACATGTCTCTTTTTGAATTATGGTTTTCTCAGGGTATATGCCTAGTAGTGGGATTGCTGGGTCATATGGTAGTTCTATTTGTAGTTTTTTAAGGAACCTCCATACTGTTCTCCATAGAGGCTGTACCAATTCACATTCCCACCACCAGTGCAAGAGTGTTCCCTTTTCTCCACACCCTCTCCAGCATTTATTGTTTCTAGATTTTTTGATGATGGCCATTTTGACTGGTGTGAGATGATATCTCATTGTAGTTTTGATTTGCATTTCTCTAATGATTAATGATGTTGAGCACTCTTTCATGTGTTTGTTGGCAGTCTGTATATCTTCTTTGGAGAAATGCCTATTTAGGTCTTCTGCCCATTTTTGGATTGGGTTGTTTGTTTTTTTGCTATTGAGCTGCATGAGCTGCTTATAAATTTTGGAGATTAATCCTTTGTCAGTTGCTTCATTTGCAAATATTTTCTCCCATTCTGAGGGTTGTCTTTTGGTCTTGTTTATGGTTTCCTTTGCTGTGCAAAAGCTTTGAAGTTTCATTAGGTCCCATTTGTTTATCTTTGTTTTTATTTCCATTTCTCTAGGAGGTGGGTCCAAAAGGATCTTGCTGTGATTTATGTCATAGAGTGTTCTGTCTATGTTTTCCTCTAAGAGTTTGATAGTTTCTGGCCTTACATTTAGGTCTTTAATCCATTTTGAGCTTATTTTTGTGTATGGTGTTAGAGAATGATCTAATCTCATACTTTTAAATGTCCCTGTCCAGTTTTCCCAGCACCACTTGTTGAAGAGGCTGTCCTTTCTCCACTGTGCATTCCTGCCTCCTTTATCAAAGATAAGTTGACCATATGTGCGTGGGTTTATCTCTGGGCTCTCTATCCTGTTCCATTGATCTATCTTTCTGTTTTTGAGCAAGTACCACACTGTCTTGATTACTGTAGCTTTGTAGTATAGTCTGAAGTCAGGGAGCCTGATTCCTCCAGCTCCATTTTTCGTTCTCAAGATTGCTTTGGCTATTCGGGGTCTTTTGTTTTTCCAGACAAATTTTGAAATTTTTGGTTCTAGTTCTGTGAAAAATGCCAGTGGTAGTTTGATAGGGATTGCATTGAATCTGTAGATTGCTTTGGGTAGTATAGTCATTTTCACAATATTGATTCTTCCAATCCAGGAACATGGTATATCTCTCCATCTAATTGTATCATCTTTAATTTCTTTCATCAGTGTCTTATAATTTTCTGCATACAGGTCTTTTGTCTTCTTAGGTAGCTTTATTCCTAGATATTTTATTCTTTTTCTTGCAATGGTAAATGGGAGTGTTTTCTTGATTTCACTTTCAGATTTTCATCATTAGTGTATAGGAATGCCAGAGATTTCTGTGCATTAATTTTGTATCCTGCTACTTTACCAAATTCATTGATTAGCTCTAGTAGTTTTCTGGTAGCATCTTTAGGATTCTCTATGTATAGTATCACATCATCTGCAAACAGGGACAGCTTTACTTCTTCTTTTCTGATTTGGATTCCTTTTATTTCCTTTTCTTCCCTGATTGCTGTGGCTAAAACTTCCAAAACTGAGTTGAATAAGAGTGGTGAGAGTGGGCAGCCTTGTCTTGTTCCTGATCTTAGTGGAAATGGTTTCAGTTTTTCACCATTGAGGACGATGTTGGCTGTGGGTTTGTCATATATGGCCTTTATTATGTTGAGGAAAGTTCCCTCTATGCCTACTTTCTGCAGGGTTTTTATCATAAATGGGTGTTGAATTTTGTTGAAAGCTTTCTCTGCATCTATTGAGATGATCGTATGGTTTTTCTTCTTCAATTTGTTAATATGGTGTATCACATTGATTGATTTGCGTATATTGAAGAATCCTTGCGTTCCTGGAATAAACCCCACTTGATCATGGTGTATGATCCTTTTAATGTGCTGTTGGATTCTGTTTGCTAGTATTTTGTTGAGGATTTTTGCATCTATGTTCATCAGTGATATTGGCCTGTAGTTTTCTTTCTTTGTGACATCCTTGTCTGGTTTTGGTATCAAGGTGATGGTGGCCTCGTAGAATGAGTTTGGGAGTGCTCCTCCCTCTGCTATATTTTGGAAGAGTTTGAGAAGGATAGGTGTTAGCTCTTCTCTAAATGTTTGATAGAATTCGCCTGTGAAGCCATCTGGTCCTGGGCTTTTGTTTGTTGGAAGATTTTTTATCACAGTTTCAATTTCAGTGCTTGTGATTGGTCTATTCATATTTTCTATTTCTTCCTGATTCAGTCTTGGCAGGTTGTGCATTTCTAAGAATTTGTCCATTTCTTCCAGGTTGTCCATTTTATTGGCATAGAGTTGCTTGTAGTAATCTCTCATGATCTTTTGTATTTCTGCAGTGTCAGTTGTTACTTCTCCTTTTTCATTTTTAATTCTACTGATTTGAGTCTTCTCCCTTTTTTTCTTGATGAGTCTGGCTAGTGGTTTATCAATTTTGTTTATCTTCTCAAAGAACCAGCTTTTAGTTTTATTGATCTTTACTATCATTTCCTTCATTTCTTTTTCATTTATTTCTGATCTGATCTTTATGATTTCTTTCCTTCTGCTAACTTTGGGGGATTTTTGTTCTTCTTTCTCTAATTGCTTTAGGTGCAGTGTCACGTTGCTTACTCGAGATGTTTCCTGTTTCTTAAGGTGGGATTGTATTGCTATAAACTTCCCCCTTAGAACTGCTTTTGCTGCGTCCCTTAGGTTTTGGGTCGTCGTGTCTCCATTGTCATTTGTTTCTAGGTATTTTTTTATTTCCTCTTTGATTTCTTCAGTGATCACTTCGTTATTAAGTAGTGTATTGTTTAGCCTCCATGTGTTTGTATTTTTTACAGATCTTTTCCTGTAATTGATGTCTAGTCTCATAGCATTGTGGTCAGAAAAGATACTTGATACAATTTCAATTTTCTTAAATTTACCAAGGCTTGATTTGTGACCCAAGATATGATCTATCCTGGAGAATGATCCATGAGCACTTGAGAAAAATGTGTATTCTGTTGTTTTTGGATGGAATGTCCTATAAATATCAATTAAGTCCATCTTGTTGAATGTATCATATAAAGCTTGTTTCCTTATTTATTTTCATTTTGGATGATCTGTCCATTGGTGAAAGTGGGGTGTTGAAGTCCCCTACTATGAGTGTGTTTCTGTCGATTTCCCCTTTTATGGCTGTTAGTATTTGCCTTATGTATTGAGGTGCTCCTATGTTGGGTGCATAAATATTTACAATTGTTATATCTTCTTCTTGGATCGATCCCTTTATCATTATGTAGTGTCCTTCTTTGTCTCTTCTAATAGTCTTTATTTTAAAGTCTATTTTGTCTGATATGAGACTTGCTACTCCAGCTTTCTTTTGGTTTCCATTTGCATGGCATATCTTTTTCCATCCCCTCACTTTCAGTCTGTATGTGTCTCTAGGTCTGAAGTGGGTCTCTTGTAGACAGCATATAGATGGGTCTTGTTTTTGTATCCATTCAGCCAGTCTGTGTCTTTTGGTGGGAGCATTTAGTCCATTTATATTTAAGGTAATTATCGATATGTATGTTCCTATTCCCATTTCCTTAATTGTTTTGGGTTCGTTATTGTAGGTATTTTCCTTCTGTTGTGTTTCTTGCCTAGAGAAGTTCCTTTAGCATTTGTTGTGAAGCTGGTTTGGTGGTGCTGAACTCTCTCAGGTTTTGCTTGTCTGTAAACGTTTTAATTTCTCCATCAAATCTGAATGAGATCCTTGCTGGGTAGAGTAATCTTGGTTGCAGGTTTTTCTCCTTCATCACTTTAAATATGTCCTGCCACTCCCTTCTGGCTTGTAGAGTTTCTGCTGAGAGATCAGCTGTTAACCTGATGGGGATTCCCTTGTGTGTTATTTGTTGTTTTTCCCTTGCTGCTTTTAATATGATTTCTTTGCGTTTAATTTTTGACAGTTTGATTAATATGTGTCTTGGCATATTTCTCCTTGGATTTATTCTGTATGGGACTCTCTGCGCCTCCTGGACTTGATTAACTATTTCCTTTCCCATATTAGGGAAGTTTTCAACTATAATCTCTTCAAATATTTTCTCAGTCCCTTTCTTTTTCTCTTCTTCTTCTGGAACCCCTATAATTCGAATGTTGGTGCATTTAATGTTGTCCCAGAGGTCTCTGAGACTGTTCTCTGTTCTTTTCATTCTTTTTTCTTTATTTTGCTCTGCATCAGTTATTTCCACTATTTTATCTTCCATGTCACTTATCCGTTCTTCTGCCTCAGTTATTCTGCTATTGATACCATCTAGAGTATTTTTCATTTCATTTATTGTGTTTTTAATCATTGCTTGATTCATCTTTACTTCTTCTAGGTCCTTGTTAACTGTTTCTTGCATTTTGTCTATTCTATTTCCAAGATTTTGGATCTTGGAAATAGAATCTTGGATCATCTTTACTATCATTATTCTGAATTCTTTTTCAGGTAGACTGCCTATTACCTCTTCATGTTAGGTATGGTAGGTTTTTATCTTGCTCCTTCACCTGCTGTGTGTTTTTCTGTCTTCTCATTTTGCTTATCTTACTGTGTTTGGGGTCTCCTTTTTTCAGGCTGCAGATTCATAGTTCCCGTTGTTTTTGGTGTCTGTCCCCAGTGGCTAAGGTTGTTTCAGTAGGGTGTGTATGCTTCCTGGTGGGGGGGACTAGTTCCTGTGTTCTGGTCATTGAGGCACGATCTTGTCTTTCTGGTGGACAGGTCCACGTCTGGTGGTGTGTTTTGGGGTGTCTGTGGCCTTATTATGGTATTAAGCAGCCTCTCTGCTAATGGGTGGGGTTGTGTTCCTGTCTTGCTAGTTGCTTGGCATAGGGTGTCCAGCACTGTAGCTTGCTGGTCATTGAGTGAAGCTGGGTGCTGGTGTTGAGATGGAGATCTCTGGGAGATTTTCGCCACTTGATATTATGTGGAGCTGGGAGGTCTCTTGTGGACCCGTGTCCTGAAGTTGGCTCTCCCACTTCAGAGGCACAGCACTGACTCCTGGCTGCAGCACCAAGAGCCTTTCATCTACCCGGCTCAGAATAAAAGGGAGAAAAAGTAGAAAGAAAGAATTAGTAGAAGAAAGGATGAAGGAAGAAGGAAAGGAAGGAAGAAAGAAAGAAAGAAAGGAGGGAGGAAGGACGGAAAGAAAGGAAGAAAGAAAGGAGGGAGGGAGGGAGGAAGGAAAGAAAAAGAAAGAGTGAAAGGAAGAAAGAAGGGAGGGAGGGAGGAACGAAAGAAAGAAAGAAAGAAAGACAGGAGGGAGGGAGGGAGGGAGGAAAGAAAGAGAGAAAGAAAGAAAGGAGGGGTGGAGAGAGGGAGGGAGGAAGGGAAGGTAGGAAAAGAAGAAAGAGAGAAGATAAAGTAAAATAGAATAAAGTATAAAATATAGTAGTGTTATTAAAATAAATAAGTAATTATTGAAAAGAAAAAAAAATCAGACGGATAGAACCCTGGGGCATATGGTGGAAGCAAAGCTATACAGAGAAAATCTCACACAGTAGCATACACATACACATTCACAAAAAGAGAACAGGGGGAAAAAAATTGAAAATCTTGCTCTCAAAGTCCACCGCCTCAATTTGGGATAGTTTGTTGTAAAAAGAGGAAAAGTGGAAAAAGTCTGAAATCTTGCTCTCAAAGTAGTCCACCTCCTTAATTTGGGATAATTCGTTGTAAAGAGAGGAAAAGGGGGAAAAATCTTAAATCTTGTCCTCAAAGTCCACCTCCTCAACTTGGGATGAATCGCTGTCCATTCATGCACTCCACAGACGCAGGGCACATCAAGCGGACCGTGGATCTTTAATCCACTGCCTCCGAGGCTGCACAGAGAGATTTCCCTGTCTCTTCTCTGCTCGCACAGCTCCCGGGTCTCAGCCTTGGACCTGGCCCCGCCTCTGCGCGTAGGTCGCCGGAGGGCGTCCATTCTTCGCTCAGACAGGACGGGGTTAAAGGAGCCGCTGATTCGGGGACTCTGGCTCACTCAGGCCGAGGGGAGGGAGGGGCACGCAGTGCGGGGCGAGCCTGCGGCGGCAGAGGCCGGCGTGACGTTGCACCAGCCCGAGGCGCTCCGTGCGCTTTCCCGGGGAAGCCGTCCCTGGATCCCGGGACCCCGGCAGTGGCGGGCTGCACAGGCTCCCCGGAAGGGGGGGTGAACAGTGACCTGCGCTCGCACACAGGCCTTGTGGCGGCGGCAGCAGCAGCCCCAGCGTCCCACCCCCGTCTCTGGGGTCCGCGCCTTTAGCCGCGGCTCCCGCCCGTCTCTGGAGCTCCTTTAAGCAGCGCTCTTAATGCCCTCTCCTCGCGCACCAGGGAACAAAGAGGGAAGAAAAAGTCTCTTGCCTCTTCGGCAGCTCCAGACATTTTCCCTGGACTCCCTCCGGGCTAGCCGTGGTGCACTAACCCCTTCAGGCTCTCTTCCTGCCGCCAGCCCCAGTCCTCTCCCTGCGCTCCGAATGAAACCCGATACCCGAGCCTCAGCTCCCAGCCCCGCCCGCCCCGGCGGCCGAGCAGACAAGCCTCTCGGGCTGGTGAGCGCCTGAGGGCACCGATCCTCTGTGCGGGAATCTCTCCACTTTGCCCTCTGCACCCCTGTTGCTCCGCTCTCCTCCGCTACTCCGAAGCTTTCCCCCTCCGCCACCCGCAGTCTCCGCCCGCGAAGGGGCTTCCTAGTGTGTGGAAACCTTTCCTCCTTCACGGCTCCCTCCCACTGGTGCAGGTCCCGTCCCTATCCTTTTGTCTCTGTTTATTCTTTTTTCTTTTGCTCTACCCAGGTATGTGGGGAGTTTCTTGCCTTTTGGGAGGTCTGAGGTCTTCTGTCAGCGTTCAGTAGGTGTTCTGTAGGAGTTGTTCCACGTGTAGATGAATTTCTCATGTATCTGTGGGGAGGAAGGTGATCTCCACGTCTTACTCTTCCACCATCTTCCTCTCCTCCCATCCTCACTCTTGTGTCTGAGCTTGCAGCTCTCCCAGCACCACTGCCCATGACCATATGTACCTTCACTCTACATAATAAAGTGTTCTTAGCAAAGGGAGAAGGAGCTGGCTCCAAACCACAGGAGACCACTTTGCACATCTTCGTGTCCACACACAGTTTCCATTAAGGAACCAAGGTTTGTCTTGTATGGATGAAGACTCTGAATAGGTGACTTATCTGGCAATTACATCTAATCCAGGACCTACCCAAGGAGGCTCAGGTTCCTTCTCAGCATCTGGAATGATCTAGAACTGATGCGACAAAAAAGGGGGTTGGTTTGAGCTGAACACTTAGAGAACCAGGCAGTGGTGGGGCTTGGGGCAGCATCTGCTGCTAATGGGCTTTGCATCTGATCAACGCCTACTTTCTAGGTTGATAAGAAGAGAAACAAAACAAAACATTTTATCCTCCATTTTCTCGCCACACATACATCTTCAAAGAGCTACTTCCTCTGGAGTGAAGGATCCAAGAGAATACAAGATAGAAGCCATGATGTCTTTTATAATCTAGCTTTAGAAGAAACACAGTATCCATCCCGTGGACTCCTACTGGTTATATAGGTCAGCCCCTTGTGGGAGGGGTCTACACAGGGCAGAATCCCCTGTGTTCAATGGGGGATCACTGGGGCTGCCTTGCAGACTGGCTACCACACTCTCCAAGCAAAGACAGCCAGTTAGAGGAGCACAGAAAGGGTGGACACGACCTGTGGCTAGGACACTTGCTGTGCCCCATCACTGGATGGGAGTGGCTGGGAGAGAAATGTGGCTTCCATGCGAATGCTGTGAAGAATCCACAGAGGACTGGTGTAAGACCGTGAAGGTGCAGTCGCTGGGGACTGACTGCGACTACAGTCCTCAAGGCATGTTCTCTTGAAGGGAGATCTGAGCTGTGTGCCTCCATGGCTGCCACATCCTCTGTTCTCTTCTGTAAATAGACCCTGAGACTACCCATCTTCCCAGCCCCCTCCATCATTCCAAGCTTCCCTGACTCATAGGAGAATCACATCTTCAGGCTGACTTGGGAGTACTGCCATATTAAGAGGAGGAAAGGGAAGCAGAAAGAAAGAGGTGATATACTCAAGATGATAGAAGCAGGACCAAAATTTTTAAATTCCAAGTCCAGTGCTCTTTGCTTTGTGCCATGAAATCGCTATCAATTGATTCAGCCATCTGTGTGAGGGACGGGATGCATGGACACTCCAGGCTGCTAAATACACCATTATCTATGATACATATTCCTTTTTTTTTTTTTACTGTTGTGGCTGCTACGGCAACAGATTTGACTTCCTAATTATGTTTTTCTTGAGCTAATGTAAAAATTAATTTTCATTCCCTGAACAACCATCAGCTACTGGTAAGAGGAGATAACTAAACAGAGTGAGCAGTAATTCATCCCATCCCGGGACCATCTACAAGCTGGGGCAGGATGTGGTCATCTGTTACATATGCATTCTGTGCTCTGCTCTGGGCATGAGACCTTCTTTTCCCCAACCTTGTGACATAGATTTTAATATTCCCATTTTAAAGTTGAGAAAATGGAAGCCACAGAGGTTAAGCAACTTGATCAGAATTAACATGTTAAGTAAGTGGTAAGACAGAACTTAAGCTTGGATTCTACCTGAGTCCAAGATTAGTTCTCTTTCTCTAACGCTGGACTGCTTCCCATTCTAATATTCTTTAGATTCCTGGTGGCAATAAAAGATAGGGGCCACAGGGGCCAGAAAAGAATCGGAGGGGTCTGACCTACAGTCGTGTTTATTGGGGTTACTGCTGTTCAGGGTCTAGTTCTTAGCTTTGGCTCTGCTGCCTCATTGTTTCCAGTCACGGGGAGATGCGTGAGTCTTTGGGGGAACTGATTCATGTGGATTAAACTCACAAGAGCCTGATGTGTAAGTCTGAATGACAATCTATTCCCTGGTAAGGGAAAGACCAGAATTTCCATGTCCATTTTCTAGGGCATCCTCTTCCCAGAAGAATGATAGGTTGGTTTACTAAGCAGAAGGCTGCTTGGCAAGTATAAAATCAGAACCTAAGTAACTGGGAGGTAGCTTTGAAGAATCCTATTCACAACTCGTGGACGATTTGTTCTCGACTTCCTTTCTTATGTGATGGGAGCGTTTCAGTGTCTCTTTTCTTTAAACACAGCTGAGAATGTATAGTCATGTTTTGCTCATTGCTCTTGTTACTAGACTATTCTCAATAGCTTCCCTCTGTAGAAATATATTTTTTTCTTCAAATATTTTACTATTTTGACTTGGATATTCTCTGTCCTCTAGTATGGCTTTGCAAATTATTGACACTATACATTGACATGTGGTTTTCCTTACAATAGTACAAGTGTGTCAGTCTAGTGCTTAAAGACCCCACCCTCTTCCAGAGTCATAGGTATTGCCTGAAACCTGCCCTCAGCTGAAGGGACACAGTCTGTTTTAAATCACAGAGAATTGAACTGGGTGTGGGGCTCTAACTTAAGAGTAACCAATCTGTAGACTCAGCTAGTATGAGAAAAAGAACTAGACCAAATAGATTCTTTCTGTAAAGAATCTGAAGTGAAAAATAAAAGTAAAAAAGGATCGTTAGTAGAGAGGGCTTGACAGTGAGAGATCATGGGTTAGAAGGATGCCCCTTGCGTCAGTTTCCTGGGGCTGCCATAACAAAGTGCCACAGACTGGGTGGCTCAAACAACAGGTATTTATGGCCTTAGAGTTCTGGAGGCTGGAAGTCTGAAATCAAGGTGTCAGCAGGGTTGATTCCTTCTGAGGGCTGTGAGGGAGAATCTGGTCCAGGACTCTCTCCCAGCTTCTGGTAGCCTCAGATGGTCCCTGGCTTATAGATGACATCTTCTCTGTGTCTTCACATCATCTCTCACTCTCTGTGTCTTTCTCTGTGTCCACATTTCCCATTTCTATAAGGATACCAGTCATATTGGATTATAGTCCACCATAATTACCTCATTTAAACTTGATTACTTCCATAAAGAGCTTACTTCCAAATAAAGTTCATTTCAAGGTACTGGGAGTTAGGATACCAGCATATCTTGGTGGAGGGGGCACAATGCTACCCATATAACTTCCCTTAGAGGCAAACCCACAAACAAGATCAGGAGGGAGCCAAGTAAAGACACTACAGGGCTATGGGCTTCAGCAAGAGCCCTTCCCTGGTCTCAGGATACAGCCTGCCTTGGGACTGTGCCCGTCAGGTCCTCCAGGGCAGCCTCAATGTGGTGCCCACAGCAGTGGCCATTGTGAAGCCAAATCCAGCCTCTGTACCCTGACACTGAATTAATTTTCAGAGACAGAGTTTTGGGTGAAGTACAAAAGAATAGCTTTATTGCTTTGCCAGGCAAAGGGGGCCACAGTGGGCTAATGCCCTCAAAATTGTTTGTCCCAACCTGGAGGGGGTTGTGAGAAGCTTTATAGGAATGGTTCAAAGAAAGTGTGATCAGCTTGTGGACATTCTTCTGATTGGTTGGTGGTGAGGTAGGTGGGAGTTGGCATCATCAACCTTCTGGTTCCAACCGGTCTGGGATGTACATGCTTGTGGGCAGCATATTGTTAATTTCTCCCACCTGGTGGAGGTTCCTGTATCCGTAAAACAGCTCAAAGACATTGTTATGTGTATCCCTTGAGGGGGAGCCAGGGCCCTGCCCCAAGGCTGCACTATTGTTTCTTGACTCCTCTTCCCTTGTCTCCATGTCCCCCCACTTCCCTAGTTATCAAATGTTTGAATCTGCTCCTTGGAACTCAGGGAAGGTCATGGAGGCTGCATGAAGCCTATTTCCTGTAATCAAGAAATGGGGGACACAGAAAGGCTTTTGTGCCCAGGAGCCCCACAGGGTCCTTCTCGGTATCAATGGGAGGGGCCTCAGCAGGGCCACCAGTGGGGACAACAAGGCACAACAGAGAGAGGGGGAGTCCAGAGAGAATGGCTGCAGTGTTCTCATCATTGCATCCCCTTTCTTTCTTCAGGTGACTAATAATTATGTGTCCTTTGCAATTAAGGAATCCAGAAAAGACAGTGGCCTGCCTCTAAGACCTGGGGTTACTGTGGTGGCTCCTTGATCATGACCAAACACACAGTCTAGGCATCAAGGTTGGTAACAGACATCCTGAGCAGGAAGTTACATTTCTATCCTAATCTACTCACTGCCACAAGCTAGCTGTATGACCCAGGCTCTCATCCCCTCGTGTCAAACAAGGGTTCTTCCCAGCTAGAACATTCTATAATTTTTATCATAATTGATCAATTAAGCCCAAATAGTCCCTTCAACAGGCAGCCTTAAAGACACACTTTAGAAAATCCACCAATTGGGTAAATCATGCACCCCGTAAGTAAGAGTTTATTATCTAGCTCTCTGGGAAGCAGACCAGAATTTCTTCCCAAATGTGAGATTTACTTTAAGCTTAAGTTATTTTTAAAAGGTAGACAAAACCCATGATATCATCCCGCTATTAATTTGTAGATGTGAAAAGATTCCTACAAGTTCTGAGTCTTAGATAAATACACAAGAGTAATAATAACCTTCGCACGAAGGTATTGAGTGTTAGACAGTTACTGAAGGCAAACGTTATTTGTTCCAAGAAACCTGCACAACTGGGTCTTTTGATTCTGCATGTAAGCTGCCAGAACAGGCAGTTACTGTTCTTTTTCTATTGTGGGTCTCAAAATACTTTAGAACTCTTTCCATTGTGGTCCAGCTGTCAGGGGGAACAACCCAGCACCAATGTGGGAAAGACTCCATATTAGAATCCTTCAAAGAAATGAAAATCTCAGGCTTGTGTCAGGCAGGTGCAGGGGAGAAGAAGGAAGCTGTCTGTGCCCACAGCCCGCAGATTACTTGGTTCTTGCTGTGCCCTGGGGCCTGGGATCCAGGGGCCCTCCCATCAAGGCCTTCATGGTCTAAGCGGGGGGAGACATGGTTATCACATAATATCAGTGCATTGCAATGGTTTCGGTGAAGTACACGTCCAAAAAGAGGAGGATGATTGAGTGCACTATAAGACATCTATAGATGTGGATACCTTGTGGCCATTAAATATGTTTTGGAAGAATATTTAATATTCTTTTTCACTCACTGTTGACTGTTTAGTAAAAAAGGCAAGATACAAAGTTCTATACAGTATGACCTACTTTATATATATTATATGATATATAGGCATATTTAAATATATGCATATAATATATACTTACATATAGTTTATAATATATTGGTATATTATCATAAATTATTGTATTATATAATATAGTATAATAATATATTATATTATATTATATTGTGTACAATGTATTATATATAATAATATATTATTATATGTATTGTATATATTATTATATTATGTTATATATAATATATTATAATATATTATAAACTGTGTATAAACTATATATAATATATATAAAAGACAAACAAATAAAAATTATTAGCAAATGGTTGTTGAACTCCTACTATATAGCTTAATTTATTCTAGATACTGCGATAAATTCTTATTTATTTATTTATTTATTTATTTATTTTTGGCTGCATTGGGTCATCATTGCTGTGCGCAGGCTTTCTCTAGTTGCAGCAAGTGGGGGCTAATCTTCTTTGCAGTGTGCGTGCTTCTCATTGCGGTGGCTTCTCTTGTTGTGGAGCATGGGCTCTAGGCACTCCAGCTTCAGTAATTGTAGCATGCAGGCTCAGTAGTTGTGGTTCGTGGGCTAAGAGCACAGGCTCGGTAGTTGTGGTGCACGGGCTTAGTTGTTCTGCGGCATGTGGAATCTTCCCGGACCAGGGCTTGAACCCCTGTCCCCTGCATTGGCAGGCTGATTCTTAACCACTGCACCACGAGGGAAGCCCTATGCATGTATATAAATTCTTTATATATCATATGTCATTTAAGTCTTAAATTTGTTTTATGTGAAATAGGTCACATATACAAAAGATTGGCTGTAACATGTGTGGAGTTCAAACAATAAAAATAAATGGAACCTCCATGTGCCACTTCCCAGCTTACGCTGTGTCACAACCGAGATCTCTATGCCCTGCCTGATCACAGGTCCTACCCCACTCCTCAGAAGTAACTGCTATACTGAAATCTGCATTAATAATTCTCTTGCTTATCTTTTAAAAAAATGTGGTAAAAGAAAAAAAACCCATGTAGCATGAGATCTACCCTCATAACAAAATTTTAAGTGTACAGTAGTGTTAACTGTAAGCACATGTAGTCAGATCTCTAGAACTTTTTCATCTTCCATAATTGAAACTTTATACACATTAAGCAATGGCTCCCCATCACCACAACACCCGCCCCTGGCAACCACATTTCTGCTTTCTGTTTCTATGGGCTTGACTACTTTGTATACCTCATGCAGTATTTGTCCTTCTGTGACGGGCTTTTTTAACTTAATGTCCTCAAGCTTTATCCATGTTCTCACATGTGATAGAATTTTCATCTTTTTAAAGGCTGACTAATGTACCACTGTATATATGGCACATTTTCTTTATCCATTCATCTGTTGACAGACATTTAGTTTGCTTCTACATCTTGGCTATTGTGCATAATGCTGCAATGAAGATAGGAGTACAAATACCTCTTTGGATAATTACCCCAAAGTGGGATTGGTGGATCATAGTATGGTATTTCTATTTTTAATTTTTTGAGGAACTTCCATACTGTTTTACATTCCCACCACCAGTGCACAAAAGTTCCAATTTATCCACATTTTCACTAACACTTATTTTTGGTTGTTTTTTGATAATAGCCGTCCTAACAGGTGTGAGGTAATATCTCATTGTG
Source organism: Mesoplodon mirus (assembly GCF_964341445.2). Classification (NCBI taxonomy): domain Eukaryota; kingdom Metazoa; phylum Chordata; class Mammalia; order Artiodactyla; family Ziphiidae; genus Mesoplodon; species Mesoplodon mirus. The sequence goes on from NC_138991.1 coordinate 38,190,852, forward strand.
GTTTTGATTTGTGTTTCTCTGATGGTTGGTGACATCTTTTCATACACCTGTTGGCCCTTTGTATATCTTCTTTGGAGAAAATTTTATTTAAGTCCTTTGCCCATTTTTAAAATTGAGTTATTTGGGGGTATTTTTGCTACTGAGTTGTAAAAGTTCTCTATATGCTTTGCATATTAAGTGCTTATGAGATACATGGTTTACAAATAAATTTTTTCCATTTTGTAGGTTTCCTTTTCACTCTGTTTTTTATTTCCTTAGCTGTGCAGAAGCTTTTTAGTTTGATGCAATCCCATTTGTCTGTTTTTGCTTTTGTTGCCTGTGCTTTTGGTGTCATATGCAAGAAATCATTGCCTAGAACAATGTCTTGAGGATTTGCCCCTATGTTATTGTCTAGGAATTTTACAGTTTCAGGTTTTGTGTCTAAGTATTCAAACTTATCTTTATTTTTTTAACATATAAATATGTATCCTTAATAATGCATGCTATGGTCTGAATGTTTGTGTTCCCCTGAAAATTTATATGTTGATATCCTAATGCCTAAAGATGATGGTATTAGGAGGTGGGGCCTTTGGGAGGTGCTTACATCATGACGGTGGGGCCCTCCTAAAGGGATTAGTGCCCTTATATAAGAGGCTTCAGAGAGATCCTTTGACCCTTCTACCACGAGAGGATACAGTTAGAAAGTTCGGGCTATGGACCAGGAAAAGGGCTCTCACTAGAACACAACCATGTTGGCACCTGGATCATGGACTTCCCAGCCTCCAGAACTGTGAGCAACAAATTTCTATTGTTTATAAGCCACCCAGTCTGTGGTATTTTGTTATAGCAGCCCAAACAGACTACGACAATGCATTTCTTGATTTGTCTGGTTTTGAACTTTTTATAAATGGTGTCATATTGTATATATTCTTCTGTGATTTACTCTTTCTTGCTCATTGTTATGTTTCTGATATTCATCCATGTTGATGTGTGTAGCTGTGGTTTATTATTTCTGCACTAAAATATTAAGTTGTATTATTACTCTACAATTTATGTACCCATTCTACTGTTAATGAATATTTGAATAGTTTATAGTCTATTTTTTGCTATGATGAATGTGACTATACATGACTTCTGGGCATGCAGGAAAGAGTTTCTCAGATAAATACCTATGTGTGGAAGTACAGTGTCTTAGAATACATACGTTCTTATTCTTCTCTATATATGTTAGTTATGTTAGTGTAGGCTAGCATAACAAATAGAAACAAAAGTACATATTTGCTCAAATCCTAAAGAACTTTATTTTCTTACTCACATAACAGCTTAAGTGCATTCTTGCAGGGACCCGGGTCTCTTCCAACTTGTGGGAGTGCTGTTCCTCTTCATTTGACTTTGGCAATGCAGAGGGAAAGGGAATGTGAAAAAAGGTGAGCCATTTCTTAAAAGCCTGAAAATGACCCAAGTACTTCTGTTCACATTCATTGTCAATATCTGTGCCACACCTGCCTGCAAAAGGGCAGGGATGACCCCAGGTTCCTTAGCCACTTCTCAGAAGTAATTCAATACTTGGGAAAGGGAGAATGAATTTTGGAGGACACCTAGCAGTCTGCCAAATAAGGTCAAGCCAAGTGTTTTCCAGAATAACTGTGGCCATTTAAATGCCCACAAGCAGTGCTTTAAAATTCCGGACACCACACATCCTTGCCAATAGTTGGTATTGCCTGATTTCAAATGTTTTCACAGTATAACATTTCTCTGATTGTCATTTAGAATCATTTCATGGCTTCATGGACTATTCATGTTTTGTCTTCTGTGAAATGCCTGTTTCTATTTTTTTTACCTTTTTTTCTATTGAATTTCTTTTTTCCTCTTTCAATTTTTAATCTGTATTCACTCTGAATACTAATTCTTTTTTTAGAGTTATATGTATAGAAAATAACATCTCATAGTTTGTGTTTTTTCTTTACATTCTATTTATATTGTGTTTATTTATTTTAATTTTTTGTGGTACACCAATTTTACTTTATTTTATTATTTTTTTAACATCTTTATTGGAGTATAATTGCTTTACAATGGTGTGTTAGTTTCTGCTTTATGACAAAGTGAATCAGCTATACATATACATATACATATATCCCCATATCTCCTCCCTCTTGCATCTCCCTCCCATTTATATTGTGTTTAGATGAGGAGGGACCTGAATTTACATTTATTGTCAAGTTTGGCAATTTTTTATTTTACTATTTGTGCCTTTGTGTCTTGTCTTGAAAAATTATTTTTCACTCTGAGATGATCCATGTAGTCTCATGTATTTTCTCCTAAAAGTCTTGAAGTCTTGCTTTTTTGCATATGTTTTTAATAGTATATGTGTGTGTGTGTGTATCCATTTTAAATGGTGTGAGGTAGGGACCCTCACATGTGTGTGTGCCTGTGGGTGTGTATATATATATAATGGTATGAAGTAGTTGTCAGGATTTCTGATCCAGTAGGGGATTGAATGCGGTCTAAGAATTTACATTCTATCAAGTTCCTAGTGATGCTGATACTACTGCTCCACTTTGAGAGCCACTGTTCTATAAAAGAGACAGTAAGTCCCCTACATACGAATGAGTTCCATTCTGAGAGCGTGTTCGTAATTCCAATTTGTTCATAAGTCCAACAAAGTTAGCCTAGGTACCCAGCTAACACAATCGGCTATATAGTACAATACTGTGATACGTTTTTCAACACAAATAATACATTAAAACAAATAAACACAAAAAATAAAGAAAACATTTTTAATCTTACAGTACAGTACTTTGAAAATTACAGTAGTACAGTACAACAGCTGGCATACAGGGGCTGGCATCAAGTGAACAGGCAAGAAATAAAGATACTGTACTACTGTACTCTATATAGTACTATACAGTAAAGTACACAAAAACACAACCACTTGTAGAGGATGCACGCAGGTGACAATGTACGCCAGACACGTGAACTAACTTATGTGATTGGACATGTGCACACACGTTTGCATCTTTGAAAGTTCACAACTTGGTTTGTATGTAGGGGACTCACTGTACAGTTTTCTACACACAAGTCTCCACCCTCTCTCCCACAGTCCTACCACAACATACAGTGTAAGTTTATCTAGAACAACAACTCTTTGAGATTTGAAAACAAAAATACTACTAACACTTCAATTAAATTAGCCATAAGTATTTTCATTAGATGAGGGGGGAGTAAGGCAGAGGAAAGAATCTAGGATATAATTTAATGATGAGGAAATGGAGCCCACATAAGTCAAAAGGCTGGTCCAAGATCACACAGTTCATGGCAAATAGTCCATCAAATCTTCACCACATAAAAATGGCACTAAAAATGCAAAATCCACCTTGAGAACACTTATCCCTGACCTAAACTGAGGAAACAGAACTAAATCCCCAAAAGCAAATGACACTTAAGAGATCTAAACACTGAAGGAACATGTCTCTTTTTAAATGTTTCATTTTTTTTGAAGCAAGATATACTACTGTGAAGTTGAGACAAAAAATTTAGAAACAATAAAAGTATTTATGATAATGGGTGAGAAACCCATTAAGAATTTTATTAGATAAGGATGACAAAATTAACTTTCTCTGTTTTCATTTTGGTATCACTGAACATTTGTGTTTCCATAATTAAAGTTGCAATGAAAAGAAAATTGGACACAGGGCATTACACTTTTCCCTCTGCAGGGTGGAAGAGGATGATTTCTTTTCCCTTGAAAGATGAGGGAGGCCTACCATGGGTTTAATTAAGGAGGGTGTTGTATGCAGAAAAAGAGCAAAGCCTTAAGGTAACAGCCTCCAACTTAATTCCCCGTGTTGAGTGGTACTTACATGCTTGGGCTCTGGCTCACATGGATAATGTGATTTTGAATCTGTCTCTACCACTTGCTCATGGTACTGGGCAGGGAACTTTACATCTGCATCCTTCACTTTTCCTTTTTGTGAAGCGGTTGTTCGAAGAGTACCTAGCACCTAGGAGCTATACAATGAGATGATCCATTCCTTAGAACAGTGTTTAGCACTTGTGATGCGGGGGTGGGGGGGTGTGGCCTGGATATCAGCTGTCATCCACCCTTGGCACTGAATGGTGTGACTTCAACTACATATGGGAAATTGAGCCACACGTCTGAAAGGATTTTGATTTTGAATATATTTATCCATTCAGTCTCTCACTCAAAGTTCTCTGCCAAGCACTCTGCTTTTATCTCCTCTTGTGGCACCAGAGACAAGACCCAGATACCTGCCACAGCCTCTGTAGTTGCTGATGGGGCAGAAATTGTAGTCTTAAAAGGATGCTGGGGTAATGTGTTTGGTGGAAAAACAAAGAACAAAAACAAAGAGTAAGTTTAGAGAGGAGAAATACAAAGAGAGAGAAGATGACCAATGAAAGAAAAGAAGAGAAAACAGATTTTTTTTTTCCTTAGCAAAGCTAAGAATATCCCAAGGGTTTCAATTTGTTGAGGGTCAGTCCCAGATGAACCTATATGGAGACTGAGTCCACGGGGCCTCTGATGTTCACCTCTATATTTATTATTGCTGATACACAAGTGTGAATTGTTAGTCATTTGCTTATCTTGTTTGGTTAAAGGCAAGAGGAAGCATTTTGCACATGGCTTCCTGGGAGGATGCTGTTGAAGTGGGGAATACGAGGTCCTACGTGAGCTGGACCCTTAGCCTGGACCCAGAAATAGGAGTGGACCCGCTAGAGAGATGACGGGTGTAGTCAGAATCCAGAGGACCATCAGATACGGGATCTTATGGGACCTGAGCCACAGCAATTGTTCTGCGGGTGCCAGGTTTCACGATACAATGTGGCTGATGGGCAGCCATGCCTCCCTTACTCTGACCCCGACCATGGAGGACTGTGGGCCCTAGCCGAGGAGGGTTCTGCATCTGGCAGAGCACAGGAGAACCTCTGGCACACAGCAGTGCTTTGCACATTTGTGGTTATTATTTTTTTTCTGGAATTCACCAAGAACATATTTACTCTACTGCAGTACTTCTGGGTAGTCCTTTTCTAGAATATTCTTCTACAATTGTTCCCAGAAAGGAGCAAGGTCATTTTTCTCTCTGATACTAAAAAAATCCACTGCTCTACATTTTTTATATCAGCAAATCAAGAACATGAATTAAGCGACTATTGAACTCCAGTATCTTTAGAGGGATATACAATAAAAAGAAAGAAAAGAAAGAAAGAAAGGGAAGGAGGAAGGAAGAAAAGTAAGATAAATGGGACTGCCGCAGAAGAGCTTGACTCAGCCAGAATTATTCATTGATTGGAATTTTGTTATAAGAATTTATTTCCATTTATTTATTTGTTTGATTGGATTCATTCATTCATTCATTTATTTATGTTAGCATGGAGTCATGGACACTTGCTTTATTCCAACGGTTAGAATAGATTGTTTTTATTCATTTTATGTCTGGAATTGTCCCAGGTTTGGTCATTAGGGGCCCTTCACATTGTCTTCTGTGCTCTTTTGACCTGCTCCTGTGCAATACTTTTTAAGATACTTAGAAAGTGTTTCTGGCATCACAAGTTGTTCTGGGTTCACCTTGTTTTATTTTCCCTGCCTTAGTCTGGGAATCAACCATTTCTCCAAGGAGCTCTGATTCCTTATCTTGGACAAGTGTATGTACAGGATCTGCATGTGAGGTATGGAAAAACACTTTGTAAAATGTGACGGATAACAAAACAGAAAAGAAAATCAGATAAGGGCGGTGTGTCCTCAAAGCGGAGCACAGTGGAATCACGAGACTCCCAATAAGTGTTTGTTGTTAATGCGGCTGAATTTTTAAACCAAATAAAATCAAGTGGCAAAATGCTTAATTCAGGCAGTGTGGGTAGTGTGCCAACTGTCTCGGTTTGCCAGGTACTGAGGAGTTTCCCAGAGCACTGGATTTTCAGTATGAAAATGGGAAAAGTCCCAGGGAAACCAGGAGGAGTCGGTCCCCTTAATGTGGTGAATTAGTGTGATGGTTAATTTATGTCAACTTCACTGGCCATGGGGTGCCCAGGGGAAACATCATTTCTGGGTATCTGTAAGGGTGTTTCTGGATGAAATCAGCATTTGTACTGGTGGACGTGAAAAAGTAGACGGCCCTCCGCAATGTCAGAGGGCCTCATGCAATCCGTTGAGGGTGAGAATGGTACAGAAGACAGAGGAACAACAAACTCACCCCCTTTTTCTTTTTTTTTTTTTTTTTGCGGTACACGGGCCTCTCTCTGCTGTGGCCTCTCCCGCTGCGGAGCACAGGCTCTGGACGCGCAGGCTCAGTGGCCATGGCTCACGGGCCCAGCCGCTCCGCGGCATGTGGGATCTTCCCGGGCCGGGGCACGGACCCGTGTCCCCTGCATCCGCAGGCGGACTCTCAACCACTGCGCCACCAGGGAAGCCCTCACCCCCTTTATTGCCCTGTCTCACTGTTGAGCTGGACCCTCTCCTCATCTTTTCCTGCCCTTGGACTGGGATTTACACCCTTGGTTTCCCTGGTTCTCAGGCCTTTGGACTTGGACTGAATTACACTATGTGCTTTCCTGAGTCTCCAGCTTGCAGATGGCAGATCGTGAGACTTTTCAGCCTCTATAATCACATGAACCAAATAAATCCATATCCATATATATATACACCATATACTATAAATATATTGTATATATATTTATACCAACTGTATTAGTAAGGATTCTAATATATATCCATATCTATATGTAGATAGTCAGGGTTTTCTATGTATGTCTATATTTAGAGATAGTCAGGGTTCTGTATATATATCTCCCATTGATTCTGTTTCTCTGGAGTTCTTTGGAGAACCTGACTAAGGCTGTTGTTCAGGGAAAGGGGAGATCAGGGCAAGCTGCATTCGTTAGAGAAGTCTTCCAGGGGAGACATTTGAGGCATTAAAATATCCTAAGAAACCCCCCTTCTCTCCTTCCACATCTCAAACCGTGTCACTCACTGTGAGTGGTTTTTACAGCATGCGTTTCCTCCACAGCGCCTGATTCTCTGCTCTCTCCTCACTGAGCTGTAAATAATAGTTTTGGACTTCAGACGTTGCTCAGATAAGCTGTGATTGAAAACACGGTCTTTGCCAATGGAACATGTCTCTTTGCCAGTGACAGCCCGTTGGAGCAGGAGGTGGGGAGGCCAGATGCACAATTACTACTGGGCTTCCAACAGCATCCCATTTGAGGTTCACAGAAGCACAACTAAATCAACAAAGATTTTGTTTCCAGCGTCACTGGTCCAGCTGTGGAGGTATCTTGGCTCTTCCTATGAAGTATTTCCCACAAGGGCTGGGTGGAGAGGTTGGAGGATCAGGGTAGAAAAGGTGGAGAGATGAATAAATCCTAGCCTTAGACAGAAATTCAAACATCTTGTTAATCTCCCTGTCTTGATGTGCAAACTGTATAGTTGTCTCCATAGTACAGATTCAGAAGCTGAGACTTCTGGAATGATTTTTTTTAATTTTTATTTTATATTGGAGTATAGTTGATTCACAATGTTGTGTTAGTTTCAGGTGTACAGCAAAGTGATTCAGTTATACAAATACATATATCCTTTTTCAAAGTCTTTTCCCATTTAGGTTATTGAAGAGTATTGAGTAGAGTTCCCTGTGCTGTATAGTAGGTACTTGTTGATTAACTATTTTATATATAGTAGTGTGTATATGTCCATCCCAATCTCCCAGTTTATCCCTCCCCTGACCCTTTCCCCTTTGGTCACCATAAGGAATGATTAGCTGTCACATCTAAGATGCTAAAGAGATGGGCGAGCTTTTGCGTCCTAGAACAGTGCTCATTTACCACAGTAATGCTGCCTTAGTTATGTTCCTAACTGACACTCCCTACACCTTTTTTTTTTTTTTCTTTTTGCGGTACACGGGCCTCTCACTGTTGTGGCCTCTCCCATTGCGGAGCACAGGCTCCAGACGTGCAGGCTCAGCGGCCATGGCTCACAGGCCCAGCCGCTCCGCGGCATGTGGGATCCTCCCGGACCGGGGCACGAACCCGTGTCCCCTGCATCGGCAGGCAGACTCAACCACTGCGACACCAGGGAAGCCCTCCCTACACCTTTTTGAAATCCATAATGCACATGATGAGAAATTCTTCATTCAAAAATATGTACTTAACCCAGATTTCTCCATCTTATTTGAGCATCAAACTCTTTCTTCACTAGATGCTTATTTTGAAATCACAGAATGCAGAGTCCAAGAAAGTCGTCATGGGTGGGAAATTTGTGATTAAAAAAATAGTGAAAATCACTCATGTTGATGGAGGCATGCAAATGCTACAGCCACTAACGAGGAATTGTCTTAGGTGCTAAATCTGAAAGGTTGATATCACTGAAGGGCATTTTGATTGGTTGAGCTATGGTTCACTTTAGGTGATAGAATACCTCCCCCTTTCCCAGCGGTATTTGTTTGCAATCCTGTTGTTCAGCCACAGGGCGAGGACAGCAGCAGTAAGAGGTGTTTCATTAAGGCTCTTGGGCACAAGTGCTGCTCCTTTAGGTGCAGGTGAAAGAGTGGGAGACAGAGTCGGGAGGAGAATCAATCTCCCCCCTTGATGGAGAATTCTGCTTAGGGCTGGCCCATCAGGGATGTGTGGTTTGGAAAGCACTAGGAGACAGCACCCCTGACGGACACACTGACCTTCTCATACAGGGAATTTCTGCCTATCAGTGATAAAAAGGCAACCCCAAAAGAACAGTGTAGAGAGGCTGAGAAAAGGACCTTGACAGAAGTGAACTAACCAAAGTTTTGAGCACAAGATGAGAGCTCAAGGTTATTGGTGGTTAGAAATCAGAAAAATGCCAGTTTAAACCACAAGGAGCTACCCCTTCCTGCCAATTACATGGGTGAAAATTAGAGGGCTGGGTAACACCGACCCTGATGGGATGTGGCCTATGGGGGATGCCTCTGACCTCTTTACAGTGGGGCTGGGCCAGTAGGAGGCACCAACTATGGGTCAGGAGGCAGGAGGGGAATGTGGTCGGTAACTGTGTATTAACCAGCTCTCTCCCTGCAGGGTCACTTGGGATTGTCGGGGTCCCATTGCCAGAGGGCACAGCTTCTGCCCCACAGCCCTCTCCGCACTGGACTGGTCCTGCTGGGCTCCACTGATCACTTCCTCCTCTCACTCCCTGCAATCTACTCACACCTCTGTAGATAAAGCCTTTCTGAAACACTCTTTACTTACCCAGTTGAACGTGCTATCTTATTCCAGTTTTGATGGTGACTAATACCCAATGAATAGGGGAAACAACAACAGCTTCCCCAGAGCTGCTAGTAGAAAAATTTAGCAAAATCACTGCTCATTTTCCCAAAACTTTAAAAAACAGATAGCTGACCTTAAATGCTCCCCGCTCCCAAAAGACAGGAGGCCATATAATTTCTCCCTTAACACAAATATTCCTGTTCCCAGTACCTGACTAACATAACCAAGAATATTACAGAATAATCTCACTTATGAATATAGAACTATGTGATTTAAAACATCTCAATTTAACAATACATCAAAATAATAAATATAAAATAATAAATATAAACCATGAAGGACTTACTCCAAGTATAAAAGTGATCAATATTAATATATTATTACTATAGCTTATAACATTCATCTCAAAAAAGTGAATGTATAAATCAATAAATGAATGGATATAAAAGAGCACTTTATTGTATTCAATCCATTATTATATAAAAAGTGTCAGTATGGGAAGGGAAGACTTCTTCCTTAAAGTAACAAGAGTAATTCCAAGCTAGCTGTTGACATGCTCAAAGGAGAAAGAAGCCCTATCAGCAATCCTTTTGAAACAAAGTGCCTAGAAAAAAATGCCTCATCTGCCTTTTAATTTAGTTTACTTTTGGAAGTTCCGAGAAGCAGTTGCAGGTAGCTTGGCCATCAAAGGGGCTGGAGTCTGGTTTTAACCTCAAAGGACTCTAGAGGACCTGGAGGCAAACTGGTCCTCCCTGCTGCCCGGCACTGCCAGGGGCAACGCTTGCTTCCCCACCTGGTGCTGGTCTGGAAACACACCGCAGCCGAAAACAGAAAGCTCCACTTTATTCCTTAGGGGTTTTCCTATCCAAACTCCTCATTTTGCATGTAAGAACACTGAATTTCAGACAGAAGTGAGTTCCTCAAGAGAAAACACCTACTGGCAGAGTTAGGTGAGCACCTACTGTTCACTCATCAAACAACCCTGGCAAAGTGATCTTATTGTGACCTTTTTGCTGGCCGGGAGGCTAAGGCTTGGAGACACACAGCTGGCCTGAGATCATAGAGAACAGGGAGCCAGAGACAGACAGAGAGACACGACACTCAGGACAAGCTTATTATTTTTATCTTTATTATATTTTATAAAATAATTTTATAAGTTTTGCATCCCTTTTCAATATTTGTTCAACATTTATTTAGAGGTTAGCATTAGGGTGCCGTCTACCATGGCAAGGGCGGATGGCCAAAGCAGAAGTCCAGAGTAGGCCCACGTTTATGTCTTAGTCTGACAAGTTGGCACATCCTTGGACATCTGGTTCTGAGACAGGGTTTTGGATTGGAATCCACATTTGCTGGTTCCTGAGGCTGAGTTCTGCACCCTGGCACTCAGCTCTCCTGGTTCCCAGGCAAGACTACTTTCCTTGGGAACCACCGTCTGAAAATCGAAACTAAACATTGCTCTGTTTGTCCTCTCCCAGCTCATTCCAAGGGTATTTCTGATCTACCCGCTTTGTGCCAAGTAATGAGCAAGAGACCAGGCAGGTGGGGTCTAGATGGGCCTAGAGGATGAGCTCAGGCTGAAACATACAACTGCCATTGCAGTATTCCATTCAGCAGTTGTCTCTGGAAATCCCCGCCCTTTCTGACAGCTGGCATGAAGGTCTTCAGAAACCCTTTCCAGGCTGGTTCCTGTGTTTGACCTCCTGCTTGAAGGAGCTAGTCCACTTCCTCCCCTTGGGCTTCAATAGGCCTGCTTCAGTCTGATTTCGGCTTTGGTTCCTTTCTTACAGAGGAGGGTTTCCTCTGCACAACTCCAAGGAACCATTGCCCCGGGCATTTTCCACCCCCAGCTCTCTGTTCCCTTCTGCTAGGATGCCACCTCTTCTCCACTAGAAACATTTCCTGGAACACAACAGGAAGTGTCACCATTTTCATGGGTTCATGTCACTAGCCAGGCTTGTGCCTTGCTCTGTCTACCTATCGGTGTCAAGGTCAGCTCCCAGCAGCACCAGTACCATCCCAAGAAGAGGTGCTGGTGACAGAAATACTGCAACTTGAGTATCTTCATTATATTGACTCCTTGATACTCAATTAACAGCAGTAATCAGAAAGCACTATTTCTAAATATTTGTTCAACACTGTCCCCAGAGGCTCCGTGGTGTAGATCAGGACCTTCAGGCTCACTGCCTCTACCTACCAGCTGGTGTCTTCAAACTGGTGCCCTAAACTTTCTGGGTTTTATTCACCTTCCGGGTGGTTGGAAACCGAGGTTGCCTGCTTGCCGCCAGCCTTGAGTTTACTGTCTTCCTGATCCCCGCCTGGCCGCCTCCAGTCCCCTCTGCTGCAGTGCTTTTTGCTTGAGCCAAACAGACAGGGCTTGCTGCCCGTCAACACAGTGTGCATTTGCCCCCTGCCGTACCTGGAATGCCTTTCCCACCGATCTGATCTGCGTTTTCCTGTATTCAGCGCATGCTTCAAAATGCTTCCAAGGTGGCAAATGTTATGACGTGCCTTGGATCTTGTAAGAGTTGGGGAACACATCAAAAATTCTGGCAGTTTGCATGTCTGCCTCAGCTTGTACTTTCTGGCAGCCTGCTCAAATCTGTTACCTGGGATGCATGCAGAGCTTACACCCACACACTTATACATAGCTGTATGTGCATATAAATACATACATATATATATACGTATATATGTCACATACCTATCTATGCATCTGTCTGTCTATATCACTTATTCTTTACGGCGAGCCCATGTCATTTATCTCTTACTGCTCCCAATAGCACTGTTGGATATGAAATATTATTACTCTCACCTTTCAGAAGAGGACACTGAGATTCAGAGACTAAGTAATTTGTTCCTTTTTTCTTCTGAGTTTAACTTATTAGACCTCCAGGACCACATCTCTTACAAGCACCTTCTCTAGAGAGCCTGTTAAATGAATAAACACATGTCTTAAATAAATGAATGAGTAAATGTCTACAAATGCTGCTGTCTGATCATCTTTTAGACCTATTGCCTGGTTTCTTTTGGGCCCACACATGCAATGTCAGGGCTGGGTTTCTTGGCTTCTACCACGTATTCGTTTGAGGAATAATTTAGAAGTGTGACCAGGAGATAAAACATCGGTCTGACTCTGGGTTAACCAGTGTTCCCAATTAGGCCATGATGTGCAGTGCTTGTAGCTAAATACAGTGTGGTTTCAGAGATAACTCAGCTAATAGTCCATGGTCTCTGTTATCTCCTTCCCTGGCATTTCCCTGATGAGTGTATAAATCCCGGTGGAATCATGGCCTCCATTTCTTTAATGAGGCCTTTAAAAACTGGGGAAAATTATAGCAGCAGATAAGATTGGCTTTCCTGTATACCTACTTTGTAAAGGTTTCTCCTCCCTCCAGTGAAGTAAATGCCATTTGATAGACCCAGGAGTTGAATTTCATATGAATTGGCTGGGCCACATGATTGAGTTAATTCTTCCAGCAGGAAAGGAGTATTAAAAGCAGTTTCTGTCTTCCCTGATCTGATGGGTTACAGAAATGGAAATATTCCTCTCCTCTAGTAAAGAGTGAGGTAGTGTGCAAGAACTTGGCTTTCATAATCATGGACCAGGTAATAATCCTCTCATGACTGGTGCTTACTAAGTCCCTCTATGAGTTAGTCACTGGCCAGGCATTGAGGTTAGAGTAGTGACAAAGGAGCTTAGGGAAAATTCCACCCTTGCGTGGAAAGTACTGAGAAGGATAAATAAGTAGGAGGGATACATAACCTGATGGGCGGGACAGTTGTCTGTTGGGTACCATTTCCAACACCTTATATGCTCTCCTTGGTGTTGAAAGCATGGGAACCTGTTTCCTCCAATCCCTTGCCAACAGGATTCTGGTTGACATTCTGTTCCGAGAGGCTCACATGTAAGATTTAGAAAGAGGGAGATAAGTGGAAGATATTTTCACAACGACAGGTGGAACCAAGGGTTTGGGCAGACACGTGATTTTGCAGAGCAACACCTGTTGGTGGTGCTTCAGACAGCTGTGACAGGAGCTGTGGGTTCCTGACCCAAGGGACAGTGGAGTGGCGGTATCTTCTTTCCTTGAAAGGTAATCGTGTATTGCAGAAGTAGAAATGGTCTTTCATGCCCTCTGCTTCTTCAGTCCTCGATAATATGCTTGGGGAACACTGAGACTCTGAGCATCGGAGATTCTAATGAAGAGGAGAAGCTTCCCCTGCCCCTCGTCCCCACCCAATTCTACTAAGACCTCTTAAAAGCAGAAGCATCCCTTCCATTCATGAGGAGGCTAGTCTCCTGTCCCTTAAGGATCCTGCAGTGACTTCATCTGAGGCAGTTACTTTGCAAAGAACCATCCTCAATAAGACCCTCATGAAGTACCCCCACCACCCTTCACTGTCTCCAGACTCAACTGGATAAAATCCTAACATATCCCAGAGAGATATGTATAAGGTCTGACCTGGGAGGAGAGTTTACATACCAAAATAATATTGTGTTCATTAGTATTGGTAGAGACTCAAGAAATATGTGTGGGAATGGATTCCAAGAAGTATAGATCAGAGAAGTATCTATTGGAAATCTGGGAATATTTATCTTTGAGGGGAGGCTCCTAGTAATTCCATTCCAAATGGTATACCTTAAGGAGTGACTGAGTAAATACAGGCAGGACCACATTTCAAGAGGGAAAGTGTGTCACTTTATCAGAGAAAAACCATAACTGAGACGCAGGCTGAGGGCAAAGGGATCATAGATTGAATAGAGCAAGAAGGAAGTTCTGAAAACCAATTGTGGCCTCACTGCAGTTGCAAACAAGGAAACAAACAAAAGAGGACTTTAAAATACATGCATAGGGCTTCCCTGGTGGTGCAGTGGTTAAGAATCTGCCTGCCAATTCAGGGGACACGGGTTCAAGCCCTAGTCCGGGAAGATCCCACATCCCGTGGAGCAACTAAGCCTGTGCACCACAACTACTGAAGCCCGTGTGCCTAGAGCCCGTGCTCTATAACAAGAGAAGCCACCACAATGAGAAGCCTGTGCACCACAACGAAGAGTAGCCCTTGCTTGCCGCAACTAGAGAAAGCCCACGCGCAGCAACGAAGACCCAACACAGCCGAAAATAAAAACAAATAAATAAATGAAAAAAAAACATGCATAGTTTCTTCCTTGCTTTGTTATTCAAATATTTGCTACTAATTATGAATGTTTAATTTCCTCTCCTCTTCTCATACTGTCTATATAAGGAATATTGGTGGTGGATATTAAGAGTGATGGAGACTGAATGGAATAGATGGAGACTGCGATCATCACCGTTAATGATGAAGGAGGACTCCAAAGTCTGTGCTCACTCCACTATTTCATGCAACCATCAGTATAGAAAATGTGTAATTAAACGACAGGCTCAGAGACCCGTTATGTTTCGCCAAGACACCAAACAACTCCCAGATTTCATGGCTTAAAGTGTGAATATCTGCCGGAAGTCTGCAAGTTGTCTGCAGCTCTGTTGGGCTGGGCTGCGTGCCATGTATCTTCTCATTTCTGGAACATGCTCTTCTCATGAATGTAAAATCTCAAGAAGCCTGGAAGAAATGGGCAGTGCCTCTTAAAGCCTCTTCTTGGAAATGTCCCCTGTCATTTCTGCTCATATTCTTTTGACCAAAGCAAGACATAAGCCCAAGCCCATATGGATGGGGTGGGAAAGTGAACTTCTTCCACAGAGCTGGAGGAAAAGGGAGGAGGGATCTTTGCTGACGGATAATTCCATCTGCCACCATGTTACAAACCAGTCTTGTAATGCTTCCTGCCTTCTCTGTAGTTTTCTTTTGTTTCTTCATTGTCCTGGATTATTTGCTTTTAACTCAGCATCACCACAACTGCCTTTTTACAGCCTTCTCTGCATTGCAGGAGAGAGGCCTGGAGATAGATGTCTCAGAATCTCTATCTTTATGTGGTTCCAGGTTAGATCCCCCCAAAGACAGGGCAAGCAAGTACATTTCAAAGACAAAAAAGAAAGAGAAGCCACCACCACCACCACCATCATCATCATTATCATTGATAGCATTGCACGTAGCCACATGGGCAGATGGCCAATATGAAATTTGTAATACCTTTTGGGCAAACTCTGGGAATTCACCTGTCTTGATATCATCGGCAGCTGACACTGGTGATGTTGGAACCCGCTGAGATTCCTGAGATCTGCTGTGGATTTCAGATGAGCTTTTGTTCATTACCTCCTTCTCAGAGCTTCCCTAATAATCATTATTGCAGTGCTTCCAATGATTATGTAAGCTTTTCACGCACTCTATAAAAGGCCTTCCTACTTGGAATACCTAGAGTGGCTTCTGTTTTCTCAATGGAATTCTGACTTATGTTATATTTGATCAAATTTTGGATATCTTCCCTCATAATAAAAATGACTAAATGTTGCCACTTCTGGGTGCCAAACACCAAGGCTATAATTATCAGGTAGGGCTTCCCCTGTGCATTTTTAGACAAGGAGCAAAAAGTGAAGATCTTTCAGATCTTAATTCAGGTCTGTAAGAAATTGATGGCAAGAAAATGTTTCCAGAATTACTAAACACCTACTTGGTAGGATGAACTGCATATGCTTTTCTCTCCATATGCGTACGCAAAGAACCACAAAGAATGAACCACAAAGAAAGAACCACAGAGCTTCAATTGATCCTCTGTGAGAACTAACAGTGAGACTTAACCGGTATGGCTAAAGGTCTAATTCTTGTTCAGAGCTCTCTGGTTCTGGGGGATCTCATGTGTCCAGTGGTCTACTCCCCAACACTGTACATCAGCTCCAGAACCTGTCTGATGCATCTCAGAAGGTCCTAGCAATTCTTTAGTCTTCACTTGAAGTCTGGAACCACCGAAGTCTTTGCTTTGTTTTGTATCAAAGAGAGCTTGGGTGCCCAGAATGGATGAATCCTAATCCATGATTCACATCACACTCATCTTTGGTCCATGCACAGTATTTAATTATCTATTTGTCCATGAGGGTATCTTAATCGTGCAATCAGCATCCATGAACCCATCATTCTTAGATCCTGTGGAAGCTTTCTCTTCTCCAATGTGCTCTGGAACATGCTGGCAGAATTTCATATCTTGGCAAAAATAGCTGTGTGATTTTTCAGGTGTCTCTTTAACCTCATCACCAGATCTATATCTTGGACAGAGTCTGCATTTTTTTCCTTGTCTATGAAAATAAGGAATATACATTTCAAACCCCTTTTTGCAGAAAGAATAAATCCCTCCTAGTAGTCCAAGCTATAAGTGGATCAGTCTTGGGCAAAAATATAAATGCCCTGACATTTCTGCTCATCAGCATTAAAGTATCCTTCCAGCAATAGCAGATTGGGGCGTTTCTACATGATCAGTGTGGCATGGGTTATGATAAAACCTTGGGAACTCTGGACGAAGGAAGGAAGTGAACCTCGTGAATAAAAATATGCTTTTTTTTTTGCGGTTCACAGGCCTCTCACTGTTGTGGCCTCTCCCGTTGTGGAGCACAGGCTCCAGACGTGCAGGCTCAGCGGCCATGGCTCACGGGCCCAGCCGCTCCACGGCATGTGGGATCTTCCCGCACGGGGCATGAACCCGTGTCCCCTGCATCGGCAGGAGGACTCTCAACCACTGTGCCACCAGGGAAGCCCAAAAATATGCTTTTTAATAGTAGATAAATGAATAAATAAGTGATTAATATTTAAGTATTCTTTAAATGAGGGTACATTTGTTAAACTTTAATCAAAGGAAATTATATATCAAAGGGCCTGACAAAATATAAATTTAAAAAACATATAAACAATTATCTCACTACTTAATTGCAAAATTTCAATTTTTTTAAAGCACGGATTTGAACTGAACTGATCATTAAATATACAAAACTGCATTTAAATAGGCCAATTTGCTTACCACCAAATTGAACAAAAAGTAGATTATTTAAAAAACAAAAGCAAACAAAATCTGGGAATTCTAAAATAAGTGGAAACAAAAGCAAATGAAATAATTGAATCAATTGAAATCCAAAGTAAAAAATATGTTTTCTCACATGATTATCAGGTAACCAAAAAAGGTATTCTCTAACATGAATCTGAACCCAAACGCTCATTCTTTAAGATGTATTTAATCATTTCTAAAAGTGGTGACCATTTTCCATCCTGGAGGGCCAGATAATGTGATGTCTCATAATTTACTTTCATTTTAATTCAACATAAGTAGATAGATAGATGCTAGATAGATGCTAGATAGATAGATAGATGATAGATAGTTAGACAGAATCTCTGTTGGATGCTGAGCAGCTGGAAAGGAATCTCAGAAATCTTATAAATCTTCTATCCTGTGGCCTTTCCCCTAAATCGAGGAGCTCTGCCCAATCCCCCAGGGAGAAAGAACTAACCGCCTTTTAACAGTGTCTATGGTAGAACAGAAATTTCCCTCATGGTGGACTGCACCTAAAGTGGACCTCAAAGGAAACCACCCACTGCAATTAGTACATCAAATTGCAGTCTTGAGGTAGAGTTCCTTCTTCTCTGGGAAACCTCAGTTTTTGCTCTTAGGGCCTTAAACTGATTGAATGTGGACCACCCACATTATAGAGGGTAATCTCCTTTACTCAAAGTCAACTGGTTGTAAAAATTAATCATATCTACAAAAACCCTTCGCAGCAACTTCTAGACCAGTGTTGGAACAAACAACTGGGCAGCCTAGCCTAGCCAAGCTGACACATAAAGTTAACCATCACAGAAGAGTGAAATAGCCAAGCCCTAGTGCAGGAGGTCATACTTATTTCAAAGCAACAGCTGAAGGAAGTGAGATGCAGCCATGAAGGAAGGGCTCTGAGTTAAGTGGGCTGGGACAGAAGTGGAAAGAGAGGCCATCCCATAATGCTCAACCTGGAAAGGTGATCTTCAGTCTGAAAGCCAGAGAATGAGATGTTCTATGACCTTTTCCATCCACAGGTGAAAAATCATTTCACTGACTGGAGCCACAGTACAATCTCAGAGTCCATTTCAATTTGTCGGCAGCCCACAGGAAAACAGCTTGCAAAGTTGTTAGACTGCATCAGTTGGGAGGTTGCAGAAGGAAAAAGATAGAGTTCCAGCTGCCCCCATCCTATGGTCTTGAGATATTTTACCAGCCAGTTATTTAAAAAGTGAGCTCACCTTGCAGGGGCTTGTTCCTAACAGACCTTCTTACTCTGCCTCCAAACTGTTCGATCCTTATTCCTGCTGCTTGGGTTCTCCTTCTATTTACACTTCTCCTGGTTTCCCACTTTCCCAGTTTTAACTTTAACTGATATTTAGTGTTTCGTATCCCTAGTGTTAATCAAACTGCTGTGTAAGAAATTGGGTCAGATTCACCCTAGATTTCTCCCTCTTCTTCCTCTCCCTTCCCTTTTTTCTACCTTTTCTGTGAAATCAGGGTGTATCTGTACTGTTGTTAATCCCTTGGGAACAACTTCCTCACTCCAGGCCACAGCTCTGTGGAATAATTACATCTACCCAAACTCACCAGCTTGGGATGGTTCAGGCAGTTGAATTTTGTGCTTTCGATGGTATATTAATGGTCAATTAATACTCGATATTATAGTTGTTTGGGGGATTGGTATGATATAGGGCTGAAAGTCAGAGAAAAACCAGAAATTTAAAACATTTACTTCCAAAAATCAGTAAGTGGGAGGGAAGTTCAGCTGATGACCCTGGAGGCAAGGTCAGGCAAGGCAGCCAAATCCTAAGAACCTGCAAACACAGCTGAGAGAATGGGACCAAGGTATAGATGTCCAGGCAAGGATAGGTTCTTGAAGGAATAATCCTGAGTGTGAACTGCAGGTCAGGGAAAAGAAACCCAGGCACAGTAGTGGAAGCAGGAAAGTGGGAGTGACATTAAGACAACAACTAAAAATATCTGCCTTGCTCTGGGCTGCTTTCCAGAGGCTCTCCACGTCAGTTCTTATTTCTTGATGCTTTAAAAAGAACATACGGTGCCTGAGAGTTAGAAATGATTCATTAAAAGGGCACAAGATGGAGCAAGTTTATTGGATTTTTAGTCAAGACAAAAGCTCATTTTAGAGGTTTCCAAGTGACCACTTTCACAGACACTTCACTTACTGAAAAGTGAAGGGGATATTTCTTTCACAAAATAGCCCTTTCTGTTCCCTTTAGAGTTCTGAAACTATTACCCCAACTACACATAAAATAGCACCGACCATTGCCTATTAATTGTGATAATGATGTTTTTCTCTCTTGGAATATGTGAAAACTTCAAGTTGAAGTTTGCAAATGGTCACCTCTGATAGTGAGCTTGACCGATGCTGACACTAGTTGGTTTCAGAGCCAGTTTCGTTGCAAGGCCAGGAGAAGTTCCTTACTTCCAACAAGGGGTGAATCAGAAGAACAAATTCGAGACCCACTTTTAACATTATCCAGCCATGTGAGCATAAGCAATTCACTTACCTTCTCTGAAGTTCAGTCTCAAAGGGATGTTGTTGTAACTCAGATGTCAGCCAGAATTATCCTTCCCCTTAGACTCTAGATTTTAAGATGGGTTTGCAACCCCATTCCATAAATTGTGAATAGCCCATTGTCCCTTGCAAGACAGATTCTGAAGATTCTGGGTGGATGTACATTCCCTGGTCACCCTGGCTCTAAGCTTTGGCGCTTACGCTTGCAGTGAAACTTTGTGATGTTGTTTCCCATCAGACAGACAGGGGAAATCATCCCCTCTCCTTGACTTCCTTCAAACCCTCCCCACTTACAAAAAAGGCCAATTTTATTGGGTATTCAAATCCTATTTAAATAGGATATTCCACATCCTTGTTGTCTAAATCCATGGGACCTCCATTAAGCCAGACCCTCTTTCTCTTCTCTCTTCCTTCTCTGTTCTTCTCCTAATTTCTATTCATTCTGTTGCAGAACAGTTTGTTTCTCTTGGAGCACAGCCTCCTTCAGACCTCCGCCAGGGTCTTGCATTCTATAATGAGTGGCTCATAAAGGTATTTTCTGAAACAGATCTACCCTCCTCTCTAAAAAAGACTGACTCCCGTCTTTAGATACTAGTTGTTTTCACTCCCACTTTATGGTGACGAACTCATGGCACTAATCAACATGAACGCATATCAGGAACAAGTACCCAGGGACTCCCGAGCATGTGTATTATACTAGCACTTATGCTAAGAACTTCCACATCTGTCGATTCGCGTGTTGCTTTCAAATCTCCCAAACCTGGAGTCCACTTCCTAAACTGAGTGCACTACAGAAATCTATTATGCTGCCTCCCTCTGAGGTCTGGAGAGGTAGATATGTCTTCAGTTGAGACTAAAGATATTAATAAAATCAATTTCCTAAGTTGATTGAATGGATTAAGTGGAATATTGCCTGTGAAACATGTACTAAAGAGATAAGCACCAGATGAGTGCTCAGCAAACATTGTCTCTAATTATAAAAATATTTACTAGCGTGGCTATTCTCCTATATTTCACTCTTACAAATATTCGTGAAATGACCATACTTACACACCTATTATTGT
Organism: Mesoplodon mirus; assembly: GCF_964341445.2. Classification (NCBI taxonomy): domain Eukaryota; kingdom Metazoa; phylum Chordata; class Mammalia; order Artiodactyla; family Ziphiidae; genus Mesoplodon; species Mesoplodon mirus. The sequence goes on from NC_138991.1 coordinate 38,211,607, forward strand.
GTGAGGATGGTTTGTTTGCAGACTGAAATCAGACAGGTGTCAAGAGTCAAAGGGCTGAAAAGTCAAAGTAGTTGAAACTTTCTGTGGATATCATACAATTTCCCCTTAAGAGTTGTATCACATTTACCCCCTCAGAGACCGTGTTTGAGAATGCCTGTTTAATTCAAACCTCCACCAACATAGGGTGTTATCAGCTTTTTTCATTTTTGTCAATATATATAAGTTGTATTTTATTTTAATTTGCATTTCTTTATTTATTAGTGAGGTTAAGCATATTTATATGCACTTTGTTTTATTCGTGTTGTCTACTCATTTGTTCTTGAGATTTATTTGAGCATCTGTTACGTGCTGGGCCTGGTCCCTGTGCACTGGGGGTGTGGCGGTTATCAGAACAGATAGGTTTCTGCTCTTGCCAACTGAGATTGTTTACTGATTTTTGTTCTTATTGATTTGTAAAGGCTCACTGCATCTTTAGGAAATTCATGCTTTGTCTACAATATGCGACAAATTTTGGGGGGTGATGGCATTTTTAAGGCAGAGGTTGATATAGGACATCTTTGCAGAGGGTAATACAGTGTTAATTCTCCAGAGGAGCATAGGTAGTTCTTCCACACTGGAGGCAAGCAGTTATCATTGACTGATAATGATTTTCCTGATTCACCAGTCAGAATCAGACGGTAAGTTTCTTAACACAGTCTTGATAAGAGCTGGAACATGGTAGAGGACAGGAGACGCAAGGCAATCCCTGAATCCTGAATAAATGCCCTGGTTTATAGCAATCCTGTTTTTTTTTTTTTTTTTTTTTTTAACTAATTAAACAGCACTTAATGGTATGGCCTGACAATGGAATCTCAGGCCCAAATCCAAAAGTCAAAATTGAAGCAAACTACCTAATGTAACCTAATGATAAAGTCATTTGGGTATGAGACTGGAAATCAATAATTTTCATCTGAGTACGGAGCTCTCTTATTTAGGGGGACAATTTGTACCTAATCTGGGCCAGTGTCTTAGAAATGAACATACAGGACACCGAGACCTGATGCTAATGCATTCACCACCATTCGAGACAGAGGGACAGGGCTGGTCACTGAGCCCACCACCCTGAAAGCTCCTGGCAGTTCACCTGTGACGTCACAAGTGAGCTGAGGCTCCTGGGGTCTTTTCTGTGAGATGTTTTCTCCAGGGGCAGCCACCTTCATGTGAGACATCAAGTAAGGGTCTGGAAGACCAGAGCACAGCCTATATGGCTTGGAGGGACAGGGTATCAGGAAAGGTTCCCCCCAAAACACACACGTACACACACACGCACACACCTTCCATTCCCCATGGATACACCCTCCTCAGCACCTCTGTCTATAACTCTGAAACACCCCTCTTTAAACTGTAAATGTCCTGGGAGGAATGAGTCCCTTAGGTGTCTATTGTCACACCACACCTTCAAAGGAATCATTTCCGGGCTGACCACTGCTGCCTCAAAGGACTAAATTATGACTTTTGTGATTATTCCACGTGTGACCTGTATGTTGGACATTTGGGAATATTTAATAGGATATTGAACCGGTTGTGTTTCTCTATCTCACACAGTGTACCAAACAAATACCCTTAGCACAAAATTACCTTCAGAGGTCTTTTCATTAGCAAATACTCCAGAACACAAATAAGATATTACAACAAAATAAGGACCCGCCCAAATGCTCTTCACATATGTGTTTCTCAGGTTTACAACATACTTGTCTTTAAATTTAATAACAGATATCATTTATTTAGCTCATACTATGTATGTGTATAATGTATATACTTTGCTTATACTTTGTACGTATGTTATATATATATAATATATAATATGTATATGTATATTACATATAGGTTGTATATCTAATAATCTTTGCAAATGACACAATTACATATTATATTACATGATATGATATATGAAGACTATGTACATATTATACATAATCAGCAGTCTTCATAAAACACCCACAAGTTTGACACTGTTATACTCATTTTATAAATGAAAAAAGTTGAGGTTCAGTAAGGATTGATAGCTTGCTGAATGTTAATATATAACCCGGCTTTGATTGAAACTCAGATCTCTCTTCCTCAGTCACAATATCAATAACAATAACAATGCTAGCTAAGTCTATACAGTCCTACTGTGTGCCAGACAGTGGTCAAAGTACTGTTTAAATACATTAACTCATTTAGCCATCATGAGATAGGCATGATCGCCACCCCATTTTACAGATGAGAAAACTAAGGCACAAAGAGGTTAAGCAAATTGCCCAAAGTCACATGGTTAATAAGTCTGGATCTGGTATTTGAACCCAGGGAGTCCCACTCCAAAGCTCTGTGCTCTTTTCACTATATCAAACTCCTTCTCTAGCACATACTAACTTTTTGCCAAAACTTGGGAATCATGGAAAAGAAAAGAAGAATAAATATAATCCCAAACATCTAGAATCATCCACAAATAGTATTTTCTTGTATTCATTTGTGGTCTCTATGAATGCATATTTTTATACTGGGGGAATCAGTTTTTATTGAGTGCAAAAAAAAATCAATTTTATGAACAGTCCAGAATTTACTTCTCCAGTTCTCTCCTGATGTTCATGTGGCTTTCTCTCTATGTATTTAAATCTAGTGTTTAGGATGTTTTTTGAGGTAGAATTAAGGGTGAAGGAGAATCACCTTTAACCTTTGCAAACATTGCTAAATTGATTTCTTAACAGATTGCTCATATTTACCGACTTATCTGAAATGTATGTCGGACAATGGGAGGAATGCCCATTTTGGCATACCTCCATCAAACTTGAAATTTTTTCTAAAAAATTCTAGCCACTTCGGAAGGCATAACATGGTATGTTGTTAATGTGATTTTGCATGTTTTTCATGTTTTTAGAGGCTATTTTTAGAGGCTATTTCTCTCTAGTGGACTTTCCCCCCCTTTGGCAATTGTTTTGAATGATCATTTACCCCCTCATTTACCCCCTGAGGATGAGATGGTTGAGAGATATAGATGCTTCCTGACCTGGTCCTATTGACTTTGCATGTTTTCAGCTTCCTTGCTGACCTCAAATGCCCCTGACTGGACACAATGCCTCATTCTGGATCCACATATTTTAGCTGATTTTTTTACCACTTTCCCAGATTGGTCTTTTCACACTGAATCCACTTAATCCTGCAGGAAGGAAAAGAAAAAGGCCTCTCATAGTCATAGCAGCCAAATTACCATCTCTTCTCTGCACCACTGCAGGGCGATTTTTCTGCTTTCTTGTAGGACTCATTAAAGGGAAAAAAAAGAACCATTCCTATGGCGATCGAAATGACAGCCAAGTGCCAGGCTGTGCTGGTATTTCCTTAATGAAGGACACAAGGAGCCCCTCAGCATTCTCCAGAGAAGCGCCAGCATGGACTGTTAAAAACATAGTTTTGGAATCAGACAGAACTCGGTTTGAGACCTCACTCAACCACTTACAGTCGACATAATGCAGAGAGATAGCCTGCAGAATAATTTAACATGGGGCTGGTACATAATATGTGCTCAATAAATGATAGCATGATCATTAGTAGTAGTAGTAGTAGGGTAGATTGATACCGGGGGCATATGGGAATGTGGACCAAGAATATCACCTGCTACACAAAGGAGGTTGTGGCCAGTAGGACATCAGCCCCTGCAGCCACCCCCAATGATGCACCTGGAGGGGATACAGGATGGAGAAAAACAGGATACTGGCCCTAGATAGTTAAGGTGCATATCAAAGGAATAATTTCAATAAGCCCAGACTCTTGCATCTTCCCATACATAGAAAAGCACTCAATTCATTAACTTGAGATGTCTGTTTTTCTTTAACTAACAGTAATCTTTTTTTTTTTTTTTTTTTTTTGCGGTACGTGGGCCTCTCACTGTTTTGGCCTCTCCCGTTGCAGAGCACAGGCTCCTGACGTGCAGGCTCAGCGGCCATGGCTCACGGGCCTAGCCGCTCCACGGCACGTGGGATCTTCCCAAACCGGGGCACGAACCTGTGTCCCCTGCATCGGCAGGCAGACTCCCAACCACTGCGCCACCAGGGAAGCCCAACAGTAATCTTTTGATGTTCTGACTACCTGGGTCTTCTGCAAAAACTCCCATACATCCTGGCCTCTCCCTGACCTCTTCGGGCAATCTCTTAGAGCTGTCTGAGAGGCTGTCTCCCTGGCTTAAGTCTTCAGGAAGTCTGCCGAATAAAACACAATTCTCAGCTTTTAGGTTGTGCTTTTTTTTTTTTTCCAGCCAACAGGAAGAAAGAGTCAAGAGAAGAACTCTGAGAAGAAAGGAGTCAGGGGTGATTCCTTAGAAAACTTAATGTCCCACCTTTCAATTTTGCCAGAAAGCAAAATTCTAAATATACCCTTTCTCCAATTTTAGTTATTTAGGCGCTTAACCATGCCTCCCTTCTTCTGACTGTAGTTTTCAATCAAATGACTTAGCTTCCATCTGTCAACAAATGGTGCAATTGACAGAAACCTCCACTGTCCCCTCGGCTAATTGGGCCACTCATCAAATGGGCTGCAGTTGATCTGTTCAATCAGAAGGCACAGTAGGAAGATGTCAGAGTCATTCCCATGACTGGCAAAGACACTGCTGAAAGATCAGAACATTGGAAATGTTCAATCATATACTTCCCTGCAAGAATTTCAAGAGAACTTCATTTTCCAAAAGTGCCTCTCAATCTCTCAAAGACTTATAAAGACGATTCAGTTCTTTGATGTGAAGCTAAATATACCTGCAGTTTCAGAAAGGTCAAAGATGTTGCTTGAAAATGAAAATTTCAGGCTGTCAACTTCATGGTCTACATGGGAACATGGAACCTGTTTAGTTGACTCTTGCCATCTTATTATATGCAACAAACCTCTACTCCACTTTCCATATATGAATAAAACTAGCCGAGCCTTTTACACACATACATTTATTTATTCAATGACCATCTTGATTGATAGCCCTGATCAGTTTAGTCATAACTCATCAACATAGTGATAAAGCTTAGTTTAGTCCAAACTCTACATGTCTCAAATCTGCTGCCTTTATCCCATCCTCACTGATCTTGTAATTTTGTGTAATCTTGTGTAGATTGGCATGCTAATTTTTTTTACTCTTCCCCAAATTATTAATAGCTTCCTGTGCAAGAAGTTTTTCTAAAATACAAATAATAACAAAGTGTTTTCCCAACAGCATTTCAAAGGCTCCAAAATATCTATGGTAATATTATGCAATAGAGAGCAATGACAGAAAATTCTGTATGTGAACTGTTCACTATGGTAGCCACTAGCCACATGTAGCTATTGAGCATGTCAATTTTAAGTAAAACGCTAAGAAGTCTCATCTCCTTAGCAATAGATAAGGAGTTGGGCATGGCGTGAGATTACTGAATAAAAAATCAGCTGCAAATGTCTAACATCCAGTTTCACCTGTTCATTCAGCCTAGACAGTCTAAGAATCGAAAGCCATTAAAAGCACAAAACCTCTTTTCAAAAAATACCTTATTCAGTTGTAAGATTGTTTCTCTTACAATCAGTTGCCAAATTTTAGCTGCATTTAAAATATATGTTGTGCCTGTGTTTTCAGAAAACAGATATAAATTAGGTCTGTCCTTTGCACAGTTTAAAATACTACAGCAATTTCTCTATGTGGAAAGAAGCAACTTTTAGCAAGTTCATTCCTTTAATAGATGTTCATACAATGAATAGAATCCATGTGGGCATCTGTGAATTCTGACCTGGAAAACACCATGAATTACTCTCTCATTTTTTCGAAGTTGCTCTTAAATCTAACACACAATAGTAGTCAACTAAGTTCTGATGCGTGGAGTGAGACTTTATTGGCAGGAACTAAAATAATATTGGGTACTGTCATCCAAATGATTAAATATATATATATTTTTTTCAGGTTTGTTTCTCTTATAGGATATTACAAAATATTGAGTATAGTTCCTATATAGCCGTATAATAGATCTTTGTTGGTTTTCTATTTTATATATAGTAATGTATATATGTTAATCCCAAACTCCTAATTTATCCCTGCTCCCCCTTCCCCTTTGGTGTTACAAGAGTCTTTTGCAATAAGGAGAGCAAAAACCATTATTTGCATTCATAAGAATGGAAGAAAAGAACTCTATAAGAATCTGATCATCTCTATTGCTGTCCTCACAGGCCCAAGATCTTAGAGCTAGCAGGACAGGCCCAGAACTCTTATGCGGTCTGACCACAAGTCCAGAGCTATTTTCCCTACTCTCTCTGCTGCTCAGATTATGGGTTGGTCACACTCCCCTGGGACCAGGAGCTTGCAGCCAACAGTAGAAGTCCTCCCAAAATTGCAGTCTCAAAGTGAGAGTATGTTCTCACCATGTCATCCCATTATTTTCTTTCTGGAATGTTGTTTCTAGTAAATGAGGGGGAAAATTACCAGTGACAGTTTGATAACTACCCCCAGCCATGGTCGACAGAGGTTACCTTCAGCCACAAGTTGGGAAGTAGTCTCCATGGAAACCCAGAAGCAAGCTATTTCTCAAATATGTCTCAACAGCAAGAGCTCAATTACAAACTTTGTCAAGAGTTTGGATGTGCTAAAGGTTGAGTGAGGCTAGTCACACTTCTGGATGGGGGAAAGGGCTCCAGATAATTAAAAAAACATATATATATATATATGTAAAATCATCTTTTGGTCATCGATATATATCATATTCTATATGCTTTGAATCTCATTCGGTGCAATTACTACCTCTTCTTCATTGTCACTTGAATTCTGGATCTTGCTTAGAGGTGAAAGCATGGTATAATGAATATTTTAGAAAAATTCTGTAACCAAACCTTTTTTTATGGAATTCAAATTCAAATGGGGCCTACTTCATAATAAATATGGAATTCAAATTCAAATGGGGCCTACTTCATAATAAATATGGAATTCAAATTCAAATGGGGCCTACTTCATAATAAATACGGCATTGTGTCAAAAGTAATTCATTATGAGGTTTCCTGCTATTTCACATTAATGGATCAGTGGATCTACCAAACACCCCAATGAAGAAATGTGCTTTATTTGCCAGATGCCCTTCACAAGCAAGAAAATTAAGGTACTCTCTATTTCCTGCCAAGTATCTGGAATGAAAACAGGAAACATCTGGTCAATCATTTATTTCATCTGTCCCCAAATACCAGTAGCTTGCTCTCCAAACATGAAATTTTCACTGCATCTTGACTAACCCCAGATGTAAGACTCTGTAAATTAGTATTTTGCTCCACACAGAATAAGTAGCAGGTAATTGGCTAAGTGTTCCCACTTCAATTCAGATGTCCTGGCAGAATGTAAATACAGAATAAGACAGAGATAACTAAGTATAAAAAATAAAATACAGTCAACCAAGCAGGTAACCTCTCTCCTTTCTTCTTCTAGACAGCTTACCTAAACCAGGAGTTGTGAATCTGAGCACACAACATGATTTTAATTATAGATAATCCATTATTAGAACATATATTGGTTATTTATTGCTGTGTAACAAGCAAGCCCAAAGTTCAATGGCCTAAGACAATAATGCTTTATTATGTCTCACAATTTAGTGGGTCAGCTGGACATTTCATCTTCTCCAGGCACTGTTGGCTGAAGTCACTTATGGAGTTGCATTCTGTTAGGAAATTGACTGGGGCTAGAATGTCCACAGTGATTTTATTCACATGCTTGGGAGCTCATGTAGCATAGCTGGAAAGGCTGGTGTTTGGTGGGTCCTCTCTTTCCATCAAAATAGCCATGATCTTACATGGTGGTTTAAGAGAGTGAAAGGCAAAGCTACTAAAACTCTTAAAGTTTAGACTCAGAACTGGCACAGTGTGACTTCTACTGTATTCTGTTGGTCAAAGTAAGTTAAAGTCCAGCCAAGATTCAAGAGGAGGAAAGACAGGGTCTACCTCTCAATGGGAAGAGTTGCATATGCATACAGGATTGGGACATAAGAGGAGTTATTTAAGGTCATCTGTGGAGATAACCTACCACTGTCTGCCCTACAGCCATAACAATTTATGTCCCTCCTATGTGCAAATGTCATCCCCCCAACCCCCCAAAGACCTTCAGTCTCATCCAAAGAGTGCCTCAGGTGCAAATCCAAAAGCCAGAATTTAAAACCATGTCTGAATGTGCTTAGATGTGGATGAAGCTCCTCAGATTAGGTTCCTCTTGATCTGGAGACTTTGAAAACCAAAAAGAGTAACAATAACAGCACCAAAAACATGCCAAGTTATCAGTCCCTCACCCCACACAAATACACCCAACGGAAATGATGAGATAAGGACAGGATGACCACAATACACAACTTGTTCAAGAACTTAGGCCCATGTAGTCAGTTCCCCCAACTACAGGGTGTGAAATGTTCCTTGGTTAGGGGCCAGTTCTGCACTCTGAGATGATTCCCTAACTCACAGCTCTCCTCTGCTCTAGGCTCTGCCCTCATGATCATTCTGTTTGCATAAGAAAGGGCTCATGCTTAGAGCTGAGTTGTCTTCTCATCCTACTTCCTGTTGCCGTGTCAAGTTGGGCACCCAGAGGACTCTTGTCATTTCACACTTTTTATTTTAGTCCAAGCTGGGGGTGTTTTGCTAGTAAAATTATTTTAAAGCTTCGTGGGTTTTCTATGAATCTTATTGTGGTTCCCAAAGCCACATTCATGCTTCTCTCTTCTTTATCAGGCTGATGTGGGACAGTAAGATTCTTAGACTCCCTATTGTCTATCTGTGAAGGTCTACTGGTACTACCATGCATCTTTCAGAGATCTTAAAAAGAGTTTTCGCACCTCTGATTCAAGGGGAGGAGAACACATTCACTCTTTTACTGGGAGGAGTATGTGATGCATGTGGATGGAAGTGGCTAGTGGCTATCTTTGGGAACAATATACCATGGACCTGAAAAGGACTTCAGAGACCATCTGATCCTACTCATTTTGGACCCATCAACCCACTTTAGAGATTAAGAAACTAAGGCTGAAAGAGAACAAAAGACTTGACCACAATCATAAAGCAAGTTTTTAGCAAAGCAAGAAAGAAATTTCATCTCTTAAAGTTCAGAGTGCTTTCTATTACATTTCCCTCTAAGTTTAGTTGGAAAGAAAGACTGCTTTAAAAACACATTATTAGGAATATCAAGACAAATTATCTTTGAAGTATCTTTTTTATTATTATTCATACCATTGTTAGCTTCCTTTAGTATACACAGTAGGGTTGACTGTACTGGAAAGATATAAAATGAAGAACAGCAATCAGTGCAAAGTGGGAAACCAAGCTCCAACTCCTGTATTTCAGAACATCTAGAGGAAAAAGAAAACGCTATTTGTTTAGGGGGTTTTAAGACTCTTTTACTTTCCATTTGATTTGTCAGTTCATGTAACATGCTTTTTAAACACCTTCTACATGTCAGACTATATTCTCCACAGTGGAGAACTGGCCTTTGAGATGCTCACTAGGTAGGAATGTGGGCAGCTGATAGTTGGAAATATAAACCTGTCGTGAGAACAGAGAAAGCAGCTTTACTTGGGGCAGCTGATAAATGCCTTGTAGGAACAAGAAGGGGCAGAAAATCACCAGGGTTTGTTAACTGCAGGGAAGCCTGAAAGATCAGAGAATGTCCACAGTGGGATGCAGTTAGGCTGTAGCGTGAATGATGGGCAGTGGAGGGGAGAGAGGCTCCGGGGAGGTCAGTGACATCACATAGCACTTTGAATTGGACAAGGAAGCTGCAGAGTCAGTAGCTTCATAAGCAGGAGTGGAAAGAAAGAATCGCAGCAGTGTTCTGTGCCAGCCTCAAATCAGAGGCCGTTCACCCCGGCTTAGAATTTAGAGTTTCCAAGCTCTTGGTCAAGATAACATTTACGTAACCAAATTTCCATTTGCATTTCTGTTGTTGTTGTTCTGTGTGGTAACAAAACCTGGTGATGAGAGCTGTGGCCACAGCTGTTGGAGAGAGGCAGCTCAGAGAAAGTCACACGGTCGTGAAATCAAGGAAAGTAAAGAAAGTAAAGAGACGTGGGTGCTGAGGTAGTGGCTGTCCTGAATGCATCTTCGTTTTCTATTTGGGTCATGCCTTGTCCTCTAAAAAGCATTTTAAATTTGCTTTTAAATCTTGTCCTCGTCCTGCAGGAGCATTGGCATGAGGCAGTTGGAACAGAAGTTGTAAAACATGTTTTGGGCAAAGTGAGTATACATTATTTGAAAACATCATTCATTTTGAGATCCTGCAGCATTTCACCAAAATGAACATTTAGCGATCATTTAGCTGAAAATACGCTACAAGTTTAAAAAAAAAAAAAAAAAGTCTAATATCCTGTGCCCAGATAAACCAGAGCAGGGTGACCGTTCAGATTTGTGTCTAACCTCCAAAGGCTGGCTACCTGTTTAAGCACCACCGTGGCTCAGACACAAGGCTGAGGGCCAGGCCAGTCGTATTCTGGAAGAGGCAATCAAGCTGCCTAGCAAAGAAAACAGAGACAGCGAGAAGGCGTGATGCCATGAAATAAATTAGAACGAACATCCCATTTTTATCTCCATGGCAGTCAGCCCATTCCATTCTTTGCATGCTATTTTCATATGTTAACAGCCGTTTGAGAGCTGAATAGGAGGAGAGGTGGAATGTTTAATGGAATGAGAGGGGAAGAGAGAGAGAGAGAGAGAGAGAGGGAGAGAGAGAGAAACCTTCTCTGACTGTTAATCCAGACCCAGTAAAATCCAGTTGTGTCTATTGTAACCAAATAGAATTGGAAATCGATGCAGGGGCTCACCAGTGAAATGAACAGGGCACTACCCTCACCCATCCTGGCCCTCTCTGCTCTCTGTGTAGTCTGACTTCCACTGCAATAGTTTTTATTGAAGAGGACATGACCCTGGATCTTCACCAGTGGTCTGTCCAGTTGGGGCTATGGAACCCTGAACGGGGGCTCAGAACTCTCCTGGATGGAGATGGGTGAGGCTCCTCCAAGCTCAGCGGTCCTCCTGTGCACTCATCCCTCTTATCTCACAAGCTGGTGCAGCACTGTGGAAAGCATGATGCCGTATGATGGGCTGGGTGCCAGGCACTGAGATCGAGTTAGAAAATGGCCAGTTTCAATGGCAGATTTCATCCATTAAAACCTATTACTAGTTCCCTCCCAGAGCCCAGCTGGTTCCATTATAGAAAATTGGAGTGAAATGATGTCAGGTTTGTGCCATAAAAATGAATAGGAATCTTGCTTTTCATTATTTTAAATTGCAGATTTTTGCACTGATATGTATTTATTTTTGTCATTTCTCTCTGGCCCTGGTTGAGGGTCTGACCCTTGAATAATGAATAAACAGAGAGACACATGTTGGCACTTGAGCCTTGCCTGCGTCACCCTGGCTTTTCCTTCCATTTGTGACAAATTCAAAAAATGAGCACTCTTAAATGGGCTTATAATCTGTACTCTTTTAAGCTGTCACTCAATCTCTGTCTCAGAAAATAGGCTATTGAAACTAAGGAGGAAATATTTCATAGAGACCTCAATGTTGCAAGCTTGTTTCCAGGCTCAGCCCTATGGTAGCTTTAGAATTAAAATAAGAACTTGGAGTAATTGTCACTTATTGAGATAAAGGAGGTTCGTTTGGAAATGCCAAGTATATTTTAGCAGCCTTAAAAATGATGACTTCTTTTGTTTGGGTATAATCGAGTTTTCTAGATGTTGCTTTCAGAACCAGGATTTTTACAGGATGAATCTCAAAAGTGGGCAAAAGGGCAAAGCAACAGTGAATATAGCAGTAATGACTGTGGGTTCATTTTAAAGTATTTTATTGTCAAAACGGTTTTATATTTTAAGTGGCTACTGAGATATGAAGACCAAAAATATAATAAGCCCTAGAAATACTAGAGAGTTGAAGTACTGTAGAGATAAGATAACTTATACCCCAGGGCATCCTTGATCTTCAGCAAAATGTATAACTCACAATGGCCATTAGGTGACTTGGGATCATAGGACAATATGGATGTCAATAGAGAATGGACCTTGACTAACCCAGAAGGATGGGACAGTGGAAAATGTTTCCGCAGCTGCCCCTCATGCTGCCACCTTTTCAGAACTTTAGAATAAAATAAAGTTACAAAAGGAAGGAAGTAACAAAGATTAAAACAGAAATGAATGAAATAGAGAATAAAAAGACAATAGAAAAATCAACAAAAATGACCAAAATGATCTTGATAACGAAAAAAAGTGCTGAGGGCCTCCTGTCTTCAAACATACTATAAAACTACAGCAAACAAAACAATATGACACTAGAATAATGACAGACATATAGACCAATGAGACAAAATAGAGAGCCCAGAAATAAATCTTTGCACGTACGGTCAAGTGATCTTCAACAAGGGTGACAGGGCTACACAATGGGGAAAGGATAGTATCTTTAACAAATGATGTTGGGAAAACTCCATACCCACATGCAAAAGAGTGAATGGACCCTTCTCTTACACCATATACAAAAATCAACTCAAAACAGATCAAAGACCTAAATGTAAAACCTGAAACTACAAAACCCTTAGAAGAAAACAGGGGAAAAACTTCAGGATGTTGGATTTGGTAATGATTCCTTGGATATGACAAAGGCACACATGACAAAAGCAAAAATAAACAAATGGAACTACATCAGATTTTAAAACTTCTGTGGAGTGAAGCAAACCATCAACCAAGTGAAAAGGCAAACCACAGAATGGGAGAAAATATTTGCAAACCAGACACTTGACAAGGGGTTAATATCCACAGTGTATAAAGAATTTTTACAATTCAACAACAAAAAACAAATAACCTGATTTAAAAATGGACAGATGACAGAATAAATATTTCTCTAAAGAAGATATACAAATGACCAACAATCACACAAAAAGATGCTCAACATCACTAATCATCAGGGAAATACAAATCAAAACCACAATGAGATATCACCTCACACATGTTACAAAGGCCACTTACCAAAGAAACAATCAAAAAACCAAATAATAAATGTTGGCAAGGAGGTGAAAAAAAATGGAAGGCTTATTCATGGTTGGTGGGGAGGTAAAATGGTAAAGCTGCTATGGAAATAGAACAGAGGTTCCTCAAAAGATTAAAAACAGAACTACCGTATGACTGGCAATCCCACTTTTGGATATAAATCCAAAATAATTGAACACAGGATCTCAAAAAGATATTTGCACACACATGTTCGTTGCAGCATTATTCAAAGTAGCCAAAAAGTGGAATCAGCCTGTTTATCAATGGTTGAATGGATAAAGAAAATGTGATGTATGCATATAATGAAATACTGTTCAACTTTAAAAAAGAAGGAAATTCTACAATATCTGACAACATGGATGAACCTTGAGGACAATATGCTCAGTGAAATAATCCAGTCACAAAAAGACAAAGACTGCATCTTCCACTTATATGAGGGGTCTAAAGTAGCCCAACTCTTAGAAACAGAAAATAAAATGGTTGCTGCCAGGGACCAAAGGGAGGGGAAAAGAAGAATTGTTTAATTGGCATAGAATTTCAGTTTTGCAAGAGGAAAAAAATCCTAGAGCTCTGTTACACTACAATGTGCATATAATTAACAATACTGTACTGTACACTTCAAAAATGGTTAAGGTGGAAAATTTTATGTTTTTTACCACAATAAAAAATGGTTTTGATTTGTTTGATGTGATTATGATTATGTAAATATAAATTGCAAAAATATGAAGAGTTGTGACACAATTGCTGGTAGAATTTAAATGATTTGTTTATTTTGTACATCTTAGTGGCATTTTAAGTCAAATAGTCATGTGTAGAGTAAATGCTCAATAAATATCTCTTGAATTAGTGAATAAAATAGTTAACTTGTCCAAAGACAAAAATAAACATAATTAAAGAATACAAAATCTGTAGTTTAAAATATGATTATAGACCTCATAGCAAGAACAAAACTTATATCCAAAAAGTGTAAACAACTTACACTCTCATTTTAAAAAGGTGATAAGTCTCAGATTGGATTTTTTTCCTTCATGTATTTGCTACTTTTAAGAGAAATGATCAAATAAAAAGGGGTGAGAAAGCTAAAATGACAATGTTTGGTCAATTACATAAAGGAGACTGAAAAGCAATCAGGGCTAGCAATATTAAAATTAAATCAGATATTAAATTTAAAGCAGAGTATGTTATCTTAAATTTAAGCAGAATGTCTGAAGTAAAGCATAACAAAAATTTAATGAAGTGAAAACTGTTGGAAATTCAAAAAGTGCAAGAAGCACAATGTAGTACTGGTTCTCAGCTTGTCATCATCAGCTCATGACTAAGTGAGAAAAGATAGATAAAACTTAATGAAAGGGGGAATTCCCTGGTGGTCCAGTGGTTAGAACTCCTCACTTCCACTGCAGGGGGCATGTGTTCGATTCCTGGTTGGGGAACTAAGAGCCTGAAAAGTTAACAAGAGACATTGTGAAAAAGAGCAGGTAAATACAATCATACTTCAAGTACCCTACAAGTTAAACATTTCTGATGACTTTTGCTAACAGTTGTCTATTGTTTTTCCTCCTAACAAAGGGTAATAAATGCTGAAAAAATTTCAGAAAACATGGGGGAAAAAGCATGAATTATTTATTGACAGGAATGACACTCAACACATAATAAATGAAAAAGCAAGTTGCAGAAGAATTTTTAAGTATGCCACAATTTATAGGAAGTGAAAAGGTGAAATAATAATACATATACTATGAAATTATTATATAATCATGTAATATTATGTAATAAACATAATCATAATATGTAATATTACATATATATAAAATAATCATTAATACTTATAGTATTTTATTAATGTTATATATTATAATATATAATTACTATATAATTATATATATATATATATACAAAAATATACATGTACTCACACACACACACACACACGCACACACACTCACACACACTATGAGGAAAGCATGGGCACAAGAAACGCCCCATCAGTATGGCATTACCTCTAATAGAAGAGGAATGTCATTGGGAAGAGTATAGACAGAGCTTCCACTGTTCTCTATGTAGCAGCCAATTTCCTTTCTAGGACATATGATCATATAAACCACTACATCTGACCCCTGCCACTTTCTGGTCTCACAGCTTGCCAACTGCTCCTTTATCCCTACTCCATGCTCAGCTATACTCAGTTTCAGTTATTGGATGGTCCCTCCTGCTTCTGAGGCTTTGGACATGCTTTGTGTTT
The DNA here is from genome assembly GCF_964341445.2 of Mesoplodon mirus. Classification (NCBI taxonomy): domain Eukaryota; kingdom Metazoa; phylum Chordata; class Mammalia; order Artiodactyla; family Ziphiidae; genus Mesoplodon; species Mesoplodon mirus. The sequence goes on from NC_138991.1 coordinate 38,226,850, forward strand.
TTACCTGATTCAGGACTCACTTCCCAGGTCTCAGTGTACATGTCAATTCCCCTAGGCGGCTCTTCCTCTCTCCTAAAGTCTGTAGAGACACTCTTATTCTTTTTGCCCACAGCTGCCTGTTCTTTCCACCTCAGTTTATGGTAACTGTTTATACACTTGTCTATTCTCCCTTTTACACTATAAATTTTGGAAGGTCTTGTCTCTCTTATTCACAGCTGTATCCTGGGGAATAGAATAACAAGGATGGACACAATAAATGTTTCTGGAATGAATGAACAAATGAAGCCACAGAAGAATGGATGAAAAGCTCCCATCTCGCTATTAGGGAAATGCGCTCTCTCACTTCCACCGATGACTGGGACCACTACATTTCTGTATGCTCTTCCTGCTGGAATACCCATTCACTGCACTGATGGGTTCACCCCCAGTACTTCCTACACCCCACTGCACCCACTGCAGCACTGACGGTGGAACAATACTCTACTGAACTGAGCAGCAGACCAAGCCAACAAACCCATAATCCTGCTAAAGGCCGAGGCCAGACCTAAAACATAAGCCATATGAAAGGAGGTACACTGGGACAGTATCATTTTACCCATGTGACAGCTGAGCAAAAGGGGCTTAAAGATTAATTGACTTTCCAAGGAAAAGCTGGGTCTTTAACATAAGTGTTCTGACTCCCATGTGTGTTCTTTTCCTGTGGGTCTGGGAGAAAACATTACTATCTCTATTTCCTATCTCTCTCTCTATGTCTATCTCAAGATTCCATTAAATTCAAACTTTCTAATTAAGAGAGAAGAACCACAAGCTCAGAGTATTTAGCAGAATCAACAGATCTGAAAGGACTGACAAGGCTCTGATAGGTTCTCTTAGGTCAAGGTCAACATATGCAATTTAACATTCTTGATGGAGTAATGGCTTAGTTGAACTACATGACCTTCTTTTGACCTGTAGGAAGGTTATGTGATGGACTGGACAGAGGTCTGGACCAGGAGACCTCTTGAGAGGTCTGAGAACCTGATTCTGTTCCTCACTCATGCTTTTTACCAACTTAGACAAGTCAATCTACCCCTCCAGACCACAGTTTCAATGATCTGTGAATAACCTAGATCATTGTTTCCTTAATATTACTTCATGTAGAATGGGTGTACCAGGCTCCACCCTTTCCCCCCCAAAATCTGGTTCAGAATCTGTATTTTTAAAGCTCTCCAGGTGATTTTTTTTTATACAGAAGCAGGTTTGACAACAACTTACCTGGATGACCTCTAAAGCCACTTGACTACTTCTGTGTGGTTATGTGACTGTATCATAACTGATTCATCTCTTTTGGATTGATGGAGTTTGTTTTCAACTTGCTATTATCAGCAGTGTTGCTATGAGCATTCCTTCTTGTGTACATGTGTCCCTGAGCAAGAGACTCTGTAGGGTAAATTCCAAGAGAGAAATCACTGGATTACAGAGTATGTGCATCCTCACATTTTCTCACTGTTACCAAATTGTTCTCCAAAGTGGTTGCACCAATTTATATACCCAGGAGCAGTGTATAGCAGTTCTTCTTGTTCTATATCCACGTTTACACTTGATGCTACCAGACTTTTAAATTCTAAATAATTTGAGTAGGTGCTTTGAATAAAATTCTTCAAGGATGAACTGTTCTTAGTGTCTGGGGTTCCTTTGCTGGCGCCCTACATGTGTGCTTTGTTTGCCTATGGGGTAAATTTGTAGAGAATGCATTTGCCTGAATATTCTGTGTGCTCACTACATATAAGATTTAAACTAAATTTGAGAAGGAGAAATCCTATTCTGTTGTCTCTTGCTGGGATTCCAGTTTATGCGAAGGTGTGAAGCCTGTAGTAGTCTGTGTTGATTTTTTATCACAACTTCTATGAAATTAATAGCAATTGATAATAAGTTTGGGATGCTTAGATTAATTTTAATTTAGGGAAGTGTCATAGTGATTTAGGAAGTGACTTTTCATTACTATATCAATGAAAAAGGATGACCTCTAGGTGGGTGGATGGGATGTACACGTAATGTGTTATCGGAGGATAAGATAGCTAAAGAATTACTTCCCTGTTTGCACCTGGATGGATGTGTCTACAGTCCTCTAATGAACTCCTTCAATGACAGATCCCTTGAAAATGGTTTCCTTAGCCTTTGGAGACCTTGGCGAGATATCTTCAGTGACAATATCTAAGAGATAGAGAATGAACAGGCAGTTACACTTGGCTATATGAAGTTAGACCCACAGAGCTTTTCGAATGAGAAGCTCCCAGGAAACCAAAAGGTTAAAGGGCATAAAAAAATGAAAATATGGATCTAATGAAGATATAAGATTCTTTCCTGTCTTTCTCAGTCATGGAATATTGAAGGAATGGTAGTGGAGACAGTACGATTTTGAAAAAGTATTGCTAAACACCCAAATGCCAAATTCGAAAGTGCCCTGGATCTTAGTGTGGGGTGTGAGTCTGCCTCCATTTAGGGGCAAAATTATCCAGTTGTCTGCCTCTCTGGGAGCTATGAGAGGTGACTAGGAGAGAGCCAAGTTCAGAGGAGAGTGTTCTGACTGCCTAGGAACTAGGTGTGCTGTGTTTCTCTTCTCCACCCAGCACCCCAGACTCTAAGCAGCAGTGTGGAGGAGAATGAGACCCTAGGGGTCTTTAGGGTTAGCCAGGCTCTGTAAGGGAGATTCAGAGAGGATTTGAAGGGGAAAAGTGGCTGAGATAATGAAAAGAACTTGAGTTTGACCGAATGTCCTTTTGAGAGAGCCTCAGATTCTTTTTTTAAAATTTTATTTATTTATTTATTTGTTTGTTTGTTTGTTTGTTTGTTTTTGGCTGTGTTGGGTCTTCGTTTCTGTGCGAGGGCTTTCTTTAGTTGCGGCAAGCGGGGGCCACTCTTCATCGTGGTGCGCGGGCCCCTCACTATCGCGGCCTCTCTTGTTGCGGAGCACAGGCTCCAGACGCTCAGGCTCAGTCGTTGTGGCTCATGGGCCTAGTTGCTCTGCGGGCATGTGGGATCTTCCCGGACCAGGGCTCGAATCCGTGTCCCCTGCATTGGCAGGCAGACTCTCAACTACTGCATCACCAAGGAAGCCCTCGGATTTTTATAACCAGATTGGATTGCAGAATTCATTGGACTGGACTAAAATTTGAGTAGGCCAGGGATGGAAAATGTGATGTTTTTCTACTGGTTCATGTTTCAGAACAAAATGTGCAGCTGTGAGAAGAAAGCTAGCTCTGTGTTTTGCTATGGCAGAGATGAGATTCCTCATCCAGGCTGACAATTATGATAATTTTCTTATTATAAAAATAATACATATTTCTTGCAGAAAATACACTTGTCATGACTTTTGATTTTTCTATATTTTTGGTTGTTAGTTTCAGTTTATTTGGGGAATTAAATAGAGAAGATAGGGTCTAGGTCACCTAGAATAAGATGACTTTCACTGTTATGTTGAGCCCACGTGCACAATTAAGATTTCCTTGACTTTGGATGACTAAGAGAATTGAAAGGTATTTTTTTGAGGTGATCCATTAGGGGAAAATATCTATGTGGAAAAGTAGAGAAGGAGCAGGCATTGACCATCCACTGTAGGAGGGCAGAGCTAACATTTCTTTAGAATTGCTCCATACCCTTCTGAGTTCCCAGTGGGGGGAAGACATGGCAACTTTTCTTGACTGAATTCACATATTTTGAGCTGTATGATCTAATCATGATGAAGACGGTTTATATTTGAACTAATTCCTTCTGCTCAATTATGTCACATAAATGGGTCATGTCATCCAAGAAATGATGACTCAGAAGGCTAACAAGTCACAGAAAGATTGTCAATGATATATTGGAGCTCAAAGGTAATGAACAGCCTGACTGGCATACGGGTGCATTTAATGGTGTTTTGAGCCCCTTACCGTATTCAAGGAAAATGTGTTTGTCTAAAACACCTCATTTAATCCTCACGAGAACATTACTGGCTTCATTTTACAGAGGAGTAAATCAAGGCTTCAAGATATTTAATAACTTTCTCAAAGTCTCTGAAAAAATGAGTAGCAAATCTACCCCAATAGCCTTGCTCTTAATGAGTTTTTCAATATTTGGCTGGGTTATCTGTAGTTTGGAATGTGACTTTGCTGTCAGATCATATTTTAATCTAGAAGCAAAGTTATATTCCCCAGAGATCCAGATGGTTATAAATGCAGATTTTTAAATAAATCCAAACTCATTAAGCAAGGTTCCCATTGTATAGTTTGGTGTCAAGCACAGAAAGGATAGAGTTTTTTATTTTTCAGGTATTTAGCTAACAATAATGAGTACCAGGAGGAATGCTGATGGGTGAACTTGCTTAAGATAAAGGAGCAGGAGCACAGGCTTTGGTGGGAAGATATATTCATGTCAACAGTTTTCAGTCCACTCACTGCATGCATGCTGGCAGTGGTCTTTGTGTATCTGTGCCCAGGATGCATCTTTTGAGCTGAACCTAGTTTTAGGTTCTTGCATTTATGGGAAGGATGGTCTATTTGAACTACAACATGTCTCAGAAGGAATGTAGGCATGCAAAGATACAGTCTTGGTGTTCCAGGTGAAGAAAGTCCAGGAGATTTTGTCTTCATGTCTCAGTTTTTTCAGCTGCTATAACAAAAATACTATGGATAAGTGAAAAGAGCCTTTTTAAACTCAACGGTGTGGCTCACAGGGTCTTGGTGCACCAGTCGGGTGTCAGAACTGAGCCTCTGAGGTGGGGAGGTGGGAGAGCCAAGTTCAGGACACTGGTCCACCAGAGACCTCCTGGCTCCACATAATATCAAATGGCAAAAGCTCTCCCAGAGATCACCATCTCAATGCTAAGATCCAGCTCCACTCAATGACCAGCAAGCTACAGTGCTGGACACCCTATGCCAAACAACTAGCAAGACAGGAACACAACACCACCCATTAGCAGAGAGACTGCCTAAAATCATAAGGTCACAGACACCCCAAACACACCACTGGGCACAGTCCTGCCCACCAGAAAGACAAGACCCAGCCTCTTCCACCAGAACACACACACCACTCCCCTTCACCAGGAAGCCTACACAACCCACTGAACCAAACTTACCCACTGGGTGCAGACACCAAAAACAATGGGAGCTACGAACCTACAGCCTGCATAAAGGAGAACCCAAACACAGTAAGTTAAGCAAAATGAGAAGACAGAGAAATACACAGCAAGTGAAGGAGCAAGGCAAAAACCCACCAGACCAAACCATGAAGAGGAAATAGGCAGTCTACCTGAAAAAGAATTCAGAGTAATGATAGCAAAGGTGATCCAAAATCTTGGAAATAGAATGGAGAAAATAAAAGAAATGTTTAAGGACCTAGAAGAACTAAAGAGCAAACAAACAATGATGAACAACACAATAAATGAAGTTAAACATTCTCTAGAAGGAATCAATAGCAGAATAACTGAGGCAGAGGAATGGATAAGTGACCTGGAAGATAAAATAGTGGAAATAACTACTGCAGAGCAGAATAGAGAAGAAAGAATGAAAAGAATTGAGGACAGTCTCAGAGACCTCTGGGACAACATTAAATGCACCAACATTCAAATTATAGGTGTTCCAGAAGAAGAAGAGAAAAAGAAAGGGACTGAGAAAATATTTCAGGAGATTATAGTTGAAAACTTCCCAAATATGGGAAAGGAAATAGTCAATCAAGTCCAGGAAGTGCAGAGTCCCATACAGGATAAATCCAAGGAGAAACATGCCAAGACACACATTAATCAAACTGTCAAAAATTAAATACAAAGAAAAAATATTAAAAGCTGCAAGGAAAAAGCAACAAATAACATACAAGGGAATCCCCATAACGTTAACAGCAGATCTTTCAGCAGAAACTCTGCAAGCCAGAAGGGAGTGGCAGGACATATTTAAAGTGATGAAAGGGAAAAATCTATAACCAAGTTTACTCTACCCAACAAGGATCTCATTTAGATTTGACTGAGAAATTAAAACATTTTCACACAAGCAAAAGCTGAGAGAGTTCAGCACCACCAAACCAGCTTTACAGTAAATGCTAAAAGAACTTTTCTAGGCAGGAAACACAAGAGAAGGAAAAGACCTACAATAACAAACCCAAAACAATTAAGAAAATGGTAATAGGAACATACATATTGATAATTACCTTAAACGTGAATGGATTAAATGCTCCAACCAAAAGACACAGGGTTGCTGAATGAATACAAAAACAAGACCCATATATATGCTGTCTACAAGAGACCCACTTCAGACCTAGGGAAACATACAGACTGAAAGTGAGGGGGTGGAAAAAGATATGCCATGCAAATGGAAATCAAAAGAAAGTTGGAGTTGCAATTCTCATATCAGACAAAATAGACTTTAAAATAAAGACTGTTACAAGAGACAAAGAAGGACACTACATAATGATCAAGGGATCAATCCAAGAAGAAGATATAACAATTGTAAATATTTATGCACCCAACATAGGAGCACCTCAGTACATAAGGCAAATAACAGCCATAAAAGGGGAAATCAACAGTAACACAATAATAGTAGGGGACGTTAACACCCCACTTTCACCAATGGACAGATCATCCAAAATAAAAATAAATAAGGAAACACAAGCTTTAAATGATACATTAAACAAGGTGGACTTAATTAATATTTAAAGGACATTCCATCCAAAAACAACAGAATACACTTCTTCTCAAGTGCTCATGGAACATTCTCCAGGATAGATCACATCTTGGGTCACAAATCAAGCCTTGGTAAATTTAAAAAATTGAAATCATATCAAGTATCTTTTCCGACCACAACACTATGAGACTAGTTATCAATTACAGGAAAAAGTCTGCAAAAAATACAAACACATGGAGGCTAAACAATACACTACTTAATAACGAAGTGATCACTGAAGAAATCAAAGAGGAAATAAAAAAATACCTAGGGCTTCCCTGGTGGTGCAGTGGTTGGGAGTCCGCCTGCCGATGCAGGGGACGCGGGTTCGTGCCCCGGTCCGGGAGGATCCCACATGCCGTGGAGCGGCTGGGCCCGTGAGCCATGGCCGCTGAGCCTGCGCGTCCGGAGCCTGTGCTCCACAGCGGGAGAGGCCACAACAGTGAGAGGCCCGCGTACCGCAAAAAAAAAAAAAAAAAAAAAAAACCTAGAAACAAATGACAATGGAGACACAACGACCCAAAACCTATGGGATGCAGCAAAAGCAGTTCTAAGGGGGAAGTTTATAGCAATACAATCCCACCTTAAGAAACAGGAAACATCTCGAATAAACAACCTAACCTTGCACCTAAAGCAATTAGAGAAAGAAGAACAAAAACACCCCAAAGTTAGCAGAAGGAAAGAAATCTTAAAAATCAGATCAGAAATAAATGAAAAAGAAATGAAGGAAATGATAGCAAAGATCAATAAAGCTAAAAGCTGGTTCTTTGAGAAGATAAACAAAATTAATAAACCATTAGCCAGACTAATCAAGAAAAAGGAGAAGACTCAGATCAATAGAATTAGAACTGAAAAAGGAGAAGCAACAGCTGACACTACAGAAATACAAAGGATCATGAGAGATTACTACAAGTAACTCTATGTCAATAAAATGGACAACCTGGAAGAAATGGACAAATTCTTAGAAAAGCACAACCTTCTGAGACTGAACCAGGACGTAAGAGAAAATATAAACAGACCAATCACAAGCACTGAAATTGAAAATGTGATTAAAAATCTTCCAACAAACAAAAGCCCAGGGCCAGATGGCTTCACAGGCGAATTCTATCAAACATCTAGAGAAGAGCTAACACCTATCCTTCTAAAACTCTTCCAAAGTATAGCAGAGGGAGGAACACTCCCAAACTCATCCTACGAGGCCACCCTCACCCTGATACCAAAACCAGACAAAGATGTCCCCAAAAAAGAAAATTATAGGCTAATATCACTGTTGAACATACATGCAAAAATCCTCAACAAAATACTAGTGAACAGAATCCAACAACACATTAAAAGGATCATACACCATGATCAAGTGGAGTTTATCCCAGGATTGCAAGGATTCTTCAACATATGCAAATCAGTCAATGTGATACACCATATTAACAAATTGAAGGAGAAAAACCATACGATCATCTCAATAGATGAAGAAAAAGCTTCTGACAAAGTTCAACACTGATTTATGATAAAAACCCTCCAGAAAGTAGGCATAGAGAGAACTTACCTCAATATAATAAAGGCTATTTATGACATACCCACAGCCAACATCTTCCTCAATGGTGAAAAACTGAAACCATTTCCACTAAGATCAGGAACAAGACAAGGTTGCCCACTCTCACCACTATTATTCAACATAGTTTTGGAAGTTTTAGCCACAGCAATCAGAGAAGAAAAAGAAATAAAAGGAATCCACATCAGAAAAGAAGAAGTAAAACTGTCACTGTTTGCAGATGACATGATACTATACATAGAGAATCCTAAGGATGCTACCAGAAAACTGCTAGAGCTAATCAATTAATTTGGTAAAGTAGCAGGATACAAAATTAATGCACAGAAATCTCTTTCATTCCTATACACTAATGATGATAAATCTGAAAGAGAAATTAAGGAAACACTCCCATTTCCCATTGCAACAAAAAGAATAAAATACCTAGGAATAAACCTCACTAAGGAGACAAAAGACCTGTATGCAGAAAACTATAAGACACTGATGAAAGAAACTAAAGATGTTACAAACAGATAAAGAGATATACCATGTTCTTGGATTGGAAGAATAAACATTTTGAAAATGACTATACTACCCAAAGCAATCTACAGATTCAATGCAATCCATATCAAACTACCAATGGCATTTTTCACAGAACTAGAACAAAACATTTCACATTTTGTATGGAAACACAAAAGACCCCAAATAGTCAAAGCAATCTTGAGAAAGAAACACCGAGCTGGAGGAATCAGGCTCCCTGACTTCAGACTATACTACAAAGCTACAGTAATCAAGACAGTATGGTACTGGTACAAAAACAGAAATATAGATCAATGGAACAGTATAGAAAGCCCAGAGATAAACCCATGCACATATGGTCACCTTATTTCTGATAAAGGCAGCAAGAACATACAATGGAGAAAAGACAGCCTCTTCAATAAGTGGTGCTGGGAAAACTGGACAGCTACATGTAAAAGAATGAAATTAGAGCACTCCTTAACACCATACACAAAAATAAACTCAAAATGGATTAAAGACCTAAATGTAAGGCCAGACACTATCAAACTCTTAGAGGAAAACACACTCAGAACACTCTATGACATCAATCACAGCAAGATCCTTTTTGACCCACCTCCTAGAGAAATGGAAATAAAAACAAAAATAAACAAATGGGACCTAATGGAACTTAAAAGCTTTTGCACAGCAAAGGAAAACATAAACAAGATGAAAAGACAACCCTCAGAATGGGAGATAATATTTGCAAACAAAGCAACCGACAAAGGATTAATCTCCAAAATTTACAAACAGCTCATGCAGCTCAATATCAAAAAACAAACAACCCAATGCAAAAATGGGCAGAAGACCTAAAGAGACATTTCTGCAAAGAAGATATACAGATTGCCAACAAACACATGAAAGGATGCTCAACATCACCAACAATTAGAGAAATACAAATCAAAACTACAATGACGTATCACCTCACACAGGTCAGAATAGCCATCATCAAAAAAATCTACAAACAATAAATGCTGGAGAGGGTGTGGAGAAAAGGGAACCCTCTTGCACTGTTGGTGGGAATGTAAATTGATACAGCCACTATGGAGAACAGTATGGAGGTTCCTTAAAAACTAAAAATAGAACTACCATACAACCCAGCAATCCCACTACTGGAAATATACCCTGAGAAAACCATAATTCAAAAAGTGTCATGTACCACAATAATTTACAATAGCCAGGACATGGAAGCAACCTAAGTGTCCGTCCACAGATGAATGGATAAAGATGTGGCACATATATACAATGGAATATTACTCAGCCATAAAAAGAAGCAAAATTGAGTAATTTGTAGTGAGGTGGATGGACCTAGAGTCTGTCATACAGAGTGAAGTAATTCAGAAAGAGAAAAACAAATACTGTATGCTAACACATATATATGGAATCTAAAAAGAAAAGGTTCTGAAGAACCTAGGGGCAGGACAGGAATAAAAACACAGACATAAAGAATGGACTTGAGGACACAGAGAGGGGAAAGGGTAAGCTAGGATGAAGTGAGAGAGTGGCACAGACATATATACACTACCATATGTAAAATAGCTAGTGGGAAGCAGCCACATAGCACAGGGAAATCAGCTCGGTGCTTTGTGTCTACCTAAAGGGGTGGGATAGGAGTGTGGGAGGGAGACGCAAGAGGGAGGAGATATGAGGGTATATGTGTATATATAGCTGATTCACTTTGTTGTAAAGCAGAAACTAACACACCATTATAAAGCAATTATACTCCAATAACGATGTTTAAAAAAAAAAAAGCTTTTGAGTGAACACTTCGGGAATTTTTTTTTTTTTTTTTTTTTTTTTTTTTTTTGCGGTACGCGGGGCTCTCACTGTTGTGGCCTCTCCCGTTGCGGAGCACAGGCTCCGGGCGCGCAGGCTCAGCAGCCATGGCTCACGGGCCCAGCCGCTCCGTGGCATGTGGGATCCTCCCAGACCGGGGAACGAACCCGTGTCCCCTGCATCGGCAGGCGGACTCTCAACCACTGCGCCACCAGGGAAGCCCTGGGAATAATTTTTTTTTAAATACTATGTACTGGTTGGCTTAAACAACAAACATTTATTTCTCACCGTTCGAAGGCTGGGAAGTCCAAGATCAAGGTGCCTGTAGATTCAGTGTCTGGTGAGGACCTGCTTCCTGGTTCACAGATGGCTGTCTTCTCACATGGTGGAAGGGGCAAGGGAGTTCTTTGGGGTCTCTCTTTTATAAGAGACTGATCCCTAATCACCTCCCAAAGGCCCCACCTCCAAATACCATCACATCGGGGATCAGATTTCAGCATATGAATTCTGGGGGGTCATGTACCTTCAGGCTAGCACCCCACGAGGGAGGTAACCATCCTGGGGACTACACTCTGCTCCATATGTTAGATCTTTTCACTCCATGCGGTGGGGTGAGAATATGCATGACACCCAGCCCTTGTGAGTCCTGGGAGTTATTCTGACTGCTTCCAGAGGTTCTTTCCCAGCCTGGTTCGTTTTCTTACACACGTGAACAGAGCAGTGTTCAGCCAAAGACACAAGAACAGCCCCCTGCTGATCTCTGGCTCTCTCTCTTTGTTTTCTCTTCTCCAGGAAATTTCCATGCAAATCCTAGTCTCCAGCCCTCCAGCCCAGACTCCACACTCGGCCTCCTCAATTCCACGAGGCCACCAGACTTGTCTTTGCTCCCCTTCATATACTTATAACCAGTGGACGTCTCCAGGCAGTGAGTTGGGGTATTCTTAGGGCTCACTTCATTTGTTTCTCTTCTTGTGGGAATCACTGTCCTGTGCTGTATATTGTTCAGTTTCTGAAAACTCTGGGTTCATGCATTTTATCTGCCTTCCTCAGCTGGATCAGAACCCTGATCTCTCTTTTTCTCTCATGGCTGAAAGTAGGAGTCTCCCTCATCTTATTTTTAAAACTTGATTCAGAGTTGCCTTTCCAGAAAGATTTCCCCAGAAATTCATGTTTATTCTCTAACTTCTGGGTGATTACCTCTCAGATCCCCACCCCTGAGTCCAGTTGCCAATTGAAATAATCTTCTTTACTTCTAGATGCACAAACTCACCTCCAAGTCACAACCAGTCTGTAAGACAAGTGTGATCATTGTGCTTTTTATGGTCAGTTAACTAAGACCCAGAGGGCTTAAATTACTTGCCCAAGGTAACACAGCAGTGGTAAAGACAGAACTCAGATCCACATCCTTTGACTTTTCATGACCCATATTGAAAAAAATTCCATAAAGAATAAAGGGTTAGGGCTTCCCTGGTGGCGCAGTGGTTGAGAGTCCGCCTGCCGATGCAGGGGACCCGGGTTCGTGTCCCGGTCCGGGAGGATCCCACGTGCCGCAGAGTGGCTGGGCCCGTGAGCCATGGCCGCTGAGCGTGTGCATCCGGAGCCTGTGCTCCGCAACGGGAGAGGCCACAACAGTGAGAGGCCCGCGTACTGCCAAAAAAAAAAAAAAAAGAAAAAAAAGAAAAGTAAAAGAATAAAGGGTTAGATGGAAAAAAATGAGAAGATAAAAAACTAGAAGAAAATATACATGGCTATTTATCTTACCTCTAGAGGTAAACAAAGGTAAGGAGTAAAAGACAGACTGTTTGGTTGTAGGACTGTACCAGAGCCAAAGCAGACTTGTGGATTTAGGCATTTACTTTTCTCCTCATTTTACCTCATTGATACTGTTATTATACTGTGATAAATATATATTTATATAAACTTTCCCTCCCTCTCCCATCTCGAATGTTTTCTTTAAGATAGAATTTTCAGAACCAGAATTTAGGAATAATGTTTATGTGTAACCTTAATATTCTTTACAGATATTTCTGAAAAGTTGGAACCAATCAATATCCTCATCAGTGTATATGAGGATGCAGATGGCATTAAATGTTTACTAAAATTTGGATCATCATTTTTGTCTCTGCTGATTTTGCCAGTTTGCAAAAAAATGGCCTCCTATTTTGTGGTACATTTTTCCCCCTCATTTCTGGCATGGCTGTACATTGTTTTAAAATCATATTAGGAATTTATTTGTATTTTTTGTTTGATGGGAGAATCTAAGTGTTTTTTAAAAGTTTTTTTTTATCTGATCTGTAGAAGATAATTACATAGCAAGGACATTGTCATATTTGCTGTAAAAATATTAAGAATAAATTTATTTAACTAAAACTTTCATGTAAGAAATGGAGATTGCCTTAGAGAAGCCTTGATATTGAAATAGCAGGTTAGAAGAAACAAGGTCTGTACCTGCCTGAAATAAACATCTCTTCTGTCAGTTTACTCTATCTGCCTAATTTTCCAGATTTTATCTTGTATGTCTCTGGCTTTCTCCCCACCCCATCCATACCCTCCATCTTTGAGCTGCAACTCCTCCTGTAAGTGGGATTTGGAGTATAAACACATGGTAATCGCCTTTGATCCCATTTTCATCTCTCTCTCCTCCCCCTCTAGACTCTTCTTACGCAGTAAGTATCATAAGAGTCACGGGATGGGCCTGTGAACCATCTGCCATTAGAGAGACAGAAGCTGAAAAGAAATCCTGCGTAGATTAGAGGCTGTCTCCTTCTGTCTCTTAAACAAGCACAACTTGGATTCGAACTGCAGTATGAACAAGAGAGGTAAGCTCAGTGTTCGGGCCATTTAATGTACATACAATTAGCATTGCACGGTTGAAGAATTCCCCCAAGGGACCAGGACGAGCATCTGTCCATGAATATCTCAGTGGAATCTTTTATATGGAATCTCCAGAGAGGAAGAGCAGATCATACCATTAAACAAGTCAGAAAGGTAAAGACAGTGACATAAAATATATGTAGAAAATCTGTTTTACATGGCCATATCCTTGCCAGGTGAAAAAGCCACCCACTCATTCATTCATTTATTCATTCAACATGCACACACAGCATGTCCAGTGCAGACAGTGACAGGTATGTGCAGGAGTGGATCCAAGTCATGGTTCCTATGAAAGCTCACAGTTTAACGGAGGAGACCAGACAAGTAAATAAATAATGGTCCACTATAACTGTAATGATGACCTTTGCAAGTGACATAGCTTGACTAGAATTCTAGCCTGGGAAACTCACTAACTGTGTAACCTTGGGCTTAAATTTTCTGAAGATTTAATCCATCATTTGTAATATATGGATAACAATATCTATCACTGAGCCGTTTCTATCAGAGTTAAACACATAATAACAACTTCAGGGACTATATTCAAGAGGCATTTAATAGGTGATTAAAAACAAAGGTATGTCCAAAGTAAAATGATAATTCAGAAAAGCTGCTCAACAAGAAAAGTCATCCCAGAGATATTTGAACTGGATTTTGAGGGAAATGTAGGAGTTTGCTAAGTAGATAAGGCAGAGAGGCAGTTGCAGACAGAGAAATGAGCACACATAATATCTGAGAAGCATGAAATCACAACCATTTTGGGTCAATATTCCAAAGAAGACATGTGGTAAAGGTGGGATGTCAGCAGGGGAGTGTGGCAGATTATTTGTCATGAGGTTTCACATACGGTCATGGTCCATGAAATAGCCCTTTAGGCTGAGCAAGCCTAGGAACTTGCTTTTTATCAGTGTACTGTGATAGGCTTAGATCTTCAGAGAGACTCACATTAGTCCAACTTCTGATAGACTGATATATAACCAGAAAGCCTGTGTATCTTTCCATTGAGAAATCTAACTAATAGTAAGGATTGGGTGCTTTCATCAGCACACAGAGCACAGAAGGTGGCTTCTCAGCTAAGACAGCCTGAGGTACACTTCTCCCTAATAAGCAGAGTCTATGGGGCACTAGTGTTCTCTCTCTCCTGGATAGGGATGTCACCAAGGCCAAAAGATGCCTCCCTGAATCTTTGTCATGCTGACAAATGACTGACCCTTATGGTTGAAAATAGAATCCAAGTTTCTTGAGACTGTCAACCCATTCATTTAGATCATGGTTATGTCTTGCTTCCATCTGGAAGACAGTACCCTGCAGATGACCCTGTGTGTCTTTGCTCTAAGCCTTCAGCTAGCTTGTTCATCACTGTATCTACACTTCCTGGAACAGCATCTGTCTGCATTAGCACTCAGCAAATATTGCTTAACAAATGAACAAGTTATTGGGTTCACTTTATATCAATTTTATACCTAAACTTTCAGAATGCTATCTTTCGGTTAGTTGGGGGTGACCTCACTCTTGGCCTCTTTCCTCCATGTACCTCCTACAACCTGGTGGACCTAGAATTTAGAGAATATGGCAGGGGGAGCTGATGGAAGACTTCAGGGGAGAAGGCTAGGGTCTACAGAGTCTTGTATTTTAAGCCAAGGAATGATAATCAGAGGCCCAAGTTTATTGTACCTACCTGTTCTTCACAGAAACAACTACCTTTTATCCTGTGTTCAGTAATTCTAGCTTCTCTAACAGATAAGCCCTGAATTGCAGAGTTTTAACACTATTAAGTTGGATTTTCACTCACTCCTGGTCCAGGGTGGGTGTTTGGTGGGTGTCTTCTATGCAATGATTCAGGGATCCAAGCTCTTTCTATCTACGCTCTGCCATCGTGGTTGTTTACATATAGTTCCCCGTCCAGCAGCATCAACATCACGGGGAACATGTAAGAAATGCTAATTCCTGGGTCCTGAATCAGAAACTCTGGGGATGGGGCCCAGCCATCTGTGTGTTAACAAGTCCTCCAGGTGATTTTTATAAACATTAACGACTTAGAACCATATTACTAAAGGAGGGCGGTGTAATTTTGGTAACTTGAATTGGAATTTGTTCCAAAGAGATAATGTTGCTATGAGAAATTAGATACAGTAGGAATGGTAATTGTACCACTATTCAATACATTTTTGTTGAGTTCTGTGTGCCACACCCCATGGTAGGCACTGTAGATACACTGATGATCAAGATGGTGATCTATTACTACTCTACTTCAGATATGTTGGATCAAATATGCTTTTATTGGCTTATCTGGGTACTTAGATTGGTACCCAATTAATAGATGTTCAGGCAATTAATAGATGTTTATCAAAAGAAAATGAATGATGAGTGAATCATTTTGTCCTCTTGGGATCCTGAGTTCAAACCCTGGAAAAGAAGGAATTGGACTTCAAATTAATCCTTTGGGCCCCTTCCTGATGTATTTTAGTAAAATACATCTCTAATATTTAGAGGGAAACCTCCCTGGTGGGTAGCCTTCTTGGCTGTTTCTGCTGCCTATGGTCACAGAAAATGTTTAAAAAAGAATATTCTGGAGCAAAGCCCCAATCCACAGATAGAGAGGGGATTTCTTAGGTTAGGATAATAATGATAACAGTACTGGTAATAATAACCAAAGTTAACAATTAGTGGTCCCTGCCTAAGAGGCAGGCATTTTACATGCGTTATTTTACAGAATCCTCACAACCTTTGAGGTAGTTACTGTTGTTTATCCATAGTAGAGATAAAGATACCAAGATTGAGAAGTTCAACAAATTGACCAAAGTCACACATTTAGTAAGTGGGAAGATGGGGATTCCAGCTCAGGCTTTGTGTGTTTCTAAAGCCTGGGTGCTTAACTTCTAGCTTAAACTGTGAAACCAACTTTAAGCTTATGACAATAGAAGTAAACCCTTAGGCTATGGCTGGGAAGGAACTGGATTAGAGGGGGAAGAAAGTACTTAAAGCTTCTGTAGCACATTGATAGCAGATGTGTGGGTTAGTGAGAGAGAGGCCCTTTGCGAAAGATTCGCAAGAAGAGAAGAGCTTCTATAATCAGACAGAGCAAGTCCCGGGCATTTACATGCCTGGGTCCTGGCAGAGGTCCCGCCTACAGACTGCAAGCCTTTGGACAAATCAATTAACCTTCATGAGCTTTACAAGCATGTGGCCTATAAAAGGATGTTGATACCTTTAGTGACTGTCTTGCATGGGCATTATGAGGGTCCAGTGAAAAAAACCATAGCGCATATAAAAATGGTACCCATGGAAGTCGTTCTTAGAAAGTAGAGCTTTGTTATAGACCTTAACACAAAGCCATGGACATTGTCAGGGTGGATTGGAAAAGGAGATCCCTGAGTTGGGCTTGAAAATTTGTCCAAATTCCACAGACAGATGAGAAAAGGACAGTCGCTGCAGAGAGAGACTAACTCATGCAGAACCGTGGAGGCATATAGCAACACGGTGTGTCTGGCAAATAGTAATTGACTTGCTTGAGTGGGAGTATGAGATGTGGCTTGGGGATGAGCAGAAGACAAGCAGAGAGAGAGACAAGGCCTAGGGATGCCTCTGATGTTTTCCCGAAGAATGAAACATCAGTGTACTTATATTGAAATGAAAACAAAAATATTGCTGAAGTATAAGTGAGAAAGTGTTATGTGCAAATCCTCTGCAAGCTCCAGGGCACCAGTCCAAACATTAGTTATTGCTTTTGCTACCCGTGTTGTCAAGTTACAGCAAGCCAGGCCTTGCCATCCTTAAAAGACTGCGTGTGCATCACTTCAAATGGTCACAGGAGATGCTAAAAGGAAAAAAAAAAAAAAAAAAGCATCTAAGGGGAGGAGGGAAACCTTCTCAATCCAAATTGAGGATGATTTATTACCATGAGTAATCAATCGTAGTAGGTCCACATCAATTTTATATCTAATTTAAAAATTTGAGGTCTCAATGTGCTCATTAAAGAATATAATGGATTTACATATTTTAATTATGTTTTATGGATTGTGAACATAATGTAATTAAGAGACTTTTCAGGAGGCATGATGAATGAACAGGGTGGCCCAGAATATGGCAGGAGACACCACACCGAGTGAAGTCGGGTGAGAGGAGTCCAGCCCACGGCGGAAGGCCCAGGTCAGAGCATCGGGACGACATTCACGGCGATGGGAGCCTCACGATGCTGCCTCTCCAGCCTCTCTCACGTCTGCCCTTCCTCACCTTCTCCTGTGCTGCTGCCTGAGTTTACAAATCCATTAGCTCTTTTATTTTTAAATATGGTTAAAAAAAAACCCACATAACATAGAACCCACCATCTCAACCATTTTAAAATTTACAGTTGGTAGTGTTAAGTATATTCACATTGTCGCACCACAGATCTGAATTTTTTTCATCTTGCAAAACTGAAACCCTATACCCAGTAAACAACAAACACTCATTCACCCCTCCCCCCAGCCCCTGGCACCCACCATGTGACTTTCTGTGTCTATGAACTGACCACTCTAGGTGACTCACCTAAGTGAAATTATTCAGTATTTGTCTTTTTTTGGTGTGACTGGTTTATTTCACTCAGCATCATGTCCTCAAGCTTCACCCATGTTGTAGCATGTGACAGGATTTCCTTCCCTTTTAAGGCTGAATAATATTCATTGTATGTATATGCCACATTTTCTTTATCCATTCATCCATTTTTTTTTTTGGCCATGCCCCACAGAGGCCTGCGGGATCTTAGTTCCCCGAACAGAGATCAAACCCGTGCCCCCTGCATTGGAAGAGTGGAGGCTTAACCACTGGACCGCCAGGGAAGTCGCTATCCATTCATCCTTTGATGGACATTTGATAGCCCTGTTTTCTCTGCACGGTTATTATGACTCTCAGTTTGCGCCCAGCCTCAGTCTCAGGATTCCTTAGACTCACATCAGCCCACAGTGGGCCTTTTCTTGGATAACCAGGCCACTCCCCTGTTTAAAATCTGTTGATCCCTGGACAGTTGTCACTCCTTAGTGTGACTTATGCTGCTCTCACCATCTGGCCCCTTTGCCTTGCAGTTCTGGCCCCCACTCAGCCATGCAGTCCACCTGTCCAGGCTAGGCCACCTCTACCTAACGTTCACCATTTTCAACCACATTTGCACTTTCACACATCCAGGGTCTGTGCCTGGAATGTCCGAGTCCACTACTTGTGAGGCCCTTCTGGATCCACCATCCTCTAGGCCATCTCCTAATCAAACAAAGAAGAGTCTAGGACGGGTTGGTCAACCACGGCCAGTGGGCCAATCTGGCCCTCTGCCTGTTTCTATAAAGTTTTATTGGGACACAACCATGCCCATTGTTTACGTATTGTCTGTGGCTGCTTTGCCACTACAATTCAAAGCTCTTTAAAGAAAACATTGGCCGACCCCCGCTCCAGGCCATCTCTTACATTCAAATCCATCTTTGCTACTTCCTAGCTATGATTTTGGGTAAGTCAACATTTCTGAAAGTGGATAATGATGATAATAATTTATAGCTTTGATTATTATTGTTACCACTTTCCAGCTTTATTGTGAAGACTGAGCTAATACCTATAAAGCCCTTGACACACAGTTGCTAGGATGGCTGTTAAGGCAACAAGGTCATCTGTTTTAGCTTATAAAACAGACACAGCACGATCCCAAGCAGTGGCTACAGCCCAGACTTCTCTTGCCTCGAAGGCAGCGAGGCATGTAAAAACTTAGGGTCCAGGGCTTCCCTGGTGGCGCAGTGGTTGAGAGTCCGCCTGCCGACGCAGGGGACATGGGTTCGTGTTCTGGTCCGGGAAGATTCCACATGCCAGGGAGCAGCTGGGCCCGTGAGCCATGGCCGCTGAGCCTCCACGTCCGGAGCCTGTGCTCCGCAACAGGAGAGGCCACAACAGTGAGAGGCCCACGTACTGAAAAAAAAAAAAAAAAAAAAAAATTAGGGTCCAAATTCTAGATCACACCTATTTTTAATGTGAACTTGGAAACTCCGATTTTCTCATCTGCCAAATGAGGAAAATAATACCCGGCCTTCAGGTTTATCGTGGGGATTCAAAGCAGCAAGGATTTGAATTGTGATTTATGGATGAAAAGCCTACTGCACACGGCAGCAGAAAGCAGATACTCAGAAGAGCGCAGTTTCTTTCTTCTTCTTCCAGTCTGCCTTCTAATCGCCTGCTTTGTTCAATTATCTTTACAACACTCTTCTGCCTATGGAATGAATTGTGAACGGGCTCTTGGGCTGATGCTGCTGGGAGTGCTCCCTCCACTTCTCCGTGTGCTTGTGTGTCTCACTGTTCCTTCTCTCGTGGAATCATCTAGAAATTGTCATTTATATTGACCTGCAATCTCACCCTTTTCCCTTCCTCCCAATTACTATTGGCCTCTAGGGGGAGCTCAAGACTTCATCATTCTTGCTGGCCGGGGTCAATGGCAGAGTACAGAGTCAGAGTCAACTAACAGATATTTGGTAATTATTTGCTGAATGAAGGGAGAAATGCATGGGAGGATGGGTATCAGAGAAGAGGGTAAAGCTTGGCTTCTGAAGGCTTTTTCTCAGTTAAAATTTTACATTTTGGGGATTCTCTCTTCTTTGCTTCATATTTGGCTCTGAGGGCCCTAATTTGAAAGTGTTCCTCAACTTGGATGGAAGCAAATCCACCCTTTATCCTTCCCCCCATCCCTCATTAGAAAGATAGGCACCAACGAAAGTGGGAATCAAAGGCAAAAACAGCCTGGTAGGCGTGGGTGCTGAGGCCAGCTATTCCAGAACCAGTGCAGAAGCATTCCCAGCCCAGAAACACTTACCTTCATTTTCTTCACCTCAGATCATCCTCAGCATGGGAGGTCTTGAGACCCAGAATTGGAATCTTACAGGAAAGAGACCAAGTTAGCCACTGAGCCTTGGATCCTTGTTCAATTTGGACAAAAACACCGTGTAACACAGAAACCGTCAGATCCAATTTATCTGATGGCTATGCTGGTGTTTAAGAACATAAGTTCCAAGTAGAAATAAAGTGTTTATAGCCTGAAATTGCCTCTGTCTCCTGAGGATGACTTAAGTCATGGTTCATGGGTTGGTCAAGGACTTTGAGTTCTGATTCTTAGCTCCGTCATATTTTTTGTTCTGTCTCCCTATCTTGGAAGCAAACAAAAGGATGGGTGCATAAGCAAGAAGAACTACAATTCTGCAGCCTGCAGAACAAAATCCACATTCACAGAAAGATAGACAAGATGAAAAGGCAGAGGGCTATGTACCAGATGAAGGAACAAGATAAAACCCCAGAAAAACAATTAAATGAAGTGGAGATAGTCAACCTTCCAGAAAAAGAATTCAGAATAATGATAGTGAAGATGATCCAGGACCTTGGAAAAAGAATGGAGGCAAAGATCGAGAAGATGCAAGAGATGTTTAACAAAGATCTAGAAGAATTAAAGAACAAATAAATAGAGATGAACAATACAATAACTGAAATGAAAAATACACTAGAAGGAAACAATAGCAGAATAACTGAGGCAGAAGAACGGATAAATGACCTAGAAGACAGAATGGTGGAATTCACTGCTGCTGAACAGACTAAAGAAAAAAGAATGAAAAGAAATGAAGACAGCCTAAGAGACCTCTGGGACAACATTAAATGCAACAACATTCACATTATAGGGGTCCCAGAAGGTGAAGAGAGAGAGAAAGGACCTGAGAAAATATTTGAAGAGATTATAGTAAAAAACTTCCCTAACATGGGAAAGGAAATAGCCACCCAAGTCCAGGAAGCACAGAGAGTCCCATACAGGATAAACCCAAGGAGAAACACGCTGAGACACTTAGTAATCAAATTGGCAAAAATTAAAGACAAAGAAAAATTATTGAAAGCAGCAAGGGAAAAAAGATGAATAACATACAAGGGAACTCCCATAAGTTTAACAGCTGATTTCTCAGCAGAAACTCTACAAGCCAGAAGTGAGTGGCATGATACACTTAAAGTGATGAAAGGGAAAAAAACCTACAACCAAAATTACTCTACCCAGCAAGGATCTCATTCAGATTCAATGGAGAGATCAAAAGCTTTACAGACAAGCAAAAGCTAAGAGAATTCAGCACCACCAAACCAGCTCTACAACAAATGCTAAAGGAACTTCTCTAAGTGGGCAACACAAGAGAAGAAAAGAACCTACAAAAGCAAACCCAAAACAATTAAGAAAATGGTAATAGGAACATACATATCGATAATTACCCTAAACGTGAATGGATTAAATGCTCCAGCCAAAAGACACAGGCTTGCTGAATGGATACAAAAACAAGACCCATATTTATGCTGTCTACAAAAGACCCACTTCAGACCTAGGGACACATACAGACTGAAACTGAGGGGATGGAAAAAGATATTCCATGCAAATGGAAATCAAAAGAAAGCTGGAGTAGCAATACTCATATCACATAAAATAGACTTTAAAATAAAGAATGTTACAAGAGACAAGGAAGGACACTACATAATGATCAAGGGAGCAATCCAAGAAGAAGATATAACAATTATAAATATATATGCACCCAACATTGGAGCACTCAATACATAAGGCAACTGCTAACAGCTATAAAAGAAAATCGACAGCAACACAATAAGAGTGGGGGACTTTAACTGCTCACTTACACCAATGGACAGATCATCCAAACAGAAAATTAATAAGGGAAGACAAGCATTAAATGACACAATAGACCAGATAGATTTAATTGATATTTATAGGACATTCCATCCAAAAACAGCAGATTACACTTTCTTCTCAAGTGTGCAGGGAACATTCTCCAGAATAGATCACATCTTGGATCACAAATCAAACCTCAGTAAATTCAAGAAAATTGAAATCATATCAAGCATCTTTTCTGACACAACACTATGAGATTAGAAATCAATTACAGGGAAAAAACGTAAAAAACACAAACACATGGAAGCTAAACAATACTTTACTAAATAACCAAGAGATCACTGAAGAAATCAAAGAGGAAATCAAAAAATACCTAGAGACAAATGACAATGAAAACACGACGATCCAAAACCTGTGGGATGCAGCAAAAGCAGTTCTAAGAGAGAAGTTTATAGCTATACAAGCCTACCTCAAGAAAAAAGAAAAATCTCAAATAAACAATCTAACGTTATACCTAAAGGAACTAGAGAAAGATGAACAAACATAACCCAAAGTTAGCAGCAGGAAAGAAATCATAAAGATCAGAGAAGAAATAAATGAAATACAAACAAAGAAAACAGTAGCAAAGATCAATAAAACTAAAAGCTGGTTCTTTGAGAAGATAAACAAAATTGATAAACCACTAGCCAGACTCATCAAGAAAGAGGGAGAGGGCTCAAATCAATAAAATTAGAAATGTAAAAGGAGACGTTATAACAGACACCACAGAAATACAAAGCATCCTAAGAGACTACTACAAGCAACCCTATGCCAAAAAAATGGACAATCTGGAAGAAATGGACAAATTCGTAGAAAGGTATAATCTGCCAAGACTGAACCAGGAAGAAATAGAAAATATGAACAGACCAATCACAAGCACTGAAATTGAAACTGTGATAAAATATCTTCCAACAAACAAAAGCCCAGGACCAGATGGCTTCACAGGCGAATTCTATCAAACATTTAGAGAAGAGATAATACCCATCCTTCTCAAACTCTTCCAAAAAAATGCAGAGGAAGGAAAATTCCCAAACTCATTCTATGAGGCCACCATCACCCTGATATCAAAGGCAGACAACGATACTACAAAAGAAGAAAATTACAGACCAATAGCACTGATGAATATACATGCAAAAATCCTCAACAAAATACTAGCAAACAGAATCCAACAACATATTAAAATGATCATACACCATGATCAAGTGGAGTTTATCCCAGGGATGCAAGGATTCTTCAATATACACAAATCAATCAATGTGATACAGCATATTAACAAATTGAAGAACAAAAACCATATAATCATCTCAATAGATGCAGAAAACGCTTTTGACAAAATTCAACACCCATTTATGATAAAAACTCTCCAGAAAATGGGAATAAAGGGAACCTACTTCAACATAATAAAGGCCATATATGACAAACCCACAGCAAACATCATTCTCAATGGTGAAAAACTGAAAGCATTTCCTCTAAGATCAGGAACAAGACAAGGATGTCCACTCTCACCACTATTATTCAACATAGCTTTGGAAGTCCTAGCCATGGAAATCAGAGAAGAAAAAGAAATAAAAGGAATCCAAATCGGAAAAGAAGTGAAGCTGTCACTGTTCACAGATGACATGATACTATACATAGACAATCCTAAAGATGCTACCAGAAAACTACTAGAGCTAATCAATGAATTTGGTAAAGTAGCAGGATACAAAATTAATGCACAGAAATCTCTTGCATTCCCATACACTAATGATGATAAATCTGAAAGAGAAATTAAGGAAACACTCCCATTTACCATTGCAACAAAAAGAATAAAATACCTAGGAATAAACCTACCTAGGGAGACAAAAGACCTGTATGCAGAAAACTATAAGACATTGATGAAATAAATTAAAGATGATACCAACAGATGGAGAGATATACGATGTTCTTGGATTGGAAGAATCAATATTGTGAAAATGACTATACTACCCAAAGCAATCTACAGATTCAATGCAATTCCTATCAAATTACCAACGGCATTTTTTACAGAACTAAAACAAAAAATCTTAAAATTTGTATGGAGACACAAAAGACCCCGAGTAGCCAAAGCAGTCTTGAGGGAAAAAACGGAGATGGAGGAATCAGACTCCCTGACTTCAGACTATATTACAAAGCTACAGTAATCAAGACAGTATGGTACCGGCACAAAAACAGAAATATAGATCAGTGGAACAAGATAGAAAGCCCAGAGATAAACCCATGCACATATGGTCAACTAATCTATGACAAAGGAGCCAAGGATATACAATGGAGAAAAGACAGTCTCTTCTATAAGTGGTGCTGGGAAAACTGGACAGCTACATGTAAAAGAATGAAATTAGAACACTTCCTAACACCATACACAAAAATAAACTCAAAATGGATTCGAGACCTAAATGTAAGACCAGACACTGTAAAACTCTTAGAGGAAAACATAGGAAGAACACTCTTTGACATAAATCACAGCAAGATCTTTTTTATCCACCTCCTAGAGTAATGGAAATAAAAACAAAAATAAAGAAATGGGACCCAATGAAACTTCAAAGCTTTTGCACAGCAAAGGAAACCATAAACAAGATGAAAAGACAACCCTCAGAACGGGAGAAAATATTTGCAAATGAATAATCGGACAAAGGATTAATCTCCAAAATATATAAACAGCTCGTGCAGCTCAATATTAAAAAAACAAAGAACCCAATCCAAAAATGGCAGAAGACCTAAGTAGACATTTCTCCAAAGAAGACATATAGATGGCCAAGAAGCACATGAAAAGCTGTTCAACATCACTAATTATTAGAGAAATGCAAATCAAACCTACAATGAGGTATCACTTCACACCAGTTAGAATGGGCATCATCAGAAAATCTACAAACAACAAATGCTGGAGAGGGTGTGGAGAAAAGGGAACCCTCTTGCACTGTTGGTGGGAATGTAAATTGATACAGCCACTGTGGAGAACAGTATGGACGTTCCTTAAAAAACTAAAAATAGAATTACCATATGACCCAGCAATCCCACTACTGGGCATATACCCTGAGAAAACCATAATTCAGAAAGACACATGCACCCCAATGTTCATTGCAGCTCTATTTACAATACCCAGGTCATGGAAGCAACCTAAATGCCCATCGACAGAGGAATGGATAAAGAAGTTGTGGTATGTATATACAATGGAATATTACTCAGCCATAAAAAGGAATGAAATTGGGTCATTTGTAGAGACATGGATGCATCTAGAGACTGTCATACAGAGTGAAGTAAGTCAGAAAGAGAAAAACAAATACCGTATATTAACGCATATATGTGGATCCTAGAAAATCGTACAGATGAACCAGCTTTCAGGGCAGAAATTGAGACACAGAAGCAGAGATAAAACGTATGGACACCAAGGGGGGAAAGCAGTGGGGGGTGGGGACGGTGGTGTGATGAACTGGGTGATTGGGATTGACATGTATACACTGATGTGTATAAAATTGATGACTAATAAGAACCTGCTGTATAAAAATATAAATTAAATAAAATTGAAAATAAAGAAAGAAATTAATTCATTAAAATAAAAGGATGGTTCCATGGAGGATTAGTTTATTGTCACCAGTCCTAGGGGCATCAGGGAAACAGGTGAAGTCAGAACTGAGTTTGGAGTGTGAAGGAGGGAGTATGCAAAGTGGAAGAAATGAGAGTATTATCCCACCACGTGAGAATGGCCTGAACACAGGTGGAGAGTTGTGATAAAATCTAGGACATGCTGTGTTGATGTTAAAGATGATTGACTCTTGGGGTCTAAAGGCGTCGTGGGAGATAAAGCTAGAATGGGATGGGTTTCACATCATGGTGAGACTGGTATTCATCCTTTCTACAAGTATTTTTTGAGCATCAATCATGTATTATGTTCTAGGGGCCGTGAGTAACTGAATAAGCAGGTTCATTCTTTGCCTCCAAGGAGTGTGAATTCTACCATATGATCTAGAGGTGACTGCGTCCATCCAAGGGAGCGATTAGAGAAGATGTCAAGCCAGATGGTTACGTGATCAGAGCTGTGGTTCAGAAATGCTGCTGCTAGTGGTATGGAGAATGGACTGCAGGAGGGTAGAGATTCAGACTTGGGAGTCGTGAGGGAATTGCAGGGTGAAGAAGTAGGAGCTGAAAAGGGAGATGTAAGAAGTAGCACCAAGAGAGGGGGGAGCAGGCCTGAGAGTCTGTGGTGGGGAAACGGATGTAAGGAAGCTTCAAGGAAGGTATGGCTGAAGGTAACAGATTCCATGGAGTGATCTGATCCAGAGACAGGTGGAAAGGACACTGATGGTTGAGATGGTGATGGCATCAGCGTTCTTGATGGGGTGAAGACTCTATTGACACAGACTGAGGAATCGATGGGGAAATGAGGGCAACAGGGACACTGGAGAGCTGTATCTTCAGGAAGTCAGGTATGGAAGGGAAGGAAGTTTAGGTCAGTGGCTGGAGGGCCGGGGAGGAGTAAACGTCGAATTTTTTAAATGGAAAGTGACTGGCCTTCCTGATGAAGCTTTTACACTGTCACCAGGTGGGAATGTTAACCAAAACATTTGTTTTCCTGGGTAGGTATGCTCCAGTGCTGGTAACAACAGGTGGAGCAAGGTTCTCAAGAGGCATCTTGCACTCCTGTCTGTTTAAAGTGTTATGATATATGGCAAAAATATCTGTGAGCATTGAACTACCTGGGGTGTTGGGTACTCTCTGTGAAAAAAAAAAATGTTTGTTATGCAGAATAATGGCCTTTAATGGAAATCAGGGTGGATGGAAACCCTGCTTCTTGACTTTTGTGGTCATCTAAGTCTCTGCCTCGTACTATGTGACAATGGGCCAGCTACTTACGCTGAATCTTAATGTCCTTATTTAGAAAACAGCAACAATATGTCATCACAGAGCTATTTTGGAGACTCACATTCTGCACCATTAATTTTCTTGGAACCCAGCATAGTTATACACTCAGTAAACGTTAGCCCTCTCTTCCCCACACCCTCCTGGCATTTAATTGCCATGCATTTGATGACTTTGGCCTGAACCAACTCCCTTAACAAATGTTTCCACCTTAGATTAATTCAAAGACAGGGACCAGGAACATATCCTGTAATAGACAAGAAAATGGCATTAATTCTGTAAATTAATAAATATGCAAATGGAAGCTTTGTATGAAATCGGCTATATAAGCAAGAAGTAGATTGTGTTGTAAGTTATGCATTGCCATATGGAGCAGATACCCTTGACTTAGCATGCAAGGCAGGGAATGCTGGAGCAGACCCTGCTGTAATGGCTTCTGAGAATGAGTGGTGTGCTGGTCCAACAGCAGCCCTGGGTGCTGAGCCACGCAGCTGGCTTGGGGGGCAGGGAAGGCAGTGGAAGCCCCACGGTGAGCAGGCTGCTACCTGGACCCTGCTGAGAATGATCTGGGCACAACCATCCTGCCGCCACCAAGAGGATGGGCAACCTTGAGCTCGTGTGGGACAGCCCCGGGTGCACCTAGTACTCTGCCTGGGGCTACAGGTTGGGAGGACTCTCCTAGGATTCCAGAGCCTTGGCTGGTGGCACCACAATCCCAACTCCCAGGCAGGTGTGACTGGCCTGGGGAAACGTGCATTGCTACTGGATTGATCCATCAATCATTAAGAAACAAATAGTCTGAGAACCATCCAAGTGTTCCACGTTGTGCTAAGTAGATGCTGGAGGGCAGTGCTTCCCTGTGATGACGAGTCAGCAGAATCACTCAGGGAACTTTAAAAAAAAATAGATTCCTGGGCTCCTACCTCTGAAATTCTGATGCAGCAAGTCTGGGCTGGGACCTAGCAGTCGCTTTTCAAACTCCCAGGTAATTCTGATGATCAGTTAGGTTGGGAGGAGGATGCCTGCAGAGAAAGTTTCTTATTGGTCCTGGCCTTTAAGTGTCTTAAACTTAGTTGAGAAGGAAAGGTTAGGCTTCCAGACCCAGTCCTGGCAGGTGTTCTTCTTTGCCTATGAGCTTAAGAGAGGGGCAGACAACACGCCTGAAGGAGACATTTCTAATAGCTAGGCAGATCAGGGAAAGATTTTGGGGGCTGTAAGACACAGCTGGCTCTGAGAAACAAGAAGAAGAGAAGGCAGAGAGGCATTTGAAGATGGAGAAGCCCCCTGCCACGGGAGACAGGATTCAGGAGTTATCCTCTGGTGTGGGAACAAGCAGCTGAGAGCTGGACCATGGCTGGTGTGGAATGCCAGTTGAAGGTGAGTTTATTGCCTTTGGGGGTTATTTTAGTTGTTTTTCCTATGAGCATGCTAAATAATAGTACCTCTCCCGACCTGTGTGCCCATGGCCTGGTGTTTATAAAGCTGTGTGAAGACGCTCAAGTGATAATCCACATCGTTCAGACCAAGACAGCTCACACAACCCAGGATAATTTGACAAAGAACTCATTTATCTTATACGATGGTGATACGCTGGACGGAGCTATGGCTGTACCACACTGCTTGTCTCTCTCTCCTCAGCCTTCTTCTCAAAAAAAAAAAAAAAATCTCTCCAGAAACGAACACCACATTGTTAATCAACTATACTCCAATATAAAATAAAAAGTTAAAAATCAATCAATCAGGGCTTCCCTGGTGGCGCAGTGGTTGAGTCCGCCTGCCGATGCAGGGGACACGGGTTCGTGCCCCGGTCCGGGAAGATCCCACATGCCACGGAGTGGCTGGGCCCGTGAGCCATGGCCGCTGAGCCTGCGCATCTGGAGCCTGTGCTCCGCGACGGGAGAGACCACAACAGTGAGAGGCCCGCGTACCGCAAAAAAAAAAAAAAAAAAAATCGATCAATCAATCAATCTCTCCCACTCATCCTCTCCCTCACCTCTTCCTGTCCCTCATTCCTCCTTTTTTCAGGATGAGAATCAAAGGCTGGTCTGACAAGGATGAGGAAGCCATGAGACTGCCCCAGCCAGTATCCTCTTTAAAGCTCAAGGGACACTTGGGAGCTTTATCATGGTGAGCCTGTCCCATCAATTAAAATGATCACCAGAGCTGCACATTTAACCTTGGACAGGCTCTAGACATTGCCTTGCGGCCGTGGTTCTCAGTAAAAGCTGGTCAGTTCCTGTGAGGAAGTTTCAGAAATGCACATCCTCCGCTCCTCCCTGGATCTGCTAAATCTGAAGCTCCCATCTAGGACCTGGGACTCTGCATTCTTGGCCCTCTCAATGGGGGTTATAATGTGGCTTACCCTTCCCACTTCTGCAGTAGTCCCTTAAGGGGTGGTCTGGCTTAGCCTTACACTCTCTGCACGATGGAAAACTGCCCCACTTATGACACCATGTGGAAAGCAACACTTCAGCAACCAGGCGCTTAACCGTCGTCACGAATGGGCCTGACAGCGTAAAAGCGTGGGTTTCACTGTCATGGCGATGTCCCCAGAAATCCGGTTTGCTTCACATTCAAAGCTGTGTGACCTCGGGACGTAAGCCTCGGTTTCTTAATCTGTAAAATGGAAACAATAAGAAAACCGATCTCGCAGGGCACCTGCGCGGGTGAAAGGAAGCAATGCGTTCAAAGGCAAAAGGGGCCGGAGGAAGTAATTCCATGTTAGCAAGCATTGCCTTGAGCCGAATTGGCCTCCCTAGGACTTGCGCTGAATCCAGATGCTGGGTCTGTCCTCTGAGCCAACCCTCTTCCACTTAGCACATCCTCTCTGGAGCCTGGGACCCTGCCCCCGTGGATCCGTGAGAGCCAGCTGTGTTTGCCATCCCTGGAGGTATCTCATCTTACAGCTGGGCAAACCACAGCAGGCAAAGTTCACGTCTTTGCAAAGTCACGCAGTTACAGAAATGTCTGGGCAGCAGGTGGCAAAATGGTGTTGTTATCAGAACCACATAGATAATCATGCCTCGCCGCTAATCATTCTCCATCTACTTCATAGTTTATCACTTACAAGGGGCTTCCACATCCATCACCTCATCCGGCCCTCCCAACGCCCCTGTGTAGGGTGATTTACTGCAGAAACACCACTGCCTCACACTTGGGTAGCACATTGCCCTTTTCAAAGCACGTCCATGCCCGTTATCTCACTGGCTCTTCCTCACCACCCTCAGGAGAGAGAAAGGGCAGGAATTATCAGAGGAAGAAGCCAAGGAACAGAGAAGGCACGGGCTGGCACAGATCCCACAGGGCATTGACACATCCGGGCCTCAGACTGAGAGCGTGGCCCCTTTACACCTGACCTGCCCCCTGCCCTCACACGTGTTTCCTCTCACACCTCTCCTGAACACGTGACATGTTCCCCCCCATTCTGGGATGGTAGGCTAAAACTAGCAAACAGTACATGAAACTTGTGTGCAGCCAGGACCACTGCTTTCACTGAGCTGAGTCATTACATCCTTCGGTCAAGGCCAAGGTCTAGGCATCACCATCACACCTGTGTGCACCTGCTGAGCAGTGCAAAGCCCCGGCCTGAGCACTCGGGGCCTCCGGGGCAGGCGGGATGGTGGCGGTGGCCCGGGTCCAGGTCCAGGCTGAGCATTCCTCTGTCACGCAGAGGTCGAGAGACTCGGCCACATGTGTGGGCTCCCTTCCTTCTGCCTTCTGCTCACCGGCAGACACTGAGGTTGCAGCTGGTCGTCCTAAGCCTGTCAGTCCACTTAAGGACTCCTGCTCAGGCCTTGCCTGGCCTGCAATTACCAGAGGGAAAGAAGAGACACAAAAGCCACCCAGCCTCATAGGCCATCTGCGTCAGAGAGCGGGATGCTCAGGCTGGGGACACAGCCAGCCACGTTGGGTGTGGTCTGTAGGTTCAAGGGGTGGGATGGGGGATGGGAGACAAGGCCACAGGTGGAACTGCTGTATGCGGGGGGTACCCTACCCATGGTGGGAGGCGCAGGGGGAGGGAGCTTTGGAGACAGAATCCCAGCATGGGTGGGAGACCACAGGGAGTCACGTGCTGGACAGAGGCCGAGTGTGCCCATGGTTATTACTTCCAGGAGGTGGGAGAGGAGGAGGAAAGGAAGCAGGTGCTGCCCCTGGCTCAGGGCTCTCTCTCCCATCCCTGTTTCGGGCTCCTGTCGTTCTGTCTTTGTGCGTACCATTCTCTCCTCTTTTTATGATTATGGGTTTGGTTGTGTCTTCTGTAAAGTTTACACCCTGAATGTTGTGTGTGAGGTGATGGATTGGGATGGTGGGTTCATGAAGTGGGAATGACTCTAGGAAAGGGAAGGTGAGATTGGAGCCAAAGTCTGGGAGGGAATTGTAGCCCCGTGGGTCTCAGGGAAGCAGCGGGGAACGTTCGGGTGCAGGCATGAGGAAGGCCCAGTAAACCTGTAATTTACATTCACGACTTTGCAAAGTCTACAAGCTGAGTTTGACTTTTCACTTTTTTTCTTTCCCTCAGCAAACTTCCCCACCTTGAATAGATTGTTCTTTCCAAGATGCACCCCTTAAGGGCTAAAGTCCTGGGTGATTATTTTAAAAAGCTGGCCGATTGGCTTCCTAAGTTTGGAAGTGCTCTGGAAACTTCATTCTCAGGCAACATTGCAGAAAGGAAAAGATTTGGATTTAGTAGAGCTGGATTCAAGTCTTGGTCCTACTTTTTTTAAATGAATAGACTAATTTTAGGGCGGTTTTAGTTTCACAGCAAAACTGGGCAGAAAGTACAGAAGTTTCCCTGTACCCTCTGTCCACACACATGTGCAGCTTCCCTAACGACATCCCACACCACAATGGTACATTTGTTGTAACTGATGAACCTACATTGATGTATTATCATGCTTACATTAGGATTCACTCTTGGTGTTGTACATTCTATGGGTTTGGACAAATGTACAGTGACATGTATCAGTCATTATAGTATCATACAGAATAGTTTCACTGCCCTAAAAATCCTGTGCTCCACCCCTGCAACCACTGATCTTCTTACTGTCTCCATAGTTTTACTATTTCCAGGATGTCATCTAGTTAGATTCGTCTGACTTTTATGATTAGGTTGAACCATGTGAAATTGACATTGTGTATAGGTCGATATCAGCAATTTTGTATGGTTTAATGTGATAGCTATGGGATGCTGGGTGAGTCACTCAGCATCTCTGGTGCTCTCCTGCTTGTGTCCATGGTCTTACTGTGGACTCAAGCTTCTTCCACCATCCCTGCATCCCTAATCAGTCCTCAAGTCTTGTAGTGTCTACCTCTGAAATCTCTAGAATTGAATTCATTTTCTCTACCTTCCTGGTATTGCCTCAGTCCAGAACCTCATCCTATTATGCCTGGGCTCTCATAACAGCCCCTGAGTTATTTCCATGACCTGGTCCTCCTATCATAAGCAGAGGTAATGTATAGAATCTAGGTGTAGATCTGGATAGATCCCCAACTGCCTTAGTTACTGTTCGATGACTTCCATTGCTGTGCCACCACCTATGAGACACGGCCTGGATGCCACGGGGGAGCCTTTCTGATCTGAACCCCCCTTACACCTCCAGCCCTGCTCCCCGACTTCCCCTCTGCAGACCTGGGCACTCAGGCCTCGCACTGTACCCTCCTTCCCCAAGGCTCAGTGCCTCTGTGCACATCCTGCTTTCCCTGGCTTAATGCTCTGTTCTCTCCCCAAACCTAGAAGAATCCTATTCCTCACACAAGAGCCAGCTCCTCCCTCTTTGCCCTCAGCTTCCAGGTCACTCAGCACTTTCTAGTGTCTGTTTACCTGACTTTGAGCCAGAGGTGGGGACTCTGCCTTGTTCATCTTTGCATCCCCAGCACTGGCATCCAGTAAATGCTGGTGGAACCGACGAACAAGTCAATAGGTGAATCTGTGTGGCATGTGGACATCTGAGGAGAAAGGCCAGGAACTATTTCTTCCCAAAGCAGAATTACAATACTTTGAAATTCCTTGTCTTCTCTTCTTAAAGCCCCAAACTGTGAAGTTTCAGACAAAAGTCTTGAGGTTTTATTTCAGGCAGGATTCTGAACGTCAGCAACAAAACGCTTTCAAGGACAAAGAGGTGTCATTTTAGATAAATTCTGGTCGGTGATCTGACTGCCTTGGGTCCCAGTGTGTCATTGCTCCCAGGGGAGAACGTGCATGCTTGTGTGTGTGTGTATTTCAGGGGAGCGGCTGGTAGACGAGCAACCAAAGCTTCCTACAGGGCTCTTAAGAAGCACTGTGTTTATACCACGATCCGTTTTCTATACAAAGAGTTTAGTGCCTCCATCAAGCCATTGCATATTCCAGTCAATCAAACCCAAAGCTGGCTGGAACGGAGACAAGAAATGCTACATCAGATGGTTTGAATCTTCTGGTGACCATGAAGGTTTTGAGTGTCCTACCCATGACTCTCTAACTATAATTTTATTCTTCCAAAATATTGGGGGGCTATCGCTATTGATTTTTATGCCTACATCCTATCTCCTCTTGTTATTGAAACATTAAGGAGTATGGGTCACCAAATAGAACAAAAAGCCTCTTTGTACTTTTCCTTGGAGGTGACAACTGTAGGCAAGTGTTCTGAATTGACTGGCCCCTTCTCAGCCCAGCATCCCCAGGAGTGGTTGGAGACAACACCCCTTTCTTGGGGTTCAGAGCTCCTCCAAGTTCTCTTGGGGTTGTAGCTCTTCTGCTCTTGCTGGCTGGACTGATCTGGGCCTGGGTGGGCTCTGATCAAGAATGTTTGCCAGACAATGTTGAGTAGATGGACTACAGGATGAAGATGGAGTCCAGAATCTTCTGGCTCACCAGGCTGTTCTCAGTGTGCAAAGCACAGATGATGGGGGCAGCTACCAGCCCCACATCCAGAAGATGTAGACCTCGGGATGTAAGTCCAACTTGTCATTAACCCAGGGGACATGGAGATTGTTACTTTAATAGGCCACACTGTTTTCAGATCTTTGTAGCCTGTGCACAAACTTATTTTTGGAGGCTCCATCCTACAATATATAAAAATGTACCCATATCCCACAATAAACACACACATGTACATAGGCATGTCATTAAAGATTGAGTGGGTTGCAGTTGATTAGTTTGTCATTTTAAGTTTTGTAAACATTTAATTAGGCACATTAATGTTTGCCTTTCTAGTTTTCTTCTCACATTTTGGAACCAAAGTATCTTTTTCAGGTATAGCTGCAGGCCTCTTTGGTCTCCTGCCAAAGTATTTTTTTAAATAATTTAAGATTTGTTTGGCTAGCCAGCGTTTGAACCCAGGCAACCTAACCTGGCACATGAACACACTTTCTTTTTTTTTTTTTTTTGGCCACTCTGCGAGACTTGCAGGGTCTTAGGGATTGAACTTGGGGCCCCCTGCAGTGGAAGTGCGGAGTCCTAACTACCGGGCCACCAGGGAATTTCCCTGCCAAAGTATTTTAATGAAATATTTCCCAGCGCAAGCATCTATGTGTGAGTCTTACCCTAGACTCAGCCCTGCGGAACTGCTCCCACTTTGATCAGCTGTGCTCTGGGCCTGTGGCACAGATGCCTTCTGAGGTCTCCCCCAACCACAACTCCAGAGAAAGCATTTACCTCTTTCATGTTAGATTCCCTGATTTTGGATCCCAGACTTTCCTCTTTCATAATATACTCCCTCATTTTGGCAAATCATGTCACATAGCAAATTCTAGAGAACTGTACTTGGAAGCCTGGAAAGTAATTTCCCACTTTTTATTCTTAGGAGGGTCTTCTGCTCTCAACAATCCCCTTTACGAACACACACACACACACACACACACACACACACACACACCCTCACTCTCTCCTTTCCATCACAAAAAAGTTTTGTTTTATAAAATTATAGTTTTGATCTTGGATTCTATTTACATTTTCGTTAAAACAATCTAATTTGCCTCAAGGCAACGTAGATGACTTTGATTGACTACTGTAAGGCATATGCAACTAAGGGTAGAAAAGAAAGGCACAAAAATGAGGGCTGGGAACTGAATTATGTCCTCCCCCCAAAATCAGATATTGAAGCCCTAACCCCAATGCAATGTGACTATTTGGAGATAAGGCCTTTAAAGGGGTTATTAGGGTTCAATGAAGTCATAAGGGTGGAGCCCTAATCCACCAGGACTGGTGTCCTGATAAAAAGAATAAGAGATACCAGAGCTGACTCCCTGTGTGCAGGCACAGAGGAAAGGCCAGGTGAGGACAGAGTGGGAAGATGGGCGTCTGCAAGCCAAGGGGAGAGGCCCCCAGAGAAACCAAACCTGCTGGCACCTTGATCTTGGCCTTCCAGCCTCCGGAACTGTGAGCAAATAAATGTCTATTGTTTAAACCACCCTGTCTATGGTATTTGGTTATGGCAGCCCTAGCAGCCTAACACAATGAGTATTTTAAGGTTTTATCTTACTCTGTTGGTCATATGTGCTTAGTAAATCTTTTCTTATCTGATCCTGGGAGAAGTTCATTGAAATAATAACCTTTTTTTTTTTTTTTTTTTTTTTTTTTGCGGTACACAGGCCTCTCAGTGTTGTGGCCTCTCTCGTTGCAGAGCACAGGCTCCGGACACGCAGGCTCAGCAGACATGTCTCACGGGCCCAGCCGCTCCACGGCACGTGGGATCTTCCCGGACCGGAGCACGAACCCGTGTCCCCTGCATCGGCAGGCGGACTCCCAACCACTGCGCCACCAGGGAAGCCCTGAAATAATAACAATTTTTAAAGGGACCAAATAAGAGACCTATTTGAAAGGATGGTCAGGCCTTGCTGACCCAGCTGAGGTTGGCAAGCAGAACAGCTCAGAAGCAGCCTCCTCTGAACCCTGGCCTCCCATGTTGAGGCCACCTGGAGCTTTTCAATCTGTAGATCTCACCTGTGTGCCCGGCGTACCAAGCAAGAGTAAGCCTTCTTTGCACTGGTGGGTTTGCCTTTTGCCTTCTGCTCTGATGGAGTGATGTCGAAGCCTCCCCAGTTGTTTAATTCCCACGTGTCATTGGTTTGTCATTTGAAAGTTAAATCACAGACCTGGATGGTGGCCAGGTGTTGGGACTCCCCGCCCCCCACCCCGCACCCTGCCCCGCTTCTAACTTGCGATTTATACCTGTTTACTTACTGATAAACTGAAGTGCTCCCTGCTGCATTTCCCAAATAATCCAGCAAATCCTTGAGATTTATTTTAATGATTGATTAGAAAAGTCAATGTTGTACACAAAGGATTAAAAAAAGAAATATTTGGAATCTACTTAAGTATCTGTTACCTCAAAGGCAGTCTTGACTCCTCCAAATTGATATGGCCACAGGCAGAAAGGGGTGGAAAACTCCTATGTATATATTGTGTGGTCTATACAACGGGAAGGACGCTGGGCTGGCCCCCCAAAGACATTGATCCTAACCTGAACCTATCCACTGATGGATGCTGTGACCTCTATCAAGTTACTTAACCTCACCAAACCCCAGTTTGCTTATATTTTTTTATTGTGGTAAAAAGCACATAACAGAAAACTTACCATCTTAACTATTAAAAAAATTTTTTGTAACCATTCTTTAAGTGTATAGTACAGAAGTGTTAATTACACGTGCCTCGTCGTGTAACGGCTCTCTCGAACTTCGCCATCTTACAAAACTGAAACTATACCCACTGAACAACTCTCTATTCCCCTCCTCCACTGCCCCTGGCCACCACCATGCTTCTTTCAGTTTCTAAGAATTTGGCGATTTCTTTTTCATGATTAACAATACCCATCGACAAGAAAGGGAAACATCATTCTAATTTTTCCCGCCTCCCATACTTGTTGTGGGGCTATGTTGAGACCCTAAGTCACTCTTCAAAGGCCAGGAATTACTTCAAACCAGAGCCAACTTCTTTGAGGTGGGTGAGGATAATCTTGATGTAAACTGACAGTTGGCTTAAAAAGTCTAAGAGTCTGGTTATTTTGGGGATGTCCAGAATTCTGATTGCATATGTACCCTAACAATTTCTAGGAGAACTGGAAAAACTCATTGAAAGGGTATATTGGGGGGAAATCTTTTCGCTTAAATACAGATACATGAATGCTGAGTACAAAGTTATTAACTGGCTTAGCTCCTCATCTTAGAGTTTCTTAATTCAGTCCTTAGTACGTTGTACTTGAATCTTTCTCATCTCTTACCTCGGTGAGCTGATTCCCAAGACTGATGCCTTCCCAGATGCAAGAAGAAAATCTACATCTTGGATTGCCAGGTCTTTTTATAGTTCATTCTTTAAACCCTTCCATTTTATGTTTTGCAATAGATACAACATATTAGTACTTGGGTACAGGTAAATAATTTATACACAAATAAATACGTATGTATTGGAGGGCATGTTTCTGGGCAGGTGTCTCTGCTGGACATCCATCACCACTGATGAAGACCAAGTGCTTGGATTGGCATTAGCTGCCCGTTAGAGCCCAAGCGCCTCTCACCCACACCCCAATCTCTTTGTCAACATAAACATCCTATTCGTGTTCAGTCCCACTCCCTACTGATCCTCACCCCACCCAACCCCACACCTGGGCTTTTCTGACAGGGAGCCCCCTGGAGCATGCCTCGGGGCACATCTCCCTCTCCCTTCCAGCTCTGCCTATCAAAATCCCCCCCTCTTCAATCAACCTGTCCAGTATCCAACTCATTATCTTACTCAAAATATGCTTCTTTTTCTGTATTTCTGGGGCTCTTTTAAAGTATTCCTTCCCCTTGCAGGAGCTAGGAATCTCAAATAAAAATTTAATAGATGGCAGATGGGGGGAAGATATTTCCAATGCCTACAACAGTCAAGGGAATAATTTCTAGAATATACAAAGAAATCCTTCAAACCAACCCAGAAGGACAAGGAAAACCAATAGAAAAATGGGCTGGAGATATCCCAAGGCAATACCCAGAAGGGGAAGCCCAGGTAGGCAATGAGTAGATGAATAAAGGCTCAAACTCACTGGTAGTCAAAGAGAAGGAAATTAGAACAACGTTGAGACACCACTTTGTAATGGACCAGATGGCAAAAATGAGAAGGGTAGGTAACCCCAATTGTTAGATAGGGTGTGAGTGATTTCAGGTCTTTCCATGTTTTCATCCATCACTCTATTGATTTGGGAGTCACTGCGTTCCTTAGCTGAGGTTTGTCTCTGAGCCCCATATCTGCAAATCCAACCCATTTTCAGACCTCTCTCCTTCAAAGTTCCATTGGTTTACCCAAGACCACATGTCCAAGACAGAACTTGCACTGTGCTTCTCTAAACCTGATTCTTCTCCTGTTTCTTGTCCCAAAGGGCCACCTGCCATCCACTAGTTTGCCTAAATCATTCCTAACTTCCCCTCTCTGTCACCCCTTTCCCCATCTGTCACAAAGTCCCCTATATTTTACCATTCGTGTATCTGACATCTGTCTCCCATGTTCCATCCTCTCCAAATGCCATCCTAGCTTAAGCTATTGTCACTCCTGCCCTGAATTACTCAAATTGTTGCTCGATGGTTCTCCTTCCCTACAATCTTGCTAATTTAATAAGGAGTGCTTTCTATTTGACAACCACCTGGACACAAGGGTGGGCAAGATCAGTTACAGTTCTGATGAAGTTGCGTATCAACTATTTGCAGTTTCCCCTATCACTCCCCTGCTGAAGGATGTACAGTGATAAACCAACAGACATCATGCTCATGAAATGCCAGCAGTGTGCAATGCATCATGCTTGACATCATGGGGGGAGGCAAAGATGAGTCAACAAGCCCAACCACCTGCTTTCTCCCTACATCCCCAACTCCACAGCCACTGTCTCTTCCCTAAACACTCAGCTCTCCAAGTTTGAATGCTGCTCCTTCCGTGTCCAGCTCAAACACGTTGTGCTCCTTGAAAGGTTTTCTGTTTTCCCCAGTGGAACGTCAAAGTCTCCCCTTTGAGCTCCTTTTGCACCGTCTGCCTGCTTCTCCCGTGTGGCACTCATCATTCCTGCCTTATGCCATCTTTGCTTACGTACACCATAAATGCCTGTCGCCGCCCAGACTCTTATCTCCTTTAACACCGAGACACTCTCTGATTTAGTTTTGTGTGATGTCTGGCACGGTCTGGGTACCCAACAAATGTGCTAAATTGGTGAGAAATAGTTCTTGTTTTCCAGGAGCTCACAATTCTCTATTGACTATGGAGTAGAGTCCAACGTTTCTGGCAAAAAATGTCAAAGCCTTCTAGAATCAGACCCCACCTTACCTGATCACCTTCTGCTGCTTCACCAGCACAGACCCTCTGTGTCAGCCAGCCTGGTCCTTCATCACACTTGAAATACGGCAGTTCATTTGTTTACTTCAACGGAGTTCATCAGGGTGAATACTGAAAATGTATGTTGAGAACCTACCGCATGCCAGACCCAGCTCTAGATAAAATGATGAGAAAATTAGACACGGTTCCTGCCCTACTAGAATGTATAGAATGAGAAGGAAGCCAAGATTAAGCAAATAATAATTACGAATTGTGAAAAGCACTATGAAAGAAGCAAACATCGCTATAAGGGAACATAATAGAGGTTGCCCAAGCTGCTCCCCTCCCTGGGACATTGACTGAGCCCTCTCTGCCCACCTGGATCCCACATCTCTTTCATCTCGTTTATCCCCATGGTTCACTTCTGGGAAGTCTTCCCAGATCACTGCAGGCCCTGCCTGGCCCCCTGGCATTTATCACACGTGTAACCAAACCAGCACAAGCGACACTTCCTGCCAGCAAAGCTGCAATGAGCCTTTACCCTGGTGCAGGACTGCAGAGTGATTCCATCATCCAGGCGCTTCCACGGTTTCAGAACCAGGCTCATGGGCAAACAGTGCAATTTCTGGGACCTTCTGCACACTAGCTAACCATTAGAGAGAAAACTCCATGCAAGGCAGCCCAGCCAAGATGACTGCATAGCCCCCCACCCATCCCCCTAACTCGGCCTTACCTGACCTCAGCTTGACTCATCCCTGCCTGTGTAGAGTCATGAAAGATCTCTCTCTCCTCCCAGTCTCAGCCTCTTGCTGAAAAGTGATGTCCTGTTAACTTATATTTAACTCACTCGTAATGATTTGGGCTCTCCTTGCCGATGCTGGGACATCTCCTTCAATTCCCAAAAGCCTAACAGACTCGCTCCACCTGGGGACTGACCTGTCAGTTGTGTCTCTTTTTCAAGGCAGTGGGAAGTTTTATATAATGACCGATAGGCTAGGCAACATGAATAAACAGTTGGGAGTCAGGGGTGAAGGGGTCAGGAGGGGATTCATGTTTGGGACGCTGTATCTCATATTTTATATGTATTATTTCTAATTCTTAAGCATTCCTGCAAGGTAATATGATTATGCCCATTTCTATAGATGAGGAAAATTAGGACACAATGTAGATTTCTCAAAAACCTAAAACTAGAACTACCATATGATGCAGCAATTCCACTCCTGGATATATATCTGAAAAAAAACCAAAAACACTAATTTGAAAAGATACATGAACCCCAATGTTCATAGCAGCATTATCTATAGTTGCTAAGACATGGAAGCAACCTAAGTGTCCCTCAACAGATAAATGGATAAAGAAAATGTGGTGCATGCACACACACACACACACACACACACACACAATGGAATATTGCTCAACCATGAAAAAGAATGAAATTCTGCCATTTGCAACAACATGGGTGGATTTGGAGGACATTCTGCTAAGTGAAATAAGTCAGACAGAGATAAATATTGTATGATATCACTTACATGTGGAATCCAAAAAACACAACAAACTAGTAAATATAACAAAAAAAGAAACAGACTCACAGATATAGAGAGCAAACTAGTGGTTACCAGTGGGGAGAGGGAAGTGGGGAGGGGCAATAGAGGGGTAGTGGAATAAGAGGCACAAACTATTAGGTATAAAATAAGCTGCAAGGGTATATTGTAGAATACAGGAAATATAGCCAATATTTGATAAGAACTGTAAATGGAGTTTAACATTTAAAAATTGTGAATCACTATATTGTACACCTGTAACTTGTATAATATTGTATATCAGCTGTAACTCAATAAAATATTAGGACACAGACAAGGAAAATAACTTGGCTAAGGGGCAAGGAGGGCAGTCCTGTTTTCAGGCAAGTGACTTTAATACACTGTGAGACATGTTAGAGTAGAAGTTTGCATGAAGTGATGGTTTTCTATTATAATTTGAGTTTGCATTGGAAACGCCTGGAGGGCTTGTTAAAACACAGGTTGATGGGCCCCACCCCAAGAGTGTCTGATTCAGTAGGCCTGGGGCAGAGCCTAACAATCTGCATTTCTAGTAAGTTCCCTGCTGATACTGATGCTGCTGGTCCAGGGACCACACTATAAAAAGCACTGTTGTAAAACACGGTGTGAGCCCAGAGGGGAGAGAAACTTCCAGTGCATTTGGGGCAGTGAAAGGAAGCCTTCATAGGGAAAGTGGCATTTGGGTTGGGCATGGAAGGTTGTATAGAAGGTCTCCAGCTCACTCACAGGTGCTGAAGGGAAAGACTGAACGCATGCTGTGTGCAGACTTACAGATGCAAGGCAAGTTCAGGTGCGTGAGTAGCTCAGCTGGCATGTACAATTGGGGGTGGCTCTGCAGAGCTCTCCCTGGCATGGCAGGGGCTGGCAGGGGAGTTTGGGGCCAGATGGAAAGCCACACTAAAGAGTTTGGACTTCATCCCTTGGGTACCAAGCTTTTAATCAGAAGAGTAATGCAATTCTCTTTGCCTAATTTATTCTAATTGTTCATTCATTAAAGATAAAAAGGTATTAATCACTAACCGTTCCAAGAAATGCTAGGGATATAAAAATCTCACAGTCTCTAAAAGTAACAACAACAACAAATGGTATCTTTCCAGCCCTTTACTACGGTGATAAGGGCCTCACAGGCATGACCTCCTTCACTTTGTGACAGAGGTCCCATTTTAGAGATGAGGAGACTGAGATTTACGGAGGCAAAGGCACACTTCTTGAAAGTAGTTGAGTAGGGATTTAGGTCTAAGTTAAAAGGATCGTTTTTGTGTTTTAAATCTTGTTTTCCATGATAGCATCCTTGAGTTCAAAGGCTGTATCTCTACTATCCCTTTCACCTTAAACTTGTCCCATCTAATATGCAGCATCCCTGCTGGGCTCGGTAAAAGTAGCCAGAGCTCGCCAGGCAATTCCTTTCCTCCAGCAGGTGCCCTGACCTCTGCATAAAGACGAAGGCGAGCAGGAGCTGTAGCTTGTTATCGGAAGGATCTGTGGTCTTCCTAGTGCAGGAATGTCATCCCGAGGGGACAAGTGGGATCTATCACTGTCAAACCGGAGGCCTTTTTTTATTCTTGCAAACTCAGGGCTTTTCAGATCTTTAAGGCTGATCAGAGATAGAGCACTACAATAGCTGACTTAAATCTCAGCAAGCGGGGAGGAGAGGCAGAGGGAGGTACAGCTCAGAAAATAAAGTACGCTGACTCCTTTTGGGAAGATAAAACATAACTCTCGGCACACACGGCACAATAAAAGCCCCTGGAGAACAGAGAAGATCTTTGTCAGGAATTCCATCTCATTTAGCACCATTGTTTCACTGTGTTCCTTTCAGAATGAAAGTGATTCATCTTGCTTTTGTTTTCGGTTGTCTTTTTTTTTCCTCTCGCAGAAATTTCTCTCTTCCATTAGGAAGCAAGCACTTTTT
Source organism: Mesoplodon mirus (assembly GCF_964341445.2). Classification (NCBI taxonomy): domain Eukaryota; kingdom Metazoa; phylum Chordata; class Mammalia; order Artiodactyla; family Ziphiidae; genus Mesoplodon; species Mesoplodon mirus. Next base: position 38,269,527 of record NC_138991.1, read on the forward strand.
CCTCTCCCCTCTCTTCACAAAGAAGACTTTCATTCTCCACATGTTTAGGCTCAGCTCACAGAATCCAATTCCATGAGTTTTCCCCCCATTTTGTCAAGTAGTGATTCAGACAATACAGCTGTGCAGTGTGTTGTAAAAAATATTTTAATGATCTCATTCTTTGCAACTCAGTGTGTGTGTGTGTGTGTGTGATGTTTGTGTGTCAGGCCACAAATATCACCATCATGTATTCGCTCAGGAAATATCTGCACTCCTGGGGACGTGAAGTAGTTGCTACACGAGGTAATCACCGCACGAAGTGTGTAGCTGAAGAGGAGGCGACACAAAAAGGGGTTAATTATGGCACAGAAGTTAAACAACAGATGGCAAGATAAGAGATGTCCCAAGGGTAGATTTAGAGGCTCTGTTCCCTGCATTTGGACAAAGAAGGATACAACTCATAATGGATATTTCTACTTCATTATGAATTTTATCAGAAGGATTTCTGTGAAAAACAGACTGAAGTAACACCCTATATTCTCAGAGGCATTGTACCTGCTGGGCGCTACTCACTTTATTCCATTATCTCCTGTTGTCTTCAAGTAGCCTCCATAAGGTGTGAGGAACCGAGCTTCACACAAATTGGGTGACTTTTCAAAAAGCTGGACAGCTCCAGAGAAGCAGAGCCTGGTTTCAATCTCTGGTCTCGTGACAAGAAGGGAGATTGGCTGGGGTGTAGAGAGGGGGGCCTGGCTTGCGAGGCCAGTCCAGATCTTGCAGGAGTCAGTGATCAACACTTCCTGTTCTTGAACTCTTTCTGGGGCTTTCTTCCCAGTCCTTGCCCCTTCCCAGACTCCCGCAGTGAACATGTGGACATCTGAAGGCTGCCTGGCCTAAGTGCTGTGCTAAACCAGCCTGGTGAGCTATGGGGCTCCTGCCCCTGGGGTGAGTGGCATTGAGAGGCTGTTTGCTGCATGATTCTGAAGGATGGAGCGCTGAGAGGGTCCAAATCCCTGTGCTGGGGAGGGGTGGGGACACACCCCCAATCAGAGGAGACGGGGAAGCTCGTCTGGCTTTCTCTGCCCAAGCCTCTCGGGCTTACCACTTCCGAACCCCTGGTAGAGAGTAGAGTGAGCTATGTGTCCCAGCAATGGTGTCCTCGAAGCCACCAAGCCTTCCCTGTCTCCTCGGGCTTCCAAGATTCAGTTGATCTTCCTTCTATTCCACTCCTGTACTCACCATTCCTTCTCTATCACTGTTGCTGTCTTTCCCTCTAACAGCGGGTCCCACCCGGAGTGCTCCCAGGTCTGGCATTGGCCCTGGGGATCTCAATCACTCCCAGGACTTTGAATTATATACAGTATATTGTATTATAACATAATACAATATATGATATACTTGCACGCACACATATATTATTCAAAGCCATGTGTGTTTGTATAAACAAATGCACATACCTATATCATTCCAATGCATGCATATAATATTCAAAGTCATGTATATGTATGAACATATATATACACCACACACACACACTCATGTTCAAACACACATACATCTTGCATTTATTTTTTCACCTTGGACCTCTTCCTTGAATTCCAGGCTCATAAATCCAACGGCCTACTCAAATTCTCCGTAAGGAGGCTTAATAGAAATCTCAATCTTAACATGGCTCCAGCCATGTTAACTACTGCACTTCTCCTCAAACATATCAAGCCCCACCGCAAACTTTTGTATTACCTTAAATGGCACCACAGTCATCTACACAGTTGCTCAGGCCAAGAATCTTGGGATGTGAGTTTTCTTCTTTTTGATTTCCCTCATGCCTTCCAGCCAACCCATTAGTCAGCCCCATCAGCTCTAAGTCCCCGCAAAATGTCTAGAATCCAGCCACCTCCCACCATCGGCACTGCTGCAGTCTTGGTCTGAGCAAGCGCCTGCTGGACCCCCCAGCTCCCATGCTCTCCTCCCATCAGCCACACTCCACACAACAGGGAAAAGGGCTGACATCTTGTCCTTCTCCTGGTTAACCCTCCAGTGGTTTCCCGTTTTCCTGAGAGTGAAATGTAAACTCTTCACCATGGTCCCTTAGGCCCCCCATCATCTGGTCCCTGCTTTTGTCTCCCAGTTCATCTCCCTCATTACCTACATCTGGGTACACTGACCATGAGAACATCAAGCCCGTTCCTTTCTTAAGGCCTTTGTGGTTTATTTTCCTCCTGCCTGGAGCACGTCCCTTGCTCGTGAGAGGGCTGGCACATTTTCATCTTTCGGAGCTCAACTTTGTCGTACCCTCTCTGAGACAATTTCCCTGACCAGCCTCTCCAGCTCCGCCCAGTTCTCTGTTCGATCTTCTTTGTCCCACTTGGGTGTAGCTGAAGTGATCTTTTTCATTTATATTTATACCCATCAGTTCATTTTCCCCTATGTTTTCATTGAAGAGTTCTACAGTTTTAGCACTTACATTGAGGTCTTTGATCCAGCTTGAGTTAATTTTTGTAGATGATGTAAGTAAGGTAAGGGTCCAACCTCATTCTTTTGCTCGTGGCTATCCAGTTTTCCCAGCACCATGTGTTAAAAAATATTGTTTCTCCATTCAATGGTCTTGGCACTCAGGAAGAAAATCATTTGACCACTGTTGAGGGTTTATTTCTGGGCTCCCTTTTTTATTCCATTGGTCTGCCTGTCTTTGTGCCCCATTCATCCTTTTTCACCACTAGAAGGTACATTCCTTGAGGGCAGGTGCTCTGCCTGGCTTCCTGTAGCCCAGCCTCTGGCACAGAGAGGCTCAGTGAATTTCCGATGACTCGTTGCCTCGGTTTATTTCTGCTCTTCCTTCCGCAGCCCTGATGGACTTCCCTGCATGGCACCTGCTTGGTCTGTGACAGACATGCCACCTCCATGGTGCAGCCAGACAGACATGCTCCTCTTCCTTCGACTTTGGTTCAGAGGGACTCCCGCCCTCCCCTCATTCCAAACTGATCTCCCTGTCTGCTGGGTCAATTTGACTTTGCCTTGTGCCATCTGATTCTGTTTATAACTGGTGGTTGTGTAACCAGCCTTTTCTCAGTCTGCAGCTCCCTACTTCCAGATGTCAACCCCAGGCATGTGTTCTTCTTGGAGCCATGCCCATCAGACCCTCAGGAACCCCAGAGGGGGGACACTCACCTGCCTTCCGGGGCTGCCCTGCTCAACTTGAACCCCTGCACCTCAGATGTATTTGAAAACAAAGGAAAGCTAAGCCATGCTCTCCTCCAGCCTCACCCAAGCCACATCTAACGATGTGACTTGTGTTTTGCTTTTGTTTCCAGTCTCATAAATAAAGCCTCAGTATGGCAGAGAGGGAAACCAGAGGACAGGAACACAGCATTACCTCATCTCATTACTACACTGATGCCTTTTCAAGGCCAACAAACTCAATTAGCTCGTTGGCAATAGCTGTACCAGCAGTGGGCTCTTGCAGCTGAGTTTATTGTTCTGAAGAAGGACACAGAGAGGAAATGACAGTGCGGTTGGCTATCAGAGCCGCCCACAAACTCACCCAAAGTTGTGGCTCAATACCCAAGATGGCTCCCTTTCAACAATTTTGAACTGTTCCTTAGAGTTCAGTCTTTTTTGTTTTTTTGCGGTACGCGGGCCTCTCACTGTTGTGGCCTCTCCCGTTGTGGAGCACAGGCTCTGGACGCGCAGGCTCAGTGGCCATGGCTCACAGGCCCAGCCGCTCTGCGGCATGTGGGATCTTCCCGGACTGAGGCACGAACCCATGTCCCCTGCATCGGCAGGTGGACTCTCAACCACTGCGCCACCAGGGAAGCCCAGCGTTCAGTCTTTTGATATACTTAAATCTGGAGAAACCCAGCGCTATTTGTGAAGTGTGTCCTAGTTATTTGTTACATCCCCCATTCTTGAGCAACTTTGTCTTTTTTTTTTCCTGTAAATAATCGAGCCTTAGCAGCACTGAGACCTAGAGGAATTAGAAAAGTTACCAGCGGACACTTAGCAAGTGCCCTTGTCTCAGTCACTACCTGAGACATATCAAATAATCATATCTTGAACATATCAAATAATCAGCCATCATTTTGGGTAAGTTAGAGAAGGCAGAAAATTCTCATTCAGAATAAGTGGGGATGGAGGACAGTCAGGGTTACTGATATGTCAAAATAATGTAATATGTCAACCACAAGTGTCATGAGAACGAGGAATGTTTTAGTTGAACAGTCCAGAGAATTTTACTTGCCCAGCCCTGTTATTTTACAGTTGAGAAAATCAAGAGATGAGAAGTTTATGTCCTATAGGTCACTTGGCTGGTTAGCAGACATGCAGAGTCACTATCAATCAACCACAGCCCTGTGCTGACCTAAGGGACAGTCCTGCAGGGTCTCTTTGGAAGGGACTTATGGTCCAGAGACTAAGAGGACTTCAAAGCAGCACATGGGGCCTGCAGGTGCTGTCAAGGTGATGTTGATAGGATGCTTGCTTTTGTCTGTAAACTAAACAAGCCCTTCACAATCTTGGCACTTTTTATATTGAGCTCTGTGTATATAGTGCTAAGCCTCAGTGACACTATCAAACATCAAAACAGTCTAATTGCATAGAAAAGAAACGTATGGTTACCAAAGGGGTAAGGGGGTGGTGGGGGGGGAGGGATAAATTAGGAGTTTGGCATTAACAGATGCAAACTGTTATATAGAGAATGGATAAACAACAAGGTCCTACTGTAGAGCACAGGGAACTATATTCAATATCCCGTAACAAACTGTAATGGAAAAGAATATGAGAAAGAATGTGTGTGTGTGTGTGTGTGTGTGTGTGTGTGTGTGTGTATATATATATATATATACACATAACTGAAGCACTTCACTATATACCAGAAACCAACACAACGCTGTAAATCAACCATACTTCAATAAAAACTTAAAAAAAAAACCAAACTGTCCAATTGAAGGTATTCAAATTCCGTGGCTGGAAGGTTAAATCATACTTCTCTCAAAGCAACCTCTCTTTCCCATCTTTAGCCCTAAGATTGCTTTGCCATCCCTCCTCTCTTAGAAACGAGAAGAAGAAGCCATGCACAGAGGTCCCACATCTTGCCTACCAACAACTGTTTCTCTGTCGAACTCATTTAGAACACATGGGGATTCAGTGCCGTGTTCTAAATGGCTCATAAATCATGCATTTCCTTAAGAAGGAGTTTAAACAGGCCTGATTTGCTGGGTAGCATTCTCCTCCTCCCCTCGGGCAGACTAGCAAGTACTGTGTGTCTTACACATCTTTCATCTATTTACAGCTCCGAGAAGCCAGCGGCATGGGGGTGCTGGTGACATGTGATTCCTATGGAGAAATGGCCCCAATCCACAGAGGCTCTCTCTGGGCCTTCATGATGTAGGTACATCGTGGAACACACTTTGGTGAAGCTGTGCTTGACGGTTCAATGGACAAATGAAAACCAAAAATGGTCATGATGCTTTTCCAGCCGTGGAATGCTTAATAGGTTACTTGGATTTACCGGGGCTCAGATGGGTGTTGTTGTTTTCTCTCTGTCTCCTCATCTGTCTGTTTCTCTTCACAACGAGGCCACATATGTTACCGAGAAATATAGTAACTTTGGTGGCAGGCGTGGGCTCACATCCCAGACCCATATCTTGCAAGTAAGGGATCTCACACACATTACATGATGGCTCTGATTCTCGTAGATGAAGGATAACAACGGGGGGGAGAGAGGATTGAATAAGATAATAGAGCGAGAGTCCCTGGGCCAGTGTGTAATACATTATAGACATTCTTCTTTCTTTATTCCATAAACATTCTTTGAGCACCTACTCTGCCAGCTCCACTTCTAGACGGCACCAAATAAAACAGGTGAAACCCTGCTTTCCTGGAACTAATGTTATGTTCTAACGCAAGAGACAATGACAAACAAATAAGTATTATATATAGAATGTCATGGTGATAGTGGTCACGGGGAGAAATACCGCAGGGCAGGGGAAGGGGGTATGTGGCGGGGGAAAAGGTGTTTGACTTTTTTTTTTTTTTTTTTTTGCTTTATAACAAATTTAATCAGTTATACATATACATATGTTCCCATATCCCCTCCCTTTTGCGTCTCCCTCCCACTGTCCCTATCCCACCCCTCCAGGCAGTCACAAAGCACCGAGCTGATCTCCCTGTGCTATGCAGCTGCTTCCCACTAGCTATCTACCTTACGTTTGTTTTTTGTTTTTTTGTTTTTTTGCGGTACGCGGGCCTCTCACTGTTGTGGCCTCTCCCGTTGCGGAGCACAGGCTCCGGACGCACAGGCTCAGCAGCCATGGCTCACGGGCCCAGCCGCTCCGCGGCATGTGGGATCTTCCCGGACCGGGGCACGAACCCACGTCCCCTGTATCGGCAGGCGGACTCTCAACCACTGCACCACCAGGGAAGCCCGGTGTTTGACATTTTTAATGTGCCATCGAGGAAGGCTGCATGGAGAGGGCGGCGTTTGAGTAAAGACCTTAAGAGGGGATGGAAGGCACTGTGGATATTGGAGAAAGAGTGTTCCTGGCAGGCGCAGAGGACAAAACACAGTGACGATTTCTACATAAAGAAGAGCTGTGCCTGCCCCGCTGTGGGTGGAGTGAAGGGACAAGATGAGCACAGATCTTTGCACCAATCATGACTCTCCCTTTCTTCCTGCCTGGCTTAATCTGAGCCACACTCAGTATCACGGGAACCACAGGCCACACGTCTGTGGTTGGGAGAACACACAGGCAGATGCGTTTTGCCAGTTGTCAAGAAGGACAAGGAAGGCAGGTCATTGACATCAGGAATATTTAAAGGTCTCTGCCAATGACTACAACATAGCGTTAGGGGTTATATCTGTGTCCCCAGCGCCTAGCACATTGTAGGTGCTCATTAAATGCCTCATGGATGAATGGTGGGGTGGACAAGAATTCCAAGATGTCAGCAGGAGGCAGAGGTAGGAAGCTGGACACTAATCTAAAAAAAACCCTTCTGTGCAGAATTCAGCCGGGGAGATAGAATCTAGCAGAGTTGGGGGAATAAGGCCTATTTCAGGATGTCTGGAGAATTGAAAAAGAGAGCAAGAAGTGGTCTCAGGCACAGTAAAATAAGACAGGACACTTAATATTGAAGATGAAGTTAAAAGACAAAATGGTACCAGTAGACAGTGGATTAGATGCTACATAGAAAGGCATCAAGCAGTCCTTCCTAGAGAAAGCCCTGTGCCCAAGTCTTTGCCATGTGCATCTGACACAGTCTCAGTCTTGTAGGACCAAGGGCCTTTGTCTTGACAGGTCAACTTGAAGGACCATACATTTTTTTTCTGGAAAGCTGAAGAAACTCAGCTCAACTGGCTGCGCATCACAAACCCTTGACTCATGGAGATGAGGGCAGGACCTTCTGGTTTGTTCTTGTCATTGTTGAGACCTATTGGACATACACTCTATCTCTTAAGGAGAACTTCATGTCCAATGAGACAGTGGTCTTACTTGGTTTATAAGTCCAAGGCCCCGCTCTAGGAGATGATCTTGTCTTGGTCCCCAAAGCTGAGGCATTGCCACTTCTGTAAACTACTGGCTGCAGCCAGAATCACCTCCCATACGTCACAGCCGAGTTAAGGGGTCCTAATCAGCAAACTCCCATCCAATGCACAGAAGTGGATTTGTTTTAAGTCACTAACTGCTGGGGTGGGTTTTTTAGGTAGAAAGGCTAATGGTGGTGCGCTGCCAGAGGAAGACATAGAGGAAACAGGAAGAAGAAAAGGGTTAACAGAGGCAAGCAGGAGTTGGGTGTGATGAAGAGTAGCTGTGATAGGCTGTCTTATGCCAAGGAATCCTGCCTGGGAGCTAAGCCAATGCTCTCGAGCTAAGCTGTCTTTCTGTGACCCACTTCTGTCTCTTTGACCTTGCAAGACAGACCCATCGTATGTCCGTGTTCTCACTTTGATTCAGGTCTCAGGAAGACCCACCTTTGGATTCTGGCCCTGTCACTAACTGGCCTCTTTGCTGTCTACCCATCCCTGCCTTACCAATTATTCTTAGACTTGGGCTTTATAATGAAATGCTCACATTCCTCCTCCATCCTTTGTGTTGCCTGTTTATCTCTTACATCCAACCTAGCTCACCATCTCTCTGGTCTGGTCCTGGGCTTCACCCTCTGACTCTGCTCCTAGCAGGTGCCCAGGAAAATCTCACATCAAGGAGTTGGCGCCTTGGCTGAGCTTTGGGGCTGGGATCCAGCCCAGGCAGTCTCTCATCTTTTCCTCTCGACATCGCCCCCGCTTCTGCAACCTGAAGCCTGTCTTCTGATATCCTCCTGGATCCCACTGTTTTTCCATGTGTTCTTTCCTGCTAACCTGTTTTCCAGCACATCACAACATCATTTACTGAGAATTTCCACTTCTGCCACTCTGTGGCACGTGGCCTAATGCCTTGATCTGCCTGACCCTGCAGAATTGCAGCATTTCCCAAGTCAGCAGCTACTTCTTCCAAAGAATTACTCTGGACTTTCCCTGCCAGGGTGGATTATACCTGCAACAAGAGTTATTAACTTGTGAATGTTTTGTGTAGGGGTTGTGCCTGAAACTGTTTTTAGGTAGCAAGAATGTGCTTGATTCATGGAAAGACATTTTCTATTTGAGAAAAAAATTAAATCCCTTTTCTGCACTCCAGTAAATAAAAGGACTCTGCTATTTAAAAACAGCTCTTGGGAGAAAAATAATACTTCCAAGTCATGGTGAAACAAAGGCACACAGAGGGCAATGCTATGAATATAAGATGCTCTTTTTAAAATTTTTTCAGGGAATAAGATATCCTAGAGAGTCTAAGTGATAAGAAGTCTATTAGTACTTTTCTTGAGGCAAAAAGCATTTTTAGATCCTACACTCTCTTTATACATCTTTGGGGTATTTAAAGAGATGGCCTTAAACAGGCACTAAAATGTCTACAGAACTCCTCTTTAAGCGTCCCCAGTGCTCTTTAAAGAAGGTCTGTTATTGGCCAGGAGCCTAGTGCTAGGACTGCTGCTTGCATGGTGCAGCGGGTGGGCAGGAGGTGTGTGAACTATCCATGAGCAGCCATTGACATGGGAACTCAAACATCTTTGTATGTGAGTAGACAGAGACAATCACAGGTAATGCAAAATACACACATTCTAGGTACTATTTGCCATCTATCCTAGATAGTTCAGGACAATCTCATGTCCAATTATATTTCTTCATATACTTTCACTCCCTTGGAAATACTGTCTTTCCCCTGGAGATAACTGACTGAATGAATCTAGTCTACCAAGCTAATAACTGAGCAAGCTGAGATTTTCCAGTTACAAGTGTAATGATACCTTCCATCCTCAGTACATATGAATGAGGAAAGGGGCCATGCCTGTTCTTTGCTTACATGCACGTATTTACATGCTTAATGTTTTTCTATCATGTAATCTTTAAATGAAAGGTAATTAATTAATTATATATATACACACATACGTGTATATGTATATATATAGCTATCTATCTATGTAAAATTTCAAGTTTTTACTTTTGTAAGACTTTGTATCATTTAGGAATGCTTTTGACTACATGTAACATAAAATCAGACTAACAGCAGCCTAAGCAAGAAAATCATTACATTTTTCATATAACACAAATTTTGGGAAGGTGCTTCCAGGGTGTGTTCATTGGCTCAGTGATGTGAGGGTGCTGGGCTGGTATCTCTGGAGTCACTTGGCTTTTCCTCACATTCACAAGGTGACTGCTGCAGCTCCAGGCATCAAGACCACACACAGGAATCTTAAGTAAGAAGAAAGTGTCAAAATCAAAAATGAATTTTCCTCAGCAGATTCCTTTTCTACTTTTCTTCCTCCTTCTAAATCAGACTGTCTACCATAGAGTTTTCACATAAGTAAAGTTACATGTAAGAAGAGATATATTGTAAGGCACTATGTTTGTCCATGTTTTGGGTTTTGTTGCTCTGTGCATGGTATGTTTATTTCCTTGTCAGTGTCTGGGACCAGACTCTGTGCTCTCTGAGGCAAGGGTTTTGTTGGTCACATCTCTTTGTCCTCCCACTACCAGGCTTGGAACACCGGAGATGTTTGGTGTTTGCTAATGACTTGGCATATGATGAATTTCAGGTTTCCTTTTGCTCTTGAACTACTCACACCTTTGGGAAACTGAGGAGCTGGGGATCAGACTACTGCAGGGTTTTAGCCATTGCTTACACCAGTGATTGAGACAGGAACAGAGTGATAGCAGAATGATCATACCTGATTATGTTGGGTTGATATCAACATCCTCAACCCCCATCACAGGAGAACCTAAGTGTGCTCGGTTGGCTCTATGTCTATGTGTTAGATTTTTTTCTATGCTTTCCACTCCCATGACACTTGGTACCTTGCTCTGTATAACTCTGTCATATTGAAAAAGTAAGTATCTAAGTGTATATCCTTTCTCCTTACTTGAGAATTTAGAATCCTCAAGGTCAAAGGACATTTCTTAGTTATATTTTTCCCAACATCTTCCACACTGCCTGGCAGGATAGTATTTATTTATTTAAATGCTGAGAAAATTGAATGAAAGGAAATTTTCTTGTACTGACATAATACATCTTTCAAATCTCCCGACATAAGTGGCCACTTATATGAAAATGACCCACTGTGCCTTCAGGGCAGTAAACAACACTATTAAATTTATTAAGCATATATTTATTGAGCATCTATCAAGTGCAATAAATCTATCAAGGACAAATACAGCAGAGGGAGTAGTTTGAATATGAATTTACTGCTTTGAGCTCAGGCATTGACTAACACTCTTAATTATAAGAATGTAGATACTTTTTATTTAAAGTTGACTTTAAGGATTAGTGAGATGTTAAGTGGATGTCTACCAAATAGTGATCTTCCTGTAATTAGGCATATCCAAGTAGATGTGGATAACCACCTGGATACAGGACGGAAATGAATGCCAGTTTCTGGAAGTTCCATGATTATAAGGCACAAGGTATGATTCTTTAGCTATGTTCTACAGGGCCTAAACTCACCCTACCTCGTTCAACTGTTGATAAAGACTTTGACCATCAGCAATGACTTGAAACATCAAGAGGTTGTGCCAGTGTTAATGGGGTAGTATGAAGCCTAAGAATGCTCTAATTCTGAACAACACCCTAGGCACTCATCATGATGAGTTTCTGGAGGAGATGTCCTCTCTAGGGCAAAGCAAAGTGACTAACGTTAGCCCAGCATGGAGCCTGGACCCCCAAAACAGAGCTCTGCTAAGCTCTGTTGGACCACAGGAAAAAGGATTTATCCTAAATTCTTAGACACATATGTCCTTAGATCAGAGTCCATCTCCCTACACCAGCCAGTCCCAATGGAGAATCAATCAGAGGATGGTCATTAAGTTTGTTGGTGCCTTTTCTCCCCTTCCCTCCCCTGGATGCCACGTAGAAGAAAAACAGGGCATGGAGGACCACCCGGGCTTGCTCTCAACTGAACCCTCTTACATGGAATGGGGAGAAGAGAGGTAAGCCTTACTTGCTAGGCTTCCAGTTTCCGGAGCATAAATAGAAGAGCTTTGGCAAAGGAGAGTGCCAGAGAGAAAAAGTCACAGCCATGTGAAAGAATTTTTAATGATCATCAGCAAATTTGGCTAATCAATGCCTTGGAAGGTAATTCATCTAGAAACTCTTCTCCACCCCTGGATGGGGAGCAGGTGGGAAAGAGAGGCACGATAGCATGTCCGCACTGGCTGGAATCACAGGTCACATCTGATGAGATGGAATATAGTCGGAATAAAGGTAAACTTCTCCACTTAAGCTCCCGAAACAGTTGCATGAGTATCAACAAATAGGGACCTCAGCTTCGACTTGAGGGTTTTGGCTAGCTCACCAAGGTTATTATTCTGATGTTTCCATCGTATTAGACCCTCTTTATTCTGCACTAGTCAGACCACTCCAGATTTGAATGCTGTTTTTTAAAAGGAACACGGCAGCCTACAGATTGTTTAGAGGAAATTAATAAATGCCATAGGAAATTGAGTTAGAAAGTGCCTATTTTTTTAAATTGCTAATATTCTAGGATTTCAAGGTGCTGAACATCTAATCTCAAGGGATTCAAGGTTGTTGAATTCCTGTCATGTGCACTGTGGTGGATGCTATGGAGGCGTTATCCGACTTGATCATCATGGTCTTTGTCCCTATTTTACAGATAAGGACACCCGGGCTACAAGAGGCTGGTTGATTTTCCTGCGGTCGCACAGCTGGTGAGCAGCAAACTAGGATTTGTACCTTCGTCCTGCCCAACTCAGAGTACATGCTGTTCTACTACATCAAGCCTTTAACGTTCTGAGATGCTGAGATTCTGTGCTTCGTTGATCCTGTGACAGAATGATTCTAAGGTTGCTGTGTTTGAAGACTCCACAGGACGGCTGGGGAAGAATGGGGAGGGTGGGGAGGGCCAGAGGGAGTGTGAGGTGGTAGGAAGAACAGCCAAATCACAAAGGTGATGGTTCATTTGGTTTCCCCCCCGAAACAAAACATTCCTGTTTATTTCTCTGCGTTTCTGCCAGGCAGGCATGTGACCTGAGAACAATTCCTTTATGAGGCAGAGTTTTTCTCATTTCCTGGCTCCTAATCTAATAGAAACGTCTAAACTAGTTGGCTGGCTCTGCCAGAGAGAGGGAGAAAAAAAATCTAGGATCAGTCACTGCATTTGAAGCTGCATCTGCAGAAAAGATGTCAGGAAGGGGCAGGGAGGGGCCAAAGCTCTGTTTACCCCTGTGCTTCTCCTAGCAACTTCTGGCCCGTGTCTGGGTCTCTCGTACCCTGACGAAGTTGCTGGCAGGGTCTCCCAAAGCAGAGTTCAGCCAGGGTGCTGTGCCCCGGCCAGTCTTCCAGCAGATTCTCCCTCTTTACAACCTGGTTAAGTGCCTCCTTTGCCTGTCACCAACCAAGGGATTATGCCTTGACCAGTTTCCAGGCTGCGTCTGTGAAAGTCTCCTTATTAAAGGCATTAAAAAATATATATCCTTGTGGAGAGCTTCCAGGAGATTTTTTTTTGAAACTCTAGTTATCCCCATGGGACAATCAGTGCAAATTTATCCCCAGTTGGAATCCATCTGGCATGAGGACAGAGTCCTTGAAACACCCTTGCAAAGCAGTTTGTTTACATTTGTCACAAAAGGGACTGCTGTCGTGGTTCAACTCTTCCGTGGGTGGGAGAGAGCCTCACCCTGGTCCTAACTACAAGTGACTGATACTTGGGCACTTAACAAACAGGCTGGATCCCAGGAGGCAGATACACTCAACGAAGAGCCTACACTGTCCTTAGATGTTTAAGATGATCACATGAAGTTATTACCCAAACTCTAATCAGATTTCACTATTTTCACACTAATGTCCTTTTTCTGTCCCAGGATCCAATTCAAGATTGCATTTGTTTTGTTAATTTATTTATTTATTTATTTATTTATTTGCAGTATGAGGGCCTCTCACTGTTGTGGCCTCTCCCGTTGCGGAGCACAGGCTCTGGACGCGCAGGCTCAGCGGCCATGGCTCACGGGCCTAGCCGCTCCGCGGCATGTGGGATCCTCCCGGACCGGGGCACGAACCAGTGTCCCCTGCATTGGCAGGTGGACTCTCAACCACTGCGCCACCAGAGAAGCCCTGTTTTGCTAATTTAATTTAGTTTTTTTTTCCCCAGCTTTATTGAGGTATAATTGGTTATGTAAGATGTTAACATTAGGGGAAACTGGCTGAAAGGTTTACAGAAGCTCTCGCTGAGGGCTGGGATTGGGGTGGGGATGGGAGGATTGACTGTAAAGGGGCAAGAGGGAACTTTCTGGAGTGATAGGAATGTTACACATTTTTATTGGGGTGGTGATTACGTAGACGTATAAATTTGTCAAGACATCAAACTGTAGACCTAAAATAAGTACATTTAATTGTGTGTGAATTCTGCCCCAAGATAGTTGATATTTAAAACATTTTTTAATCAAAATATAAGATCGTGTCATCCCCATACATAAAAATCCACCAATGGCTTCTCATTACACATTAAATAGAATCCAATCTCCTAACTTAGAAAAACAATTGAAATAAATAAATAAATAAAAATGCCTCTAATGAAAGGTTGGATAAGGTCCTTAAGATACGAAGAGCTAGGGCTTCCCTGGTGGTGCAGTGGTTAAGAATCCACTTGCCAATGCAGGGGACACAGGTTTGAGCCCTGGTCCAGGAAGATCCCACATGCCACGGAGCAACTAAGTCGGTGCGCCACGACTACTGAGCCTGCGCTCTAGAGCCTGTGAGCCACAACTACTGAAGCCAGCACGCCTACAGCCCGTGCACCACAACGAAGAGTAGCCCCTGTGCACCGCAGCTAGAGAAAGCCCATGCGCAGCAACAAAGGCCCAACTCAGCCATTAATTAATTAATTATTTTTTTAAAGATACAAAGCTCTTATTAACCAATAAGAAAATGGGTTTGGCTCATTAATGGGCGATTTATAAGGAAATAAAAAATGGGTAATGACTTTCAAAAAGAAGTTTTAACCCTATTAATAATAAAATAAATATAATTTGAAACAAACAAAAAGATGATCACATGAAATGGTTTGTCTGAGGCTTGAAACAAACAGTAAGGTTTCCTTAACATCCCTCATTTTAGGAGCTTGCCAAGTCTCTTTCTATTAGGGTCTTCTTTTCCTTGCTTCCTAGACAGTATCTCCAGTGAAGTGAGATGTCAAAGAAAAATTGTGTTTAAATAGATGTTACTGTGTTGTTCAGACTTTTTGCAGAGATGACAGAGGCCAAGAACAGCATGAGAGTTGCCGAGTACATGAACATCCTTAATTAAGATGCATGGTCTCACACCAGGCACAGGATGTGCTAAGAGATGGTGAGCCTGCTTCAGCCAGCAGTGGTCCCACGACACAGGCTACCTATATAGAATTTGGCTAAGGACGATGTGGAGGATTGCTTTGTAGAGTCATTAGTGTGTTCTGTCTCCTCTCCCCATGGGGGGGGCCTCAGATCAGAAGGGCTGGGAGAGCATCACATGAGGGTATTCCATGTGACCCTGGAGTTGGGGTCATTAGGAGCTAGGTGCCTGATCCAGTTGTGCCTGAGGGGCTGTGGAGTGGTTCTTGAACTCTCACTGCCTGGCCCCATGGCAAAGACAGGACTATACTGGAAAAGCCAGAGTAGGAAGGGCAAAAGCTAGGGCGGTCTCTGTGTGCCAGATGTAGAGTTGCTAACAGGACTCTTCCCAACCAGGACAAGGTGACCCAACAGAGGGTGGACTTCAGGCTCGGAGTGGAGGGCAAAGCTGTGAGTAACCAGAGGGAGGAAGAATTGTCCACTTAAGGGAAATGCAGACTAGAGGGATTCCTGGTGATGGGGGAAGTGTCTCCAAAGAACACTCCAAAGTCCCCAAGAAAAAGAGAATTGCTACACCCAGAAGATCCAATGACAGTCACAATGGTATCAGTCAAGAAAGAAGTTTCCTGCCCCTTGCCTCTCCTCCCTAATTTCTTTCCAGCCCTGCAGAGACCCAAATTACATCCAGAAAGCGATGGAGTGAAAACAAAGGGAGGAGGTAAAGACCCACAGCTCCTCTGCCCAGCTGCCCAGGGAAGGGCTGATCTGGGGGAAGGAAAACAGAATAAGTGAATGATAGTTTAGCATTTGGATATGACTGTAGACGAGATTTTTAAAAATCCCTAGAAAATGACACTCTTTATTATTATATCTTTTTTTTTTGCCTGAAAATGATTGAGGGATGCTTTATTATCCTAGACTGAGCTGAAAAGCTGGAGAACCTCACTGAAATTTCATGTAGCATAAATGGAGACAGAGGACAAAACAGGGAGTCTAAATTTGAAGTTCAGTGGTCGATAGACCACACTGTTTTCTGTCTACATCCAAGCCTAGTTTAATTATTAAACCTATTACATAGAATTCTCCTAAAAGGTAGGAGACTTTGGAACAAAAAAATAAGTGCATCATCCATCAAAAAGCTACATTCATCATCTAATCAGGACATGAGACATGTAGTTTTTATACATGAGGAAAACTGCTAGCACAAGCTCACGCCTCCCTCCTGCTTCCTGAGTCATTACAGGGATGAAATATTCGAACTGAACATTTAGGCCACCTTAGTCAGGATCTCACAATGTCCCTATTGTACTCTTATTATGCCAAATACTACTGGAAATGTTCTGTTCCGGGTGCTACAGTCAATAACTTGTCATTGATTTCTCTAAGAAATATATAATAAGGTTTTACATAGAGAGGAGCTTATTAAAGCATGGGTGTATGCAAAAATACACCACAGCCATAGTTTTTCTGCACCTAGTCCAGAAATTTCTAGAGAAATTTAGTCTTTCTAATCTAATAAGAAATGCAGAATTCACCCCGTTGGTTGAAAGAAGCCACTTTTTCATGTCAAGGGATTTTATGATTCCTGGGTGTCATTATACAAATTGCAGAGGGCTACTCCTATAGCTCACCTACCAAATCCTATCCTGCAGTAGGTGAGGTTTGTCTTACCTTTTCTTCTCTTGCATACAGATCTGGCCACTGAGTACTTATAATATCTCCATCTGCCATGTTTCTCCCCTCTCTGGCCAGCCACTCCCCACTCTTTTCCTTCCTCTATGTGGTGACTTTAAAATATGTTTTCAAATCTGTTGACACTCCATCCATCAAGTCCAATTCCCTTCCTCTTGAATATGAGCTGGTCTTAGTGACTGACTTCTCACAAATAGAATTTGGCAGAAGTGATGATGTGTGACATCCAGGGCTAGGTCATAAGAGGCAAGACAGCAGCAGCCTGGGCTCTCTCTTGGGACACTTGCTCTTGGAATCCAGCTACAGGTTTGATCCCAGACCACATGGAAAAACCTAATGGAGCTGTTCAGGTCAATAGGATGGCTGAGGCCCCTGTTCACAGCCAGCGTCACCTACCAGGCATGTGAATGAGGAAGCCTTCAGTGTGACTCCAGCCACAGCCATGGTCTGACTGCAACCATGTGAGAGACTCTGAGTGAGAACCACTCAACTAAACACAGTAACATGTGAGACAATATGTGATTGCTGTTTTATGCCACCAAGTGTAGGGTGGTTTGTGACACAGCTAACAATAATCAGAACACTGTCAAGATGTACTACTTGGGAACCTTTAAAAATGTACTCTTGGAGGGGCTTCCCTGGTGGCGCAGTGGTTGAGAGTCTGCCTGCCAGTGTAGGGGACACGGGTTCGAGCCCTGGTCTGGGAAGATCCCACATGCTGTGGAGCAGCTGGGCCCGTGAGCCACAACTACTGAGCTTGCGTGTCTGGAGCCTGTGCTCCGCAACAGGAGAGGCCGCGACAGTGAGAGGCCCGCGCACCGCGATGAAGAGTGGCCCCTGCTTGCCACAACTAGAGAAAGCCCTCGCACGGAAACAAAGACCCAACACAGCCATAAATAAATAAATAAATAAATAAATTTATTTAAGAAAAATGTACTCTTGGAAACACTGTTTCCAGTCTGGGAATATACCCTATGATTTAGAATACAAATTATGGAAATAACTTTTATGCATAGAGAGTTTTCTTTTAGGAAGAACCATTTCCCTATTATTGAACACTTGGACTATAAAACTCTTTCAAAGCTACACAATGAAATATTAGGAAGCTAGAAAAATTTCTAGCAAGACTGACAAAAATAAAAAAAAGAGAAGACACAAATCGCCAATATCAAGAATGTGATATACTACTAATATCACTACATATTCTGGTATATCGCTAAAGATTCTGGGGCCATTAACAAGTTATAAGGAAATACTACAAAGCTTTAATTTAAGCTCATAAATTAAACAACTTAGAAGAAATAGACCAATTCCTCAATAGTTGTATACTGCCAAAACTCAACCAAGACGAAGCAGATAATCTCAATAGCCCTCTAACGGTTAAAAAATTGAACTTGTAGTTAAAAAGATCCCCCCAATTAAACCACAATGAGATATCACTACACATCTATCAGAATCACCAAAATAAAAAAGAGTGACAACGCTTAATGCTGGTGAGAATATGGAGAAACTGAATCCGTCATTGTTGGTGAGAGTGTAAAATGGTACAGCCACTCTGGAAAATAGTTTGGCAGTTTCTAATAAAATTAAACATGAAAGTATTACATGATCATGCAGTTGTGCTCTTGACATTTATCTCAGAGAAATGAAAACTTATGTCCACCAAAAAAAAAAATCCTGTATATAGCAGCTTTATTAGTAAGAGCCCCAAACTGGAAATAGCACAGATATTCTTCAACAGGTGAATGTTTAAACCAACTATGGTACATACATAGCATGAGGTATTACTCAGCAATAAAAAGGAACAAATGATTGTTTTTCCCTTATTCATCCTATAGCTGAAAGTTTGTACCTTTTTACCAATCTCTTCCTATTTCTCCCCCCGCCCCCAAAGCCAGCCCCTGGAAGTTACTTTTCTACTCTCTATTTCTATGACTTTGACTTTTTAAAAAATTATTCCACATATAAGTGATGCCATGCAGTATTTTTCTTTCTCTGTCTGGCTTATTTCACTCAGCATAATGTTGCAAATTTCAGGATTCCCTTTTCTCTCGTGGCTAAATAGTATTCCATTGTGTGTGTGTGTGTGTGTATCACAGCTGCTTTATCAATTCATCCGTTGATGGAAACTTAGGTTGTTTCCATATCTTGGCTGTTGTGACTAATGCTGCAATTAACATGTGGGTGCAGATATAGTTATCTCTTCAAGACACTGATTTCATTTCCTTTAGATATATACCCAGCAGTGGAATTGCTAGATCATATGGTAATTCTATTTTTAATTTCTTGAGGAACCTCTGTACCTCCACACTGTTTTCCATAGGAATACATTATTGATACATGAAAAAAATTAGATGAATCTCCAGGAATTATGCTGAGAGAAAAAAAGTCAACCACAAAATGTTATATACTGCATGATTCCATTTATAGAATATTTTTGAAAAGACACTATTTTAGAAATGGAAAGCAGATTAGTGAATGCCAAGAGTTAGGGACTGGGGTGGGAAAAGGAGAGAGGTTGGTATGGTTATCAAAGGGCAACATGGGAAATCCTTATAGTGATGGACCTGTTCAGTATCTCGATTGTGATGGATATAGGAATCTGCATGTCTGATAAAATTGTATTCAGTTAAATGCACACACATACACACACAGACACAGATGAGTTATAAGTAAAACTGGAGAAATCTGAATAAGGTCAGTGAATTGTGTCAGTGTCAGTATTCTGGTATAATATTCTACTATATTTTTGCAAGGTGTTACCACTGGGGGAAACTGGGTGAAGAGCACTCTGTATTTTTCTTACAACTGTACGTGAATCCATAGTTATCTCAGTAAAACTTTTAATAGAGGCTGTGATAATATGGGATAAACTGTTTATAACATAACCATACGCTATTTATTTATTTAGGGGTTCTTAGTCTTTTTATTTATTTAAAAAATTTTTTTAACGTCTTTATTGGAGTATAATTGCTTTACAATGGTGTGTTAGTTTCTGCTTTATAACAAAGTGAATCAGCTATACACATACATATATACCCATATCTCCTCCCTCTTGCGTCTCACTCCCACCCTCCCTATCCCACCCCTCTAGATGGTCACAAAGCACCGAGCTGATCTCCCTGTGCTATGTGGCTGCTTCCCACTAGCTATCTAATATTACATTTGGTAGTGTAATATGTCCATAAAAAGCTAAAATATTCATAAAATTTATATCCTGGGTGATTCTGTCGAATAGATTCAAAGAAGACAAAAATAAAAACCGTATAAAATTTAAAATTAAGAGAAATGGGAACACCGAAGAAAACCAAAAAATACTATGTTAAAATTGTATTTTCTAAAGTTTCTATAATGAGCACATGATACTTGCGTAATGGAAGAAACTCTATTAAGATGATGTTTTATTCACTTTTAGATTTTTACTATTTATTAGAATACTTTGATACCTAGGTTCTCAACTGAGGAAACTCAGTCTGAATGGTACATTTGTATTTTGACAGTAGAAGCAGAAGTCTCCAAATGCTGAATTTTAATAAAAAAGATTTCAGGCATCAGTCAGTGAGTTGAAGAGAAAGGAGAAGGGGGGGTGATGAGGCATATTACTACTCTTTTCTGGGTCCCTGGAACATGTGGCATAGTGGGATTCCCCCACTTTGCTCTTGCCTAAGGCTGCTTACATGCCTCCATGGCAGATTCCTTTCCTATCCTACTACCAATGCACTTTGGGATTGGCTTGAAATTATTCAACTGTGAAGATACAGAATTTCAAATTGTTCTGCCTGTTTCAGTAGGCACAAATTCCTCCACAGCGGGGAGATTTCTCTCGGGAAATTTTGAAAACAAGCAGAGATGCTGAAGGAGTTTGGAGAAGATTGTTTTCTGCATGGAAAGTTCTGAGTGCAATTAAGTTGTACTCCAAATTTAGAGAGGCTAGAAAACTTGGGGGGGAAAATATGGTCCCCCATCAATGCGAAGAATAGTGTATCATTTCTGAATAGAGGAAACTATCACCAAATTACAAAATCATTAAAGGCAGAAAGCACCTAAGAGAAGGGCCATCATGTTGAACAATATCAGGTGACCCCATTCACCTTTAGCCTATGTACGTGGTGGCCCTGGGAGTTGTGCAGTGTACTACCTGCACAACTGTATTAATTGATTCTGATAAATCTAGTCATTACCACCACTGTCCTTCCCCCCCACCCCGTCCCACCGCACTTAGATACAATCCTCTTTTAGAGAGGAGAAAAGTGAAGCCCAGAGAGGGGAAGGAACTTGTCAAAAGCCATACAGCTAACCACAGAACCCAAGTTCTTGAATTTTAGATTAATACTCTTTCCTCTCTACAGCGTCGCCTGAAAGAAATATTTTTACTAAAAAAAAAAAAAAATTCATCCTGAAAAGTATTTGTTTCAAATCTACACTGCTGTAACCTAACCAGGGCTATTTGCATAATGTTGAAACAGGAGTCAGATTGAGTCTGCACATTCTAAGGACAGCTTCCTCACATATGAAATGGGGATAATAATAGTGCCTTTTAGAACTGTTTGGGGGGATAAATGAGTTAATATTTGTAGAACACTTAGAACAGTGCCTGTCATATAGAAACATATAAGTCTTAGATATTATTATTAAGTGATATGTGGACTTTGGGGAGAACATGTACCTTTTATCTATGTTTTCACATGACCTGGCATGGCTTTGAGGAAGTGCTCTATTAATGTTTTGTGATGATGGGTGGATGTGTGGATGGATGAATGGATGGAAAGATTGAGAGAAGGATGGATGCATGCATGGATGCATGGATGGATGGATGGGTGGATGGAGGCATGGGTGTTTGCATGGATGGATGCATGGATAAATGGCACCTCTAGCATTACAGTGGTTCAGGTCAACAGCCTTGGAGTTGTCCCTGATTCCTCTCTTACTCCATATAACTAATATATTAGCAAATCCTGCCTATTCCATATGCAAAATATATTTAGAATCCAACAACTTCTTCCAACCTCCACCATCCTAGGACCAAGCCATCAGCATCTCTCTTAATTGGCCTTCCTGCTTTGACCCTTGTCTTCCTGTAGTCTATGCCCTTATAGGATGATCTGGCCCCAATTACTGCTACTCTGGAACCCCATCTATCACCACTGTCCTACTTTCTGTCTCTGACCCAGCTACACCAGTCTCTTAACCGTCCCTTGGATGCAGCAGGCATGCTCCCATCTCAAGGACTTTGCACTTACTGACCTCTCTACCTGAGATGTTGTCCCAGTTGATCTCGTCTACTTTCATGGCTCGCATCTAACAACTTCCCCTCTATTCCTTCTGCTAGTGTACTTGAGATCAGGAAATCAGTGGATTAGCTAATGCTGGGGCTCTCTCTCCTTCAGAGATCAGGAAGGTGGCGAATCTTCTATCATGAGATTGAGGGCTATGTTATTCTCAGCTCGGGTGTCCGGAGCCTAGAATACTACGTAATACTGTTTTGTCATGAAGGGCTCTGAGATTACAGTCCCTAAGGGGTGCATAAACTTACCATAAACTTTTTATCTTCTGCTTTTTAGTTGCTTATATTTTTTGAGCTTTGAAACCCATGCTGCAGAGTCACTTCTTATTTTTATTCTTTGTGATTGTTACTTGACATTTTGGATGGTGAGCATCTCAAAGCTAGGACTTCATGGTTGAATAATCTCTCCTCTTTCTGCCACGACCATGATACAGAAGAGGTTCGTGCTAACAGGTAACTTTTATGGAGCACTTCCTACATGCTAATGTGTAGGTTGTTTGCAAAAATGGCGGTGATAATTTCCCTCCTGTATATCTTCTACTTTTGCGATGTGAATTTGCAGCTCTTCCATCAAGTGATAGAGTCAGTTTCCCAATCACTGGGCGGGCCCTGTGGCTTACTTTGACCAAATATAATGTGGCAGAAGTGACAGCCAGGGGCATGCCTAGGCCTCAAGAGACTTTGCACAATTCGGCTGCATCTCTTGGAGCCCTGCCCAACCTCCGTTTGAACAAGCCCAGACTAGCCTCTTGGAAGATGAGGGGCCACAGGGAGCAGCTGAGGCCGTTTTAGACCAGCCAGCCCCAGCTGGCCTGGCAGCTGCTTGTGGATACATGAGTAAGCCTCGCCAAGGCCAGGAGAACCGCATAGTGGGTTCTCATCCAAATCATCAACCCATAGAAGTAGGAGGCAAATAAATGGTTGTTGTTTGAAGTCAGGGCTTGGCAAACCACAGCCCATCAGCCAAATCTGGCCTGCCTCCTGCTTTTGTAAATACAGTTTTATTGGAATACAGCCTCACTTGATTGTTTACGTACTGTCTAGAGCAGCTTTCCCATTATAACAACAGAGTTGGGTCATTGTAACAGAGCTGAAAATACTTACTATCTGTCCCTTTACAGAAAAACTTTGCAAACCCCGTTTAAGTCACTAAATTTAAGAGTGGTTTGTTATATCCACGAACTGAACCAAGCACTTTAAATGATTATCTTTAAATTTTCACTGTAACCCAGTGAGGGTTTTTGTTCGTGCCCATTTTACAGATGAGGAAACTGAGGCATAGTGAGAGAGTGTACATGGTGGAATCAGGAAAAAACACAAACAGTCTGGCCTCACAGACTCATGACTTTGGCATACTGACTCAGTAAATAAAGAGATGGGTTTCCATCTGAGTGAATGCATAGCTGAATAAACAGTTGAGGTCAGTTCCTTTGAGGTGGGATTGTAGATGCTAATAACCTTTGTGTCAATGCTGTGGTACTTCTGGGCCCACCTGAATCCTTCACTGAAAGGGTGACGAATCTCTATATCCAAACCTTAAGTGTTTTGACAAGTCCTTTATAAGTGTTCCCCTAATGGAGGGCTCAGAAGAATCACTGAAATATATTATATGTGGGAGGGAGGGAAGGAGCAAATAAGTAAGGGGTAGGGTGAAGAAGGAAGGGGTGGAGGTGAAGAAATAGAGGGAAAAGAAGGTTTAGAAAAGGAAAGAAGAGCAATCCAAATTCTATGGAGGATTAACCACCTTCCATTTGTGCCTGAAATCCATCTCACATCTGATGTTAGGTGGTCAGTAACATCTGTCCTGAAGGTGGAATCAATCTAGAATCAATCTGTCGCTGGGGAGACTTGGAGGTTCATCAGAGGTCATTTTTTTTTTTTTTTTTTTTTTTTGCGATATGTGGGCCTCTCACTGTTGTGGCCTAACCTGTCTTAAATCTAAGCTCTGGTCTTTGCAGGCCCAGCATCCTCTGGAGTGGGCCAGGGTCCTTGGTGACAGGGACGCTCACAGCATGGGGGGAGCATCCTCCCCAGCTCACTCATTCCCCAAGAATAGGAGCACGTGGTCAGTATATCACTGCATCCCGGACAGAACAGAAATCCCCCCTGACTTTCTCAGCAACCTCTCCCACCCCCAACCTTGCTGATACTATTCAATAGCCCACGTTGACTTTGGGAGGAGAAAAAAAATGTAATTGTTAAAGCCTAAATCCCTTTAAACTCTAAGATCAAAAGGAAGGTTTCCATCCCATGACACATAATTAAACATGCAGACGTGCCCAACTTTGATTCATGAATGCTTCTGCACTTCTAAATTGTTGCCAGGGAGATCAGGGCCTGAGAAAATTAAAACCATTACGCCTCAAAAGAGTACATGATTTTCACAGCTTTCTAGCGTGATTTTCTGTTGTGCAGAACTTTATGTTCTCCCATTTTCTCCTCCCTACCTCGGTGTCCAGGGCTGAACGGAAGCAGCTTTGCAAACATCTTTAGGTTGAGAATTCCTGCAGGTCCCCATGATGTGAGCACAGAGCCAGATTGCAAGGCCCACCATCTTCTTACTGCTTTATGTTCGACCAGAAGGCAAATTCCCCACTGAGGCAAGATTCCCTGAGGATGGCCTCAGATGCTTGGGTGATGGGATGACAGCATGGTAAGGAAAGCCCTCAAACATATGGGATGTATTAAGCAGACTTCTCTAGAGAAACAGAACCAGTAGGATCTATATCTATATCTATATCCTCTATATTTAAATCATTATTATAGGAATTGGCTCATGCAATTATGGAGGCTGAGAAGTCCCACAATCGGACACCTGCAAGCTGGAGACCCAGGACAGCTGGTGTTGCAATTCAATCTGAGTGAACTGGGGCTTGTGAACTGGGGAGGCAGACGATGCAGATTCCAGTCTGGGTCTGAAGACCTGAGAACGAGGAGTGCTGAGAGCAGGAGAAGATGCATGTCCCAGCTCCAGCAGTCAGACAGGAAGGGCCAAATTTTTCCTTCTTTCACCTGTTTCTTCTAACCAGGCCCTCAAAAGGTTGGCTGGTGCTCATCCCCACTGGGAAGGACGAACTGCTTTGCTGAGTCCACCAATTCAAGCACTGATGAGTGAGGGAATGAAGCCTGAGGAAGGTGTGGTAGGGGTGGGCAAGAGCATCTCCTGGCCCATCACTCTTTGCAGTTAATTCAGGTGGTGTTTCAAATGGAAAACCTCCTGCTAATGGCAAACCACATCTGACTCTCTCCCCCTGCCCACAGTGGAGGGTGAACATCCCCCTATTTCTATTCCTCTTGCTTTTCCAGGAAAATCCCCAAACTGAAGGCAGCTGTTTCTTACAATAACAAGCAGTCTGCCGGCACGTCAGCCCCCCTGGATACTGCAGTGACATGTCTGTTTCAAGGAACAAGTAAAACAGTGGGAAGTTGCCAAGACAGAAAGAGCCCCAGGGGAAAAAGGGCCAGGCAGCGTTCAAGTGTCCTTTGCTCGCTCAGTGACTTTCAAATGTCCTTTAAGCAGGAAGCCAGCTACTCTGGCAAAGCAGGGGAAAGAGGCATGGAGCGCCGCTGGCTCTCCTAGGAAGCAGGCTGGGACCCTGGAGGCTCAGGCTGGTGCAGCAGGAGAAAGGCGGGGCTAAGTGACCTTTTATTTCTTGGCCCTGATGTGGACCGCCAGCAGTGGGTCCATGGAGATCAAGGGTCAACTAGCTCAGGTGTGGTTCAGGCAGGTGCCCGCGACCAAGAGACAGACAATACTCAGAATCAGAAGACAGCAGGATCATGACGGTCACAGGTGTCACAGGTGACACAGGTGAGCAGAACCTAGTCTCCAGGGGAAGAGGTTGGACCATACACAGCTGACCTCACCAAACAGGCTGTGATCCAGGCTGAGCACACATTCCTGGCAGGTCCCTGTAGGGCTGGGCCGGAAAGCTGAACTGGAATCCCAGGTACTTCTTCTGGACTGGTGAGATCCAGGGAGCGTGGGATGCCAGGGGCTTCCTCCAGTGCACCCGCCACCTGACAACGGCAGCTGGCTTAATCCCCCTGGCCTCCAGCTCCAGGGCTCAGGCAGTGGAAATTCTGCCTGCCTCACTCAGGAAGGCTGAGTCTCCAGGGGAGGGAACAAGGGCCCTGCGGGGGGAGGGAACAAGGGCCCTGGGTGGGAGGGCTGAGGATTGTGAGATTATACCGTCCTCTTTACGGAAGTCTGGGAAAACTGGGTCAACCTCTAGCAGGGCACGTTTCTGCCAAAAACAGGCAGTGAAGCCACGACACCAATGCACAACATTATCTTAGAGGGGTGATTGTGGCTACTTTCCATCCAGGGCTGGATGAAATATTTAATCAACACATGGCCAGATAATGATTTTGTTGTAGCATTTTATTGATAACTAGAAAAGACTAGCTCACGGACTCTCTGTTCGATCCGGCAGACTGCCCAACTCCCCACTTCCCACAGGTAATTACCTGCTCCTAATTGGGTCTGAAAGCAGCGGCTTTATATTTAAAGGTAGGAACACGCACATTTTGTATTTTTCCAGAGACCATGTGGATGAGAGTTTCGTGCTCTGGGTAACTGTGGCTTAAAGAGCCAGATCCTTCACTTAAGCTCTGTGTCTTTGGGGAAAATATATCACTTCCCAGAGCCTATGTCCCTCCATTTATAAATGGAAAGGAATGATGTGATGTTCCAATGAGATTAGGGACACGAAAGCAGCTCTCCCAGTGCCTGGCACACATGGGATTCTCAGGGATTGCTAATCTGTATCTTTCAATGTGGAAAGAAGTGGTTCCAAATCTCTACCTCTTGCTGCTCTGGGGTGTAATATCTGGGTCTTGTAATATCCTCTATCTCCACACATAATGCTTCCTAGCTTATTATTTCCTATCAATTAAGTTTGCTTTTCAATATAGCTCTGTCAGGTCATCCAGACAGGTGAGGTTAGTCTGGTTGTACAGATGGGGAAATTGAGGTTGGCAGGGGGGAAGTGACCTGTCAAAGGTCGTCTCTCTTAACTAGATGATGGTGTCAGGGTTTGTTGCCACTGAGACCAAAGGGCTATTGAGCCTCGGGGAAAGAGAAGTGGGAGGAAAGGTGGAAGAATGCTGAGAAGACAGAGTGGAAGTTACAGTTCTCAGCCATGCCCTGGAGAGGTAAGGGGGAGCACGAATGAATTCTGGCTCCCAGGAAGTGGGGTGAAAGATACCTAGGCTGGCTGGGGTGCAACATAGGGCTCCCCTTCCTGGGGGATTGGTGCTCTGGGGAAACCCGGCAAACTAAACGGCCCAAGTAGGAGTGGAGGCAGGTGCAGAGAGTGGCCACCATCTAACAGCTTGATGAGCTTCAGAGAAGGGTTAGAACTTGCTTGCATATTGCTCCATGCTCGTTGAGACTGCAGAGTTGGGGCAAAGACGGAGCAAGGTCTGAGGTCTGCCCTGTTTGAGCCCCTTTCATTCAGCTAACACAGGCATAAACATTTGCTCAAGGTCAGCATATGGAAGAGGCTCCTGTGGGTGCCTGCCCCGACCCAGGGGATTCTGTCAGGTGGCCTCCTGCCCTCCTCCCTGGCTTCCGTGTTCTCCTGTCCCATTTTGGTGCTGGATCTTAAACCCTGCTCTCTGGCATGTTCTTATACGACGCTGGGGATAGATTTAGATGAAGCATGGCTTTGGTCACAACCTCAACATGAAGACATGTTTGTTGACACGTCTTACTTCCCTACTAAAATTTCAGTGCTTCCAGGGCAGGGCCTTGACCTTTTCACCTTTGAAACCTTAGTACCTGCCCCTGCACCTGTACATGATAGGTGATCATTGAATGAATGAATGAATGAATGAATGAAATGAATGAGTCTGGCATCTCACCAATCACTAGTATTTAAGCTTCACAAGGACAAGGAATGTCGTCCATGTTGCCCGTTGCTGAACTCCATGTCTGGTACATGATGGGCATTCAATAAATATTGTGAAATGAATGAAAGGTTCATCTCTATCTCAGCAGCACTGGCCTTCTCCCTTTCCACTGATTCCTGCAGTGCTGGAGCTGGGAAACACTTTAGAGATGAAGTGGTCCAAGTTCATGATTTCAGAGACAAGACAGTGTGACCTGGTGAACTCACACACGCTGCTGAGTTGGGGGCAGAATCCTTGCATTCTGGCTCCCAATCCAGGGCTCTTGACTCACTACCTGCTCCATCTTCATGAAGATTAACCACCTAGAAAGCAGAGCAACATCCAGAGTCACATTCACTCAGAGGCCTGCCTGTGCCAGCGGTAAAAGCAAGGGCTCAGAGAATGTCTGAAAACCAAACTCAGGCTAATCTGTTGCTCAGCCAGTGAGACACTCAGATTCTCCAGCAGGTGGACAGCAAAGCCATAGCATGAGCAGGGATTTGAGTTGGGTGGGCTTTCTCTAAGCAGTCCTGTGGCTGAACGCTCACATTGTGGGGGGTCCCCGGGAGCCTCTGGTTCACTTAGTCTGCGCCCGCGGGTTTGTTCCCTCATTTTGAGCTCCCTTGGTCCTTCACCAGGTGGCTGCTGAAGCTCCATTTGACTGCCTTCTTGAAGGTGAGTGTAAAACACAGCGGCACTGGTCTCAGGAGGCCTGGTTTCAAACGTTAGCTCTGCTGCTTCCTGGCAATAAAACCTTAGGCAAGTTATGGCTCTCCTCTTAGCCTCAGTTTCTCATCTATAGAAAAAGGGTTTAGTGGAATAAAGACCATAAACCTTGTGAGAGTATAAAGCACGGTGCCCGGCAGGTGTGGCATGTGGTGAGCATCTAATAAGTAAATATCAGGGACTACAGGTAGCACTCAGATTGAGGGAGGACTCAGTACAGCACTTAGAGCCTCTGTCATCAGACTTCCTGGGTTCGAATCCCAGCCTGGCTCCTTATCAGCTCTGTGTCCTGGCGCCCATTATTCAACCTCTCTGTGCCTGAATATCCTGATCAATAAGATGGAGGTGAGAATGGGGTGATTTCATTGGGTTTATGACAGATTCAAATAAGTTAACTTGCAGAAAGCACTTAGAATAGTTTCTGGCACATGGCAAGTGCCAAATAAACATCAGCAATTCCACTCTTCTTATTATCTCATTTTAAAAACAAATTTAGGAGAGCCAGATTCTTTCTACTGAAAGCCTCGAGTTGAAGAGATGAATGCAGACACCAACACATTGGTGCCAACATCTAGCTTATTGGCTGGTAATCTTATTTGCTTATCCTTGTTGTTCTCAAGCACAACCAACTGCTAGTGGAGCCCCGAGCTTGGATGGTGCTCCCGAGCTGAGATCGCTGGGCAGTGACTCCTACACTGCACGCTGTAAATGGCTGCCAGCAGCGAAATTACATTTGTATTGATCTAAAGAACATTTTATTGATCAAACATGGGGAAAGTAACCTTTGAAACATAAACCCATTATTTTAACAATTGGTTGCCAGGAATAGGCAGAGGCTGCTTTTATTTTCCTTGTTGGTCAGTTGGCCTTCCCAGGGCAGCTTCCCATATAGGTAGGTGGTCTGGAGACCCACCTTCCATGAGCAGCTGAGCAATGACCATCTCTCAGGTCGCCAGCGCCATGACCCCCTTTTGCCCTCCATGTCTTTGTCCCTCTAGGCCTTTCTATTGGCAGGCTCTTCAGTCTCTAAATACTTTTTCCCCGAGTCCTTGTCTGGCTTTCCCTTGCACAGCCTTTAAATCTCCCCTCCCTCCTTGATCTCACTGGCTGAGTGGGAAGGCCCATCCTCCTTGGTGTTTCTGGATCATTCTGAGCAGTTGGGGGTGAGGATGAAGGGACCAGGTTGCCAGGACCTCCCCTTGAAGCACTCAAGGGCTGTCCCATCAGGTTTGGAGCACAAATTCATCTGAAGCCACTGTCCCCCACTCTTCCCCATGTCTGCTTCTGGATCGGACTTTATTAAACATCATTAAACTAAATTCATGTTGGTGTGGGCCATTAGGAAACTTGGGGCCTCTAGGTGAAACATTTTTAGAAGGGAGGCATCACTCTGCAGCAATTTCCAGAATGACTCATCAATTAATGCGTGCACACAGAGGGTTTCAATAGCCCTCATGGGGGAGCTAAAGATTTGTCCCCAGTTCCTGCCCTCAGCGGACTGACCATTTAGCCACACTAACTGGAGAAACCCACACAAAGGAGTAAATCACAGGAGGCAGGATTTATGAGGAGTTATGAGCAGCACAAGAATTCAGTAGGGAAAGAATATTCTCTTCAATAAATGATGCTAAGACAGCGGGATAGCCACATGCCAGAGAATGAAGTTGGACACTTACCTCACACCCTATACAAGAAATTACCTCAAAATGGAACAAAGACCTATGTGTAAGAGCTGAAACTATAAAACTCTTGGAAGAAAACTTAAGTGTAAATCTTCATGACTGTGGATGAGGCAATGGTTTCTTAGATATGACACCTAAAGCACAAGCAACCAAAGGGAAAAAATTTGGACTTCATCAAAATTAAAACTTTTTTACTTCAGAGGATACCAACAGAGTGGAAGGAAATGTATTCAAATCATATATATATATTTTTTAAATTTTTGGCTGTGTTGGGTCTTCATTGCTGCACGTGGGCTTTCTCTAGTTGTGGCGATCAGGGGCTACTCTTCATTGTGGTGCGCAGGCTTCTCATTGCGGTGGCTTCTCTTGTTGCGGAGCATGGGCTCTAGGCACGTGGGCTTCAGTAGCCGTGGCATGCAGGCTCTGTAGTTGTGGCTCATGGGCTTAGTTGCTCTGCGGCATGGGGGATCTTCCCGGACCAGGGATTGAACCTGTGTCCCCCGCATTGGCAGGCGGATTCTTAACCACTGTGCCTCCAGGGAAGTCCCTCAAATCATATATTTGATAAAAGTCTAGTATGCAGAATATATAAAGAACTTTTACAACTCAAAAATAGAAAGACAACCCAATGTACAAGTGGGTAAAGGATTTGAATAGACACTGCTCTAAAGAAGATAGGCAAGTGGGCAATAAGTACATGAAAAGATGCTCAACATCACCCGTCATTAGGGAAGTGCAAATTCAAGCCACAGTGAGGTACCACTTCACACCCATAGGATGGCTGTTCTCAAAAGACAGAAACAACGAGTGTTGGCAAGGATACGGAAAAATTGGAATCCGCATACATTGCTGATGGGAATGTAAAATAGTGCAGCCACTTTGGAAAAACTTTTGGCAGTTTCTCAAAAGGTTAAAGGTAGAGTTACCTTATAACTCCACTTATAAGGTAACTTATAATGACAATTCCACTTTTAGATATACACCCAGGAGAACTGAACTATGTTCACACAAAATGTGCCACGCAAATGTTTATATCAGTATTACTCTGAATACCCAAAAGATTAGAAACAACACAAATGTCTGTCAGCTGATGAATGGATAAATAAAATGTGGTTTATTCATACAATGGAGTATTTTTTAGTCATAAGAATGAATGACATTTGGATACTTGCTATAACATAAATGAACCTTGCAAACATTATGTTAAATGAAACAAGCTAGACATAAAGGCTGCATAGTATATGATTCCATTGGTGTGAAACATCCAGAGTAGGCAAATCCATAGAGAAAGGAAGTAGATTAGTGGAGCCAGGAGCTGGGGTAGGAGGCCATAGCGGGTAACTGCCCAGTGAGTACAGCATTTCCTTTTGGGGTGATACATAAAGAGGGTGACTTCTACAGAATGTGAGTTAGATCTCAATTTTCAAAAAAGAGTGGCACAGACCCAGGGTGCTTTGGGTGGTCTGTTGAGAGAGGGAGCCATTAGGTCAGGACACAGCTGGGGGGAGGGGTCCACTCTCCTTCCTTGTGATTTCGCCCTGAGGGCGGCAGGCTCCTAAGATGACCCTTGTGACCCAGAGCACGAGGAGGCCATCACTCTAGGCAAATAGGAGTCTCACAGCCCAGGCTGCTGAGTCCTCCATGCAGTTTTCAAGGGGACTTACCTTTTGGTTTTGAGTTTCCATTCCTCTTGGAGAAGAGAGGCAGAAGCTGTTGACAAGCCTGGAAATTAGAAATGTAAATGAAAAAGGGAGTCCCGCGGGAGCTGAACACACAGCCTCCCCAGCTCAATCACCTTGTCGGACAGAGGCTCCTGGCTCGGGGACTTGGAAGCATAACCTGCTGAAATGGTTTGCCGTCCATCTCTGAGACCAGGCAAGCAACCCTGGGCGTCATGCCAGAAGGAAGCAAATGGGCTGTCACTTCATGTATAAGGCCAAGCACATGAGAAGAAGAGCTCCAGTCTCGACCACGATGTGGAATAGAGGGAAAGAGTTTGGGAAATGTTTTTGAACCCGATGGACAGGATATTATGGTTTAGGGTGGACACCTGCTCAGGAATCAATGGAATGGGCTGGTTCTATTTATGGAGGCCGAGGGCAAATCCTGCATCTACCCTGTGGGCAGCGGCAGGCAGGCTGGATGCGTTCCCGGAGAGCATGTGGGCAGGAGCCTTCATCTCACAGATGCTCAGAGAGGCTGAGTGACGTGGCTACAATGACAAAGGTACTGCCTGCAGATCCAGGGTTGGAAGCCATATTGCTGCCCTTGTACTTATTGTTTCACTCCTTGGCCAACTCTTCCTCTCTAATGACAGATTCAGTGATACCTGGCCTTTTGGCTGGGTCATGCTGGGACTCCAGAGAATTTCTCTCTCCTCCTCCACCACCACCTCCTCCCCCTCCTCCTCCTCCTCCTCTTTCTTCTTCTTCTTCTCCTTCTCCTTCTCCTTCTTCTCCTTCTTCTTCTTTTTCTTCTCCTCCTCCTTCTTCTCCTCCTCCTCCTCCTCCTCCTCCTCCTCCTTCTTCTTCTTCTCTTTCCCTCTCCCTTTCCCCTTCCTTCCTTTTCTGAATAAATTGAGTAAAATCCATTTATACAGAGGCATTACATAAATTCTTCAAAATAAAGAGTGATTCTCAAACCAGAGTAAGCACAAGACTCACTTGGAGGGCTTGTTAAGACAGAGAGCAACGGGCTACCCTGGTGGCGCAGTGGTTGAGAGTCCGCCTGCCGATGCAGGGGACATGGGTTCGTGCCCCGGTCCGGGAAGATCTCACATGCCATGGAGCGGCTGGGCCCATGAGCCATGGCCGCTGAGCCTGCGCATCTGGAGCCTGTGCTCTGCAGCAGGAGAGGCCACAACAGTGAGAGGCCCACGTACCGCAAAAACAAACAAACAAGCAAACAAACAAACAAAAAGACAAAGAGCAGGGCACCACCTTCAGAGTTTCTGATTCAGTAGGTCTGGGGTGGAGCCTGAGAATGTGCATTTTTACCCCTCTTCCAGGTGAAGCTGATGCTGCCGGCTCAGGGACCACACATCAAGATCCTGCTCCATAGCTTGAACAGTGCATTTCCCAGCCTCTGGGCAGGACCCTTCCTACATCATTTTATGCAGGGGATCATCTCACTTGTTTTCATAAGTCTCCAGAAAATTCTGTAGATGAATCCATATAGAATTTCTCCATGAAATTCTATAGACAAATCAATATTATTACAATCATCATCTGGAATTTATTGAGCATCTACTAAATGTCAGGGGGCTAAAGCTCATAGTCAGAGGAGTCTTTTCTAATCCTGAAAACTGCATGCAAGTTAAACTCATTGATGGTTAAGAAACAACTTCCCGTGGCTTCTCAGCTCTAGAGCAGGACTCAGGTGGGACAGAGGCTGGAGCTACTGAATTTCAGAAATGATGTCATTGTCACCTGCTGACCTCCTCACCCACAGGCAGTTCTGGGAGCACTCTGCTAGAGATTTTTGTTTACTTGATTCCTAGGTATCCATAGAAACCCAGAATCATGAACTTGCATGCTTGGGTAGGACCCTAGATGTCATCTGGTCACTTCCTTTCAATCCGGGCGTATGTAACCTCTTCTCTATCTCTTGGTTTCCCACTGCAGTCCTACCCTTCCCGTGTCTCTGTCTAAAATGACACAGCTTCATAAAGGCTTCCCGATTGTCTAAGGAGATGGGGTCATTCCCTCTTCCGCCTCTCCACTGCATCGCCTCCTATTTTGGGTGTGTGTGTGTGTGTGGTATGCGGCCCTCTCACTGTTGTGGCCTCTCCTGTTGCGGAGCACAGGCTCCGGACGCGCAGGCTCAGCGGCCATGGCTCATGGGCCCAGCCACTCTGCGGCATGTGGGATCTTCCCAGACCGGGGCACGAACCCGTGTCCCCTGCATCGGCAGGCGGACTCTCAACCACTGCGCCACCAGGGAAGCCCCACCTCCTTTTTGATGTGACTACAGAGAAGCAAGCACTTAAATTCCAAAGCTTAGGGACTCTTACAGACATAGCGTAATCCTCTTATTTGCCAGGGCTGGAGACTGAGGCCCAGGAGACAAGTTAGGATGTAAGTTTAAAAAAAAGAGAAACAGGCAGAAACACTAAGAAGTTCAGAGGGCAGCGAATATTGTTTTCAGTGAAATGAGGTCTTGGTGGAAGGTCACTGGCAGTGAGATACTTGGGTGGAAGAGAGCACAGGGAGGAGGGACCTGTGAGTGGCCAAGTGGGGTCTCGAGTGGGTTGAGGAGTGGGAGAGAGCGGCAGCAGCTCCCGCAACCCATCAGTTTCCCAACTGTGACATGGGACAGTTGTTGAGGACCCAGGCTTGCTGTGAGACCCAGGTGCAGTGAGTTAGACATGAACGGCTGTATGGTCAGGCCTGGGGATTCTGGAGAGTGACCTGCACCTGCTCCCTCCTCCTGGGGCTCAATGGCCCAAAACACACCCAATCCCATCAGAACTGCATGGACTAAGACTTGGTCTGTGCTGCTCCAGGAAGTGGGCAAGCTCTTTCTCCAAACCCTTTTCCAGAAATTCAGCAACCATCCTAGACTCCTTCCCTACTCTGTCTTAGAGCCAATCAACCAGGACAACAGAATATGAACCATTCAGATTATGAAACAAGACATAAAAGAGCCCCATGCTCTCACCTATATACCCATTTGTCCTTGTCATCCCCCATTCTCCTTCCTGCAACTTAGGCTTCAAATATTTTTCTACTTCTTTTGCTGTCAACACACCATGCTCCCTGGAGCCCCCTTGCTGCTGCATTGCTGGCAATTGCCAGCCCCTTCTGCCCACTGAAGCGGACGCTGCCAGTGCCTCATCTATAACCCTCAGACCTTACACACGTTCATGTATCTTGCAACTGTCAGGGTCTATGTCTGTGCCTGAGGCTTTCACCAAGCCAGAGAGGGCTGAAAATGCCGAGCACTCAACATTCCTCATCAGGAGTGGAACTCAACCCTGACTTGGGAGTGGGCCAGCTCCCTCGCCCCTCAGGTGAGATAATTCTGAGACACTCATTTGGTACCTGTTCCCAGAGTTTATGCACAAACTGTGATAGCTGACTTAATAATACATCCTTATGGGTTGCTTTTTCTTCCCTTTATCTATTCCTTATTCTCTCTCTGGCGTTCATGTCCTTCCCAAATAAACTTCTTGCTCTCAGTTTCTTCTTTTAGAGTCTATTTATAGGGTGAATCCAATCTCAGACACAAATTAATGATCTCATGCTTAAAATCTCTGTATTGAAATATTTCCTTCCTAGGCTTTTCCAGGCAGTAAAGGGTTGTGACCTCTATATGCTAAGGGTACTGTTTGCCTACCTCTCTCGGGGCACATTGTTTTCTAAATGCCTGTTGCCTGACAGTATCTCCTCATTATACTTTACTCCCGAAAGGCAGGGACCATGTGTTACCCTTCTTTCTGTCTGTATCATCTGCCCACCACCTCCCATAGAGTAGGTATTAAATGATGTATGGATTGTTGCCTAAAAGTTGGCAGGCATCATGGTTTAGAGGAAAGAGCATTGAATTTGGAGTTGGGAGGTTGGACTTGGGGTCCCCATCTTTCAGGACATTACTTGTGTAACCAGGGACAGGCCACCTAACTTTTCAGGCCTCAATTTCCTTTGTGAAGGAGATGCAAATTGGAGTCATACCTCTGGGGTTGTCTCCTCCATACCTACTAGAAGATAAAGAGCCTTCTACTTGGCACACCAGCAAAGAACGCCACCAACTGAGGGCTGGGTCTCCACACTGAGGATGATTCTCCACTACCCACATTCGGAATTCTTCCCCTTGAATGCTGAAAGGAAGGCGGTACCCAGAAGCCCAGGAGCTGGGTCAGGAAGTCTGGTGGCTCCCAGCTGTGATGGCTTCATGCTCCAGCAAACTCACAAAATGCGGTGTAATTTCCCTTCCTCTTAACTATCAGCAGCGTGGAAGGAGAGCCACTCTCTCCCGCCCTACTCCCGCTTCCTTAGTCAGTCATGACTCATTAATTGCCACCGGCGAATGAGTTTTATTCTAATTTTCATGATCTAATTCAGAGATGTTTTCAGCTAAAGATCAGGATATAGGTTTTCAGCTTAGTTAATGAAATACCTAATGAATTGGCATTAGTGACAATTACAGACAGGACACCTAGAAGGGGAGGGCCAATTGCAGCCCTCTACTGAGGCCACTTACCAGTGGCTCCTTGAAGGGAAAAAGCACAGATCTTGTGTTTATCTTCCTGATTGACAATGCTATTCTGGAGACTTGGGCCCCAAGAAGTGGATCTGAAGAAGACACATTCGTCTCTCTCTCTTTCTCTTTTATGCTCTGGTTCTGCTTTCGAACCACCAGCATGATGTGAAAGTGGGCCTTTCAGTGTAAAAATTACCTCCCGAAAATAGGATCAATGTATAAACTTGCATGTAAGTGAGATTCTATCAAAATTAAAATTCTGGACCTTAGAATAGTTATTCATCAGGGAGGGC
This sequence comes from Mesoplodon mirus, assembly GCF_964341445.2. Classification (NCBI taxonomy): domain Eukaryota; kingdom Metazoa; phylum Chordata; class Mammalia; order Artiodactyla; family Ziphiidae; genus Mesoplodon; species Mesoplodon mirus. The sequence goes on from NC_138991.1 coordinate 38,306,145, forward strand.
AGATGCCTTCTCTAATCGGATGGGAATCTGAGGCAAAGGACCACAGAAAGCCAGGGAACGTTTAAGATACAGTCTCAGAATTCTTGCTCAAGCCCCAGGCAGTGGAGTCTGTGCTGCTCTTATATGGCTCCTACACTCTCCCATCCTTGCCTCGTAGAGTGAAAATGTCAATTGAAGGTGGCAAAACCTGGGAAGAGAAAAGTCTTTAAAATCACAGAGCTTAATCACTTGACGTTGACAGTTTTTATGATCTCTGTTCCGGTGCAAACCAGCTGGTCCAAGGAGAGTCTAAAGCAGCAAGCCCAAGCAAGTTAAGGCATGGGCTTCAGGAGCAGGAAAAAAAAAAGACAGCCCCCCAGTTAGCTGAATGCTCTGCAGAACCCCTCCTACCTGGTTGCTCCCACCTCCCTCATTATCCCAAAGTCATGGGTAGGAGGGGCATCCTCTGTGGTCCCCAGGTTAAATGTGACCCCCAGGTCACATTTGGGTATAGGTGTTGGGTTTTTGATCTCTGTTTTCTTCTTCCTTATTCATTCCCCTCCACCTAATTTACCTTGACTTGAATGTCAAGTCATCTTGACTAACCTCCTTGGGTCTTTTTCTGGCTCTGTTACTGGGCATTCTTCCACATTGGAAGGTGAAAAATGCTTCCTTTCATTTCCTGTACGCTCCTCCATCCTTGTCTTGTGGAGTGTCTGCTTTGGGCCAGTTCTTCTTGGGAGTTTGACAGCTTTATGCACCAGCTAATGTTTCTCATGTAACCTCAGGTGTTCTTCATGGTCATAGGGGAGCTCTCTTGAATTTAAGAGGTCGAGATGGTGGAGTGAGCGATCTAGTACAAGGGTGAAAATAAAAATGAGCACTCCCTTGGGGAAGGCATTATACATTTCCCATCCCTGGGGACCATGGCAGTGAGGAGAGGCTGGTCCTATCTTACACATCTATGTCACTTAGCATACTTGGTAGATACTGTTGGGGCTAGAAATATGTGTGAAATGAATAAACATTTGAATGGTTTTTAGACTGTTTTCTCTATGGTAAGGAAGCTGGAAAAATGCCATCATCAAAACTGAGATCTCAGTCCCCAGAGGAAAAACAAACTTAGAGTCTGTGATGTAGAGATCAAATACAGGATTGATGCTGTGGCATTCAGCCATTCTGTGCAAGAAGGGAGTGCATTGTCAATGCAAATGCTATCAGGTTTACCCTAAACACAGGCCAAAGCCTAGCCTCCAGGATGCCCCTTGTCCTCTCAAAAGTACACTTCATTTTAAAGGGGCAGAACAGGCATCGGAGAACACATGCCATTGGGAAACGCTAGCACTATAAGGGGACGGAGCGGTCCAGGACTTGGAGGTAGGAGACACAGTGCCAGGCATCCTGACTTCGACAGGAACTCTGACCAAAACGTGGAGTGGCCTAAGGCAGCGCTGAGTGTGTGTGCAGCCAAGCCAAGCAGAAGGGGAGGGAGAGAAAGCCTGAGGGATGAGGGCAGAGAAGCGGAAATTCCTCCTCCTGCTCAGGAATGGGCAGGGAGGGGGCGAGACACTGTGCAGCCTTGGACCAGACTGGGATGCCATCTCAGTGTAAGGCACAGACTAGTGCAGTAGTCAGACAAAGAGCACTGGCTACAACATCAAACAGGCCTGGATTCTCGAATAGCTGTACAATCTACTCACTGAACTTTTTTTTTTTTTTGCGGTACGTGGGCCTCTCACTGTTGTGGCCTCTCCCGTTGCAGAGCACAGGCTCCAGACGCGCAGGCTCAGCGGCCCAGCCGCTCCACGGCATGTGGGATCCTCCCGGACCGGAGCACGAACCCGTGTCCCCTGCATTGGCAGGCGGACTCTCAACCACTGCGCCACCAGGGAAGCCCCACTGAACTTCTTTGAGCCTCTCTTCCCTCATCTGTAAAATGAGGATCATAATAGCACGTAGCTCATGGGATTATAAGAAGGACTAAATTAGATATTCAGCATATTCACTGAGACTGTGTGCCAGGAGGTACTCGGGGCTCAGGGGATAGCGGACAAGACAGGTGAGTCTCTGCTCTTGGGCAATTTTCATTCCAGTGGGAGGCCGCACTTATGCAAAGGAGCAAGACAGCTTCAGGTTAAGACACATGCTGTGATGAAAATGAACAGGGCTGATGGGGCAGTGACTCCTGACTTGGGGGAGGGAGGAGGAGTCTACATCAGAGAAGGGCTTTCTGAGGATGTGACTGACAGAAGAGCTGTCACCTGCATGACAAAGAGGAGTCCACCAGGTGAAGCTCTGAGGCTGAGGGAACAGCACGCCCAATGCACTGGGGTAGATCAGAGCTTGGTGTGTTTGTGTGGCCCCAGCATGGTGAGTGACCAGGAGGCAGCAGGGGAGGTGTCATCAGGTTTATGTGTCTAAAAGGTCACCTTACATAGTAAGGTTATATGTAGAAGACAGCTCACACCATATGTTCAGTGCACAGTTATCATGGAGACTGTAGAAATGTTTGTAAGAAATGTTTGTAAGAAAAGCAGTGTCGGACACATAACCTGTGTTATAAGAGGCTTTTATAAAGCATGTTTAGCTACTTCCTAAAGATAGTAATTCAAAGACAATTAAGATAGAGGCCTGCCTTTAGCAGTTCAGAGTCTAGAAAGGATGCACCAACAGATCATTATCATACTCAGCAGTAAGCCCTAGAACAGACGTATGTGTGCTGGGTACCTCAACAGCTCCATGTTGGAACTGGGTGGGAAAGAACCAGCTGGAAGGAAAAGAAGAAAGCTAGTTCCAGTTGGAAGGGAAACAGCATGATGGCTTTTGGCATAAGTTCAAAGTGGTAGGTGATGCTAAAGGAGGCTGGGGACCCAGGCAGGGCTCACCTCCTGGGGATTTGTGAGCTCAGAGAATGAGCAGAACTGTGTCATGTTGGTGATGGGGGTCACTGGAGAGTTTTTGACAAGTGGGTACCTCGCCAGGGTCTGTTGTTTTGGAAGATCCCTTGGGCTGGAGGGTAATTTGGAGAAGGGCAAAGTGACCCTGACCATTGATTGTTCTGGCGGCAGAGATGAGGCGAGGGATGGACCAGGGTGGTGGACAAGAGACGGAAAGCAGGCAACAGGTTTAGTAAAATTTTGGAAGCAAAAAATCAGCAGGATCTTGGGAATTCCCTGGCGGTCCAATGGTTAGGATTCTGCGCTTACATTGCTGAGGTCCCAGGTTCAATCCCTGGTCAGGGAACTAAAGTCCTGCAAACTGTGTGGTACAGCCAAAACAAACAAAAAACAAACAAGAAAACCAATCAGCAGGATCTGACGACATGGGGTAAACACTCCATAGACTTTTTAAAAATTTTTATTTATTTATTTATTTATTTATTTTGGCTGCATTGGGTCTTTGTTGCTGTGTGCAGGCTTTCCCTAGTTGAGGCGAGCAGGGGTTACTTTTCTTTGCAGTGCGCGGGCTGCGGTGGCTTTTCTTGCTGTGGAGCACAAGCTCTAGGCCCGCGGGCTTCAGTAGTTGTGGCACGCAGGCTCAGTAGTTGTGGCTCGTGGGCTCCAGAGCACAGGCTCGGTAGTTGTGGCCCACGGGCTTAGGTGCTCCACGGCATGTGGGATCTTCCCAGACCAGGGCTCGAACCCATGTCTCCTGCATTGGCAGGCGGATTCTTAACCACAATGCCACTAGGGAAGTCCCTCCATAGAATTTTTTAAATTAAATTGATTGGACTGGAAGGTTAGAGTGGAGTTAACATCCTCTGTCTGGGGCAGTGGTATAAGAGTTAGAGGTCAGATGCTAAGTAAACACTCAATAAATGTCTATTATTATCATAATTCCTATCTGATTCAGAGTCACAGACTATCCAGGGAAATCCCCTCAAGGAGGCAAGGAAGATGAGAAATTAGTCCTGGCCTCAGGGGCTATGGGTTGTGCAGGGCCGGCTGGTGGGCTGGGAGCTGGGGGGTCAGTCCAGGATGCAGGAGGGGGAGTCAGCACATCACAGACCACTCAGCGCACCCCATGAACTATTATTGGCTCTGATTCTTTCATGTGTTTGTCAGAGTTTCCACTCATCACCAGTTGGGTGCCTAGGTGCACAATACCCACACTCAAAGCACCAAGGGCAAGGCTATGGGGTCCTCAGGAAATGTCTCCCACCAATGTCCTCTTATGCTACCAACAGGCCACTCATGACGGCCCCAGTCCATCTTCACTTCCATCCAAGAGCATGCTGCCTCATCCTGACCTTCAGAAAGGATTGTGATCCGACCATGCGATTGCTGAAGGGGTCCAAACAGCCTCTGTACTTCAGCAAGTTCTCCACAAACAGATTTGAACCCAGAAGCAATGATTGATGTGTTCCCTTCCCTGGGGCTTTGACATTGCACCACTTAGAGTCTATGTGCTCCATGCTCCTGGACTTGTAAATGAACGGTCTGCACGGCTGTACAGTTATACCCTCAATGGTTGAAAATTCTACATTTGTACAATACAGTCAAACCAGATGGATTAAAGTTATGCATTTATCCCTGTGTCTTCCATAGCTCAACTAAAAAAATTCAGTCAAGAAATGTTTTGAAGGTGATAAACCCAGAGGGACAACTAGAAGAGGTGAGGAAACAGGAGATGTCAAGAGAGGACAACATTTTTTTGAAGATGAACCTCTACAGGGGGAATAACCACTGATTTAATAAAGGGGAAAAGCTGAACTCTAAGTGCCTATAAATGGTGTGGCTAACAGGAAATGAGCCAATACACACACACACACACACACACACACACACACACACACGATCAGGAATTGGATTCACCAGGTAGAAAGGAGGCTCAAAACATCAATATTTGTTGACAGTCTAAGTAAGGAGCATTTGCTTTCCAAAGACAGGTGTACCTAAGAATAAACCAGCTTGACCCCTGAAGACTCAGGAGAACAAGTCATTGTGAGTGAATGGCACGACTATTACAATAAATGTGCCTCTCCTTATCCCAACCAAAGACCCTATCAAGATTTGGGTTCCATGGTCTGAACTGGATGAGGCCACCTGGCCTTCAGCAGCCTCACACACCGAAAGACCTCAGGGGGAGGTCTGTGTGATCTGGGTGAAGACTGCTCCATCCCCTCTCCCCCAGCTCATGCACTTGTGGGAAAGATGGAGACACCCAACCTGGACCCCTCTCTGCCATTCATCTAGCAGAAGCATTCATTTCTCGGTAAAGAGCAAGGACTACCATTTTGTACAGTGAGTTGAATTCCTCTCCTGCTGGGAGCAAAACCCTTGAAAGAACTTGGAAGAACCCAGTTCTGTGTCCAGCTCCAGCATCCCTTAGATACTCTGCTAAACACTGTAATGACCATGGTCCAATGACCTTGCAGTGACCTTCTCCACACAGCCCCTCTGAGGGTTTCTCTCTGGCAGCAAGGAAGTCAGCACACTATAGACTTCCTAAAAGCCCAGTGCCTTGAGGGAACTGGTCCTCAGAGGTGCCTAAGCCCTGGATAGGGCACAGGATTGGCTCTTACCCTCCTTCCCATGCTTCTGGAGCCTTTAAACCAAGTCTGACCACACTGAGTAGACCAAGACTTCAGAAAAAGAATGACTGAGGGTAATTTTCCAAGAGCATCCTCCCATCCACGGCCTCATTGGCCTGAATCATTGCAGACGGTGGACCCTGGATGAGGAGGCAGAGCAGAGGCATCTCCCTCTGTCGCTGCCCACTTGCCCGCTGACGCTGAGCCAGTGACTAAGATGCTCAATGTCCTCATCTGTAAGATGATGTGGAGCGACTATGCTTGTGTGGGTGTGTTTGTTACTTTTTTTTTCAGACTTAAAGAAAAAGTTGCAAATATAGTGAAAAGAATTCCTGTATCCCTTTGATCCAGATTCCTTGAATGCTCTATCTATCATAACCACACTACAGTGATCAAAATTTAGAACATTAACATTGATATAACACTGTTTTCTAATGCACAGACCTCATTCAAAGTTTCCCAATTGTTCTTCTTCTGGTCCTGGATCCAATCTAGGACCACACACTCTATTTACTTGTCAAGTCTTTCATCTTTTAGTCTTTTATTATTTTGTTACTAGTATTATTTTATTTATCACCATTCAAATGGTATTTCTATTATTATTAATCTCCTGAAGTCTTTAGTCTTCTTTATGATCAGATAAACTCGATTGTTTTACGAAATTCCCTTCGAGCTTTTTATATGCTATGAATTGAATCTTTCTTGCTTTTTGCATAAGCAGTTAAATATGTAGTATTTTGCAGGCCAACTGGGAAGGTTTGTATAACACCCTGATCTGAGTTTATGGGAGTAAAGTTTCTGATAAAGTCTCCCTTGCCTTCTAGAACCTTTTTTCTTTTTTAACATCTTTATTGGAGTATAATTGCTTTACAATGGTGTGTTAGTTTCTGCTTTATCACAAAGTGAATCAGCGATACATATACTTATCCCCATATCTCCTCCCTCTTGTGTCTCCCTCCCACCCTTCCTATCCCACCCCTCTAGGTGGTCACAAAGCACCGAGCTGATCTCCCTGTGCTATGCGGCTGCTTCCCACTAGCTACCTTCTAGAACCTTTAAGTCTAAGTGCAGTCAAACATTTACATCCAGAGTTAGGTAGAAATGATGGCATGGAATGAACATCTCACCTTACCTGGTTGAACTCCGCTGAGTTCATTGGCTTCAAACATAACTAGGTTTACCCAGATACATGGGTGCTAGAGAGAGGTTGCTCCCTGCAGGGGTGAGGTGGGAAAGCAACCAGGAGGGTGAGTGGAGAGGGTGCTGAAATCCAGCCTGGGATCTGCTCATCACACCCACCTCCTGGCTCTGGGTTCTTTCTGCCCACAAAGTGTGCCTTTTTCTAATTAGCACGCAGGTGCTAGTGGTGATTCTGCTCAGCCTGGTGCCCTCAACTCAGACCAACGTGTCAGAAAGCCAGTCGCTTTAACAGCAGGAGACAGAGGGACAGTGTGAATGACTCAGAGAAAAAGTGCCACCACCACTAAGAAGGCGTCTCTAAGCAGGGAGGCAGGTGGGGCCACCTGGAACACCATCATTACACAGGAAGGGGGCAAAGATGAAACTGGTCACACATCTCACCCCTCGGCTAGGGAGGGGGTACTGACAGATCCACCCTCCTTCCTCCCCGCCTGAGTCCTCAGCCCCCTGGTGACCATTCTCACTGTAGCAAACACTATGTTAGTGCTTTTACTTTGTTAATGTTTATTTTTCACCATAAAAACAAGAACTGCGCCTTAAAGAAAATTTAGAGAATAAGAAAAGTGAAGATTAAAACAAAACTAAATAATTATCACTGCACGCACCACGCAGGTAAGCACAGTTAATATTTGTTAGTGTTTTGTGCTCAGTTTTTTAAATGGAAGGCTTCTATATTATACATATTTTTCTTAACATTGCTATAGTTATATACTATCCTGCTTTTAAACTTTCTATTAAATCATAGATGTTTTGATGTTATTACATCATTCAATGTATTACATCAATTTTATATTGTTTTCTCAATTTTAATATCTGTGTAATATTCCATTGAATGGGTTACATAACCTTTGCATCATGAGGTCTTTAACTTTTACCATTAAAAATTACACTTGTGGGCCTCCCTGGTGGCGCAGTGGTTGAGAGTCCGCCTGCCGATGCAGGGGATACGGGTTCGTGCCCCGGTCTGGGAGGATCCCATATGCCGCGGAGCGGCTGGGCCCGTGAGCCATGGCCGCTGGGCCTGCGCGTCCAGAGCCTGTGCTCCGCAGCGGGGGAGGCCACAGCAGTGAGAGGCCCGCATACCGCAAAAAGAAAAAAAAAAAAAAAATTACACTTGTGCCCTTTATTTAGGATTGTTCTCTTAAGATGGAATCCCAGAAATGCTATTACTTGGTTAAAGGCCATGCATATTTTGAGATTTATGCTTTAGCTTTTTTACTCTTCAGATTGTTTCATTCATTCATTCATAAATTCATTCTCTCTTTGGCCCAGGAGAGATTTGAAAAGCATCTGCACACTGGAACTTGCTCTCTTTCCACTCCTAGAAGTCTAAGCTGCAACAGAACAAGCCTGTGCTAGCCTGGTGGGTAATGAGAGATTTATGGCCAGGTCATCCCTGTTGTTCCAGCCAACAGCCAGTCAACCACCAGAAGCAGAATCTAACCAAAAGATGTGTGTCAGCCCAGTGAAATCCAGCATAAATTGCCAACCCACAGAATTGTGAGCTAAGTACATGAGCTATGTTATGGGGTGTTTTGCTATATGGCAACACGTAACTGATAGATCCCCTCATTTCTAGATGGGTTCATGTGACTAGTTTTGACCAAGGGAATGTGGACAAAAGTGATGTATGGACCACCTCCAGGGCTGGCCCCTAAAATCTTCTGAAAGACTGTTCACTTGCTTTCTCTTGGCCAGTGAGTCAGGAGAACAGAAGGCTGGAAGGGGACTCTAAGGGACGTAGTCCATCAAAATGGAAAGTGTATGAGTCAGATTCGATATTTAGAGGACAGCTGTCCAGAGAGCCACCCAACCAGGAATATCTTGGCTGGACTTTGCATGAACGAAGTGGTGAAGTGCTGGATGATTTTTCACATTGAGTCACTGAGATAGTGGTGTGTGTGTGTGTGTGTGTGTGTGTGTGTGTGTGTGTGTGTGGTGTGTGTGAGATAGCAACTAGCAGTAATGAACCTAATGTTTGGTATTGCTACTTAATACTTGGAACTAGGTAATTGATTATGTACCATGATTATCCTGATATATCAAATCCAAAGACTAGATAGTGGAGAAAGATATATTGAGAAATGGGTGAATTGGGGACAGAATATGAACAAATTTTTATCCCTGCTAAGGTGTTTATTTACTCTTTTTTATTCAGTGAAGGGCCAATTAGCCATTCTTCAGCAGGAGAATGACGAGGTAAACTATGACAGTCAAATACTTTCTCTTTCCCTCTCTTTCTCTCTCTCTCTCCCCATTTTTTTACCTAACATGCTGTGAGCACTGTTGATGTTTACTAAATAACTTTTTTAAGCAAGGCAGGAAGGAGCCACGTGGAACGGTATTACCCTTACCTTCAAAGTTCTGCAGTTTTAGCAGTTCCATGATTTTCATTCTATCTTAATTACATCCATTGCTTTGAGTGATGGTGTCAGAAATTCTTACCTGAATTTAGTTCAATGTCTGTAGCTTTGCTTTGCTCCCTTTTAACCCTCCTCAAGGGATGCACCAGTTCTTCACTCGTCTTCTTGGGAAGGACTCCCTGAGACCGCTCCAGACTGTGAAATGCATCTCTACTGCTTTCTGTAGAATTCAATCAGCAGAAAGCCAGCTTAAGCCCGATGTGAAGTTTGCATGTTCTCACTTCCCTTCCAGAACAAGGGATGCATTGTTTTTTAAGGATAACATTAAAATCTAAGGTTCAGAGAAGGTCTGTGAAATGCCAAAAACCTTTGCATTCTCTTCTTCTTTCCCTTCCAGTAAATTTCTATTTGCAATTCATCACACTCAATGAGGAACAGATATGCTACCTTCCCATCCACTCTCCGAATTCTTTGTACTCAATGTCCTTTGCCCTGTCTTCTTTGTGGTTATTCAGTCTTGCTGAAATAATAAGCTCCAGGCTGTTTACAGCTCTTTTTTATAGCATTGAGTTAAAGAGAAGGTACTCAGGATAAGCATTTTTTATTTTATAGGGTCTGCCCATGTTGTCTATGACCAAGAAATGAATAGACTGATCTTTCATTGACAATCTAGCTTTCATACTAACAGTTTTGTCCCCTTAACCAACCAATGGTTGCCAACTTTATTAAGGATGTTAATGAATTTAAAAATATCATCAAAAAACAATAATTAACCTTGAATATAAAAGTATTAACCAGAAACACTCAATCACTTTCCCAAGCTTAGGAAACACTTAGAGTGTATTAACTGTCCCTAAAGGAGTAATTAAAGAACTTAGCTGTTCTGTTTTAAACACAAGGAACAAAGGGTCAATCAAACACAACAATCTGTGATTGCAGATAAACATGAACAAAATGGTTGATATAAGATGCTGCATCCACAGAACTGGATGCTCGCTGATAGGTGAGTCTGTAACATTTCCAAGCAGGCATTTCTCTAAAAGACAAATCAGGGAATAACACCACCTACCACAAACTGCCCAACCATTGCCTATTTGGGTTGATTCTTTTACATTTCACCTGTATTGTAATAACAGTAATAGTAAGAATTTATGATGCATCTTGCAAAATTGTGTTCCAAACAGGTGTTAAATGTGTTCACTGTTATTGGAAGTGGTCAGGACTGTGTTGCATAATGGTTTACAAAGCTGTATTGAGGAATTACTGACATATAACAAACTGCACACATTTAAGCATACAACGTGATAACTTTTTTTTTTTTTTTTTTTTTTTTTGCAGTACGCGGGCCTCTCACTGTTGTGGCCTCTCCCGTTGAGGAGCACAGGCTCTGGACACACAGGCTCAGCGGCCATGGCTCACGGGCCCAGCCACTCCGCGGCATGTGGGATCTTCCCGGACTGGGGCACAAACCCATGTCCCCTGCATCGGCAGGTGGACTCTCAACCACTGTGCCACCAGGGAAGCCCCACAATGTGATAACTTCTGATGTCTGCATACACCCATGAAACCATCACCACAATCAACATAATGAACATGTCTGTCAGCCCTAAAATTTCCTGTGTCTCTGTAATTCTTCATTCCTAAACCCCTGACCACTTGCCAGGCAACCACTTATCTTTCTGTCACTACAGATGAGTTTGGACTTTTTTTTTAGAATTTTAAATCAATGAAAATATGCAGTATAGTTCATTTGGCATAATTCTTCTGAGATTCTTGTACTTTACAGAGGTATCAAGAGTTCATTCCCTTTTACTGCTGAGCAGTATTCCATTATACAATAAATCACAGCTTGTGTATCCATTCACCTGCTGTTGGACATTTGGGTTGATTTGAGTTTTGGGCTATTACAAATAAAGCTGTTATGAATATCAGCATACAAATCTTTGTGTGGACATATGGTTTTATTTCTCTTGGGTAAATAGCTATGGATCACATCGCATGAGTACTTTTAATTTTTTAAGAAACTGCCAAACTGCTTTCCAAAGTGGTTTTACTATTTTATATTCCAAGCAGAAGTTTATGAGAATTTCAGAATCTCCTAAAATTAAATTCAAAATATTATGTTTATTTATAAGTACTCATTTCTCTAGGGAAAGGGTCCATAGCCTGAATATTTGCAGCCAACGTATTTCCAATAATGATGTTTTCATTTTATTTATTTTATCTTTTGCCATTGCATAATAAGTATCCATTTGGTTCTAATTCTTTTAAAGCAGTTATTTATTTCTAATTTTTTCCACTTCATTAAATAAATCTATTTCATGGGAAAGCTTTCTTCGTGTCTTCCTATCTTTTATCCTTAATTGTCATGATGCAGAATTCTTCCAAAAGCTTTACTTACGCTTTCTTTTAGGGTGTTCATTATGTAGCTTAACTTTTATTTTTGCTGTTCTAGTGTTTCTTTTGAGGCTATCTTGAAAACATACCCTCACTATCTGGACTGATCCTAGACCTGGGCCTGCTTCTCTCAGGCCAAAAAGAAGTCTGATGGAAAGATAACTCCAAATTCCTGCGTTTTGGATATGGGTAGTTGAGTACATTCCTACCTCTTAGACAAGGCTAAATGAAAGAGTCAGCTACTGAGCCAACAGAACAGAAACCTGCCTTCTCTGGGTTTGGGGCAGGTAACAATCTTTGCTAGCTGCTGCTAAATATTTTTTGTTGTTTCCTAACATTGGGTGGAGGCGTGGCATGGGGAGGAGGATCAGGAAAGGGATACTTAGTATTATTCTGTGGGACTTATCAACATTTTCTCATAATGAGAAAGTGAGACACACCTAGTCTGACAATATACGTAGCCAGTGATTGTATTATTTACTATTTGGTACATTCATACGTATTATATAATATTTACTATTACTGTTTAGTATAATTATAAAATATTATGGTATACTGAATTATATTATTTGGTATATGTATATACCAAACTGATCCCAGTAGAAGTAGTTCTTATTCTAATCCAAGAACAATATCACTCTTTGAATGTATGTGGCATCCAACAGTTTGATAGGGCTGCTAAAATAAGCAGGATGATGTATATTAGGTCAGGAAACTGTTTCTGCTGAAGACTTGAGGGAGCTTTGAGACCTTTTTCAAAGAACTATCTATGGAAGATCCATTGAGGTCAGATATTCCATGGTACTGCCATTTTACCACTTTGGAAAAGAGTTGACCTTGTCAACTAATCACAAATACACTCACACCCTATACACCATCAGTCCCACTCCTAGGCAACACACACATGCATGCGCGTTCCATAGAAATGTGTTTGCTTGCACCAAAAATGTATATGGGAATATTCATAGCTGCACTTTGGGTTGTATCCCCAAACCATAAACAACCCCTATGTCTATCAACAACAGAATGAATAAATCCACCACAGAATATCCATACAATGGAATTCCACACAGCAATGAAAATAAATGACGTGTTGCTACCTGCTACAACATGAATGCATCTTACAAATATCATGTTGGGCAAAATAAACCAGATATAAAAGATACATAGTGTATGACTCTCTTTATATAACGTTCAAGAAATAGGCAAACAAATCCACTGTGTATGAGTATGCACACTAAAGTGGCAAAACTATAAAGAAAAGCAAGAGAGTTATTAAGATAGTCTATATCCTAGTCAGGGGATCAGTTACTTTCCTGGAGGGAGAAGAGGATAGAGGTTGGGTGCTGGGTGATGGATCGTGCTCAGGAGGGTTTTGTGTGTTCTCAAATCATTGTGACATAGTTCTGATTTTTGTAGTTTTTCCTATAATACCTATATTTAAAAACTTATTAAAAGAAAGGTTAAAAAAATAAGTCCTCCTGGGCTTCGGTGGCACAGTGGTTAGGAATCCACCTGCTAATTCAGGGGACACAGGTTCGAGCCCTGGTCCAGGAAGATCCCACATGCCATGGAAGCAACTAAGCCTGTGCGCCACAACTACTGAGGCTGCACTCTAGAGCCCGCATGCCACAACTACTGAAGCCCGTGTGACTAGAGCCCATGCTCTGCAACAAGAGAAGCCACCGCAATGAGAAGCCCGTGCACCGCAACGAAGAGTGGCCCCCACTTGCCGCAACTAGAGAAAGCCCGCACACAGCAACGAAGACCCAACGCAGCCATAAATAAATAAATAAATAAATAAATAAATAAATAAATAAATAGTCCTCCACAGAGCTCTGTGATGACCTAGATGGGTGGGATGGGGGGGAGGTCCAAGAGGGAGGGCATATATGTGTACATATAGCTGATTCACTTCGTCATACAGTAGAAACTAACACAACATTGTAAAGCAATTATACGCCATTAAAAAAAAAAAAAGTCCTCCAGCCACTGTCTGTGGCGGCTGGTTTGGGAAGACCATGCACTGGCCACAGCTGCCGTTTCTCTGCCTTTGCGCTGACACCCGCCCCCTGGCCAATCGCCTCTGCCTCTCCCACGTATGCTGCTTAGTTCTGCGTGCTCCCAAACCTCCATCTCAGATTGCCTTTTGGGATGACGTTTTGATGTCCCACCCATATTCATCTGGTCCTCCAGGTGCCTCATCTTTGGTTTATTTCCTCTCCTACAGGTGCTCATGGCTTTGAGCTACTGTAGCTGGAAGTAGGTCCACCCTTCCCATGCTCTTTGTCCCCAGAGACCAGACACACAAATATAATCCAGTGGCCTAATATTCCCCCCAACCCCCCCCCAACCAGCAACCAGCCTGAGAAAGAGCGTGCGCATCGTTTTATCCCAAATAGCCTTTTCTCTGTTGTCAACTGTAGGGAAAGAGACTTCGGAGAGGCATCCAGTAGAGGGAAGGCTGCATTACTCTGATTAATTGGCTTTAAATTAAAAAGAACAAATCACTATCCTCAAAGTGAACTTACCAAATATGTCCTATTAAAAAAAAAAATCGGGCTTCCCTGGTGGCACAGTGGTTGAGAGTCCGCCTGCCGATGCAGGGGACATGGATTCGAGCCCCGGTCCGGGAAGATCCCACGTGCCGCGAGGCGGCTGGGCCCGTGAGCCATGGCCGCTGAGCCTGCGCATCCGGAGCCTGTGCTCCGCAACAGCAGAGACCACAGCAGTGAGAGGCCCACGTACTGCAAAAAAAAAAAAAAAAAAGTGGTTTGAGGATAGAAATATATAGATAGATAGATTTATTGATTTATTGATTCAATAGAATTATTGATTTCCTACTATGTGCCAGACATTGTATTAAACTCTTACGTAATTCCACCTTATGGAGTGTGTGCTATCACCTCCAGTGTATAGATGAGGAAACTGGGGCCCACGATGAGGTCCCAGGTTCCACGGTGAAGAAACCTGGTGCACCCTTGCTCATTCTGGTAATGATCGAGAGAATCCGGGACTGAAACTCTGCTGGGCTTGGCTCCAAAACAAAGACTGTTTCCACACCATTATGGTGTAGAGCTTCTGGACAGGATGATATATAGGGCAGACCTGGCAAAATAAATATGTTACATTGTAAACATCAGACAAGTCAGATATTTGCAAGGTGGGACAGGAGAGATGTTTCTGCCTGTTACCTCTATACTACCCTTGAGTGAACAAAGTAATTATTGGTTGGGGCAAACTCATGGCGTCTGGATAACTCATTAGCTCTTATTTGTTTAAAGTCTGATGGTGTATGACAAAAGGATTTGTTCCAGATGTCAAAGTAGCACAATGGAGTTTAACAGCCTGTGTATTTAGAAAAGCTTCACTGCAGGAAATCACTGGAGGTCACTGAGGCAGAGAGAGGCTGGTCAACGCGGCTCAGCCTCACAGTAAGTCCCAGCTATCCTCCCGGGAAGTCACCACTTTCTGTCCCAACTCATCCATAATTCTTTGTGCACGACTCAGAACGTTAATACCTTTTCCATCCTCTGAACTTGAGGTCCTTGAAGGGATTATTGAAATAAATTCCTTTTGGGGTTTGCTACTGGAAAAACATTTTATCTAATACACACACACACACACACACACACACACACACACACACACACACCCCTATTCCCATAAACCTAAGTACTTAATTCAACATGCTCTGCTTTTTCCTTTGCTTGTCAGGAAGCTCAGAGCTCAATTTCCTACTCAAGTGCAGAGTTCTGCTCAGCCTAACTTCCTCATAAAATTAGATGTCCACTCCGTCCCATGCCTTGTTTTATCACTATTTACATGGTCCTCTATTATCTGTATGAATCTTCATCCACTTTGCCCTGGTTTCTTTTTTATTTTCTTTTGCTTAGCAAGGATTACCATTACTACCTGGCATATCATTTATTTGTATAGTAGTTTATAATCTGTATTGTAACAGGAGGGATATAAACTCCATGACAGCACAGACATTACTTATTCTATTCACTGCTGTATCCTTGGAGCCTAGAACAGTGCCTTGAAGACTGTAGGCTCACTATGCATTTCTCTGCCAGCAGGTTAAGTGCTTTAGCAAACAAGCCCCTAAACTCAGTGGCTTAAACCCATAAAGGGTTATTCCTCACTCAGACTGCAGCCCAAGATGGGTGAGTGGGGTCATTCTGAGACTCAGACTCTCCATCCCCTAGAGCCTCAGAATTCTCTACCGGATATTCTGCAGTTGGCCAGACACGAGGGAAAGAAAGCGGCGTGGAGCATCACGCAGTGTGCATCACTCTGTCCACATCCCGTTGTCCAGATCCCAGCCACACACTCCTCCCTGTGTGCCCAAGAAAACAAGGAAAAGGAAAGTGGGCATATAGCAGTCTCTGCATGAATGATATCACAGGACACATTGAACGGCAGTTTGTATTTCTTTTTCAAATCCTGGAATAATTTCATCGTTAGAGGGACTAGGCTAGAGGAAAGAATGGGGTCTATTTAATATTTGGAAGTCACTTATCCCATAGTGGTTTGATTAAAAGATATTAACAAAAAGGTCCAAATCTTTTGACAATAGTCATAGCTACCACTTACTCTAAACTAGGCACTGTTCTAGGCACTTTACACTTTATTTTCTCCTCAGATATCTTTATGAGATAGGTACTACTATTGTCCTCATTTTACAGATGAGTGAACCAAGGAAGAGAGAGGTTAGGTAACTTTCCCAACATCACACAGCTAAGAAATGGCTGAACTGGGATTTGAGCCCAGGCAGTACCATTCTTGGATCTATGGATTTCACAAGTATGATAGCCTGCCCTAAAATGGGACGGGGTCAGCCAGACATTCTCTTTGAAGTGAGGGGTGTGTGTGGGGAAACATGAGTGCCCTGTTCTTTCCTAGTCCAGGAGGATGGAGATGTGCTAAATCTTTACAGCCGATGCATATGGAGCCTGTTCTCCACCTACTTCTTTTTTAAAAAAATATATATTCTGTTTTAAAAACTTTTTATTTATTTATTTGGTTGCGCTGGATCTTAGTTGTGGCAAGTGGGCTCCTCAGTTGTGGCATGTGAACTCTTAGTTGTGGCATGCACGTGGGATCTAGTTCCCTGACGAGGGATCGAACCTGGGCCCCCTGCATTGGGAGTGTGGAGTCTTAACCACTGAGCCACCAAGGAAGTCCCTCCACCTACTTAGTCTCTTTCTTACACAAATGGCTACAAATGACACAAACAGCAGTTTTCCCTCTAAATTTTATCTGTTGGTCCCACTGGCTGTAAAGGAGAAATCAGAGTACTTCATGCTCTGCTTTCTCCCCTCCTTCCTCATCCCAGCTTTTCGACAATAAAAGATATTTAATGAGCACCTATTTGGTGCCAGACAGTTTTCTAAGCACCAAAGTTTGGAGGAGATGAAGACACGACAACTAAATGCAGTGCATGTTCCTAATAGCATCCTGGGTCATAAATAGAGACATAGCAGAATATAAGCCCAGCAGACCAAGTGCTAGTTATCTAAATATCTAGTATGATGCCAGCTGGTGATGAGTGTCTCAAAGAAAACAGAGGCAAGGGTGGTCAGAGACATCCTCTCCTGAGGATGTTTGGGCAGAGCCATGAATGACACAAGAGAATCCATCACTTTAAAATGTGGAGTGAGAGGGTCCCAGGAAAAAGGAATAGCGTGTTCAGACCCAGAGCTAACCACCCTTTGATTTTCGATGATTGCATGGCAACATTTTTACATTTTCAGGGTTTGTAATATTTATATTCTGCTTTTTAAAATAATTTATTTGGAAGCAATTACAAACTTACAGAAGAGTTAACAAGTTCAAAGAACTCCCATAACTCCTTCACCCCTATTCCCCAGGTGTTAACATTTCATTGCATTGCTCCATATTCCCCTCCCTCCCTTTCTCTCTCTCTCTCTCTGTCTCTGTCTCTCTCTCACACACACACACACACACACAACTTCTTTTTCTTCATTATTTGAGAGCAAGCTGTAGACATGAAATCCCTTCATTTGTAAAGACTCTAGTATGTGTCCCCTAAAACAAAGATAATCTCCTACAGAGCCACCATACAAGCTTCCAGATCAGAAAGTCAATATTTTCACACTGCTTCCATCCAATCCAAAGATGCCATTCCAATGTTGCCACTGTCTCAACTTCTCAACTATGTTTCTTTTTCCTTTATGGTCCAGGCCGCCATCCAAGGGCATATCCTGTATCTCATTGTCATGTCTGTAAGTCCGCTCCAACCTGAAACAGTTCCTTATCTTTCTGTCTCTCACATCCTCGACAATTTTAGAGTACAGGCTTCACACGCTGTCAGATGACACTCAGCTTGGGTCTATCTGGGTCTCCACAACACCAGATCCAGATTGTGCATTCCTGGTAGGGATATCACAGAAATGATGCTGTGTTCTCAGCACAGTGCTTTACGTGTACACGATGTCAACTCAAGCTACCCACCACTGGTGATATTAACCTTGATCACCTGGTCAGGCTGGTATATGCCAGGTTTCTCTACCATAATGACATCATTTTCCCTTTTGTAACTGGTTGTTGTCTCGTGGGGGTATATTCTGAGATCATACCAATACTATGTACATCATCATATTACTGCCCACCTACCTTAGCATGTCTGAACCAATACCTGCCTGAATCAGTGACCATAGGTCCACTATATCCAAGGACCACTGTGATGGCTGCCAAATAGTGATTTTCTGTTTCCATCAATCCTTTTATACTTATTGGTTTGAATTGTACTGTAAGGTAGAGCTTTTCCTTCTTCTCCTTTTGTTTATTTACATCAGAATGGACCGAGAGATTCTTACTTTATTTACTGTACTATAATCTGTAATACTTAAGCACAGTTTTGAAACCACATTTTTTTTTTTTAGCTTCGTCCCACAGTTGGATTGATTCAATGTTTACAGCCAGTCTGTTTACCAGAGTGCTACTGTTCATTTGTTGGCTGAAGTTAATCATCTAGTATTTCTTTAACAAGACCCTATGGGATTTGTATTCTCTACGTTTTTATACCCTTTAAAATGGTTTTCTTCTTTTTCCTATAACAGCTTTATTGAGTTATAATTCACATAACATGCAATTCATCCATTTGACTTGACAATTCAATGGCTTTTAGTATATTCACAGAGTTGAGCAATGATTACCACAGTCAATTTTAGAACATTTTTATCACTCCAAAAAGGATCTTGGTATCTATGAATAGTCACACTACATTCTTCCCTCCCTCCCCCAACCCACTCCCCCCACCAGCCCTAGGTAACGACTGATGCATTTTTTTTTTTTTTGTCTACATAGAGTTGCCTATTCTGGACATTTCACATAAATGAATTCATACACTATGTGGTCCTTTGTGATGGCTTCTTTCACTTACCATAATGCTGAGTAATATTCCATTGTATGGATACACCACATTTTGTCTATCCTTTCAACAGTTAATGGACATTTGAGTTGTTCCACTTTTGGCTACTGTGAACCATGCTGCTTTGAATATTCATGTACAAGTTATTGTGTGGATGTAGATTTTCATTTCTCTTGGGTATGTGACTATGAGTGGAATTTCTGAGTCATATGGTTTTAAGGAACTACCAAACTGTTTTCCACAGTGACTGCACCAGTTTACATTCCCACCAGTAACGCACAAGAGCTACAGTTTCTTTACATTCTCATCAATACATTATTATCTATCTCTTTGATTATAGCCATCCTAGTGGTGATGAAGTGGTATCTCATTGTGGTTTTGATTTGCATTTCCCTGATGGCAATGATGTTAAGTATCTTTTCTTTTTGTGCTCATTGCCCACTTGTATAACTTCTTTGAAGAATATCTATTCATATGCTTTGCCTATGTTTAAATTGGATTATTCATCTTTTTATTATTGTGTTGTTAGAGTTCTTTATATATTCCAGATCTAATCCCCTTGTTAGATGTATGATATGCAAAAATTTTCTCCCATTGTTGGTTGTCTTTTCACTCTTTTTATGGTGTTCTTTGAAGCACAAATATTTTTAATTTGGATGAAGTTCCATTTATCTATTTTCCATTTGTTGCTTGTGTTTTTGGTGTCATATATCAGAAATTATTTCTTAATGCAAGTCATGAAGATTTAACTCTATGTTTTCTTTTAAGAGTTTTATGTTTAGCTGTTACATTTAAGGTTTTGATCATTTTGACTTAATTTCTGTATGTGCTGTGAATTAGGGGTCCAACTTCATTTTTTTGCATGTTGATATCCTGTTTTCCCAGCAGCATTAGATCAAAAGACTAGTCTTTCTGCCATTGAATTGATTTGGTACCCTTGTCAAAAATCCATCAAATACAAACGCTAGGGTATATTTCTAGACTCTCAGTTATTTCCCATTGGTCTATATGTTGATCCTTATGCCAGTACTAGCATGATTTTCTTTTGCCCTTGTACTTTAACGAAAGTTATACTGGGTATAAAATGGTTGGGTCTTCATTTCTTACCTTGAAGATTTTGGGAGTGTGACTCCACTGTCTCCAGCACTGAATATGGAAAAGTTTGAGGCCCAATCCAATGATTTTTTTTTAATTTATTTTATTTATTTATTTTTGGCTGTGTTGGGTCTTCATTGCTGCACGTGGGCTTTCTCTAGCTGTGGTGAGCGGTGGCTTCTCTTGTTGAAGAGCACATGCTCCAGGCACGCAAGCTTCAGTAGTTGCGGCACATGGACACAGTAGTTGTGGCTTGCGGGCCCTAGAGTGTAGGCTCAGTAGTTGTGGCGCACAGGCTTAGTTGCTCCGTGACATGTGGGATCTTCCCGGACCAGGGCTCAAACCCATGTCCCCTGCATTGGTGGCTGGATTCTTAACCACTGTGCCACCAGGGAAGCCCCAATCCAATGATTTTTACAGCTTCCTGGATATTTTGATTCAATGCCCAAAGGATTGTTTCTTTTTCTGTAATGGTCACTATTTCTTAGGATATCTCTTGGTGCTAATAGTTCCATGTCAGTTTTTCTTGAGAGCATGGTGTGCTTTCATTATGTGGGTTCGATCTTTATTTTATGGAAAATTTTCTTGGACTAAAATCTTATAATTTTTTTGTTTCATTATTTTAGTGTCTTCTTTGGGGACAATGACTATGACAAGTTGGAACTCTTTTGACTTTATTCTCTTCATAGATATGTAAGTAGGTAGATAGATATAACACAATATGGATAGATAATATAGAGATAGATACTATATACATATATGCGTTTATAGAATATATGTATATTCCTTGGTTCTTCTTTTATGTTCATTTTTGCTAGATTTTCTCAACCCTTTCCTCCATAATAAATTACTGTGCTTTCAACTATACTCATTCTTCTTTATCTTTTCTTTAATGTAGCTTATATTTCTCAGAATTTTTATTTTTCTCTTCTATTTCCTTCTTGTTCACTTCTTTCTGCCAGCTTCAGTTTCAGCTCATTCTGTTATGGTGCCATATATTCTCTGTGTGCTTACATTTCTGCTTTGAGCTTTATTTTTAATATTGATATTTTATTAAAATATTCTTTAATGAATGAAACTGTAGTGCCACTATTCCTCTGTTCAAAGACCACATTTCTCTCTATGCATTTCTCTATGCCATTTTCTCCCACTGGCTTTTTTTTTTTTTTTTTTTTTTTGTGGTACATGGGCTTCTCACTGTTGTGGCCTCTCCCATTGTGGAGCACAGGCTCCGGACGCGCAGGCTCAGCAGCCATGGCTCACGGGCCCAGCTGCTCCATGGCATGTGGGATCCTCCCAGACCGGGGCATGAACCCGCGTCCCCCACATCGGCAGGCGGACTCTCAACCACTGCGCCACCAGGGAAGCCCCATTTTCTCCCACTTTTGACCTTTTTTCTTGTATAGTTTCTATACAGTTCTTGTCTTGGTCCCTTTTATAGTATACTTTGTCTTTGACTGAAGTGTGCTTTTTTCTGGACGTACAATTTGTGTAAGGATTCTGTGTTGGGAAGGGTGGAGGCTGTTATTAGGGACAGAACTAAACCTCCCTGCTGTCCAATGAAGTTGCTCAGGACTCTTTGGTGCCCATGTGAGTAGGTCCCGTCTCTCCTTAGCTGATAGAAACATGCTCCCACCACTGTCCCTCTTGCCTGCTCTGCCCATTGACGGATTGCTTCCTGCAAGTAGGGTGTCCTGTCCCAGCAGGGTTAAGCACTCATAAGCACATGCAGGGAGGGAGATAACAAAATAGCATCTGTTGCTGTCTTTGAAGTATTATGCCATGTGATGTTTTTATTCTGTTCTTTATACTTTTTTATAATTTCAGTTTAAAAATGTATATTATCTCTATAATCAGAAAATGGATGCATTTTATTAAAAGTAGAAGGTCCCCATGGCTACAGTGGAGTGAAAGGACTCAGGTGAGTGGGAAAGCTGAATCTACAAGCTAGTCCTTGTGAAGTGCCCGGGACTAAATAGTTAATGACAAGCCAACTGAGGGGGCCATAGGGCTCAGACCTGGCCAGGCAAAATTGGCCACTACAGTTAAAGAAAGTTAACTGAAAAAAAAAAAAAAGAGAGAGGAAAAAAAAAAAAAGAAAGTTAACTGTACAGGTTAAGCAGGGGAAAAAACAAGAAAACCAACCCTGAAGCAAGGCTGGACAGAGGGGAAATCTTATACATCGCAATCATTATCATAATCATCAAAACTCCGATGGGAGAGGAAATTGAAGCTCTGAGAGGTTAGGTAAATTGCCCAAAGTCGCTCCATTGTGACGAGGCCGATTAAATCCTGCTCTTGTAATTCCACATCCCAAGGCCTTTCCTCTCCTTCCTGCCTACTTATTAGCTCTCCAGCTGGGTGACTCAGTGTATGGTGATGCTATTAACCAAGAGAGGGGATGCTGGGGAGGGGAAAGGAGGCAGCTTGCAGGGAGAGATAATGAGCTCTGTTTTGGACATGATGAGTTATTGTGCGTGGAGCGCTCCCAGTTCCACTGCTGGAATAACACAGAGACAGAGGCATCATTTTATGTGAAAGCCCACTGTTCCTGTCACCTCGCTCCTGTCAGTCAAACGAGGAAAGAAATAATGTTTCTAGAACCCTTGCTGGTGCCTGCCTTTCTCCCAGAATGAAACCACCTAGCACAGATGACACTGGGATCTCAGAGAGACAGGATCTGACAGCGCCGGCTCTGAATCATCCGCCGGCCACAGGGGATGAGGATGAGCTCCTGGCATCGATCCTGCTCCAGGCTCTTGGGTGGGGGCATTCCAGACACCTTGTGGGGTGGAGGGTGGTAGAGGAGTGCTGACAGCCTTATTGAACTATTCTGTAACTTGAGAGATTTGCCTTCCCCATTGTGGTCCTAAGCAGCCGGTCTCAGGGGATTTTATCAGGGCCAAGTTTTCCCCTTAAGATTGACAAGCACAGCATCCTGATCTGATCTATCCATTCTCTGCCTTTGTGCAGAGACCAGTTTGCCAAGACTGAGGGCGAGGGTTCCAAACACAACAACACAGTAACAGAAAAATACACCCAGCCAAACGAATGCAACTCGTGTGAGATAAACTTTTTGCAAAAGAGGCAGTTGTTGAATTCCAAGCCTATTTTTAAAGTGTAACTGTATAGAAAAAAAATGGTAGTCTAACTCTTTTTCTTTCTGGTTGAAATAGTCTGATAGGCCTCTGACTTGCTTGTTTTTTGGGGTTTTTTTTTTTTGGTATCAAATTTGGATTCAAATTCAGACTCTGCCACTTAACTGCTCTGAACCCTTGGGTAAGTAGTTTAGTCTCTAAACCTCAATTTGCTCATAATCCAAGGGGCATCATAACACCAGTCTCATAGCATTCTTGTGAGAATTCTATTAAATGAGATAATGTGTGGAAAACATTTAGCGCCAGGTTTGGAACATAGCAAGTGCAAAATAACTAGCAGCTATCATCAATATTCTTTTGCAAAATGCAATATGTACCCAAGTACCCACGTCCCCACAAAAATATTGTGCCCTGTACTCCGTATGATTTTAGCTCTTGAGAATGGATGTGGCAGCCACGGTGCATTTTGATGTCTTCTTAGAGCCTCCTCTATAGGTGAACTCCCTGCTCCAGCATTTATGCAAATCGAGCCTGTTATAAAATGCAACAGTGACAATGTCCGCGGGTTATGAATCATCTCTAGACGGTAAGCAGATGAGAGCAGAGGCCACTTTTTGTTTTATGCATCAGTGTGTCCCCAGCATCCAGTACAGCATCTGGTGTATGATGTCTTAACATACATTTTAAGGTTGAATAAGTTAATTACCTGCTATATGCCAACGTCATTCCAGGTGCTCTGCAGACTTTGCTTCAATTCTTTTCTACACCCTTGAAAATGAACTGACTCCCAGATCAGTGAGGATCAGCTAGGTGATGCTGTGATAACAAACATGCCTCCAATCTTAGTGGCTTATAACAGTTCCTAATCACTGACACTACATGTCTGATGATTGTTCAGCTGGCAGCTTTCCTCCCAAGCTTCCTCACTCCAGGATCTAGGTAATGGAGCAGCCACTGTTGCCAGTCCCAGGGGCACAGAGGAAAAAGCAGGATGGATTGCAAACTGGCTGTTAACTCCCTAGAAGTGCTCATGGCTCTCTTGTGCTCACATGTCACCTGACCATGCCTGATGTCAAAGGACGTGGGACGGGGGTAGTAGAACCCCATCAAGTGTCTGGGAGAACACATGGACTTTTTTGTGAACCGTCCTTGTTTCTTCATGAGGGAAGCTGAGACTCTTGGTGGAATAACTTAGCCAGGTGTTAAGGAAATGAATCATGGTCTGTTTGAATCTAGAGCACATTGCATCCAGTTTGTCTTTTTGGTCTGCCTGTTTCTCCTGTCTTCATGGAGCCAAATATTTGGTCTCTGTAGGCGATCTGCTTTCCCCTAGATTTGAATAGACTGAGTAAATATAATCAGGTTGCCATTTTACATAAATATCAAATTCCAGCAAACTGACTCCTAAGCAGAAGGTCGTTCTCCAGAACCACAGGAATGTCTAGTTGGCCAGGCCCCAGGTGACACCAAGAAGCTGGCCTTTGTCACTCTGATGTGGCACAGATTTCCAGGCCATCTAAATCTAAGTGTCAAATGATGTCAGGATCTGTTGTGGAGATATCCTTGCCATCCAGGCTGATATTCTGCTGGTAATCCAAATCTAAGCCTGCTTCTCTAAAATGGCTGACTGTTCCAGCTTTCTGAGCCACCACTGCCCTACAAAAACAAAATGCTAATCTTGTTACCTGTGCTCCAATCCCAGAAAACTTAGAATATTTCTACTTATATAAATGTGATGGAGGAGGAAAAAGTATCTACCTTTTTTTTTCTGAAACAATCACTTAGTAACTCATTATCCATCAACTGACATTTCCAAATAGTACAGTTGTTTGATTTCCACGCTTTTTAATTTTTTAAAATCATTTTCCTTCTGTGGAGTGAGTCCTGGTTATATTTGGTAACTGGACTACGAAAATGTACTCACAATACACGGTTCTTGAATCATCAGTCTCATCATCCTCAGCCACTGAAAGCTTATCTGAACCACTTACAAGAATCTGAGCATCCCCTGGAGTTTGTACTTTTCCTTTTCCCTGGTCCTCTCTTATTGATGTGTTAAAAAAAAATTAAATGGTCACGAGTCACACAGAAGCAGATAGAAAAGGTAGAAAAGAAATGTAAACTGGTCCAAGACTTAATTTAGCAGCTCTCAACCAGGGGTATGAATCAGCCTCATTTGCATAGCTTTTTCTAATCTCTATCTGCCCAGGACTCATCCAGAACCATTGAATCAGAGATCCAGGTAGGGGGCCCAGGACTCGTTTATCTTTCGAAAGTCCCAGGATGTCACTTCTGCTTTGAGAACCACTGAATGAGATCATCAACCACTGAATAGCTGAGCCAGCATCCCTTCCTGACCATACCGATCCACTCCCCTTAATACTTTGCATGTATAATTCTCATCAGATGAATAGTACATTTATAGACGTTATGTTGAGGTTAAGGTGTGTTTATTCTGCTCACCCCTACAAGCTTCTAGATGCTAATCAAGGTCATTTTCAATGTTTGTCTCCGAGTCAGCTGGAACAAGAACCCTCACTTGTCAAGCAGTATGGCCTCTCTGCGTGCCCTCTTGTATCTTTCCGGCGCACACCAGAGGGGAGGGGACAGCTGTCTCACAAGGAATTCCTGCTGCAGCCTCTAACTCTGGCTGGTTCACCACCCTTGCTTGGGCCATCTACAAGGGCGTGCCGATCCTCCCCTAAACTCTGAATTTTCTGGCTGTGACAGTGTTGCCTGTCCTTCTACCTCCACATGTCTCCAGATCTGACAGTGACCTTCCTCATTGGCTTGCAGGGAAATGTTGCCCTTTTCTTATTTATTTATTTTGATGTTAAGAGAGGAGAGAGGGGACAGGTGGGGCCACAGCTGAGTTGCACTGACTGTTAGAGACACAGTGTTTCATATCACCCTGCAGCTCTTCTTTCCTGCTACCATAGGCCCTGACGACCAGGTTGGACTACCATGGCAGACTCCTCCATCTGTAGCATTTTATCTCTCAGGAACTTCCTTCTCCTTCCTGCAAGCTAACTTCTGTTGCTTTCCCGCCTGTAGACTCTTTAGACCTCCCCGATATCTACATTTTGCATTTCATTCTCATTGTATGGTTGGCCTCTTGGGGGCAGGGTCAAGCAGACAGGATCTCCACTGAAGGCTTCCATAGCATCAATGCCCAGATTCACGGGGGAGAAGCTTGCAGCTCAGATCGGACAGTGAATCGATGGGGAGGGGTCTGGTTGGGGATGTAGATGAGAATTTTATTTTTTGGACTCTTTCCCAAAGGATGTGGTGTCTGGAGGACCTTTTATCATACAAAGCAAGATGGCAACTTTCCCAGGAAAAGGGGAGAAGAGGGGAGCAGGAAAGTAGAGTGATACTCTCTGCCTCTGTTTCCACTTTGTGACAATTGGTAGCTTTCCTTCTAAACTGCAGATGCTGCTATTTAAAAGGAAACAAAGAGAACTTGTTCTATGGCTTAGCAGATCCAGATACGTAAAGGGGCAGGGTAAGGTATGATGGGGAATACTCTGGAAGGATATCCTTTCAAAGGACAGCTATCATGCTGAGTTGCCTCTTCAGAGGAGGTGAGGGAAAGGGGGCTTCAAAGCACCCTTCAGAACTTCCAAAGGCATCCCTGTTTCGGGAGACACAGGAGCCTGATGCCTGAGAATGGAAAAGTGAACTATGAACTGCTTCAAACTCCTGACCCAGGATATCCCAGGTGGAGGGTGCTGGGAGGGCTGACCACCTGCCTTGGTGGTAGAGCCTGGGAAGAGTGGCATTGGGACTGGCCAGCACAGGGTTTGCAGGGCCACGGGGGATGCCAGTGTTCCCATGGGGTAGGCATAGGTGACAAGGCAGCTATGGGGTCATCTTGGATCCTTTTCAATCAGGCTGCACAGGGGGCCAAGAAGTGTCAGCAGAAAGAGGCCAGAGGACCACGGCTGGATGCCCAGGGGCTGAAGAAAGATTGTAAGTCACAACCTAGAATAGGTGCCCAGGTCAAGGAGGTCAAGCCAATAGTCTCCAAGTGCACCGCAAAGGAGAAAGCAACAACTGTACACATCTGAACAGACCCAGAGAACCAAAAGCCAGACAACTCCAGAGTCAGTTCAAGCAACACCTCTTCTGCCCTTTCCTTCTCCAATAGCAGTCCCTGGAGACTGATGCTGTGAGGGTGGGAGGGGTCTGGGGCAGGAGGTTCAAGGGGGTTCATGGGGATACAGAGAGGAAGCAGCAGGAAGAGAAATTCGAGAATACTGACTCTTCTGCCCCCTTTCTTACCGCGGGCTTCCAGCCAAGTTCAGAGTCTCTCTTTAAATTGTGGTGTGAACATTGTAGTCTCTGAATCCATCTGTGTTCGTAATTGAAAATAACTTCGAGATGCTCTATTGTCTAAGAGTGATCAGAGAAAGCAAGGGTAAGATTCCCTCGTGAAATAAAGCTTAAAGGGACAATGAGAGACAGAATAAAGTTGTCTTGTAATCACAGTCCACACGTCTACAAAGAGAGGAACCAGGAGGGAGACGATAGTAGAAACCTATACATTATGACTGTGCTTCTTGAATTGCCTTCTGTGAAGTCCAGATTGTTTTCTGTATTACATAATAAAAGGAAACCAAGGAAATGGACTTGAGTGCACGCTGGGACTAGAGCTTAGAAAATGGCACCCTCGAAAGAGTCATGGACTGAAAGAGTCCCAAGAATGAGGCAAAATTCAGATCCCAAGTCTCCACATAAAGAAGTTCCTCCACATAAAAAAGTCCAAAGACCTGGACTTTTCACATTTGGCCTCGTAGCCTCTCTGCCAAGTACAGGAAAATTAAAATATGCTTTTGGTTTGAATTCCTTTCAAAAGTGTCCTTCTTGACTCTGCTCAGAAGCAACATCAACCTATAGTCTCATTGGAAAGAGGATGAAACCTAAGATGGAAAACAAGTCAAGGGTATTGACTGGAACCTTAGTGACAATGCCCATTTTTACTGATAAGCAGTGTGTGGTCAGACTCACCCCTGGGGCCTGCCCTTCAGAATGGTGGGTGGGTGGGCAGGTAAGTCTGGCGTGGCAAGATGCCCCAGAATTATGTGCTCCTTCTTGGAAGCCTCTATTCCACCAGATAAGGCACCTGTTTCCACTTGCCCCTGCTGTGTTCTGGGCAGCACTGGATGCTGTAATTCATGACGTAGTTTTGTGAACTTGAAAGGACACTGAGATTGGACTCCCATAGTCTTGGTTCAAATTGTGACTCTGCCGCTGGCTCTTTGACCTGGCCGTATAGCCTAATGGTGCTCATTCTCTTCTTGACTCTCTCTAAACCGTGAAAACGGGTTCTGAGGATTCAATGAAGCTTTGGAGGTGAAAACCTTTTGCACAATGCAATAGACAATAGTTGATCTTTATGTCTATCTTTTAGAATAAAACAATAACTCTGGAAGTTTGCTACTAAGACATCCTAGTCATAAAGCAAAGAAATAATTCTTGAAGAGGACTCAGGAGCTGTGATGGACACTCAATCCCCAAATTACTTGAAATCCAGGAAGGATAGAACTGGGAGCACTGAGTGCATCTGCAGTGAGAAAACTTGATATCCAGCCCATTTCAGAATGCTCGCATGATCCTGTTTTTACTTTTCATTGGAAGAAAGGTTTCTAGAAGTTCTGTCTCGACTCTTCTGCTCCCTCTTGCCTGGCAGTCAGCCTACTTAAACAGTCTTCTCTTGTGTATTTTTTTTTCCCTCCTGTTAAAATGTTCGTTGAGGGAGCCACTGAAATTTTTAAGCCAGCACTGGAAATGCCTGACTGGGTCAAGCACAGCTTTACTAACAGAGGGTATTAAAAAGATAAATTGTTGTGGACCGAAAGAGATAAAATTATATGCGAGTGTAAAGGGAAAGTGGCCACTGGAAGGCATTTGAAGCACGCCTGTGAAGCCAGCAGGTTTTTAGGGCGCCTGGAGTAGCTCACACACCACACAAGCTTTCCAATCGGGAGAGCACTTTTTTTCCCCTGCATTTCCCTAAAAATACTCCTTATGTAATGGGTTAACCCCTTCTCTGCCAAGAACTCTCACCAAAACACCTACCGTCCCCCATCCCCAGACTCAGTGTCATGATTCCCAACCCTTCTTGCCCTGGTCTCTGTCCTGGAGACTCGGGAGGTTTCTGTGTCCCTCTTCCCCTGCCTTTGATGTGGACACCCAGTTGTGCCAACCCAGCTGAGGTTCCCATCGGCTCCTATGGCGCCTCTGTTGACTCCTGTGGGGCCTGGATCCACATCCCTCACTTGGACTTTGGTCAACAAACCCTCTCTTCAAAAACTTAAAAGCAGTTATTTCTATTTATCCCCATTTTAGACCAACAATATTTCATGACTGTAGCTGTGTTCCAGACTCTGTATTAAAAGGTTTACATTTGTTACTTCATTTAATCCTTAAACCAGGAGTTAGCCAACTGTTTCCAACTGTTTCCGTAAAGGGCCAAATAGTAACTCTTTCAGGTTTCAGTAACTCTGTCCCAGCTACTCTGCAGCATAAAAATAACCATAGACAATATGTAAACAAGTGAACCAGACTGTGTTCAAAAAAAACTTTATTTAGACAATATTTAAACCAGTGAAACTGGCTGTATTCTAATAAAACTTAGACAATATGTAAACAAGTGAATCTGGCTATGTTCCAATAAAACTTTATTTAGACAAACAGGCAGCAGGCTGGGCTTGGCCTGAGGCTATAGTTTGCTGACTCCTGCTCTTAACAACCCTTTGAAGTAAGTATATTTTTAGTATTCATTTTATAGAGGAGAAAATGAATCGTAGAGAAAAGATTAAGCAACATTCCAAAGATCATACAGATTTTAAGTGGCAACACAAGGTGTGTCCAATTCCAGGGCCCGTGTACACACCATGTGGAAATGACTGCAAACAATGAAGACATGTGCCTTAGGAAGAGAGATAGAAGATGGGCATTTTCCCCAGCAGCCTGCCCCATTTCATTATTACAAGGTTCCCATCAGCTCCACACTGGCAATGAACTTTTCTTGTGGGCTGGGATCCTGCTCAGGGCAACAGTGGCTCTTGCTGCTCTACCATGGGTGTCAGACAAGCAAGCCGACTGTCTGTCATTAACTATTCTGTATTGGAACGCAACTTCTGAAGGTTTCAGGATAAAGACAACAGCTGTTTCTTACTTTGCCAGGAATTTGAGTCATGTTTCTTCGTACATGTATTAATGGCATTTACTAATTTAACAATTAAATTATTGAGTGCGTGTGTGTGCACTGGTCTGTGTGCATACACGTATACACCAGACTTTGAGCTAAGTCCTGGAAATATACCAAAAAAACACAAAAAGGACAGACAGATGACCACTAGACCTGGGTGTGACTGACTACATTTTGCTTAGGTCTATACAGTTTATTTAGTCTTTGTCTGTATTATTCTGATCGATTCTCAACCTGAGCTAGGTATCACTCAGTCCATCTTTATGGTAAGAAAGTTCAGGCTGGGAGTTGCAGAGACTCGCAGAAGATTCCACAGTGACAACTTTGGTGGTCTAGCTGAGTCTTTGGCTTGGGGCCTCTGACCCTGGACTTGGTAACCTTTCCACCACACTTTGCTGTTCTGCTACCCCAAGGGCCATGCTCTGTACTGTTCTCCTTTACCCCTTTACTCCTGCACCTCCAGCTGGCAGCATCTCTGTCTGAACTTTATGTAACCTGGCTCCTTTCCAGACCCTCTGGCAGCCGTCCCAGTCTTCATTTTCTATCTACCCAGCATCTCCCAGGTTCTCTTCTGAAGCTCTTATCCTTCTTTGGCAGCCAAATGCCCTCTATTTTATTTTCTCCCTAGGGCACACTCATAGGATGGAGAAAAGCTGAGAGATTGTTCACTTTCTTAACAGGAGCTGGTTTCAATTCAGCCACAGCTGCTACACGTTTCAGAAGTAAGATGGATCCCAAGACAGATGGCTCAGCAGCGACTATTTTAAGCCCCAGAGTCACAAGAACAGATCCAAAATAACTCCGTCCAGCAGGGGTCAAATGCGGAGCAGTGCTGCTGGCTTTAGAGAAGGCATGACCCCAGATCTTTGGAGCGAGGCAGCACTGGTGTTTTCTAGTACATAAGACTTCTTCTGTGCAGACTCTAAGCTGATGTTTCAGGACTGACTTGGCCCCATGTTCAGCTGCTGCTCTCAAAAGAATCTCCCTCGGATGGCTTCAAAGCTCTCATTTGAATATTTGTTACTGCTACCAAGATTTATACCAGGGGAAACTGCACTCCCCTGTGTATCAGTCAGCTAATTGCAACAATAATGCTGTGTAAGAAACCAGCTTGGAACTCAGTGGCTTAAAGCAATGCTCATTTCTTCTCTTCATGTACACAGACTTGGCTGGGCGTCAGCTGATCTGGACTCAACTGGCTGATCGTTGCTCTGAGTTGTGGATTTGCTCCTGCTGCTCCACTGAGCTCTCATCCTTGTTGGACCAGCAGGCTTCAGAGCAAGTTCTCATGGCCATGACACAAATACAAGAGGAAAACGCACAGGCATGCTTCAAGCCTTTGTTTGCATGTGTCTGTTAAAATCATATTGGCCAAAGCAATTTATGTGGACAAGCCCAATCAATATCAATGGGGCAGAAAACATACTCTCCCCCTGGTGGTGAGGAAAGGGATTGCAAGTTCCCCTGCAAAGGTTGTGCATAGGAGAGGAGTGAAGAAGTAGGACAACACTGAAATCCAATACACCTGGGCTGCAGAGCCCCTGGAGAAGAAGGCTGCACAGAGGGGCCGCAGAGAAACATGGTGGTCTTTCCCCTCTGAGCAGCTGTGACTGCTCATTATCTTTTCCCCTCCAGGGAGAAACCAGGGCCATGGCAGATGGCCTGGCTTCTCCCTTTGGAATGGCCTTAAACTATCTCTGCACTCTTGTAAATTGGTTTCCTGCCTTCTGTCCACAGAGTGGCCTGGCTGATGCCGATGAGTTCTTCAAACTGGCACCTCAGAGGGTGTTAATAGATTTGGGAAGTCCAGAGATGCAAACAGGATGGATGAGCAGTGGGTATTTTAAGGACTTGAGCCCCTTTATTTGTATATCTCTGGCCCTGCATGTAAGAGTAGCTTCAGTTTCAATGAGAAGACCAGAGAGGTGGGCTCCCAGCAGCTCACTGGAGATGGAAGCACACGCAAGGTGACACTGTCCTGTTTCTGAGGCTGTCATAATGTGTCTGTGGACTGCCCATGGGAGCAGAAGTACCATGTGCAGGGATTTTTACATACGAAGACCACGTAACACTGGACAGTATGGCTGCTAGAATCACACAGCACTCCTCACTTTACATCCCCCTGTCTGGCATACTGAGCCTT
Source organism: Mesoplodon mirus (assembly GCF_964341445.2). NCBI lineage: Eukaryota > Metazoa > Chordata > Mammalia > Artiodactyla > Ziphiidae > Mesoplodon > Mesoplodon mirus. The sequence goes on from NC_138991.1 coordinate 38,338,568, forward strand.
GGTGAAAGAGCATCTGCCTCCAGAGCCATACGATGCCATCTGTCTCCCAACACTCTCTACTCCCCTGCCCTTCTTGATATGTTTATGACAATTTCACCATATGACATTATTTGTGTATTTGTTTATTGCCTAGATCTTCCACTACTTCTTGTGGGCAAGAACTCTATTTACCTCATTTAGGGTTGTATCCCCAGAGCCTAGACTCGGACACATGGTAACGATCAAGAAGGAGTTCAGTATATATTTGCTGAATGAATAAATATATAGACTTGTTCCACTGAGTGATATAGAGTAGGTGTTTTATATTAATTTTTTCCTTCCTTCCTTCCTTTCTCCCTCCCTCCCTCCCTCCCTCCTTCCTGCCTTCCTTCCTTCCTTCCCTCCTTCTTCCATATGCAGATTGATATCCCCAACCCTACTTCATTTTGCATGATTCTGAAACTTGTTTTCCAAGGTGCAATGTAAACTTCCCCTTAGCTATATTTATATTTAGGGCCAAATGGTGATTTCAGAGGAAAAAAGAAATCAGTCTTGACTCATGGAGGCCCAGACCTTTTAAAATTCAGATGTGAGGGCACTTTAGCTGCAGGAAGAAGGAAACAGCAGTTAGATATTTAGAAATTATCTTGGGACTTCCCTGGCGGTCCAGTGGTTAAGACTTCACCCTCCAATGCAGGGGGTGCAGGTTCGATCCCTGGTTGGGGAGCTGGGATTCCACATGCCTTGTGGCCAAAAAAGCAAAACATGGAACAGAGGCAATGTTGTAACAAATTCAGTAAAGACTTTAAAAATGGTCCACATCAAAAAAAGAAAAAAGAAAGAAAATAAATTATCTTGCTCTTCATTAATAGGAAAATATTAGAAATGGGCAAAGAGCATCATCTAGGAATAAGATATTGCACATTCTAGTGTGAAGCTAAGCAGACCAAATGTGGTAGACTGAATCATGGTTTTCCAATTATGTCCACATTTTAATCCCCAGAGCCTCTGAATATGTTAGATTACTTGGCAAAAAAAAAAAAAAAAAAAAAAGGAATTAAGGTTACAAAAGGAATGAAGGTTTCTAATCAGTTGACTTTGAGATAAGGAGATTATACTGGATCATCTGAGTGGGCCCAAAGTCAAAACTTAGGTGAACTCAACTGTTAAGAAATAAACGTTTAATTTTAATGGGGAAAAGGTGGCAGAAGAGTCAGTGTCAGAATGATGTTATGTGAGAAATAGTAGACCTGCCATTGCTGGCTTTGAAGATGAATGGGGCCATCAGCCAAGGAATGTGGGCAGCCTCAAGAAGCTGGAATGGAAAAGGCAAGGAAATGGATTCTCCTCTAGAACCTCCAGAAATGGACACATCCCTGCTGACACCTTGATTTTAGCCCATTTTGGACTTAAGGCCTCTAGAACTGCAAGACAATAATTTTGCATTGTTTTCACCCACTAAGTTTTTGTTTGTTTTTTTAAACCTTTTATTTATATTTTATTTATAGTTGATTAACAAAGGTGTGTTAGTTTCAGGTGTACAGCAAAGTGATGCAGTTACACATATACATGTAGCTATTCTTTTTCAAATGCTTTTCCCATTTAGGTTCTTACATAATATTGAGCAGAGTTCCCTGTGCTATACAATAGGTCCTTGTTGGTTGTCCATTTTAAATACAGCAGTGTGTACATGTCAATCCCAAATTCCCTATCTCTTCCCCACACCCTTCCCCGCTGGTAACCATAAGTTCATTCTCTAAGTCTGTGAGTCTGTTTCTGTTTTGTAAATAAGTTCATTTGTATCATTTCTTTTTAGATTCCCCATAAAAGCAATATCATAAATATTTCTCTTTCTCTGACTTACTTCACTCAGTATGACAATTTCTAAGTTTTTAATGGCTTTAATTTGTTACAGCAGCAATAGGAAACTAATACAACTGTTTACTAATCAGGATGATATTTTAATCTTTAAAACCATGGGAGTTGAACTAGATAGTTCCCACAATCTTTCCAGTTCTAATTTCCTCTCGCTAGAAAATCTTTGTTTTTGTAAAGAGGCAAAGAGGCAAATGGGGTAATGTCTGGACTGTGGAGTCAGGCTGACCAAGTGTGGCCTCAGGTCCCTCAGCTCACTCTAAGCCTGCTGGCTATTTGGGAAGATCATCCATCCCCTTCCCATAGGTGCAGTGAAGAGTAATGAGTCAGTCATGGCTCTGTACATTTTATTTGTTTTCTTCCATCTTTCTTTCAGTCTTTATTTCTCTAATGGATGGTTACTCTAATGGAGAAAGCATGCATATATAGGACAGTGCAGACCCTGCCCTAACTATAACTGGAGCAATCCCTGAGGGTTTCGTTGTTGGTTGTGTGTGTTTGGTGCTGAGTTCTCATCACGTCCACTTCTTGTGCTCTTCTGCAGGGACTTCCCAGAGATGCTTTGTAAGAACAAGGGTGATCATAGAGCATCCCCCTGAGACATGCCATCAAGACTCAGGCTTCCTCCACCTGAGCAGTAGTTTCTACATCAGAAAGTGCTCCAAATACAGGCAGGGGAGATGACTGGGATCCTTGGGGGATATGCCAGTTCAGGGAAGGTTCTAATTCTCACCTTGGAACCACAGGCAAATACCCAATCGGGTTGTATTTCAAGACTCCTGATCAGGATCTAGATGGAAGACACTAAGAAAGGGAAGTATTTCGAGCTGAACAAGGGGGCAGCTTGAAAGATTACAAGCCTTCAGTGTGACCTCAGTCAGAGGCAAATAACTACTTGATCAGAGGGTTCTGTTTGAGGAATTATGGAGATAGTTCCCCCATCCCAGGTGGGCCCCTTACTCTCTGTGGTCACACATTTTTTTTTACCCTTCCCCCTCCCCATATCCTCAAGTCCATTCTCTAGTAGGTCTGTGTCTTTATTCTTGTCTTACCCTGTGTTCTTCAGGACATTTTTTTTCTTAAATTCCATATATATGTGTCAGCATACAGTATTTGTCTTTCTCTTTCTGACTTACTTCACTCTGTATGACAGACTCTAGGTCCATCCACCTCATTACAAATAACTCAATTTCATTTCTTTTTATGGCTGAGTAATATTCCATTGTATATATGTGCCACATCTTCTTTATCCATCCTATGATGGACACTTAGGTTGTTTCCATCTCTGGACTATTGTGAATAGAGCTGCAATGAACATTTTGGTACATGTCTCTTTTTGAATTATGGTTTTCTCAGGGTATATGCCTAGTAGTGGGATTGCTGGGTCATATGGGAGTTGTATTTATAGTTTTTTAAGGAACCTCCATACTGTTCTCCATAGCGGCTGTACCAATTCACATTCCCACCAGCAGTGCAAGACTGTTAACTTTTTTCCACACCCTCTCCAGCATTTATTGTTTCTAGATTTTTTGATGATGGCCATTCTGACTGGTGTGAGATGATATCTCATTGTAGTTTTGATTTGCATTTCTCTAATGAGTAAAGATGTTGAGCATCCTTTCATGTGTTTGTTGGCAGTCTGTATATCTTCTGTGGAGAAATGTCTATTTAGGTCTTCTGCCCATTTTTGGATTGGGTTGTTTGTTCTTTTGCTATTGAGCTGCATGAGCTGCTTATAAATTTTGGAGATTAATCCTTTGTCAGTTGCTTCATTTGCAAATATTTTCTCCCATTCTAAGGGTTGTCTTTTGGTCTTCTTTATGGTTTCCTTTGCTGTGCAAAAGCTTTGAAGTTTCATTAGGTCCCATGTGCTTATTTTTGTCTTTATTTCCATTTCTCTAGGAGGTGGGTCCAAAAGGATCTTGCTGTGATTTATGTCATAGAGTGTTCTGCCTATGTTTTCCTCTAAGAGTTTGATAGTGTCTGGCCTTACATTTAGGTCTTTAATCCATTTTGAGCTTATTTTTGTGTATGGTGTTAGGGAGTGATCTAATCTCATACTTTTACATGTCCCTGTCCAGTTTTCCCAGCACCACTTATTGAAGAGACTGTCCTTTCTCCACTGTACATTCCTGTCTCCTTTATCAAAGATAAGGTGACCATATGTGCGTGGGTTTATCTCTGGGCTTTCTATCCTGTTCCATTGATCTATCTTTCTGTTTTTGTGCCAGTACCATACTCTCTTGATTACTGTAGCTTTGTAGTATAGTCTGAAGTCAGGGAGCCTGATTCCTCCAGCTCCATTTTTCGTTCTCAAGATTGCTTTGGCTATTCAGGGTCTTTTGTGTTTCCATACAAATTGTGAAATTTTTTGTTCTAGTTCTGTGAAAAATGCCAGTGGTAGTTTGATAGGGATTGCATTAAATCTGTAGATTGCTTTGGGTAGTAGAGTCATTTTCACAATGTTGATTCTTCCAATCCAAGAACATGGTATATCTCTCCATCTATTTGTATCATCTTTAATTTCTTTCATCAGTGTCTTATAATTTTCTGCATACAGGTCTTTTGTCTCCTTAGGTAGGTTTATTCCTAGACATTTTATTCTTTTTGTTTCAATGGTAAATGCGAGTGTTTTCTTGATTTCACTTTCAGATTTTTCATCATTAGGATACCAAATTCATTGATTTCTAGTAGTTTTCTGGTAGCATCTTTAGGATTCTCTATGTATAGTATCATGTCATCTGCAAACAGTGACAGCTTTACTTCTTCTTTTCTGATTTGGATTCCTTTCATTTCCTTTTCTTCTCTGATTGCTGTGGCTAAAACTTCCAAAACTGTGTTGAATAAGAGTGGTGAGAGTGGGCAGCCTTGTCTTGTTCCTGATCTTAGTGGAAATGGTTTCAGTTTTTCACCATTGAGGATGATGTTGGCTGTGGGTTTGTCATATATGGCCTTTATTATGTTGAGGAAAGTTCCCTCTATGCCTACTTTCTTCAGGATTTTTATCATAAATGGGTGTTGAATTTTGTCAAAAGCTTTCTCTGCATCTGTTGAGATGATCATATGGTTTTACTCCTTCAATTTGTTAATATGGTGTATCACATTGATTGATTTGCGTACATTGAAGAATCCTTGCCTTCCTGGAATAAACTCCACTTGATCATGGTGTATGATCCTTTTAATGTGCTGTTGTATTCTGTTTGCTAGTATTTTGTTGAGGATTTTTGCATCTATGTTCATCAGTGATATTGGCCTGTAGTTTTCTTTCTTTGTGACATCCTTGTCTGGTTTGGGTATCAAGGTGATGGTGGCCTCGTAGAATGAGTTTGGGAGTGTTCCTCCCTCTGCTATATTTTGGAAGAGTTTGAGAAGGATAGGTGTTAGCTCTTCTCTAAATGTTTGATAGAATTCGCCTGTGAAGCCATCTGGTCCTGTGCTTTTGTTTGTTGGAAGATATTTTATCACAGTTTCAATTTCAGTGCTTGTGATTGGTCTGTTTATATTTTCTGTTTCTTCCTGGTTCAGTCTTGGAAGTTTGTGCTTTTCTAAGAATTTGTCCATTTCTTCCAGGTTGTCCATTTTATTGGCATAGAGTTGTTTATAGTAATCTCTCATGATCTTTTGTATTTCTGCAGTGTCAGTTGTTACTTCTCCTTTTTCATTTCTAATTCTATTGATTTGAGTCTTCTCCCTTCTTTTCTTGATGAGTCTGGCTAATGGTTTATCAATTTTGTTTATCTTCTCAAAGAACCAGCTTTTAGTTTTATTGATCTTTGCTATCGTTTCCCTCATTTCTTTTTCATTTATTTCTGATCTGATCTTTATGATTTCTTTCCTTCTGCTAACTTTGGGATGTTTTTGTTCTTCTTTCTCTAATTGCTTTAGGTGCAAGGTTAGATTGTTTATTCGTGATGTTTCCTGTTTCTTAAGGTGGGATTGTATTGCTATAAACTTCCCTCTTAGAACTGCTTTTGCTACATCCCATAGGTTTTGAGTCGTCGTGTCTCCATTGTCATTTGTTTCTAGGTATTTTTTAATTTCCTCTTTGATTTCTTCAGTGATCACTTCGTTATTAAGTAGTGTATTGTTTAGCCTCCATGTGTTTGTATTTTTTACAGATCTTTTCCTGTAATTGATATCTAGTCTCATAGCATTGTGGTCGGAAAAGATACTTGATACAATTTCAATTTTCTTAAATTTACCAAGGCTTTATTTGTGACCCAAGATATGATCTATCCTGGAGAATGTTCCATGAGCACTTGAGAAAAAAGTGTATTCTGTTGTTTTTGGATGGAATGTCCTATAAATATCAATTAAGTCCATCTTGTTGAATGTATCACTTAAAGCTTGTGTTTCCTTATTTATTTTCATTTTGGATGATCTGTCCATTGGTGAAAGTGGGGTGTTAAAGTCCCCTACTATGAATGTGTTACTGTCGATTTCCCCTTTTATGGCTGTTAGTATTTGCCTTATGTATTGAGGTGCTCCTATGTTGGGTGCATAAATATTTACAATTGTTATATCTTCTTCTTGGATCGATCCCTTGATCATTATGTAGTGTCCTTCTTTGTCTCTTCTAATAGTCTTTATTTTAAAGTCTATTTTGTCTGATATGAGAATTGCTACTCCAGCTTTCTTTTGGTTTCCATTTGCATGGAATATCTTTTTCCATCCCCTTACTTTCAGTCTGTATGTGTCTCTAGGTCTGAAGTGGGTCTCTTGCAGACAGCATATAGATGGGTCTTGTTTTTTTATCCATTCAGCCAATCTGTGTCTTTTGGTGGGAGCATTTAGTCCATTTACATTTAAGGTAATTATCGATATGTATGTTCCTATTCCCATTTCCTTAATTGTTTTGGGTTCATTATTGTAGGTCTTTTCCTTCTCTTGTGTTTCTTGCCTAGAGAAGTTCCTTTAGCATTTGTTGTAAAGCTGGTTTGGTGGTGCTGAACTCTCTCAGGTTTTGCTTGTCTGTAAAGGTTTTAATTTCTCCATCAAATCTGAATGAGATCCTTGCTGGGTAGAGTAATCTTGGTTGCAGGTTTTTCTCCTTCATCACTTTAAATAAGTCCTGCCAGTCCCTTCTGGTTTGCAGAGTTTCTGCTGAAAGATCAGCTGTTAACCTGATGGGGATTCCCTTGTGTGTTATTTGTTGTTTTTCCCTTGCTGCTTTTAATATGTTTTCTTTGTATTTAATTTTTGACAGTTTGATTAATATGTGTCTTGGCATATTTCTCCTTGGATTTATCCTGTAGGGACTCTCTGTGCCTCCTGGACTTGACTGACTATTTCCTTTCCCGTATTAGGGAAGTTTTCAACTATAATCTCTTCAAATATTTTCTCAGTCCCTTTCTTTTTCTCTTCTTCTTCTGGAACCCCTATAATTCGAATGGTGGTGCGTTTAATGTTGTCCCAGAGGTCTCTGAGAGTGTCCTCTGTTCTTTTCATTCTTTTTTCTTTATTCTGCTCTGCAGTAGTTATTTCCACTATTTTATCTTCCACATCACTTATCCGTTCTTCTGCCTCAGTTATTCTGCTATTGATCCCATCTAGAGTATTTTTCATTTCATTTATTGTGTTTTTAATCATTGCTTGATTCATCTTTAGTTCTTCTAGGTCCTTGTTAACTGTTTCTTGCATTTTGTCTATTCTATTTCCAAGATTTTGGATCATCTTTACTATCATTATTCTGAATTCTTTTTCAGGTAGACTGCCTATTTCCTCTTCATTTGTTAGGTCTGGTGGGTTTTTATCTTGCTCCTTCTCCTGCTTTGTGTTTTTCTGTCTTCTCATTTTGCTTATCTTACTGTGTTTGGGGTCTCCTTTTTGTAGGCTGCAGGTACGTAGTTCCCGTTGTTTTTGGTGTCTGTCCCCAGTGGCTAAGGTTGGTTCAGTGGGTTGTGTAGGCTTCCTGGTGGAGGGGACTAGTGCCTGTGTTCTGGTGGATGAGGCTGGATCTTGTCTTCTGGTGGGCAGGTCCACGTCTGGTGGTGTGTTTTGGGGTATCTGTGGACTTTTTATGATTTTAGGCAGCCTCTCTGCTAATGGGTGGCGTTGTGTTCCTGTCTTGCTAGTTGTTTGGCATAGGGTGTCCAGCACTGTAGCTTGCTGGTCGTTGAGTGAAGCTGGGTGCTGGTGTTGAGATGGAGATGTCTGGAAGATTTTCGCCGTTTGATATTATATGGAGCTGGGAGGTCTGCTGTGGACCAGTGTCCTGAAGTTGGCTCTCCAACCTCAGAGGCATAGCACTGACTCCTGGCTCCTCAATTTGGGATGATTTGTTGTCTATTCATGTATTCCACAGATGCAGGGTACATCAAGTCGATTGTGGAGCTTTAATCCACTGCTTCTGAGGCTGCTGGGAGAGGTTTCCCTTTCTCTTCTTTGTTCTCACAGCTCCTGGGTCTCAGCTTTGGATTTGGCCCCGCCTCTGCGTGTAGGTCGCCGGAGGGCGTCTATTCTTCGCTCAGACAGGACAGGGTTAAAGGAGCAGCCTCTTCGGGGACTCTGGCTCACTTAGGCCGGGGGGGGAGGGAGGGGCACGGAGTGCGGGGCGAGTCTGCAGCGGCAGAGGCCGGCGTGACGTTTCACCAGCCCGAGGCGCGCCGTGCGTTCTCCCAGGGAAGCTGTCCCTGGATCCCGGGACCCTGGCAGTGACGGGCTGCACAGGCTCCTCGGAAGGGGGGCATGGACAGTGACCTGCGCTCGCACACAGGCCTCATGGCAGCGGCAGCAGCGCCAGCGTCCCATGCCCGTCTCTGGGCTCCGCGCTTTCAACCCTGGCTCTCGCCCGTCTCTCACACATTTTTTAAAAGTACAGTTCATTTCCCATCCAAAATTAATTTATATCTTTTGTAGGTACTTTATAATATCTAAGGCAATGCTGTGCTTTTATTTAACAAGCAATTAAGCCTTATATTTTATATTAGAGATCAGATTTAACATGGATGCTGTAAATACCTCTGAAAAGGTAGTGCAGTTGGTATAACCCATTAAGGTATAAATCACTGATAGGTTATCCTTGCTGAGAGCTGAGAACTTGGGTGAGAGCAGACATACACAGGGATTCTCAAACACAGGAAAGGTTGACATGAAAAGAATGGAAGGAAAATGGGTTGCAGAGAAAGGTAGCTGGGGGTACTGAAGGCAAATTGTATTCACTGCCCTGTGGGATTTCTTCAACTTAGTCCTAAACACCATCCTCAGAGGGAATGGGGAGGCTCTCTCTGGAAATTGCATGCAAAGAGAAAACAGTCCCTTTGGTTATATGGGAGTCACTTTTGTTGGGGTTAATGCTTTGGTTTCCCACACGGTCATCCCATGAAAGCTACGGGGAGGGTGAGCCAGCCTGACCTCAAGGAGAAGGACATTTCCTTTATAGTCACCAGAGAGGAAAGAAAGCTTCAGACCTATCCTCTATGGATAGGTCTCAGGTAGGAGAGAGAGGGTTTGGCCTGACATATTTCTAGATGGTGAAGTCTTAAAATGACTCCTCTGTCATTTGGAGGCTGGGGGGCAATTAGAAGGAGAACCCTGATGATAGGGGGCCAGTGGCTGTTTCTATCTCAATATGAGTAATCAAGGTTATCTTGACTTATGACATTTTCTGTGTTTATTTTCCTAGCGCTACATCACAATTGTAAGGTATATATTTTAAAACTTGCTTTCATTCAACAGCATTCAGTTGTTCAGTCTCTTTTCTCTGCCAGGCTAGGTAGCCACGAATCATAGCTCAAGTGAGACTTGGCCCCTGCTCATGAGACACTCTCAGCTACACTACATGGTACAGTAAGTCCCCTACATATGAACGAATTGTGTTCTGAGAGCGCATTTGTAATTTGTTCATAAGTTCGACAAAGTTAGCCTAGCTACCCAACTATCACAATCAGCTATATAGTACTGTACTGTAACAGGTTTATAATACTTTTCACACAAATAATACATAAAAAACAAACAAACCCAAAAAATAAAGAAAACATTTTTAATCTTACAGTACAGTACCTTGAAAGGCACAGTAGTACAGTATAACAACTGGCATACAGAGGCTGGCATTGAGTGAACAGGCAAGAAGCCTTACTGACTGGAGGAGGGAGAGCGGGTAGGAGATGGTAGAGCTGAAGGATCGTCAGCAACAGGAGATGGAGGGAAAGCTGCAATTTCACTCACGCCTTACACGATTGGACATGCATAAGCATGTTCCCATCTTTGAAAGTTCACAACTTGAAGGTTCGTATGTATGGGATTTATTGTATTAAAACATGAACCTCAGCAATCCTTGTGTGCTAGATTGAAAAACTGGCCATGAGGTTTTAGAGCTTCTGTCAAGGAGTTGAGTCTATTTCTCCACTCTTTGTATCCAGGCTGGTCTTTCGACTTGCTAGAATGTGGTAGAAATGACACTGCTCACTCTCAAATCCTAGGCCCCCAGAAGACTTGCAGTTTTATCTCTTTGCTGTCCGTGGGAACCCTGCATCCATCAGCTTGTGAACCAGCCAGGGCTAGCCTGCTGGGTGACTGATGAGGATGTTGGCCCAGTTACCCTGTCCCCCTAACCAATAGCCAGCCAACTCCCCGTCATGTGAGTGAGGCCCTGGATGGCCTGCTGCCCACCAACACTTGAGCAAGCCCAGTCCATGACAACAGAAGCAGCTCCCAGCAGCCCCCTCTGCACTCAACCCTAATTGCCCACCCATGTGACCTATACATGGTAGAGTTTTAAGCCACTAATTTGGGGGCTAATTTTTTATGCAGCAAAAGCTAATTGATGCACGTTGTACAGCAGAGAGGCACCCGACAGTACTTGAGTGCTGTTTTCAATGACATTGTCAAGAAGGGCAATCATTTGTTAATTTAAGCCCTACCTCAGGCCTTGATTATGGGTGTTTATGGGGGTGGCTGAGGTGGGGGGCGGGGAGAAGAAGCTGTGCTGACTGAGCATTTGGCTCTGGGTGAAAGAAAAGATATTTGAAATTCAAATTCACTCTCTTTTACTGATGGACAATGACTTTGTGTGCTTTTAGGGAATTTTTTTTTTCATTAGTGAAGTAGCTGAGATAGTAGAAAAATCAACATGGCTTCAAGTGATGACTCTCCTAATTGTTCTCCACTGAAAGAGGTTTGGCCTTAAAAATGTCTGAGCTGAGAATCCCATCCGAATTCTCTCATCAGAAGAAAAAGTCACCCCACCAACCCCCATCCAGCCCTCTCCAAGTAATGCCATTGCCACCGCCCTCGGCACAGTGGGTATTACTGGCTGACAAACCAGGGGAGAAATTTTCTGAAACAGAGACCCTGGCTCTCCTTTTTTCTATGTTGTCTGCTTCTTTTTTGGAAATAGAGCTCCCACTGACATCAAAAAGAATCTCTCTCAAAGTGCCGAGAAACCACAGGGCAGGCAGCGTGGTTCCCCCAGCGGCAGAGAATCAGCTCCCAATGCATTCACTGTAGATCAAATTGGGTTAAATGCCCCCTTCCAAGCAAGCCTGAAAAAATCCCCGACACGAGGTCTTTCATGCGTTAGACCTCGAATGAAGGGCAAGCCTCAAAGCCTGGCCTAGTTCTAAATTTAGATCTGTAATTTCATCCAAGAATGTAACTGTGTCATGAATACTTCTGTTTTCCTTCCCTTTTAATGCCTGAGTGGGGAAGATTAGGGCTACATTTGTGCCTTGACAATTTTGAGGAGGTGTCATGTGGATATTTCTCAGTGAAAAGTTCAAAAGTAATAGGAGACCAGCTTAAAATGTCAAGTCACATTATTGGCAGACACCTAAGGTGATCTCTGCCGCTTTCCCTTGCTCTTAATTCAAGCGACGTTACATGTGCTATGACAACAGTGAGCGACTGGGAACAGACTGCCTGATCTCTGGGAGCTGGCTGCCGCAAGGACAATCTGAATGGTCCTTCATGCATTTGTTCATCCTTAAATGGGTGCTTATTCTCTGGGGCTCAGTAGCTATGCTCTTAGGGCTACTGTAGCAGAGAAAGAGTAAAAGCCCATCAATGTGCTTCATAATGATTTTAAATATTTTTAGAATTTGAATGAATACATGCTTATATATATGTGTGTGTACACACACACACACACACACACCAAGGTTCCACAGTCCAATTAAATATCAGATGCCTCTGTTTGGGGAATGAATTATTTCGACTCATCCTGACTATCAAATGTTGAAAAGAAGGTCTGATTGACAATTGTATAGATATATTCATTCCATAGAAAAGTAAGACCAAAGAGATGAATGATTACACTATAAATGCAGTATGTTTAGGACTCAGAGGGAACAAGGGGGGCCCGTTCATCCCGCTCTGGAATTAAAAGGCTCTCCTGATGGGCATAGGACTGGCTAAGCCAAGATATTAAAGGTCTGCATTGGAGAGGACAGTGTTTCCGCAATGGTTTTCGGCGTAAACCACCAGAGATACCGATGTTTAAATGAAGATTTTCAGAACAATCCACAGGCTCTTGAGGTAAACCTTGGACTTACCTGTCTCCCATATAACCTGCGAAGTAAGGCACGGGGTTTTGATTGAATTGCCTAGTAATTCTGTCATGAACTGCCCTGCGTTTTTCTCCCTTGAACACATTACTGATGGTAACAAGGGAGTTATTTTCAATCAAGGCATGCTACAATGAAAGAGATTTCTCCTTACATTGTGATCCCTTCCCCTGAAATCCATTTCAGATTGGTGGATAAAATGTGATTATATTTACACTTCCCTGACACAATTCAGGCAGCAAAATAACAGCCTGCCGGAGACATTTTTCTTCTTCATATTTAGATCTGTCAGTGCCGTCGTGCTGGGGGAACAGGGAGGGTTGACAGAGGCAGCTGGGGTTGGTGATATGTTTTAGTTGGCTCACAAATAGAGACTCTCTGTGCACTGTGAATCTCTCTATCTCCCTCTCATCCCAGAGTTTCTTGAACGCCGTCCTGAATGGTGTTCAGAGCAATGGTACAGCATGCTAATCAATAGTGCTCTATGCAAATCGAATTTCTCATTTTTGCCTAGACACAGTCCATAAATAACTTTGACATAATACTTTAATTGGTTCTTATTCATAAGGGGATGGACGATGTAGGACTCCCAGTAACCATGTAAGTCACCATTGTAATTGAATTTAAAATCTAGGCTTCCAGGTGGCAAGGCTAAAATGGTAGATGGGATAGCCTAGAGGTGACATGATGTTGCAGAGAGTAAGAGACCCCTGGCTGGGGTGAGGGATTCTGATTCTGGTTCTCAACCTACCAGGGATTGGCCATATGTGATATCAGGAAACCCATCCACCTTCTCTGGCCCAAGTGTCTTCATTTGTAAAGTGAGTGGGTTGGTTAGGGGACCATCAGGATTCTTTGTGTGTGGAGTCCTGCCTATACTTCCCAGAGTGGCAATGCCAAACTTGTGTTCAAGTTCTCACTGTCAGGGGACGATTGACATTCTATTTCAACAAGATTGTAAAGATCATCAAGGTTCCCACAGACATCACCCTGGACCCTTCGTAAGTAACCAGTGTTTCTAACTCTAAATACAATACTCTCCCTCTTGAATCCAGAGAAGAAGGTGACCTTTCTCTTTTTCAGGTCCCCTCTGAGCTCTTATTGGTAGTGGATGCTGTGATCCAGGAATAAACGACTTGCTGCTTCCACTGCTCTAAGTGCTGCCAGCAGAGTCATCTACCCTCAGCTCCCTTTGGGCATTGCCTTAGCAGCAGAGAGCTACCGAACACCAGACCACAGCCCCTTCCTGGACCAGCCTGCATCCAATGTCAGATGGATGTGGGGGTGTGAAAGCTGGGTCCTCTCACCCCAACTTGGGATGGCTCTGAAGGGTCCTTCCATCTTGAGACCTCTCTGTAGGCTTGGCTGGGGCTTCTGTTGAGACAGTGTCACACAGTTCAATGTCTCCTTCAGTCCAAGGTGGCTTCTCTCTCCTCCTCTCCACTGGCACTTCCTCCTTTCCAAGAACACTCTCTAATAAAGTTTTTACATGCTCATCTCCGTATCAGAGTCTGCTTCCCAGGGAGCCCAGGTGCACCATGACAAAATGTGTTACCCTAGGAGAAGGAGTTGAGCTATCTTTCATTCAGTCCTACAGTGTAGACCCCAGACCCAGGTTCAGCATCCAGCCTCTGAAAACCAGGAGATATTATACCAACCTACAAATGTATGGATTCTTTGGAAAAACTGGAAGGTCTCCAAATACTGAGACAAACACAACAATCAGCTGAGGCTGAGTAGCCTCTATCCTCCTGCTTATGCCACATTCCCCTACATGCCTTACTGCTTGCTCTCCAGTGTGAATCTGAATGCCAACAGCTATTTACCATTGTATTTACAGAACATAATAATATTTTTGGTGCCAAGTTAGTGACTCCCCTTCTCATCTGCTGATTCCTGGGCACAAGGAATCCAAAGTATCTTGGAAAAGCACTTATAGTTTGTAGTTTGGTGGGACTCTTGCTGCCCTCTAGTAACTATATCCCCTTTGGGGACCAGCCTGCAGAGCCCAGAATTTCAGGAACAGAAAATACAAAGTCCTTCAGTGGGTCACTGGGTGTAATGATAAATAGGGGCAAACTTGACTCCACTTCTTTGTTCCCAGATGCATATATTCTTCCCATAGGGGACACAGTACCATATAAAGGTCTCTGATTTAATGTATATGCTGTATCTTGAAGGATGCCACTCTATCCTTGCACAGTGTTGTTTCAGCAATAGAAGGCTACTTCAGCATTTTTTGAGGTCATTTCCTTCTAGATTATATAGTAGATTATATGACAGTGGTGGACAACATGCCCATGCTCAAATCTTCTTCACTATGAAGTAGGTCCCTGGATGGATGCTACATTGTATGGGATTTCATACTTGTGGATCAGGAATGTAAGTCACAAAAGAGAGGACTGATGGAGGCTCTGGGGGATGGGGAGGGGGAAGCAAACCCATAACAGGTTTGATATATATTTCTATAAGGAGGAACGCCTGGCCCTTCATGGATGGAAGGAACTCAATGCAGCTGAGTTGCCAGCAATGGTCAGTTGGTCTCTTTGAAGACTAGTGGCATACTGTAGTGGTATGCTAGAGTCAGCTTGCAGCAGCCCTCAAAAGTCACTTGTGCACATCTCTTTCCAACTCTGTGTACAGGGACATCATGTTGGTAGCTGGAAATTTGGCATGGTAGAGCATTTACACCACAGAAATTGTAAAACACCACAAATCAGATTTTTTTTTCAGAGAGCCAGTTGTTAAACATTTATCAGCACACCACTGCTCGTAACCAAAGCTATACATGGCAGCATCGTTCCCAGCCTTCAATCCAAGTGAGCAATGTTGATTGCTTAAAACTAAATTATTGAGGGCTTTTGCTTCCTTTTATAATGTGCCTCTCTTCTTCTCTTCTCTATCTTCTCATTGAAAGCAACTAAGAATTCCTGATGAGATCCAGAAACAAGCAAATTAAAAAAAAAAAAAAAAGATCTTTTTGGTGTCGTCAGAACACAACAAAGGCAACCATGTCTTGAGAAGCCACATGAGCAATGCTTTCCCTTCCTTAAGGAATTTTCCAAGCCCTAGCCTGGAGCTTATATGGCCAGCAGAAAGTGACCGCCTAGAGCTTTCAGCACTATCTTGGGGATGGGTAGATAGAGAGTTCAGGGCTCAAAGACTTCCAGGGGTTGATATCTTGGAGAAGAGGACCTACAGAGACATTCTGTGTCCCTTCTGACTTCACCGCATTTGCTGACTCCAAAGCTGAGCTAGACAAAAAACTGATAAAGCAGAAAATGGCAGCTCAGAGAAATATACACGTACATATAGAACTTTTAGCAGTCTTGTGGTGCTAGGGAAAAATACTGGACTTCAGGAAGAGCCAAGAAGTTGGCTAAGCACTCATGGGTGAGTTTTAATTGCGACCTTAAGGGTCTATGCTCCAGGAGCAAGTATGAACCAAAAAATAGGCAAGCCCATATAGAACCTTAAATCTAGTCTCCAATCATCCCAGTCCCTGATTAAATGAAGGCATTTGTACCTAATAGCCAGAATTACTTTCAGTCCACTCTAGAAGAATATAAAGTTATCCAGAACCCTACAACTTTTCATAAAAATGTCTGGCATTCAATTAAAAAAATATTATGCAAGTCAAGAGGCAGGAGCAAGTGACCAAAAGCCAAGAGGAAAAATAAAATGGAAGTAAGAATCAGACCTACAGGTGACACAGATAGTAAGGCAAGGACTTTAAAATAATATGTTTAGGAAAATAGGTTACAAGATGGAGAATGTCAACAGAGAATTAGAATCTATAAAAAATAACCAAAATAGAAATTCTAGAACAAAAAATAATAGTAAAGGTTAAAATTGAAAATCAAGGGTTTAATAGCAGGTTAGGCATAGCAGAGGAAGGGATTCGTATATTGGAAGGTCACTTGGTAGAAAAATATACAGACTGAGCACAGAGAGGAACAATGTTTAAAATTACAGAAAGTAGCATGCAGGACATATAACACATGGTAAGTAGTGTAACATACTTATAATTAGATTCCTGCAAGGAGGAAAAAGAGAGAATGGGACAGAAGTACTGCTTTTTAGCCCACTGGCTGAAAAATTTCCCAAACCGACAAAAGACATTAAACCACACATTCAAAAAGCTTTATAGCTCCCTACAAGCATAAATACAAAAAATGCCATACTAGGCATATCGTAATAAAACTCCTGAAAGCCAAAGTAAAACTCTAAAAGAAGTTAGAAAAAAAAAGACACGTTGCCTTCAAAGGCATAAACAATATTTATTTTTTAAAACAGCCTGAGAGCTGTTTTTCCAACAGCAATTATGTAAGTCAGAAGACAATGGAATGTGCCTTTTAAGGTTCCAAAAAAAAATTATTTCTAACCTAGAATTATATACCCAGTGAGAATATCCTTTAAAACTAAAAGTGATCTAAAGACATTTTCAGACAAGCAAAAACTGAGAAAATTGCTACTCATTAAATGCTCCCTAAAGGAAATTCTAGAGAGAGTGTTTTAGGCAGATATTAAATGACCCCATATAGAAACACAATTAGGTAGCAAAGTATTAAAAATAACAGTGGAAAGGGTAAATATGTCAGAAAACTGAATACATACTTTAAGAATGTAAATTTATAATTTAGATAGAAATTCAAAAGGCCAAGAACAGCCAAGGCAATTCTAAAGAAGAAAAAAGTTGGAAAATATAACTACCGGATATCAAATTTATTATAAAATTGTGCCTATTAAGATAATTCATTATTCACAACAGCCAAAATGTGGAACAACCTAAGTGTCACACACACACACACACACACACACACACACACACAATGGGGTACTATTCAGCCATGAGAAAGAAGGAAATCCTGCCATTTGTGACAACATGTATGGATCTTGAGGGCATTATGCTAAGTGAGATAAGCCAGACAAAGACAAATATTATATGATATCATTAGACATGGAATCTAAAAAAAGCCAAACTCTAGAAACAGAGTATAGAATGGTGGTTACCAGAGGCTGGGGACTGGGGGGAATTGGGAAGATGTGGTTAAAGATGTTAAACTTGCAACTAGAAGATGAATAACTTCTGAGGATCTAATGTACAACATTTGATTATAGGCAACGATACTGTATTTTATACTTCAAAACTGCCAAGAGACTATATCTTAAATATTTTGACCACAAAAAAAATGATAATTATGTGACATGTTATAGGTATTAGCTAAGGCTACAGTGGTAATCCTATTGCAATATATAAATGTATCAAATCAGCACATTGTACATCTTAAACTTACACGATGTTATATGTCAATTATATCTCAATTTAAAAAATACAACTGATATGGGCACAAGTTTAGATCCAAACCAGACCAATGGAATACAATGGAGCACCCAGAAACAAACTCACACATATCAATCACCTGATTTATGACAAACATGCTACTGCAAAATTCTTGAGATGGTACTTTACAAAAGAGGATTCCAAATGGCTGGTAAACAAATGAAAAGTTGTTCCACATCACTGGTTAACAACGATTTAAGTTAAATTAGAACTATAAGATACCATCTCAAACATGGTTAAAGTTAAGGGGGGAAAAACTGGCAATACTACACGTTGGTGAGGATCTGGAGAAACTAGAATTTTCATAGTCCAATGGTGAGAGTGTAGTTTGGTAACGACCACTTTGGAAAATATCCCACCAGGTATGGTGAAGAGGGGAGGGCAAAGGGAGGGTAGAGGTGGCTCGTAATGTCTAGGTGACATTGGGAGCCAAGGGGCTGCCACCCCATAGGCTAAATTATTGGGAAAAGGGAAGAACAGCCCTCACAATCTTTCTCCATCAGCTCAAAGCCAGGGTTTGGTGAATCCCAGTAATTAATCTTACAAAGAAGCATCTGATTTTCTGGGAATAACAGTTCTCACTTTGACTCTGATGATGCTGATTCCTTATAGAATTTTCCAAGAGATACTTGTCGTAGATTTTTCTTTCCTTAAGAGCATGAGCATGAAGCTACTTGACACCAAAGCAGTGGCTTATTTAGCCAGTGCTGGCTGCTTCTTTGAGTACTGTGGTCCTTCCTCCTATTTCCAATTGCAGGCTCAGCACCAAAGAAATACATGAAGAAACTGGCAGGCTCTCTCTACTAGGCTGGCTTCTGGAATTGGTCCAGCCCTTCCTACTTGGTGTCAGTCCTGGGCAGGGATAAGTAAGATGATGGTCTCCCTACCTACCCCTCCCCCATGATGTCTTTGTCCTTGGTTCCTGGTTCTTCCTCTTGGCCTGCTAGGATAGAGGTTCAACTCTAAATTTCCACATGATCAATAGAATCTCTAACAACCTTGCTTAATTCCACATTGCTTTGGCCCCCGGACTGGACATTGCTTCCGATATTGCCCAGCTATTGCTGGTTTTGTCCTCCATAGAAAATGTTTCTGCACCACAAGTCGGCATTTATGAGCAGAAGACCTGATAATCCCACACAACATCCTATCAATACACTGGCATTAGACTCTCTTACCCCCAAACTTGACCATCCCACATCAGGCTGAACCTCATTATAACCCCAGATTTTGTGATTCATACTCTCTGGCTAAGTAGACTCACCCCATTCATAGCCTTCTCCTTACAGCATATTTCTAGCATGCAATATGACTCATGGAAAAAAACTGTGAAAAATCCATCAAGCCAGTTGTTGGAATTCATGTGTGCTTGTCTGGCAGAAATTTAACATTTCAAAGGCTTTAGGGAAAATTGTGTTAGGGCAGAGGATACTTAGATAATAGATTTACAACATCTGTGTTCGGGTGCAGCCTTCCTTGGTTATTAGATCTGTAAGTTGTTACTTAAAGATACATTTTTCAGTTTGATTTAGTTTAAAGGTTGCCTCTGAGAATTACACACATTCCCAGAGGCCACAGGGCAGACGGTACAACTTAAATAAATTGGGCATGTTTGAATCGATAAATAAATGCATATGTCTCCACCTACTCCAGCACCATGTACATGGAAGATACTCTGGGGAAAGTTCTAAGAAGGGCTTGAGAATTAGCACAAAGCAACAGGAAAACTCCTTCCAGGGACAAGGTGAAGTGGGCACCCAGCTACCTGTGAGAGGAGTCAAACACACTCAAAGATACGGGTCAGGGAGTATCTCTGGGAAGACTTTGGGATACAATGAGGAAGATATCTATTTTTTTAAGGACTAATTTTTTAGAGCAGTTTTAGGTTCATGACAAAACTGAGAGGAAGGTAGAGAGGTTTCCCACTTACTCCCTGCCCCTACACCTGCACAGCCTCACCCATGATCAATGTCTCTCCCCAGAGTATATTTGCTGCAATTGATGAACCTACAGTGACACATCACAATCACACAAAGTCCATAGTTTACATTAGGGTTCACTCTTGGCATTGCACGCTCTGTAGGTTTGGACAAAAGTATAAATGACATGTATCAAACAATATAGTATCATACAGAGTCATGTCACTGCCCTAAAAATCCTCTGTGCTCCACCTATTCATCCCTCCTTCCTTGGATTCATCCCTACCCCCTGAAAAACACTGGTCTTTTTACTGTCTCCATAGTTTTGCCTTTTCCACAATGGGATATAGTTGGAATCATACAGCATGTAGCCTTTAAAGACTGGCTTCTTTCATTTAATGATATGCCTTTAAGGTTCCTCCATATCTTTTCATAGCTTGATAGTTCATTTCTTTTAGTGCAGAATAATAGTCCATTGTCCTGGATGTACCTCAGTTTACCCATTCACTTACTGAAGGACATCTTAGTTGCTTCCAAGTTTTTACAATTATGAATAAAGCTGCTATAAACATCCCTGTTCAGGCTTTGTGCAGACATATGTTTTCAACTCCTTTGGGTAAATACCAAGGAGTGTGATTGCTGGATCATGTGGTAAGAGTATGTTTAGTTTTTCAAGAAGTGGCCAAACTGTCTTCCAAAGTGGCTGATCCATTTTGCATTCCCACCAGCATGAATGAGAGTTCCTATTGTTCCACATTCTTGGCAATATTTGGAGTTGTTACTGCTTTGGATTTTAGCCATTCTAATAGATGCGTAGGGGTATCTCATTGTTGTTTTCCTTTGCATTTCTCTGATGACATATGATGTGGAGCATATTTTCATGTGCTTACAGATCACCTCAGAGATAGTGCGGGTTCAGTTCCAGACCATCGCAATAAAGTGACTATTGCTATAAAGCAAGTCTCACAAAACTTTTTGTTTCCCAGTGCATACAAAAGTTATGTTTACACTAGGCTGTAGTTGATTAAGTGTGCAATAGCATTATGTCTAAAAGAACAACTAACATACCTGAATTAAATACTTGATTACTAAAAAATGCTAACCTCTATATGAGCCTTCAGTGAGTCAGAATCTTTTTGCTGGGGGGGTCCTGCCTCGATGTTGGTGGCTGCTGACCAGTCAGGGTGGTGGCTCTGAAGTCTGGGGTGGCTGTGGCAGTTTCTTTCTTTTTTCTTTTTCTTTCTTTCTGGCCGTACCGCACAGCATGCAGAATCTTAGTTCCCCGACCAAGGATCGAACCCTTGCCCCCTGCGGTGGAAGCGTGGAGTCCTAACCACTGGACTGCCAGGGAATTCCAGACAATTTCTTAAAATCAGACAACAGTAAAGTTTGCCACATTGATTGACCCTTCCTTTCATGAATGATTTCTCTGTAGCATGCAATGCTGTTTGATAGCATGTTACCAACAGCAGAACTTCTTTCAAAATTGGAGTCAATCCTCTTAACCCCTGCCACTGCTTTATCAACTAAGCTTATGTAATATTCTAAATCCTTTGTTGTCATTTCAATAATCTTCACAGCATCTTCACCAGGAATAGATTCTATCTCAAGAAACTACTGCTTTTGCTCACCCAGAAAAAGCAGCTCCTTATCCATGAAAGTTTTATCATGAGATGGCAGCAATTCAGTCACATCTTCAGGTTCCACTTCTAATTCTAGTTCTCTTGCTATTTCCACCACATCTGCAGTTACTTCTGCCACTGAAATCTTGAAGCCCTCAAGTCATCCATGAGGGTTGGAATCAACTTCTTTCAGACTCCTGTTAATGTTGACAGTTTGACCTCTTCCCATAAATCAAAAATGTTCTTAATAGCATCTAGAATAGTGAATCCTTTCCAGAAGATTTTCAATTTACTCTGCCCAGATCCATCAAAGGAATCACTATGTATGTCAGCTACAGCCTTACAAAATGTATTTCATAAATAATAAGACTTGAAAGTCGAAATTACTCCTTGATCTATGGGCTGTAGAACGGATATTGTGTTAGCTGGCATGAAAACATTAATGTCATTGTCCATCTCCATAAGAGTTCTTGGGTGAACAGATGCATTGTCAATGAGCAGTAATGTTTTAAAAGGAATCTTCTTTTTCTGAGCCGTAGGTCTCAACAGTGGGCTTAAAATATTAAGTAAACCATGCTATAAACAGATGTGCTGTCATCCAGGCTTTGTTGTTCCATTTACAGAGCACAGGCAGAGTAGACTTAGCATAATTCTCAAGGGCCTTAGGATTTTCAGAATGGTACATGAGCCATGGCTTCAACTTCCAGTCACCAGCTGCATTAGCCCCTAACAAGAGAGTCATCCTGTCCTTTGAAGCCTTGAAGCCAGCCATTGACTTCTCCTCTCTAGCTATGAAAACCCTAATGGCTTCTTCTTCCAATAGAAGGCTGCTTTGTCTACATTGAAAATCTGTTGTTTAGTGTAGCCACCTTCATTAATTATATTTGCTAGAACATCTGGATAACTTGCTGCAGCTTCTACATCTGCACTTGCTACTTCACCTTGCACTTTTATGTTATGGAGATGGCTTCTTTCCTTAAACCTCATGAACCAAACTCTGCTAGCTTTAAACTTTTCAGTTTCTTCACCTCTCTTGCCCTCTTGGAATTAAAGAGAATTAGGGCCTTGCTCTGGATTAAGCTTTGGCTTAAGGGAACGTTGTGGCTGGTTTGATCTTCTATCTGGACCACTAAAACAGTCTCCATATCAGCAGTAAGGCTGTTTTGCTTTCTTGTCATTTGTGTATTCACAGGAGTAGCACTTTAAATTTACACCAAGAACTTTTCCTTTGCACTCATAACTTGGCTAACTATTTGGTATAAGAGGTCCAGCTTTCAGCCTGTATTGGTTTGCGACATGCCTTCCTCACTAAACTTCATCATCTCTAGCTTTAGATTTAAAGTGAGAGACATGTGATTATTCCTTTCACCTGTACACTTTAGAGGCCATTGTAGGGTTATGAATGAGCCTAATTTCAATACTGTTGTGTCTCAGAGAATAGATAGGCCTGAAAAGAGGGAGAGAGATGGGTAAACGGCCAGTGAGTGGGTGGAGCAGTCAGAACACACACAACCTTTACCCATTGAATTAGCCATCTTATTTGCATGCAGTTCATGGCACCCGAAACAATGACAATGGTAGCATCACAGAAGACTGATCACAGATCACCGTACAAGTATAATAATGATGAAAAAATTTGAAATATTGTGTGGATTACCAAAACGTGACACAGAGACACACAGTGAGCAAATGCTGGTGGGAAAACGATAGGCTTGCTCGACACAAAGTTGCCACAAACCTTCAATTTCTAAGAAATACAATATCTGTAAAGCACAATAAAATGAGGTGTGTCTGTATTTGCCATCTGTATATCTTCTTTGGTGAGGTGTCTAATAAGGTTTGGGGCCCATTGTTTAATCAGGTTGTTTCCTTATTGTTGAATTTTAAGGGTTCTTTGTATATTTGGGGTACCAGTCCTTTATCAGATGTGGCTTTTGCAAATATTTTCTCCCAGTCCGTGGCTTCTTTTCTCATTTTCTTGAGTATGTTATTTTTTTATGGGTTTCTGTGTACAAGTCACAGTGGGGTTTGCACATGACTGACTCCATGAAGAATTACAAACTGCAAAATCATCTAGTGTTGAGCATTTTTTTGGCCAGAGACTGTAGGGCATAGTGATTAAGTTAGTTGTGTACGTGCAGCTGGGGAATGGAAATGGGGGCGACCAAGTGCTCTGTGTCAGGCTGCTTGAGCTCAAATCCTGGTTATGCCGCTGTATAATTTGGGACAAACTACTTAACGTTCTCTGACCCAGGCTCTTAGCCTGTAAAATGGAGACAGTTATATGGTAAGCATGGTATGAAGACATGTATGGATATATATAAAGCTTTTAACAGTGCCAACATTTAGTAAACACTCAATAAATGTTAGCCATTATTATAATGCACACATCTCCATTATGGGTTTTTTGTTGGGTTTTTTTTGCGGTACGCGGGCCTCTCACTGCTGTGGCCCCTCCTGTTGCGGAGCACAGGCTCCGGACGCGCAGGCTCAGCGGCCATGGCTCATGGGCCCAGCCGCTCCGTGGCACGTGGGATCCCCCCGGACCGGGGCACAAACCTGCGCCCCCTGCATCGGCAGGCGGACCCCCAACCACTGCGCCACCAGGGAAGCCCCATTATGGGTATTTTTGAAGATGCAGGAGAAAAAGATATTCCTACCCATGGAAATCACTTCATTTCATTGCAAAAGAAAACTAAAACGCAAGATACAGAAGTGAAAAGTAAAAGTGAGTACAGGCCATTTATGAAAACATTCTCTGTCACCTAAGACTAAGCAAAAATTCTGGAATATAGTGGATTCTGAATACATGTGTAATTAATTCATCAATTATTTAACAGAAGGGCCAACCTGTGTGGTATGTAATTAAAAAGAAGGCGACATTGAGAATAAAACAATTTAAGATGACTTATGACAGAAGGTGGGATGGAACCAAATCCTGAAGGATTTAGACAGCGCCGGATTAGTAAGGGGAGAGGAGAAGACCCTGGAGTGGGTATAACAGGTTGATAAATGGTTGGAAGAAAGGAATGCATTCATAAGACATGGAGGAGACAGACTGGCTGCAGCGGAAATTAGTTCAGTAGAGAAGAGCCATATTACTTGACAATAAATGATGTCAGCTGCCAATTTCCAAACCAGTTTGTGTTTATAGGAACAATTGATTTTAAGAATCAATTACTAGATTTCAACACCACCCCCCCAAATCTGCTTCCTAAATAGCTAATTTCAAAATAACCAGGTAACTAATGAATTAAACTATTGTGTCCCCCTGGGCATTCAAGACCAAATCCTCTCACATAATTTATATAACTTATTTCTCCTTCCTTGGACAACTATTAGATCTATTATTCTACTCTTGGGGTAACACAAGAGTGAAAGAGTGATTTGGAATTCTCTTTATGTACCGAGAATCATAGGCCACTCAAGCAGCTTTGAGCAAAGTGTTTAAATATTTACCCCTCACTAAATGTTTATTGGTAAAAATTAAATTTGTTACACAACTAATCTGCACACATATGTCCACATAAAAACCTGCATGCAAATGTTCATAGCAGCTTTATTCCTAATCACTGAAAACTGGAGGCAATTAAGATGTCCTTCAATAGGTGAGTGGATAAACGAACAGTGGTCCATCAATACAATAAAATATTATTCAGCAATAAAAAGGAATGAGCTAGCAAGCCACAAAAAGACATGAACACATCTTAAATGCACATTGTTAGGTAAAAGAAGCCAGTTGGAAAAGGCTACATACTGTATGAGTCCATTTATATGACATTCTAGAAATGGAAGAACTATGGCTTGTAAACAGATCAGTGGTTGCTAGGGGCATAGGGGAAGGAAGGTAGGAGGGCTGAACAGATGAAACACATGAAATTTTTTATCTGTATGAAACTATAATGGTTCATGCATGACACTCACTATATATTTGTTAAAACTCATAGAACTTTACAACACAGAGTGAACCATAATGTATGCAAGTAAAAAGAATCATTTAGGAGGTCAGGGGATCATAGGATAGAATGTAGAATGTGATGAAAAAAGTGAACTGAATTACAAATGTGTGAAACACCCTTGATAAAGTTGGGGGGGGTTACATCTAAGTAATTTGAAAAAGAGTGGACACAATGCCCAGTCTACAGCAATCCTGCAGGTAGCCCTGGCCTTCCTGTGTTGCTCGGCCTATGGATCGGATCCACCCCCAACACCTTGAGAAAGCCTTTCCCACTCCCTTGAGAGGTGCCTTTGTCTTATCAGCTACCCAATTACCCTAAGTGACCCTGGCCACCTGTGCCCAGACATTACATACATCTTAAGTATCTTACGAGTGCCAGCTGGGAAAGTTGCCCAGCCTACAGCTACCCTAAGCTATGCAGGAGTCTTGGGATTTCTCCCTTCAGGTCCTACAAAAATTCAATGGGGGGCTTCCCTGGTGGTGCAGTGGTTGAGAGTCCACCTGCCGACGCAGGGGACACGGGTTCGTGCCCCGGGTCAGGAGGATCCCACATGCCGCGAAGCGGCTGGGCCCATGAGCCATGGCCGCTGGGCCTGCGCATCCGGAGCCTGCGCTCCGCGGCGGGAGAGGCCACAACAGTGAGAGGCCTGCGTACAGCAAAAAAAAAAAAAAAAAAAAAATTCAATGGAGCAAACCAAAGTAGAATTCAGCAGACACAGCAAAAGGCAGTGGTGGCTAAAATGCAAAATGTCAATAGCCCATGGTGCCCTTACAGCCGGTGCCAGTCATTCTACGAATTCAGCTTGTAAGCCAAGAGCAGTTTAGAGGCATGTCATCACTATCAGTCACTGAGCCACCTGGCTCGCTGCACCAATTGTTTTGAAATGTACCTGGGATTTGTTTTAATCGGGTATGGTAAGATGACAGACATGGAGACAGCTGCTTTGGAAGACGAGTTTATGCCTTACAATTCCCAAGAGGAGGGGGCACTCCCGTCATATAGGACCACACGAGGAAGCACCAGGATCATTCAGGAAGCAGAAGGAATGAGAGGAAAGTGTAGACCAGAGTCCTTACTACTACATAAAGAAGTGGTGGGGGGTTGTCTGGTGGGGATGTCCCCTACTGAGCAGGAAGCAAACACAGATGTTGGAGTTTGTGTTGGAAGGTTAGTAATATGATTTCTGTGTGCTGTAAAACCACAGGGGTGGTAGGGAGGTCAACAGTTTGGGCCCGTGATTTCAAGATGTCAAATCATCAATTACAGACTATCAAGGTTGATTATTACAATGGGATCCTGGAACAGAAAAAGGGCATTAGGTAAAAACAAAGGAAATCGGAGTAAAGTGTGGAATGTCATTAATCATAATGTAGCAATATTGGTTCATTAATTGTGACAAATATACCTTACTAATGTAAGATATTAATTATAGGGGAAACTGGGTGTGAAATATATGAGAACTCTCTGTACTACTATCTTTATGACTTTTCTGTAAATCTAGAGCTTTTCAAAAATACAAGTTTATTTTATAAAACTTTGAGAACAACTTATACATTTCTGTTCCTTCCTCTAAGCCTTCTTCATATTAGGTACGTGTGTTTCCACCAGATACAAGAAGGGAGTTGGTACCTCTTCTTTCCTAATATTCATTGGTTCATTTATCAAACCCTTACTGAGCATCTGACTGTTTCTGGTTGGTGCTAGGGGCAGAGAGAAGGAAAGAAAAATGCTAGCCCTGCTCTTAAGAAAATCCCAGTTTAATGGAGGTTACAGACACAAAACCCCAGCATTGCCTTACAAGGTGACAAGTGCTGTGCCGGGATTTTGTACATGATTCCTTGAGATACTCAAAGAAGTGTTTGGAGGATTTCAGGGAAGACTTCGCAGCAGAGCCAACATTTAAAGGGCATCTTGAAGGGTCAGGAGCAATTTGAACAACAGAACAGAGGGGAAAGGGCTTGAAAGCAGAGCTTGAGGTAAAGACACAGAGGTGGGAAGTCGTGATGTTTGGGAGGTGAAGATGGGCAGGACGTGGAAGCCATGGTTGGGAGTGGTAGGAGATGGGGTTGGAAAGGAATATTGGGCTTCAGCCTTTAGGAGGCACTTAATAAATGTTGCTGACTAACTGAATAAATGAATGAGTGAATGACCAGAAGCTGAAAGGCCTTTCATGATTTCTAGAGTCTCGATTTCATTCAATAGGCAACAGGGAGTTACCTTGGGTTTTCGATTGAGGAAATAACATGACATGTGGGTGATTAGACTCTTGCCACTCCAAGTGTGGTTCATGGACCCTGAGATTCATGCAGGATCAGAATCACCTGAGTGCTCGTAAGAACTACAGAATCTGAGGTCAGACCCCAGACATACCGAATCATAATCTGCATTTCATCAAGACCCCCGGGTGATTTACCTGAACGCTTAAGTTCCAGAAGAGCCACTTTGGAAAGCTCACTTTATTGGCAGAAAAAAAAAAAAGTAGTCTTTTTTTAAACTTCCCATCAGAAAAGAAAGAGAGGGAAGGAGAGAGGAAAAAAGAGGGGAAAAGAGGAAGGAGAGAAGAGGAGAGAAAAAGGAAACAATAAGTCACATAAATGAAACGGACAAAAAACCTTCTCCCTAACTGCTTTCTTCCACCTAAGTCCTGTCCTTTGAAAGAAGCAGCATCTCTAATTGGAAGACTTCCATATCCCAGCCAGCCTCCAGAGGAGGGATGCGTGTGTCCTTTGAAAGGGCTGCTTCAGAATTGGGGAGGGAGGAGGGGCTGTGATGGACCGCTGGTGGCAGAGTGACAGGCAAACATGTAACTCTTATTCCCTCTGCAAGCAGATGAAACATGCACTTAATTTCCAGGAAAGTGGCTGCTGGGATGGCAGCCTAGGGAAATCAAAGGCTCAGCAGGCCCCCATAATTCACACTCATTTTGTGTAGCCAGAGTGGATGAGGGGATGGCAGGGTAAAAATGTCCCCGGCTCTTGCTAGCACACTGCTGTGTTGAGGCCCATCCCTCTCCTCTGTCTCCCTCGGCATGCTTGCCCAGGGCAGCCAAAATCCGGATTCATGCAGAGAAAGAAAATGGAAATGTCCCACTCTGCACAGGCACAGGCTGCTGAGGCTGCCCTCTCAGACGAACGACCCACTTCCACCACCTCGTGTATACTGTCTGTGCTGCTGGGGCATCCTCCTCCAAGGGACCCTCACTGAGATTTATTCTGTTTACCTGCAAATCCTGAATTTACTTCTGATGAGCTACACATGGTAATGATATCCCTGTGTCTCAGACTTTCATTTGAGATGAAAGACCAAACAGACCCTGGCTTGTCTAATGAGTGCCCCAAGTTCAGTGATTATTCTCAGAATACAGGCAGGGCTTTATTTGGAGTCTCATTCTTTCCCTCCTTTCATTGTTGGGTTGCTATGAATGGAACTCATTCTCCATTGAAGCCTGGCAGCTGCTCAACTGCTCTGACCAGACAGGTTCACCTATTTTTTTCTTGCAGTCCATCATGAACACACTGCAAGATGCTCCACTTGTTCCCAGTTTACAGACAGGGGCATTGAGGCTAGCAGCTTGCTGGTCGCATAGTTGGGGCTGCATCAAGACTCTGCTCTTTCCTCTGCATTGTTAGTGACATTAATTCAAGGTCAGAATCCTCTAGGAGCCACCATCCAGGTACCTTGAAACAGCACTGTCTTCAATAACCATCTCTACCCTGAAGACTGCCAAGTTTTTAATGATAACATTTATCTTTCATATTTGTTAGTGCTTTCTGCTTTTTGAACTCCTTATCACATCTTATCTCGTTTATGCTTAAAAATATATCATAAGACCTGCAGAGCTAGGTTAATATCCACAGTTGTTTGGAGAAAGGGATTGAACACCCCAGAGAATAAGCAGTAGCATGGTGTGGGGAAGGGATTTGGAAGAGACAAGAGGTGCGGGGGGGGGGGGGCCTCACCTTTCCACCTGTGTGCATCGATGCATGATTTCACCCAGCAGAAATTGACATGTGTAGCCTGGAATTGATGAGATGGAACTGGAAACAAATGATTGTTGCCTTTGAAAAGTTGAAAGTTGCCATGAGGAAGAAGCAGCAGCCTTGTCTTGTGTGTGTGTGTGTGTGTGCGTGTGTGTGTGCGCGCACACACGTTTGGGTGCATTTCCAGAAGGCATATGAGAAGTGAGAGAAGCCAGCCTCTGTGGCTAGGTCTCCAATGAATCCTAGTCACCCCCCAGCTTAGTTTGATCCAATTAAATAGAGAGATAGTAGCCCTGAGCAGGACATATCACAAGAACTGGTAGTACCTGACAAAGCAACCACCTACCAATGGCACAGTTTGCCTGAAGATTTTATAGGCTTGGTGGGTAGAGACTGTTAAGAGTCCTTGGGACCACAACCACTCGAGACTGAGATTACTCAAACACAACTGGAAAGCAGAGCGCCTTCCCAAGCCTCCTCCCCCAGACCACATCATAAAGATGCTAGGCGTGGGATGCAGACCCGAGATGACAGCTTTTTGGTAGCAAACAGAAGCGTTTTTCAGGCTGGTGTAGCTCTTACCATCTTTGAGCCTCATCTTAGGAGAATTGATCCAAAATCCTAAAGAGAGTGACTGTAAGATTCTAGGAAACTCACGGTGCCGTAAGAAACTGAGCCACCGAATGAAGAGAATGAAAAGGAGATGTGCATCTCAGCCTCACAGCTGTGGAGAGGACCATTCCCAGCCCCAGTGTGGATAACTGGCATGGAGGAGCTGCAAGAAGCCTGCAGAAGTGACATCAACTCGGTGACCTAATCGTTGGGAAGGATGGGGACAGGAGAAGGGGCACCATGGCTGTGTCCATCTGTGACGCTGGAGCAGTTGAAGAGGCAGGAGTGGCTGAGGCTAGGAGGTGGGGCAGAGCTCAGGGGAGCAGTTATAGCGGAAGAACTTCAGTGACCTCCAAGATGGAGTGTGAGATGCTCTGCGATGTTACCAGCTTCCCACGGGGGATCAGCAGCTGCCCCTCTCTAGCTGATTAGATCTCACTCAACCTTGAAGACCCAGTTCCAAGGACACTTCCTGAAGTGTTCTTTTCTAGAAGTGGGTCATCCTCCTCCAAACTCCCAGAGCTCCCAGATCTCTTAACCTTATTTCACATATTATTTTCCATCTTGTCCTTTGGCTGGCTGTGGTCCATTGGCCCCAATTAACTTTTCTAGACCACGACCACCTGTCTCCTGTTCCTCTCCCCTCTTTCCATTCAGCATCCCCTTCTAGATCCTACGCTCCTTGAGGGAAGAGACCTCATCTCTGAATCCTACCCCCATCTCAGCCAGAATGCTTCACCCAGTATGGACACAGTAATTTTGTTTTTGAATGAACGACCAATATAGGAGGCAAGATGAAGGCAGGATCAGAGAGGGAGATGGGGTGCTTTTTAGTCCCCTGGGAAAGAAATTGCTGTGGCTTTAGCCCCACTGCAGCCTCGTTTTTCCAGGAAGGGTCAACTCTTGCTCACAGTAGGTGAGCCAAGAGCTGGAGGGAGGGAGACAGCCAATGCAAGCGCATCCATTCCCCTGGAGGAAACGCCCTTGAAGGACACCCCCGGCTATGTGCTGCTCCAGCTACATTCCCAGAAATCAGAGGCAGAGAAGGCAGGGAAAGAGATTCATCTCAGAGGCTGGAGGGTGGAGGGAAGAGGAAGGAGAGGCCAGGGGCGGAGACAGCACCTCGCTGACTAATTAAACTCTTTGGTAGCTGGCCCCCACCAGCCCCAGCAGATTATCACTGCTGAATCAGCTCCCTGCCAAGGCCAGACTCCCGCTCTCTTTTTTCCTGCTTGATTTGCCTAATGGAAGCTGACAGAGAAGTTCAACTCTGATTGTCAGATTTCAGTAGGAACCTCAAGGCGGGAGAGGAAGGCAGACATTTGAGGAATAAAAATAGCACATAAAATGAGATCCTTTATTTAGCTGAACCACTTCTTTAATGACTTACCTCTCTCTCTCTCTCTCTCTCTCTCTCTCTCTCTCTCTCTCTTTCTCTCTCTCTCTCTCCCCCCAACACACACACACATACACACACACACACAGAGTTGTGTCTACAAGTGTCTAAATTTTTGCTTGGGCTGGAGCCCTTGCCTGGGTCCTATAGGAAAGGCAGGCCATCTGTCCTGGACGGTAGGAGTTGGCAAAAAGGGATGTCATTTAATGGTGAAGCTGGGAACTATTCCCCTGCATTCCTCCAAGTGGCATCCCCCCTACCCAAACTCTTTCAAAAGATCCATTTTCCAAAATGTGACTCAGCAAATTGGTGTGACCAGCAAGACCACATGCGTGGGCAGGCACTCGTACATAGGGTGACTCCTTTGCCTTTTTGTGCCTCCTGTTCTGTAAAATGAGGTCTGGAGGGTTTGACTAGCTTCTCAAAATCTGGGCTCCTCCTTAGAAAAATCAGTCTTACCTCTTATGGGAGGAAAGAAGCGGGCACAGGCAAAGCCTCTAGATATCCCCAGTCACATAGCACGTGGACAATAAAAGTCAGCTCCTTCCTACTTTGAAGTGGCATTTTCTATAATATTATAGGGAATCCCCCAGCAATCTTCAGGGTCAGGGTTGGAAATCTAATTCTCTAGAAGGAGGTTGAATTGTTAGTTGCCTTTATTAGGCAGCTGCCACTCTGAGCGTTTTTTGAGTTCCAGGCATGATGCTAAACACGTCACAGCCCTTCACTCATGCAAGCCTCACCACAGCCCTGTTATCCCCATTTTATCCCCCAACCAAGGCACACAAGAGTTAAGCCACTTGCCCAAAGTCATCACAGCATGAGCCAACGTTGAACCTGAAATTTGGTGTTTTGTTTTTGTTTTTGGCCACGCCGCGCGGCATGTGGGATCTTAGTTCCCCGACCAGGGATTCTACCTGTGCCCCTGGCATTGGAAGCGTGGAGTCTTAACAACTGGACCTCCAAGGAAGTCCCAGAAATTTCTTTTTAAGTTGTTTAAAAGCTTCAAATAAATAGAAAGAGCTCCGTCCTTGTTGGACACTAGGACCTATTTGTGCAAAGGTCCTTCCTCTTGTTACGCACGGAAGCTCGTACAAATGACAAGAACACAGACCTGTGTGTGCTGAGGACAGGAGGGACTAGGCCGTCCTAGCTAGGTGATATTGGTCCTGGACTAGGTGTCACCTTCAGACGTAAGCCCCTCCTTATATTTTACCCTCTGCACATCTCACTCACCTCACACTACCCCCAGCCACGTGAGGGAGAGAGACCCTGAAAGGTCAAAGAGATGTAACCCTGCTGTCCTGAAGGAACAACTAACCAAGACCTCCCCAAGCTAATAGCTCTAGAAGAGGTCTCTAGAGAGCAAGTTGAGATCCAGTGTCCAGAGCCAACCCAGGCCCAGGTATCACTCATCATTCTAGGAAACTTAAAAGATGAGGTGTAGAGTCTTTTTCGGAGTGATTTTTGGATCTAGACCATGCTTTTTCTTCTATTTTTCTATTTCCCACCCTAAAACATTCATTGAGCGTTAGTGGCCTTTTTTTTTTTTTTTTTGCGGTACGCGGACCTCTCACTGTTGTGGACTCTCCCGTTGCGGAGCACAGGCTCCGGACGCACAGGCCCAGCAGCCATGGCTCACGGGCCCAGCCGCTCCGCGGCACGTGGGATCTTCCCGGACCGGGGCACGAACCCGTGTCCCCTGCGTCGGCAGGTGGACTCTCAACCACTGCGCCACCAGGGAAGCCCCTAGTGGCCATTCTTAATGGTGATCACTTTCCCGCATCCCTCACCATTTTATCCTCACTTCCTGCTTCACAGATGAGGGACGATAGAACAGAGAACTTATGAAAGTTGCCCAAGATGAAACAGCTAATGAAGACAGTGAAGGTCTAGAGTCCGAAGCCCGAACTCTGTTCACTGTAAGATGCTCCGTCCTTGGAGTCCTAGGCACAGTAGAGGCAGGCAGGCACCAAAGAAGAAAACAGTCAGTGACTCAAGGACCCTGGGACTTACGACTCTGCACTGACCCCTTTTATTTTCATCACATGTCCGTGTAAGGGAGCCACACAAACTGGCACCCAAGATGACTGTATTTTCCACCATGTCTACCTTCTGGTTCTCTTGGTGTCTCCACCACAGGTGAATCTCCACTTTGATTCTCAGAATTCTGCACCCAAAGCAGCCCTGGCAACTCGCCCACCCTTCCCCACCCCACCCAACCAAAAAGGACAACCTTCATACACATTTATATTTCTTGTTGAACAACTATTTAAAAACCCATGCTCTACTCGTTGCCATGCAAAGCAACAAACTTGCCCACGTTTTCAAGTGTCTCCAAGTGACTTTTAATTAATACAAATGTTTAACTGTACTTTCAGGAGACAGGCATGATGTTTATTAATCACCAGTTTCCCGTTGTCAGTGGAATGTTAACTCTGATGATAGAACAAAATAACAACAATCGGGGACATATATACACCAGTATGTATAAAATAGGTAACTAATAAGAACCTGCTGTATAGCACAGGGAACTCCATTCGCTGTACAGTAGAAACTAACACAACGTTGTAAAACAATTATACCCCAATAAAATTTAAAAAATAATAATAGCAATCGTGGCAAGAGGAATTCCCCCAACGTTTGCTCACTTCACGTTCTGTGTGCTCCATGAACAAGTGACTAGAAAAGTGGCCAGAGGAAGGCTGGGAACAAGACAGAAATGGTAAAAGGAGTTTGGAATCAACAAAATAAGCAGGACCTGACCAGCTCCTCACCTGACAAGCTCATTAATCTCTACTCAACACCTGTCACTAGCTTCTGTTTTCTCCCCATCAGGGAGACAAACTGACCGCCACCAACTCTGCCTGTGAGACACCAGAGAAATCCAAATAAAATATAAAGAATACCCATGAAACCAAGGCAAGGGGCATGCAAGTGGAACGCTATCATTAGAGGCTGAGAGGTCTCAATACATTATGAGAAGATGAAAGTCAGACAAAAGGTCCATTGATGGATAAAACCGAGAAAGCCTCAGCTCACAATATGTTAAGGAAGGGATACAGCGGTGGAGAAGCTGGCTTTCTGAGAATAACCCAGGACAGACTCTATACTAGGGGTCTGGAAGAATAAAAGTAGGCAGTGAGAGGAGGAACAGAGCAAAGAGCTTAGTTGAGCATTTACTTGTCCTTGGAACAGATATGCCATTTAACTCTTCCCTCCATGCTCTTCTTTGTAGGGTAGAAAAAAATAGAAGTTCCAAGGTGGAAGCCAGGAGGCAGCTGGAATGATATTGGAAAGGGAGTTGGAAGGGATCCAGGGAAGCAAGTTTCCAGGAGAGGAACTGGATGCTCTAATAGATGGAATTGTTGATGGACTGGGCAAGCCTGAGGGTATGGTAAAGACATATTATTGTTTTATCACCAGGAAAAAGAAAGGAAGGAAAAAAGGAAGGAAGGAAGGAAAGAAACAAGGAAGGAGGGGACTCCAAGTGGGGGGAAGAAACTCAGGATCCAAATATGAGGCAAAATAAAATGCGAGTGTTTCTGAGCCATTAATAGTCATCAAGAAAGAGAGAGAGAGAAATTGATTTAATCTACATTCAAGGAATCTTTTCTCTTTAGTGACATTATTCCCAAGAAGGAAACAAAACCTTAGTATATTATAGGGCACTGCAGGCTGAAAATGGTATATAGTCGTGATAGGATAGGACATATGTGTATATATATATAATATATAATAATATAATAATATATATAATATATTATGTGTGTGTACACACATAATATATTAATTTACAAAACTCCAAGTTTTAGAATTAACCTATAGAAAAAAGTAAAGAAGCCCTGACTTTGGTTAGCAAACACCATGATTGAGTTCTTGATCTTCACCATATAAAAGTGATGTTTTAGATTATAGAAATTGGAGTATGGAGGGAGAGATGGAGAGGAAATACAGAAAAGGATGTGATTGCTAAAGGGCCCAACTTTGATGGTATAAATTCAGTCATCTGCTAATGTTGATGCAAGAAGAAATAGAGGTTTAAATATATCATTTAAAATTATAAGCAGAACCAAGATAAAAACACAAACTATAATTATCAAAAATTAGGACTTATGGAGTTCCTGCTGTATTCTATGTGGAGTAATGTATTCTATGTACAGTGACCCTAGAAGGAAGAGGGAAGATAAAGTGACCAAGATTTTCCTCTTTTATATTAGCAAGTCAGCATATATGCTTCACAACTGATAAGTTATGATCTATTTTTTTTACATCTTTATTGGAGTATAATTGCTTTACAATGGTGTGTTAGTTTCTGCTTTATAACAAAGTGAATCAGTTATACATATACATATGTTCCCATATCTCTTTCCTCTTGTGTCTCCCTCCCACCCTCCCTATCCCACCCCTCCAGGTGGTCACAAAGCACCGAGCTGATCTCCCTGTGCTATGCGGCTGCTTCCCACTAGCTATCTACCTTACGTTTGGTACTGTATATATGTCCATGCCACTCTCTCACTTTGTCACAGTTTACCCTTCCCCCTCCTCATATCTTCAAGTCCATTCTCTAGTAGGTCTGTGTCTTTATTCCCGTCTTACCCCTAGGTTCTTCATGATATTTTTTTTCTTAGATTCCATATATATATATTACTATAAACATATTATCTGGAAGAGAAACAATAAAAGGAGGACTGAAAAAGTTGTAGCCTCTCTGGTTAGGAACTGGGGATCAGAAGGTGAGGCCTGTTCCTTTTTTGTTAAATAACTTTTGAACTATTTGAATTTTTAAAAACATATGCATCTAGTATTTTGATCAAAATTTAAATGAAAAAATATCTTTCGAGCATATGAAAAAATATTAATTCAAGAGTTACATTCTCTCCTGGGAAATTGCAACTCACCTCAAGATAACAGATTTATTTGCTTCGCACCAAACCTGAGAACTTGCACATGACTTGAACTTTTGTAAATTAATAAAAAAGCAGCAGCTACTCTTGTGCTTTACATTTAACTTCTGTCTCACGGCATGTTCAAATCACACGCCTTTATGCAGCTGCCCCATCAAAGGTCCAAGACACCATGCAGTCAGCTTATCAAATAATCCTCAGTTTGAGCTCCCTCATAAATCACATCCAGAGCCCCATCACTTAAAAGAAATTCATTTTCCTGCTCCTGTTCTTTTTCCATGTAAGTGACTGACCTTCAGATTGCTTATGAGTTCATCTCATACAGGGACTTCCCAATCTGAGTTTTAATTCCCCTCCTTCCTGCTCCTGGCAATTATCCCCTGATTCCCAATCTCGACTGCTGCAGTCACTAGCAGGTCTATCTCAGATTCTCTGTCCTTCTTTTACTTCTTCCAAGGCCAGTCAGGTAACGCTCTTTAAAACCATACTGATAGGAAAGGAAGTGACCAGACAGGAACTCAAGTAAAAGTTTAGCCCTTGCTAATAGTTGATTGTATAGGAAAAGAAGATACGTGGTCCAGAGAACCAACATCTATTGAACACCCCAGACTCTAGGCTGGGTGCTTCATGAGAATGATCCACTAAATTCCCACAAGCAACTCATGACACAGGTATTGCTTCCTCTCTATTACAGACAAGAATCTGAACTTCGTAAAAGCTGGGCACCTGCCCTGGTCACAGGGTTATTATGGGACAATGCCAAATGTGAACTTAGGTCTGTTGGACTTCCTTTTTAAAATGTAAATCACAGTGTAATTACATTGTGGCTAGGGTTGCACATAAGACAAGTCACACTGAATAATGGAATGGGATTGAATATAGCTGTCTTCTAACCAGCTAGCTTGTAGGCAATCAAGAACGTGGAGCTGGTGCCATATGTTGGCATCAGGAAACAATCAACAGGATTGAGTGTCCAGGGATATGGGCTTTGCTCTCGTTCCTATGATCAATTAGCTCTCTAGACTTGAGTTTTCTCATTTATAAAATGAACTGTTTTTCCTGGATGATTATTAAGCTCTCTTCCAACCCTGAAGAATCTTATACACACAAAAGAAATAAAGCTCATTAAAGTTATTGTCTAATTCAGATATCTTGCAAATCACTGAGGTAAATGAAGTGGAAAAGTGAATTTTTTTTTTTCGGTATGCAGGCCTCTCACTGTTGTGGCCTCTCCCATTGCGGAGCACAGGCTCTGCACGCGCAGGCTCAGCAGCCATGGCTCACAGGCCCAGCCACTCTGCGGCATGTGGGATCCTCCCGGACCGGGGCACGAACCCGTGTCTCCTGCATCGGCAGGTGGACTCTCAACCACTGCACCACCATGGAAGCCCTAAAGTTATTGTCTAATTTAGATATCTTGCAAATCACTGAGGTGAATGAAGTGGAAAAGTGAATTTAAGGTTAAATGATAAGAGAGTAATTGAACTAAAAATAAAATCCTCATATTCTAACTCTTTTAATTTGTTACTGTCCAGCATGAAATGGATTTAAAGTACTGTAGTGCATTAGTTTGCTTGGGCTGCCATAACAAAATACCACAGACTGAGTGGCTTACACAACAGAAATTTATTTTTCACAGTCCTGGAGGCTGAAATGTCCAAGATCAAGGCACCAGAGTGACAGCAAGGTAAGTTTCATCCTGAGGTCTCTTCTCTTGGCTTGTAGGCAGCCACCCATCTCACTGTGTGGTCACATGACCTCTTCTTTGTGTGCAGGAAGGGAAAGAAATAGAAAAAGAGAGGGAGGAGTTGGGGTGTTGGGGTGGGAGTTCTCTAGTGTCTCTTCTTAAAGTGACACTAATCCTATAGGATCAGGGTTCCACCCTTATGATCTCATCTAACCTTAATTAATTCCTTAGAGATCCAATCTCCAAGGACAGAGTGTTAGGACTTCAATATATGAATTATGAGGGGACACATTCAGTCCATAATAAGTAGCTTTAAAAGATAGTGGCGTGACAGCATCAGATTTGAATTGCCAAATTTTGTCCCTAAGAAGAGTGAAGAAAATACCTTAGTAAAGATGTTGTCCTAAATAATGCAGAGCAGTGCTTTTTCAAACTTTCCCATCACAGGGATCTCCTGGAGAGACTGTTTAAACATGTAGTTTAGCTGTGAAATTGGCTCTCAAATCACTTGTGACCAGAGCAAAAAGAAAACATGCTCCTTATATACCTTTCACTCTCCACAAGGAAGTTTGATATAAATCCTTCAGGAGAACTAAATGTTTGCCATCAATTAATTCTAAAGTAAATTTATCATCTCTATGACACTGAGAAATAAGTGGAAGGTGTTCTGAAGAAAATCTTGGATTTTATAATAATAAAGCTATTTCTTCCATCCTGTCAGTAAAAGTTGAAGCTGTATTGTCAAACCAACTCAATAAAATCATTATTCTGGGATTATGGATTACCGAATATTTCAAAATAAATGTAATTCTTTTTCAAATGCATAGAGTCATTGGAATTGGGTCAACAAAGATCCTTAGGGGATCTGCTTTAATGAAGAGATGATACATCTGTGATAAGCGTGACTTTTTTTTTAAAGAAGCAGTACTTCTGCAAAGCTTGAAGAGTTGTTTGTCTCCTAAATAGTTTAATCATTCTCCAGGGACTTGTGTTTATACAATTAATTTACTTAGAAACACTTTTTTGTTTTTGTAGGCCAATAAGTTTTATCTAGAAATAGGGATGTTAATGAGGGGAGACAGGTTGTATCAGATTCGGAAATTCTGTGTTCCATATCTTTTACATCTACTTTATGTAATTGGCCTCTGATGCCTGAATTTACAGGGTAGCTAAAGGTGTTGTTGATAAAATATCTCTGAGAAGTTCTCTCTAAGAATAAATGAGATAACAGATTGCATTGGATGGGGCATAGTTCTCTGGTCCCAATGCTTCTCCATAATATTGGCTGAAAATGTTCCCAAGCAGGTGGTTGCACTAGCCTAGATGTTTTATAGCTCATCTCTTTTCCAAGCCAGTGGAGATGTGCAGACAGGAGAGAAAAACAAAAAGAAAACAATAAAATTCCATTGTGTTTGATTTATGGATTTGTTCTACTCTGAGAGTCTCAGAGGAGTTCTTGTTCATAAGAGCCATAACTGATTAGAACATAATGAACTATGGAAAAGAATCCAAAGATACTGAGATTAGATCTCCAGTGAACGGAAACTGGTAGCATGTGTATGAAATGTCCTTGTGCTGCCAGCTGCATAAAATGTGGATGCATTCCTGTTGTCATGTTTCCTACTTCCTAAGAGCTGGGTTGGAGAGCTGAAAGCACCAGCAGAAGGAGTAGGCAGGCCTTTGTGCTTAATGATTGTGTTACTGGGTAATGTTGCCTGTTTTAAGCCAAGGTGTGTGCTATTATCAACTTCCCAGAAGAAATATTTGTATTTCCTAACTTCTGCTAAATGACAAAATCTAATCACTGAAATCAAAAATTTTCATAGATTACATTTGCCTTCCCTAGAGGTGGACTGGCCACAGAGGTTCGTGATGAGTTACAAAAACATACCCGGGGCTTCCCTGGTGGCACAGTGGTTGAGAGTCCGCCTACCGATGCAGGGGACACGGGTTCGTGCCCCGGTCCGGCAAGATCCCACATGCCACAGAGTGAGCCATGGCTGCTGAGCCTGCATGTCCGGAGCCTGTGCTCCGCAACAGGAGAGGCCACAACAGTGAGAGGCCCGCGTACCGCAAAAAAACCAAAAAAACAAAAAAACCCAGAACTGCACTGTCTATTTTTACATCACACCTGTCTCATTAGGTCACACCAATAGAAATCCAGTTCTGAATCAGTTGTCAATCACCCCTAATTTCACCAGTCACTCCATAGACATTTCTATACTTTGGATCTGTGCTATCCTATCTACCTGGCCAGACAACTTTTCATCCATACATTTATTCAAAAAAGCTTAAAATTTGAACTGAGTGAAATGTAAAACTAAACCTCATCTCATTTGTTCTAATCCTTTATCCTGCGGTATTTACATTGAAAAGACAGGCAGAATGCAGAAATAGTTCTAGCTTTCAGAGGTCTGTGGGGCAATCCCAGTAACCCTTTTCATATCCATGGGGATTTTATAGACTTGAATAATGTTTCCTTTGGCTTTTCCATATAATTCTAATCTCCTTTATATTCTTCCCTGGAAGCTATCTGAATCACCTGATACTTAACTGGCAGAAAATCATTGCAGAAGCAGTGTTTCAGAGGATCAAAGAAATCCAAGATCAAAGAAACCCATATCCTCTAATGTCTCCCTTCAGTAACTCTTCCTAATCCCCTCCACCTTCTGTTAGCTTCTCATTCTGTGTCAAGACCAAAGGGACCCTAAGCATCTGCCACACATATAGATGTCAACTTCATTGAATGGACCATAAGAATCTGATTTTGATGCTCTAAGATGGTACTATAATATATAATTATAGTACCAATATAATTAGAAATCAAACACTACTAACATATTTTGTATGACTTGACTCCTTTTAAATTTACTGAAACTTGCTTTATGGTCCAGAATATGGTCTATCTTGGTAAATATTCTGTGTATACTTGAAAAGAATGTTTGTAACAAGAAAGATTAAAAAAGGAAACGTAAAAAACACTCGGTTAATGCAAGAGAAGGCAGAAAAAGAGGAAGAAGGAAACAAAAAAGAGAGGAAAAATAGAAAACAAATGGCAAGATAATGGATTTAAGCCAATTATCAATGATCACATTAAATGTAAATGGCATAAACATCACAATTAAAAGATAGAGATTATTAGATTTGGAGTGGTAGGCAAGACCCAAATATAAGTTGCCTACGAGAAACTCACTTTAAGTATAAAGACACAAACAGAAAGGAAAGATAATATACTGTATTAAAACTAATCAAAAGGATGCTGTCATATCTACATTAGTCTACAAAGTAGTTTTCAGAGCAAAGAATATTACCATGGATAAAGATCATCTCGTAATGATAAATGGGGTCAATTCATTAAGAAGACATAATGCTTTTAAACATTTGTGCCTTAAACATAAATTGAGTTGAAGAAAGGAGACAATACAGATGAGGAAGAGGAAATTGATAAAATTGAAAGCAAACAAACAAACAAACAAAAAACAGACAGAAAAACAATGGAACCAAAAGCTGGTTCTGTAAGATCAATATAATTGATAAACCTCTGGACAGACTAATCAGGAAGAAAGAGAGAGAGAGAGAGAGAGAGAGAGGGAAAAGAGAGAGAGAGGAAAGGAAAGAAGCAAGCAAGGAAGGAAGGAAGGAGGGAAGGGGGGAGAAAGAAAGGAAGGAGAGGAAGAAAAGACAGAAAGACAAATTATTCATACCATAATGAAAGAGGTAATATCACTCTAGATTCTATAGATAACAAAAGGATATGCCAATCATTTCAACAATTTAGATGAAAAGAGCACATTCTTCAAAAGATATATTCTACTAAAGCTCATTCAAGAATAAATAGATAACTTGAGGAGTCCTGTATCTATTAAATAAAGTTGAATTTGTAGCTTAAAACCTTCCCACCGAGAAAACTCCAGGCCTAGATTGCTGCACTAGTGAATTATAGCAAATGTTTAAAGAAGAAATAACACTAATTCAGAATTTTCTTCCAGAAATTTGAAGAGGAAAGAATACTTCCCAATTCAGTCTATGAGGGCAGCAATATCCTTACTTCAAAACCAGACAAAGACATTCCAAGAAAAGAAAACTACATACTAGTATCCCTTATGAACACTGATGTAAAAATTCTAAACAAAATTTTAGCAAAGTAAATTTTAAAATAAAATAATAAAATATTATGATCAAGTGAATTTTATCCCAGTAGTGCAATTTTGGTTTAACATTAGTAAAGCAATCAATATAATTCACCATATTAACAAAGAAACAAAAAAGAAAGGAAACCCATATGAGCATCTAAATAGATGGAAAAATTATTTTAAAAATCCAACATCTAGGTCTTCTCTGGTGGCGCAGTGGTTGAGAGTCTGCCTGCCAATGCAGGGGACATGGGTTTGTGCCTCGGTCTGGGAGGATCCCACATGCCACGGAGCAGCTGGGCCCGGGAGTCATGGCCGCTGAACCTGAGTGTCCGGAGCCTGTGCTCCGCAACGGGAGAGGCCACAGCAGTGAGAGGCCCGCGTACCACAAAAAAAAAAAAAAATCCAACATCTATTCCAAATTTAAAGTAAACAAAATGATCAGCATTCTAGGATAGAGAGGAAGTTCTGCAGTCAAATAAAGAGCAGCTATGAAAATAAGGTGACAGCTACAGCTGTCAGCTACAGCTGACAGCTATCACCTT
Source organism: Mesoplodon mirus (assembly GCF_964341445.2). Taxonomy (NCBI): domain Eukaryota; kingdom Metazoa; phylum Chordata; class Mammalia; order Artiodactyla; family Ziphiidae; genus Mesoplodon; species Mesoplodon mirus. Next base: position 38,381,028 of record NC_138991.1, read on the forward strand.
ATTTACAGGTAAAAGACTGAAAGCTTTCTCTATAAGATGAGGAACAGTTAAGAATATCATCTATCATCAATTCCACTTAACATTGTATTTGGGCATTCTGTGTAATCTATGCAATCAGGTAGAAAATAAAGAATTCAAATGCAACCAGATTGAAAAGGAAGAAGTAATAATTGTCTTTATTACCAGACAACATAATAATCTATATAGAAAATATAATGGAACCCACAAAAAATGCTATTGGAACTAAAAAGTGCAAAGTTTCAGGATTTAAGATCAAGATACAAAAATAAAGTGTATTTCTATATAAACAATCAGGAATTGACATACCATTTAAAATAGCATCAAAAGATGAAATATTCAGAAGTCCATCTAACAAAGTGTACAAGGATTGTACAGTGACAACTACAAAATATTGCTAAGGGAATTTAAAGAAGAAATAGATAAATGGACAGGTGTATCATGTAAAACCTAAAGCTATAAAATTTCTAGAAGAAAACATAAGGAAAAACTGTGTTGATCTTATACCCCATACCATAGATATGACACTAAAAGCATAATCTGTAAAAGAAAGAATGGATAAATTTGACTGCATAAAAACTGAAATCTTTTCCCCTTCAAAAGACACTGTAATGAGAATGAAAGGCAAGCCATGAACTAGGTGAAAATGTTTGCCAATCATATATATAATAATATATGTATTATTAAGATATACAGATTTAAAATATGCATAAATAGGAAAGCATGTTAAGTATCATTAGCCATTAGGGAGCTATAAATTAAACCATGTTAAGATACCTCTACACACCTTTTAAAGAGGTTAAAATAAAAACTACTGACTATATCAAGTGCTGACGAGGATGTTGAACTGTTACACACTGCTGATGGGAATGTAAAATGGTACAACTATTTTGGAAAACAATTTGGCAGTGTTTTAAAAAGCCAAACATATACTTGCCATATGATCCAGCTATTTTACCCCTAAATATTTACCCAAGTGAAATAAAAGTATATTTCCTTTCAATGACTTGCATGTCAATATTCTTGGAAGACTTATTTGTAATAGGTCAACACTGGAAACAATCCAAATGCCCATTCACGGGTGAATGGATATACAGGGGTGGTATATCCTTATACTGGAATACTACTCAGCAATAAACAGAGTGAACTACTGATACAGGCAACATCATGGATGAATCTCAAAATAATTATACTGAGTAAATGATGGGAGAAGAAACAACAGTACATACTGTGTGATTTCGTGTATATAAAACTCTAGAAAATGCAAACTAATCTATAGTGACAGAAAGTGTATAAGCAGTTACCTGAGGAAGGGATGAAGGCAGGGAGGTAAGGAAGCAAAGAAACACAGGCAAGCTTTTGGAAGTGATGGATATGTTTATTACCTTGGTTGAGATAATGGGCATCAAAACTTATAAAATCTTATATTTAAATATATGTGCTTTATTTTATGCCAATAATATACCAATAAAGCTGTCTTAAAAAGTGAATGTAGGGCTTCCCTGGTGGCACAGTGGTTGAGAGTCCGCCTGCCGATGCAGGGGACACGGCTTCATGCCCTGGTCCAGGAAGATCCCACGTGCCGCAGAGCGGCTTGGCCCGTGAGCCATGGCCGCTGAGCCTGCGTGTCCGGAGCCTGTGCTCCGCAACGAGAGAGGCCACAACAATGAGAGGCCCGCGAACCACAAAAAAAAAAAAAAAAGTGAATGTATTTATTAGACAGACTATGTAAAGCTGAAAGTGTCCCAGAAAATTCATAATGCACCAAAATGCCAGCACAAAGCCAGCATCTGACTCAGTAAATAGAACTCATGTTCTAGTCCTAAATATAGTTTGCAATAGAATGGCAATACATAATTATTTTAATAATCTTGGTTTTATGATTATTTATCCAGATCAGAAACTTAAGTTTATCTTTCTAGAAGTATTAGCTGAATCATAAGTGCACACAAATTTGCCTTGGGCAAATTAAATCAACTCTCTACATATAGGTTTGAAGAACATTTATAGGCAAAAGTAACCCGAGTTTAGGATTCAAAATAAAAAAAGATATCAGGTGCCCCTAAACTCCATCAATGCTTCTAGGACTCCTTTCCAATATCCTTCTATTAATTGAACCATGAGTGATTGCTAACCTAGTTGTGAGTGGGATATAGCTGGGTCCCAGAATGCTGGTTCCTCTAAGGTTTGCTCTGAGAGGGTGGTGAGTGGAGACCTCAGTCACACAGGCTTTCCAGCCCTGATCAACTTGACCCCCCTAACTGTCTAACTCTTGATGTATGTCCAGGTGGAGAAAATGGGAGGAGGCATGCATTCCTCTCTGGTCAACCAAGGTACCATCTCTGAGCTGTCAGCATTTTCATTCAGCAGTCTTGAGGAATTGCTTCTGTCTCTATCCAACAAATGGGGCTCTAAAAGACTCCACCTCTTTCCCCGGAGCCACTGGGATGATGAAAGTACAGGGTCAGGTGCACTAGCATCCCAGCTACCTGTACTCTGGTCTACCAGGGCCTTTCTTCTTGCCACCATCATGCAACAGCAGAGCTCAAGCAGAAACCAGCAGAGGCAGAATGTTCCCCTGTAATAAAGCTGCTACATCAGCTTCCTGCATGGTGCCCTTCTGTTGGATGCTTCTTCTGGCTTCTCAAAGGTAAAGTGTCTGAGACTTGGACACCCCCCGACCCACTCCCACCACAAGATTTGGCTTCTTACTGCCACTCTGAGCCCTCCTGTCTTGCCCCCTCTGTTCTACCTTCCCACCCGTCTCACCCTCAGCTCTTGGAGCTCAGAATAGATCCCAATCTTTCTCTGACTGGGGCAGAGACGGATGCTAATTCCAAAAATGTGGGCTTGTTGAAGCCAGTTCTCAGGCTTTCCTAACTCTCTTTTCTAGGGTCCTTCAACTCAGTGGGACCCATAAAGACCTAATTACTTTCTTTATCCCCTGCTACCAGGTTTCAAGGTAATCAATTCTGCCACACTACTGCCATTTAATACGAATTTACTGCATTCTGAGCATTGTGCTGACTGAGTTCTACGTGTGACATAACTCCTTAAATCTCTTTTCATTCCCCCAACTGCCTTCAGACCAGTTACTGCTTTCTTCCTCAGTACAGGGCTTGTGTTCACCTAGGTTAACTAACTTGCCCAAAAGCCACACAGCTAGTAAGCAGCCAAATTACCTCAAGTCCAGTGTTTCCATCCTCCAATGATACCACAGTGCCTTGATTCTGAAAAATCCCTTTAATGGAGAGCTTTCTATTATTATTGTGAGCTTCATTCTCAATCCATAACCTACTAATAATAGCAGACTTGGTCTTTGAGGCTTCTTCAGTTGGCTTTCCCATTGCCTGAGTCTTCCTGAGGTTCAGAGGCACAAGAATATGGGTCCTGGTGTCATTATTCACCCAAGACCTTTTCTTAAAGGTGAAATGCAGTTAACCAACTAAACAAAGCTAAACAGTTAAAGGCTCAAGAATCCCATTAATATTTAATAAACAAATCGTAAATGACCTGAAGCCTTTCAAGCAGACCCAATATAACTTTCATACTTTCTGTTCTTGGTGTGAGAGTGAGTACTGCAAATATGTGTTTTTCTGAAAGTAGCCAGTAGGGAATTCCCTGGCGGTCCAGTGGTTAGGACTCCGTGCTTTCACTGCCGGGGCCTGGGTTCAATCCCTGGTCGGGGAACTAAGATCCTGCAAGCTGCACAGCATGGCCAAAAATAAGTAAGTAGGGCTTCCCTGGTGGCGCAGTGGTTGAGAGTCCGCCTGCCGATGCAGGGGACACGGGTTCGTGCCCCGGTCCGGGAGGATCCCACATGCCGCGGAGCGGCTGGGCCCGTGAGCCATGGCCGCTGGGCCTGCACGTCCGGAGCCTGTGCTCCGCAACGGGAGAGGCCACAACAGTGAGAGGCCCGTGTACCGCAAAAAAAAAAAAAAAAAAAAAAAAAAGTAAGTAAATAAACAAACTAATTAATTAAATAAAAAATAAAAGTAGCCAATAATTGAACCATATCAATCAACTTGCAGTCTACACTTGTGAAGATTGACCACATCCCATTTTGAGCTACTTTGAGATATATATATATACATGGAGAGAGAGAGAGAGAGGTTTTTTTTTTTTTTTAAGAAGAAGCTAAATTTGTATGAATCTGACAAGCCATCCACTCACCTCTGGCCCTTTGAACCAGATGGGTCCATGCATCACATCTCTTACCAGGTGACCAAGCCCAGCCCCAAAGCTGCAAAGCTGTGCATCCCTATTGCCTGGACAGAGCCTCCCTTTCTACTGACCTATTCTCCCCAAAACACTATTGCCTCCCATCTCTCCTACGAGCTCCTGGAATTGTAGTTTTGTCTTCAACCCTGCTTCTGGCTCTGAAATTTGTGTTTGTCCCAGCATTTGATGCGAACACCCCTCTACCACCTGGAGCTGGTCTACCCCTCTGCCTCTCTTATTCCTACTTTCCCGGTTCTGACTCCTGTTGTCCTGGGAAGGCCAGCATTGGGTCTCCCACAAAGCGGATCTTAGGCAGATAATTAGTTATAAGTGTGTGCGCATTACAGCTGAGTTTGTATTATCTATCAAGTTATGTGAAATATATATGTGTTCATTTTCATGCCTATTTAACACAAAAGTCCCTATCTCTGGGGGTAATGTGCCATTTTATCCGTCATTTTCTATCATGTGAAGATCATAACATCCTAATATTCTCAGCTCGGCTCTTCAATTCTCTAGGGAATCCCTTTTTCTGGTATTAATCTTCGCGGCAGCGCTCATTAATATGATAAAGCTCTCTGGTTTTAAACAGCTCTTCAGACCCAAACAGGCTCTCCTTGAATGGGAGATTTAATTGTTTTTTCACTCAGCAAACAATCAGGCCAGGAGAGCAAGGGCACTGCAGACAAAATCACCCCTCAACTCAGGAATGAAAGGCCTGTGTTTCCATTCTCTAACAGGCAGAAATGTCAGTGGATTTCAGAAAAGCTGGCTCAGTTGAGAAGAGAGAGCTATTGAATTCCCCCTTCTGGCTGGCAGACAGCTCGGCCACATGGCTCTCTCTTCCCCTGTCACTCCTGTTGATTTGCCTTCAAGGTGGTCATTCAGAGACAGTGAAAGAAAAAGCCACTGTTTGCCACTTCAGGCCCAGAGATTTAGCTGTGACTCCTGCCTGGCTGCAGCTTTCAGCACAGCAGCTCAGCCCAGAGGCTCCTGCAAACGGATGGCACGCCATGCCTTACTGTCGTCTTTGTTCACATTGAGTAAGACCCTCTCACAGAGAGATAATAACTGCCTCCCCTGCAAAAAAACCCACAGCCAGGGGCATGGGTTTGATGGATCAGTGGCTGGCCCTGGATCAGCAAATTCCATTTTCCTCTATACTTCAACTCAGTAAATCATGTTTTTAAGCTTATTGACAGTCAGCATCTACTCTGTTTTATTACCTGCCGCCTGACTTCGCTCTATCCCTTTCCACTGGCACTTCATTTTCAGGCTATCTGCATTCTAGCTGGAAAATTTTGTAAAAACCTAATTTTCAACTTTTTTCAAAACACATTTAAAGACAAGTGACTCTGATTTTGGAATAAACCATGCCCCGATTCACTTCTAACATGATCATTAATCAAAATAAGACCAATTATCACTGCTGCAGTGTGGTAGAGATTGCTAGAAGTTCACCAAAATCAGTATCCTTTTCTTCTTCATTTCTTTACATCTTTATTGGAGTATAATTGCTTTACAATGGTGTGTTTGTTTCTGCTTTATAAAAAAGTGAATCAGTTATGCATATACATATGTTCCCATATCTCTTCCTTCTTGCGTCTCCCTCCCTCCCACCCTCCCTATCCCACCCCTCTAGGTGGTCACAAAGCAACGAGCTGATCTCCCTGTGCTATGCGGCTGCTTCCCACTAGCTATCTATTTTATGTTTGGTAGTGTATATATGTCCATGCCACTCTCTCACTTTGTCACAGCTTACCCTTCTTGAATGTATTATTCAGAGGTCATGTGGGAAAACAGTTACATTTCTGTAACTAGTCACTGTTGATATTTATAACTGTCCTCTCCCACTGCCATTTCATGTTCCCTTTGTTTTCAGTGAGGTCCCAAGCTGGTCAGGGTTCTTGACCTTGTGTGGTGATATGAAACTTCATTCGTGAAGGGTTTGAATATTGGGTGGCCCTGCCTTCATATGATTGGTATGGTTTCTTATTGAACATAGAACTAAGAAATGGCTTCTCCAGAGAATCTCAAGTTTGAAGTGATCTGGAATGCCAGCATTATGTAGCAGCAACCCAATTTACCCTAAATAATCAAGACCTATCACTTCAGCCAGCAGAATAGCAACCTTATTTGCCTGTTGGTTTAATGGCATAAACAGCCCCAAAATGACCAGGTGGTATGCTAAACTTCCTATTTACCCTACCTGTGTACTCTGTTGGAAGCAGTCCGCCTGTGGAAATTAAACCTAAAATGGCAAGGATGGGAAGCCAATTATCTGTGAGTTGGTTATCGCGTCCTTTGATTCCCAGACCTGTGTATTCAGGCTATGAGAAACAGCAGTGTATGTCGGTCACTTATTGAAAGTATATTCAACATCAGATTTTCAGCATGCTTTCTCCCAACTGGTACTACAATCAGCTCTTAATGAAACCATTTCCTGTCTCTCTGCCCAGCTGCCTATGTGTAATGTGATACATGGTAAGACTAGTAAATTCCATGGGTATGAGTCCATTGCACACTTATTTTGCTGTAAAATAGTTTCCTTCATCAGAAGCAATGTTGTATAGAATATAGACATGGAGAATAAGACATTCAATAAGTCCATGGGTTTCAGCTCTGGCAGAAGCACTGAAAGAAAGGAAGGAAAGTATGTATCTATCCAAATAATACATATATATAATATTATATATGTATACCTTCAACTATATCATTTATTTAATTTATAAAATTGATATAATAAATTATATATACATAACAAATTATTATTATTTTAAATGGAAAAGATGGGAAACCAAAAGGAATAAAAAAGATTTTCTGAGAAAACCAGATCACTGAACTAAGCTTGGTTTTGTTATTATAAACCCCTAATTTTCTCCATATCAAAGCTGCTCAAAACCAAAACAAAACAGAGTAAAGAAACACATGTATAAAAGTTCACCAAACTTAAACCTTACCAGCACTCACTGGTTATCTCAAAGTTGTAGGGAATCGTTTTGCTCTCTCTAAGAACAATTGCTTACATACTGTGTAACCTTTTCCCACTTCACCAAGAGAAAATCTTTGTTCTCTCCTCAAATGTTTTCTACTCAGTTTGCTTTTCTGCCAGGAAGATGTCTTTTCCAGCCATCTAAAGAGGGTCTCTGCAAATATCCACCTTCTCATTTCCCCATGGGGCTGCCTATACCACCACTGACAGATTCAAATCACAGGTTGGAAGTATCTCATTGAATAAATGGATTAAAGATAGAATAAATGAAAGTTCCAATTCCAGTAATTGTGAAATAATTTATATCTGATTAAGCTTCATGCAGATAACAATGATACAATTGTGATAAACAAAACAAAACAAAGAACAACTTTTCTTTTGGCACTGGAGAACAATCAAAGCAAGCAGAAATTGGAATGGATTCAATGCTTGAATGAGAGAAAATTCACTGGTGACAACTATGTTTATTTAGCTTTTCCTCTGAGAACTATCCCAGTATGCTCAGTGTAGGTTGCCTAGAACTCAAACAAAAATATACAGTCTTTTATCTTGGGGTGTCAGAAGGAAGAATTTGGGGCTTCCAGAATAGCTGAAAATTTAAGGAGAGGAAAATGGTTCAAAGGAGGGATCTACAAAAGGAGAAATCCCTAAATCTGCATGTAAACTCTCCTTAAATCCTTGACTGACATCTGAATTATGCATATGTAAGGGAGATGCCAAGTCACCCAGCAGAGAGCAACAGCAGGAAAATTGAAAAACTTGAGGTGAGATTTCAGCTGTGACCTGCTTGAGGAGAGATAGAGTTCAGAGTCTGAATCTTAAGTTATAAAGTGTTTATAAACACCTTGGGCTGTTGATTTCTAAGAAGGGTCATGCCTTACATGTAAAGACAATTTCCCAGGACTAAGGGTTCATTCTAAGAGAAAAACTGAAACTGACACACCCTAACAAAGGATAAAACAGAACATTCACAAGTTCAAGGTAATTAGCCAGTAGTTAGATCACTTGCTAGAGCAAAAAGCAACTCATCCAAGGAAGATAAAATAATCCAGAGTTTATGCAGCATCCACAATGTCTAGTACAAAATAATCATTGGACATGGAAAGAACAATCAAATGTGGTCCATAGTCAAGAGAAAAATCAGTCAATAGACTAAGACCATATGATAACTCAACATTGTAATTAACAAACAAGGAGTTGTGAGCAGTAATTAAATACATGATCAAGGACATAAAGTAAAAGACGGTTCTAATTAGTGAACAGAAGATGAATACCAACAGAGAAAGAGGAACTGTATTTTAAAAAGAACCAAAATTAAATCTAGCACTTTAAAATATAACATTTGAAATGAAAATTTCACTGGGTGGGCTTAACAACAGATGAGATACTTTAAAAAAAAAAGTCATTGTGAACTTAAAAGAAAACAAAAGTCTGAAAAAAATTGAAGTTCTCAGAACGTGGAACAATATAAAATACTCTAATATATGTGTAATTGAAGTCCCTAAAGGAGAGAAAAATAACAGAAATAATATATAAAGAAGTATTAACTTCCAAGAATTTGGTGAAAACCATTAACCTACACTTCCAAGAAACTCAGAGAACACTAAGCAGGATATATATAAAGAAAACCATAAGTAGGTCATCATAGTTACACTGCTGGAAACCAAAGATAAAGAAAATGTCTTCAAAGCAGCCAGAGAGAAATGACATATTATATACAGGGGGAACAATGGTAGTATATATAACTTCTCTTTTGGAACAATGGAGATGAAGAGACAATGGAACTCTCTACCTAGAATTCTATATCAAGTAAAAATATTCTTCAAACGAGAAAGGAAAATACAAACATTTCAATGAAACAAAATTTGAGAGAGTGTATTGTCAGCAGACCTGAATTTTAAGAAATGCTAAAGAAATTTCTTCAGGCTGAAAGTAAATAAAACCAGACAGCAGTTAAGTTCTGTAAGGAATGAAGGATGCCAGAAATGATACATCCAGTCAATCCTCATTATTCATGGATTCTGTATTGGTGAATTTACCTATTCACTAAATGTGTAACCCAAAATGAATATTTGTAACTATTTTGCAGTCCTTCACAGACATGTGCTGAGTGTGGAAACAAAATTTTGAGTTGCCTGATGTGCACTGTTCCCACCTGAAGTGACATGCTGCCTTCTTGTTTCAGCGCTCATGCTATAAACTAGTGACCTTTTTGTATTTTATTTAGTGCCATGGTTTTCACACTTCTGTACTTTTGTTGGGATTTTGCTGTTTAAAATGTCCCCTAAATGTAATACTGAAGTGCGGTCGGCTGTGATGTGTGCCTTATGAGAAAATATGTGTGTAGGTAAGCTTAATTCAGGCATGAGTTACAGCTCTGTTGGCCATGAGTCCAATGTTAATGAGTCAACACTATATATTACTAAGGTGTCTTTAAACATAAACACACATAAAACAAGGCTCATTGTTAATTAGTTGATGAAAATGTGACCAGAGTCCTGCAGGAATCTAACCCTGTATCTCCCTAGGGACAACAGTTTAATATTCACTTACTCAGTGTTCACAGAGACTTAATAGAACATTACCATTAATAATGGAGTATCAACTGTATATCAGCAGATAAGGAAGTCAATTGTTCCTTATTAAGTTCTTCGAAGGCACAGGAATATTTAGTTTAAAAATGTTAATAATGTTTTGTGGATTTATAAGGTACATACATGTAAAATAAGTACAAGAACAACACAAATCTGAGGGGAACAGTAAATGGAGTTATATTGTACTGTTTCAGGATTCTTATATTTTATGTGAAGTGGTACAGTATTAAATCAAAGTAGGTTATAAGGGTGTATATTTTAATCCCTTGAGCAACCACCACAAATTAATATGAAAAATTATAGTTTAAAAGGCTATTTAGTGAGTTAAAATGGAACATGAAAAATATCTGATTAATTCGAAGAGTTCAGAAGAGAAAAAACAGAGGAACAGAAGACGGATGGGACAAATATAAAACAAATAGCAAAATGGTTGGCTTCAATACAACCATAGATCAATGAATACATTAAATGTAAATAAAACAGATTGAAAAGCAAAGAATGTCAGACTGGATAAAAAGCAGGATAAATGAATGAATAAACAAATGAATGAACAATCTTGGAAAACTGGATCAGATGGGGTTAGTGGATATTTTGTCACTACTGGTAACCATTTAGGGAACTATTACCCCCTATTCTCAGCTCACACAATGTAACGGCAGGTCTAAGCCCACTCCTGGCTCCAGGAAACCCAGATCTGGGCGTTCAGAGCAGTTTCTCTCTATCCATGGTGATTGATTAAGAAGCAGGCACATGAACCAAACTACACCGATATGAGGCACAACCAACAGTTTTGCTGCAATACTAGAAGCTCTTTTCTCACAAGTTTATAAGCTGATAAAACTGGATCTTCTGGTGGCCATCTTGCCTGCTTGTTGATGAAGACAACACAGATAAAGCAGAGCTAAAAAGATATACACATATTTCTGATGTTATCCTTCTAACCACTGGATCCAGGAATGCCTGAAGTTATATATACCCTGTCTTAGCAGTTATTTAAGAAAAAAAAAAAAAAGCCCTCTTTTGGTTTCTATCACTGTCAACCAAAAGAGACCTGGCTAACACAAGTTGCAAACCAATTATTTTCCAAAAAAATTCATAGTATCAGCTGAAATAAAATGTATCCATTAAATGAGCTTGTTTGTAATTTCTGACCATTTTCTTCAACCATGAGAAATCCTTGCAAACTCATAAACCAGAAATGATATAGAGAGCTGCCTTTAACTCTTTGCAATTGATGGATAGTGTTCATGATACATTGTGCCCTCTAATTTCCACATGACATATTAGGAGGCCCTCGAGGGTGTGCTCTCAACCAACAGCACTTCCCTCCTGGCCGTTCCCCTTAGAAGCTTCTTTACCTTTTCCCCAAACTATTTACTCATTGTCACTGGCCGTGGGTCTATATGTGGCAATATTAACTGCTTCTTCCCGCATCACAGAAACGCTATTTATATACACAGGAACTAAAGCTAGATGGATTGCAAGTAGATGTTTATTTGCCTACCCTTGATGCTTTGGAGGATTTGACATAATCAATACCTCGTATGACTGAAAAAGGATATTACCTTCTAATCTTCATAAATTACCTCCTAAATAGTTGACTTTCTCATATCTATTTGCTCTGTAATGAAAGAATGATCTTTTGGGGACTTGCAAAATGAGTTTGCCTGTGTTTTAGAATCTTCCTCTACAAATGTCTACTGTCACAGATACAGAAAACAAGTCCGATGTCAACTGCTTAAGTGTACACCAATGTGGATATGATATATTGATCAGCACTCACTCTGCACTCAATTCAAGAATCAATCTTGGGAAGCTTTGCAAGTAAGAGCAAAATGGCTACACTGCTATTTGTTTATTCACACAATATGGCAAATTCTCATTAAATGCCCAATGGATTGAATTGAATCTATGTTGGAACAGATTTGTGAACAGAATGCAAAGGAATACATCTGAGGAGGTTATTTTCTGTAGCTCAGGAAGCTGAAAAGCAGAGCATTGCTACCTCTGCCTTGGAGAGAAGAAGCAGGGTTTCTAAGGAGGAAACATTCAGCTGGTGAGGAATAAGGAGAGGGGATGGGGCTGGGACTAGAGTGAGGCCATCGAGGGCTTAGGGAGCAAACCAAAGGCGACACTAGCTTTCAGGCACCCACATGATCCTGAGAGCCAGCACCTTACAGTTGTGCTGTGGGGGCCTCACCCTCCTTGCCCTAGTCTGGCCCTGAGTGTGGGGTACGGGTTACAGGCAAAGAAGGATGGAGGCAGCATTCTAAGCACAGAAAACAATGTGTGCAAAGAATCAGAGACATGGACGCAGGTGCAGGTAGAGAAGGAGGAAGAAGTAAGCCCTTTTAATTGCAGAGAAGGATGCAGGGGTGGAAGGGAATGGAAGGGGAGGGGGGCATAAGATGAAACTAGAAGGGTGGGCTGTGGCCAAATTGGAAATGGTCTTATACGCAGTGTGAGGATTTTTGCCTCTTTATCGTAGACAAAGGGGGAACGAATAGCCTTAAGTTCTAGGTTGTTTTTAAAGGATCACTGTGATAAAATGGTGTGGAAACATGGTTTGGAAGAGAAACACTAAAGCTAGAATAAATCTGGTAGGAGGCTCTCCGTGGAAGAAAAAAAAACAGATGTCTTGGAGGGGCAGGGAGCAGACTTCAGCTGGACTTGGTCACTGAATGTGTCTGATGAGAACAGGACACATGTAACTCGATGATCTCTAGGCTGGGAAAGTGGGCAATTCGATCAACTAAGAAAGATAAGAACAAGAGCTGATTAAGGGAGGAAGCTGGTAATTCTGAGTTTGGGGCATGGTTTAAAACATTTGAATAAAAAAAAGAAACATTTGAATAAGTTAGCTTGTATCTTCGTCAGCTTGGGCTGCTGCAATACCATAGGTTGGGTGTCTTAAACAACAGAAATTTATTTCTCATAGTTCTGGGAGCTGGGAAGTTCAAGATCACGGTGCTGGCAGTTTCACTGCCCAGCGAGGGCTCTCTTCCTAACTTGCAGACAGTCTCCTTGCTGTGTCCTTACATGACATTTCCTTTCCTTGGTACAAGCTCTCTGGTTTCTTCTTATAAGGGTACTAATTCCATCATGGCTCCACCCTCATGACTTCATTATTATCTCCCAAAGGCCCCTGTCCCCACATACCGTCATAATGGGAGTTAGGGTTTCAACGTAGGAATTTGGGGACTGCAAAAACATTCAGTCCATCGACACTTGGATAACTTTTTGATTTCATTGGCAAGAAAACTGGATTCCGTTCTTTGGCACTCTGTAAACACAGCCAGCAGAGCTGCCTTTAATCCATTTTTCACATTTTCACAGCTGGTCACTAGGACTTGATGGGCAAATGAGATCTCACCAGTGACTTGACCCACTTTAGCTCAGGAAATATTTTTTAAAAAAAGCAATTCCCAGTTTTACTTGGAAAAAAATAAGCAAGCTTGTCCCTGGAAGCCCAGTCCTGACTTCATGGCCCCAGCTGACAATCTCTTGGCTTTGGAAATTCATGTAAATTGTCTCCAGGGCCTTACCATTTTTCATAACCTTTATTTTAAATCAACTCATTGTTTCTGATCCCTTAGGCCTCTGCTGAGGAAAAGTTGATATATCTTAGAACAAAAGCAGACACACACGATGCATACTACTCCAGCATATTAGTCAAATGTCAAATTCTCCTACTGCCTGTTTTCTAAAATTAACCTTTCATCTCCTCCTCCCTCGGCACCCCCAAAAGAAATTCCCATATTGTTATTATTTTTTCACATCTCCTGGATCTCCAGATGTAGATGAAGGCATAGCATGGCTCAGGGTTGATTTCAAAAGCTATAAGCTAAAACCTGAATATTTTTTTCATTCCACCTCTTGCTAGCAGAAAATACACACACACACGCACACATGCACACGCACACACACAGATTTCATTCAACTGTGAACATGACAAGAGATACCTTTTTACCTTCACTACAGCACCTCCCCAGTGGAATTTCTCCAGCCCTCACACCCTGGGCAGAGTCTGTGTGCGCAGCCCTTGTGCCTGCTGCAGCTCTCAGCATATGCTCCACCGTAATTGTCCATTTCCTCTCCTGCTTCCCCACGAGAATGGGATCTGTGTTAGTGCAGAGACCCAAACTATATTACCATCATGGTCTAGGACAGCAGAAAGCACAGGTATGTGTTCCGTAAATGCCTGCTGATTACATGAATGGATGATGGATGATCAGGTACTCATGGTATTGAATAAAATGTTCTGCCTCTGAATAGCAGTGTTGCCAGAGCAAAACTTCTCCCCTATGCTGTTCTCTCTGTACAATAAAGGCCCTGCCCTCCCTGGTCCTTATCACCTTCCATGGTGACAGGCTTGCAGGGTAGTAGGTGGGGGTGAGGGGTGCCTTGTGAGGGTCACCCAGAGCCCAGGCTGTGGGTTTATAGGTGAATGAACCCCTAGCTCTGACTGCCTGGCTCACCTCGGAGGACCTTCCCTCTTCTTCTGCCCAGGGCATTCCAAGGAGGCCCCCTGCAACTTGGGACCTGGACATGAGAAAGGTGTTCTCTCTCCACAGCTGTCACATTATTTACCTTGAAGCCCATAAGCTCCAGGATCGCAAATTCCAATTCAGAAACATCCAGGAAAATGATTACAAAAAGACACTCGGATGCTCTGGTTTAAAAAGACACGTTCTCTCCTATTGCACCGACTATGTTATTTCCTCTGGTTGACCCCCATGTTTCTAGTTGATTAAAAAATCTGCTTTGTCTGGCATTCACGTGCTCGTATATTCAGTCAACAAACATGGCCAAGTACCTTCCATGGTCCAGATCTATCTCATGCTTCACTCCCTGGGATGAAGATCTTCCTCGACTTGCTAAGTCTGAGTTAATGACTCAGCCAGCACATTTCACATTCATTTCAATTATGCATTTGCTACTTTCACTCCCCCTCTCCATCGTGGGATGCTTGAGGAACAACCTAGCCTAGATTTAGGTCTAGATTTCCAGCATTCATCATGCAGACTCATGCATAGGACGAGGGCAGCGAGAAAGTGTTGTTCAGAATCCCACACTGTCTATGAAATCCCACTATTCAAAACCACAGATTGTTCAGGGATAAATACTATATTTCCCCTATAGGTTTTGACTAATGCCCATGGATTTTCTGTTGTTTCCTTTTGTCACTAACAAGTGACTCTTTATGAATAGGTCCCTGTAGTGCACTTGCCTTTAAGGTGGACCCCACACCACAGTCTGCATTATTGGAGAATAACCTGTAACCTTGGGCAGAAGTCTACAGGTGTTGGTTCCTAGAAGGAAAACAGACAAACAAACAAAAATCCCCACTTCCTGAGGCTATTTAGGGGTACAATTAGGAATCCATGGTAATGTCAAGGCCTTAAGGACAAACCAGTAGTTCAAAATCTGTGGTCTTTTCATAGCCAAGGGTTACATTGGACTATCTAGTGTCCTGAATTTATGAAGTGGACCATCGTGTTACCAGCCAAATGCCCTAAGTATTAGATATTATTAATTAACCTATGAGATTTCATATGCCTAAGAAGGTCCGGCACAGGCCAGCACCATCACCAGAATAGGACAAAGTGTTGAGTAGTCTGTGATTTTTAAGATATCTTGCAAAAATAGGTATGGGATCACTGGTGATATAAACAGCCAATAAGTCTTGTATTACCCGGCAGCACTTTGTTGGTGGTCCTTTAGGTCAAACAGACATGAGGGAAGGGAATTAGAGAAAAAGGGAATTGGGGGAAAGAGGGACACAGAAGGGCTTCCCTGGTGGCGCAGTGGTTGAGAGTCCGCCTGCCAATGCAGGGGACACGGGTTCGTGCCCCGGTCCGGGAGGATCCCACATGCCGCGGAGCGGCTGGGCCCGTGAGTCATGGCCGCTGAGCCTGCGCGTCCGGAGCCTGTGCTCCGCAACTGGAGAGGCCACAACAGTGAGAGGCCCGTGTACCGCAAAAAAAAGAAAAAGAAAGAAAGAGGGACACAGAAAGATGAGACAGAGACAGAGATGGGGAGGAGAGAGATTGAGAGCCTAGAGGGAGATACAGTAGATGCTGGAAATGCTGCTGAAGGCGGGGTAGAAACAGAGCGGTACTCTGGCTCCTTCCAATTTACTGCCTCTAGTTTCCCACAGATGCCTCCATTGGCTGAACCCAGACAAAGTCTGGGAAACGCAGTCTGCAGGCCAGGCCCCGGGGGCAGGCCGGGAAGGCAAGGCAGGTCTGAGGTCCCAGAGTCCCAGTGAGGGCACGGCAGCTCTGAAGCCTGCACAGCTTCACTGGACGGACCAAAGGCTGCACATGCACCGAGCAATGACTGGAGGGTTGTTTTGCAAGGAACCACTGCCAGTACCCAATGTTCTTTAAGATATGTATTCACCTGGATCAGAGCAGGGGAGAAGGGACCGCTACGCCTTGTCATTCCTCCTTACCTGTGTGGACAACTGGGTGTGCAGCCCAGAAGTTCCGCCCCCTCTCTGGGAAGCATCACCGGGAACCTCAGGGGGCCCTGAACGGCTGAAGCATCAGATGACCCCGTGAGAGGGAGCAGCTGAGCCGGGAACGGCACACACTCTCCCCTGCTGGGCTCATTAGAACTCCAGTTGGACAGAATATATTAACACCTCAGAACCCTCTTCCTGTGTGACAACACAGTGAGAACGTCTCCTATTTTCCTCCCAGCGCATGTGTTAACATGTGTAGGGCAGGAGAGGGGGGAGAGGCTTTCACTTCAGTTCAAATCAAAGAAAGAGGAGGGCTTCCCTGGTGGCGCAGTGGTTGAGAGTCCGCCTGCCGATGCAGGGGACACGGGTTCGTGCCCCGGTCCGGGAAGATCCCACATGCTGCGGAGCGGCTGGGCCCGTGAGCCATGGCCGCTAAGCCTGCGCGTCTGGAGCCTGTGCTCCGCAACGGGAGAGGCCACAACCATGAGAGGCCCTCGTACCGCAAAAAAAAAAAAAAGGAAGAGGAGGCTTTCCAGACCCTAGTCCCTGGAAATGTGAGAGGGTAAGAGCCAGGAGCCGTGGGCACCAGGCACCCACCAAGCTCCCAGCCCTGTCCTCAGCTCAGGACCCAGCCCACGCCAGAGGCTGTGGTCACAGGATCACAGAGGTAAAGGTCTGAGACTCAAGGAATTTAGGGTCAGAGGACAGTCAGCTAGTAAACTGGCTTGATTTAGGAGACCTGGGTATACATCTTGGCCCTGCCAAATTATTTGTTAAATGACTTTGAGGCAGATGATATAAACCTCCTTGAGTCTTAAAGTTCTAATCTGAAAAAAGCTGTTCCTCACATCATTGGGAAGATGAAATAAATAGGACCCCAGCGGTATGTGAGCACTAAATAAACGCATATATGTGTTTTTGTTAACTTTTCAAGAATGAGATTGTGATGGATATTCTTGACTCAGAGTGGGAACAATGATGATTTCAATCATTATTTTGGTAGGAGCAAAGGAAATCCTTCTCTACACTTGAATTTTATAAACGAAGGCCTCCAAGCATGGGTAAAGGGGGTGGACCCTGCTCCTGGGATGTGAAAAGGGCTGTAGGTTTTCCCTGCTTCTCCCCTTCTCTCCTCAGAGGAGCAGCGCCCTTTGAAACCTAGAAGGACCCTGTGGGGCTCCTGGGCACGGAAGTTTTTCCTTTTTTTTTTTTTTTTTTGTCCCCCATTTCTTGTAGGCAAGATTCCAGCCTCCGTGACCTTCCCTGAGCTCCAAAGGACAGATTGGAACAGTTGCTAATCAAGGGAGGGGCAGTCAAGAAACCAGCTGAGGCGAGATGAAAGGGACCAGAGAAGCTCATCAAGATTAGGAGACCACCTGAGACCCTACACACACCCTCATCTTGTCAGTAACCCCACCCTTGAACTATTGCTTATAAAACCCCTCATCAGGGCTTCCCTGGTGGCACATGGTTGAGAGTCCGCCTGCCGATGCAGGGGACACGGATTCATGCCCCCGTCCAGGAAGATCCCACATGCCACTGAGCGGCTGGGCCCGTGAGCCACGGCCGCTGAACCTGCACGTCCGGAGCCTGTGCTCCGCAACGGGAGAGGCCACAACAGTGAGAGGCCCGCGCACTGCAAAAAAAAAAAAAAAAAACCCTCATCAAATCCTCCCAGATCGGGACATAGTTTTCGAGGGTAGGAGCCCTCTGTGTCCCCTTTTGCATGGCAAAGCAATAAAGCTATTCTTTTCTACTTCACCCAAAACTCTGTCTCCGAGATTTGATTTGGCCCCGGTGCACAGAGAGGCTGAGCTTTTGGCATCACCTTGTTCACAGTGGCCTGGGGAGTGGACATTTGTTTGTCTATTACAAGGTGACTTTGAAGTCAAGTTCTGCCGCTCAGGAGGGATGCTGGTTAGCAGCTGCACCCTCCAACCAGGTCTGTGCTGCTCCTGCTGTCTCTCTGGCTGGTTCCCTCCCAGTGCCGTCCCCAGAGTACAGCCTCCTTTCTACCAGTCTCCATGGCAGTGAAACTGTGCACCTCAGAAACAGCTTAACTGTTTCTTGCCCAGGGAGACTATTCCCTCCAGGGTGAGCTCACTGCCACTGCAGGCCTCTCCCAGACTAGTTGGAGTTCCCTGTTTTACACTCTCCCAGTCTGTTGTTCATTTCCTTCAGAGGATTTTTATCATGGTTATAATCACATGCCATCTTGAGTAACTAGGTCTGTGCCCTTCACGAATGCAGGGATCCTATTTGTCCTGTTCTCCACTGCGTCTCCAAAGATGGCAAAGGTATTGGTGCATGATAAATCCTTACTTAGTGTTCACTGGATGAGTGAATGAGTGAATGAACGAATGATGAATATGTTTGGCAAGAACAATTATCCTCTCAGGGTCTCAGTTACCCATTCTGTAAAATGAATATCCCATTACAATCATCCTTGTCTTCTTAGGTAATGTTGTATGAAAAACTGGAATTCCACACTCAGCCAAGGACCAAGGTGTTCCTACCGGCCTTCAATTTATGGTCATTCTCATCCCAAACTGTTCATCCATAACAGACAAGCTGGAAACTGATGCCTGCTCCAGGTATTCCATGCCTGTTTGAAGATCAGTTATTAAGACTGAGTAATTCCTACAGGCCAGACCAAGACCTAACCCCCTTCAACCCCAATTTTCTCTCCTTGGGTCTCCATCCCAAGTCCTGGCATGTCTCATCATCAGTAGAAGTTCCAGGAAGCCATGAGGAAACACTGCCCACTCAGGTCAGTGGTGACCTCCTGCTCATTCAAATGCCACCTCCCCATACCCCAAGGCAGCAGTGGGATATGGGTACCCCAAATACCACATTCCAGCCCTGGTGAGCTGACCAATCCTCAGACTCACTCTTGGAAGGCCTGGCCAATCTCAGAGTCTAGAGCACGCACCACTGCAGGGCTGCACAACAGATGACTGGATTTTAATTCCTTTGGTCAGGGCTTTCCCACCGTAGCAACTCTCACAGGACCTTGCTCATAAGAACAGAGGCCAGTTTTTATCCTTAATTATGCAGCTCTAAGGCCAACCTTGACCACATTCACTGAGCATTGGGAATAGAAACATCCTTCTTCTTTGCCAGTAAAGGTCTATTTGGCTTTTCATACTATGACATTTAAACTCTGTGCTTGTCTTGTTTTAACTCCAAGTATAGCCCCTCAAGATGACACCTCTAACTGGAATGGTGGCTTTGCAAATTGATGTGAATGTACTTGGAAGTGTCTTGAGATGCTGATTCACAGATCCGTCCTTCCAATCATCTGAATTCAGTTTGATGCCTTTTGGCCCAATGTCAACAAACACTGTGAACATGTATGGTTATAGAGCAGGGAGTTTACCCAGCATGGTTAGATGTAGATCAAAAGGAACAGATGTTTGCTTTAAGAATTGGACATAGGGTTGTCCTCTAAACATACTTGTCTTCTGTTGCCAGCATGTCTAATGCTGTTGGATAATCTACATTTCTCTGTGGCATTCTCTCTGGTTTCATAGATTAAGTTATCCTAAGAATATTTTTAATCTCGTTGCACAATTCTTCTTTTTCTCTCATAAAATATAACTGAGATCTAGCTTTGTGCCAAGCCCTGTGTTATGTACTTTGATAAAGAAATGGGGTTATTATCTACTTCTGTCTCGTATTCTAACATAAGAGACAAAAAAGGAAATGAATGGCAGTGTATTATGATACATATAATATGTATAAGCAAAATGTCACAGACACTCAGAAGAGGTAATCAAGGAAGGTTTCAGAGAGGTAGTGACGCTTGAAATGAGTCCTATGTGAGAAGACAGAAGGGAATATTAGGTGAAGAAAAAGGCAAAGGCAAGAAAAAAGAGGGCAAAAGATATCAACAGGAAATTGACAGAGGAAATTTTAAAAGCCAAGGAGCATACCATGATACATTCAAAATCACAGCAATTAATTCCTATCAGACTGGGAAATCTAGAAAGCTGGATAATGCCAAGTGTTTCTGAGATGCAGAGGATGTAGATATTGGAGCAGCCATTCTGTAGAACAATCTGTCAATATTTAGTCAAATTAGGTACACTAATGCTCTCTGGCCAGCAATTCAACTTCTGAGCATCTACCTCCCAGGGAAATTTTCATACAAATCCATTGTAGCATCATTTGGGGTTCTGGGGAGTTGGAGGCAACAGATGATAGTGTGTAATGAATTAAAACTGAGATTAACATAACTCTAAACCTGAGACTATAAAAGGAGAGAGACAGAAAGCGATTGAAAATGGGGGGAAGGCACTGCAGACAAAGGCAATGAGGCTTGGGAGAGAAGGTGTATTGTTTTCTGAACGTCAGAAATGTTGGTCCTTTGGGGTCACTGTGTGTGCTTGGAAAGCAACGGAAGAAGGACTTGGACAGGTAGGTTGGGTGTAGAACATAAAGGGCTTTGTGGGTCAGGCTAAAGGGATAAACACTTTATTTCCTAGGCAGCTGAGTTACAGGGTAGACAGTAACATGATTGGATTGGGATTTTAAGCTAATCATTTGAGTAACAGCTTCAGGGAAGAACTGAAAGAAGGTGACAGATTATGTACCAAGGACCAGTGGAATCCTAGTAATAGGAGGGAAGTTCTCAATTTTTAGCTGCATCTTCCCTTCCACAGATAAATAAAATGACAATGACCTGTGAACAGTGTCATGAAGGTGCCCAGAGCCCCACCTCTGTCTGTCCCTAAGGGACATCTTCTAGTTCTTCTCCAAAAGCCATGAGCTGTCCCCAGGACTCTCCCTCTCCAGCCAAACTCCATTCATCAACTTCTTTGAATTGGTTCAGTGCAGAATCCTAGGACTGATTGACAAATAAGACTTGTTTTTCACCCTTGAGACTTGAAAGTTTCTTCCTCCTACCCACACTTGTTCTGGCTCACAGCCCAACATTCCTCAGGAAATGGAGAATCAGAGATGATGACTTATCATGGAAACACAAAAAGGCTCCCAAGGGAAGGCTTCACATTAGAAAATCAATGTGATTCACCATTTTAACGAACTTAAAAGAAAAATCACAAGAGCAGCTCAATAGATGCAGAAAAATTCTTTTCAACAAATGATGTTGGAACAACTGGATAATGTCCCCTGCCCCCCCCACCAAGAATGTCTATCCATACCTCACAGTATATAGTAAAATTAACTCAAAATGGATCATGAAACTGAATCAGACTGTGAAACATCTTAAAGAAAACTTAGAAGAAATTCATTGTGAACTTTTGTCACTCAAAGACTTCTTAGGTTCTACTGAAAAAAATCCAACATCCATGGCAGATAAAAACTCTCAGCAGCTTAGGAAGAGAGGGGAATCTTCTAAAGTTGGCAAGCACGTCCAAACAAAACCTATAGCTAACATCATTCTTAACGGTGAAACGCTGAGTGCTTTCCTCTTAAGATCGGGAACAAGACAGAGATATCAGCTCTCACCAGAGGTTCTAGCAGTGCGGTTAGGTAATAAACAGAAAGAAATAAAAGACATTCATATTGGAAATAATGAAGTAAAACTGTCTTTATTACAGATGACATGATTGTGAAGGGGATCATAATACGCCACCCCAAAGTATGCCACCTTGGCATATGGATTGTTTCAAGAGGAAGGCAATTGAGAATCAACAGATGCAGGAAGACAACTTCTTGGAGCCTCTCTTATCTGACTAAAAACAGAAAATTCTGAGAAAGGAGGTTGCTATAAATTCCTTCTCCAGGGGAGTTTTATGGCTATGAAGAAGACAGAAAGTCAGCATCAAGAAGAGTCTGTATAAACAAACCTTACTAAAATAACCCTTATCTTCCATTCATTTCCCCATATATTTATCTTCCCACAATTTACTACCCCTAGAAGCCCCAATTCCCCTTTCCTTTGTCTAATTACTTTTCCTTATCACACTTCGTTAAAATGGTATATCAGGAACTTCCCTGATGGTGCAGTGGTTAAGACTCCATGCTCCCAATGCAGGGGGCCTGGGTTCGATCCCTGGTCAGGGAAGTAGATCCCACATGCATGCCACAACTAAGAAGCCCACCTGCCACAACTAAGACCCAGCACAACCAAATAAATAAATATTAAATGTTAAAAAAAACACAACATAATTCTCAACTTTTAAAATGGTATATAAGCTTCCAAGTCTAACCACTTCTTTGGGTTTTCATGTCTTTTCTCTGTATCCCGCATGCATGTAAAATTTAAAATATTAATTAAATTACTATTCCTTTTTCTCCTATTAATCTTTCTTTTATCAGTTTAATTCACAGGCCCCAGGCACAGAACCTAGGAAGGTAGAGGAATTGATGATGTAGAAAATAGGATGAAACCTATAAAAACCTAATAAGTGAGATTAGCTTGGTTGAAGATTATAAGGCAAAAATCATCATAATTTTATTACTATAAATGAACAGTGGAAACTTGAAATTAAATTAAAAATACTTTTTACTAAGAGATTGACAAATAGATTCTAACATTCATATGGATATGCAAAGCACCTAGGATAGCCAAACAACTGTGAAAAAGAACTAGAAAGCTGGGGGACTAACATTACTTGATTTTAAGACTTACTAAATCCACATATATATGGAAAACTGGTTTTCCACAAAGGTACAAAGGCAATTCAGTTGAGAAATGATAGTCTTTTCAACAAATGATATTGGAATAAGTGGGTAATTTCTCCTCCCCCTCCCCCCAAAATGTCTATCTATACCTCACAGCATATAGAAAAATTAACTCAAAATGGATCATACAACTGAATATCAAACTGTAAAACATCTAAAAGAAAACTTAGAAGAAATTCATTCTGAACTTTTGTTACCTAAAGACTTCTTAGATGTGACACCAAAAGCACTTCCTATGAAAGAACAAATTAATGAATTGGCTTTTATAAAAATTGAAAACTTCTGTTCTTCAAAAGTCACTATTAAGAAAAGCCACAGACTGGGAGAACTTATTTGCCAAACGTGTATCTGATAAAGTGCTTGCATCTAGAATGTAGAAAGAACTCTCAACATATAATTAAAAGAAAACACGTATTTTTAAATTGGCAAAAGATCTGAATAGACAATAATCAAGGAGTATATGAGGTTGGCAAATAAGCACATGGAAATATGTTCAACATTTTTAGTCATCAGGGAAACAGAAATTAAAACCACAATGTGATACTACTACATACCTAATACAGTGGCTAAAATTAAAACGACTGACCATGCCAAGTGTGGACAAGGACGTGGTAAAACTGGAACTCAATAGAATACTACTTAGCAATATAAAAAAATTCACTAACAATAGGGCTTCCCTGGTGGCGCAGTGGTTGGGAGTCCGCCTGCTGATGCAGGGGACACGGGTTTGTGCCCCGGTCCGGGAAGATCCCACATGCCACGGAACGGCTGGGCCCATGAGCCATGGCCGCTGAGCCTGTGCGTCCGGAGCCTGTGCTCCGCAACGGGAGAGGCCACAACAGTGAGAGGCCTGCGTACCGCAAAAAAAAAAAAAAAAATTCACTAACAATAGACACAAGAACGAACCACGGAATAATTCTGCTGATTGAAAGAAGTCAGACCAAAAAAAGAGTACATATTATATGAAATTCCAGTTATATAAAACTCTAGAGAATATAAAGTACTGCCTCAACTCTGACTGAAAGCAGATCAGTGGTTGCCTGGGGTAAGGGGGGAGATAGGTGGAGAATACAAAGGGACACACAGGGACACAAAGAAACTCTCAGGGGTGATGGGTACATTCATTATCTTGATTGTGGTGACGGTTTTGAAACAGGAGGGAAGGGGGGCAGGGCACAACTTTTAAAAGAACGACATAGCCATAGGACATGACAAAAACTGGTTATGTTAGGGGAACCACTGACCAAAACGGCCCACCCTGGCCAGGCAAGATAGTAACCACTTGTATGAGTTATCTTACAATAGGAGGTCCTGGTAAGGAATGAAGAACTAACAGGTTACCACCAATTGGAAGAATTTGGGAAAGATCAAAAGGAGAGAGGAGATGCCAGTCCATATGTCCTACCAGCCTCCCAGAATCCTTCTCGCTGGAATCATCTTCGCTGAGTGATGCACGCACCACCAGGAAGGACCCTGAGTCAGAATGATTGGCCAGAGATAACCCATAAACTAACCCCATTACCATAAAACCCGAGACTGGGAGCCACGTGGCTGTGGCTGTGAGGACCCCGCTACTCTCCGCCCGGGCCCCCTTCCCAATAAAGTCTCTTGCTTTGTCAGCACGTGTGTCCTGTCCCCTTGGACAATTCATTTCCAAGTGTTAGACAAGAGCCCACTCTTGGGCCCTGGAAGGGGGTACCCCTTCCTGCAACAGTTAGAACCAACTAGGTCCAAGATGGCAGAAGATTCAACTTCCAGTGGACCTTGAAGCCTCATTATACGCTCACTGTAATACATTAGCATCTAAATGACACACCCACCAGCACCATGACAGTTCTGAGGCCAAAGAGTGGGCAG
This sequence comes from Mesoplodon mirus, assembly GCF_964341445.2. Lineage (NCBI taxonomy): Eukaryota > Metazoa > Chordata > Mammalia > Artiodactyla > Ziphiidae > Mesoplodon > Mesoplodon mirus. The sequence continues at coordinate 38,405,830 of NC_138991.1, forward strand.
TAGCCCAGTTCCTTGAAATCCCTGCCCCTTCCCTGAAATAGTTGGGATAATCCTCCCACTCATTAGCCTATGAAATTACCCAGCCCATAAACACTAACCATGCCATGTTTCAGGGCCTCTCACCTTCTGACATGGCGCACGCGCTGTCTGTGGAGTGTGTTTCTCTCTAAATAAATCCACTTCTTACCTATCACTTTGTCTCTCACTGAATTCTTTCTGCGATGAGACATAAAGAACCTGAGCTTCATTAAGTCCTGAGACCAGGTGTGTGATCTCAATTAAAAGACCATGGGTTCAAGTCCCAATCTGGGTTTAGGCTGGGTTCAAGTCCTGGTGCATGGGTTCAAGTCCCCATCTGAGTTATATGGTTTCAGTTTCACAGGTATATTCATAAATAAAAATTTATAAAATTGTGTATTTTTAACATCAGCAGTTGCTTATATGTCAATTAAACCTAAATAAAGGTAATCAAAATAAATTTAAAAAAATTTGAAAGTGGAAAAAGTAATGGTCAGAGAGTGCAGGGAAGGACCAGGAGATGCTGAATGATAAAAATCAAAGGAAAGATAGTATCTCAGAGGAGAGAGTGGTCAGAAGCTGTAATGCTGACAAGAGACTCTGTCAGAAGAGGAAAGATAATACCCTCATGTATAAAATGACGCTAGTAAGGACAGATCTCTAACAGGGCTGTTTTGAAGATTAATTTTACCTCTATCTAAAATGCAATGGTTGTAATATGCAATCAATAATTTTAGTCATTAGTATTAATGAGACATCCGGGTTAATGCTATAGCAGTTAAGAGCATAAAATAATTTACAACTGAGAAGATGGTAGAAATCAAGGCTGGCTTCCTGGAGGAGGTGTTACTTGATCAAAGGCATAAAGAATGCAGTGTACTATTATTTAAATTTTTATGTCTCTGTAACCTGTTTGCACACGGTCTGTAGCATATTCAGTGTGTTCTGTTCTTATATCTTCCCTCACCAGGTCAGCCCCAGCTCCAAACATAGTGTTAAACAGTTTTAAACCTTCAATAAATGCCAGAGTCACAAAGTCATGGAATTTTAGATTTCTAAGAGACGTCAGAGTCTTGCTAGTTTAACTTCCTTATTTTACAAGCAATTGAATTGTATTTTAAAGCAACCAAGCAAAAAGGAAAGACACTGAGGTAGGCAGGTTTTCTGACTTCATGGTGGCCTCAGGCAAACCTCTTAACCTTTGTGGGCTTTGGGTGTTTCATATGTAAAACAAGGGCAAACTTACTGCCAGAGGACAGTGGGCTAAACCTGGTATCTCCCTCCCTCCAGCAAGGTGACAGCATGAATTCTTATATCTTTCTCCTTTTGAAGTTTGAAAAACATTGGAGGTTCAGGCAGTTGTTTAATCTTATAAGTGGTAAAAAAAAAAAAAAAAAAAAAAAAGAATCTACCAGAGAAGGTGCACAGACTTGGGAAAACCATGCTGGAAATTCTAGAGTCTCAATTTCAAAGCCAGCTCCTGCATGTGAATTTGGGATGATCTTGAGTATGTCAAAGCATGTTGAACCAATTCCCTTCTTAACTGGATGTACTCACAAGGACGTCCTAAGACATCAAAGGATGAGCCTCAGTGAGCCTCCTGTCCTCACCACCACAAAGAAAACTACAAGCTCAGAAATGTATCAAAGATGCACTTGTCGCATCTCTCACTATGCACTAAATATTACACTTGATTCTCACCAGCTATTCGTAGTAGGTACTTGCTAAAAAGTCACAGCAAGTGCTGAATTAGCAAATACTGAATCACTGCCCCTAGCATACATATAGAATTAAGTTCCTGGAAGCCTCTGGTCACACATCCATTAACTGATCAATACAGAAACTTGTTTTATATGTGTTTATGTTTAAAGACACTTTAGTTAATATATACTGTTGATTCATTACCATAGAACAGCACAATAACTCATGCCTGAACCTAGTTTATCTAACACATCACAGCCTTCTTGCACATAGGAACACTAGATAGCATTTCAACACTTGTTGGGGGCCATTTTAAATAGCAAAATCACCAATAGAAAAAGCACACACACACACACATACACACACACACAAACACACGGCATTAAACAGACCATGGAAAGGATACTTGTTCACGGCTTGAGAGCTGCAACAAGAAAGCAGATTGCCTCTTGTTCAGCCTCAGCTGGGAAAGTGTATGTTGGCAACACAAATTTTTCGCCACTCTTCTTATGGCTGTGAATGGCTGCAAAAGTACTATGAATATTTATCGATTTGGGGTTACAAATGAATTTCAGTGAGCCAGTGGGTGAATCTGTAAATACAGAATCCATGAATAATGAGGGTTAACCATCCCTTGGTACTCAGCAGCATCCCTCCCTTCTAAGCTCTCCCTGTATGGCCACTGCTAGGATCCAGAAAACTACATTTTACAGGCTCCCTTGTCATTTGGATTCTTATTTAGGTTCTGCCAATGACAGGAACTCACATCATATGTGGCAGGTGTGAGAGAAGCAGAAACAATTATAAGCCTTGGACAGAGGTGGGCAGGTGCACAGATTTCAGCAGAAGGTGGTGTGATGTTTCATGGTTTTTTCCAAGCTTTCTCCTGTGTATCACCTGCTTCGTTGGGTGGCTGTTTCTTGCAACCGCCTGATTTCCTGGGATCATTGCTGATTTCCCCTGGTGTTGGCATCCCCAGCTTTGCCAAAGTTCCATTCAGCACCTATGATGCTGTGATTTATGATAGGAAATATATACTTGTTTTGTCCCGATTTATGAAACACTGTGCCTAAAACCCTTAAAACTTCCTAAATAACAAGAGCAGTAGGAGCATCTTTTGCTCTAATAAGTGACTCTGGGTGGGCGCCTGGTTGGGCTCCTGGGTGGCTCCTGGGTGGCTCCTGGTTGGCTCTTGGATGGGGGCTGGTGACCAGAAAGACCAAGCCACAATTAGAAGCTTGGAATTTTCAGCCTCAGCCCTCATTCTCCAAAGAGGTTAAAGGGGCTGGAAATGGAGTTAATCATTGGCCTTGCCTGTAGGAGGAAGCCTCCACAAAATCCCAATAGTATGGGGTTCAGAGAGTTTCTGGGTTGGTGAAGACATCTCTGTTCCAGGAGGGTGATGCACCCCAACTCCATGGGGACAGAAGCTCCTGCATTTGGGACTTTCCCAGACCTCATCCTATGTATCTCTCCATCTTGCTGTTCATCTGTATCCTTTATCATATCCTTTAATAAAATGATAAATGTAAGTAACTGTTTTCATGAGTTCTGTGAACTGCTCTAGCCAATTAATTGAACATGAAGAGAGAGTCATGGGAACATGCAATTTAGAGCCCCATCAGTCAGAGGCACAAATGACAACCTGGATTTGCAATTGACATTTTGAAGGAGGGGGCGGTCGGGGGAGTGTTGTAGGACTAAGCCTTAACCTGTGGGATGTGACTCTGCCTTAACCTGTGGGATCTGACTATATCTCCAGGTCGATAGCGTCAGAATTGAGTTAAACTGTTGCATACCAAGCTGATGTCACAGAGAATTGCTTGGTGGGGGAAGACCCCCGCACATCTGGTATCAGAATTGCTGTGAGTCTGATGGTAGCATGGGAGTAAAGAAGAGACCCAGGAGGAAAGACTGAGGTTTTTCTTATTCAGCACCCAATTCCCTGGGTTAAATCCCTTTCTGATAACAACATCTAGAGTGGTTGCTGTGTCTCTGACTAAAATCACAACAGCAAATCTGTATCTAACCATATCACTTAGAGAGACTGAAACTTAACGAATTTATTTCAAACTCATACATTTGGAAGATAAATGGCCTCATCTAACGAGCAAATTGCCCTCTCCACATCCTAACTTGCACCATGTCCACGTCCAAGTTCTGGAAAGGATATCAGATGATTTGTGTTATCACATATTCAGATAGAACTAACATTTATAGGTTACTGGTGAAGTCCCAGGCATGATGCTAAGTACTGTAGAAAAGTGATATGATTAGATCCTTACCATGACCTAGTGGGGAAGGCAATATTAGCTTTTACAAAATGAGTATCATAGACGTTTAATTCCTAGACCAGGGTCATGAAAATAGTAAAGGGCGGAACAGTGATTCAATACAAATTTTCCCACAATGGCCCTGTTGCTGCTTCCCCTAGCTGAATCCTTCCAGATGATTCCATATCCCCTCTTTCCCTCCCACCACCTCAATCTCTCATTCGCCTTTAATAATTTAGGGGGAGACAAAGTCAGGTTTTGATCCTAGGAAAGAATAATTTGTGTATGTTACATTTTGTTTGAAGCTAATAATTAATGACAGAGGACCCATTTTCTCCATCACTGATGCGGTCATGAAATCAAGACATCCTTGAGACAACAACCCTGCCTGTACATCCACCTAAATTAGTCAGAAAATGACTGCTCCTTTTTCAGATTTGCAAAGTGCATGTGGGTATGGAGAATCTCTCCCCTGGATAAACCTTTACAAGGTCCATAATTTGGATCACTTCTCTGCTGACTCTCAAGTCTCACCAGGCTGTGAAGTCTACCACTACACAGAACTTAGTGTATTCATCACTTCATTTGAGCCTTAACAGTCCGAACAACGTTATGAGCTGTATGCCACATATTCATTTATTAAACATTTATGAGCACCTACTATGGGACGGGCATGATGCCTGTAACTAGAAGTGTCCTTGGAGTTGGGGAAAAGACCTTTTTCATGGACAGGCATGAACACCACTTTTATGCCATGTGATCTGCCCCTTTATGGGGCAGATGGTGAATAATGCCTTGAGTTCTTCTCTTCTGAGAACGAATGAGAAGGCTATTGTTATGGACTGAATGTTTGTGGCCCTTGAAAATTCACATGCTGAAGTCCTAACCCCCAGTGTGGTTGTCTTTGGAGATGGGGCCTCTGAAGTAATTAAGATTAAATGGGGTCATAAGGATGGGGCCCTGATTAGATTGGATTTGTGACCTGCTCCCTGACAGGGTGAGAGCATGGAGGACACTTTCTATTCTTCTTCCATGGCAACCCCAGCCTTGGGTTTCTGGGGAAAGTCAACTCAGAGTCCATAGGGCATTCATACAGGAGAAAGTCGCTAGAATGCCTGAGACAGGAAAGAGTCTAGGTAACCTTTATTAACTGCCTTAGCTTAGTGGATAGTTGAGCTAATCTGGATGGTGGGGAAATGACTGTAGCCTCCTTCCTAGTATCTGGTGTTCCTGTACCTTCAGCTCTGCCCAGGCAACACCTGGACATTCTGCAGGATATGCTGGCTGATGGCTCCCAGTTCTCCTTACCTACTGACTCCCCTAAAAAACAGCAACAAGGCCCCTATATTTGTCAAAAGGCTCAGTTACAAAAATGTCTCTTCTTCTCCACCCTCTACTTCGTCTCTCTTGCCTTGAATCGAGAGTTACGTCTGGATCTGCAGCAGCCATCTTGAGATTGTGAGGAAGAGGCTCAGTGAAAGCAGAAATATCGTCCTAAACATCACAGAGCCTATTAACTAATGCCAGGAAACCCTTATTTTTTTTAAGGCGCTTCTGTTCAGTTTTCTGTTACTTGAAGCAGGAGACAGTCCTAACTGACAAATAGCTCCGGCTCTAGCACCTGCCAGTAACTGGTCAATAGCAGTGCTCAAAAATGCATGAATAATTAGATGGGTGCCGGAATGAATAAATCAATCGTTATACCCCCTGCAGCACTTAGCTCAGAGCCTGACAACTAATAGGCACATGATAAATATTTGTTGAATTAAATTGCAGACCCAAAGTCATCATTTAGCATGTTGAGGAGAGGGGCCCGAAAGACTTCTCTGAAAAACCTAACTTCCCTTTTGAAGAACACAACAAAACTGCCAGATCTCTGAGTTGAAAGAAATGAGAAATTGAGAACATCTAGTACCCAAAAGCGATGCTCCAATTTAGAAAGCCTAAAATAATACCACTCACTCATCACACTTGTCTCCTGGCAAAGTACAAATTAGTGGCTTGGAAAATTCCTCCAAGCTCAAGGGTAACACAGACATTAGCCTAAATAGGAAAAGCCCTCATGACCTGCTAGGCCTGCTTCCCAGGGAGAGTTTACTCAGGCTCAACACAGTCCAGAAAATCACAAGGCAACTGATTTGAAACAATTGCTGCGGAAAGTCAGGTAAGAAAGAAATGGTAGGCAGCAGAGCGCCACCCCAGTGCAGACAGAGGCAGCCCCCCAGCTGCCAGCACAGAGCATGAAGGCTGTGTGTCCCCAAACGAGGCTGGCATTGCCTTGTCACCTCGCCTGTGTCATCCCCATCCCCCCTTCAACAGCAGAGACTCAGCCCACCAAGCCCTTCTCAGAGACAGCTATGCAGATGGCCTGGCCTGGCCTCCAGGGAGCATTATTTCTCATCCACTTTGTCCCCCAGCGAGAAACGGGGGTGGGACCAACACCAGGCAGATTACTGAGCATGAATTATTAATACTTATTAGCATATAAAAATGCTCTCGGTGACAAGCACTGACGAAATATTGCTCACGGCAACTCAGCCCACGTGGAGTCAGCGAGACTCGCAGGCCTGGAAACTAAGCATATGTTCAAATAGAACAGCAACGATGACGAAGTGGCCGCTCTACCCCTGACTCGGCATTCGTAATGCAGGACAGGGGCAGCAGAGTCCAACCGTGTCCGCGCAAGCGTTCGAGTCGGACAGGATTCTGATGTCAGCTAAAACGTGTGTTAACTACTCAGTTTTCTCATCGATAAAATAGGTTTACTACTATTTCAGCCCCAAAGCTAGGTGTGGCTATTAAATACAATAATGTAGATAAAATGCATGGCAGAGTGTGTGACTACTTGCGTGAATGATAAATATGCATGCATGTGCACAACCGTTTTTACTCAGACACTGTTCTTTACAATACTCCACAGAAGAGAAAGCCAAGGCTGGAGGGGAAATATGCAAGGGACAGAGCTAGCCAACTGCCAGAGCAGCAGCTGGAGCCAAGGTTCTCTGACATCCCAGCCTGTGTTCCCTCTCCAGGCCCCTCTCAAGAAGCTGGGACTCAGCAGACAGCCACACAGGGACAATGTCGTAGAGACACAGCGATGCTGCTCTTGGAAGCCACAGAAAGCCTCTTTCCAGTTCCTTCCACTCTCTCTTTCCTTGTCCCCAGCTTTAGTTCTGCGTGACACCTGAGCACAAGGATCACCCAGCCCTTCTGGGGGTTCTCAGGGCTAAGGAGGGGGCTGAGTCAGATCAAGAGGAAATTAAAAAGGGCCTCAGGGGTTGCAGACCCAAGCTTCATTAAGACCTAATGACACCCCGCCAGGAGGCGGAGCACCGGTGCTATGAGCTTTCTTCTCTTTCCTTTGTGGTGGCCTTTTATAGGATTTCATGTCTGGAAAGAAGACAGTGAATGTAACCAGAAACAGAGGCTGGGCCGGCAGCCTGGGAAAATTACAGCCATCCCTTCCCAACCCCAAAACAGGCAGCGTGCTCTCATGTGTGTCAGGATGGTCCTTAAAAAGAGAGAGTGCAGGTCACGGGGGCAAAGGTCACCCCTGAGACACATGTGAGGGGTTACCATGTCGGATAATATGTGATTATCAAACAGTGGGATCAGCAGCTTAGGCTGTGGACAGGGAGACGAAGTGGGAAAAGGGAGAGGCGGGCGGCAGGACGGATCCTGCATTTACTATGCACCAACTCTCTAAGTAAATTCATGAGTAATGATCACTCCATCCCCACCCAGCCAGTAAAACCATCCCCATCAAAAGACCTTTGAACACCGTGAAGATCTTTAGACCAAGGAGTCCAGCACAGCAGAAATCTGTAGAGCCTGTGGCTGCTCAGTGTCCATTTCACCTTTGATATTGGCACATTGATGTCCTTCTGGGAAATTGCTCCTCTCCCACGAGACAGAGTCTGGAAGAGCCAAGAAGTAGAGATACGGCACCCAGGCAGGATTGATTAGACATTCTGCATCAGAATGTGGATCTTGAGCTGTGATGATGACCATGAAGATGACAATACTTACCTATTCCAGCAGGTGGAATGGTCCCTCTGGTGGGACCATCAGAATTCATGCTACCGGGCTTCCCTGGTGGCGCAGTGGTGGAGAGTCCGCCTGCCGATGCAGGGGACACGGGTTCGTGCCCCGGTCCGGGAAGATCCCACATGCCGCGGAGCGGCTGGGCCCATGAGCCATGGCCGCTGAGCCTGCGCATCCGGAGCCTGTGTTCCGCAACGGGAGAGGCCACAACAGTGAGAGGCCCGCGTACCGCAAAAAAAAAAAAAAATTCATGCTACCTAGACCCTTGAGATTCCTTGGTCCTTGTTCTTTTAAGCCTCATTCTTCAGCATTCCTGTCATTCCTCAGAGCTCTCCCTCCTCCAAATCATCATAAACAATGGCAAAAGCAGCTAATTACGTTATTGCCCATGATCACCTAGAATTCCTGTAGATCAATCAGTCTGCTGCTAATACAGACAACACAAAGCAAATGAAGAATTCCAGGAAAGCAGGTAAAGTGGTTACAATGACAGGGACTTGGAAGGAGCAAGACCAGGATACTGATGACAAGGCAGCTGGGGGAAGAATTATATGGGACAGAATATAGTTTTACACTTGGCCAGAGTATGAGAATATTTGTATCTGATGTAAATGCTCAGCAAAAGGCCCCCCGCTATTAAGGGTGCTTAATAATTAGATGGAGACATTGGCCCTTTCTTCAATATCAGTCACCCTCCTCTGCAAATACCCAATGAAAGGACCCCGTGAAAAAATGGCAACTATTATTGTAAAGATGCAGGCCAACAGCAGGCTCAGCAATATGGACTTCCTCTCACTAAGTCCCTTCTGTCACCAGCTGTCACTCTAGACTGACCAGTATGCTGACATCAGTAATCAACCTTGGACATGAAGGAGCACCGACAGGATAACATACCTGTAGGAGGGCATTCAGCTACCTGGTGGCAGGTTGCCTACGTGGAACGCCTCCTATAATAAAGGGCTGTGCAATTTATTCTGTTGGAGCAGCCCTTTTTTATGGATTTGATTTTGCTTCTGCTTCTTGGCCTACCAGGCCTCTCTGCTAGCATTGTCATCTGTCAAGTTACTGAATATGTTATTCACTGTCTCACACTACATTGCTTCTGACCAAAGAATGTTCTCCCCCAGCAGAGAAGAAAGGCAATGAGCTGATGCCCATGCAATTCACTCTCATCATGAATTCCATCACCCAGGAGCATCTGACTTTACAGATGTGTGGAAGGGATTACTGATGGCTCAATCACAGTGCCAGGTGGAAGACAAGACCTTCAAGGTTCTTTCTGAAAGTTGTGCAACAGGGTTCAGCATATGGTGCTCTGGCCTCCAGAGCTAGAACACATGATGAATCCCTTACCAAGGAAGAAAATGTGAGAGAAGCAATTCTCATGAAGATACCTAATGACCCATTTATAAATGTCTTACTTCCTGTACCCATGATTTTGACTCTTTTAGGAGAGAGAGTGGAATTGGGAGCTGAGACCTACACCTAGGTATTTCCCGCCAATCATTTATCTGGGACAAATGTGGTTACCCCATTGTCTGGGAAAACTGACTGAAGTACCAAGGAGGACTGGGCTGCTATTACACAATGGGGAGTAGGAAACAGATGGAACTCAGGGAATCCCTGGGACAGTCACACCACTCTGATCTGCAATAAAGGGTGATGGGACATGACAGCAACTCTGCTTGGGCAGGTCCACCAAGGGCTCAGGATGCAGATGCGGGTCATCCTAACCTGTCCAAGAGCCCTCCATTGGCTGTGGTGCTGGGAAATGCTGAGGGAAAGTGGAACAGGTACCGGAAGAGAGAAGCATTACAGACTGGTGGAACACCAGCTCTTGTCCCATAAGTAGTTCAAGCTTTCATTCATTCATTCAACAAATATTTACCGAATGCCTCCCATATACCAAGCACTGTCTGGGATAAGGGGCAAAGTAATAAATAAAACAAAATTCCCTTTCTTCATGGAGTTTTTGCAGATAATAAACCACATAAATAAGTAAAATATATATTACGGTAGAAGGTGGTAAGGAGCACAGGGGAAAATAAAGGCAGAGAAGGGAAACTGGGTGTTGGAAAAGCAGGGTTACGATCTTAAACCAAGAGGTCAGAGCAGACATCCCTGAGAAGGTGTCATTTGAATAAGGACATGAAGGAACAAGCCATGTGGCTATTTCCAAGTGGAAGGACTAGCCAGTGCGCACAGCACCTGGTGGGGATAAGCCAGCCCTGCTGGAAGAACAGTGCAGAGGCAGGCAGGCTGGAGCAGAGTGAGAGGGACAGGGTCACAGGCAGGAAGTCACAGATGCCAGATCACGGATACCCTCCAGGCATTTGGGGAGTTTGGTTTCTAGTGGAGACTGCTGGAAGCCCCTGGGGGTTAGGGCAGGATGGTGTCTACTGACATGACATCCTTTTCACAGGTTACCTGTGTCTGCTGTGTTGAGAATCGTGTATAGTGAGCAAGGGGAGGTGCAGGCAGGCACACTAGGATGCTATGCAGCAATCCTGGCAGGAGCGGGTGGTGTCTGCATCAGGGTTATAACCGGGTTATAACCGGGAAGGGGTTATAGTGGCTGGATTCTGGATGGAATTTGAAAGTAAAATCACTGAGACTTGCTGACAGATTTGATACAGCATAAGAAAGAGAGGATGTCAAGGATGCCCCTAAGGTTTCTGGTCTAAGCCACAGAGATGGGAAGTTTGCACAGGTTTTAGGGGAAGAGACCAGGAGCCCACTTTGGACCTGGACCAATAGATATACAAGTGGAAACAGAGACGGGTGGGTAGATATAAACAATGCCTGTGGTCAATAACAAATATGCCTTTTTGTATTTTGATTAATTTCCCTCTTCTTTCCTCTTCCTTTTGCCTCACACGCAGCGGAGGCTGGGTGGGTGGTAGTTAAATTAGCCATCTACTTCGTAGACTGCCGAAGATCCAGACGGGCTCACGCAGAAGTGGAGGCAAAGTAAATATCAAGCAGAGATTCTGAACGTGGAACTGGAGGCATGAGTGATAGGAGTTTAATTTGCTCTTTTTTGGTAAAGCGGTGGGAGTATTTTCAGTTGTACAGGAATATTGAATTGTTCAGTGGCGGTACTTCGAGAAATACATGTAAGAGAAGAAGTGTGGCTGTAGATAACGCATGGCAGTGGACAGTTATTAGTTTTTGGCTTTTCTGTACCCATCCCCCCTTCTTCCTGCTTCCTTCTGGGGTTACGGACCTCAGGTCTCCGGGGTAATGAGGATAATGATAGTGCCTGGGACCATATACCAGGTCTGCAACTTCCAGCTTTAGGCATTTCGCACCAGTCTCTCAACCTGCAACTGGAAAATGATTGTTGACACTTGGGTGAGACTCAGTCTGGAACCTATGGACCATGGTCCACGTGTGAAGCATTTGGTTGGCTTGCCTTTCCCTCTGGATCTGATTTACCCGTCGTTTCCCCAACGCACAGAACTCTCAGCCCTGAATCCACTCTAGTGGATATGGTCTTGTCCTTTTGTCCTAATTCCTATAAGGCTTTTCCAGCCAATCAACATAGAATGAATTCTTGACTGCTGTTCTTTATTGGAATTCATTCACTTTCTTGGAAGCGTTCCAAAATGTCAGGGTGAATGAAGATGAGGCGTCAAAAGTCTATGCCAGAAAAGTCAGGCTGGGCAGACAAATATCCTGACACCTGAGACATCTAGACTATCATGAAAGCAAAGCAAGCCCGAGGTGGGCATCAGAAGCCAAAGAATGACCGAAGGGCTCAGAGATCTGAGGAGAAGGAGTTAGCAGATGACCAGGACAGTGGGTTCATGGGAGGGTAATAAGAATACATGCCAGAGGCAGAAGCAGTTCTTGGCTGACCTTGTTGCTTTTTTCCACCCTGTCACATGGATAATCTGGATCCATTTAGGAGACACTGTAACACCTATTGTTTCCATCTGAGCGGCTTTCCTGAGTCTATGATTTCCACAGTCCTCCAACAGTAAGGATCATGCTGCCAGAAGCTTCAGAAGCTGCAACTCCCTGCTCAGAGATTTTAAAACCGCACCAAGACCACAATTAGCCATGGTCTTTGCAACACAGAGCTCTGGAATGTTGGCACCCACTGCTACGAGACCAGTTTCTCCCCGTCCCTGCGCTCTGCTGGCCGCAGCTCGCTGCCACCCTCAATGTCCCCTCCCTCACCACCTTGGAAATGAACCATCGCTGTCAATTTCCTGTCCAGAGTGACTTTCCGAGATGTGCTGGAGAGCATTTTATTGATGTTGGGAAAATGGAAAGCATCTCAATTTCTCTTGCACCAAGATTTTATTATTTCCTTTGAAGTGAATTTTCAAATACACCAGACTCATCTCTGCTCAAATGGAAGTATGAAAATGCACGTAAAAATCAAAAAGAAGAGCTTTCTTTGGCTGTCTCCCGTTTTGTAGCCTCCATGTCCTTGTTTGCCTGCCTTGCATTTGTTTATGGAAAGACTGCCTCTGTACATCCACCATCAATGGCCAAACAGAGCACCAAAATCCCAGGGAAAAATTATTCTGAGATATTTAAAGTCTTATTTCTCTCATCAATTTTAGCTATGTATCCTTCAGAGCCAGAAGTCATCCTAATAAAAGACTGCTGACTTTTTATGAACATTTTTCTATATGTTCTATGATAACATGTATTACATTTATAATCAAATAAAACAATAAGCTATTTTAATCACGTACCATAGGCCTCAGCTATGTGGAATGGGATAATAAAAATAAAATTATATTGGACTTGGAAGTGATATTTTAGGTCATCAAGAATCCTTCCATGAGGCTTCTCTGGTGGCGCAGTGGTTGAGAGTCAGCCTGCCGATGCAGGGGACGCGGGTTCATGCCCCGGTCCGGGAAGATCCCACATGCCGTGGAGCACCTGGTCCCGTGAGCCATGGCCGCTGGGCCTACGGGTCCAGAGCCCGTGCTCCGCAACAGGAGAGGCCACAACAGTGAGACGTCCGTGTACCACAAAAAAAAAAAAAAAAAAAAGAATCCTTCCATGGGAACTCCCTGGCGGTCCAGTGGTTAGGACTCCGCACTTCCACAGCAGGGGGCCTGGGTTCGATCCCTGGTTGGGAAACTGAGATCCTGCAAGCCGCAAGGCACAGCCCCCGACCCCAGAAAAAATAAATAAATAAAAATTTAAGAAAGGAATCCTTCTGGAACAACAGTGATAGATGAGTATCCTTTTGAGGGACACTCTAGTGGTTAGGGTCAGGAAAGTTCATTTGCCATTACTAGTTTTCTGGATCTAATTAGAAATGTCTCCATGACAGGGTCAGGCACAAAGATGTTTCCCTGCGTTGGTCTTCCCTAACCGCCACTGCCTGGTATGCTGAGGGGCCCACAGGGGAGCCAAAGAACCCCAGGTCTGATCGAGCCAGAATGCTGCCCAGCAGCGTTGGCTTCAGTGTCTAGTGGCACTTGTGACAAAAGAACCTTGATCTAGACCTCGGATGGGTGAGCCCTGACCCCCGTGTACCTGTCAGTTATAGCCCTTCCTATACACCTAGCCTGCGTCGCAGCAGCAGACTGGCCTCTGCTCGAATACTACTTTATTTGTTCAGTTACCCTGCCTCAGGCTCCAAGCTTTTTCTGGGCTTGGAGCCCTCCTTGGAATGCCAGCCTATCCATACCTACTTAGCTCTTGGAGTCTTTGCAGGGCTCAACCCTGGTCCATTCCTGGAAGCTTGCTGGATCTTGCAAGGATGGAGAGAACTCACCTAATCTGTACCAACTCCACTCTTCTCACTGAAGCTGGTACAGATGCTGCTGGTACAGGCATCTGCTCAACCACACCTGAGTCTACGATCACCTTTAAATACTGTGTCTCAGTGTCTGGGGCAGACCTCTGACACTGGCTCAGTCTTGGTGACTTCTGCCTACAGCTTAGTGGTCAGTCTTGGCTGGTCCTCCTCCCCACTGACCCCGAGTGGCCATCTGTTCCCAGTGTGCCTCACACACATATGGAGCTTTTCAGATACGTGCAGACAAAATTGGATCTGGCCTGGTCAGCCACGGTACAGTATTGACCCCAGGCCCTGGCATTCAATGTATCTCATGTTCCATGGATGTGCACAGAGGCAGCAGTCATTGAACGGCTGTGTGAAGGGCTGGCTCCTTTCTCAGCAATTCTAGACCTAATCTCCACCCAAGAAAAGATGCAGCCTTCACTGTGACTGGAACAGGAATTATTCACTCTCCAGCCGGGACATCAGAAACCCGCAATTGTTTGAGGCTTTTGACAGGGAAGGATAGTTCTTTCTAGCTCATTTGTTGCTATCGAACTCCTGACTCAAACCACCTGCAGTCATTTCTTGACAAGCCAGCATTTCAGGACAAAACTTTTACCATTCCCCGTATGCAGGATATACCATGAAATGGGATTCATGGAAATTCACAAGAAATGAAGCTATTCCTCAATTCAAGAACCAGAGTCCCTTGGCCCCCTAGTAGGTACCATCCAGCTTCAAGAAAAGTAATGAAAAGAAGGGCAGGGCAAAACTTGGAAACCCTTCGTCACTGGGAGATCCTCTAAATAATGCCTTCTCTTTAGATGAGACAGTTTAGATGGCCAAATGTGAGGACATTCCGAGGAGAGATTGTGTTCATTCCCCAAAGGAAAACTACAATGAAAGTAGTGGTGGAGTCCACATTTTTCACCGTCTCTGCAGCAAGCATATTTTATTAGAAAGGAACTGAAACTTGGCTGTCGGCTGAGTTAGTATACAGGCTTGGAAGCTCCGATTCACCAAGATGGGGCTGATGAGCCAGCCCTGTGGGATCAGGAGACCAGCAGAATATATTTCAGAGAAGCAGGGGCCAGTAAACATCACCGTCTCAGCTTCTTCTATGCCTACACACACATGCACCCACAATTAAAATTAGCTATTATCTAGTAAGTCAAATGCATTCAAAGTGAATGCTTTATATTATTATCATTTCTATCCTACCCAGTTTATCTGCCTCATCTTTGTGATAAATCTCAATCTTTATTTCTAATAGGTCCCCTTGAGTCTAATTCACAGTGGCTTGATTTAATACTTAGTGAAATGCCGGGTGAAATAATACGATGGAAAGCACCTACTCAAAACTCACCAGTGCTAAATATTGTCTCAAGCACAAAGATCCTAACTCCTGGGCCAGCGTTCTGCGCGTTCCATGATCTGACTCGACCAAGGTTTCCAACCACATCTTCCAAAACTTGTATTTTACATTTTAAGGCATCTGTTATTTTATTGGCCCACATACTTCTTATTTTCTTCTAGGAAATATGCTTCGTATTTTTTCCCTCCCACCATTGCTTCTCCCAAATGTTCCTTCCCAAGTCCAAATATGTGGTTTTTAGAAGTGACATTCATATTCTTACAAGTTCTGTGTTTTCACAAGATTCCCCTTCTCTGCCCACGGAAGTTGGTACAACCTGAACTGGGCACTTGCATGGGATTTTAGATCTTGAACCAGAGTCTGAGTCCTGGGAGTATGCTAATAGGAGAGCCCAGCACCATGGTTCCCACCAAAAGGAGAAAGACAGTGAAAGTGACAAGCTGAGCGATTCAGTGGTGAGAGTAAGTGCTGGTGATTTCAAGCCACTTGTCCCCTTTGTCGCTGTGACCAGCTATACCTCTGCCCATCCCACAATTTTATGAGCCTTACTATAAATTTCCATTTTAACCTACACTATGGAAAGTTGATTTTTCAGTCATTTGCAACCACGGTAATTCCAATGAACACATGTGGTGTGTGCTTTTCCACCCATTTGCCTGCCTTAGTAGTTGCTGCTTCCTCTCTAAGAATTCATTCTCTCATCTCTAACTCACAGAGTCCTATCTTTCTTTCAAGACTGAGTTTAAATGCCAAAGCCTTCATTGAAAATGGCAGCCCGTGTTCCCAGCTGAAGTCGTGATGCTCGCTTCTGCTCTATGGCACTCACTACTTCTTTATGGCAGTAATGATCTCTCTTATAATAAAGCTCTATATATGCATGTGTCGGATCTTGCCTCTTATCCTCCATTAATTGTTAAGTATCCTAAGGGCAGAGATGGAGTGATCATTGGTTTACTCTTCCCCTTAAGATCCAGCAGTGGACTGTGATGTGAGAAGAAATATTCTTTTAGCTTTTTCTTGAATTGTATCTCCATCTGATTCCTCCAAGTCATGGAAGCAGAGTTTTGGAAGTACTTAAGTTTCCCAATCAATCAAATTCCATCTGACAACACTGTGCTCTAAGCATTCAGATTTAGGCTCCTGGAATAGACTCTTTACCCATGGCAAGGCTGCTTGACATATAGCCCCTCTTTTTTTTTTTTTTTTTTTTTTTTTTTTTTGTGGTACGCGAGCCTCTCACTGTCGCGGCCTCTCCCACTGTGGAGCACAGGCTCCGGACGCGCAGGCCCAGCGGCCATGGCTCACAGACCCAGCCGCTCCGTGGCATGTAGGATCTTCCTGGACCGGGGCATGAACCTGTGTCCCCTGCATCGGCAGGCGGACTCTCAACCACTGCACCACCAGGGAAGCCCACAGCCCCTCTTTTAAATTCTTGCTCAAAACAAGTATGCAAGCACATCATTTCTGCAGAGCAGCATCACCCATGGGGAGGTCCCATCATTCTGAGCCACTATGAGGTTATGGAATGACATCGCTGGCGGGTCATCCAAATAGTACCCCTCGCTGAATTTGGGGCTGGGATCAGGAAACTAACAAGAACCCACAATCTATGGAAGTTGCTACCCTAAGAATCATCAAAATCATGCAGCCTGAAAGATCAATAGTCCAAATTAAAATTAAATGTATCCTATGCTTTTACTCATGTTGTTACTCTTGGGATGGCACCCATTCCAACCCTTCTTCCCTGACTATTGAAATCTTTCTTATCTTTCAGGGTGTTTCTCAAAACTCAAGTCTCCCTCAAGCACTCCCTCTGCCCCCACCACTGGGGGCATTTTCACCCTCTTCTCTTCCTCCTCAGTGCCCTCCTTCCCCCCTCTTGTAGCTCTTGTTGGTTAAGAGCATACATCCTTCTTTTCTTTATATTTGTACTGCCCCTGTCTGTCTTCCCAAACACTGTACTGGCTGAAGTTTGTTCTTTTGGTGTCCTATTTCCCAGCATGAAGCCTGGCACAGATTAGGTGCTCAGTCAATATTTATTGTAGGCATCATCCTCTAATTAGATGATGACAACAGGAAATATTTATCTTCTTGCATCTAGGTAGAACTGAACCTGATTAAGCAAGGCAGATAGGAGTCTGGGCAACTCCTCTGGCATTCCAACGGAGGAAAAATTCATAACTTATCTCAGCAAACACTTCTTACACCAGTGGAGTTTGTTCAGTGATGATAAATATGTTTGTACTGTCACTTCGTCTTCATCTGCTGTTTGCTCCTCTTTGCTGGACTGCAAAATCCTGGAGCAGATAGAAACTATTACCTTCCTTTACAACCTTCACTGTATCTAATGTAAGATAATGAGCAGAGTGGACAGGTAATAAATGATTAATTGATTGACTCAGTTAATAAACATTTCCTCAGCTTTCACTGACTGCCAAAGATATATGAACCAGGACGTTTCAGTCCAGTTGGAGATACTGTGTTTCATTACAGTTTGTTGTTTATGAATTTGAATCACAATGGAAACATTAATCAGGTCAATATGGGAACAAAGCAAGGGGTGATGAATTCTGCCCCAGGAAGTGCTTTCCAGAGGAAGGGATATTTGAGCTTCATTTTGCAAGTACGCTGGCCACCCAGAGGAGAAAAGACTTTAGGCTGATGGTCGTCTGTGAAAGTGTCACAATTTCATGCCTAAAAACAGCATGGCTGTGTTTGCCTGGCAAAACCAACCCATATAATGCCTTACATGCTACTGAATGGGTCTCGACTCCGAATATAGCATGACGGAGTGGAGATAGCCAGCTACAAAGCATCAGATGCTGGGTTCCGGGCCAGCAGTACAACTGCAAGGAAGTCTCATTCCCTCTCTGAGCCTTAGTTTCCTCATCTGTAAAACAGATATGACAACCCTAGTCAAATGAAAACTCAAGTATGAAACTCTGCGATAGTCCCCAGAGGAAGTTCTTTCTTTGCTCTGCTCTAGTGCAAATACTCTGCTGGTATTTAAGGTTTCTCAGGATCCACTGCTGCAGTCTCCCTTTATTCCTCTCCTTCAAAGACCTCATTGCTTTCATGCTGAAGGATAAACAGCAGCCCCACTGCTCACCCAAGGAGCAGTAGACAGAGCAATGGTGTGCAAGAAGCAGTTAAAATATAAAATAATAGCAAGGGGCTGAAACTGCCCCTGACTGCCCATTGCTGCTCTCATTTTTATAGTCCATTAAAACCTACAATCACTGTAATGTTTATGCATTATTGGGGAGATAAATTGCATCATTTTCATTTTGCAATTTAAATGTAATTACGATCTTACTAATGACTAAAACCTGAATTTGCTAGACTATCAGTTTTTCTAACCCTTGCCAAAATTATAGGTAATTACTTAAGGCTTACAATAATTATAAGTCCATCTCTTAAATAATTAATGTGCACTTTCATGGTACAAAACAGCTAGTAATCAAACGACCTCCGCTTACACTGCAAACCCATGCAATTAGTCCTATTGTGTAGGCCTGTGGAAATATACCCATTTGCAAGAGTCTCTTCAGTTGGCAAGCTGAAACAGAGTTGCTGTGTTTTATAGCATCAAATAAGGGAGAATTCCCCTGTTGCCACAGGGCTAGAAAAAGAAAGCGATCCACGAAAAGGTAAGAAATTCAATATTAATCTACACAATATGTACTATTGTAGCTGGTAGGAGTTGGGCTGAGGAGGGGGAGAAAAGTGTGGGATGCTATCAGGGCTGGACTCGGAGAAATGGGGAATGATCTAGTTTTCACAGAGGAACTAAGTCTGGGGGTTTGGGGGGGTTATCACCTGTCTTTTGGTCCCTCTCTTCTTCTTTAGGGGGCATGCTAATTCCATCACATAAATAAGGTGAGGTTTTTGCCTTGAGGAATAAACCCACTAATGTGTGTTACAAGATTGGCAAACAGAAAATTAGAACACGCTCTGACAAGTGTTAACGATTTTTCACAAAGTATTGGCAGATATGGGAGCTCTGAGCCAGGAACGCTGTTTCTCACTACAGTGAGTCCTCTACATACGAACGAGTTCCATTCCAAGAGAGCGTTCATAAGTCCAGTTTGTTCATAAGGCCAACAAAGTGACCCTAGGTACCCAACTAACATAATCGGCTATATAGTACTGTACTGTAACAGGTTTATAATACTTTTCACACAAATAATACATAAAAAACAAACACACAAAATAAAGAAAACATTTTTAATCTCACAGTACAGTACCTTGAAAAGTACAGTAGTACAGTACAACAGCTGGCATACAGGGGCACGTTCACATCTTTGAAAGTTTGCAACTTGATGGTTCATATGTAGGGGAGTTACTGTATTTATTATAGGACTCACAAAGAACTTTTAAAGGTTCCTGAGACTGGAGCGGGCCAGTAAGGAAAATTCCAGGGAACTATACACCCTCGTGCATCCATGTTTTCCCCAGGGTTAGGGTTCTTGGTAAGTTGGAGCAATGGTGAGCATCTCTTAGTCACAATGCCAAATGTTCTTGATTTGGGAAATACTGGGAAACGAGTTCCCAGATCCACCGCCTTCTCGATATTCTGTATTGGCTATTTGCCTCTTCAGCTCTTTCTAACCTCATCACACTCAGCTTCACTCCTGTCCCCTCCAAACGCTACAGAGCCCTTCGACGTTTCCCTCTTCACACCAAATTTAAGCTTATTTGAAGAATGTTGTTTTTATTAATTTTTTGTGTCTGTGTGGCTGGGCCATGGACCCAGATATGTGGTCAAACATTATGCTGGATGTTTCTGTGAAGGTGTGTTTGGATGAGATTAACACTTCCACTGCCATCACAATTGCCCTCCAACCCAAACCGCTAAAACTCCAGCCTATCTGGCCTTATAAAAGAATAACCCAGAACTTTGGGTCAGGAAGGGTCCACGTTCTTCACAAAGCCCATCTGTTCTGCTTTACCTTCTGCTCATCTGTCCTCTCAGCTCTTACCAACAGGCTGGGTGGAGTCCAGTCCATGGAAGACACACACTGTCGGGGCAGAAGTGACCTGGGTCATGGTGACCCATGACCTGTATGGGAAGGATACTCTTCCTGAACCATTTGCTATTCATATTCTCCCCTGGAATAAGATCAACCTTCAAAAGGGGCGGGGAGGCAGCTGTCCAGTGAGGTGAGATTGCAGAGCCTGGCTGAAGTCTTCTCTTCCACCTTTATGACAAAAGTTTTAAAGATTTTTTTTGATGTGGACCATTTTTTTAAAGTCTTTACTGAATTTGTTACAATATTGCTTCTGCTTTGTTTCGGTTTTTTGGCTGCAAGGCATGTGGGATCTTAGCTCCCCAACCAGGGATCGAACCCGCACCCCCTGCATTGGAAGGTGAAGTTTTAACCACTGGACCGCCAGGGAAGTCCCCAAAAGAGTTGTAAAACTAGTTATTAAGGGACACCCCTTCTACAGGCCAGCGTCGGGGAAAGGCATCTATGAAGACACATCTACCCTTTCCACTTTTTAGAATTTTCTGTCTTTCGATCTGTGAGGTAAGTAGTGTCACATGGGCTGGGGTAGGTGGTAGTGGGGGTATTAGTCCCCCTTCCTTTGGATTTCTGTTTGAATTTGTTTTTTGTTTTTGTTTTTATGTCCTTGTACTTATCTGATCCAGGAGTAGAGCATGACAAGAGAGGGCAGCTGGGAAGGAGGGACCGTCCTCTCTGTTTCTTATTATCCCCTCAGCGCATCCTCCAATGACAAGGAAGGCATCTGTGCAGAAAGCGAAAGCTGGTCTAGAGCAGGCAGAGTCCATCCATACGAGTCCCCTTTTCAGGCACTGGAACTTGACTGTGGCCTGACATTTCAGAGGACGCTATGCATAGCTTACATTTAAAAAGTAAGACCAGAAAATCTCCTTCTTGGGATGCCTAAGCAGAGAGGCAATTGTTCCATCTGGAAGCAAAGAAAGTGAAATCTAGGATCCTGGATACATGACAGACTATGGGCACCCATATGCGGGGACTCCGCACCCCTGTGTCCCCTTCCTCACTTGGTGACTGTATAGGGTTCTTGATGGGATGCAGCGTGATATAGGAGACCCTATCACTTCTGCAGAAAAAAAAAATCACTGATATTCAGGGAGTTAAGAGATTAAATTCCAATGTAAGCACTCAGTGCTGTGTCCTCCTAGGAAAGTCATTTTCTCTCTCTGGCTTCACTTTTGCTAACTTAGGAGTTAAAGCCTCCAGTCCTGGCAGATTTTGATTCTAAGGTCTGGCTCTGCACACCAGGACCTCCCATAAATGGTGAGAGATTTATGTTTCTTAACTATAATCAGCAGCTTAGTAAAAAAAAAAAAAACCCGCAGCTTTTGCAGCAGGGAGATGTTATACGCTCTGCCATGGGTGGGATGTTGGCATGGAGGATTGCCTGACATCTGTGGTTTCTGGAGAAGCCATCCAATACCACCTCAAAATCCCCCAAAGCGCCTCTGGCTGCATCCCCGAGCTCTTCTGCACAAATAGAGCACCGTTGCCAGTTGTTCTCAAACGAACGCTTGATAGATTCCATCTCTTCGGACAATAGGGCTCTGCACTGGCCCCACTGAAGTTTAGGAATCCGTGGGAAGAAACCTTACCTGTGCTGTCAGCTTCACACCTCATCACCCTCGAGCAAAGGGCCTGACTCAAAGGACAGCACAGACTCTGTTGCCAAGTATGGCAGGAAATTGTCCTCCAAGGCATGAATTTCTCATCACTTGGCATCTCACTCTGCAGTGGTACTCAACCCCCTTGAATCCACGATGTGATGGCATATCAAGACCCAAGGAGCACCTCCCTCTCAACTAGAGGGGTGAAAATCACATCCCTGGTGGCTCCAGCCCCACCCAAACTCATACCAAAGACTTGAAAACCACTACCTTGGCATACGTCATCTTTGAGCCAACAGGAGCCTGGCTGAGAGCAGGCGGGTGGAATGTGGAGGCAGATGGTGGATCCCCCAGCTGCAGGAGGCCTTTCGTGTGCTCACTGCATTCTTACACCCCAATTTCTTCCCTGGATGATTACTCCATTTTCTCACAACCAGAGTGTCACTCAACTGTGGGCAAAGCTACAGAATTTTATATGATGGAGAGAAAGTATGACAAAGAACAGCAACCTTTGGAATCTGATGCATTTGGTTCAATTCCAGCTACAGTATTCTCAGCTCTAAGGTGTTGGGCAAATTACTAGGTATTTCTTGGTCTCGGTTTCTCAGTATGAGAGATTGGGATGATAATTTTCTGGAGCAGTTGTTATAAGCATCCGTAATGGTTCTTAAAAGGTGCACATAGTAGGTACTTAATGCATGAGAGGTGTAATAATCGTTACGTCTAAGTCCAGGCATTTCAGGGACTATTTTTAAGTCCTACCGCTTACCCATCAAACAGGGCTTTCATGCCCCCTCGCGGTACCTGTCAAGGTTTTACCATTGCCTTCCACGTACTGTTTTTTGTTCTCTAACCAACACTTCAGTTGATTTAGTCCGGTTGCATCTCAACTCCAGGTTCACCTTCAGACACTACCTGTGAACTCTCCCCTGACCCTACTCTGGAACCTGCAGGCCAGATGCTCTCACCCACCCAGGCTTGGGTCCCAGACCCTAGTCCATGGAGAAGCAGGTACCCAGTCTGGGTCCATCCTTCTGGAAGGGTTGGTGGCGGTTCCCCACTGGGATGAGCCCAGACCTGAACTTCAATGCTCTGCTTGGATCCAGACATCACACCTCTTACCAGGCCTTCTCCCCAGGAGGCCTGAGCCTATTGCATGTATGCCCAGCTGTGTCTACTGGCCCGAACCAGAAACCACCTCTTGCCTGACAGCACCCCAAGTACATGCAAGGTCAGAAGGACTCTGTCTCAAGGGCCTACAGCAGAACTGATATCACTATGAACACTGTTTGCGGCAAGCCTGAGCTGACCCCAGCTCTTCAAGCATTTATGTGGACTGTTGGTCCCCCAGATTTGGCCGGATCTTTCTCCCTCCTCTTCAAACCCAGACTGCTGAAGTTGTATCCACTACTTGCAAGCCCAGCAGAAATATGGCATCCCTAGGCTGTGTCACTTTCCCAGCATAGCAGCCCAAGAGGGAACCATGATTCCTTACCAAGGGGAGACCAATTTTAAACCTCCATCGGGTGCAGCATGAAGGATCACCTCTATTTTATCAAACAAGACATAGTGGACCAATTGAGGAACTCTCATAGAATGATCACTATTCTTTATGTAAAGGGATAAAGTTATTTTCATGCGTATGGCTGGACAACGTCTCTTCCGTTCTCTGGGTCTGTTACAAAAATTGTACTCCAAGTCACAATAGTGTCTGGGAAATCCTTGAGTGGGTCTTCAAGAATAAGGAAATGGGCTTCCCTGGTGGCGCAGTGGTTGAGAGTCCGCCTGTCGATGCAGGGGACACAGGTTCATGCCCTGGTCCGGGAAGATCCCACATGCCACGGAGCGGCTAGGCCCTCCGTGAGGGCCTGCGCATCCGGAGCTTGTGCTCTGCAACGGGAGAGGCCACAGCAGTGAGAGGCCCGCGTACCGCAAAAAAAAAAAAAAAAAAAAAAGAATAAGGAAATGATTCTAGGGACATTTAACTCCAGAGTCTCTGCAAGTGAACCAATCACTTTAAACAGTATCTTTGGTTATAACAAAAGTAAAGGAATAGCTTCTTCTTTCTCCCAGCCTCCTTGTCCTTCACATGGCTGGAGTACAAAGAAAATGCAAACCCTTTTTACTCTCAATTGAAGGTAATGGGATACTAATGATAATTTAGGGAATATCTTTTTAAAAGAAATGGATTTCTTTCATTGAAGAAATGGTCTTTTTCTGGCCGCATTTGGTTGTTTCTCTACTGTAGCCCACTGCCCCAGGCTAACAGACCTTTTTGCTAGGATCCTCCTTTGTATCACTGTAGTGACCTCAATGGAGTCAAGCCTCTGCAGCTTCAGTTTCCCTCTCAGATGGATCAAAAAGCAGCCCTCCTTCCACTGTGTCATCATGGGCCTATGATGGTCACCATGGTGGGCTCCCCAGGGATGTTGGCTGGCAAGAGCAGGTGTAGAGTCTCCCAGAGCTGCTAGAAAATCAAGCTGTATATATACAGCTTCTATATAGTAGAACCTATACTGAGTTCCGTTCTGATTCTGCTGCCGTACCCAACCCATTTCCAGAGCACCTCTCCCCTTCTCCCTCTTCCCTTCTCCAGCACCAGAGCTCCCCTATTCCTGCCTACGGCCCAGTAGATAGTTCTTCATCCAGCGAAATCAAGCCTTCCTTCGTGGATGTGCGACGATGGTTAGATTGGCTTGGATTTGCAAGCCAAGCCATTGAGTCCCATTTCTGAACATGGCCAACAAGCCCTAATGTCTTTCAAAGACAAAACACAGCAACTTCCAGCCCACTTTGCATTCCCACATTAAGGAGTAGAATGGGGGAAAATGGAGGATCAATTATGGAATCCCTCTTCACTGTGCTCCCTGCTGTGTGGCATGTGCTGTGTACTGAGGGTCGAGGGTCGGGGTAGGGTGTCATTAACACGTGCTGAGTGTCCATCATGCAGCCAAGCAACTCCTGGAGTATCCTCTTTAGTAGCAAAGAAAGTCATTTTTTTCAGAGTTGGGTTTTCAGGGTAGTGTTAGATGGAAAAAAAAAATAGCAGAAGGGCCAGCTGTTGGCGAGATAGGGGGAGAGCTGTGACAGCAGATCTGCAGACCTCACCCAACTTCATCCAGGACAAGGGTGTCACATTCGACTGCATTTAATTAAACTTAACTCTACATTCCATTTCAAAATTGTGACATTTAAAATTTTACACCAATGTAAAACATTTTCATTTTGTCATAAAAAAGTGTCAGCCTTTACAAGAAATAGAAACATCCCCCCCACTGCCAACACCCCGTCAAAGAGCTCTGTCACTGTCCCTTTAATTAGACGCTCATTAATAAATCTATCTTGTTCTCAAATCCCCACGCACTACGCACTTGGTGAAGTGGTTCATTAGCACAGGAAGAGGCGATTTAGATTTCCTCTGATAACAGCATCTGTCACTAAGCAAATTAAGGCAGGATGTGCAAATGTATCTTAAGCCGGACATGCTCCTGTGGGGTGGGCTGAGGGGGAGGCTCACGGCAGAAAAGACTATCTTTAAAACTACAGTCTTGCTTCCTCAGTGTACGGGGCCATCAAGTATCTTGCCTTGTTTTCCCTGTGAAGACATTTTTATTGATTAGAACATCCATGTGGATACAGGGCTTGTCAAATCTTGTCACTATTCCTAAAAGCAATAGAGAGTCATGAGCAATGGACTCTCTGAAATCCATGCATTTGTTTATTTATACAATTAATATTGATGGAGCTCCTGTTCCAGACCTCGGGGAGGCAGAAGAAGAAGAAAGACACAGGGAAGGCATTCTGAATTCTGTGTCCGTCAACATGAAGGCAGCTGGGACCATATACATGCCCACCTCTGAATGCCACCACAGCCAACCCACCATACATTCATTCATTCATTCATTCACTCATTCCCTCATTCATTGAGCAAGTGCCAGGACCATTGTGGATGCTAGAGGTACAGCCGTGAACAAACCAATGTCCCGGGCCTCAGGTAGCTTACATTCTAGGGGATGGGGGAGACCAGCTACACACTGTAAGTTAGCAAAGACAAGAAAGCAGGGTAATGAGATGGAGAGAGAGAGGTGTGGAGCTCTGCAGGTGCTGATCTCTTTAGGGTGATCAGGAAAGGTCTGAGAAAGCCACCTTTGAGCAGAGGCCATAATCAGCTGGAGGACTGAACCACAAGATCTGAGAGCCATGCAAAGATCTGCAGAAAGATTCTCATATCTTGAGGGAAGAAGCAGAGCAAAGGCAGCCTGGCTTTAGGGACTGTCTTTAACCACCAACCCCTCCATACCCTCCTGCCCTAGCCATTTGTGTGTATGAACTTTGAGGGCATTAAGCTAAGTGAAATGAGTCAGACAGGGAAAGACAAATACCATATGATCTCACTTACATGTGGAATCTAAAAGAAAAAAAAAAAAACCTCATAGATACAGAATTAGTCATGAGTGGCAATAGATTGGTGGTTGTCAGAGGTGAGAGCTGGCAGGTGGGCCAGATGGACGAAGGAGGTCAAAAGGTACAAAATTCTGATTATAAAATAAGTAAATCATGGGGATGTAATGTACAGCATGGTGACTATATTTAATAATACTATATTTTATATTTGAAAGTTGTTAAGAGAATAAATCTTAAAAGATCTTAAAAGTCCTCATCACAAGAAAAAAAATGTGTAACCATGTATGGTGATGGGTGTTAACTAGATCATTGTGCTGATTATTTCATAATATTTACGAATATCGAGTCATTAGTTGTACACCTGAACCTAATACAATGTTATCTGTCAATTACACCTCAGTGAAAAATATAAGTGATGCCAACTGACAACATGGCAGTGTTATTCCCATGACCCCCTGGGCAGCTTCCAGGAAAGCAAAGTCTTTGGGTTCTGGCGGGAGCGTGGTTGCAAAGCTGAAACTTAAAGAACCCAGGAGCCACGCTGAGGTTGGAGGAGAACCAGGAGAGCGCAGTAACCTAGAATTCCTGTGAAGACAGTCATTCCAGACAGAAGGGGTGAGTAATTGTGCCATATGCTGCTGAATCCTGAGTCAAGTGAGCAAAGAGAAGTGACCATCGGATCTGGCAGAAGGAAGATGGTTGCTGACCTTGGCAAGAGTGTTTCCATGGGTGGTGAAGACAAATACCTGATCATTGTGAGTTGAAGAGAGACCATGAGATTCAGGAAGAGGAGTTGGGCTCTAAAAGGGAGCAGAAACCTGGGGCAGTAGCTGAAGGAGAAGGCAGGCCCCAGGGAGGGCATTTTTAAAAGGATGTGAGCTTTGGCAATACCTTCATAAGCTGATGGAAATGGCTCTGGAAAGAGGGAGAAAACCAGTGCTGAAGAGAACATGATAATCGCAGGAAAGGCATGTGTTTGAGTGGTGACATTAGTCTTACATCAGAGCCAGACCATGTCATCCATTCTGTAAGGAGGGAAGGCAGAGAATGTGTGTAAACTGCAGCCAGGCGAGTAGATAACATGGCGGCAAATTCGGGTCACTCTCCCACTTCTTTTATTTTCTCAGTGAACTATGATGTCAGACAAGCCTGAGGAGGAGGGAGTGAGAGGTTGGAGGATGTGGGAGAATCCACTCTGGAGATGTAATGGGACACCTGGGCAGCGCTGAGGTTCCACGTGAGAATTGTAGTCATGAATTTAAAGGGAGAGCCGTCAGCTCTGTAGGGTGATCTTCTGTGGCCATGTTCAGCACTGGGCAGAGGGGAGAGGTTGAAATTTGAGTTGGAGGAAGTTAGGATGGTGGGAGGGAGGAGTGGGGTATGAGGATGAGCGCAAGGGAGGGATGATAAGGATGGAGTGTGGAATCCAAGCTGGACCAGGTAGGAAGTGAACACACAAGAGGCGGGACAGAAAAGTGGCAATGTCGTGAACTGGAGGACCCGATGGCATCAAAATAGGGGTATGAGAGAAAGTGAGCGGGAACCATGGTAATGGTTGCCTTGGTGATGGTTATCCTCTGCAGGTGGAAGTCTTCTTGTATCTTGTTGGTGACCCTGAGGCCAGTCATTATCTTGTCCATGTACTAGGGCTTGTTGAGGATAAGGGTTGGGACCAGGACAAATGGAGTCCTAGGAAGTCACTGGCTAATGCAGGAAACCCTAAAGAGTCAACTTTGATTGACCTCCACTAAGAATGTGTTATAGAAATCAAAATAAGTCGAACCAGGAATTATGACATAAATCTGAGGGCAAGAAACTGGTACCAAATGGGAATCAAAAGTGCATTCAGAGCAGAGCATGTGAAGCTGGAAGTGAGTAGAAATCAGAGGGTATAGAAGGAGCATGTGGTGTGGACATGTCCATGTGTAGACGTGTCAATGCACAAAGGCCCAGGTGGTCCTCTGAATTCGCTAGTGTCCCAGCCATTTCCATACTTAGGTGTCTCTGCACTTGGATCTCAAAGGCACACAGTGTGTCTTTTAACAGCAGTAAGGTGTCATGGTCCCATGGGTGGTGAACAATACGGTGGAACAGAAGATAGTGGGGCAACCCAGGTCAGTGACCACTGGGCAGGGCTACACTGGGCTATGTGGCTGGTAGGATAGTGGCCATTTCTGCGGATTCAAGTGAGAAACAGACTACATGCTCCACTTCTCCCAACTCAGTATTTACAGGGCAATGAGATAGTCAAGGTGATGAAGCAAAGTAAGGGCAATTAGGAACACTGGGTTCTAGACCCAGCTCTGCCACAAAATAATTAACTAATTCAATAATAATTTAACTTTGGGAGAGCCAATCACTGCCAAACAACGTTGGGAGACGTTATGATCTAGAACAGTGTATTATATTTCAAACATTAGTGTGCAAAAGAATTACCTGGCAAGCTTCTTAAAGTACAGGCTCCTGGGCCTGGTGACTCTGATTTTGTGTGTCAGGAACAGTGCCCATGTATTGCATTTCTAAACAGCTCCCAGGGGATGCAGATGCTGCTAAACCCTGGACCACACTCTGAGTAACACTGGTAAAGGAGAAAATGACGAGGAAAAAGAAAAGAGGAATCAGGAACATAGGCGGCCAAAGGACACACCAAGGAGAGAGATAGGCTGAAGATAATTTTCAGGGCCTTCACCATTTGTGAAGTTGTTC
Source organism: Mesoplodon mirus (assembly GCF_964341445.2). Taxonomy (NCBI): domain Eukaryota; kingdom Metazoa; phylum Chordata; class Mammalia; order Artiodactyla; family Ziphiidae; genus Mesoplodon; species Mesoplodon mirus. The sequence goes on from NC_138991.1 coordinate 38,434,740, forward strand.
TTTGTGGGACAGTAGCCAACCTTTCAGAACTCAAGGTAAGGCTGGATCGTGAAGGCCTGCTATACCATGGTGATTAATTTGGACTGCTTCCTTCAGGCAATCATTTTTTTAAATAAATTTATTTATTTATTTATTATTTACTTTTGGCTGCATTGGGTCTTCATTGTGGTTCATGGGCTTCTCACTGGGGTGGCTTCTCTTGTTGCGGAGCACGGGCTCTAGGCGCACGGGCTTCAGTAGTTGTGGTGCACGGGCTTAGTTGCCGTGGGATCTTCCCGGACCAGGGTTCGAACCCGTGTCCCCTGCATTGGCAGGCAGATTCTTAACCACTGAGCCACCAGGGGAGTCTCAGGCAATAATTTTTGAGAGTGGAAGTGATGACAGAATGAGAATAATGCCGCAGGAATGTTATTTTGGCAGCAAATTGCAGGGAAGACTGGAGTCATCACAAGGGAGACTAGAAGGAAGGTTATTACTCAGTAAAAAATGGGAGGATTATAAAAAGACGCAGAGCAGAGAGAGGGCAGGGGAAACAGGAGAGTAAGGCTGAATCTGGGAAATGATAAAAAAAAAAAAGATCAATAGGGCTGAATGACAAATTACCTAAATTACCTGCAAAGAAACAAGTGATGGACGATGATTCAGGATTTTTGACCTTCTGATCTTTTGTCTTTGGGAGAGTTTTAGAGAAAAATCACCAGGAATATATCTTCTATGTGGATGTGGAATCAGAGACAAGAATTAAGAAGTGAATTTGCAAAGAACACCTGCTTTATCAAATAAGAAACATAACAGTTCTTTAAAGTAAAACCCCACAAAATTACTAATCTTACAGTTAGTCCATTCATGATGGAAAAGCGTTTTTGGACATGATTTTCATATTCACAAACATGTCATATCCTTAGACATCTGAAATGTGAAAGTCAGAGATAAGTTTGTTTTGTTGTGAGTGTGGAACATACAGGAAGGGTACAAGGGTAACCTTGTTATTTTTGGTTCTCTTGGGTTCTGGTTTGGTATTTGATTGCCTTGGCTTTGTTTTCTGATGCGGGTACTTGAGATGCATGATGATAACTCCTACTGGTACAGGAAGTGTCTGCTTTGTTTGCTCCTTTCCTACATTCTTGTTCTGAAAAAAGAGATGATGAAGCAGAGTAGGAAGCGCTCTGAGCCAGGGGTCCGGAGACCTCGCTTGGGGACATGGCAAGTCATTAACTATGTAACTCAGGCCCCTCTTGACAAGGGAATTAGCTTCACAGGCTCCCAGGTAGCTTCCAGAGCTGACAATAAACATAGAGCTGGGATTCTACTCCGTTTCAAACACATCCTTTTTCTCCAGAGCATATCAACCTCACCATGAACTATACTCAACACAGCTACTGGAGAACGCAACCTCCTGCCTTTCCTGCCCCCTCCCTCCCCCTCCCTCTCCTCTCCTCCTCTTCTCTTCTCTTCTTCTCCTCCCTTCCCTTCCTTTCTTTTCATTCCTGTGCCCTTCTCTTCCGCCCTTCCCTCCACCACAGATACACTCTTAGGCTCTCTTTTGGTCTCACCTTCTGCACAGGAATAATAGAAATTACCCACGTGTGTGCCTCACCCCCTCATTTTTCCTATATCTAGAATTTTCCTTGCTGAATCTGCTACCAGTAGGTGAGACGCCAATATTCCAGATCCACTCCTTTGCATAGAGATACTCTCTACAGAAGTCTTTTATAGCAATGTGAGTCATCCCCCAAAGGGCGATGGTATACTAGTATTTGCTAATTCATCAGACGTCCATGAGGCATCTCACCGAGCACCAAAGCATTGGAAGGCAGAGGAGAGAAGAGGCATTTATGAACTGAGCTGGGCTCAGAGGGGTGAGAGGTGTTGGACCCTGGCTAGTCCCAGCTATGAAAACATCCGCCCTCTCTTCTGGAGAGAGGAGACAAGCTCTGAACCCATCTCTACGTTACTGTGTAACCCAAAGTCACCATCTTCTGAGTTCTTAGCGTCCACAATTATAACATCAGATGTGGGAAAAGGTTCCCGTCAAGTTCCGGAATGATGGCTTTATGAGACAGAGGGGAACAGAAGCAAAAGGAAAGAGACTAATGGAAGCAGATCTACTTTACTGTTTTGCCCACGGCCAGCCAAGTAGGAGTGCAAGTCACTCATGGTTAGACAGTAAATTGAGACAGTCCAGGCTTATGCCTGGGATTCCAACTTAATTATTAGTAATGTCCCCTTCACTTTGAAAAGCATCACAGCACAGGTCAAAAATTATATGCTCATCCACTCATAGTGAATGTTTCCCAAGGACTCAGAAGAACTAGCACCCTCCTGCCTCTGCCACTCAGGCTTTCTTTCTTTCTTTTCTTTTTTTTTTCTGTCTTAGCTGAAGCCAATCAAATCCAGCTTATTTCATTTGACTAAAATACACACATGTAAAGCAGCCATCATCCCAAATCAAGACTCCCCACATGCATTCTTCCAGCCAGAGACTCATAATTAGAGAGCTGACCTTGACCTTTGGCTATTGGCCTCGGGGTACCACCTGTCCTAAAATGTGTAAGGCAAAAGAGCTTTATGCTTTGAGACCAATAGGGATGAAATCAGCTTAGGATAGAAATCCTTAAAACCGAAAGTGACAGAAAGGTTTCCATGTCAGGTATTGCCGCAGAAAAGCTTGATGAATGCTTGGGGTTTCTTAACCCAGGTACTTGTGGCCAATCTCCCATGATGACTATCATATGTAAGGTTGCAAATGGAAGGCACCGACTCCCCCCACCCCCCGCCTGGCAGTAGCAGCCATGATATTCAGTCTTGTCATTGGTCAATTAACAGGCTTCCTCCCTCCTCCTTCTCACTGTGAATAATTCTTTTCCCCAATAGGACGATAACTTCCTCATCTTGGCTCTGCAAGACCTCCATTTTATGAGATCTCGGAGGCTCAAAGCAGCTATCTACCATCCAAAACAGTGTCTGTGTTCATCTTCAGCAGAGGATCTCCAGCTCCTTTGCAAACAAGCATTATTACAACCATTTTATAAAACCGAGACAGAGAGAGCTCCCCGGTGCCTCTTAGGAGTGGTCTAGTGTGGCAGTCTTCTTAGCAGGCCACACGTGGGAACGTCTCCTTTTCCCCTCCCCATCTGCCCCTACTCATGGAAGGAGCCAGGAGGGCAAGAAACCCAGAGACTGCAAGACACAAGCCAAAGGAAGGGCATTCAGAAGACAGCGATAAAGCGCAGGGTGCTAGACTAAATCATGGCCCCCAAAGATAGGTCCACGTCCTAATCTTCAGAACCCACAAGTGTTTTCTTACAAGGCAGAAGAATCTTTGCAGATGTGAGTATGCTAAGGAGCTTGAAATGGGGAGATTATCTTGGATTATCTAGGTGGACCCTAATTGCTATCATATGTATTCTTATAAGAGGGAAGCAGAGAGAGATTTTACACACACACACACACACACACACACACAGAGAGAGAGAGAGAGAGAGAGAGAAGAAGACAAAGTGACCAGAGAGGCAGAGACTGGAGTGATGAGGCCATAAGCCAAGGAATTCTGGCAGCTAGAAGCTGGGGGAGGCAAGGAATGAATCCTCCTCTAGAGCCTCCAGTGGGAGCATGGCCCTGCTGAGACCTTGATTCTGACACAGTGAAACTGATTTCAGATTTTGGCCTCCAGAACTGCATGAAAATGATTATGCATTGCCTTAAGTCACCCATTTGATGGTGATTAGTTACAGCAGCACAGGAAACTAAGGCAGGCAGTTCCTGCAGTACCCAAGATGTAAAACCAGAAGGGGCTGACCTAGAGTCAGGGGGTGGCAGTGGTGGGGGAGGACTGGTCAGCCAAGGAGTGACGGAGCTGGAATCAACTAGATGTTAGGAAGATTGACTTTGGGATTAGGTAGCTGTGACTTCCATCCTTGGCTTTGTCACCTACCAGCTGCACGATGTTTAGCCTCAGTCTGAAATCTTTGAAAAGAACATAATAATATCTGATTTTCAGGGTTGTGGTGAGAAATACAAGTGTTAAAAAAAAAAAAGAAAAAAGAAAACCATCTCCTATATGGAGGATGCTCATTAAAAAGTAATGACTACTGATGCAGAGAAATTTAACATAAAAAACCAAACTTATTTTAAAAGACTAGAGGCAGAACCCATATTAGGGAGAATCCATATTAGGGAGAGATGTGATTTTGTTTGGGAAAATACCTTGATGCCTTCTTTGGATATCGATGGGGAGGATACCTCCTGTTTTCTGCCCCCATCCTCTTTTCTCTTACCTCCCCATCCCATACTCCACACGCTCCAATGGGGTAGAGCACAGACATAGAAAACTGAACTTCTCAGCCTAATAAGGAAGGAGGAATTTGAAGTTCCCAGAAATGAGGAAATGTTGTGTCCCCAAAAAGACGTGTTTAGGTACTAATCCCCAATACTTATGAATGTGCCCTTATTTGGAAATAGGGTCTTTGCAGATGTAATCAGGGCCAGATGAAGTCAGGTTGGATTAGGGTGGCCCTCCTCCAATGACTGGTGTCCTTAGAAGACAAGGAAAACTGGGGCGCACAGACACACACAGAGGAAGATGGCTACGTGAGCCAGAGGAACCACCTAGCAGCACACCTTGTGATGACAGAGGCAGAGATTGGACCGATACAGCTGCAAGCCAAGCAAGACCAAGGATTGATGGCCGTGACCAAAAGGCAAGAAAGGATTTCAGAGGGAGCATGGCCTTGCCAACAGCTGATCTCAGACTTCCCAGACAATCGATTTCTATTGTTTAAGCCACCAAGTTTGTGGTACTTTGTTACTGCAGCTCTAAGAGATTAATACATGGACCTGAGTCAAGAGGATGAGAAACAGTTGCAGAAACAGGCATGCAGTTGTCAAACCAGGAGAGCATCCGTGCTGGGGAGAATGGCCCAGGAACTTTTAGGAAACATATTGTCTAATGCTCATTTCTAGAGGGTTTGCTGTGACACTGACCTTCAGTGAATCTTCTGTTTCACATGAACACCCTTGGATTTATCTGTTGGGGAATCGAGTATGCATTATTTGCTGCCTCTGGGTAGAGAGAAGAAAATACCCACTGGTATGAGACCTACAAAGGGACAGGAAATTGAGACAAGAGGAGGCCACAAAACTCAGACATGAAGTCCCTTCAGAATCCCAGAGGTTTTTGCCAAGAGGACTGCTGTGATTTTCCTACTAAAGAGCAAAGTGACAAGTCAGGGCCTGAAGACTTAGGGACCCCATCAGTTGTAGGACAGAATGGGCTACATTCTTAGTAACGTCATGGCTGAAGCAGGAATCCAAACACAGGGCTTGGGACAACGAGTTGAGCGACTGTTTATTTTGATGAGTTTCAAAGCCACTGTGCTCCGGCTATGGCCGGCAAGACCGGCTGTGCCTTCCCTGCATCCTCACTAGCCTTTCCTCCCTCTGAAGAGCGCCGTTGCCCATAAGGGGGCGCCTGCCTCCCCACGCCCTTCCTGGAAATCCTCCCAGGAGGCTTGTGTCCCCAGCACCTGACCTTGGCCATGCCTGGGAGAATGTGAGATCAAAGGAAGGAAAGTGCTCCTTTCTGGTACTTCAATCAGGGAGAGAAGCAATTAAAATATGAATTAATCTAAGTGAGATGGAAATGCAGATGTAGAACAAGAGCATCTCCATCACCTTGAACCTGAGCTGCACGCAGTTTAGCTCCTGTGATTAAAGACATTTTCATGCCATTAAAAACCTTCTCTTCTAATGTTACAAACGCTGTGTCAGTCAAATGCCCAAAGCAGCCTAGGTGAGGACTGCCCTCTCCTCGGTTACTCCCCTTGATCCTTTCAGAGGGCTGGCAGGGGGGCGGGGGGGGCCTCTTAGAAGGGGTTGTGGAGGGTTTGAGGAATGATGGGAGAGCAGGTACTGAGCTGAATGCAAAGAGCCTTCGCATGTGTCTCCTCTCAAACAGATCCTGTCTAATTCTTGACTCTTTTGTGCAGCCTGAGTCCTGGCTGCCAGATGGCACTGGGAAGTACAGAACTGGGAAACTAACCTTCTGGTTTCCTGCCTGTTTCTTTGAAATGAGTGACAACTGTGGTATGTATTTCCAGAATTTTGCCTCTGCTTCTCTATAGTCTTAAGGACCCTCCATTGACCCTCTGAAGGGTGGGGTGAGGCTGTGACCCCAGAGGAAGGGATGCATGTAAGCCAGCAGTTCCCAAACTTTTGGCATCAGGGACTGGTTTTGTGAAAGACAATTTTTTCAGGGATGGAGGGGGGCGGGGGGATGGTTCAGGCGGTAATGCCAGCGATGGCGAGCCATGGGGAGCGGCAGAGGAAGCTTCACGCGCTCACCCACCGCTCACCTCCTGCTGTGCAGCCCGGTTCCTAACAGGCGGCGGATGGGTACCAGTCCGGTGGCCTGGGGGTTGGGGACCCCTGGTTTAGCATGTGGAACTTTTGGTGCATTGATAATTTGCCTTCAGTACTGGGACCAGAGCTTTATGTGACCCAGTTGAGTGGACTTGTACCCATGTCACTGGAGGGAAATAGAAACCAAGGGACCTGGAATGGAGAGCACTTTTCTTTCTTTCCTCTAAGTGCGAATAACAAGCTGAAACCTGGTCTGTGGCTGGCGGGTAAGGACCAAGCATTCTAGAAACAATGAGCAATGTGCTCAAATTACTGCAATTGATAACTTGCTTATCATTAGTCGATAAGCCCTACTTAATCTATATGGAATTCCTGCAACACAAGACTCCAGCCACTGCACCCCAAATGTCTGTGTGTGCGCGTGCGCGTGCGTGCCTGTGCACATGCACCATCCGAAAATGAGAACACTCCCGTCATCAGTGAGATGGATTGGGCCATAATTGATTTTCCATAGACAAATGCTTTAAATTTTGGTAAACCCTTTGTAACATCTTAGTCAAATTAAACAGCCCTTTCAAGTCAGATTTATAGTGCATAGGATTCCACTTAACTGAGACAAGCGATGCAATTTCAGTGCAATTTAAAGGGTATTTCATTTAGAGACGGAACCAATCCTTGTCAAGGCCCTGGAGGTAACAAGAAATCTTCCTCTTCTCATTTGGTTGGAAGCAGTTGCAGTCCATTCCACAGGGGCTGAGCAGACCATGGAGAATTGTGAACGGTTCAGAGTAGTAGATTTCACAACCCAGGTTCATTGAAGGGCAAGTGATGAAAGGGAGGGGATGGAAAAGAAGGCAGGACCTACCCACAACATCCAGAGCCTTTCTCAGACTTAGGAGAAAGTGTCCAGTCTGGGTGCACAAATGACTACAAGGCCTTTCTTCATTCCAGGCTGCAGCAGATCTGAGAGCTGGCTGGATTTCTGCCCCCATTTGCTCCCTGGAACTGGTGCCCTTAAGCAAGATGCAACCTGCACAACTGTATACAGCAGCCCCAGGAGGATGACATCAGGAATTTTACATACACATATGACCTTCCTTAATGTTTACCACACGAGGAGGTTTAAATTACTGTCCCGATTTTACAAATATGGATGGCTGGGAGACGTGAAACACTGTGTTCACAGGAATGCTGGTTGATGGGATTCTAGCCCAAGTCTATCTGGTTATATCCAACCTCTCTCCTAACTCACCATGGACTGTGAATTCAACTGAAGGGCCTGGGAATCTTCTTCCAGGGTCAAAGGAAGACCTGGAAGGTGTGAACCTCACATCTTTGAAGATGCTGTTGGAAAGGGGAGCAGATACTCTCAGTTGGCTGTCCAGCTTCCGCCACGAGGCTCCTGCAGTTGTGAGGTAACTCAGTTTTGTCTGTCCTCAAAGTTCTGCTTCACATCAAGCTGAAGCTCCCCTCCCCTTGCCCTAAAAGAATGACTAGTGTCTGGACCAACAACTGCGGGTCTCTGTGCTAAGGGACCCACTGGCAAAGCCAGGAATAGAGAGGGGACCTGGAGCCACTTCACCCCTGAGTCTTTGCTCTTGAATGCAACTAAAAGTCATCATCCTGTCCATCTTATTACAGGGTTCTGAGAATCAAGAGATGCAGCAAATGGATTACAATACCCTTGCAACTGAGATGAGGAAATAAAGAAAACATACTCAGCTTTAACTTTATAAGTTTACATTGTTATATATTGTTATATATCCTATAATATATTGTCATATATTTATATATGTTTATGTTGAGTTTTAATGTATTGAGTTTTCAATACATTAGTTTTTAAGCAAAATCTATTCTATTTAAAGGACTGTCTTTTATGCTGAAATTAAACCTCTTTTACTGTATTGTCTTTTTCAAATATCCTTTATTAATCAAAGAAGGTAACCGATAGCTGCGTGTGTGTGTGTATGTGACTGTGTGCCTGGTTTTATTATAGCTCATCTGTGTTTTATAAATCCTTCAACTTGGACAAAATTTAAAATTTGGCAAGTCTTTGTCAGTATCACAAACATTTGCACACGTGTTTTTATATGTGTGTGTGTGTGTGTGTGTGTGCTTTACATTTATGGGTCCATGGTCCCAACATTATAAGAATCACTGCCTTAGCCACAGAGAACTAACATTCACTGAGGGCCAGTTCTACCTTTTAATACTCAAGACAACCCTGCAAGATAAATATATCTAATTCAAGATAATGTTGTTGCTCAAAGAATTTGTGTATCTTGTCTAATCTTTCACAGTTAGGTAGCTGGAGATTTGAACCAAAGTCCCTCTGATGCCAAAATATCAGGACTTTTTGTTCGTTTTGATGTTTGTTTTTCACTTTACCACATTGTTTAATAGCTTCCTTTTATTCCTATAGTTCCATAGTGGGGTACTCGGAGGAAATTTGCTGGCTTTGAATTAATCAGTAAATTTCATTAATTCTTTCCATTGGTGCCCACAGTATCAAATACCTGTGTCTGTAGAAAACATGTTTGACCCAATTGGACAGATTTTTGGAGTCCATAACTCAATGCAACCAAAAGAGAGCTATTGGAAGATTTAAACCACATTCCATCTGCTTCTTGGTTCCTTGGATCAGTGATTCTTAGGAATTTTTAGGTCCACTGGAAATTAAATTCCATAAAGGCAGTGCATTTTTTCCTGTTTTGTTCACTGCTGTACTTTCTACAACCTAGGCCATAATAAATACTCAAAAAGTGTTTTCCACATCATACAAAAAATCATACAAAATGGCTTAAAGACTTAAATATAAGACATAATACCATAAAACCCCTAGAAGAGAACATAGGCAAAACATTCTCTGACATAAATTGTACCAATGTTTTTTTAGGTCAGTCTCCCAAGGCAACAGAAATAAGAGCAAAAATAAACAAATAAACAAATGAGACCTAATCAAACTTACAAGCTTTTGCACAGCAAAGGAAACCACAAACAAAATGAAAAGACAATCTAAGGAATGGGAGATAATGTTTGCAAATGATGTGACTGACAAGGGCTTAATTTCCAAAATATACAAACAGCTCATACAACTCCATAACAAAAAGACAACCCAATCGAAAAATGGGCAGAAGACCTAAATAGTCATTTTTCCAAAGAAGAATACAGATGGCCAACAGGCACATGAAAAGATGCTCAACATCGCTAATTATTAGAGAAATGCAAATCAAAACTACAATGAGGTGCCACCTCACACCAGTCAGAATGGCCATCATTAAAAAGTCTACAAACAACAAATGCTGGAGAGGGTGTGGAGAAAAGGGACACCTACACTGTTGATGGGAATGTAAATTGGTGCAGCCACTATAGAAAACAGTGTGGAGGTTCCTCAGAAAAGTAAAAAGAGAATTACCATAGGATCCAGCAATCCCATTTCTGGGCTTATATCCAGACAAAACTAATTTAAAAAGATACATGCACCCTTATGTTCATAGCAGCACTATTCAAAACAACCTAAACATCCACCAACAGATGAATGGATAAAGAAATGTGGCACATATATACAATGGAATACTATTCAGCCTTAAAAAGAATGAAATAATGCCATTTATAGCAACATGGATGGACTTAGAGATTATCGTACTAAGTGAAGTAAGTCAGAAAGAGAAAGACAAATACCATGTGATATCACTTATATGTGGAATCTAAAATATGACACTAATTAACTTATCTACAAAACAGAAACAGACTCACAGACGTAGAGAACAGACTTGTGGTTGCCAAGGGGGTAAGGGGGGTGGAGGAGGGAAGGATTGGGAGTTTGGTTTAGCAGATGCAAACTATTATATAGAGAATGGATAAACAACAAGGTCTTACTGTATAGCACAGGGAACTATATTCAATATCCTGTGATAAACCATAATGGGAAAGAACATGAAAAATAATGTATATATATATATATATATATATATATATATGCATAACTGAATTATTTTGTTGCACAGCAGAAATTGACACAATATTATAAATCAACTATACTTCAATAAACTTTTTTATAAAGTGTTTTCTGAATGAGTGAATGAAAGAAAAGAGACTCATTTGAGTATCTGATAAAAGCTACAGACTATCTTTCCAGAAAAATGCACAGAGGCACATGGATAACACCATGGATGGCATTTTCATGTTCAGTAACCCCCGGAGGCTTACCTGGGATTCACAAAAGCTTAGGCTATTTTCTCGTGAAGAAATAGCCCTTGACACTTACCATTATTGGAGGAGCAAGGCTCTTTGGCTCTGGACTCTTTCTTCTATGTGGATGGGCACCTGGATGGTGCGAGGTCATCAACAATTTGGATCATCCACTGTTTTACCTACTTGATCTGAATGTCCGGGGCCTTTCTGGATCTGAGAGGTAAAAAGAGAAATAACAGCCATCGCTCAGTGAGGTTATATAGTCTGCCAGGCACTAGGTGATTCATTTTATGTATAATTGATCTAATCCTCATGTCAACCTTACCAGGTAAGTATTGTCATACCTATTTTTCACTTTTTTCATTTTATTTTTTAACTGAGGTTTAAGTCACATATAAGATTATGTTAGTTTCAGGTGTACAACGTAATGATTCTATATTTATATATATTGAGAAATGATCACCATATTAAGCCTAATTAACATCTGTCACCATATATAGCTACAATTTTTTCCTTTTTTTCTTGCGATGCGAACTTTTAAGATCTCATCTCTTAGCAATTTTCAAATGTGTATTACAGTATTATTAACTATAGTCACCATGCTATAATTACATCCTTGTGACTTATTTATTTTATAACTGGAAGTTTGTAGCTTTTGACCCCCTTCACTCACTCTCCACCCCACCCCGTAACCACCAATCATCAATTTGATAGTCAGACTTTGAAAATCCAGTTGTTTCCATGACTTGACAAAGTAGTGAAAGCTTAAGAACACCAGGATCCAACATGCTTTGTGAAATGGGGTCTCCTGACTGCCATTCTTTCATTTAAAAAAAAGAGAGACACAGCAAGTGCCCAAATCTGAGTTGATATGACTGTAGACTTAAATTTTTTTTCCATTTTTATTATGAAAAATTTCAAATACACACAAAAGTAGAGAAATTAGTACAATGAAGCACCATGTTGCCTCAGCAAACATGTTTCTGCCAATCTTATTTCATCTACCCCACTGTATTTTTATAGCAATTTTTAAGCCATCTTTTCCTTGATGCCCTCAAAAATGCATCTCAATAAAGACATCCCAATAGAGACAACTTGACTGATGTTTAAGGTAGCCATCACTTTTTAAAATTTATTTATTTATTTATTTATTTTTGGTCTTCGTTGCTGTGCGCAGGCTTTCTCTAGTTGCGGCGAGAGGGGCCTACTCTTTGTTGTGGTGCGCGGGCTTCTCACTGTGGTGGCTTCTCTTGTTGCGGAGCACGGGCTCTAGGCTTGTGGGCTTCGGTACAGGTGGGCTCACTAGTTGTGGGGTACAGGCTGAGTTGCTCCGCAGCATGTGGGATCTTCCTGGACGAGGGAATGAACCCATGCCTCCTGCATTGGCAGGTGGATTCTTAACCACTGAGCCACCAGGGAAGTCCTGAGGTAGCCATCATTTTTTATACTTTAAAGAGTAAGGAATTTGTGGACAACACAATCTACTCATTAAATCTAAAGAGAATGCAATTTGAAGTTATTGGTATGCAAAGGAGAGAAGACTCACCAAGCACACCAAGTAGACTCAAACAGTCTTTCTTTCAATCTGGCAATGCAGGTTCCCTGGGATCTGTTGAATCAAGCTGTATTCCCCAAAGTACTTGGGTCTTTTATATTAGTTTCATTAGGGTAGTTCTGGTTCTTTACTTGTAGCGGAGCTTGGTAAATGAGAGGCCACCTGAGAAGCAATTAAACTAAACCAGAAAATCTTTCCTGTTCATTTCATCTTGTCCTTAAATAGTTTACACATCAATTGAACTGTGAAGAGCTCATGGTGGTTTATGATGATTGCTCCACTAGGGGTCAGCGCCTAATGAGTTGGGTACTTATCTGTGACCCCGACAAGATGACTGTAAATGAACAGATAAGAAGACCAATGGGACTAGTTCTCAAGGCTGCCCACAGAATCAAGATAACAGAAGCCAGTGGAGTTGGTTTTTCAGTTTTCTACTGAAAAGTAGAAGCTGGTGGAGTCAGGTAGATTGAAACACCTAGAGTTTTTTTTATTTAGAAAAATAAGGTGCTTATCTTAGCTCTTGACAATTTACAAGATATCTCTTCAGCCCACTCTTTTTTGGGGGGACCAGCCTTCCTCTTATTTCTTCACAATATCTGGTAAACTTGTGGTTCCCATCAGATGATTGCATTGAGGTGGACGGCTTCACTTAATACAAAAGATGCGTACAAATGTCAGTCTAGTGGAGTGGTACAGTGAAGCTTACTCGCTTGTACCATCACAGAAACATACTGAACATGGTGAAACAAAACCAAAAGATCTTAGTAAAAGTGCATTTGCAGACTGAACAGATAAAATCATAGTGACATAGTATGGCATAATCAAAATTCTCAATAATTGGCAAACTACAACAAAGAATCTCCTTTTTCTCCCATTCACTAGCTGTATTAGCCAGATTTTTTTTTTAGTGTGGCATAACAAACAACCAAATCTCAGTGATTTGCAGCAACAAATATTTGTTTTAAGCTGTGGGTTGATGTTTGGCTGCGGTTTGGCTGATTGTAGCTGGGCTCAGCTGGGTTTGCATCCAGGCCTGTTCCCTGTATTTTCATTCCAAGACCCAAGGGGCGACAGCTACCTGGGGCATATTTTTCTCATTACAGGGAGTGGATACTTAATAGGGCTGGTAGAAATTCGTTAACTTCTTCAATCCTCTTCTGGGAACTGGCACAGTGTCACTCATTACCCATATTCCACTTATCAAAGCAAAGTGCATGGTAAAGTCCAAAAATGGATACAGATGTATAATCTATAAACTCCAGTGGAAGGATCTGCAAAGTCAGAGAGAAAAGGGAATGGAGATATAAATTCTCTTCTGAAAAAGATTTGGGAACACTAATTCAGCCTCCCACAATAACCGTGAAAAGAGCCAAAAATGGCAGAAATGTGTGTCAATGTCAAATGTGCTGACCCGTGACTTTCCAGTAAGGCAAAGAGTGCTCTCAAGTTCTTGACAGCCTTATCCTTTAGCCCCTTTGGCAACAGCACCAATGTTTCTATTTACACACCATGAGTGTGGAATAAGGCATGGAATTTCCTCTTCTTAAACAAAACATCAGTTACAACTTTTGCCGCAAAAAGGCGTTATGTCAGACAGCAAGTATATCAGGGTAGAAAAACAGCATTCCTCAGGCTAAAATAAATTATTTGGGATGGAGACTACCCACTCACTACTAAGTGGTTTCATAGAAAGGGCATTTTTAAATTGAAAAGTTTAAAATGAAAGGGTTGGACTTCTTTGGCAGTTAATTTTCAAGATTAATGTTTGACTATCTCTTTCTAGGTTCCTTGAGAGAGTTAGAAAGTTCTATGGGCTTGACACTAGGGGCAGAGCCATTGTATCTCATGCTACATTCATTTGGTGCCCTGTCCAGAGAGAAGATACGAGGAAGGTGGACCTCGGGGATGAGCCAGAGTGACATTTTGCGTGTTCTTCTATTCATCCTAGGTGATTAGCATCACCTAAGATGAGGCCCATGACCTCAAATGCCTTCAGCTGCTAGATCTATAACAGGAATGAGTGGCACTGACTGGGAGTCAGGAAAATGTTTGCATAAGCTTGAGGTTCGGTGGCAACTGACACTCAGCCTTGATATAAAAGAGATGACAGAGGATGATGAAGATTGAGTTCACATCCCTTCTAGAAGAGGGGCCTTTCAGTAATTGACTCTAGCTAACTGCCAAGTGCCAATGTGGGGCTTATGTTGTCAGACACAATTTTTTCAGAGAAACTGGAAATCTCGACAAAATCTCCTAATCTCTTAATGTTGACAAGGATAATAAATTCTACTGCAAGAAAGAAAGAGAGGGAGGGAGGGTGGGAGAAAGGATACCACTTTGCAGGTCCACTCTGTGAGTTAGTCAAACAAAAGCCATTCATAAGGCAAGGATGGCCAGGATGGCCAGTGTGTGGCCTCCATGTATGCAATAGCTCCTTTACCCTGTGGCAGGGCTAGACACAGCAGGACACTGAGCAACGAGAGGTATGGTTACTCCCAATTTCTCCTGAGTCAGACCATCACACCACATCCTCATTATTTTGTGAGAAGTAACATGAATCCCATAAATAGCAAACCTGTATTCAAACATAAATACATGTTTAAACAAAGCATCCATGAATGAGTAATGATTCACTCCTTTGAATCACCCATGCCATTACTCCCAGGAGTATGGATAACAGAATTTAATATCAATATTTAATTTTGAATCCATGAGCTCAATGAAAAGAAGGAGCACTTGTTTATGGGATGTCTGTTGTGGGTCAACCCTCTGCTGGGCACTGTGTAGACTGTAGAAGGAGCTGGCTCTACAGGGTGGACAGTGGCAGAAAGTGATAACCATGGGAATGGCCAGCCTTGGCCCCATACCTGTTCTCACCTCACAGGCTGTGCCCTAAGCAATGGACTTAATCTCCTAAACCTCCCTTTCTTCGTGGAAAGCTGAGTTCTTCTCAGATTTGCAGAATGCATTTGCGATTTTATATTTAAAGTTCCAAGTTCAATACCTGGTGCTTATTAGATGTTGGGAAAACTTTATAACATTTCTGTGCCTCAGTTTCCTCTTCTACATAAGAGGATAATAAGAGTTCCTGGCTCAGAAAATTGATATAAGTAGAGAGATAACGTGTATACAGCTCTTAACATGAAGCTCAACATGTAGTACTTAAACCATATATGTGTGTGTGTGTGTGTGTGTGTGTATATGCTATTTTTCCAATATTTATTACTATTATTAAGTAGACTTCATTATGAGGAATAAATAAATCTATCAACATTGTAATGGGTCATCTATGTCCCAAATGAGATATTGTCTTCTATCGTATCTGCAGGAACACAGCCACGGAAGATGTCATAGGTGGCCATATAAACACGCGCACACACATAAGATGAACGAATGAAGCTAAGGGAGGAGAAAATTCCAGGGAGGGAGGTATCCTGGCCTCCACATGTTCTAATGACCTTTCTGGCTCTGTTTTTCCAGAGCACAGCTCTGCAACTGGAATTGCATCAGAGAAGGACCCTCAGAGACTTAGGGCAGGCAGACCCTTGGGAAGGGGATGATAGGCTGGTGAGGTAAGAAAGGCAGTCAAAGAAAGAGACCTGCTCAAAAGAAGAAAACGGACTCCATAATTTTGCATTAGCATCACTTTTCATGTTGTAAATTACACTCTTTTGGATTGAAAATGAGAAAAACAGGTGGGCTGCATTCTTTTGAGTCATCAGCCATGCGTCTCTGAGGAAGGAGCTTATTTATTCCTCAGTTTCCCCATTTACAACAACAACGTTTAATTGTCCGAAAGGTACTCGGAGATCCGTGGAAGAAAGGCACTCCATGAAAGCAAACGGTTCTCATCATCCTTTGGGGTCTTTGCTCCCGGCAGGCATTCACGCAGCTCGCGCCGCACCTGTCAGAGATGGATGCGCCTGACGGGGCGGTTAAGGAGAAGGACGTCGGGAAGCGAGTTGGGCCGCTGGGGAGCAGAGAGAGAGCAGAATGGCAATTTTCGGGGGGCCACTTAATGGAGAGCCCCTCCTTCTCGGAAGGAAAAGCTGGCAGAAGCTTTGTTTCACGTGAACACAGTTCCCAGAACAGTGAGAGGAGGTGAGAAGCTGGCTTAAGTGATGCTTCGCGTTGGGGGGAGCTTCAGCAGAAAAGCTGGGGCAGGGTGTGTGTGTGTGCCATCTGCCACCTCCCTCCTGTTACCTAGCTGAGAAAGGGCTCCCCATGTGCACGGCCTGTTCTGGAACTTGAATCGTGAGAAGCAGCTGTGCTACACCTCCTTAGGCATCCGGTCAGCTACTTTCCCTAGGCCCCCAGGACCTGTGCAACCTGCCATGCGCGGTGATGGTGTAGCATGTGTCGGGGAGTGGGGGGGCTGGTGACGGTGCGAAGGGCTGCTGCGATGCTAATGGCTTGGAAAGTCCACCTCCAAAAAGTCTCTGGGTCCGCGGACATAAAAGAAACGTGAAGGAAGACCTGGATTCCAAAGACAGGCGCACACATTCTGGCACGTGTCTAACCAAACACGTATATACGCACACAGAGAACACAGACATGTAGGGAGTTGCAGAAGACCGTGTGTTCAAAAAGAGGAGAGTGAAATTATACAGAGGTTTCGTTATTTGCAAAGTTCAGTGTTACTCAGCTTAAGAATTTTAGAAACGAAAAATGTGTTTAAATAGAGATTTTCAAATCAATGCTCCACTCAATGCACTTTGCACATAGTTGAAACTCAATATTTATTGTATGGGATAAATGAGGGCAAGGAAGGAAGAAAAGGAGAGAGAGAGGGAGGGAGGGAGAGAGGGAGGAAGTCCCAATAATTTCAAAGCAGAAAAGATTCAAGATGAGGTGAGGATGATCTTTAAGTCAAATTCCTCTTCTTTTTATTTATTTATTTATTTATGGCTGCGTTAGGTCTTCGTTGCGGCGAGCTGGGGCTACTCTTCGTTGCGGTGCGCGGGCTTCTTATTGTGGTGGCTTGTCTTTGTTGTGGAGCACGGCCTCTAGGCACATGGGCTTCAGTAGTTGTGGCACACGGGCTTAGTTGCTCCACAGCATGTGGGATCTTCCCAGACCGGGGCTCGAACCTGTGTCGCCTGCATTGGCAGGTGGATACTTAACCATTGTGCCACCAGGGAAGTCCCAAAATTCCTCTTCTTTTATCTTGACTAAACACAAAGAGTTAAGTCCCCTTCTAAAGAAATAATGAAGAGGGAGAAGGGTGATTCGGGGTCCAGGATAGCTCAGACCCAATATTTTCTCCACGTCCTGTTCTATTCTAGAATATTTTCTTTCTCTTTGGGAGGGGAGGGGCAGATAGCAGAGCTAAAATCTTTCTTCTAGGTCTTTGCTTCAAGAGGTGTCCAGGTAACCAGCTCCCCTTGTGATGGATTCAGGGCAGGTTCAGAGATGGAGGAAGCCTGGCCCTGGGAGGTAAAAAGGGACCAGGGAAGGGAAGGAGCCTGCACAGCAGGACCAGAACTCTGGGACTGAGTGTAGCCTTCGGTCTAGGAGTTCTGGACTGTTTTTATGCCTCTATTTTTTTTTCTGGTTATTGTTTTTATTTTTGCTTTTCCTTTCTATTTAGTTAGGTTCTTTGTTCATTTTTAACATTTCAGTATCAGCTGTGCTAAGGAAAACAAGAGAAAGTTATTTGTGTCCACATGAACGCGTACACACACACCCCAACAGATTAAAGGGGATGCAATTCCTCATGAAGGAAGCGTGGTGACTGCAGTGGGAATCCAAACAGAACCGCTTGACCTGAAAGGAAGACAAACCTCAGGGGGAAGGCTTGAAGACTCTGGCCTTCTTTTAAACAAGGGAGGCAGTGCTTGTACAAGGAGTCCCAGAAAATAAGAGGATGTTTTCAAGGCACTGCAAGAAAACACAAGGCTACGCGTCCGGAGCCTGTGCTCCGCAATGGGAGAGGCCACAACAGTGAGAGGCCCACATACCACAAAAAAAAAAAAAAAGAAAGAAAACATAAGGCTAGATCTCGAAGAGTCAACACCAGTTCTAAGCCAGCCCACGAGCACCAACTGCAAACACACAGATACAAGCCAGAAGCCACACGCCTTCCAACAGACCCAAAGCAGAGGTGAGAGTCAGGATGGGCGCCACACAACGTGTGCTCTGTTAATAAACGTTACTTGGGAGTAACAAGCACAGGGGAAAGTGAACAATTATTTTCCAGGAGTCGAGAAGCCAAGTCTCTGCCAGCGTTTTTCTGGTCCTGAGGGACACCTGTTTCCACAGCAACCACAACTTGGGGAGAAGGCTGCCTTCAAGTTATCTATCCCAGGAAGATATTTAGTCAGGGCTATCAATTCTGCATGGGCAGAAAGAGCACAGAATATGAGTCACAAACCGCACTGGGGCTGAGGGAGGTCGAAGAAACTGGGACTGTGGTTGAGCCACAGAGTCAGCTGTCAGGACCAAGCCTGAACTTCACCCTCAGGACTTCTTGCTGAGTTCTGGCAGCTCCTGAGCCCCCTGACCCTGGGTCCTCATCCTGGCAACCTCCACCTGATGGTGACAATGATGAGGATGATGATAGCAATGATGATGATAATAAGAATGACAATGATGATGATAAAAATAACAGTGATCATAACAGAAATGAACACTGCTAAGTGCTTCACATGCATTTTCTACTTTTTTTTTTTTT
The DNA here is from genome assembly GCF_964341445.2 of Mesoplodon mirus. Lineage (NCBI taxonomy): Eukaryota > Metazoa > Chordata > Mammalia > Artiodactyla > Ziphiidae > Mesoplodon > Mesoplodon mirus. The sequence continues at coordinate 38,453,522 of NC_138991.1, forward strand.
TTTTTTTTTTTTCGGTACGCGGGCCTCTCACTGCTGTGGCCTCTCCCGTTGCGGAGCACAGGCTCCAGATGCGCAGGCTCAGTGGCCATGGCTCACGGGCCCAGCCGCTCTGCGGCATGTGGGATCTTCCCAGACTGGGACACGAACCCGTGTCCCCTGCATCGGCAGGCGGACTCTCAACCACTGCGCCACCAGGAAAGCCCAACTCGTGACTTTTTTTGAGGGTTGCATCCTGACAGCCGCCTCAGCCCCTGAGAACCCTTAGCTTATTTCTGGTATGCAAACATGCAATTTGGAGGAAGCATGAATGGGCTACCTCTGTGAACAGCCTTCTTTCTCTGCTGTCTGCATGAATTAATTAACTGAACCCATGGAGGATTAACTTCTGCTGGAACCTTCATGAAAATGCCTTCGTCCCCCAAGAACAAAGCAAGGGGACTTATCTGCTTTCTTCTCCCTCTGACTCAAGCAAGAAGTCTAGGGGGAATGGAGTGACAGTGTCCACAGGCCAACGTGAGTGGGCACTAGGATACAACGCCCAGATCCCTTACAAGGAAGGACCAGTTGTCCCAGAAGCTGGGGGTGCGTTGGCAGGTAGACCTCGGCATCAGCCACCTCAGGGTTACCTCCGCTGCAGTGAGGATGGGTAGATGCAGTGAAACTGAGCAGGACCCTGGGGGGCCCTTCTGGGGACAAAAGCCTTTTCGTGTCCCCCATTTCTTGTTTGTAGGAAAAAGGTTTCAGTCTCCTAGACCTTCCCTGAGTTCCAAAAGGCAGATTCAAACAGTTGCTACTAGTTAGGGGAGTGAGGGAATGCAGAAAGAAACATCAGTGCAGCGCGGGGCCTGGGCCTGGCTCCTCCTTGGAGTGGGAAGGGTGATGTGCAAACCGATCTGATACAGATCTCTGAGTTCTTCTACAGGAACTAAGGCCCCCACCCAGGTGGAGGATGGTAAATTCAGGCTGTGCACAAGCTCGTGGACCCCAGGCTTGTTGGAACCAGAAGGCTGATGACTGAGATTCCTGGAACACCACCTCTAACCAATCAGAGGACAGTTACACACCCTGCAGCCCTCCCCGCAAAACTTTGCCTGTAAAAACTTCTCCCCTGAAACCCATCGGGGAGTTGGGGTCTTTTGAGTGTGAGCCACCCTTCTCTCCTTGCATGACCCTGCAATAAATAAACCTGTCTCCGATCCAAACTCTGATATTTCAGTTCGTTTGGCCTCTGTGCATCAAGCACACAAACTTGGGTTCAACAACAGCAGGCGCATGAAGGCCAGGCCACCTCAGCCCAATCACAGGCAACTCTGGAGGGCTCTCTCTCTCTAGAGGTCCCCAGGCCATTGGTCAAGGCTGACCTTGAGCCTTGAGTATCACCCTAGATTTCTCTCTCCCCGCCCCTTCTCCCTCTCACTCCCAGAGGCACTGCATTGGTTTCCTGTGACGGCTGTAACCAATTACCACAAACTTCGTGGCTTCAAACAACACAAATGTATTCTCCTATATTTCTGGAGGTCATAAGTTTCACTGGGCTAAATTAAGATGTTGGCAGGGCTGTGTTTCTTCTGAAGGCTCTATGGCAGAATTTCTTTCTTTGCTTTTTCCAGCTTCTCGAGACTGGCGTCTTCGTTGGCTTATGGCCCCCTCCTCCATCTTTAAAGCCAGCAGTACAGGCATCTTCAAATCTCTCTCTAAGCCCTCTGCTTTTGTTGTCACACCTTCTTTTACTCTGACCCTCCTGACCTCTGATGCTCCCTGCTGTAAAAATTCTTGAGATGGTACTGGACTCATCCAGATAATCCAGGATCATCTCCCCACCTCAAGATCCTTAACTTATTCACATCAGCAAAGTCCCTTGTACCATGCAAGGGAACATATTCACAGGTTCCAGGGATTAAGAGGCAGACATCTGGATGGCTATTCTTCTGCTTCTTGCAGCTATTCCTTAAAATATGGTGCACATATGACTCCATCTCAGAGACTGTTTTCTGGGGAACCCAACCTGCAACACTACTATCTAGAAACACTATTTCCGCAGCCTGTCTTATTTCAGCTCTGGATTGTTCTTGCTAACAAGGGGTGAGAAAGAGGAATAGCCATGTAGATTACCTAAAGCACACAACCATCCAAATAAAAAACCTTCATAACCAATGACATCATGTAGAGTTGGCTTTAGAGAATCCACATATGTCTGTCTGTGTATTAAAGAAATAATTTTACCCAAGAATAGGTCTGGCCTTTGCCCTTGATTCCTAGGAGGTCATCACTAAGCTCTTAGAATGACCTGCCTGATAAGAGTGTCTTTGTTTACTTGGGAGCCTTGGGCCATCCCCTACAGTCTAGATGATTTATAATGGAGGGCTTGGGCCATGTGGCATGAGCTAAAACTTTGGAGGAGCTCAAGGCTGAGCAAGCCATGTGGGTGGGCAAGTATGTCTAGATGTTGAAGCCCCAATAAAAACTCTGGACACCAAGACTTGGGTGAGCTTCTCTGGGTGGCAGTACTCCATGAGTATTGTTGTACATTGTTGCTAGGAGAAGACAGTGCTGTCCATAACTCCAGCCAGAGAGGTCAACTAGAAGCTCTACATGTGAAACTCTCCTGGCTTCTGCCCCATGTGTCTTTCCCCTTTGCTAATTTTAATTGGTTTTATTCTGCCATAATAAATTGTAACATTGAGTCTAATGGTTTTCAGTGAGTCTGTGAGTTCTTCTAGCAAATTATCAAACCTAAGGGTGGTCTTGGGGACCCTGAACTTGCAGTTAGTGTCACAAGTGATGGTGCTCTCGGAGACCCCCAAACTCTGCTCTGTTTAATGCACAGTATTTAGGAAATTTCCTCCCCCAAACTTTTCCCAGCAGGACTTCTATGTCTTCTTTATTTTTTCCATTCTGATTGCCTGATCAGCTCTTCTCTGTAGCCACCTTTAAATTAGAGACAGGTATTTCCCTCTCTGGCTGCTGCAAAGATCCAACCCAGGGCAATGCTAAGTCATTATGGAATCTTCTTGGGACCTGGGAGGGCAGAGAAATGTCTTGATTCAACAACTGAGGCTCAAAGCACATTAGATGTCAGAAATGGCTCCGTTCAACCTCTTTTTTGTTGTTGTTGCCATTCTCATACACCGGAAATAACAAAGACGGGAAAGATTCCCTCTAGAGATGTAATAGGGGCGGGGCGGGCACGCAGTCATTAGTGCGTGGTCCTCGCGGCAGAGAGTGTGGTGAGAGGCAGCTCGCGGCCTTCTCCCCAGGGCCCTTCAGACCCGCTGGCCTCAGGCTGCCGGGTGAGCTGCGGGGCCCAGGGACAGGCTGAGGGCTGTGTCCTGCAGGGCTCCAGAGTCCTCGCCACGGCCGCCCGTTGGCCGGGCCCAGGCCTTGAAGCAGCAGCGAACCTCTCCCCCTCCCCGCCTTGGGTGGCCTGAGGAGCCTGAGGGCCGGCTGGGTCCTGGGCGCCTGGCTCCCTCAGTGACGATGGCTGGGCAGGGTCTGGAGACCTGGCCCTGGGGGCGCCGCCAGCTGAGCTCTGCCTCCTCAGCTGGACCTGGACACTGGCGGGAGGACCCAGACTGGGTGCTGGACGAACGCTCCTGGGCGGGGTAACTGGACCCCACAGGGACCCCCTCCTCTTAGCCAGGGCCTGGACCTCAGAGGGCAGAACTTGAGCCTTGGGACCCTGCCCTTTCTTGTCAGAACAGGGAATAACGTTTGTTGTGGTGGAGGCTTACAGGGACAGGGCGACCTGACCATGACCTGACCTCAAGAACAAAGGATCTGACACCAAGAAGTTTGCAACAGCTAACCACGCCCCTCCTTCACCTTTCCTATGAAAGGGCTGTGCTGAAAGCTTTTAGGGAGTTCGGGGTTTTTAAGGCATGAGCCACCCATCTCCTTGCATGGCCATGCAGTAAACCTTTCTCTGCTTGGAAGTCCAACGTTTTGGTATTGTTTGGCCTCACTGTGCGTCGGGCACTTGGTCTTGTGTTCGGTAACAGACAGGTAGTGCACATGGAAGAGACAGACCAAGACTGCAATGCGGTAAATTACGTGCCCCTCTAGGTGCTGATTACAAACAGAAAGAGGAATCGACAGGGGCCTTTCTTTGTTCTACCTGCCAGGAAGCTCAGGAAAAAAAATCACATCACCATCAACTGTGTTTACATTTATGGTGAGCAAAGCTTTGTTTTTACTTTTCCTTTTGGCCCTTATTTCTGTTTATATCTTTATTTTAATATATTTAGCATGAATTTACTGTTTATTTTTATATTTGGACCTCAGTTGTACAGAACTAATCATAATTCTGGCTCAACCACACACCTTGATCATTACTCCCTGCACACTATAGTGCTTGTTTGTTTGTTTGTTTGCTTGTTTGTACCTTAGTTCATTTATTTTTAACAATGTAATAAGCGACTATGAACGCACTCCCAAAGCAAAAACTAGATCCACAACAATAATTTACATTGTGCATTCACTCGCTATTTCAAAACATCTAAAATAATTTGTACTTTCTTTTCTTGAGAGTAAAATTAATAAGCTGTTCTTCAGGAAATTTTCCAAATAAAGGCTTACATAAAGAGAAAAATATTACCTAGAATTCATTCCCTCATGCCCAGCCACTTCATCAATAGCAGTTAATATTCTATTCTGGCACATTTACATTTAAATATTTTTCTATGGTTTAAGTCATAATGTTTAAATCTTTTTTTTAACCACCTGCTACTATGTATTAAATACTTCACTTAACATCACGTATTACATTATTTCTTATTTTTGACTCTGAACATTATAAGCCATATTTGGATAGTACTATAACTGATTTAGTAATTGACTTATTGTTAGACATTTAGGCTGTGGCTTTTCTGAGAGGGATATGATAAGTCATATTATTAGATAATATTTTATATGTAATTATTATTTTACTTTTTTGTCGAGTCTTCTGTATTTTGATTCTCAGAGACTGGATGTCTGGGACATTGTTTTGAGGAAACAATTGGACAATGCGTCTCCAACATTTTAAACTTGCCCAACTGTTTCCCAGAGAGACAACACCAATTACTACTGACCTTGGCAAGAAGGGTCCCTGATCTGGTCCCACACTTTCCTGGGCCCCTCTCTGGCCTCCCTCGGGCCATGGCACTTCCTATGGGTCAAGGGGATAACCCACTGGGAGCCCATGACCTCTGACTTTCTAGATCTTGCTTCCAGTGCCTGGGGTCTTGGAATTGCCTTCCTCTGGTACCACACCTGATTCCACAGCTTCAGAGTTTCTTCCCTGGGGCTGTTTTCTCAAGAGAAGACCTCAACTGCACTCTGCATGCCCCAGGCTGTGTGTGGTGGGTGGGCACCTGGAAGGATCTTGGATGTGCAGTTGGGGGGCCCACACGCCTGTGTACAGAGTCCCTCCTGGCACAGGTGGAGCTGGGGAGGGAAGAGGAGTGGGAGCTGCTAGGGGCCAGGACCGCCAAGTTCTACCAAAGAATTCCTGAGGGTCCAAGAATTATAAAGTCACCCAAGTCATTAGGAAGGTGTATTTGTCAAGGTAGGAAGACTGAAAATCCTTAACGCTTCTTAGCTTTGTGTGTAACTTTTATATCTGTAGGTACCTGGTACGTGGGCCCCCAGTTATCCTCTTGTCCTGGGCCCTGAGCTTGTTAGGGGAGGAACTGATACCATTTCTAGTCTTACCAGCACCTTGGCATGTGCCTGCCCACCAGCATTACAGCTTATCATCATCCTTTGTTAATTTGGTGGATGAAAAACACTGTCTCGTGCTTGTTTTAAAATGCATTATATTTGGCTATTCGTATTTTTATTTTGTTAATGATTTGGGTCTTTATTTATCTACTGTGGCCTCAGATTTTCTTATAAGTTTGTAAAGACTATATTTACATTAAGGATAGTAAACTCCGTACGTATAACAACTAGCCTAGAGCTAGGTAGGTGGTGTCTGTCCAGTACATAGCCCATCCCCCCCCTCCCCGAAAACTGCCTGTGATCAGCAGGGTAGAAGGTGGGACCAGTGAGGGAGGAGCAAGAAAAATCTGAGAGAGCTGTGGGGACCCATTTGATAATAGTCATTAACTGGTGGTCACTGAAACAACCAACCAAAATCAGGTAGATGAGAGCAAGGAAAAGAAGACCTAAGCAGGGCATTCTGAAGAAGTTCTGAAAGTATGGATCATTACCTGTGGCTTGGTTTGCCACTTACAAATTCCTGACTGGTGACCACTAGATTCACGTAATGATTCTGTCCCTGGACATGCACTGGCGTTCAATAAATGCATGAAGAACTGAATTCTTGAATTTAGCTGTAATCTAGCTAAATTGAATGTCCAAAAGCAGAGTCAATGTTTCCCGCAAAATGATCTCCAGTCAACAAGGAGTTGATCTTGTTAAACCACAACCAAATCACCCCCTCAGGGGCCTTCATCCCATTTTCTTCTTCAAACACCCAAGTGGAATCTCTTCATTTCTTTCGGATAGTTGGCCAGTAAATGCTTTAATTACAAGTTGAAAGGAATAAAATAAAATCATCTGGTGGAATGGTTTTAATTAGAATTTAGAGCGTCGGGTGAGCAATTAGTGCATCTAAGAATGGAGACTGTGTGCACATATTTGTCTGTGTTGAGCTTCACTGCTTTAAATGATCACTTGACTCAGCTTCCTCAAGCTAAACAAAGGCCCTCATAATGGGAGCACTAATAATAATGTAGCTGGAACCAATAGAAAATGATAAAAGCCATCACTTACTCCACGTCCTCCCAGGTCCTATGGCAGGACGTCATGGCAACGTCACCAGTCTTAGTTTTAGGACAAGCCATGAAATTCTTAAGATTCTTAAGATGATAGACTCAGTTTAAATTAAAGCACAGAGAGAAGAGGGAACAGCGAAGGGAGAGGAAGGGGACGGTCATGTTTGACACCTGCTCTGTGTCAAGTACTGAACATCACTTCCTTTCCTCCTTGCACCCGTATGTGCCGAGGGTGTTATTACAGATGCACTAAAAAGCCTTACTGAGTGAAGTAAGTCAGACACAGAAAGACAAACATCATATGATATCACGTATATGCAGAATCTAAAAAAAAAAGGGTACAAATGAACTTATTTACAAAACAGAAGTAGAGTCACAGATGTAGAAAACAAACTTATGGTTACCAGGGTATGGGGGGGAGGGATAAATTGGGGGATTGGGATTGACATATACACCCTGCTATATGTAAAATCAATAACTAATAAGAACCTGCTGCATAGCACAGGGAACTCTATTCAATACTTGGTAATGGCCTATATGGGAGGAGAATCCAAAAAACAAAGAGTGGATATATGTATATGTATAACTGATTTGCTTTGCTGTACACCTGAAACTAACACAGCATTGTAAATCAACCATACTCCAATAAAATTTTTTTTTAAGTTCCAGTTTTAGAAGTGTGAAAAAAAAAACCCCCCAAAAAACGCTGAGGCCCAGAGAGATGAAGGCATTCCCGAGCATGGACCACAGCAGGGGCAGAACCCTGGATGGTCCAAATCCAAAGTCTTTGCTCCTTCCAAGAGAAGGGGTTTATTCTAACACCCAAAAGAATTCTTCTTGGAACAGATTGATTTCTACCTCTCAAGTGTGAGCTCACTCTCCGACTGGGAGGTGAGAGGTACAGGAGCTAAGAGTGAGGCTGGTGCTTCCCACAGGTCAAGCGGGGGTCACGCCACTGGTTCTCAATCTTGGCTGAACGCTGGAATCAATGGGGAGCTTCAAAAAAATAGCAGTGGCAGCTCTCACCCCTGGAGGTTCTGAGTTCGCTGGGATGGCAGACAGCCTGGATGTGGGCATTTTGTAAAACTCCTGCAGTGAGGCTCATAGACTGCCAAGGTTGAGGACCTCCGAGTTCCATGCACCATATGCGTTGAGAGAAAGTTGTGGAAGTCTCATTTTAGAGTGAAAATGACCCTCCTCTGAGCTTTGTGAGCTTGTGCCCATGACACTGCCCTCAGCTCTGTTCGTGTCCCTGCAGGAGAGCTGGCAGAGAGTCACCAAGTATCAGAGTGAAAGACCCCAGGTGGGGAGCCGGGTTCAGGGTCTAACTGACACTGTGATTTTGGCCAAGCAAGTTCATCTGATTCTTAGCTACGTATAAACGTAGTCATCTGTCTTCATTTTAAAGATGAAGATGAAAATTACCTGGCTGGGCTAGAGTGAAGATTTTAAAAATTGCATTCCTACCAAGCCTAGCAAATGATAATTGCCAATAACTGATAATCATTTGTTTAAATCATGTAGTCCTTGAAGGCATAGACCATACATGTTTGATTCTCTATCTGCAGCACCTAGGATAATACAGGCTCTGTTTGTGTGGTCATTGATTCTCCTGTCCTGAATTTTCCTATTCCAGAACCACTGCATGAAAGGAGTTTAGACTCTATACCTCTTACGATGCAGTGAGTATCACTGTCACACATTAACATCTTGGTCCAGCATTTCCATGCTAATAGATTTTCCAGAAAACGTAAGCAAATGTGTTTGGGATACATCACATGCTAGAGTCTCCCTTTTGAAGAGTCAAAAGTCATATAAGCAAAGTCAATCCTTTAAAAGAATACCTGCAGTGATAAAATCTGTTTAACATTGTGTATACCAGCATATTCCAAAATATAGGTTTCCTAAGTACATTTAATGGAACACTTTTTCGTATGCAATGTCACTAACATTCTATGGGACTCTGTCTGGAGAATCTCACCCTAGTTTAAATTTTATAGTTAAAAAGGTATTCACAGGAAAGAGGCCAGTGACATGGCCGGCCGCCTGGGCAAGACCTTGCAAGGTGCCTGCCATTTGAGAGAGTCTGGCAACCAGTTCTGTGGCTGAGACATCTGATTTCATCAGTTTACTCACATGTTAGCTTTTTCTAGGAAACAGATTCACAAATACTAAAAGCAAAAGAAATTGTATGAAGGCATAAAACTCTTTGGATTTTGATTAAGTTAGTCAAGTTCTCCTAGCTTCAGAAACCTCATCTGTAAAATGTGAATAATACAGTAACCCTGTGAGCTAGGGATTATTTTAAGAAACTGTGGAAGCCACTGGTGCTTTTTGGCAAATATTTCCCAATCTTTGCCTTCTGGTCACAAGGTAGGATTATGTGTCCTGGATCCCCTGGGGCATTATGGGGCCATGTGACTACCATGTAATGAGTTATGAATGAAGCTGAGCATATGTCACTTCGGGGCAGGAGAGTTTTGTTGCTGGTGTGTACTCGCCAGGGCTACCTTTCTATCGAGAATGGCCCCCTGTGCCACCCAAGATAAAGGCTATTTCCTCAGCCCAGGTCCCATAAGAAGCAGAGCCCACCTGCAATGGACATGCAATGTGAACAAGAAATAAATGTGCAGTGTTTAAGCCACTGAGGTTTAGAGGTCGTTACTGCAGCACAGCTTAGCTTGACCTGTGTGATTCGAGTCAAATGAGATAACGAACATCAAATGTCATTACAGTTTCTGGCGCATAGTAGGTATTCCAGAGATGTTAATTCTTCCTTTTCTAAAATGGGGAGGAGGAACACTCTAGGTGACTCACAGCACACATCTGAACACAGGTCACTCTATCCTGATGAGTAGGTGCACTCAGGAAAACAAATTACACATCAGAAAATACATCAGAGCATTACATGCAAAATAGTTAGAGTTCGGTTTTGGGGATTTGCTTGTTTGAGTAATTTTTTCCCTTCCTTCCTTCCTTCCTTCCTTCCTTCCTCCCTCCCTCCCTCCCTTCCTTCCTTCCTTTCTGTGCATAATAAGCTCCTAGAAAATGATGGATAAACTGAACTGAATTTCATACCTCGGACATTAGCTTATCCTGCTGTTTTTCAGAACAAAGTGAAAAGGGGGCACGGAGCAGGCACCAAAGGCTCCAAGTGGCAGAGAAGACTCTGACTCCTTCCAATGCTCCCCCGCTCCCACACGCCTCCCTCTCTTCTTTTCTTCCCTCTGAAATGGTTCTGGATTTAGCGCTTCATCCCATTTTACATAATTAGCTGCATTTTTACCTCTGACTTGGGATGACAGCCCAGCTCTCGTTTGCTTGTGCTTATAAACACAAACTGGAAACACTCCTCATTCACATGCCCTGGAAGGCTCAGAGGAAGGTGAGCGTGAGGGCAGTCAGCTGCACTGTGGGCTCATGTGTGCAAGCACTTGACCTGCATTCTTCTCCCATCAGGGAGTGAAAGCAAACCTTTGTTATCTTAGCAGAAAACACAGGCTGCTTCCACCGGAGCCAGAGTTGCCAGGCCTGTTTCCCTGCCGCCCAGCCTTCCTCTCCCTGCAGCTGGGGCCTCACGGGTCCACCTGCTGATTCTGCCCACCTGCAGTTACTCCCCTGCATTAAGGAAGGCCGAGGCACAGGGAGTCAGTGGGCCCTCTGGCTCCAATGTCAAGTCCTGCCCTCAAGGCCCAGGCACGTGGGCTTTTGTGGAGAGTTCCAGCCTCATTTCCTGCCTTGGTTTCAGTTCTAGAAACAGAGTTACCCCTCATGCTGCCCCCAACCTGGTGAATGTTCCAGCACCCAGTCACTATGCCCAGGCTCTGCTCTGGTCAGCTCCTCCCAGGGACCAAAACCCCACATTCAAGGTCACCACTGAGGTTGTCAATTGATGCACATTACTTCCTTCTCCCTGCAGGCTGCCCACAGAATCACCTAGTGCCAAGGCTTTATCCATCCTTCGTTTTCCTTTAGTGAGGTCTGCCACCTCTTCCGTGCCTCATCTTGGATTCTGAGATGCTGAAGCATGCCAAGACTGAGGTTCAAGGCTTTTCCTGATAAACTCTACTTCCTACCTGGGTCAGCCTGACTCAAGTGGGACGGGACCTGGGCCAGTGCCCAGCACCTCCTAGGCTGCACCTCACCCCGCTGCTGTATTTAACTAAGCAAAGCCTGGGCAAGATGGGCAAACTGATTCAAAGATATATAAGTAAATAATGAAAAAAATACACAGCACATGGAGAGGGCAGAAATCATAAACATGATTCTCAAAGAACCATATTTTAGAAAACAATATTTGATAGGATGATGTAATCCTAATTTCGTGTGCACTAAGGTTAAATTCTCTCTCTTCTTCTGTATAACGGGGCTATCATCACCTACCTGGGGAGGTTATTGGAAAGGTCATAGAAAGGTATGTGGAACAGTAGCCCAGTACCTGGTATACACGTTGTACCTGGCATTTGTGTGCTGCTGTCTTTGTGGTGATGGTTGCATAGCCCATAATCAGGGCTGCACTTTTGCCTCTGTGTTTCCTGCACAGCCTGGAGCCTTCATGGCTACATGGCAAGGAACACAGGAAAGATGCTCTTGACTGGGGTCTCTGCTCGGGCTGTCCTTTGGTTCAGTGATCCCACAAAAGGGCAAGAGGCAGCACCTGCACAGGTATATCCTGGGAGATTAGTATCTACTCCCAGGCCTGACCTACTACTTCACCTTTTCCAAACACTATTTAGCATCTGTGCACCACGAGGGCTCAGAAGGAAATCATCTCCTGTAGGATAAAGGATTCCCAGAGGAGGTAATTCTGTAGACTTTTCCTGTGAGGTCAAAGCTCCCGGCAGCCAGGTGTACCCTCTGCCTTCAAGTGTGATTATGTCTGGGCTTCGCCAGATGAGGATGCAAAGTGCAGAAACCTGTGCAGTGCTTGTATAACCCCAGCCGATCCTGCAGCAATCATTGTCTGAGTTAGCTAATGGCAGGGTATGAGGCCCTCCCACTGAGATTCCATTACCTTGTAATTTCCAGCTTGTTCACTGTTGCAATAAAGCCCCTCTGTCTTATAATTCCCCAGCATTCATGTCTCATCTTCTCAAGAACTGAAGTATGTAAGATGCTTTCGGCTGGGGATTCATTGAAATAAGTTATTGAAGTGAGGCCGAGAGGCTTCCAGCACTAGGCTGTTCATCTCAGAATTTATGTTCATGCTTCCTTTGGAAGGTCCAATGTAATCGCAAACAACGTGCTTTCTGTATGTTTAAAAAATCATAAGTACAGGGCTTCCCTGGTGGCGCAGTGGTTGAGAGTCCGCCTGCCGATGCAGGGGACACGGGTTCGTGCCCCGGTTCAGGAAGATCCCACATGCTGCGGAGCGGCTGAGCCCGTGAGCCATGGCCGCTGAGCCTGTGCGTCCGGAGCCTGTGCTCCGCAACGGGAGAGGCCACAGCAGTGAGAGGCCCACGTACCGCAAAAAAAAAAAAAAAAAAAAAAAAAAATCATAAGTACAATGGAGGTGGAGGGGCAAGGATCCCCACACTTGGGGCTCCTTAGCAAGAAGAGACTTGGAACAGCAGACTAGTTTCTGATGTCATTTCTATGGGGCTGAGATGCTGCAGTTATTCACTCAAAGCCATTCAATGGGGTGGAGTAAGGATGTCTACACACCCTCATTACCCTGGTCCCAGCGCCTGACAGAAGAAGTGATCTATATCAGATGACCTCTTTCTTGAAAACTGCTGTCCCTCCCACATCTTGTTCTTTGGCCTCTGAGATACGGTCCTTCTCTTCTCTCTGTGGACGCAGGTCCCTCCCTGGTTCTGAGCCTTCACATGGTCATCTCTTCAACCTCCCTGCCCACGGCGGCCCCTCCCTCTTCCACCCAGCTAGCTGCCACTCTCTGATCCTCCCAGGATAGTGTTCTTCTCAAAGCTGTCACCGCACGAGCCTCATCACCAAGGAGAGAATCAAATCGCAATGTCTCAGGGTGGGATTTGAGGACCAAACACTGTGTCTCTCCTTGAAATCCAGCAGCAGAGTTTGCAAGAGCTGCCGCGGAGGGATCCCAGGAAGGTGTTGAGAAGGGAACATAAGGGTCATAAGGGGCTGGTGCGCCTCACCCCACTGCTCTCTTCCTCTGACAGCTTTCCAACCAAAGACTTGTGGAGTGGAGGTCCTAAAGCACAAGTTATTCTAACACCCAGATTATATGACACCCCTATTGAGAGGTGGGGTCCGTGTCCTCACATTTTGAATCTAGGAGGCCTTTATGACTGCTTTTACTAAGAGTGTATGGCAAAAGTGACCTTAGGTGTCTTCAGATGCCCTTGACTTTCTCTTAGAGCTCCTGGCTCTGTGTAAGAAGTCTGACCACCATGAGGCCACTGGGTCCTAAGGAAACCCAAGCCACACAGAGAGGCCATATGTAGATGATCTGGTTGACAGTCTCACTGAGCTCAGCCTCTAAGTCATCCTATCCAGGGCACTCAGATACAGAAGCATCCAGATAATTCCAGCCCCCAGCCATTGGACTCACCCTCAGCCACTGGAAACTTCTCAGCTGAGGTCCTAGATGTCATGGAACAGAACAGAAACAAACCATTCTGACTGTATCTGTCCATATTTCTGCCCCACAGCACCTGTGAGCATAATAAAAGCTTGTGATTTGAGGCCACTGAACTTGGGGTAGTTAACTGCACAGCAGCAGTTAGCTGGAATGGAGGGAGAGGGCGAAATTACTCCCCATCCTCTTCCAAACATATCTTCTACCCATCTTGCGGGTGCCTGAAAACTTTGCCTGCCTCCCCCAAGGATTCAGCAGGAAAAAAGCCCTGAGATCTTCTTGCTCAGCTTGTTTTCTCAATTGGCAGGGCGGGGAGAAGCCAAGGGACTCGGGGCAGATACATTTCAGTGAGGGGCTGGGTGGAGAGGAGGCTTGCAGACCCCCAGGGGTGTAGATCACATGTAGCATCGCAGGGGAGGGACCCGGCAGCTGGTATCACAGTGGAAGGCCTGGGCATGAGCTGTGGGTTCAGAGGGACAAAGCTGGGCTGATCACAGGAGGGACATGCCATAGAGCCAAGGTCAAGATCATCACCCCGATACATCTGGCTCCAAGCAACTCCTGGGCATAAAATATCCAAATCTTCTAGAAATTCTGATTTCAACTCAGTTCTAGTCACCTAACAAGTACCCAGCATCTACTAAACAGGAGGCCAGGTTTGTGAAGAAATAGATGGAGAAGATGCTATAATTTCAAGTCAGGGGAAATCCTTCTCTGTCCTGGGTATACTGTCTCTCTGGAAAATTACTAAGCTACTTAGGATTACATATAGAAAAGCCTTTCCAGGAACTGCAGCCACAGGAAGGCCAAGGCACGTTCTGCTTTACCGTTCTGCCAGTTGCAGGGGTCTCTTACTTTGGAGGGGAGGGTGAGGCTGTCCCCTCCCTGTGTATCATGTTCCAAGAAGAGAGGAGGGGCTCTGAGCATACATGTGGTCCTCCAAAGAGAACCTAGGCAACACCCTCTGGCTGATCCCACCGCTTTGCCAGCTGGCTGCAGAGGAGAGCCTGCAAAAGCCTCCTAAAAGCTCCTGAAACCACACAAAGCCGGCCTAAGAAGAGACAAAGTGGGTTGCAGCTGCCTGGTGAGCGGGCTGCGCCTAATTGCCTGTGATCCCCACTCAGCCCGCGGCCGGCACGCCTGCAGACACAGCCCGTTGTGTTGGAGACCTCATGACTGCAAACTCCCCTTCCATCCCACACAGTCCTCAGAAACTGCAAACGTGTCTGTCTTTGGCCCGCCTGCCTGGAAAGGTCACTGCAGCAGCAACTGATCCCTCACTGCCATTTCAGCCCTGCACACACATACAAACCTTACACGCTCAAGGTCAAAATAGTTACTTGCTGCTGCTTTATACTGGCCAGACCCAGGCTGGACCCTATGCAGAGACAGATAAGGCTTGGTCTCCACAAAGCAGCACCTCTCAAGCATCCCCAGCCATTCTAATTTCATTGATCTGGCATGAACCCCTGGAAGCTGGATTTTTAAAATCTCCCTACTTGAGAAAACGTGCAGCCAGGTTGAGCACTCCTGCCCTGAGTAGCACGGCTATAGTTACTGAGCGCTATTACATGCCAGGCCCTGTGTACTAAAAACGTTCTATCTTCACCTGTAAAACAGCTATTAGTGAGGTCTTCCCTTTTGGAAGAGTGAAAAAACTAAAGTTTAGGGAAGTTAAAAGTAATTTGCCCATACAACTCTGCACCCACTAGAATGGCTAAAAAGGAAAAATAGTGACAATACCAAGTATTGGTGAGAAGGCAAAGCAAATGGAACTTTCATTCACTGCTATGGGGAATGCAAAATGGTCTGGCCGCTCCAGAGCACATTTTGGTTGTTTCTCATAGCGTGAAACACATACTTATCATAGGACCCAGAATTCCACTCCTGGATATTTGCCCAAAAGAAATAAAAAACATATGTCTGCCCAAAGATTTCTACTCAAATGTTCATAGACGCTTAATAGCCATGTCAATCTAAATATTCATTGACACGTGAATAAATAAACCAATTGTGCTGTAGCCGTCCAATAGAATGCTACTCAGTAATAATAAAGAACAGAGTACTGATGCATGTAAAACGTGGATGAATTTTTAAAAACATGTGTTAGGAGGAAAAGAAAAAAAAGCCAGAAACAAAATAATATATACTGAGTGATTCCATTTATATCAAGTTCTAGAATAGCAAACTCATCTATGATGACAGAAGGCAGATCAGTATTGGCCTGGGGTCTGGTGATGAGGAGTAGGGGTCACTGCAAAGGTCATGAGGGTACTTTGGGGTGATGCGGAAATGTTCTCCATGATTGTGATGGTGGTGACACGCTATAAATTTTCTCAAAACTCATGAAATTATCCTTAATATGGCTGCATGTTATTGTTTATAAATTGTACCTCAATAAAGTTGATTTAAAAAATAATTTGGGGGCTTCCCTGGTGGCGCAGTGGTTGAGAGTCCACCTGCTGATGCAGGGGACATGGGTTCATGCCCCAGTCCGGGAAGATCCCACGTGCCGCAGAGCAGCTAGGCCCATGAGCCATGGCCGCTGAGCCTGCGCGTCCGGAGCCTGTGCTCTGCAACGGGAGAGGCCACAACGGTGAGAGGCCCGCGTACCACAAAATAATAATAATAATAATAATTTGGGAGGATGAAGCCAGCATGGAATTTCAGCACAAGTCAGTCTGATTCTGAAACTTCTAATTTGGCCGCCCCCCAAAGGCCTGCATGGGGATAGCATCTCCCTGAGGGGCGGCCTATTATCTACTTATTCAGGATGGAATTAGAAGCAAACGGGAGTTTGGGGGTGCTGGGCTCTGGGGAGAAGGGAGAAGGGCTTTCAGACAACTGAGAGAGTACTCAGGAAAAGTGTTCCCGACTTCTCAACTGTGACGACCGCTCTGAATGTGTCCACTTATCCTTATGTCTCCGAGCAGCCCTTTCCTCTTACAGGGATGAATAAAACAGTTTGCATCTCAGAAGCTGAAATCGTTATCAGATGGAATCCCCTGGGGGAGCTTGTTAAAAATATCGATTCCCTGACCTCACTCCCAATCCACCAAAACAGATCCACAGAAATGAGGCTTAGGCATCTGCATTCTTAAAAAGCTTCCAGGAGATTCTGATAGTTTGGGGACCACTCTGATCTGATGCCACGTTTCCTCCCAGCTCAGCTACATTTCCTGCAGAGATGCATTGCCTTAAAGATGGTCTCAATTTTCCAACTAATTGCAGTAACATTTGAGCCTGGGGAGTTTTCTATGACCAACTTCTAAACAAGGCCTGGAATTGAGCCAGCCCTCAAGTCTCCCTTTAAGCCATGACCCCACTCCCCATCATATGAAAAGTAGCCTCTGTAGTCAAAGACTGGTGATGAAGACTCATGGCACAGCCTGTTCCCAGAAGGAAGGAGTATTTCCCCCAGGGAGATTGCCAGGATACAATCTTCGGCTATCTCCCTCTTTCCTTTTAAGAAATAAAATAAAAATTACAAGTAGATTATGTCAAGCAAAGTATTTGAAATATGAATCATAGATTGTAATACATAAAAGGAAGAAATTGTGTATTCTTTGAGCCTTTATCGATTTCTGGGAGAATCAGCTTAGCGTATGTGAAATTACAGACCTGGAGGATTGTTGTTGAAGCTCTAAGTTCAGGTTCATGAAGTCATTTTATGAAGAGTGCACCATGATAATTCTTTGATTGTGCAGAGCTGTGTCTCCCCAAGTTTTCCTGCATGGGAAGCAGTAGAAGGAATGTGGCAACAAGCAAGGGAAGGAGCGTGAACATCTCAGCCCTAGGGTCTGCCATCATCACCCACCTGTGACCTGGTACTAACCAATACACTTACAAACTGTCTTTAGAACCTACATCCCTTAGAGTGTTGCAAACTCTGAAGACCTGGGAAAAGGAAGAGAGACACCAAGACTAAAGGGATCTAGCCTCCAGCTATCTAACAAGACCACTTTCAAAGGAAATATGATTACAACACATGCTGATGCATACCATTATTGCTCTCATGGTGAAGAAGACTTCTTTCCATGACCTGTCTGAACAGGCCCCAACTACGGCTCCAGCCTCATCTCATATTCTCATTCTCTCCCTCTCTCCTCCTCATGCAGATGGGCCTTTTAGCCTGTCCTGCCACAGGACCTTTGCCCAAGCTCTTCCCGACTCCTGGGATTCTTCTCTTTTCCTTCTTCACCTAGTTAATTTCTATTCCTCCTTGAGATACCAATGTAAGCATCCCTTCTTCCAGAGCGGCTTCCCGTGATCTCTGTGTCCAAACCTCCATTATAATGGTTCACACACTATGTATCCTCTTTGTAATAATCATAATTGTGACCTTATAATGGTTTGTGTGGTTGTCTGATGAGTTCCATAAGGGCAGAAACTTCAATCATATCTTATTTACCTCGAGAACCTCAGTATCTAGCATAATCCTGGCACATATATACACAAAAATATTTGTTTAAGGAAAAAAAGATGAATGAATGAACGATCATCTAGTGCAAATTCCCCATCTTGAAGACGAGGAAACCCAAGCCCAGTGATGTAAGTGACGTGCCTTAGAGAACCTATTGCAAGTTAGTTACAGGGTTGAGACCAGGACTAAGGGTCTTACAACCCCAAGCCCGGAACTCTTTCTCTGATGCCACCTTTCCTTCCAAATAAAATGATGACTCAGTTGGAAAAAAGAAAAAGAAAAAAGAAAACAAGCCAAAAGACAATCAGAGAAAGAGCTTTCCACTGAATGGACCATACTTTGTGCTCAAAAGAGAAAGGACAGAACAGAAAAGAAACCATGAAAAGAGGCAGGGGATATCATAAGCAAAGTACTTGATATGAATAATAATGAACTAAAACATTCCTGCTTATTGTTTATCTAATTTTGAATTTCAATGAATAGCAGGGGTGGTAATTACGCAATTCCTATGTTTATAGAAAACCAACACATGAAACCTCAGAGTTCGATATTTATGAAGGGTCAGGTTCCCTTAAATACTCAGCTTGGCAATTAGAAGGGGAGCTATTCATTAACATTTTAAACTAGATAAATAAAGAATAGAGTTGTTATTTATTCATTAAAATTTTAAAAACTGGAAATTATACACTAATCTTTTGGGTGTATCCATATCATTTAATTAATCATGAGTCAAAATGTTACTAAGAAGTATGTGTCTCCACACCTAGAAATAGATGTGACAACTATTAGCAAATGGAGTGATTTAATCAGAGTAACAATTCAGATTCATCTTCCATTTGTATTGAGAACCTGACTCCAGATGCCTGATAACTTAGAAAGAGCACTGGCCTTAGGGTCAGATGGAGCTGGGTTTTGATTACTTTTCTTCTGAGTGACCTTTGGCCACTTGCTCACCTATTCTGGAATCAATCCTTTATCCATAAAACGGGATTATAATCTTACTTCACAGGGTTGTTGGGAGGCATTAAAGGGCATGAAGTATGGTGACTGGTTCAGGGTAGGTATCTTATGAGTCATGAAGAACATCGCTCTGGCCCCAGCTCTGGCCCAGCTACAAGGAATAAGCATCTGGTTTTCTACAGGTGAGGGTCCTAGGATACCACAGGTGGTCACTCGCAAGCTGGTGGTATTTGAGGATGCCAGGAGGCTCTGCCTGAGGGTTACAGACCAGGGCTCTGCAGTGAAAGCCTTCTGAGCACCAGATGGGGACCATGTGTGTTTGGCTCATCATTATATTCCCAGTGCCTAGTACCCAGAATATAGTAAGTGTTCATGGATATTTACGGATGAACAATGAACAACTGTACGACCACCATTTGGCATCAGCACCTCTGGAAAGTTCCTGTGATGCTCAGGTTTCCTCTCTTTTGCACAGGTCACTTGTGTTCCTGGGCTTTCTCCATCCTCCCA
This sequence comes from Mesoplodon mirus, assembly GCF_964341445.2. Lineage (NCBI taxonomy): Eukaryota > Metazoa > Chordata > Mammalia > Artiodactyla > Ziphiidae > Mesoplodon > Mesoplodon mirus. Next base: position 38,472,732 of record NC_138991.1, read on the forward strand.
GATTATTGGTATCCAGAGGAATCCTGCCTCAGGACCTTATCAGCTAGGGCCTTTTCCTGACAGCCCCATGCCCCAGAGTTCTAGAATTCCACCTCACTCCACACTTCCTTTGTCTAATTTTCAGATGAGTTTGGGAGTTGACAGTATCAAACAGTTCATGCATTGCTGCTGCTTTGCTCTTATCAGGAAGTGCAGACCTCTTAAATCTCAGCACAGTGTCTGGGTCCTGGAAGTTCAATATTTGCCGTGCCCGTGCCAAGGTTTGAGATGGGATTGCTCCAACTCCCTGCCTTGCTTGCTGTCTGTCCATTTCCTTGTGCTCGGTCCAGCTTTAACTATGATTTCATTGCTCCACATCTCTGCCAGTTTCAGAGCTCCTTACTACCATGTGGCAGTGTCCACAAACCAAATGCAGGGCTCCCCAGAAATGGGAACTGAGCAAGGGTAGACAGTCCTCTTTCTGAAGAGTGACCTGGCATCCCCCATGACTTTTGACAGAATCTACAATTTCCTACTTGGTGAACTAAGTAAGACACATCAATCACAGGCTAACTGCCTGTCTCCCCTGTTCTCTGGACATAGTATCTCAGTCCACTGGGGAGAGAGAGGCTATAGGTATCTCAGTCCAGTCCAGGACACCAACCAATGGTACTCAGAATGGGACAGTTGTGGGTGCTACTGTATTATGCATGCCTTTTTATTCTGATGTTTAGCCTCTGGGGCCTTACCAACCTTGGGAAGACTGCCGCTCCTAGGACTAGCCAATTCTTAGAGTAAGTGACTGTCCTACAAGTGCATCTTTTACATGCAAACTAACCAGTCCAAAGCCCACACCCAACCTTCTCCTCTATTGAGCTCTTAAATTCCAGGCCAATATTCCCCTCTCCTAATCGCCCAGGGCCAGGTACCAGACAATTTAGGGCAGTCCCTACACTCCAGAGCCGGCTGAAATTATGAAAACCAGACAAACATAAGCCTCCTCACCCTGACTCACCTGTTTCTACTCACAGAAAACACAATAAAGGCTCTTTGCCCATATTTCCCCCCTTGTTCCCTCTGCCCCCAGACTGACTCTGGTGCTTCCCCATTTGGCCCTGCATGGTGTGGCATGCCGCCTCCTCTTGAAAACTCTGAGTAACAAACTACCTTTTCACTGGAAAGCATCTCCTGATTTGCTGGACTCACCATACCTGAATAATAATGAAACAGGCACTCATATTGTCCTCTGATCCAAGCCCCAGAAAATCTATTCTGCCCTTCTTGAAAAAAGTGAACTCTCAGAAACTGACAGCATGAGTTGAATAATGAGCTGGAGCATCAGATGCATTACAAGGAAACAGAGTGAAAAAATATTTCCTGGGTGCAGATGTGTGGCTTATGTGGTTGGGGGACAGTAATTTCCCTCCACAGCAATATGATAGAGCACAGGAGTGCAAAGAGAGGAATGTTATGGACAATCCAATGGCAGCGAGGTCACCCCATATGGGCACCGTTATGGTGGAGCCTGGGTCTGGTTGTAGATTCTGTGTGCAGAATCCCTGCGCCCCCAACCCCCAAGGTGTTATGAAGAACTAAACCAAAGCTGAAGAATGCTAATGGCCACCATGAAGTATATGGAGCCCTGTTGAATGTATTTGATTGATTGCATTCTGGTTTGTCACAAAGCTGCTGGCATGGGTTGAATGGTGTCCGCCTAAAATTCATACAATGAAGTCCTAACCCCCAGCACCTCAGATGATGACTGCATTTGAGATCATCTTTAAAGAATTAATTAAGTTGAAATGAAGTCATCAGGGTGCATTTTAATCCAATATGACTGGCGTCCTTATAAGAAGAGAAAATCTGGGCATAGACAAAAACAGAGGGAAGGTGACGTGAATACACAGGGGAAGACAGCTATCTACAAGTCAAGGAGAGAAGCCTCAGAAAAAACAAGAAACCAACCCTACCAACACCCTGATTTTGAACTTCTAGCCTCCAGAGCTGTGAGAAAGCAAATACCTGGTCCATGGTACTTTGTTATGGCAGCCCTAGCAGACTAATTCAGGCTCTGGTCTCCTCCATCACTCACGTATGTCTGAGAAAGGTAAGAAAGGTCTGTTCAGCACCGTAGAATGTACTTTCGTTTCATTTATTTTTTTCACCCAGGCTGCCAATAGATTCCTACAGCCCCAATTTAGATGTAGATGGCAGCAACAAGTGAAGTTACCACATCAAAACACGGGCATGAATATAACTGTTTGAGCTCCAGCCCACAGAAACTCTTATCTCTCCCAGTGCCCACATCCCTTGCCCACAATATTGCCATCATCAAAGGCGCTTTTGAAACTTGGAAACCCTGAACCATCCATAAATTCAAAACTTGAATCAATCCTGTTATGCTGTGGCTATGCTGGATGATCAAGCAGAGTTAAAAGGGTGAGCCACAGCGTTTTAGGTACATGCAGATCAGGCTGTCAGATTTGCAAGAACTTTGCAAGTCCTTTAAAATGTGGTATCAGAGTAAGAAAAGGCTTATACCTGCACCCTTTGTGAAGACTGAAAAGTTATTAGGGAAAGAAACTCTGCCGGTAAGTCTGGTTGGAATTGTGGCATATCTAACCAATGGCATATCTGGTTAAAGCCAGATGCTTTGGTATCTATTTAGAGAATAAAGAGTAAGAGCCAGATTTCAAATCCAAGATGGTAATTTCTTAATGGCTACAAAGCAGATGAAGAGGAATACTGGCAAGCTGCCTGGAATAGGAAGAGTGCTGGTCTTGAAATCAGAAAACCTGGTTATTAATCCAAGTCATTTACTTTCCACAAACATCTGTTTCTTGATGTAAAAAAATTAGTATCACTCCATATCTATCGCTCACATAATTAATGGGAAAATCATTGTGAAAACACGTGGAAAACTCTAAGTGCCAAGCAAAGGTAGGGACTTCTTACTCTTTAAAAGGAGATCATGCCTTCATCCTCGGGACAAGAGCAACTTAAGTATTTAGAATCATGGAGAAAAATTGCCAGCACAACCTTCCTGCCATAATTTAGCTTTGACTTTTTATCATAGGATAATTTTAAACTTAGGGAACTGTTCCGCGAACTCTTCCTGCAGTGACACCCCAAGGTAAACATTTGGCATAACCATAGTAAAATTATCAAAACTAAGAAGTTAACATTAAGACAATATAACAACTAAACTACAGATTTTATTCAGTTTCCCAGTTCTTGCACTAATGTCCTTTTTCTGGTCCAGGATCCTACGTGGCATTTTATTGACATGTGACCAAATTCTTCTGCATTGAAGAATTCTCTCTCTCCTTCCTTCCTTCCTTTCTTTCTTTCTTCCACTATGCATTTATTTATTTACTTATTTTGTGTGTGTGTTTAGAGTACAAAGTCTTCTGGGGTTTTTTGATGCATCTTTATTGGAGTATAATTGCTTCACGAAGCTGTGTTAGTTTCTGTTGCACAACAAAGTGAATCAGCCATATGCAGACATATATCCCCATATCCCCTCCCTCTTGAGCCTCCCTCCCACCCTCCCTATCCCACCAATCTAGGTCATCACAAATATCAGCATGAAATCTTGGATATTTATTTTATACTTTGGGTTTTAATTCAACACTAGCTTTGGCCACTAGGAGCTCCTTCAGCACTGGTTTCTGTGTGCTTTCAACATGCTCCATCTTTGTTTCTTTCTGTTTGTTGGTTAGTTTGGCTGGTTGGTTGGTTGCCTGGTTGATTGATTGGTTGGGGCCATCTTGCATTTTGCCTGCTGTAGCCCTATAAGCAACCACTTCCCACATGCCCTACATTTCATCAAGGAACACTAAAACATCAAAAGCACATATCAAAAAAATAAATAAGTAAAAAGTAAATCATGTTGTGAAAGATAAAATGTGAGTTTATTTTCTAGGTTTCTACCAGGTTCCCTCACCATCACCACTTCCTCGCATATAGAAAGGACCCTATAGTCTTAAGAAGTAGTTATTGGACACCCAGTATGTGGTAGGCACTGGGTCTACCAAGATGAGTGTCATCTGATGCCATTACCTGCACTCAAGGGCTTCTCAGTCTATAAAAGGAGATGATTTTAGCAGCTATGCTGCAAATAAGTGGTTTATAATACTCAGTAATAAAGAGTACACCAGACCTTTATACTTAACCCTCTTTGGACCATGGAGAAGATCAGCTTGATTTTAGAGTCTGTGCTCTGAGACAATGACTTGGCATATGTTCTAAGCTGAATAATGGACCCCAAAGATGCCCACGGCCATTGAGTATGGCCATTGTAGTTTGTGTGTGTGTTGGGGAGGGTATGTATCTATACCCACATGTATCATGATGTTAACTGCCAGGCCTCTGCAGGTGTTCCATAAGTGATAATCCTTGGATCCTGTAAATATGTTACCTTACTTGGTAAAAGGGATGTTGCAGATGTGACTAAGTTAAGGATCTTGGGATGGGGAGATTATCTTGGATTATCTCAGTGGGTCCAATATAATCACAAGGATCCTTGTAAGAGGGAGGCAGGAGGGCTCAGAGAATGTGAGATGTGATGATGGAGACAGTCATGCTAGGCCACCAGCCGAGGAACGTGGGCCGCTTCTAGAAGCTGAGAAAGGCAAGGAAACATATTCTCTCCTAGAGCCCTGCTGACCCATTTTAACTTTCTGACTTCCAGAACTCTAAGAGAATAAATGTGTGTGGCGTTAACCCACCAAGTTTGTGATAATTTGTTTACAGCAGCAGTAGAAAATGAATGCAGCTGATGAGCCCCATGACTGCTGATGGCCACAATATTTGGTCACCTGTTATTATCTGTGAGTCATCAGGCAGATTGAGAATTGTGATTTTGTGTGACTGAGAGACAGCTGCTGTGACATCAGCATTCACAATGTTGTCCAGCAGAAAGAGGTTAGGAAATCTCAAAGTTGGGTGGAGGGTGGGGGCCAGGGCGGGGCCACATCCAGGAGAGTATCTAAGTGTTTGAAAACAGGATGCTTTGTGCTGCTCAGGGCACGTCATTCCCAATAACTTGCCCTCTTGGAACACATCCCAGGGCCCACAGGCGGCATCCAAAGAGGGACTTTGAGTTGAACCTCAGCCAAGTATGTAAGGTGAAATATCTATTCTATTTCTCCCCTATCACCGTGGCTGCCTCTTTAACCGTTGGCAGGTGTGGCTAAGCTAACAGAGGGAATGTTTAGAGGGTCCCAATCCTTTCACTTATTCTCCCAACAGTCACTCAACACTTTGGCAGGAAGGGAGAAGGAAAAAGGCCTTTCAACACCCTTCTGATGGCCAGACTTTTATGAAATGCCCACTTGCCTCATTGGATGCCTGCTGCCTCTTAAGCTCTATGTTTTCTTTCGGTTAAAGATTTGTTTTTCTATGTTGGCATATATAAATTCCCCAAGTTTCAAGCCTATCTCATCACAAAACATATAAGTCAATAAAAGTAGACAGATCCTTGAGAATCCCTTGGCTAAATCTATAGGCAAGACATTCTTCAAAGGATGGAACTGGCTGGGCTTCATTTTTGTCTTCCTGTTATAGAATTTCTTCTGCCTTTAAAAAGATAGGGGGCTGTTCACTGGTAAAGATGAGATTATCGGTTTGATGTGGTTCAACAGCGTGCATGTCATCCCGGCTGATACCCTCTGCCTGTTTCAAAGACAGACTGTGAGTAACTCTAATTCCCATGTGTACACCAATAGATCAAATATGAACACTTCCTGAGGAAATGAGAATAAAATAGGCAGCCCAGAGATGCTCCTGTGCCCCAATTACATTCCATTTTCAGGTTGTGTTCTACTTCTTAAAATGAAAGAAAATTATGGAGTGTTTCTAATCTTCGCAGTTCGGATTGAATCCATCTTCCCTGAATTGTTTCCAAGTGGGTTTACGTTAAGAAGGGCTTTCAAAATAGCCAAGTAGCTGGTCTGGATGATTTGAGACTTGGGCAATTGGAAAATGCTTTGTTTCACCAAAAATGTCACCAAACAAGTTAAAAGCCAAACGTATACATTTTGATTTCTACAGATTTATTTTTATTTCTTTCCTTTCAAATGAGACAGGGAAGCAGCATTTATTACATACCTAAAGCATTCCATGCACCGTGTTGGTATTTTATGTATTTTATCTCACAAGTACAAGACAGAACTGCTCTTCCTCCTTTGAAGTGTAAGAAAATGGAGATGCACTTTTTTTTTTAAGAAACTATTCCTGTTCCCCAGGGTAACCAGGATGCAAGTTCAGGTGTGACTCAGAGGCAATGTGTTGTGATGAAAACAACAGGTGTTTTGGAACTGTATTAGAATGTTTACACAACTGTGTATTAGCTCTAGGGCTTGGGCAAGTTACATAACCTTTCTGAACTGTTTATTTATAAAATGAGGATAACAATATATAACTTGTTGAGCCATCATCTTGTGTGCATTTGTGTGTGTGTGTATGTGTGTGTGTGTACACCCATACATACATGTATATTAATTCAGGCCCCTAGAGTTGTTTCATAAATGATAACTGATATTAATCAATCAATAGGTAATGACTGGCTACCTCTTAATTGGCAGGAACTATGTCAGGCACTGGTACTCCATGGCACAGGATTGCTGCCATTTGTAATTGTGTTTTCTCACCTAAAGCAATACAATGGATTCTTCCACTACAACCAATATTTGCAGAGAAATTCCTATGTGCAGAGTCACTGTTACAGGCACCATAGGAAACTTAAAGGTAACATCGCTAAACCATAAGCAAAACAACCATGATGCGTAATGAGCCTATTATACTGATGCACCAGCTACTCCCAGGAAAACAATCTGCAGGTCGCTTGGTGAGTCTTCAAAGTGCAGGGAATTCTGAGGATACCCGAGATATTCAGCTTCAGAAAACCAGTTTCCAGGTTCTCATTGTGCATTTATATTCTTTGCTAAAACTATTTTAACTGAGAAGTCAACTCCAGTTGAAGTGACTTGGATTCTCAGTCCCTACTTTGCTTTAAACAATCACATCTCTCACATTTTACAAAAGACAGACAAATTTCTCATCCATCCCCATTCATACTATTAAAAAAAACAAAAGAAAACAACTTCTGAGGTGTTGAACAAAAGAGAATTTAAAATGTTGCTCCTGGGGTTGGGGAAATATGATCTCTAATAACTGCAAAGCAAGTCCTTTTGCAAGTCAGGTAGTTTCTGATTCTCTACTTTCAATTTGAGGAACTCAGTTGCATTGCAAACAGGCAGATCATTAAAACTAGTTTTTAGTGGTAAATCAAAAGGAGTCTTTTGCAGGTAACCAAAAAAATTAATGTCATTTTTTGTTTTGTTTTTAAATTCTGTTCCCATCTACTCATTTAAGGACATGAGTTGTCTCAGCACTTAAATAAATAAAAATTCAAAATGGGAATAAAATTTATACCAACTATTTTCATTTAAGTAATAAGTAATATTTATTCATAGATCAATGACCTACATAAAAATTTTCCTTTTACCTTATCAAAAAATGTGATTTCTAATAAAATTATTATGTTTAGTAATGATCACACTATGTAATATATTCCTCTTGTTTTGGCAAATTAGATATAATAATTACACTGTTTGTAGTTCATTCCACGTTTTTAAAAGATAAATCTCAGACCATAGAAGATTAAAATCCATTTCAACTTATAGACCAAGAAAGAGAAGAGCAGCTTCTGACATCCAGGAGCTGGCCTGGTGCTCAGAGCCAGGCCATGCTGCTCTCCTGTTGGGTAGCAACAATCTCACCAACACCAACATCAGACCAGGGGGCTGATGCTCTGCGCTCTGTGACTACAATACACACAGTCTGTTACTATGACATGTTGTGAGACAAAACAAAAACAAGGAAACAAAACCATTTCAGGATCTTTTATAAGCACAGGCAAAACCAAAAATGTCTTCGCTCCGGCTGCTATAACAAAAATATCCAGGTGGTTTAAACAGCAAAATTTAATTTTCACAGTTCTGGAGTCTGGGAAGTCCAAGGTCAAGGTACTAGCAGATTCGCTGTCTGGTGAGGACCCACTTCCTGGTTCCTAGATGGCATTTTCTTGTTGCAGCCTCATATGGCAGAGAGGTAAGGGAGCCCTCTGGGGTCTCTTTCATAAGGGCACAAATCTCATTCATGAGGGCTCCACCCTCATGACCTAATCACCTCCCAAAGGCCCCACCTCCTAATACCATCACACTGGGGATTCAAGATTTTGTTGGGGGGGGGGGCGGCAAACTTTGTCTATAGCACAAAGTTATTGTGGAAACCACATAAGTACCAAATATCACCTTCTCCCAGTTAATATGCATGACTGTTGATTCTTTACCAATTACACCTTTAAACCATGCTCTCCTCTCCTTCCAGATAAGATTTATTAAGACAACCAATCATAGACTTGTCCCCACTTCCTGACAGCATTCAATCCACAGTAAATTCCACTTGGAGTAGCCGTCCCCAATTACCTAGCCAAAGTCTAAAACCTATGACAAATCCTTTTTTTTTTTTTTTTGCGGTACGCGGGCCTCTCACTGTTGTGGCCTCTCCCATTGCGGAGCACAGGCTCCGGACGCGTAGGCTCAACAGCCATGGCTCACGGGCCCAGCCGCTCTGCGGCATGTGGGATCTTCCCGGACTGGGGCACAAACCCGTGTCCCCTGCATCGGCAGGCGGACGCTCAACCACTGCGCCACCAGGGAAGCCCAACAAATCCTTTTTAACATCCTTTTACTGAGATGCCCAACACTTCCCTACGGTGTACATTCTCCTGGGCTGCAGTGAGTGATAAGCCCAACTTACTCCGTTACAGCTGTGCTTCTGTGGTGTTTGGCTGGAAAGCATTGGCTAAAGGGATGTGCCACCAAAATTCAGCTGAAAACCTCACTGCCCTGGACAGAAACCCAGGACCCAGTGCTGGTGTTTACCCCCGAGATCCTCTGTGCCTCTACCTGTTTGAGCTACCCTCTGCCCATGGCTGAAAGATAAGTGCATGCTAAACTGAGCTCCAATATTTTGTTAAATACTTCAGCATTAGGTTTACCTTGTTTTCCTGGGAATGTGTTCCCTTCCAACATTTTTGTTTATCTCATCTGATCTGTATTGTTCTTTGGTGAAATTGCTTTCTAATCTTCTAATACCTGCTCCTGCAGTTTGTCTGCTTGTCTAGGGTCTTGAGTGTTCTTTGTCTATAACAGGAAACGTCCGTAGTGAGATGTATCCATGAGGGTTCAACCAGAGAAACAGAACAAGTAGGAGCTATCTATATTAAGAGGTTTCTGGCAATGAACTGGCTTCTGCAATTGTGGGGCTGGCCAGGCAAGACCAAAATCCAGAGTGCAGGCCATTAGAATGGCTGAAGCACTGGGGGATGTGCTGAAGCTTCCATCCACAAGCAGAATTTCTTCCTCAGGGAAGCCTTGGCTCTGCTCTTGAGACCTTTCAACTGCTCAGATCAGGCCCACCCAGATTATCTAGGATAACCTCTTTTACTGAAAACAACAGATTACAGACTTTAATCATGTCTACAAAACATCTTCACAGCAATATCTAGTTTAGCCTTAGACTGAATAACAGAGGGACTGAATTATAGCCTAGCCAAGTTGACATATAACATGGACCATCACAGACAGAATACGGGACTGGGTCTGATAAATTCGTCCTCAAGCCAGGCCCAAGGGCTGTGGAATTCATTGTGTCTCCTGAAACTGGTCTCTTTTCTGGGGGACCAACTTTGACTTGGGTCATCATTTTAAAACCTTAGAAGGATGTTTCCTGAGTCCTCTCTTGGTGTTCCTGAGAACTTTTTATCTTTGTCTGCCTGAAGTCAGGAGGTTTTGTCTGCTCCCTGATGATGTCTGGGTGATGAGTGACCTTAAGCTGGGACCCAGAGCCATGAAGTGACACAAGTAGCTCCTAAAGTACACCAGCAGCTCTCCCAGGCTCTCCGTCTACACTGGGCCTCTCCCAGGCCAAACTCCGCCATCCTCCTGTTTTCTCACTATCATGCTAACTTGTGTGCTTATCTCATTAACTAGCACTATTTCACCAGGAATAATTCAGAAACGCAGTGGCCACTTTGGGGAGCTTTTGACAGGACTGAGAGTATTCATTTGAAAGGTACCTTTGAATAAAAAAGTGAAGAAATCCTCAAGAGGAGATTCCCTGTCTTGTCTGTCTATGAGAGGGAGCACTTTGTTTAACCCAGGAGTTGTCCTCTCCTTCGTTTTAGTATTTGGGAATTAAATAATTGCTGACTTTTTAATTGTTTGGGCTGATGAAACTGTCAAGTGTGTACAAGTTGTATCAAAACCAGCTGCATGCCTCTCTCTTTTGTGAGCCGATATGTCAAAATCTGTTTTCCTACATCTAAACCTTCTGTCCTCTCTTTGTAGAGAAAACATAATTAGCCTTTTAGAGTGATGATTTCAGATATGCCTAAAGCCAGCTGCCTCTCAAAGCTTTCTCTGTCCCTCTCTTGGGGAAAGAAAGGTTAAAGAGTAAAAGATTAAAAAAAAAATCATTCAGTTGTTATGTCAGAACTCTATGAATGAATATCTAACCCAAATAAGCACTCAATAATATCTGAAAAGGGATTTCCCTGGTGGCACAGTGGTTGAGAATCCGCCTGCCAATGCAGGGGACACGGGTTCGAGCCCCGGTCCGGGAAGATCCCACATGCCGCAGAGCGGCTGGGCCCGTGAGCCATGGCCGCTGAGCCTGCGCGTCCGGAGCCTGTGCTCTGCAACAGGAGAGGCCACAACAGTGAGAGGCCCACGAACCACAAAAAAAAAAAAAGAACAAATATGTATACTATAAGAGGTAAATGGTTGGAGGTTAATCCATGATGTTTAAAATGATTTAAAAACAAAGAAGATTTCCTGACTACTACAGGGACCCCCATAAAATGGACAGAAAATTGGCTCACTCCTGTCATGGCAAAAATCCTTATATTCCCCGTAGAGCCCATGCCCCACCAAGATTCTACTTCTTCCATGAGAATCTGCCTGCTTGTACCTGTCCACTTCACATTAACTTACCCTGTGTGTCTGGGGGGTAATTATTAGAGATTTCTAGATATTTAAAACTACCACACCTCCCAGGAAGCTCTGGAATGAAGCAAGCATGGGAGACTGCAGGTGAGAGAACAGATGCCCTCTTCATTCAGACTTCCTTAGCCGTAATCTCCACAGTGATCCGAACCTTGTTGTGGACCCTCGCAGATGTCATGTCTCATACAGTATCTGCTCTGGACGCCCAATCAATGACTCTAAATTCATTAGCCAGAGTTGCCATGGGCAATCATACAGTGCTTGATTTCTTCCAAGATTGTGGCCCCTATGTAAATACTACAGGGCAAGTAAAAAATTCCGAGACTTCTGGGTCTCTAAAACAGGTCCTGCTGGACTCTGGGGTATGTTTTCATTGCCTACGTTTTACAGTCTCGGTCTCTTGTTTGAGACCTGTTACAGGGACTAATAATCATGTGGTTTCTGATAACTGCCTGTGCTACAGTTGCCAATGTAGCCGGTCCAGAGAATTAAATGCTTCTGTGCAGCCCACTGTCACATCAGACGAACCAACACCTTGTTCTATACCAGGAGGAGAAGGAGAGATTGACCCTAACCCGACCACAGACTAGGTTTAGGGGACGCCCTCCTGACCTTAATCAGCCAAATCTCAGCAATCTAGACATGATGGATGAATATCCTGTGGTCTGACTTCATATTGCCTAAAAGGGGGAACCAAGAAAGAGAAAAGCATCCCCTGATATGTATTGACAAGCCTGCCACTTACACCTAAACCTTGGAGCTGTTAGGTACTGACTCATGCTCACAGCTAGACCATGGTGTCCCCCTATGGCTATCAACAATCTCACAACACATGAATATCAGACTGTGTTATCTGTGATCATGATGAAGTAAAATAATGACCAAGATCACATCATAACTTTGTCCAAGCATAGGAAGAACATCACTGTGCAAACGACAAAAATACAATGCCCAGCCCCGCCCCGCCCCACCCCAGCTACTACGAGTGACTGCTGGTTCTCCACCATGACAGCTTTCACTCTGCTCTGTCTTTACTCCTTCCACTTAAGACTGATGAAGTGGAAATCAGTCACTGATATGTGCCCATATCAGTGGGGACAATCATAAAATTGTCCCCACTTCCCAACAGCACCCAAGCCAGAGTAAAGCCGAGTTTCCATCAACTCTCTCCAAAGTTACTTAATCTAAACCTAAATCATATAATAAATCCTTTCTAACACCCTCTTACTCAGACGCCCAGGGGTTCCGCATGGTGTGTTTTCGCCCTTGTTTCAAAAAGCAATCCACCCAACTTGTTCCACTACAGGTCTGTTCTGTTGGGCCTTTGGCTGGAGGACAGTTACAATACCATTTTTTTGCATAGAAAAAATAATAAGAGAATTAATAAAAGTCTTCATGTGTATATGTGGGTTATTTTTCCCCTTAGAGGAAAACCTACCTGAAATTGGATCAACGTATAAGAAAGTCCAGCTGAAATCTGCAGTGTGGCAAGTAACTCTGAGCACCTGATTCCAGCAAGTCTAAAGCCAAATCTATCCCTAGACTTTTCCACTCTGGGAGCCACAGATGCCTTTTTACTCAAATCACTTTGAGTTGGTTTTTGTCCCTTTCAGCAGAAAGAAATCCTGCCCACTAGGGATGTTGTGGAATTACATGATGGAATGCCTATAAAGCAGGCCACGTAGGCTAGCTAACAGTGATAGCGTTCCTTTGTACATCAGCAGAAATATGTGGAAATTAAGTGAAAACTATTCTCACTGGATACAATCGGGGGGAGTGAGAACAGAACCTTCCTTGAATTTTAAGTAAAGACCTCCACATACTGCCAGCCCCACTGTTTTACAGAGTGACAAAAGAGACCTTAATTACCTCCCACACAGAACAAAGAATTTGTGGTATAAATACCACAAAATAGAGATGGCTTCTTTTATTGCAGTAAGATGCCTAGGAGATACTACGGCAGAGCAACACCTAAGTGGGTCCGAGTTTAAGAAAGGCTAAAACATACCTGTGAAAGTGAGTAAAAGGCTTTCAAATACTTGCCACGGATATTAATTTATATCTTGAAGGGAATCCTTTACTCACCGGACCTAGCAAATGGGAAGACCTTAACCATTGCATCCACACATTCAATTATTTATCAACCCACCTTTCCAAAATTTAGAACATCTTAGTAGACAGCAGCTAAGGCAGGAAATTCATGCAGGATACACAGGAACTGCAGTTATTCTTGGAATGCTCTTGCTAAAGTTATTTGTTAAAATGGTCCTTAAATCCTAACAAAAGTACTTAGTTAATTAAAATATGTCCAGAGATCACAAGGGTTGATATTATTTCTCAGCATCACTCTCAGCAAATAGATGTCCGTGTTCCAACCATTCTCATCAAGAAAGTTGCATTTAAGTAGCCCGGTATCAAAAGACCACAAGGAAACACAACTTATATTAACCTAGTTCTTTTCTAATTCTTTATATAGAACCACACCATCAGGTTCACCATAGGCAAAATGGATGTCAGTTATCTCTATTCCTCTTTAGCAGACCAAATTCAGCTGTATTTACCCCAAGCCATGCAGTTATCATGATGCAAACACACAGACTGGGTAATCAACAATTATGGGTCATACATAGAATCATTAATAGAGGGGACATGAAAACATCTAAGCACTGAAGAATCCAATCATGACCTCTGAAAGACAAAGAGATGTAAAAGGAATACATGGAGGTGGGGTGGAAGCAGCAGGAGCTATGAAAATGCGCAGAACTGATGAAGCAGTTATTAGGAGCTGCCCTGCTGACGTGCATGAGAAAAAAAACTGCTCAGAAAAAAGCACCACGGGAAGCCTGGGAAGCTCAAAGCTTCTCCCAAGTGTAATGATAAACATGCTAATAGGCAAGGTTAGGTGCCAGTGAGCTGGGGCATCATACCTCATGACAAAGAAAAATGAATTTTACCATGTTGGCATCCCCGCGCCCAGCCAAGGATGGCTGCCGTGGCACCTCCCGTGGCCCGTGTAGGCCTCCATCATTAAAAGGTTGAATTAGTCATGTAAACAAATTATCTCCAACAAAGGGGTTTACAAATGCTGGCTAATTAGTTTCAATTCCCCGAAGCTTTCCACTGTTTTTAATTCAATAACACAGTGTAAATTCTCCGGTTAGAAAAAGTCTAATAGGAATTGGCAGAAAACTAAATAATTGATATTGTCGGCAATTACAGCAGCAAGTACCCCAGTGTTATTGTTTCCCGGGAAGCAGGATGGCAGTGATTTCCAGAGAGGATAAAGCATGAAGTGTAATGAATTAACAATAGAAAACCGTAGACAGCTGGTGTTCAACGTCCTCTCCATCGGCTCAGCCTCTAGCTGAGAAAAATTTTTAAGTACGTATAAATAGACATACCTGGCTTGGATTATAATAAATCCTCCTAGCAACCAGCACTGTAATGGCCAGCTTGGAAACGGTAATGAACTAGCTGGGTGACATAGCCAATCTCTAACCATCCATGAGACTTGCTTTCATGGTCAGTACAAACAGGGGTAATGGTATCCGTTCTGGGGTCTCCAGGCTCTTCCTGGTCACACATGGAATCGTTAATAGAGGGGACATGGAAACATCTTAGCAGTGAAGAAGGTTCTGAAAGGGCAAGAGTGACGTCCTCCAGCTATTGTCACTGTTTCCAAAAATCTAATGAAAACTGAATATTTACCCATCATGAAAGAGCCTAGGCCAAAGCTTCTTAAATTGGGGTATGTAGACCCCAAGCATACATGGTCATGGACCAGGGAGGAAGAGGAAGGTGCAGGAGAAATATGGCAAGTGCTCGTGGAGCACCAGTTTTACCTGAAAATTTAGATAAACACTCATTTACTATTAATTCATTGTACAAATTTTTAAATGTTCTAAAGTATTAAGTAAAGCGTGTTCTTAAAAGTCATATAAAACCAAAAGACCTGTGTTAAAAACAGCAGAGTCCTGCCCCCAAATTCCCCTCTCCCACTCCATGGAAACAATAATTTTCTAGCGTTTTTAGCTATTTTTCCCATTAATTCTATTTTTTTTCCTAAATAAGATATATCTATTACTCTCTGGTAATTCATTTTAAAGCATAATGTAGTAACTTCTGATTTTGGAAGATAAAGATCTAGTTCTCCTTTCTCTCAGCTTATCTTTCCAATACACTTATATTACAAGTTTTATTAAATCCATATTCCATGTTTTTATTATTATGGCTATAATTATCACTGCTGAGCTGAGTAGTATACTGTGACCTCCTTTTTTCCTTGTAACAATTTTCTGCCCCCTGTATTTAATAATTGTTTTTCCATTGGTTTGGTTTTCCTTGAGCCTAAGGCCACGTCTTCCCACACTCTATCACACCTCTGAGATATGTCTCTCAAAACACGTTTTTACAACTTTCTGATAACCTCTCAGTTTCATTTGTTTTCTGGGCTATCCTCTCTGGAGCCCCCTCCACTACAGTCTGAAATGATTTCTCTTTAGATCTTCTACACCACTGTCACTGTGGACTTAACCTTGTCTGTCCTCCTGGCAATCCTTTTACCTCTCTGCTACCATAGCTGAATAATAATAATTTGGCTACATATAAAGTTCCAGGTTAGATATTATTTTCTATCCAGTTTCTGAAGGCATAGTTCCATTGTCTTTTACTTTCTAATGTTCCGTTTTAGAAGTCTGATGCTTTTTTAGAATTCTTAGTCCTTTGATTTGCTTTCTGGAAGCTTTTAAAAATATTTCTTTTAATTCCTTTTTTCTGAATTTTCATGATGATTGTCTTACATGTCCTTTCATTCTGGAGGTTTTTCTACATCTTCTCTTTGATCATTTCCTCTGTACTGTTTTCTTTGTTCTAACTGATTCTCTAATTTTCTTATATTTTGTTTCCTATGTTCCGTCTCTTTATCTTTCTCTTCTCCTTTCTGGAATTCTCTAGGTTGTACTGTCCAACATTTTTTTCTGTTTTTTTAAGTGCTTATATTTTCAATTTCCAAGAGCTCTTTCTTGGTTCTCTAACTGTTCCTTTTTAGATCATTCCTGTATTTCAAGGATACCATTTCTTCTCATCTCATTGATGATACTAAGTATTGTCATCTTAAAGTTAACTTCTGCTCCCTGCATTTTTTCTAATTCTTTTTTCTCCCAGTTTGCTGTTTTGCATATAGAAAATTTTCCCTAAAAGCCTACTGATCCTTGACCATCTGTTCTGATTTAAGGACAAGACATTGAAAAACAGATTGGAAGTTCTGTGAGCATGGATGAAGCTTTTCAACAGATTGACTTTACTATTGAGTGGCCAGCTGATACTTTTGTTGGAAAAGTCCCCAACCCCCATCTTGGTATTTGTATATCTTTTCTCTAAGGAAATTCAATTTCTCTGGTGAAAGAGCCTCTCTTCTGCTATTTAGGGGTTACATGCCTGACTGCTAGCATCCTGCAGATTGTTGAGAGATAATGATTGGATTTATTTAGAGAGGTTTACTTAATTCTCCAGATGTCCTCCTCTGTAACAGATGCTTCCAATCCTGCAGCGTCTATAGTTCAGTTTCTCCAAACAATATGGTTCTCCTGTCCTGTGGGTGTGGGTGGCATGATTCAGCACACTGGATGGGGCTCATCAGGGACCTGTGACTTCAAGCCAAGTCTCTGTGGGGTTCATCAGAAAGAACTGGCTTTCTTTCTTTTTTTTTGTTTTTTGGACACACTGCGCGGCATGCGGGATCTTA
Organism: Mesoplodon mirus; assembly: GCF_964341445.2. Taxonomy (NCBI): domain Eukaryota; kingdom Metazoa; phylum Chordata; class Mammalia; order Artiodactyla; family Ziphiidae; genus Mesoplodon; species Mesoplodon mirus. The sequence goes on from NC_138991.1 coordinate 38,489,529, forward strand.
GTTCCCTGACCAGGAATCAAACCTGCATCCCCTGCACTGAGAGAGCAGAGTCTGAACCACTGGACCACCAGGAAAGTCCCCGGCTTACTTTCATAGGTCTCGCATCTCCATCCTCACAGTTGTTCCCTTCTTTGAGAACATGCTGCTCATCACCCTTCCACCCTCTGCTTTTACATCTTTATATATTGAGATCAGAGAACCATGTATCTTTATGCCCTCTCTAGCATGTTTCCCATGCATACACACAATTAATTGTGTAGAGACAAACTATTTAAGTATTTGGCTAAGAGATTAGTTAAATTGATTAACCAAGACTATGAGATTTGAGATGAGAAAAGGACTTTGAGTTTGGAGATGTTTTGCAAAGATGCATGCCCATACACTTTAACAGGTTTGGGAACACTAATCATTAATCATTAAACCCTATCTGAAATACTGAGAAAATAAATCTAAGTTTGGAATTTCTCCCAATATTTGTGCCACTTTTTTTCTATCAGAGCAAAATTAAAAGGAGAGGTGGCTTGCTATTAAACCTATAAGTATTGTGAAGACAAAAGACATCCACTGAATGTATGAAAAGGTTAGATGGTTTATGCAGTCCACTGGGTCTGGTTTTTTTTGCCTTTAAGACAATGCCTGGACCATCTTTAAGGGTGTCTTCATCAGTGGACTATGTCTGCAGAACCAGATAGAAAAGGGCTATGGTCAGTTGATGGATCAACAGAATGGAAACCTCTCAATCAACAAGCTAATAATCAATTTGTCTGAATTCAGTCAGTGGTTTTGCAGATAGCAGGCAGGTTGACAGTTAAATTACCTCGCCCTCAGCTCTCTCTCCAAAGACTCAGGCAGGAAATGGCACGTCTGTGTTTTATAGGGAAAAAAATTAAGAAGAAAGAGTTAACGGAAGCCTCAATGTTTAAACACTCATTTTAGCTAAAATGTCTAATTAAGATTGTGGTGTCTTGATGATTTAACAGATCCAAAAGCAATGTTTTCTTACTGCAACTGATCATAGGTCAAGGCCTGCTAGCCAAGCATGAAGTTTTGTTAATGAGAAATATAAGCGTAGAGTCAGGCCTCTGGATCCTGCTATTAAAATGTACCTAATCATGTTCTTTAAGCAGAAATGGATAATCACAACAAACTGACTTTTTCATTCAGATGATGAACTTTTCCATTTGGTAGATTGGTTCGTAAGTAATTTAACTCAGAGTTAATTGATACAAAACATCATTGTCACCAAACTTTTTACAACAACAACAAAAAAATAAATTCTAAGCATTAAATATTTTTCTTTGGAATTGACTCTGCATGAATCGAAGGGTTTTCCCATTTTGTAGCAGACTTTTATGGCCTCTGAAGCATTACGTGTATAATCTTCCTGTGAAATGCGGCTGAGGCTGCTCTAGCTTACGGAGTTGACCTGGTTGTTGGGTACCTTATTCCTCCTTCCAGTCTGCCCTGGTTTCGATGGGAGAGGTCACCAGCTCCTACTTTATAGCCATGGACTCCCAACCCTTCAGCAGGATAAGAGCCTACAGGAATCTGAAGGATTGAACCTACCTACAATATAAAAGTCAGGATATGGAGCTGCAGGAGAGTGGGGAGGGCAGTCATTTTGGTTTTGCTTTCAGAATCACTAGCTGGGGTTCCATTTATTTATTTATTTTTAAAATTTTTATTGGAGTATAGTTACTTTACAATGTTGTGTTAGTTTCTGCTGTACAGCAAAGTGAATCAGTTATATGTATACATATATCCACTCTTTTTTAGATTTCCTTCCAATTTAGGTTAAATGTTCTGTAATTTACAGGGTGTTTATTGATGCCTAGTAGGCAAAGTGGGATTATATGTATAACAAGATAGATGCTAGAAATATAGGTATGAGCAATATTGATTATCGATCAGAATTGTATCATGATTAGGGGGTGGCAGATAAATATATAAGATTTTCTTAGAGAGTGTATTTTACTTTTGGGAAAAAAGTGAACTTTTGTTTAAGGCCCTTTTTCTAAACAATCTGTGGTTTCATTGACCCATTTCACAAATATTTATTGAAAAATCTATCCTATGCCAGTCACTCTGCACAGACTGGAAATGCAAAGATACAGAAGATATAGTCTCTGCCTTAAAGAAATGATAGTCTGGGCTGATCAGAGAGACATCTGAGCAAATCAGGGCCTATAGGACATTGTGTCAAGCATGATAATATTAGCAAATATTTGCTATAGTGCTTACTTTTATCACGTACATGTTCTAAACACTTTAAATACACACCTCACTGAATCCTCACCATAGTTCTAGAAGGAAGGCATTTTTATTTTTATTTTTTATTTTTTTGAGGGTCAATCTGTTCTGTTTTATTGAACTATCAGTTTAAGACTTACAGCTTTATAATATAGAGGCACAACCCATATGTCTCCAGAGGTAACATTTTCTTTCATTAGAATGCCTCTTGGGGACTTTCCTGGTGGTGCAGTGGTTAAGAATCCACTTGCCAATGCAGGGGACACTGGTTCGAGCCCTGGTCCAGGAAGATCCTACATGCCACAAAGCGACTAAGCCTGTACACCACAACTACTGAAGCCTGCCTGCACTCTAGAGCCCACGGGCCACAACTACTGAGCGTTTGAGCCACAACTACTGAAGCCCATGTGCCTAGAGCCCATGTTCTGCAACAAAGAGAAGCCACTGCAATGAGAAGGCCGTGCACCGCAACAGAGAGTAGCCCCCGCTCGCCGCAGCGAGAGAAAGCCTGCGCACAGCAACAAAGACACAATGCAGCCAAACATAATTAATTAATTAATTAATTAATTAAAAAGAAAAGTGGATTAGTCCACAGCATGGCATATTTAAAAAAAGAAAAAAAGAATGCCTCTTGGACTGTACTACACAAACATCATTGAACATACTTATTTTGGGTACAATATTTTTTTCACCACTGGTTACATAGGAAAATTTCATGTTTTTCCATAAACTCAATACCACATTTTTTTTTTTTTTTTTTTTTTTTTGCTGTACGCGGGCCTCTCACTGCTGTGGCCTCTCCCGCTGCGGAGCACAGGCTCCGGACGCACAGGCTCAGCGGCCATGGCTCACGGGCCCAGCCGCTCCGCGGCATATGGGATCCTCCCAGACCGGGGCACGAACCCATATCCCCTGCATCGGCAGGCGGACTCTCAACCACTGCGCCACCAGGGAGGCCCCAATACCACATTTTAAGCAAAACTATGGATAGAATAAGTCTTGAGTTAATAAATAATAATAAAAATACATAATAAATCTTGAGTGAAATAAAATTAGTAGAATAGAGTCATATTGATATAATAATGTGTAGAACATTTTGAAAAGCACACTAAGTGACAGCAACAGGGATTACATCTGGGATATTGCATACAAAGCAAAAGTTTGTTAATAACCATACAGTTTGGTGAGAAAGTGATGTTTTAAACATATTCTATACTAACCTGATGTATCTGATATACAGGCATTTTACTTTGTTTTGGTTTTACGTTAGGGAAATTAGTTGGGTATTTTATGCTAATGTACTAACCATATAATTTTTCCCATTAAAATAGCAGGAAATAGGCTCTCAGTCAGCACTTTCTGGGCAGTAAGTCTGATTATCAAGAACAAATTATTGACTTAACTGGGAGGTCCCTGTTCTTTATTATCTTGCAGGACCAGAACTTCCCTACCATTATTTCTCTTTTCTATATTTTTTTTTCTTTTCTTTCTTAACTTTTTTTTTTTTTTTTGCAGTACGCGGGCCTCTCACTGTTGTGGCCTCTCCCGTTGCGGAGCACAGGCTTCGGACGTGCAGGCTCGGCGGCCATGGCTCACGAGCCTAGCCGCTCCGCGGCATGTGGGATCTTCCCAGACCGGGGCACGAACCCGTGTCCCCTGCATTGGCAGGCGGACTCTCAACCACTGCGCCATCAGGGAAGCCCCCTCTTTCTTAACTTTTTAAAAACTGAACCATTGAGAGTAAGTTGTCTACATGGTGCCCCCAAACCTCCAAATACTTTAGTACAGAATTCCTATAAACAAAGACATTTCCCACTTAAACCCCCCAAAAAAGATCAAAATTGGTAAATTAACACTGATGCCCTGCTACCATCTAAGCCATAAGACTCCACCCAAATTTTGTCCCTTGTCCCCAAATTGTTATTTATAGTAAAAGGATCCAGTCCAGCATCATGTGTTGTATTTTTTTTTGTCAAAGGCATTTTTATTATCTCCATTTTACAGATGAAAGTACTGAGGCCAAAAAAAAGGGAGGTGGAGTACCTTGCTCAAAGTTGCACAGCTTGGGCCGAATTTGAACCCAAACCAACTGGCTCCAGACGTCATTCTCTTAATCACCACACGCAGCTGTTAGGAACATGGTATGCTGAGGAGCTGCAGGAGCTCAGAAGTGGGGCATCTAAACTAGAGATGGGATGTCAAAATGAGTGTGACAGGGGAAAACCAGCAAGCGTTAACTGGAGTGAAGAACTATGTCTAATTATAACTCAATACTTCTCTGTAGAGTCTAGAAGACAGAGTAAAGACGCACATTGAGGGGAAAAAAATATATGTATATATGTATGCCTCATCAGGAGAGGGCTAAGGATCAATAAGCCTACAGGATAGAATGGGGCAGTGAGTGGAGACTAACCCCTGGGCACCTTTGGGAAGCCTCCATCAGTGACCCACACTCAGATTAAGGTGTAAATGTTGAAGCTGGATTCCCACCTATGGTGTCTACATCGTATAGCTTCTCAGAGGCCATTGTTACCCGTTCTCAGGACCCACAGACCCTGAGAATTACTGCAATGCCCAGAGCTGTGGTTTACCAGGGGTTAAATATGCACAATCCTGGAGGGAACTGTGAGTTTTCCAGGGGGCAGGCTGCCCTGGGGTGTTCCTGATGGACATGGAGAAGGAAGAAAGGATTAAGGCAGAGCAGTGGATTACCAAGGGGTGCCGCCTAGTTCTGCAGTTTGAATGTGTATGAGCACGTAAGGTTATGTGGGGGAGCATCTGCTTTATTCACTTACACTGTGAACCCCTTGCCTGGGAGCCAGAAAAGGACTGGGGTCCGCACACCCTAGCCTCACATCCTTAACAGCTGAATCAAATGTTCCTGCTTCCGCTCTTGGCTTGGACCTTGTCCTGGACCTTGTCCTGGAGAGGCTTTTCTATTCATCCAGCAAGGACATAAGTCTCTTAAAGTCTTTTAAGTGTTTTAATTTTCAGCCAGAGTGCACGGGGTATGAGTCTTGAATTATCTTCTTGGGCCCCTGGGGCCTGACTTCTCTCCACTTTTAGTGTCACTATCTAGTCACCAGTCCTCAGAGGAGAAGGCACTTTGCTATCTAGCCTCAGAGGTTTCTGGCGTTGGGTTTTAGGTCACTCTGTATAATTTTTGACTCTTTCAGGTAAATCTAAAGGCTCAGGAGCTGGAAATCCTATACTCACCTGGACCTATTTCTTCTCTCCCTATTTATTTCTTCTGATTCATATTCACTCGAGTGCCATTAAAATGAATTCTACCCCTTTGTAAATTTACTACATTTATTTGCTGTTCTAGCCCAGGGGCCTCTAAGGTGGGTGCATATTCCTCACAACAGGGCATACAAGATGTTCCATTGGGGTCTGCTAATAAAATATTAAATTTTGTATTTATTTTATTTTGGGACCACTCTTTCTTAATCTATATGTTTGTTTTAAAATGTAGGTAAGGGACTTCCCTGGTGGAGCAGTGGTTAAGAATCCACTTGCCAGAACTTCCCTGGTGGTACAGTGGTTAAGAATCTGCCTGCCAATGCAGGGGACACAGGTTTGAGCCCTGGTCTGGGAAGATCCCACATGTCGTGGAGCAACGAAGCCTGTGTGCCACAACTACTGAGCCTGCACTCTAGAGCCCGTGTGCCACAACTACTGAAGCCCACGCGCCTAGAGCCCATGCTCCGCAACAAGAGAAGCCACCGCAATGAGAAGCCCACACGCTGCAACAAGAATAGCCCCCGCTCACCACAACTAGAGGAAGCCCGTGTGCAGCAACGAAGACCCAACGTAGCCAAAAATAAAAATAAATAAATAAATTTATTTAAAAAAAAAAAAAGAATCCACCTGCCAGTGCAGGGGACACAGGTTCAAGCCCTGGTCCAGGAAGATCCCACATGCCACGGAGCAGCTAAGCCTGTGCGCCACAACTACTGAGCCTGTGCTCTAGAGCCTGTGAGCCACAACTACTGAGCCCGTGCACCACAACTACTGAAGCCCGCGGGCCTAGAGCTTGTGCTCCGCAACAAGAGAAGCCACTGCAATGAGAAGCCCGTGCACTGCAAGGAAGAGTAGCTCCCGATTGCTACAACTAGAGAGAGCCTGCATAAAGCAACAAAGACCCAACACAGCCATAAATAAATAAATAAAATGTATGTAAGATATTAATATAACATGTGTGTATGTGTGTACATATATCATATATATGTATATACTTGCTCAACTGTTTAAGAAGCTGTATATAATCCAAAGCATTTATAGATTACCATCACAGCCCAAAAGCTGTGGCCTCACATTTTTGCTTATTCTTTCACTCATATATCCAATCATTCTTTCCCTTATTCATTTACTTTACAAATATTTAGTAAGTACCTTGTATGTGACAAGCCCTTGCTGAGTGCTAAGTATATGTAGATAGACAGAGCACCATATCCACCCTTGGATAGCTTATCATCTGGTGTAAGAGGTAGAAATTCAAACACATAAGTACAGTGCAAAATGATAAGTGCTAAAAACAAGAGTCTGTACATGGTGCTCTCTGAGCAAAGAGGAAGGAACAACTAATGCTGAATTGAACAAGATCAGGAAAGTAAGTTATCGCAGTGACATCTTGAGGATGAGGTTCTTTCAAGCAGAAGGAGCCAGGATGAAGGCACAGATGCATGAGAGCACGTGACATGACGGGATAACAGCACACGAGCACAAGCCATTTGAAGTGTGGATGAATTACAATACACCAGGGCGGGTGGGTGGCTTGGAATGAGGGCAGGAATGGCAGGCAGGAAGTGGTAGGAGCTGGAAGGTGACTGGGATCACCTGGATCCATGTGTACAAATATGATCTGGTTTGGATTTCATCTTCCAGGTTCCTTCTACAAGTAATTGTGATCCACAGGCCAGCACTGTCAACATCATGCAGAAGTTTGTTAGAAATTCAGAATCTCAGCAAGCACACACACACACACACACACACACACAGGTCTACATTTTAACAAACAACAAAATCAAAATCGTGACTTTAACAAGATCCCCAGGTAATTCTCCATCATATTAAGTTTGAGAAGCAAAGTACAGTTATAGTGAATGACAGGCATAGGCTCAAGAGTCTAAGTATCTGGGTTCACACCTGGCACCACCAGCTGTGTGATCACAAGCAAGTTTCTAACCTCTTTGTTAATAAAATCATTCACTTATAAAATCACTTTCTTTCATTTATAAAATCACTCTAATAGAATTTTCTACTTCCTAGCATTGGAGTAAAGATTAAATGAGTAATCCACTTAAAAACAAACAAAAGACCCTGGTACAGTAAATGATCAGTGAGTATTAAATACATATTATTATTATTTTCATCGCTCAAGTATTCAGAGCTCTTCTCTCTGCTTTGTGCTTGAGGGATTCCTACAGTGCTATTTGCCTATTCAAAGAGCAAAGATGAATGGAAGATTCTGAGCTTAATAAATAATCAGGCTGATGCTGATTTCCGCCCAGTCCACTTTCAGAGAATGTATTACTTATTGCTAAAAGCAATTTGCAAATTTTGAGCACCTGTGATGAGAAGGGGTGTTAGGGAATTTACAAACATTTTGATCTTCACAATGGAAAGAATACTATCCCCATTTTCCTGATGAGGAAATTGAGTCTCTAGAGATTAAACTGCCTGTGGTCATGCAGTTAGTAAATAGCAGACCTAGGATTCTACCAGATGTGTCTCACCCCAAAGCCCATAATCTTTTCAACAAGCTGATCTGTCTTAGAACAGAAAATACTCCCCCTTAATAAATCTAGTGGCAAATGACTTATAGTATCATCATAGGACATATGTTTTGAATTAAAAAAAATAATTTCAAGCTTACAGAAAAGTTGTAAGAGTAGTAGAATGAATACCTGCAATACCTTTTACCTGGATTCACCAACTGTTAACACTTTGCCACATTTGCTTTACTTCTCTCTCTCCCTTTCCCTCCCTCTCTCATTTGAAATAAACTGTAGGACATCATGTGTTTTTACTCCTAAAAACAACAGTGTGCGTATTTCCTAAGAACAAGGACATTTGCTTACATAACCACAGTGCAGTAATCGAAATCAGGAAGTTTAACATTGATGAAATACTATTACACAATCTACAGATACTACTCAGATGTTGCCTATTGTCCCATTAATATCTTTTATAGCAATTATTTGCAGCATTCACAACTGCATTGACTGTCATAGACGATACTTACCTCACTGTAGAAATTATACACACCTTTTGTAGAATTCTTGGAAATCACAAAAAATAATTAAAAAATAAAATAGCAATTGCAATCATGTAATTTCTTCTAGAATTGTATATGTGTACGCACGGGCGTATGCATTTGCAAACTTGAAATCATACTGTGTACAATTTTATCTTTCTCAATTAACATTATATCCCAAATATTGGGGTCCCAAGTATTCCAAATATTTTCCTCAGGCTAAAATCTCTCTGTAAATAAATGTTTAATACATGCATAGTATTCCATCATATTTACCTCATCTTTCCTCTGTTGCTTGACATTGAGTTTCTATTCGATTTTTTCTTATACATAGCACTGTAATGAACACTTGTACACATTATATACTAACAATTAGCATAAATTTAATGTCTCAGTGACTTTTATAAGAGAGCCACTCTTTTGTTTTAGGTCCTTTAAGTCAAAAGTTTTTTTTCATGTCTTAAAGCTTAGGCTTTACACAAAACCAAAAATAAATTAAATATACAAACAACCACTTAAGATTTAAATTAAAATGTATATGAGAGCTACATAGCTAATTTGACTATTTTCCCTCTCCTCCAACCATTTGATCCAGGAGTTCAGGAATAAAACCACTAAAGAGGGACTGGGGTTCCAAATCTAACCCAGTGTGTAATCTTCCATTACCTAACTTACCTGTCACAACCTATGAGAAGAAGCCTCCTGACTCATATCAATAAAACTAGTTCTATTTCCTCCTGACTTTATGCCTGGTGGAGCCTTAATGACACAGACTTGGAACTGCCTAATTCTTTATCAGCGTTCTTGGTTATAAACAGCAGAAACCAACTGGATAACTTCAGCAGGAAAGGATATGGTGGGATATCAAGCTCAGAAAACAGGAGGTGAGAACATGTATTGTCAAGGTCACAGCACAACCCAGCAGTTCAATTAGAGTGATGCTGGTGCCTCCACTGCTGGACACTTACGCCTACAGCTTTACTCTGGCCTGCCACTGGCACCAGGAAAATTCTCTTTTATTCCTAGGTATGTATTCACAGCAGTCCTTCAAAATTTAAAGAACTGGGCTATATCACCTGATTTGTTCTAGCATAGGGCATATACTATGCCCTAGTTTCTGGTAAGTGGGGAGAGGAAGTATATACCTCTTTTAATGTTCAGAGTGAGACAAAACCTAAAAGAAGAAAATTTGGAACTGAATAGCCAGAAATACTACTGGAGGCCACTGCCTTGATTATATAACACTTATATAGCATTTATCATTATTCTGATTATTATAAATTTAAAAATTGTTCTATTTAATAATTGTAAGTATCTGTCATGCATTCAGAATACATCTATATTTGCTCTGTAACCTCACAAATGAAGAGGAACCAGAGTCTCATCAGTTTATATCATCCAGCTTTGTTATGGAAGATCTGAAGTCAAATTTCCCTTTATAGGCAAAAGCATCACTGTCAGTCACTGTAACACTCAGAATTAATCACTTCTGGAAAACAAATGAAATAGGAAAATTGTAATTTTCTTTTCTTTGGGTGGATCTAAAACCTTGCTCCTTGGTGTGATCTCACCCAGATGGAGATGCAGTAGACATAAAGGTGTGAGAAGCCTTCAAGGTTTAATCCGTATTCTTCCCTGTCCCCAGCAACAATCCTATTTCTCCTGGATAATTAGGTTCAATCACCTTACTACTGCAAGGAGTTGTCTCCCAGAGAGTGTGATAAGTGAATCTTTGGAAGGCCATCCCACTGTTCCACATGGCTTGCTACTTCAGAGTATAAGACCGATGAATACCATGGGTATCAGACCATTACCTTGCTTGTTTCACTGTAAAGGGAGTTACTTGCTCAGGAGTGAACATTGACAGAGCAGCTGTGTCAGCGTATAAGACATTGAGGAAGCCCACAGATGCTATTAGTGGCAACAGTATAATGGACAAGGAGAAAAATTCTAAATCTAAAATAAGTGTCTATTTAGTGAAGAGAGATTGTACTCCACTTCAGGATGAAAAGAAGTAATAAAATCAGCAAACCAGCATGTTATCAGCTGCTGTCCATCACTAGGTATGTTGCTGTACTGGACTCAGTGCTGGTCACTGATTAACTTGGCAGTGGCAGAAGCCAAATCAAACTTGAGGAGGAGAAGTCCAAGTTCTTAAGTAATGCATACACTATATTGCTGCCTCTGTAAACATTTTGCTCTTGAGCTTATTAAGCAAGAACTGAGGAAGGAGATGACTGACATATTCCTAATTATTGAGAGCTTTGCAGTAAAGGCCTTTGGTGGGCTTTGACATGGAACACAATTATCCTCTACATTCTGGGTCCTTTCTGGGAAACCCATTCATATGACTTCCCCTAAACTCCTTGACATCAATATTCTAAACTTGTTTTCATCCAGTCCTAAATCACCTTCACAAATCATTTTCCAAATTGGATAGTAAGAAATACTGCTTGATGTTGTACCCTTTAGGGGAGATCTCCCTTCTCCACCAAAAGTGGAGGGAGGACCCATAGACTCAGGCATTGTTTCAGGTCATGGGATCTTGTGACCCCTACTGAAGTTGGTCACTGTGGTGGCAAAGAAAATAGCTAAAGCCATATAATATTTAGAGACTTAAGAAAAAAAAATATATATATATACACACACACACAACTTTTAAAGGCTGATTTCCATTTCCAGTTATTACAAATACTGGCTGTATTCCCCATGTTGTACAATACATCCTTGAGCCTACCTTACAACCAATAGTTTGTGCCTGCCACTCCCCCACCCCTATATTGCCCCTCTCCCCCATCTCAAGAGGTAGCTCAGATGAAGGTGGTTCCCTGCTCTGAAAGTCATGGTTTTCTTCTAGAATTCTAAGGGTCTGAGCTGACACTTTTGGGTCTTTCCAAAGGCTCCTTCCAGGATCCTTAATCATCCCAGGTATCTCCAACACCACTGGATCCATTGGATCAAAATATCCAAGTAGTATGTCAGTTTGGACGGCAATCCTGAACTTCTCCTGTGTCCCACTCAAAACAGACGGTGTTTTAGGTCACATGATATGTGGGTTAGAACATTATTCACAAGTATATGAATAATGGTATATGCTGCCTCTGAAATCCTGAGGCCCAGCGTGCACCGTGCCTCTTTCTTAATGATAGGATGGAGAAGCTACAGCAGCTTGCCTTTTATCTTAGAAATAATCTCTGCTCTAAATTACTGAACATCTACAGCTGCATCAATGTTACAGACACCTTCATCTTTATGGAGATTATTTCTGCACTCTGGCATGCATATGTCTTGTCAGAATATCCTAGTACTTGACACTAACTGCTAACTGGGTTAACAGTATGATGTCAAAAATATCTCAGGCCAGTGTAATATCTTATGGAATATCAAGATAATCCAAATTTCTACAGGTTGTAGTATGACAGAAAACAGAAAGGCTTTTATAGGCCTGAGATACACAGGAGAAAGTGTACTGCTGTCCTTGCTATGTAAATGCAGATTACATTTAATCTTCTTAATAATGCATATCAAGAAGAAAGCATCCACTAAATTGACAGCCATATACCAAGTCCAGAGGCTGTGTTGATCTGTTCAGTAAACATACCACATCTGGCACAGCTGCTGTACTGGGGGTTATCTTCTTGTTAACTTTAAAGAGTCTGTTATCATCTGTCAACAACCTTCTTGTTTTCAGAGGCAAGAAAGGCTTGTTGAAATGGGATATAATAAGGACTACCACCCCTGCACCATTCACATATGTGATGTTGGCACTGATTTCTGAAATTCCCCCAGGAATTATTTGTTCTGAACATGTCACTGGGGCTCCATCTGGCCCTTTGTAACATAAGGACCCTTAATGTACACATAAGAAAATAAAATTGAGACTTCTACCAGTTGCTAAATGTATCAATCGCAGTTACACGTTAAAGAACTATTGAAACAACCACGTGTAGATCTGAGGGCCTAATGAACCAAATTTGATTTGTGCCAAAACTCCATTTATCACTTGACCTCCATAAGCTCCCACTCTACCTCTGGGACTCGGATGGCTTATCAGATCCCCTCATATCAATTTTACTTTTTGTTTAACAGAACCCCACCCCCCAAATCTAGGCATTATTCATTTTTTAGTGTACAGTTACCTTGGCAAAGATATAAAGATTCATTGCAGGAAGGATTTGAGGACATATCCACATATATATTTATATGTATATGTATGTATATCTATCTATCTATATATATATATATTTTTAATTTAGTTATTTAGGGCTGTGTTGGTCTTCATTTCTGTGCGAGGGCTTTCTCTAGTTGTGGCAAGTGGGGGCCACTCTTCATCGCGGTGTGCGGGCCTCTCACTATCGCGGCCTCTCCTGTTGCGGAGCACAGGCTCCAGACGCGCAGGCTCAGTAGTTGTGGCTCACGGGCCTAATTGCTCCGCGGCATGTGGGATCTTCCCAGACCAGGGCTCGAACCCGTGTCCCCTGCATTAGCAGGCAGATTCTCAACCATTGCGCCACCAGGGAAGCCCTATCTATCTATATTTATCTATTAATTATCTATCTATCTATCTATCTAGTGATGTTGTAGGTCCTTTTTTTGTTTCTTTGTTTTTGTTTTCTTAAAGGCACCCAGATTTCCCTTCAGTCAATGGGCTCTGGTTCTATAAATTGACTTAGATCTGGAAATTATTGTGAGTCTTCTATTCACCAAATATAGTTTTCCCTGATTATACAAATCATGCAACACCTTAGCCAGCTGCCCATCTGTTTCAACCTTAGCAACTCCATGACTAACCATCATAATAGAAGTCTGCAGATCAAGGGACCTTAATTTCTAGTTTAGCCTTCCTGCCCAAACAGCAATCATATAAACCTTGCCTCTGATGGTTAAGTGCAGCCATTCTTTCTGCTTTCCCATAATCCCATCATCCCCTTTCATGTTGGGGAGTCAAGTTCCCCTACCATCAACCCTGGTCTACAGCGGACAGTCCCTATCAAGCTTCTCACGGACAGTAGAACCCCCTACCAGTGAACTTTGTGCTGCTTTCATGAATAAAATGTTCTTGTCCTCAGTTTTTATCAACCTTAACTCATCAAAGTCATGAAACAATGGGTAAGATAATTAATATCTCTGAAGAATAAATTGTGTAGCACAGACTCAGATAGATGACCTAAACTTGGGGGAAGATTATGAAGATGTACTGATAACCCTAGCAGAAGGAAGAACAGTACTTCTGATGTTCTTAATGAGATCGAGATAAAACATTTGCCAGACACATAACGAGTCCATTAAGAAAACTACATCAGGACCAGCAACTGCAATTGGAATGCCCATCTGGTGCAGTTTACAATAATCTATTGCCATTCTTTGAAACCCATCCATCTCTGGCATGTGCCAAACCTCTGCTGTTTTATGTATTGATAGTGGCACTATTCTTTTTGATTTTTCAGAAATGGTTTGCTTTTTGGTTTAAATAAAAGGAACTTCAGGGCTTCCCTGGTGGCGCAATGGTTGGGGATCCGCCTGCCGATGCGGGGGACGCGGGTTCGTGCCCCGGTCTAGGAGGATCCCACATGCCGTGGGGCGGCTGGGCCCGTGGGCCATGGCCGCTGGGCCTGCGCGTCCGGAGCCTGTGCTCCACAACAAGAGAGGCCACAGCAGTGAGAGGCCCGCATACCGCAAAAAAAAAAAAAAAAAAAGGAACTTCAGGGACATCTGTTCAGCCCATTCTTCTAATTGCCAAATATAATTATTTCAACACATATGGACAATTATTTTAACACAAAATAACTTCAGTAAGGTTTTAAGAGCCCAGGGAGCATTTGTGAGATGGACTTGCATTAAAACTCTACTCTAACTGCTGGAAGGCAATGACATTCTATGTCCCCAGGATTAGTACTAACTCAGAGCCACTGTTCAATAATGCCCAGACAGCCAGAACATTTATCCTGGTAAATGGTTACAGGTTCCTTTGTGGAAGGCGAGGGGTAAGGTTTCTCTTGTGTGTGATATCGTTAGGGAATTAGTTGGAAGCTATATGATAAATTCACTGCAAAATTCCTATGCCTTGAAGTCCTCTACATTATATCAAGCAGTTTCTCACATCTAAACCTCACCCAGAGTGGGCAAATATTGAGTCGACATTTCAATCAACCAACAACAACAAGAACAAAAAATTAGAACTAGGACTAGTTTCTGAAGTAACAAATTGAATCCAGGATCTCTGATAAGTTTACTCATGTCAGTGAATTCAAATTGATCTAATCTTGTGGGATTCCTTCCTAGGTCAAGCTCACTTAGAATCCATTTGCACATATTTTCCTCAGTTTTATTTATTTTTTATAAAGCAACAAATTTCTGTCATTCTTTTGTTATATCACCGTTCTCCTCACAGTTCTGACATTGTAATTGGTACCTTGGGGCATGGTGGGATCTGACTGCACAGCTCTGGAAACTCTGATAGTTGAAGGAATTACAGGGTCATCAATAAAAGGATAAACAGCCTCTTCAAACAGAGGGGAAGGGACCTCTCTGGCTGGCAGAGGATAGGAAGCATGGGTTTGGAGTTTGCATATTCTCAGAATACTCTGAATCCTCTCCTAAATCCACATTCTTGTTTTTGGCGGGTCCATTTGAGCCATGCCTCCACTTTCATGTAAGAAACCTAATGAGACTATTAATTCGAATGTCACCAACATTCAGCAACCAAAGAATTAATTTCTTTATCTAGTTTTTGACTATCTCAGATCTGCAGCTGCAGGAGTTAAGAGGTTTTGTTTTGTTTTTTAGTTAACCCAGCCATCATGGAATCTTTGTTTAGTCTGTCCTTGAACCAAGAATTTAGGGACTTGGGCTTGTCATCCTCTTTTAGGAACAAGTTTTTGTTACAAGCAGCCATCCTCCTCAAAGACATTGAATTTCTAAGGTTCTTCATACTGATCCATTGTAGCAGTCTCTTAGTCATCCAAAGATCCTAGGTTAGATGACCAGAAGTGATCATTGTGTCTTGCCACTGCATGCCACAAAGAGCCAAATTCTTTTTTTTTTTTTTTACAGAACTAAAGCTTTATTAATGGTCCAGTCATCACCTGGAAGGCAGGGGACATTGAAGTATATGAAGGGAACGTGACAAAAACAAAGGCTCATCACGGTGGGGCTGTGCCGGACTCAGGAACTGACCCTGTAACCTGGCGCACCCAATGCAGGTACGGGGAGTTCCCCTGTTCCACAGGCAATGCAATCACCTCGGCCACTTCGTAAGGGTGCACAGAACGAACAAAATCTGTCAAAGCTGGAACCAAGGAACTTTGGGTTTTAATCATATGGATGTAATCTGAGGAATGAGGTTGACGCAGGCTGCCAGGTGCTTCTCCACCACAGCCCTGGCGATATCCTTGGCGACCTTCTCGTTGGGGCAGGTGACAAAGGCTGCAGAGACCGAGCCGGCAGCGTAGGCGGAGCCCGAGGCCGGCGAGGGCTGGGACGGGGGGCTTCCTGAAGCCATGGACAGCAGAACTCGGGGTAGCAACAGAAGGCGGGAGACTACAGGCAGCAAGGCCGGCATCCAAAGAAGTGAGAGGAGCAGAGCGGCCCCTCCGCCGAGCAGGAATGCGGGAGCCCGCCCCCCCCTCATGCAGCCTATGCTGGTAGAGGAGAGTTGAATATCAAAGGCCACACGTTACGACGAGAAAGGGCCCCGAAGCTAGGAAGAGCAGCCTCTTCTTAGAGCCAAATTCTTATTCTTGAAAATCAGTATCATCTCAGTCAGGATTCTTGACTGCAGGGGACAGGAACCAACTCTGGATAACCCAAGAAGAAAGAGAAAAATTGTAAACAGGTGTTGGATAGCTTAGAAAATTATGAGAAGGCTGGAGAGCTAGGCTTGGGGAAATTAACAAAGATAAAGGAAAGCCAGCAGTCTTGAGTTTGATCAAGGTCTACCAAGATCCTGTTGGAAAGAATACAGCTGTCTACACTGTTATCTGTGTCAGTGGACACTCACTACCACCACTACTGGTATCACCACCTCCAGGTAAGCGCCACAACCAACAGAACGCTCTCAATTCTGCTCCCTCATCCTCTGTAAACAATAACCAGTCTCTGTGTCTTTGTGTGACTTTCCCAGGACTCACAGTTCCAGGCTGGGCAAAATCTCTATCTTCCTCCCTAATTGTTTGAGATACTCTTACAGGCAAGGATTTTGCCTTATATGTACATAAACTCACACAATCCCTGAATCAATTCAATCAACACACCTTAGGTGGCATTATGCTAGCAAGAACGTGAAACCATGTCTTGCTTTCCAGCCTTAAGAGTGATGATCCAACCACTGAAGTTGTCCAGCCAGGCTCAGCGAAGTGCCCTGAGCCAAGCATAAAAGGAACATGTGTAAGTATTTCTCCCAGTTCTACCTCTTTGAGTGGAGTTCTTCACTCTGTGAAGTGGAACTTCTTTCTGTGGTCCTAAGCTTTCCACACTGAAATTTCAAAGACATGTCCCTTGAGCCTGTATTATCTTTCTTTTCTTTTTTTTAAAAAATGTATCAATTTATTTATTTTGGGCTGCAGTGCATCTTCGTTGCTGCGCGCGGGCTTTCTCTAGTTGTGGCAAGTGGGTGTTACTCATCGTTGTGGTGCGCGGACTTTCCACTGCGGTGGCTTCTCTTGTTGTGGAGCATGGGCTTTAGGTGTGCGGGCTTCAGTAGTTGTGGCTCACAGGCTTCAGTGATTGTGGCTCACAGGCTCTAGAGTGCAGGCTCAGCAGTTGTGGCGCTTGGGCTTAGCTGCTCTGCGCCATGTGGGATCTTCCTGGACCAGGGCTCGAACCTGTGTCCCCTGCATTGGCAGGCGGATTCCTAACCACTGTGCCACCAGGGAAGCCCTCATCTGTATTTTCTGAGTCCTGTTTGTGGAGCTGTGCCAAGCTCACTGAAGATTGCAGTGTAGGACTGACCCAGAGGCCAGACTAAATGATGTGACATTCTTCAAAGGGCTGTGCAAGGGACTGGGACTTGGTAAAGCCCTTTTTCACCCAATCCTCTCCATGGGACATAGGTTGAAATTACATTTCTTCTCAACTTTTATTCTCTTCCCAACTTCTCTCTTTGTTCACCATAAATTACCAAAAAGTCACTAAGGAAATGGCCTATGGGCTGTCTAGTGCTAGTGAAAACTTTTTGTAAAAAGTCATCCATGCTCCTCTCTTCCTGAAGGAACCCAGTGAACTGGAAAGAAGAGTTTCCGTAGGAACTTCGAAACTCTAAAGGGCCACGTCATTCCCAAACAAAAATTGGAAAATTAGGGAACTCTGACATGTTTTTCCCTCACAAGAGATTGAGTCTTACTCAGCTGCAAAGAGGATATGGACCTGATTAGAAAATTAGCTGGAAAAGAGGTCCTTTACTAAAAATTGAGTCTTTATAGAAATCATTTCTACATTCAAAATTTAGTTGGCATACTGATTTGATATGAAACATTACACTTTGGCTATTTCAAATACAAATGTAAAAGTGCCAATAAAACAAGAGAAGGAAAGGATTTTACTCTAAGTTATAGACTCAGGAAGTCAGAAATACCTTGGCCTCATTAATAATCTCCATATTGATTCACCTTCTACAAAAGAGAAACTGCTATTATCTGGGAATGCAGCATTTATTCCCTTCAACACCTTGAGCAAAAGAATTCCAAGCAGATGTTTCTCATATAAAGTGTTGGTTGGGAAAGATTTGCGTTAACATTTTAATCATTCAACATTTTCCACAATGTTTTACATTTCCACAATATTAAATGCATTGAGTTTCCCTCCATGGAAGAGAGGACATTGAGTCACATGTCTGGAATCACATCAAGGATAGAATGGGATGTGCTCCATTCCAAGAGCCAAGTCACCGACCTTGCTGGTGAACACCCTCCTCAGCTACCTTTCCAAGTCGGCATAGCAGGGTAGAGCAGACAGAAAAATATTAGGTATGCTTCATATGAGCTGAAGTGCAGCCAAATAGCATACTTCCAGGGTACACTCTCGCAGGCTGGCACTCTGAAAGACGCAATTTCCCCATTTCCAAAACTCAAAAAATGTTTCAGTGGCACAGCATCATTCCAATAAAACACTGGTATTTTATTCATCTCTTTCTGAAATACCATACTTTTATTTTGCAGGCATCTCTAAATCACATCAATTCACAAAAGATCAATTTCTTGCTGCTATAGTCAAATCAGATGTTACATGCACATACACACACACACCATGGGTTTTTTTCTTTCTTGTGCCAGTTAGTCATAGATTAGAAATTTGTAGTCTGAATCACAAAGCTCCCTAAGGCAGGGAACAGCACTAATAAATACAGGGTATGTATCCAGTAGCCCTTGTCCTATCCAGGCTTAGGTTGCTTCCCTCCACCCTACCTCCCAGCTCACAGCTCAAATTGTCTCTTCTCCAGGGAATTTTGCCTTTGTTACAGGAAACCTTGTGTATCTCATCTTTGGAATTATTATTTGTCATAGTTTACACAACTGTGAGGGTTCTGTTATCATCAAAACATATTTTAAATATAACTATCTTTTTTTTTAGCAATTTTTATTTTTTAATTTTTATTTATTTTTTATTTCTTGGCCATGAGGCACGTGGGATCTTAGTTCCCTGACCAGGGATCAAACCCTTGTCCCCGGCATTGGAATCATGGAGTCTTAACCACTGGACTACCAGGGAAGTCTTTTATGTTTCCTGTAAAATCTTAGAACAGAAGGGAACTCAGGGATGTTGCAGTTCAACCAGCTCATTTTACATGTGGGGTAACTTAGACTACAATAAACATAACTCAGTATACATAGATCCAAGGTCTCGTGCTACGTGTTGTGTGCTCTTTCCTCTGCTTCAGGGGTAAGCAAATTTCTTTAAAGGACCAGATAGCAAATGGTTTAGACTTTGTGAGCCATATACAATACCTGTCCACCTTTTAAAATAACATTTAAAATTATGAAAACTATTCTTAGTCTTAGGGTCTTACAAAACCAGATTTGGTTCAGGGGCTATAGTTTGCCAAGTCTTATTCTATTTCATAAGATACACATCAGTCATCAAAAATTAAGGGAGTGTTTTCATGCTCACAGGCCTGTGGAGTGGTTGGGGTCCTTTGATCCACATGACTCATTTTGGGGTCCCAAGCAGAGGGGCAGTGACTACTTGGGACAAGTTCTAATGGGTCATAAGATCCCAAAGGGGTGACAAAAAACATGCAATGCCTGTTAAACTGCCTTAACTGCAAGCTTAGACTCAGAATTGCCAAACTGTGGCCTTACTCACATTGCACATGGCCAAGCCCTACATCAACAGAGCAGGAAAGAATACTTATCCTTTGGAGTTGGTGAGACAGGGAGTGACTCTCTGTGGAATGTTAATGGATGGGATTCTCAGAAGATGGTGGTGGTGATGACATAGTTTTTAATCTCCCTGAATCCCCCCCATAAAAACAGACACATCAACTAAGATGGGAAATCAAAGACCCGCAGATAAGGTACCCACTATATCCCCAAATGCAAGCATAATTTAAGCATCTTTGTGGAATGAAGCAGAAGTAGGGCAATAAAGCTTCTGATGGCTTCAAGAAAAGGAGAAACTCAAAATATCAAACAGCTACTCGTTGAAAGGTACTACAGACTAATGCCAGAGCTTCACCATAACTGGGAAGAGTTTTGTAAGATCCAATTCATGGATGCATGAAAGAAGCCTAAGATGAGGGCTTCCCTGGTGGCGCAGTGGTTGAGAGTACGCCTGCCGATGCAGGGGACACGGGTTCGTGCCCCGGTCCGGGAAGATCCCACATGCCGCGGAGTGGCTGGGCCCGTGAGCCATGGCTGCTGAGCCTGCATGTCTGGAGCCTGTGCTCCGCAATGGGAGAGGCCACAGCAGTGAGAGGCCCGCGTACCACCAAAAAAAAAAAAGAAGTCTAAGATGAGGTCTACAGCTTCTGGAGCAACCTGGGCTCCATAAACTCTTAAAACTAGTCCCTTCCCTGGGAAAAACTCCTTACTAATGAAAATTTCTGGGAGTAGAACCCAATTTGGGGCAGGACAGGGATAACTGGGGCTAGGAAAAAGAAGGTCCAGATAAAATTGGGGAACAGAAGAGAGAGGGATCCCATAAAGAACAAGATCTCTTTTTTTAAAAAAAATTCATCTATAAATAACAGAAGCAGTTATAATTTCAACTCTAGTGCTGCTTTCTGGGAGGAAACACCTTGTATTCATTTCCTTGGGCTGCCATAATAAATTAACACAAACTTAGTGGCTTAAACCAATAGAAATTTACCCTCTCATTGTTCTGGAAGCTAGAAGCCTGAAATCAAGGGTCAGCAGTGCTGGGCTCCCTCTGCAGGCTCTAGGGAAGCATCCTTCCTCACCCTTCCCTAGTTCCTGGTGGTTCCCAGTACTCCTTAGCAGTCCTTAGCTGTAGGAACATAACTTCAATAGCTGTAGCAGCATAACCTCAATCTCTCCTCATTCATCTTCACATGGCTTTCTTCTCTCTTACTGTCTCCTCTGTGTCTGTGTCTCTGTGTGTCCTGTCTTCTTATAAGGATACCAGTCACTGGATTTAGGGTCCAATCACCTCATCTTAACTCAGCTACATCTGCAAAGACCTATTTCCACATAAGGTCACATTCAGGTACCGGTGGTTATAACTTGGATGTATATTTTGGGGAGACATGAGTCAGCCCCCTATACACTTGATTGTGTTTCCCCTTGTTTTTCTCTCTGGATCTTCTTTATCTCTTACCTTCTGAGGCTTCAGTGGAACTGGGTACAGAGAGTATTTATTGTTGAATGAGGCCTTAGACAGTGAAGAAAATTCCCTTAGGAGCCTACTCCCAAGGCAACTCCTTTTATAAAATGGTTTGTGCACACACTTCGTGGACCAGAGCCTGGAATGCTGCTGCCCGCTTAGTAGGAGAAAATGTTTATGATTCTAGCTAGGCAAAACTTTCTTAGATTATAAAAAACACAACGATAGAAAAACTTGATAAATTACAGTTCATCAGAATAAAAAATTTAAGCTCATCAAAAGACAGTAAGAAAATGAAGAAAAAAGCCACAAGCTAGAAGAAAATATTTGTGGTATGTATATCTGACAAATTACTCCTATCCAGAATACAAATCAACAACACTGGAATACCATCCAATTAAAGATGGGCAAAAGACTTGAATAGGTACTTTAAAAAGGAAGATATATGAATGACCAAGTCTATCAGGAAAACTAAAAACACAAAGAGTTACCTCAAATGTGCTAGAGTGGCTAAAATTTAAAAAGGATGGACCATATCAGTGTTGGTGAGGAAATCAAGCAACTAGAAGTGTTAATTGGAACTGTCATAAAATAGTAGAATCACTCTGAGAAACTGTATGCCTGTTTCTTATACAAAAGTTAGACATTCAGTTGCTATGACTCAGCAGTTCTACTCCTAGGTATCTACCCAAGAGAAATGAAACATATGAGCACAAAAAGGACTTATACCAGAATGTTCTTAGCAGATTTATTCATTATTCATAATAGCTCCAAACTGCAAAAAACAAAAACCAAGTCTCCACTTGGTTGCTAAGCTGCTTAGCAATAAGCAATGAACAACTGATACAAGCAATGACCAGGATGAACCTCAACATCACGTTGAGTATAAGATGGCACAGAAGAGCATATTGTATGATTCTGTTTCTGTGAAGTCCAGCAACAGGGAAACGAAATCTGCTGATGGGGGTCAGCAGATGGGGAAGGGTATAGTGGGTGGTAAGCAACAGACTAGAATGGGGATCAAGGGAACTTTCTGCCATGATGAATATGTTAAGCATCTTGTTTTGGGTGGCATACAATCGTCAGAACTTATCACACTGAACTTTTAAGACCTGTGCATTGTATTTTCGGTAAATTTTACCTTAATTAAAACAGAAAGCTCAAGTTTCTTCAAGTAGCTTGGACTGCTTGCTACCACCTAACTTTTATTTATCTCTCTGACTTCATCTTTTGTTTAAACTCTGGGCACAGATTCAGGTCTAATTCCAGACACTGAGATGTTTGTGCTACAAATGTTCATAGTTTGATCCTCAGAATAAATCCAGATTCTATTCTGCTCTCTCACTTCCTTCCTTCCTTTTTTCTTTCATTGATTCATTCATTCAGTGCTATTCTAGGCATTGGATATACAGTGATGACAAACAAGCTAGAAAAGATCCTTACTTTCCAGAAACACATAGTCTAGGTGGGGAAACAGATTAGAAACAAGTATAATACTTGGAGACTTATGAGTAATGTGAAATAAGCAAAGCAGTCTTATGGGATAATGAGTAACTAGTTGTCAAGGAAGTATTAGTTAAGGCAGGGGTCCCCAAGCCCCGGGCTGCTAGTGGTCCACAGCCTGTTAGGAACCAGGCCGCACAGCAGGAGGTGGGCAGTGGGTGAGCTAACGAAGCTTTCTCTGCCGCTCCCCACCGCTCCCCACCACTCCCCATCACTCCCATTACTGCCTGAACCATCCCCCCAACCCTTCTGGTCTGTGGAAAAATTGTCTTCCACGAAACCGGTCCCTGGTGCCGAAAAGGTTGGGGACCACTGAGTTAAGGAGTTCAGGGAGTACATTCGGAGGAGGAGAACTTAGAGCCGATGTTGATCAGGGGTTGCCAATGCAGGAACCTAGGGGAAGAGTATTTCTAGAAGAGGAAATAGGAAGGGTGCAGGTCCCAGGAAAGGAATCATCTTTGAGTGTGTGAGGAAAGGACGTGGGAAGTAGGAAGCCAAAGGCCTGCAGCAGAGGGAACCAAGGGAGCCAACCAGGTAAGTGAACATTGGGAGAGGGAGGTGGAGGCCAAATTATGCGCAAGTTTGGATCTCATCCATTCATTATAGGTTTTAAGCAGAGAAGTACCATGATCTGCTTTCTGTTTTAAATGATTATTTTGGCAGTTGTGTGGCAAGAACATTTTAAGAGGAAGCAATTAGTTTCGTAAGAGGCTCTTGTGGAAATCCAGGGGAGAGATGATGAAGGTTTGAACCAGGAAAAGGAATAGAGATGGGGGCTTGTGCACAGAGTAACCAGACTGAGAGAATCTTGGTCACATCTACACTAAGGCTATTCACAATCCTTGGACACTCTAATTCCAGACCTACTCTGACCACTTCCTTCCTCTGAAATTCCCCATTGTATCAGTTAACTAGGGTATGTCTTACTCCACTGGGGCTGCTATAACAAAATACCATAGAGTGGGTGGCTTATAAACAACAAACATTTATTTCTCACAGTTCTGGAGCCTGGGAAATCTAAGATCAAGGCCACAACAGATCTGGTGTCTGGTGAAAGTCTGCTTTCTAGTTCACAGATGGCTGTCTTCTCACTGTGTGCTCACATGGTGGAAAAGTCAAGGGAACTCTCTGAGGTCTCTCTTATAACCTTTATCCCCTTTATAAGGGTTCCACCCTCATGACCTAATCATCTCCCAAAGGCCCCCCTTCCAAATACCATCACAATGGGGACTAGGATTTAACATATGAATTTCGGGGAGACACAGCAGTCTATAGCAGGTCACCATGGTACTATGTAACCAACTATGCAAAAACACAGTGACTTAAAACAGCAATCACCTATTCTCACTAATCTGTGGGGCATCTGGGGATTGGCTCATACAGGCTGAGCCTTCTGGGCATCTGTGGCTCGGGATGGGGAGGGCTGGCTAATCCAGCTGAGCTCAGATGGAGTGGCTTGCCTCTGCTCCCAGGACTCTCACTTTCCTCCTGGGGCCAGCAGGCTAGACCAGGAACGTCCTTCTCACGGCTATGGCAGAAGTGTCCTAGTCCAAGTACAATCATGCAGACACTTTAATCAAGCTTCGTCTTGTGTCGTGTATGTTAACATCCTATTGGCCAAAGTAAGGCCTGAAAGCCTAAACCAGGAATCAAGGAGCCAAGAATATCTTCTGCCACTTTATGGGGGGAACTAGAGAGTCACATGGCAAAGGGCATGCATATAGGGCAGAGTGAAGGTGTCCCCCGAATGCAATCTGCCACACTTATTATCAGGTTCCTGCCTTTGGCCACAAGAGTGATTGGTCAAATACAGTGGCTCTTTCAGTATAGGTGGCCCCTCCTTGTTTCTATGGGGACAGCTCAAGGCATGAGTATTATTAAGGATGGGTTTGAAGCAACCATTGCTACCCAGTTAGGAAGTTGTTGCTGCTGCTGCTGCAGCTGCCTCTCTGTCCCCAAGGAAATGTTCTAAATGTTCTAAATGCGGTAGTTTATTAATAATAAAGAATATGGTCCCTGTGACAAGAAAAAAGAATGTAGCATTCAGTAGTGAAAATAAGTGGACTTCCTCGAGAATGTTGCACTGCACACAAATACAAACTAGGAATATGAACGGGGCTTCCTGAAACAACTCTATAAAGTTAATATTTTAAACAACGTTTCAACTTCAGATCTTGAACACTGATGAACCACCGTGTCTATGAGCTAAATGACAACTTCAGCTCATCTGTCCCCAAGTAGGCGAGACTAAAGCTTCAGACTGAGGTTCCATCAATTGCCCAACAGTGACAAAGAGCCTCAGCCTTTTCACCTGGCAGATAAGCTCCATCAAGGGAAAGAGAAGCCAACTCCAGGTGAGTCTGAGACTGACAATGAGAGGATATTTTGGACCCTGCCTGGATAAGTAGGAAGAAGTGAAGAAAGTTGGTTCTCTGAGGAATGAGCTGTTCCAGCTCTTTGTTTTGATAGCAAAGTTATGCATAAAATAATGTGTAAAATGGGTGCAACATAAACAAATCTTCATAGTGACACTGAGCTCACCAAGCGTGAGCACTTGGCTGAAGCAGCCAAATGGCAGATGCATCTTCTGTAGGACTGAACAAATTGGAGGAAGAATCCTTGCAACTGTGGTCTTTGTGTGTGCGTGAGTATGTTTATGTGCATGTTTAACACGCATTCCACAGACCTTTGTTATGTACTTGTTCTTTAGAGAACATTATGCACGAGCTGGAACAGGAAAGAAAGAACAAAAGGACTGATTCTGCTCTCATGGGCTCCTTTTCCTCCAAGTGAGGAAGAAAAATGTGTAAACAGATCATTTAGATGCTAGGTACTATCCTGTGTTATGTTTGTTCACCTGTGAGCACCTCTGTGTTCACCTGAGCAGGATCCTGCCTTATAAACATGCCTGTGACTCCTCGTATTTCCAGAGCCACCCTGGAAACCCAATAAGTAAGCTTTAATGGGTGTCCCAGGGGTCATCCGTGGAAAAGCCACGATTCTTGTTCTGGCTTGAAAGTTCATGAGAGGTTAAGGTGGGGAAGATTCTCCAGGCTCCCCCTACTTATCTTGCCTTCCTTCTGGAGGAAGGACGGAACTCTAGATGATGAGGAGGGCAAAGGGAATGGAGAAAAGACCAAGAATTTAAAGGAATAAAGGAGCTTCATGCTCTCCCAGCAAATAGGCCCCTTAAATTCATCTGGCCATACAGAAGCATATTAGGTCAATGTTTGGAGCGGAGAACCTGTAAGGATCCAGATGTAGACTGTGACCTAACAGTTCTGGGCAAAGTTTCAACTTTCCTAGTCACTGCAACGTAGCGCTAAGAACAGCCTTCTTCTCAGTAAAGAGTGAAGACTCTACTTGTGCTAAGGTATTCATGCCCTTCTCCCAGGGACATTTTTTCATTTTTCTGTTCCCTGCCCCCAGCGACAATGGGTTGCCATCAGTGCTCTTTACCAGTGCCTTGAAGAAGTTTTTCTTGTTATACTCTGATGCAATTAAGACTTTTGTTCCTTAGAGAAGGTGAGGTAGACAGGTCTGCGTGGAGTTTCAACAGTGGCTGCTGTTCCCTCCCTCAGCCAAAACCATGCGGGAGGAATCCTCAGGATCCCACACCTCACATTTCCCCTATAAGTGCCTGGTGGAATTCTTGGAGAAAATCCTGCAACCTGGGGTAAACTTTCCTATATCTGCAGTTCCCAAGGATATCCCATTAGCAGTCTAGCCTACACTAACACATTTTAGTAATTTATAAGCAATTTCTAACTGAATTTTCTTACCCATTTTATATGACATCAAGTGACATCTGCATAGGTAAGCAAATGCTCAGATCTTATTTCTTCCTACAGACACCCATCTCTCTCCAGATTTCGGTTAGTTCTTTGCCCTGCTACGTTGTTTTTTTTGTTTTGTTTTGTTTTGTTTTGTTTGATGGGTTTAAGAAAAGCAACTAATTTTCAATGTGTCTGGACTTTTTTCTATTGTAAGGGTGGGAGCAATGCTCTTTCCAGCTCTCTACATCTCCAAGCTTAGTTGGTGGTATATTTGATCAGAGTTTTCCTTCAATTTTTCCCTATCTGTCCCCAGGGATTTGGTTCAGTAACAAGTGATCCTCTGTCCACACTTCTCTTTGGCCAAAACTTCTGCTGGAATTTCCACCTGCCTCCCTCAAATAGCTCACCCCATGTGATGGCAGAGTTTTGCAGGATGCTATAGGCTGTGACTATATCATAGACCTGGCTGGGTCAGAAAAGTAATGCATTACCAGATTTCTCTGAGCATCTAAAATCAGCTCTTAAAATGTCAAGCATCCCTGTGATGCCCTGCTGTTCCCATGTGGAACATTATAATTTTTCTCTGAGGGAGGTGGAGGGCATAGAATTGGTGCTATTCTTTAGCCATGTAAGTCAATGAGGTACTTATTAAACACCTACTATGTGCCTAGGGTGGTTTTAAGCTCTGTGGAGGGCTATGGAACATGACCCTTGTTCTTAAACTTTTGGACAAGAAGGAGCAATGATCCAGACCTCTAGTTACATGAGTTCAAGTGCTCATAATTTTCAGGTGCTGAGGGTCCCTAAAATTGTCAAGCTTATGATTAGGAAAACTCTCAGTCCCATAAATATAGTCCAAGCCAGAGCCTCAATATTCACCAGCAGTAGATAGGCTGCCCCTCATTTGCCTCTGATCTATCTCCTGATTTCCCAGTTACTGGTCCTATTTTACAGCAATGACTATGTGGCTTTTAGACATAGCTTTGCCCCTTAATTCTGTCTCTTTCTTCCAAGACAGAAACTAATACCTGCACTTTTCCAATGATGATCTCTATAATCCAGTTTCATTTTTGCTCTAATCTCTGTGTCTCTTTTTCATGTTTTTTCTAGTCACATCATCCCAGTGTAGCTGGCTGTCACAATGTAGCCTTCTATCATCTCTCAGTGATACATGGTTGGTTGGCACCACTAAAGCCCAATCACTCCTTTTCTTGCATCCCTTTCCCCAAGGTCAGTCACAGAGTAGCATTTGAAGGCCTGGGAAGAAAAGCAAGTGGAAGTGGTGGGATGATCCACGGGCATTGGTGACACAGAAGTGAAATACTACTGTTGAGGGATAGGAAAGACAGTCTCGGGACCTGGGCTCTTAGGCTGATACTCTAGTATATGAAAACAAAGCCAGAAAAGGAAGAGAAATAGGCAGTTAGAGGCATGAGATTTGGAGTCCTACCAATCCAGGCTCCATAGGTGAGTCTACTGAGTGACCTGGAGCACAAGTCTCAACACCTCCGCATCTCAGCCTCATAGACTCACATGAGGATTACATACATTTTATACAAAGCACCTGGCACATCATCTGGACCATGAAACATACTCAGTAAATTCAAACAGCTGTTGTAATTATAGCTGATACTGTAAGTGGAGCTTGGCCACAAAGGACCAGGAAGGAGCCCAGTTACCCAACACAGTGAAGCTATAGTGGGAGAAATAAGGAAAACACGATTAGATTCCTGCCCAGCTGAGTGTTAAATTGAGACTCTGGCTGCAACTAGATGTAGCCAAGATGAGGCATTTCAATAACCTGGCTGTGTCTGTTTCTCATCCATTTCCCTCTGTCAAGGCAGAAGGAAGGGGAGACACTACCATTTCCTGAAATGTCCTATACACCAGCCACCATGCTAGTTACCTTTAATTTTCATTCCTCTTAGTTTATCAACTGCCTTTCACTCTACACGTCCCAACCTCCACGGTAGCCAATGGAGGGATAGGAGCACTGGTATCATAAACTCCTTTCAAATACTCAGTCATACAAGCAGTCAGCATTACTCCCTGAGCATATATTAATGTGGGAACCCTGCTGTGTGCATGTAGACATATCCCCTCCAAGGGTTCCTGTAAGTCAGCTTCCAGAACATTCTGCCTTAGGGCATTGCTATTGTGGTCACACACCAGCATGATAAATAATCTGAACAAGCTTTCTCAGGTGCAATATTTATGGTTCAGTTTGAAGCAAAGAACAGTCAGAGGCAATGGGTAAAAACTAATTTACTGTAATGTCACCGTGGATATATAGCAAATAGCTATAAACAAGTATGTACAATATAATTAAAAATATGATAACATTATAAAATAGGATGATGGCTAGTTAGAGAGGAAGATCTATCAAGTAGGAATATGTGTATATCACTTGAAATATTGCCTCAATTACTTGAAGTCATCAGCTCAGGCTCCTCATCTCAAAAAACAATCCTTACAAATGCCGACTTCAAATGACAAACACTGTTTATTTCTACACTTGGTTTCCTTTCATTCCATCTGTCCACAGAAATTTCCCTTCAGTGTCTGTTGAATAAATTGCTGCAAGACAAGGATAATACTCAAGTTCTTGAACTCTACCCTGTCTCATTCCTGACTCCTCAATGGATCTTAGCATGAGAGTTGAGTTAGAGAAAGCATCCTTAAATCTCTCAGAGTAAGACACCCAAGAATGCTCATGCACGAAAGCAAGGGGGAAAAAATAAAAGCAAATGGAATGGTTCATTAATAAACACAATTAACTTACCTATACCATTCCAAACAGGTGAACCAATTCTCTGGTTGCAAATGAGCTCAGACACCAGGTAGTGTGAAAACCTGTAGCTTCCTAGGGATCCCACAAGAGAGATAAAGTGGATCCCTGCTGGCTGTGCTGTGTATTTCCAGCCCTGTCACCCTTTTCAGTAAGGCTGTGTCAACCTTTACAAAACCGACCCTAAGTTATTTTAAAAAAAGAAACTCAAAATTTATCTCTAGTTCTGCATCATTCTCCTCAAGCTACTTCTCATGCTTGACTTCTGGTTCCTTCCAGCTACAAAACTTTCTCTTTTCCCATTTCCATCCTGGCCTCAATACTTAGCACTTAGCTCACTTTTCCTTGCTATGATCAGGATTCTTATCACTCATTATCTGAAGCAGCTTGAGGAACAACTCCTACCTGATTCATTCAACATCTAGAACTTTCTATTATTCATTTCTTTCATGTGCAACTTCCCAAAAGGTTTGCCTTGTCCTGGTCCACAAGTAAAGACCAAGTTTCCACTGCCTACTTGGTTTGTGTAGTTTCTGAGGTTTTCTGTATTATGCCCTGGTCCACCTAGAGCTAACCCAATGTCCTGTTAGTGTCCTTACTATATGCAGATTCTGAATTAATACAATAAGTATTTTCACTCTCCTCACCATGACTTACCTGGAAATTTTTTTCTCTTTCCTTTTACTCAAATGTTACCCACACCACATGTTCTGATTCAAATTTACCACTTCTGTGAAGCTCCCCTCACTTTTCTCTCCTTAACTGAGCTCTTGTTTTAATTGTCTTAAGTAGCAACAAAATCTAAAATAATAATTGATAATTGCTTTATATCTTCACACAAGATTTGGAATTCCTTGAGCAGAGGGATTACACCTTATTAACATTTATCCCTCTTAGTGATGCTAAAAAACAAGACAACAGACCCCAAATGGAGTCACTTATGGTAAGCCCCACATCACCAAACTGAGACTTATAGTTTCAGATCTCCCAGACCAGTCAGTCAGGAATTGCCTAATCAGCATTAGTTAAGTCATCTGCCTGATGGACCCCTACATCCCCTAAAGGAAAGTAACTTTGCAATAACCAACCTGCTTCTTTGCCCAGTATAACTTCCTTGTTTCTGCTCCCTTCTGGCTCTTAAAGTCTCTTTTTGTACAGCTCCTTGGAATTCCTTGCTACCTACTAGGCTGGATGCTGCCTGATTCAAGTCAATTTTTCCTCAAATAAATTCTTAAAGTTTTTAATATGCCTTAGTTTATCTTTTCACAGTTCTGGTGTCAGAAGAGGGAAATGAAGGAATGGCTCCCAGGAGCAACAAGTAATCAGGCAGAAACACCTGTCTGAACCCCTGAGCTTGCTGCTTTCTCGCTGCCTCTGGAGGTCATGAGTAAGTCCCTCTCAGATTCTACCTCCACAGCTTTTGTGTTATGAACTTTCAGGCTTTATTTGAGCATTTCTTTTTCTGGACTGGGTCCAGAAATCAACCTGAGTTGGAATAAGTCTAACTTTGAAACTGGACAGGGACCAGGGTCAGACTGGGTCTGATTTAAGCTGGACTGGGTCTGAGTGAGGCCTCGGGTAAATAAAATTTTGTGTTAAGGCTGAACAAAGACTTTCCTGTGGCGCAGTAGTTAAGAATCCACCTGCCAATGCAGGGGACACAGGTTCGAGCCCTGGTCCGGGAAGATCCCACATGCCCTGGAGCAACTAAGCCCATGTGCCACAACTACTGAGCCTGCGCTCTAGAGCCCATGAGCCACAACTACTGAGCCCGTGTGCCATAACTCCTGAAGCCCATGTGCCTAGAGCCCGTGCTCTGCAACAAGAGAAGCCACCGCAATGAGAAGCCCGCGCACCGCAACGAAGAGTAGCCCCCGCTTGCCGCAACTATAGAAAGCCCGCGTGCAGCAACAAAGACCCAACGCAGCCAAAAATAAATAAATTTTAAAAAAGGCTGAACAAGCATGCTAACCTTACCAAAGATAATTCTGAATTACAGTGGCCACAGTGGAGACTTTTTAAGCTTAATAAACTTATCCATTTATGAGATGTCCTAGAGAGAAAAGGGTCTCAGCTAAGCACTCATCATAAAGGGTAGAGGGAAATGTATTTTTCCTCCCGTATGGTTTCTGGTGACAAGGATGGGACACCCCACTCGCTCCAGAGCCTGTAGAGGGAATTCTGTGAAAACTCGCAGAAGCCAGCAAAGGGTGAGAATTCTTACCAAAGTCAGCTCTCTTAAATCTCTAGCTGTAGTGCCTGGTTGAGAGAGGAAGGTAAAATTTCACGTTGTCCCTTCCTTTCTAATTTCAGATTAGCAGGTCAAAAAAAAGATCTTTTTTTCCTAAGAATTAGATCTTTGAATTATGACTTATGAATCTGCTTTTGGGTAGTCATTGGTTACTGATCCTTTCCCTCCCAGGGACAGATATCGCCTTCTTGTTTGTCTTATTTTGTGTCTTAGAAACTTGGCTTGACAAATGTCAAGTTGGGGGCCCTCCAAAATATGGCTGGACAGAAAAGTGGGTTGTACTCCATTTGTGGCTAGGGTCTTACCACTGTTACCGGCTGCCAGAGAACTGTCTAAGTCTTTCTTTCTTTTGGTTATCTTTTGTGGGGGCTCTGGACTTTGGGAGGGTAATATCTTTGGCACCCACTTTGGGGACGCCTCTTGCATCCAAGGGATTTGTTCAGTACTGCCAGGAACATTTACCATTTGCCCCAGCTGAAATCTCACAAGATATTTGACTTTTTTAATAGTTCTATGGTCAGAAGTTGGCCAGATTGGAAGCTGATATTGGAGCCTGATAGAAACTTTTTTTAAAGCCTTCTTCCCTAAGCTAAAATGAAACTATGTACCCAGAAAGAAAGAAAAACATTTTGAAAGAAAAGCATTCCAAGACACATAGCTCTAAATCTAGAACACAGGAATCTTTTGATTTTCATCTTAGATGAAGATATTCTCCCTGATCTAAAGAAGCAAGCTGAAGATAATATAGTCGGACGGGTATGCCACTCTGTATCATTCAGGTTACAATCCAATTCTTTGAGGAAGTAAAAACAACTATACTTGTCCTACAAATTTAGTCTTTACAAGAACAGAAATGAGGATCTAGGAACAATTTAAATCCCACTTACCCTTTTTGCTAATCCCAAAACCTCCCCTAGTCTTCTCAAAAGGCTTGTAGATATTGTAAAAGATCTGGACTTTGGGAACAAAATTTCTTCTTCATGGAACTTGCATTCTTTCTGAAAATTAGGCCTGCAAAAAATCTGAAAAGTCTCTTCCACAAATATTAGTGAAAAGCTTGAGCCATCTGCCATCTGAGCAGATAAACTTATTCCATCTGCCAGAAACACAATTTGGAACCCACTGTTCTTTTATAAACTAGTGAGTCTTATATTATCATACCTATCTCATGGCTAAAATTTGAAAATGAAAGCTATAATATCTCTGTTTGCATCTGTCTGTATGTTTATGTATATTTTTGTATGTATATTATAAATGTGTGACATTTTTCTATGTCCAGATGGTATTGCCAAAATTAATTTGTAAAAAAGCTCTATTTAATTGGCTTAAAGAAAAATAAGTGCTTATCGAAGTAATTATACTCTCAGAAAATAGAAATTAACCCAAATGTTTTTCAAATTTACATGATCAAGGATCATCTTCAGTAAAAAAAAGCTAGTGTAAGTTTGTTGGTTTAATTAAAATAGGCATGTCTTCAAGGCTTTCAGCATTAAATTTAGTGCAGACATGCAACTTTTATTCTAC
Organism: Mesoplodon mirus; assembly: GCF_964341445.2. Classification (NCBI taxonomy): domain Eukaryota; kingdom Metazoa; phylum Chordata; class Mammalia; order Artiodactyla; family Ziphiidae; genus Mesoplodon; species Mesoplodon mirus. The sequence goes on from NC_138991.1 coordinate 38,522,657, forward strand.
TGGAATTTACTAGTCAAATAACTTATCTCTGTTACAAAATTTGTCAGCAAGAAAAATAACTTTGAAAACAATGGTTAGATGTTTAATGTCTTGTGAAATATTTGTGGGTAATCTAAACATGATTGCTTTTAACAAGTAAATTAAACAGATGTAAGAAGAATAAAAGTTTATAAATAAACTTTTGAACAGTGATGAGGTTTTATAAAATACAGTTTTTAGGATCCTTTGGTAACTTGAAACCTTAGAGTTTTGCTGACTTAAGTTAAATGGTGGAAATTAATTGACTATCTAGGTCATTTCCAATTAAAGTAAAATACTGAAACATTAACTAATCAACATATGGCTCCCTATACAGAATAAACTAAAGACTGGGTCTCTCAGTAAATATATTTTGTGCCACATTGAAAATTTTACTATAAGGAAGAATGTACTTCTAGAAATTATAAATAAATCTATAAATTTGTCAGTCCACAGATGCTAGTGTAATAGTTCTTAGTTTTCACTAGGAATTAAGCATTCTAAGGGTTAAGAATACTAATCATTATATGTAATTTAAAACTACTTAGAAATAATAAGGGTGAAAAGAAACAACTGTACGAAAAGTAGGCAAGAAAAGTAAGATGATTGATTATTCCAGAATGAGAAAGAGGAAAAAAAATAGAACAAAACCTGCATGAATGTTAAAACGTTGTAGAAGGTTTGTGAAAAAGGAATCGTGGGAAAGAAATTTTATGTGTGGTCAAACTGGCTAAGATTGGAATGGATTTATTTAAATTTTTTTAAAGTGAGTTTTAATATCAAAGGTACACTGATGCAAAACTAGAATTTTTTTTTTTCTGTTAAAAGGATGAAAGTTTTTTAAGGTATTGTTCTGTTCCTATTAAGAGATTTTGAAAGGTTTTTCTTTAACTTTTAAGTAATCTGTTTAGAAAGCAAAGATTTTGTGTTTTACTTTGCTTCATGTTGTCTTTATCAAGTCTTTGATTACTTAAGAAAACTGAATCTTCTCAATAATAAAAGAGCTAAGTTTTGCTCACAACTATGTAACCTTCTGTATTTGTCTTTAAAATCTTTTATTGTCACTTTGGTTAAACAGCTAATTAAGTATTGTTTCATGATGATCTGTGATCCTTTTTAATCAAGTGTCCAAAGCCTTTTGATATTTTTGACAAACGTCCCAAAATAAAATTCTAAATTAAGTCTTTTTGACCTCAAACTAATTTGGGGATTTTACAGAGGGCCCATGGAACATCTCAAAAAAATTGTTTTCTCTCCTTATAAAAAGAGAGATGTTAAACTAACTAGGCTTATTTGGTATGTTAAATTACATGGGAAGCATTTTCAAATAAGAAGTAATAATTATGCTATCTTTGTATGAATACATGGTATTAATATATGTTCCAGAAATTGTATAAAGTTCTGATTGTCCTGGTTTAGCATTTTCAGTTATAATTCTAGTTATTATCTTGAAATGTTGTATGTCACAGGAATAAGCAAATTTCCTTGTCAATTGCATTATAATGAATTATCGTCAGATCTTTAACCATGGCCATTTTTATGTGTTTTGTTTTAGAGATATTGTTTCACTCTGCTTTTGTATCCTCAAGGAGACTCATGAAAAGAACTCTGGGGCTTCCCTGGTGGTGCAGTGGTTGGGAGTCCGCCTGCCTATGCAGGGGACATGGGTTCGTGCCCCGGTCCAGGAGGATCCCACATGCCGTGGAGCGACTGGGCCCGTGAGCCATGGCCGCTGAGCCTGCACGTCTGGAGCCTGTGCCCCGCAATGGGAGAGGCCACAACAGTGAGAGGCTTGCGTACCACAAAAAAAAAAAAAAAAAAAAAAAGAAAAAAAAAGAAAAGAACTCTGACAAGTACAGGTTTCTGATGGCTTTCAGATCATAAAACTGAACTGGGTAAGAATTCTCAGAACTGGTGGAAAAAGTAGATTCAAGCAGAACAAGAATTAATTACACAGGACTGAATGAACTGATGAGGATGGTTATCATTTGTATGACTTTTTGTTTGAAAAATTGCTGGTTCTTTAAGATTTAGTTTTCCCAGATTTAAGGAAACTTTTCCTCTTAATCTATCTATGACTTAAAAGCAATTTGGTAAAGTATATCTTTTGGAACTAAGATAAAATAATTACTTTTCCCCCCTACCTGGACCCTCCAGAATTTGGAAACTTGGTGAGTATACTTATTTCAAGCAGTACAGTTATTTGCATAAATTCAACAAGGAACTGTTCTCGTAAAGGATACAAATGGAGGCTGGTTATATTATGAAGGCTTTGACTGGAATGTCATGTTTGAGAGAGATGTGCATAGACTCAGATATGACCAGGCAGCTTTAAAGAGCTAAGTTTGACTTTATGGAGCCAATAAATCCCCCTGGGAAAATCGTCTTGGTACAGTGTTCCTGGCAGCTTTGCCAGCTGAGCAAGGAAGGTCACTTCCTGTCAGGCTCAACAACCTCAGGATATTTGGGGGAGCTTGAGAAGAGAGGAATTCACCCAAACTACAGGTATGGCTGGCAAAATCTGATGGCAAGTCTTTGGCTTAGCTTCCTATCCTTGAGAGGCTTTTAAGAGTTCAATCTGAGAATCATTATGAAATATTCCAGCAAAGCAGACTCAGAAAGAGCCTATATGGTCAGTCAGTATTCTTGCAGCACTTATGAAAATTGTCAGGCCACTTTTAATGAAAACAAATTAGTTGTACTGTGATTATATTTGGTAAGAATAGGGGTGACTATAGGGAGAAAAATTATGTTTACACCTTTGTAGGTTGTAGATTCCAGTCCTGTTATTTGTCCTTAAGGTTTTGTTATATACCTGAAACTTGGACTGAATTCTAAATTCTTCTATTTTCTTCAAATATCTGGCTACCACTCTCCAAGTTAACATTTCCAATTTTCTCATGCCCTTTTGATTGGAATCACTAAGAACAAAGTCTGTCTTTGAACCTCCTTAGTAGGCACTATACCAGGTCCTCCTCACTACCTAGACAGCAGCCAAACTTCAGGGATCTGAACCTTGGGTCCCCAACTCTCAATTAAAAAGGACTCCTTCTTCAGACTTTTGGAACTGTACACCAGCTGGAGATCTAAAATGAAAATTGACTAGGGAGGTTTCTCCCAAGAAGCAGAGGACAGCTTGGGTAGGCAGCTCTCCCAAGATCATAGATCAAGATCTTCATCTCCAATATGAAACCTTTGTTCTATTGCCTTTTTGCTGATGATTGCTTTTCTCTCTGTTAATGTAGGGGAAGGGAGTGTTCCTTAACTCTGGCAACTATCCCTGAATCTGCTGCTAAAGCAACAACTGCCCAACAAAAACCCTTAGACTCTCTGACCAAAGTTTATATATGGTCAGTTGGCTTAAGATAGTGACTCGTTTGGGCTTCCCTGGTGGCGCAGTGGTTGAGAGTCCGCCTGCCGATGCAGGGGACACGGGTTCGTGCCCTGGTCTGGGAGGATCCCACATGCCGCGGAGCAGCTGGGCCCGTGAGCCATGGCCGCTGAGCCTGCGCGTCCGGAGCCAGTGCTCCGCAACGGGAGAGGCCACAACAGTGAGATCCCCGCGTACCTCAAAAAAAAAAAAAAAAAAAAGTGACTCGTTCAATGGGGTCTTTCTTTGACTTATTTGATTTTGATTGGTTTGGTTCTTGGGGACCATAGCTATAAGCTGCACTCCAGACGTTAGGAATTATCCTTCTAAGAATAATCATAATAGTCTCCCTGGTGCTCTGTATTCTCCCAAAAGTTTTAAATGCATGTTTGCAGGCACTAATCACCAAGCAAATGATCTGTGTAAGGACAGAACATTGGAGCAAAGAGAATGACCAACTTAACATGACCACCACACAAAGATTCAGCAGTAACAGTGAGAACTCTAGAGTGGTAGCTGGGAGTGGCACTAAAACCTTAACTTTTGGGGCTTACCTGGTGGCGCAGTTGGTTGAGGGTCTGCCTGCCGATGCAGGGGACACGGGTTCGTGCCCCGGTCCAGGAAGATCCCACATGCCGCGGAGCAGCTGGGCCTGTGAGCCACGGCCGCTGAGCCTGCACGTCCGGAGCCTGTGCTCCGCAGTGGGAGAGGCCACAGCAGTGAGAGGCCTGTGTACTGCAAAAAAAAATAATAAAAAATAAAAAATTTATCAACTCTCTCAGATAAGCTGAGAGTCTGATCAAAAGGAGGAAACTGTTAAAAACAAAAACAAGACAATAAGCCCATAATGGAGTCACTTATGCTAAGCCCTGTGTCACCAAACCGAGGCTTAACTTAATTACAGTTTTGGCTCTCCAAGAAATGGAATCTTAAGCTAGTCAAGCAGGAATCCCCTGGTCAGCACTACTTTGGTAATCTGCCTGATAAACCCTGGCCATCACCTAAAGGAAATTAACTTTCAGCAATCCACCTGTTTTTTTGCCCAGCATAACTTTCTTATTCCTGCTCCCTTCTGGCTATAAATTCTGTATAGCCCCTCAGAGCTCCTTTCTATCTGCTAGATTGGATGCTGCCCAATTCAAATCAATTTTTGCTCAGAGAAACTCTTAAAATTTTTAATATCCCTCAGGTTATCTTTTAAGAGTGCGTAGTATAATTGTTGGCCCATAGTAGACACTCAATAAATTATTTTGACTAATTGAACCAGGAGGAATATTTGGCAATTGTAGGATGGATATTTGGGGCCATATAAAAAGAAATTTCTAGCAATAAATATTGGGCAAAAAAAAAAGAGTTAATCTGTCTGAATTAGGGTCTAGCCCCGGGCCCACCAAAAAAGGACATTCTATTAACTAACCCCCAGCTTCGGACTGAGCTCTGAAGTGTTTACCACTGGATAAGAGAGGAAATGAGAGGTATGGAAGTCAGGCAGAATAGATTAAAAAGAATAAGAGCTAACAGTGCATAATACATGCCAGGCACAGTCCAGGACACTTTACATATATTAGCTTATTTAATCTTCACAACAACCTTCTGAGGGTCATTACTCCAATTTTTAGAAAAGGAAACAAACTCTGAGAGGTGAGGCAACTTGCCTAAGTTCATGTAGCCATTAAGTAGCTACATTGTTTCTCAGCATAAATATAATTAGTGCCCTGGAGAAGAGAACTAAACAAAATAACATCAAATATATTTAAAGGAATAATTCAAGAAAAACATTGAGAAACAAAAGATTTGAACTTATGCATTGAAAGTACACACTGTGTCCCTGGAAATGCTTGATAGAGAATCAATATTACTAAGACAATAAAGTTACTAGGCTTTAAATATAAAGAAAGGAGGTAAAAGCAAAGCCGAGTTTTTAAAAAAATACCAAATTTCTCTTATAAAAAGAGAGAAATCAACTGGCTGCCCATTACTCTATAGCAAGGTTCATCACTAGAAAATACTTGAGCAATATCAATAGAGTCTAATTTAAGAATTTCATATCAAACCTAACTGTCACTCAAGTATAAAAACACAAACACTTTTGGTCCTACAAGAGCTTAGGTAATACATTCCCCATGAGCCTTTCTTGAATAAGCTACCAAAGAATAAACTTCAGCCAAGAAGTGAATAATGATGAGATGTTGGCAAAAATACTAGAATCTAATCCAATTTTCCACAGAATTAAGTACAAAACAACTGAAAATGTTATAAATGACAACTTAGAAATTATATAATTAGCCAAAATAAAAGCAAAAAGGAGAAATAAGTTGAAAGGTAATATTGGTACCCTGATTTCCTCATGTTTTATGGTGGGGAATCAAAAGATGTTCTCTAAAACTGATCAATTAAGAATGCTTTAATTTAAAACAAACAATAACAAAGTCAGAAAAGAAAACAAATTACATAGCTGCCCTTTCAGGTTAGGCTAAGAAAGTTTTTTCAGTCTTTTCCTATTGGGATAAAGGAAGATGTATTTAGACAAAGTCCAAACGAAAAGAGGCTGTATCTGCATATGTGATGCAGGAGATAAATGAAGAGACAAGCCTGTACCATCTATTCCAGTGGAGTCCTGGGGATATTCTTACTGATTCTGATTGAAGGTAGAGGGCAGAAATAGAAATTCCCTCATATTTAAAGCTATGGATGGGCTAGGTGAGGTGTAGGAGACAAGGCACAGGTCTCATATAAGGGATAAAAAAGAGATCGCAGATGACAAAGATGGAGGGGTAGCAAAATAATGTATGGATGAGCGCTTTAGAGAAATTTAAATAGAATATGCGCTATTGAAATAGTTTTATACACAATTTAAAGTTTAAAAAAATTTGCACCACTGCTCAAAACTCCTCCAGTGCAAAGAGCTACCTAATCACCTTCCAGCAACATCCTACCTATACTTCATGATTCAAGTGAATCCTGTCCCCCTAAGAAGCCTTGATCAGCTTGACTGCAACTGAAATCTGCACTGCCTCTGTATGCTATGGCTGTAATGCTGTCTCTATCCTGCCCAAATGCAAGGGGCCATTGATTTAAACCCTCTCTTGACAACATCTTCTAATCCCTTCATCCTATATTCACTCACTCCGAAAGCCAGCAAATGTTTTTGAACAAAGAAGTACAGGTGTTGAGTGTCTGCTGTGGGGGATGAGAGAGGTAGCTGAACAGACATTGAGAAAGACGTGGAATGACATTCACACCTCGGCTGAGGTTGAAAGCAATACATTTTTAGACATGACCAGGTGTGGTTGTGGGTAAAGAGGTCCACACTTGGATCTAATAGGCTTTAATCTCCTACCTTCCTGGTTTTGAATTCTAGCTCTATTGCTTCCTACAAGCTGCAGGTCACAAACTCAGCTGTGCACAAGATACAACGTTCCTTATTACTATGTCTTTCCTGCTTCCCCAGAGCTGTGTCTATGCTGTGAGGGGCTTACTTGGTACCAAGGCATCAGCAGACAGCCAGGGCTGGGGGTGGGGCCTCTGCTCCTGGGTAATTCTACCTGTCCTCACCGGCATCCCGGTAAAGAGTTTTTGTTTCTACGTGGTTTTCTGTCTAATCCACATGCAAGGCTGTGTCAGGCCAGTTTGCCTAAGCCCCCTTCTCCCAAGTCTACCCTGAGACATGGAACCTCAGAGTCCACCAAAGGTGGTCCAGGTCCCTCTGCTTTCAGATCCCCTTGAACTGTACGTATTTTCTTCTTGCTGCCAAGGGCTCAGCTCGAGGGAGAGGAGGACAGAGATCGATGTCAAGGTCTCCACTTCCAGTGTCCACTCTTCCCTCCTCCCTCTTCTCTTCCCTCTTCCTGGGAATATGTTTGAGTCTCGGTTTGGAGGGGAGGGAGGGACTGATCATGAGGTGCTCATCATTCAATGCATCTGGCCCTCTCAGCCTAGGCTTTTGAGACTCAAAAGCCAGTAACTGATTGATATTCATTGTGCCATCCCTTCTCAGAGCCAATAAGAATATTTTAGCTGACTGTGTGGTGGGGAGGGGTCCCCAAGACTACTCCCAGGCTCAATTATTTGCAAGGAGCGCTGATAGGAATCTTCATAAAGTTGTACTCATGGCTATGATGCGTTAGAATGAAAAATACATACAGAGCAAAAGGTGCGTGGGAAATCAAGTGCAAGCATCCAAGACTCCTTTCCCAGTGGAGTCACACAGGTTGTGCTTAATTCCCCCAACAATGGGTCGTGAATACCCATGTGAAGTGTCGTCTACCAGGGAAGCTCATTAGAGCGTCAGTGCCCAAGGATTTTGTTGGGGGCTGGTCACGCAGGCACCCTCTGCCTCGCAGGCACCAAAATCCAAGACTCCCAGAAGGAAAGCAGGTGTTCAGCATAAACCACATTGTTCATGCAAATAGTTTAGACACGGTGAGGCCGCTCTTTTCAGTGAAAGTGGTGGGAACCTCCCAAAATGCGAGTTACCAGACAACGGCCAAGGGCCAACCTTGTAAGCAGGCTGAGAGGAAGACCAGGGGATAAGCCTGAGTTAATATTTCAAAATATTATTTTGCCACAGATTTGTTACTCCCAGTTTATGGAAAAGCCAATAGAAGCTAGGAGAAGTAGAGGAACTGTTAAAAACAACCAACCAAAAAAGCAGTAAAGCTTATATTTAAAATTCCTAACTGCTCACCATTCCTGCCTCTATTTCCTGTCCCTCACCTTGTTTTTACCCTTATATCCCATCCTGCATCAACTTCATTACTTGTTCTTTTTTTTTTTTTTTAAAGGGCTTCAAATGCTTGGCTTATTTATTTATTTATTTATTTATTTATGGCTGTGTTGGGTCTTCATTTCTGTGCGAAGGCTTTCTCTAGTTGTGGCAAGTGGGGGCCACTCTTCATCGCAAGCCCGTGTTCCCTGCATTAGCAGGCAGATTCTCAACCACTGCGCCACCAGGGAAGCCCCATTACTTGTTCTTTAATCATTGTTTCAAATCTCCTTCAACCTTTTTCTATAGAAAACGCACTGAATTACTTGAGTGTTCTTTCCGGCCCCCTTCACCACCACCCATGAGCTCCTGGAAGGGAGTTATGTCCCCTTGCTCATCCTCATAACCTAAGTAAATGAGTAATAGCATCTGTGAAAGGAAAAGCATTTCAAGATCAGAAACACAATACCTCTGAGAGCACTCAGAGCATACCTGAGTCGTCAACACAGAAGAGCATACCTGAACATCGTCAAGGCCGGGTGACAGCTGGTGATGCCACTTTCTCCACCTGACCTGGCGTTCAATTTAGTCCCTTCAAGCCCAGTCCATCTTCTCATATGTGGGGCTCAGCAAGACTGTCCATTAAGTCATCCATTTATTTGAGAGGTCTGTTCTTAAATGAGAGAAGTGCCCCAGATGTACGTGCATTGATCAGCAGGTGGCTGCATCCAGGACAGGGGCTAAGGAGAGGAGAGCCAGAAGAAAAAAAAGCAAGAGTTGTAGTTTTTATATTTTATTTATTTCTTTTTCTATTCTATTTCAAATCCTTTTCCCATTTAGGTTATTATAGAATATTGAGCAGAGTTCCCTGTTCTATACAGTAGGTCCTTGTAGGTTATCTATTTTAAATATAGCAGTGTCCATCCCAAACTCCCTAACTATCCCACTCCCCAACCCTTCCCCCCCCACCCCCGGTAACCATAAGTTCATTCTCTATGTCTGTGAGTCTGTTCCTGTTTTGTAGATAAGTTCATTTGTATCCTATTTTTTTTAGATTCCGCATATAAGTGATATCATATGATATTTGTCTTTCTTTGTCTGACTTACTTCACTTAGTATGATAATCTCCAGGTCCATCCATGTTGCTGCAAATGGCATTATTTCATTCTTTTAAAAAAAGCAAGAGTTATCAAAAGACTCCTTTAAATCATGAGCTGCAAGTGATTGTTCCCCTGGCTTGACCTGGCAGCCAATGCCCTCTGGCATCCTATGTTCACACCCTGCACTTCCAAGGGACCATCACCTGTCTGGACACCTGAACCGGTGTCAGCACGTGAGTAACACACAGGGGCCCTGATTTCTCAGTGAAGAGAAACCAGGAGCAGAGGTTTACCTTCACAAACAGTCAGTCACACACAATGACAAGTGACCAGAGGAATAGGTAACCAGTGGATTTAAAGGAAACATCAGTAATATATGTAGTGTGCATCCAGGAGAGGGAGCAAATTGTTGGCTGGAGAATTTTCTCTCTAATTAAACAAGTAATGTATGCCTGCATTTAGTCCTATAAATGAAAATGTATTCACCACAGAGGCATGAATCCTATTAGGCCCTCCTGTACATAAACTGTATGGGTGATTACCACTGATTACTGTACTATTAGAGACTTGTGTGTGGAGTGGCTTGATTGGAGCAGGCCTGGCTCCTGAAAGGGCTCCCATGTGCTTTGCCTTAATTGTGGGGAATCAGCCGGGCTTCACATTGCCTGGCAATTCAATTGTAGGTTTGAGTAGTTGCAGGTTGGGGGATGTAGATGCACACCATCAAATGGAATGCTTTCTTTACTTGGGTCAGAGAAAGGGAAAAGATATCCGTGGTGTCAAGGAGGCCTCAAGTGCAGAGGAGGCCTTGAGGGCAGAGCCTGTGTGCAGACCCAGCTGGCAGGTACCTCCCCAGATCACTGAATGATGCCTTTCCAGTGGACTCAGAGACTATGGTCCCTTTTACTCTGTATTATTCAGAAAAATCACACCTGCAGCCTAAGCTGTTCCCTCTAGACATTTGTATCTCTTCAGAAATTACAAATGGAGGTAGACTAGGGAAGTAAGCTAAGGTCACCCAGGCTTTCACCACCATGCCTCTCCTTCCTGACCTGCAGACGGGCTCTGCAAGCTGCCTCTGACCACATCTTCTCCCTCCAGCTCATTCACTCCCTCTTTGCTCTTCCTCTGACATGGACTCTTGCTCTCCAACACTTACATTTCCTTCCATCCAAAACACGTGTGCTACCCCTATGTTCACAGCAGCACTATTCACAATAGCCAAGACATGGAAGCAACCTAAGTGTCCACTGACAGATGAACGAATAAAGATGTGGTACATATATACAATGGAATACTACTCAGCCATAAAAAATGAAAGAATGCCATTTTTAGCAACATGGATGGATCTAGAGCTTATCATAGTAAGTGATGTAAGTCAGAAAGACAAAACCATATGATATCACTTATATGTGGAATCTAAAATATGACACAAATGAGCTTCTCTATGGAACAGAAACAGACTCACAGACATAGAGAACAGACTTGTGGTTGTCAAGGGGGAGGGGAGGGATGCAGTGGGAGTTTGGGGTTAGCAGATGCAAACTATTATATATAGGATGGATAAACAACAAGGTCCTACTGTATAGCACAGGGAACTATGTTCAATATCCTGTGATAAACCATAGTGGAATAGAATATTTAAAAAAAATAATGTATATGTGTGTATATATATACATATATATATGTATATATATATATAACTGAATCACATTTCTGTATAGCAGAAATTAACACAACATTGTAAATCAGCTACACTTCAATAAAAAAATAAATTAAAAACAAAAACAAAAACGTGAGGTATGCAAAGGGCCACACATGTGAAATAATCAGAATACACAAATGCATAGTGTCTCAGTCAGCTCAGCCTACTATAACAGAATACCATAGACTTGGTGGCTTTAACAACAAACACATTTCTCCCAGTTCTGGAGGCTGGGAAGTTCAAAATAGAGTGCCAACAGGTTCCATGTCCAGTGAGAACTCACTTCCTAGCTTGCAGATAACTAGCTGCCTTCTCACTGTGTCCTCACATGGCCAACACATCAGAGAGCCCTCATCTCCTCCTCTTCTTATAAGGACACCAATTCCATCATGGGGGCCCCACCCTCACGACCACATCTAAACTGAATTACGTCCTACACAGACATGGAGAACAAACTTAAGAACAAGAGGGGAAAGCTGGGGGTGGTGGTGGGATGAACTGGGAGATTGGGATTGACATATATACACTAATATGTATAAAATAGATAACTAATAAGAACCTGCTGTATAAAAGTAAAATAAAATAAAATTCAAAAAACAAAGCAAAAAAAATAAAATAAATCAAAATGAATTATGTCCTAAAGGTCCCACATCCTAATATCATCCCATTGAGGGTTAGGGTTTCAGCACATGAGTTTTAGGAGGACACAAAAAAACAATCCACAACACACAGAGACAGAAAGCAATTTTGTTGTCACTAGGGATTGCGGGAAGGATTAGGACCTCTTTAAAGGGTACAGTTTCCTTCTGGGATAATGAAAATGTTCTGGAACTAATCAGAGGCAAAGGTTGTATAACATGGTGATTGCACTTAATGCTACAGAATCATATACTTTAAAATGGTTAATATAGTAAATATTGTTATGCATGCTTTACCATCACCACCACAACGAAACGCTTGTCCTAACATGGGATTAGTTTACATGATTAAAACAATTAGGGTTTAGCTGTGAGTGGCTGATAATCCTATGCTTTTAATCAGTTTTGTCAAAGCCTGAAGCCAAAGGATCAACTAGCAGTAGGAATTTCACAGGTATTAGAATCGATAGTTCAGAGTATCTCTCGTTTTTGACCTTCAATTACACCATCACGCCACAGTCACTATACCACTGCAGAGGCTCACTATTTGGTTTATACAGAAATTATGCGAGAATGTATTTTCTCTCTCTCAGGTTTCTGGGTTGGTAGGAAGGGCACTTTTCTGGGCAATTGTTGTTGGTTAATTCAACAAACTCAGTCTTAACAGGCCTTGTCTTTCCCTCCGAACTACTAAATCAAGGATCTGCCTCCATCCAGCCAGTGACACCTGCTCTGCTCCTCTTGGACTGAAACTTACCCCTTTATACACAGACACCCACTCCCTTCCCTCTCTTCCCATAGTCTCATTCCTCCCCTACCAGCCCCATCCCTACCTACACCCTCCTTTGAACCCGTCAGAGCACAATTCTCAAATCATTGCAAACAACATTTTCATACAAATAGATAATGAATACATGTCAGAATTTTATTTAACTCTTTACTGAGGAAACCAGCAGAATGACAGGACTGATTTGATGGAATGTGAGAAATCAGGATTTATACAATCCATGGGGAAGAGAGGGCTGAAGTAAGACTGCCAAGGTAGGTACAAAACTAGTTAATGTCCTACAGGGTAATAAAACCTTTGGGCTTTTCTTCTTTTCCAAGCAGAAAAAAAGGAAAATCATCATGCCTCACCGGTTTTGCGCAAACTGGCCTGTAACTGTATAGGACTGTGAAATGTCTGAGCCTAAATCAGTTTTCGGTCAAAGCCAGTTACAAACCCAACAGAGTCAGATGACCCTCCTGTGGACATATTAGAAAAAGCTCTAAGGCTTCCCTGGTGGCGCAGTGGTTGAGAATCTGCCTGCTAATGCAGGGGACACGGGTTCGAGCCCTGGTCTGGGAGGATCCCACATGCCACAGAGCAACTAGGCCCGTGAGCCACAACTACTGAGCCTGTGCGTCTGGAGCCTGTGCTCTGCAACAAGAGAGGCCGTGAGAGTGAGAGGTCCACGCACTACGATGAAGAGTGGCCCCCGCTTGCCACAACTAGAGAAAGCCCTCGCACAGAAATGAAGACCAAACACAGCAAAAATAAATAAATTAATTAATAAACTCCTACCCCCAACATCTTAAAAAAATTTTTTAAAAAAAAGCTCTAATATGGCACTAAAAGGTCATGTTACTATCTTTTTGGCCTTATTTCCAAGTTTTGCATTTTTTTTTTTGAACAAAGGTTTGCCATATGTGGGGTTTTTTTTGTTTTTTGTTTTGATGTAACAACCTGACTCAGCCACGGTCCCCAGCTACAATCAAACACTAATCTAGGTGTTGCTAATCAGCTGACTTTAAGTAAGGGAGGTTATTTTGGATAATTTGGGTGAGTCTGATTCAATCCATTGGAAAGCCATAAAAGCAGCACTGGGGCTTCCCAGGGAGAGAAACGGTTCCTCCTGTGAACTACAGCTTCAGACTGTCCATGACCCTCCCTCCCTGATAGCATGCATGTCCAGTGGATTTTGGACTTAGCCAGCCGCCACAATCACATAAGCCAATTTCTTGTAATAAATTAATAAAAATATATCCTCCCTACTGGTTATGTTTTTCTGGTTGAATCCTGACTGATACACTTCTTTTGTGTGATGTAAATCCATTGTTCTTCTAAGAGCAAACTCCCATCTTCACAAAGTAGAACCAAGTATCTTCCAAAAAGTAGGTATTCTTTAAATGTCTGCTGGCTCACACCAATCAGGAAATATCCTCTACTACCAAGTCGCAAGAGATGGGTCAGTTGGTACTTAATGAACAAAAGCTGACCAAACAGAAATTGACTTATACTGTCCAGAGGAAAGCATAATGACTCTTTTTTCCTTGAATGAGAAGAGGGATTAACAAAGTCTCCCTCCTTGACCAAACTCTAGTCAGGGCCCCTTAAGTTTGCTTCTTGACTAGACCTAGTCCTTGCCAGCCAAGCCCACTTTTAGCAAAGAAACCTGCTAAGACAGCTTTTTGAGAATCCCCTACCCTTGATACTCAACCAAGTTCCTCTTCCAAAACCCTTCATACCTAACCAAGTTCCTCTTAATAATTTTCCACGCACTCCCTCACCGAGCCCAGTGGCTATGCATCCCCACTGTCCCTATTGTATTTGGAATTGAGTTCAATCTCTCTCCCCCATTGTGATAGTTTTGAATAAAGTCTTCCTTGGCATTTTAAACAAGTGTCAGAATGATTTTTCTGTAACGGTACTAAAAAATGTCTGCCCTTACCTCGTGAGGTTCCCTTTATGTCTCCATCAGAACAAGAGGTGTGATTTTCTCTAGCATCACTACCATGCTGAGAGAAGAGGGCACATTCCTTAATAATGACAACACAGCATGTATTGAATATTCACTTTTGCCAGGCTCTGTCTTGAGTATTTTACAAGGATTATCTCCTTGCCCCATACTTCTGCCCAGACTTTTAGTAGTCCCTGCCTGCAACTGACACCATGAGCTCAATATCCTCATTTGGTTTGTCTATTGATCTTGATACTCTGGGAATTCACCACATTTTCTTGCTGGCATCATGAATATCCAGCAACGTGAATATCCATGTCCATGGTGTTTCAGTACTTGGACTTTCTCATCTTGAAGTGGATCAAGTTTGCCTTTGGTTCTTTCAGCCATACCAGCAGGCCCCGGTGCCCTATTCTAGGTATCATTCTCCACAGGAATCCCAAGCCTTCAGGAACTCACTACCGTTAAACTCTGACTAAAGGATCTGTTCTATATCTGCGTTTACCTACGTGTGACTCTCAACTCCAGAGGTTGGCATTTGAAACACCTCTCTCACTGAGGGTGTTAAGGCTTGGTTTTCTTCTTTAGGCATTCCAGGTACCAGATGAGAGGTTTAGGGGCAGTATTGTTTCAAAGGTAGGAGAGGAAGACTTTGCCAGGGCCCAGGAAAGCTTGCTCTGGACAGTTAATCCCATCTCCATATGCTGACATCTGAACAGCATAGAAGTCATAGACAGACAAATCAATATGTGAACTTCTTTGGAAAAGGGATAATCACTGAGTACTGTGCAGAAGTGTTTAGGTATGAATGAAAGTTGATTTATGTTAAACTTTTACCCCTATAACTATTTTGATGCCATGACCTTGGTCCATGACACATCAGCCTGGGCCCAGCTGACTTGAAAAAAGAAATGGACCCAGAGATGCAAGAGCCTTTCTGTCACTTTGCTGTACTCTGAAGGTCTCTGGGAAAGTGGCCGTGGAGACACTCAGGGTCCTGACAATAACTCCATCCAGGTGCTAAGACGGGATCCCAAGCCCCACACACCAACACCTGGCAGAGGCCATCTGTAAATCAAGCAGCAGGTCAACAGGAAATATCATTTAAACCCATACTCATAAATAACATCAACAGCAGCAGTGCCTCTCACTCACCAGACAGAGCCCCCCATCCTGGATTGAAGAGCTCAGTAAAGAGTCCAAGATGATCAAGCACTTGCCAGCAGGTCCTCCTGGAAAGCTTTTCTTCCTGGCGCTGGAATGGCTCCCAGCAGCACAACCACAGCTGCGCAGCCTGCTTTTTAACAAAGTCTTCCGAGGAAGAGAGCGAGCCAGGTGGGCCTGTCCGACCCACTTAGCCCAGGTGGGACAGGCACCGGGCATGTCAAGGTTCTGTAATTAACCATTCATGCTGCCTTCCACCAACTAAAGCTGTAATTTCCCAAGACTATCCAAGGTGACACAGGCTCCCCTTCTAAAGGCAGTAATTAGGAACATCTCATTCCCTGCGGCAGGGGTGGAGCAGATCTTTCCAAGTGGAGTGTGTATTTATTTAGAGCTATTGCCACATAATATTTACAAGATACTTAACATGCATTAATTACCCTGTAATGAACTCTATGGCTACAATATCCATGTTCTGTCAGGACTGTAAAATGCACCCCTCCCCCCTCACCAAACACACACTTTTTAAAAATCACCTTGGGGGGAAGAAAAAGAAAAATTAAATTTAATTGCATGCCCGTTAAATGCTTATTTTTAATAGAAAACTTGCAAATGATGTGAAAATGCAAAACAGGGTACACAGTAAATCAAAAGCAGATAACACTTCTAGACGCACTCTACTGTTTTTATGAGCGTGTTTTACAATCCATTCATTATGCTGTCTGTCCTTTTGAAAGCTGGTTATTATACAGCTCATACAAAGAAACATGTGAATGGCTGTGCAACAAGCCATGAAAATCAGGACAAAACTGAACATTTCTGCTGTTATTTGAATCCGCCTCCCTCAAATCTCTGCCTGGAGAATTCTTACAGGAGGCTCATCCTTGTAACACCCACTCAAAGCCTTGTATCAAGGAGAGAGAGGGGAAGACTTGCCATGCAGTTCATGATTCAAGATGGCGGTTATCCAAAGAATGCACAGCTGCTATCCTAAGTCTTTAGGTGGTGGCGTTTTCTCTGGAGGCTAAGAGATGAAGTAAGGAGATCAGGCTTGCACAGAATGATCTGCCTCTTAGAATCCCAGGTCACCCCCTGTATATTCCTCCCACAAGGTAAGTCATCTTTATGTTACCCAGGGCATATCACCATCCAGGCTATCTTTCAATCATGGGAGCATCCTAACTCATTGAGCAGAGTTGAACTGATTTAGTTTTCAGGAAAACCTTCCTAATTTAAGACAAAATCTTGTTTCTCTATGAATTCCACTCCTTTGTTCTAATGTTTGACCTCTGGGCATAAAAGACTTTACTCCCTCTTTTACTTGCTCACCTTTTCAGTATTTTGTAACAGGCATCTAATGCCTGAGAGAGTTCAGCTTTTTGGTGGTGTGAAGAATGTCTTTATCTTGTTAGAGGTCATGGGCAAAATAGGTTGGGTTACTTGGAAATTTACCTATGGATAAATAGAGAAACCTGAGCTTCCAGACCCATGGCTGTTCACAGTGGGCCTCCTTTGCTAGGATTCCCCACTGCCCACCCATAAGATGGAGGTGTCTGCCTCCCTTTCATATTCTTGATTTGTCTCTTTGGTGGTAGTCACCTGCCGGGAGTCTGTCCCAGTACATTTATGCATTTCCTAATTACAGCTTCCAGTTTATGATAAATGCAGGGAGCTTCTTTTATAGAGCTTACAACTCCTGACAAGCATGCAATAGAAGTATGAAATGAACATCTTATTCCAAGAGAAGGATTATAGACAAGAGGACTAGTTGACACGAATACATGTTGTAAATGATCCAAACAAGAGGAAAATTGAATACATTTCCTAGGTAATGCCCAAACAATGCTTATTTTATGCTGCTGAAAAAATGTGAAAATTATATATTGAATTGTCTCTTACTCACAAAAAGAAATACCATGGCATAATATTGACATCCCTTTGGGTTGTATTTCTTGGAGCATGAAATTGAGAGCATTCATTCAACAAACATATATTGACATCCATTTTGTGCCAGACACTATGCTAGATGCTGGGGCAGGACAGCTGTGGATACTGCCCTAGAGGTATTCATGAAGGACACAGATATGGAATGATTATAATGTATTGTGTGCTATCATCAAGCCACTTCTGATTTGCCAAGGAACCACAGAGGGGAGAGTAACCAACTCAACCTGGCACAGCTGAGGAAACCTTGCAGAGGCAATGATAAGCCAGCTGGGTATGAAAGGGCAAATATGATTTACAGAGCAGATAAGGGTAGGAAAGACATTCCATGCAGAAAAAGCAACTAGTCAAGGCCTGTAGAGTGAAAGAACATGGCAAATTCAGCAACAATGCTAGTCCGTTTATGATGGAAATTTAGGGGCACGTGAGCAAGAAGAGGAGGAGGAGGCTGATAAAGTAGTTTGGGTTTATGTCATGCAAGGCCTTAGATGCCTTGCTGAGGCATTTGAGGTAAATAATGGAGGAGATATGGAACAATTTGAAATTTTTGAACTGCAAAAATTAGAATTATGTTTTTATGGTAGGAATAGAAGTTGTTTGGCAGAAGAAAGAGTGGCGGATTGACTCAGGTAGATGAGAGGTTATTTCGGTAGTCTAGGAAGACACCGATAAGGGCCTGGATGTCAGGTGTGGCTGTGGAAATGGAGAAGAGGAGACAGAGGCAAGAGATGGTCAGGTCATAGAGTTATCAGCGTCTGGAGAATTGGTGGACGGGGCAGAATGAGGGAGAAGGGGGAATTCAGAGGATTTCTAGGGTTTTTGCGTGGGCAATTTGGTGGATGGAATCATTAACTGAGATGCATTGTGGGTTCAGCGTGGGCTCAACATTTTTAATATTGGATATGCGGAATATTTGGAGCCTACAGGATATATGTTTGAAGAATTTAGAAAAGGCATTTCCGAAGTTTAAGAGAGAGGTTACTGGTAGGTGTTAACTGAAAGCATGAAAGAACAAGATGACCCAGAGAGACTACTGATTTAAACCATGGAAATACCTATTTAATGGATGGATAGAAAAGAATGAACCCAAAAACAAGATGGAGAGGGTATCATCCCAGGTGTATAGAAGGAGAAACCAGAATATATTGATTACAAGGAAGGTGGTGGTATCCAACAAGGAGGGCCAAATGCCCACAGCTCCGCTGAGTTCCATACGTAACCATTTTCTACCACTCACCCCCGAAAGCAGTTTAGATCTCCAGATTTTCATTTACTGAAATCCAACTTCACTTACCTTGGGCCAGAATTGGCCTGATGTGTTTTAGGTCTGTTACTTCTCCTTTGAGCTTGGGTCCTCTGCTCAACCCTTAGTAAAGAAGTCTTCAGATTCTTCCACAATAAAGACATTACCTCCCAAGGTGTACTGATCTTCCTATTTCTCATCCAGGCACTTGCCCAGCAGTCACATTACCATAAGTCCATGGTTCTCAAAGTGTGATCCCAGGACCAACGGTGTCTGCATCTCTACTTGGAAATACAAATTCTTGGGCCCCATCCCAGATCCACTGAATCAGAAACTCTGGGTGTGGAGAGAAGCAATCTGTGTTCTAATAAGTCCTCCAGGTGATTTTGATGCCCATTCAAATTTGAGATTCATTAAAAAAGAAAAAAATGCTGATGGCTATAGCTTTCTAAACATCACAGATTCCCTGAAGAAAATGTGCTAAGACTTCTGCCTTTGATAATGGATAGATGGAGTCTGAAATGAAAAGAGTTTGATATTTTCTTCCTAAATTATATTATATTTCAATCATAGAAGATATCTGGAGCCTAATCTACACAATGAATACTTCCGAGTCTTTGGATCCTTATTATTAGTTAAATGGAGAAAAATGGACAGAAGGTAGGGTGATTGGCTATTCCATTATTAATCACTGTTAAAGGAAGAGTAACTAAATGCCAATCTTATGTAACGGGAATCTTTTTCTTCATCTTTTGGCAAGATGATGGCTATCCTAGGCTTTAATATTTCTATAGTTTACATTAAGACATCTAATGTATATTTCTTTGAAGTAACTGAAAAAACAATATGTTTTGTATTTCATTATTAGCACACAACCCCATTCTGCAAGGAACTTGGAGAAGCGTAACTAGAATACACATTAAAATAGTGAACTAAAATATAAGATTCAGATAAGACGCTAGTCTTAGCACAGAAGGGGGTTCTGGAAGTCTCCCCCTGTCCCAGATATTAACCTTTTTAGCTGTTAGAAGTAGGGCAGCTGGTAGGTGATGCAGGGGAGGATCACAGTAACAGAAAGGCACTTGGTAAGGGCAGCGACTATCAATCACGTGGGCTGATTGTCATCTTACCGACAGAAGCATTAAAATTATCATAATGCCCTGACACTAAAGTTTTCATAATTCATTAATGATGAGATTATTCATGTTGTGCCATTTGGGTGTACATGATCGACCCCACAGTGCCATTCCCTTCCTGTCCTCTGTCCAGAAGACCCCACGCCTAAATACAACCAGCTTGACCAGAGAACCTGAAAATCTCCATCCTGTTTAGACTCAGTTCTTTACTCAAATATGGATTATTTCATTATATGTGGCTACATACAGTGTTCAAGTCTGGTTTTTCCATTCTGAAAAATCACTTTCCACATCCTTGGACCTGGTATATAATATGCAACAATAAATATTTTACTAAGAGAATGGAAGCATGGCAAGGAGGAAAGACACTGGAATAGAAAATTGAGCGATCTGAGTTGTGGTCCACACCGCTGCACAAGCAGATTATTTGTTAAGTTACTTCCTTTCCCTAAACCTCAGCTTCCTGACCTCTGAGATGAAAATATATAAAAGCTTCATTATTCTCAGTCTTTACTAGGACGGATTAAATAAGAAAAGAGAGGCAGAAAGCCAACAATCCATCTGGCGATTTCACAGTCTTATCCAAAACGTCTGCTACCTTGTTCAGAAGTTTCTGGAAAATCCAGGTGGGTGCTCCACTTCAAGTGAATGGGAGTTGATTTATGATTTAGTCCAAGGGCCATGAGAAACTCAAGGGTCTAAATTGCTGTTTCCTTGAAATTATTCCATTATTTCACATTTCACTCGAACTCACATGAAATGAGGCAAAAGCAGGCTCTCATGGAAACCCCAGTGAAGCAAAACTGCTGATTCTCACGAGCCTCCAACACGCGCCTGATAAATCTGCTGACACCACATAAACCGGAGCCTCTCACAAGGTTAACAGGAGCCCATCAACAGGGAGGAAGATGGAAAAGTGTCTCCTGACCTACATTCTGGGAGCTAACCCAGGTCATTTTTCTATCAGTCTTTGAAAACAGACTCAGCCTGATGTCGCACCCTGGTGTCAACCTCCCCAAAGTGAAAGCTGAAACTTCAATGCTTAGTATATAAGTTTTAGTCTTTTAGAACGTTTCAGATGATGCCAAACAGTCAAGGGTATTTTAAGGCCTCCAGAGAAGGGGTAGGGGTGTCGTTAGGGGAGCAATGAAAAATAAGCAGCATTTCTTGAGAAATGCCATGCAATGGTTGTATTTTACATGTGACGTCTTGTTTAAATCTACCCTCAGAGTCACTAGTTTACAGCTGAGGAAACAGAGCCTTAGAGAGAGATTAAAATGTATATATGCTCAGATTCTTAATTGACTTAATCAAGAGCAGCTGATATCATCCAGAAAGGAACGTGCAGATCATTTTGGAACCTGATTTAAAATGCCAGTGAAGTTTTTCTCTTTTCTTTCTTTCCTGCTAGGTAAGATCACATTTTGCAAACACTTCTGTAGAGGTTAGCAACATTTCACGGGTATTTGCTAAAGATCTATCACGTTATTCAGAGGGAATAAAGAAAGGAGACCGGGGCTTCCCTGGTGGCGCAGTGGTTGAGAGTCCGCCTGCCGATGCAGGGGACGCGGGTTCGTGCCCCGGTCCGGGAAAATCCCACATGCCGCGGAGCGGCTGGGCCCGTGAGCCATGGCTGCTGAGCCTGCGCGTCCAGAGCCTGTGCTCCGCAACGAGAGAGGCCACAACAGTGAGAGGCCCGCGTACCGCAAAAAAAAAAAAAAAAAAAAAAAAAAAAGGAAAGGAAACCGAAGGTTTCTGATGCAGTGTGAACTCTCATGAGACTTTCAGGAAGTGGACTTTCAGGAAAGAGGAAATGCAGCTGGGAAATTTTTGCAAGTAGGGTGTCACAGTAAAAATTGTAAAATTGTTAAGAAACAGGTATAAAATGGACACAACTTTGGAAATCTTAGCTTTTACAAAAATCCTGAGTCTTTTGCCAACAAAACCATGTGGGGTAAAGAATTGGAGGAAAATAATACAGTGCTGCAATATTAAGATTAGGACCTTTTCACCTACAAAATGGGTGTTAGAAAAGTTGTTCTTCACCTGCTGAGGATGACTTATAAGAGGGGTGCCATGCCTCTGTGGTGGGCTACATCATCCTCCCTGAGAGGCTGCACATTCCTGGTCCATGAGTCGGGAGAGGGGCTTCCAGAAAGCGTGGGAGAAGAGATGTGCTTGGTGGTAGGGAGTGGAGACTCTCTTCCCTTCTTTCAAGATTTGAGTCAACCTGGAAGGGAGGATTCTGAGCTGCTCAGGAGATGCCCTTGGGCAGTGCTACTGTAGATAAACACACGTCCCTGATTGCCTGAGTTTTCTCAAAGGGACGGTAACTGTGACAAGGAGGCCGATTTGAGAAAGTTCAGTGACAGCTTTGTGAGCTGCCTGTACTACTCTTTGACCAAAACCCAAAAGATGGAGACGGAGGTGGGGAGAAGGGAGAGGGGGAGGAGGAGAGAGCAGTTAGGTTAGCTTTGCCAAATCAGCACGATGAGACTACTACAGAAAGCTGAAACCACAGGGTGAGCAGAAGATATAACAAAATCAGGTTTCTGTAGGAAGAGAAGTGGCAGCGTATAGCCAGGTTTATGAATGAAGCTGGCCAGATGGGAGGTGCCAAATCAGAGCACAATGCTTATGTAAGCCCAGTCCTGGTGACCAAATCCAAAGTCAAAGAGAAACTGACACTTTGCCTTCAACTCTTCTTTTTTTTTTTTTTTTAGTTAGTTGCAGCATGCAAACTCTTTAGTTGTGGCATGCATGCAGGATCTAGTTCCCCGACCAGGGATCCAACCCAGGCCCCCTGCACTGGGAGCGTGGAGTCTTACCCACTGGACCACCAGGGAAGTCCCTTTACCTTCAACCGTTTAAATGGAAACATTTTTTTCCCAGGAAAGCGTATTATTAGATCCAGTAAAATATCCAGGCTTTTGTCTCTTGTACTGATCCACACAATTGCCCATTCACCTATAATCACTATTCCCCTACTCTCGTGTTTCTGGTTATCTGTTGCTGCATCATGACCCATGCCAAAATAGAGTGATGTAAAATGACCATTTTATTTTGCTCAGCCTGTGGGTCAGGAAGACAGCAGGGTGCAGTGGGAATGGTTTGCGTCTACTCCATGATGCCTAGGGCCTCAGCTGGGATGACTCAGATGGTGGTGGTGGGGGGAGGGGGATGACCTCTGAAGGCTGGAATCATCTGGAAGCTCTTCACTCACATATCTGGTACCTGGTCTGGAATGACTCTGGCTGGCATCAGTGGCAAATGTTGTTCCAAATGTGGCCTCTCATGTCTTGGGCTTCCTCATAGCATGGTGACCTCAGGTTGGTCAGTGGTGGCTCAGAGATCCAAGAATGAGTGTTTCAGCAAACAAGATGAGAGCTACCTGACATAGCACTGAAATGACACAGTGTCACTTCCATTGTACTCTATAGGTCAAAGCAGTCACAGTCCTGCACAGATTCCATAGGAGAGTATGGAAGAACTTGTGGCCATGTTTTTAAATTGCAACTCTTCTCTTCTTGGGCATCTCTCTCTTGCCCTGTCTCTTCATGCCAAGATTTTTTTTTTTTTTTTTTTTTTTTTGCGGTATGTGGGCCTCTCACTGTTGTGGCCTCTCCCGTTGCGGAGCACAGGCTCCGGACGCACAGGCTCAACGGCCATGCATGCCAAGATTTTGACTCTTCTCTGAACCCTTTCTTCTCGACATATCTGTATATGAATCTCCTGCATTCTTCCTCAGACATAATTCTGTTTTTTTATTTCCAAAAGCTATGGGTAAATGGTCCCCAGGTTTGTACGACTTGGGTTGGCCTCAAGTTGATCTATGCTAAGTTTATTTATACTAAGTCCTGTGCATGCATTATCTTATTGGATCCTTATTAAAACTCCCTGATGAAGGTATAATTATTTCCTCATTTAAAAAGTGAGGAAACAGAAGCTTGGTGAGATTAAGTGATTTGTCCAAGGTTCCGCAACTAAGTAAGTGGTAGAACCTCAATTTAAACCCTCAGTCTTAATCGCCAGGCTATAGACTTCTCTCACCAGCGCTGTTCAGTGAATACTTCCAGCTCTCCATACCTAGGTGTGCAGAATAGGATTATATTTTCTGCCACCCCTGCAACATAGTTGGTTGGGGCCATGTAACCAGTACTGGTCAGTGAATGGCAAGCAGAGGTAACTAATGTCACTTCTGGGGCAAGCATTTCACAGCTGGTGCAAGACCCTCCTCTGGAGCTTTCTTGTTCCTCAAGCACTGAGACTGGCATTATTTGAGATGGTGGTCGCTCAAATAATGAGTCCCCGGGTGACTACAATGAGTAGAGCCCCCTTCTATTCCACTGGGGACATGTAGCATGAGTGAGAAAACTTTGTGGTTTTAAGCCACCGAGTATTGAGCTATTACGCAGTATTATCTGGATTATATTATCTAACTGACTATATCATCTCTTTGAACTTCAGTGTCCCTGACTATGAAATGGGGTAATAATTACTACCCAAAGGGACTATGAGAGCTTTTGGAAATAGTATATGTGTGTAAAATATCTTGTTCAGGTTTTAAGCCAAAATAGGGCATCATAACGTAGGATGTTCTCACTATTACAGATAAGGAGAGTACAGGGCACTGAGCGGATGGGGACTAGGTGAGCTCAGCCCTACCCATGTGGACAGCCCAAAGGCTCACCCCACCCACTGGAGACCCCCCCCCCATTAGCACCCTCTCTGGCACTTGTCGGATGCCAGCAGGGTGGCTCCTGGCTGAAGGACATAAGAGAGAAGGCAGAGAATGGGGAGAAGCAGAATTATTATGACTTATTATGAGTGTGATGTTTGCCAGGATCAAAAATGGTGATAGTGGGGGTTTCCCTGGTGGCGCAGTGGTTGGGAGTCTGCCTGCCGATGCAGGGGACATGGGTTCGTGCCCCGGTCCGGGAAGATCCAACATGCCGTGGAGCGGCTGGGCCCGTGAGCCATGGCTGCTGAGCCTGCGCGTCCGGAGCCTGTGCTCCGCAATGGGAGAGACCACAGCAGTGAGAGGCCTGCGTACTGAAAAAAAAAAAAAAAAAAATGGTGATAGTGGATAAGATTTAAGCCAGTAGGTAAAATAGAACCAACAGAGAATAGAACCAACTGCTTCTCTGCTATTCTCCCCGAATTTTGGTCACAAGAATAACTTTATGGAACTGAGGTTCCCAAAATAGATTTCTTTCATAACCAAGTAACAACCAGGTAGGAAAATCATGTTTTAAATGCTGAGCTTCATTTCCTTCCAGATGAGGAATTTCAAAAACATCCCCTAGTAGGAACCAAGGAAGTGCCTCTTATTCAAATGGATGCCAGTCTATGATTGTCCAATTATTCACTGCATTCTGCCTTTGATGGCCCAGATGTTCTCAATTTCTTGTAATAAATTCTTTCGTCTGAAAAGTCGTTCTACTCAGAAATGCAAAATCCTCTCCAGTTCGCCAGCTTTTTTTTTTTGAGCTGGTATAATTGGCCTTCAATTTGCTTATTGTTTTGCAATAGAAAGCCCAAGTTTAATTTCTTTCTGTAAACCTGTAGACAAGAGCTGAACGTCCCACCATTTAAGTCATTCTCATTACAATCCACTTTGGCTCTGCCCACCCCCATCTCCATCATCAGGACGAGATTACAGGAAAAACTTTTTTTTTCCTCCTTATTTTTCTGCTTAGAAAATGAAATAATTATTTCCCATTGCAAAATATTTAAATTTGAGTCAATCACAATATCTCTTCTGTCCCCTTCTATTCTTGAAGAAAGCAAATGTACTTATTAGCATATGTAATGATTAATCAGTTGATTAACATCTTTAGTCACCAATCTAATCATACCAGCCAATATTTATTGAGCTCCTTACATGATCCCATAAACCATGTAAAGCCCTGTGGGAGATACAGACAGGTATTGGGTAAGTTGCTAATCCACGGGTCTATTTGTGGAGGTTGGGCATATTCATCATAAAAATATAACAAACTACCCATAATAGATCAACTCGCTCACTCAAAAGAATTGCTTTAACAAACATTGAGTAAATACTTTACCATGGTTAAATATTAGAAGATCAATGTTTTTACCTGTCTTACATTTCCATTTTTTGTGGCATTAATAAAGCCCCCTTTCTTTTTTCTCTAAACTGTTTTGTATTCAAGTCCATGTCCTGCATTAAACAAATTTCACTTCACAGGGCTGAGGAAACTGAATTGTCTGATATGTCTCTGACATGTGTTCTAGACTACAGCACAGAGAAACAATGTCCCTTAGTGCTTGTAGCACCGGGCCTGGAATCAGACAAGCTGGGTTCATATCTGTAGTTATGTGCTTCGGGTGTGGCCTTAGTCAAGTCAATTATTCCTAATACCCCGGTTTCCCTATCTGTGATGATTAATCTTATGTGTCAACTCGACTGTGCCACAGGGTGCCCAGATTAAAAATTATTCTGGGTGTGTTGATGAGGATGTTTCTGAATGAAATTAACATTTGAACCAGCAGACTGAGTAAAGCAGATTGCCCTCTCCAAATGTGTGTGGGCCTCATCCAGCCAGTTGAAGGCCTGCCTGAATAGAACAAAAGGCAGAGGAAGAAAGAATCCACTCTTCTCTGTCTGACTGTCTTCAAGCTGAGATACTAGTCTTCTGCCTTCAGACTCAGACTGAAACTATACAGTCAGCTCTCCCGGGTACCCAGCTTGCCAAATGTAGATCTTGGGACTTCTCAGCCTTTTCTGAGCCAATTCCTTATAATATGGAAGGTTCGGTCTCTCTGGAGAACCCCAACAGATACACTGTCTATAAATTTAGCATAATAAGACATAAATCATTAAATGGTATAATATAGAGAGGATACTTAGAACAGTGTCTAGCACAAGCTAATGCCTCTGTAAATATTCACTGCTATTCACCTCTAAGCTATGGCGCATAGAGCTTTCTGACCATTTATATCCAAAGATTGTCTCTCCACTGACAATGCCCTCATCTTGGACTGCACCCTCCAAAGACAGAACTGATGCTTCTTTGAAGCACTTAGATGATGTATTCATTTTCCCCTTTTGTTATCTCACTTGAAATCATATTGTCTCCACTCAGTGGAAAATGATTCTGTTGGGTCACACACAGATTAGGAGAAACTAGAAATAATCAGAAATTACTTATACCAGTGAAATGTCGGGTGAGTCTGCATGGGCCATTCTTCAAGAACATCTTTGGTAATTCTGTAGATGAAAGAGGATTGTGAAGGTTTTGTGAGCCTTTCTTTTTTCTTCCTCTTCTTCTTCCAGATGAGAAGAGCTCTCAACAGACCTTTGTCGAAGAATAAATTTCCAAGGCTACCAATTTGGATCTCAAAAGCCCAGATTCAAAGAAACTCTCAGTTCATCACAGGCACTGCTACCTACAATAAATGTCTGAATAGCTATCAGTTAAGGTGCACACAGAGTGGACGGGAAATGGATAGTTACATTATAGATTGCTCTGTGAATTGAAGAGGTCTTTGTCTGAGGACAATAGTAATATGAGCAAATATTCAGGTTTTCAGTTATGAGCCAGCCAGAGGATCAAGCAAGAAATCAAATTAAATCTAATTGACTCAGCTATACCAGTACCGTTAGTACAGAAAGCAAGCACCACCACACATCCTTCCCCAGGTCTCCTGGCTCAGCTCTAGGAAGGGGGCTGGATTATACCCAATCTAACACTTCCAGGTATCTTTCTGGTTAAGTACACTGAGGTTTCATTCTTTCTAATTGAATTGGGTCGATTCACAGCCATGAAACGGTTCCCCTGTGCCTTTCACCAAATGAGAATCTTCTTAAAACTCTAGATATGTTTCGATAGGAAATCTTCTGTATTAGTTATTTGAATGTTACTAAATTTAAGCTCTGTTAGCAGGATGGCCGGGAAAATAATCACCTCTCATCCAGAATTGTGCTGTCAATCTATTTCAATAATTTAACAGTCAGGGTTGGTTTTACCCACAGCGGCTGTTGGCTGCATTTCACTCAATAAGAAAAAAATCTCTCTGTACCTATGTATCTTTTTGCTCCGAGCTGCTCTATCCTCATATGTCTTATTTCAGTGGAAAGCATCAACATTCACCTAATCCATCATCTTTGCACCTCCCTCTTGAAACCTCAGCCAATCAATCACAAATCCTGATAATTCCATCACCCACATAGCTTTTCTATTCACCCTTTCCTCTGCTTCACTTGGCCATTTCTCCTATTTAAGTAAGGACTGTCATGGGTGGGTAGCTCCAGCCAAAAGGCATTCTGGAGTTCCAAGTGAAGAGGAGAGAATGAGTAGAGGGTGATGGGGTGGTAGCTTTGGAAACTGATTTAAGTGAGAAGAATGAAACTTGCCAGAGATGGGCTAGCAGGTTAAGTCACGAAATGTCACAGATGTAAGATAAATAAATCCTAACCACAGTGTTTATCTGAATGGTCTGATCCAAGGGGACCGGGTCAGAAAAAGAAGGCATGATCCTGGACAGCAGTCATATCAACATTAAGTATAAGTCAAAAGAATACCTTTGAAGCCCCCGTTTTGGTTCAAGTAAGGTTAAATCTGCAAAGCAGTGTCAATCAGTTTTAAAGCAAACAAAAGAGCTAGAGGTCAACTCAGATCTAACAGCCTCCTCCCCATGACCACACCATTTAAAATAGTTTATACACATATAAGCCCCTGGTAAAGCACTCAGCAGCCACTGTTCCCCAAGGGAGAAACAATCAACAAATGTATGAGTGATCTTTCTGCTTTCATTTCTAAATGGATTCAATCAAGGCCTCGGTTTGGACAATTATTGATTATGTGTAACTGGAATTGTATTTAAATTTCTCATCTCACTTTTATTCTCAGAAATGCATTCTACTATCCCTCTCAAGTGCTGATAACTATAATCAAGCTATCAAAATAAAATAATTATAATAACGATAATAACAATAGACTTGTATCACACTTTATAGCTTTTAAAATGCATTCAAGATGCTTTCACATATATTATCTCACATATCAAGGGGCATTTTCCTACATTAACAGAGATCTGTCTTAAAAGTAAAAAGGATAAAAAAAAGTGAATGCTCATTTGTGAGTTAGCACTTTATGGTCTTTGTGGCAAGCCCAACTATTATGTTCAACCCTCCTCTCAGAAACTGCTTCTTGATTGAACCCTATTTAGACAGTGTCAAAATAACCATAAATTTTCTGAATCACTGGACAGCATGTGACATACAAAAGATAAAAACTCATGTTAAACTGAACAATCTAAATATCCATCTGGACATCCATATTATTCCTTTTTCCTTTTTAGTTTTTTAAATCTATTTTTAAAAAATTTTATTGGAGTATAGTTGATTTACAATGTTGTGTTAGTTTCAGGTGTCCAGCAAAGTGAATCAGTTATTCATATACATATATCCACTCTTTTTTAGATTCTTTTCCCATATAGGTCATTACAGAGTATTGAGAAGAGTTCCCTGTGCTATACAGTAGGTCTTTATTAGTTATCTATTTTATATATAGTAGTGTGTACATGTCAATCCCAATCTCCCAACTTATCCTTCCCCCTCCTTTCCCCCATGGTAACCATAAGTTTGTTTTCTACATCTGTAACTCTATTTCTGTTTTGTAAATAAGTTCATTTGTACCATTTTTTCAGATTCCACATATAAGCGATATCATATGATATTTGTCTTTCTCTGACTTACTTCACTCAGTATGACAATCTCTAGGTCCATCCATGTTGCTGCAAATGGCATTATTTCCTTCTTTTTTATGGCTGACTAATATTCCATTACATATATGTACCACATCTTCTTTATCCACTCCTCTGTTGATGGACATTAAGTTTGCTTCCATGGACATCCATCTTATTCTTTAAAAAAAAAATCTCTCACCTGATAAGTTTGTGGCTGCTATTATCACAGATTTGTCAACATAGCTTAAGAACAGAGCCTTGAAAGGACAATATGCTGGACTCTAAGAATAAAAATGAAGCCATTGACCTTGACCTCCCAGAGTTCACAGTCTGGAGATTAGAGACAGACACCAAAACAAAGCGTCGACACACAGTGGACCAGTGACCATGAGCTGAGGGTATGCAGAAGAAGAAGAGAGACTGACAACTAACTCACCAATGGTCTCTTTAAGGTATAACCAGACTCTAAAACACAGGAAAACAGCAGAGGCAAGGAAATAGCCACCTCTGACTGCATCACAACTGAATCAGGTGGCTTACTCTTTGTAGACTGAATTCACCAGCGGAGCAATGGGTGTCGGTAAGATATCATCTCACAGTCTAAAAGAAAAGGACAAAACCAGAAGTACTGATCTTAGCAAATCCTCAGCAATCTCAGCATTTGTCACAAAGCTTGTTTGTCCTATCAGAAAAATTGATGTCTTGCAACCAGTTCTTGTACAAACTGTCTCTGAAGACAGAGTGGAAATAGATCAAGTTCCAATCATGTTCTGGTTGAAGAAAACAAACACTTTCCACAATGATGCATCAGAGAACAAAGAGCAGGGTGTTTCCTCCAATCTCTATATCTCTGCTTCACAGAATGAGAGCTGAAGTATTCACTTACGTGTAAAATCAGCTATTCCCGCCCTTTCTTTCCATTTTCAAACATGAGCAAGATAATTTTAGGACAAAAAAAAACATACAGCATTTCTTTATACAGTTGATAAGAAACAGATGCAAACTTGTTTCTCTAAGAAACTATATGGAACAAATATATTAAAAGTTTCCAGAAGGACTATGATACATTTGATGGTAGACTCAACACTGATTACTAATAGGTTTGTCCAAGATCAGTCATCCACATAGAATGAGGGCAGAAATTTAAATAGCAGGCTTCTATTTACTTAGAGAGCTATCTTCTTGCTTTCCAGACAGCCATATTTTGCAAGCCTCCTGTTATGCAGTATGATTTCTTTTAGTCCTCAGAGAGTTCTTATTACAGACAGATAGACAGCAAGACCTCAAAGAAGGAACAGCTGCAAGATCTTTCCAGGCAGCCAGAGCCTTAGTGAGCCACAGAGAATTTCCTTGGACCTGACAGAACGATGCCCATGTACCCAGGTGTGACACAGGACAGGCAGAGAGAGAAGTAGGCCCCCAAGGGTTCTGAACACAGCTGTGCATCTCTCTCCCCAAATCAGCCCCTAAGAAGTTTCACACACTCCATGTCTCCAATTCCTCTCCTCCAGTTCTCTCTCTATACATACTCCAATCAGGCTTTCCCCTCTCTTATTCTGCAGAAACTGCTCTTTTCAAAAGCACTGACTACTTCCATTGCTAAATCCAATGGTCTATCCTAGTTCTACATGGTACCTCATGAGTCAACAGCATTTATCACAGTTATTCACCTCCTCCTCATCAATTCACCTTCTTCATTTGGCTTCCAAGACCCCAGACTCTCAAGGTTTCCTCACACGTTGCCTTTCAGTTTCCCCTGTTGGTTCTTCTTCTTCCCAAACTCTTCAGATTAGACTGTCCCAGATCTTAATCCTCTGTCTCTTCTCTCTACACTTTTTCTCAACCTCAGATCATCAAACACCATTTATATACCAACAATTCCCAAATCCATGCCTCTAGCCTAACCTTCCCTCCAGAACTCCATATTTGTACATACAGCTGTTAAACATTTCTAGTGGGACATATTCATACCTTTATTCTGGACATCTGATTCTCCTGCCTCAACCATCCTACCTATAACCTTCTCCATTTTCGTTGATAAAAACCTTGAAGACACATCTGAGTTTTCCCCCATCCCGCTGCAAATCCACCTGCAAATAGCTTTCTCCCAACCCACCTGCAAATCCCACTGGACCTACCCCTTCATCATACCCAGAATCTGACCCTTTCTCACCACCCGGTCTGAGCCATCATCATCTCTGCACTGTAACTACTCTTCCTGTTTCCACCCTTGCTCCTTCATTTTATTTCCCAAACAGATCTAGGATTGTCCTTTTAATTTTTATTTTTTAAAATTTTTATTGGAGTATAGTTAATTTACAATGTTGTGTTAGTTTCAGGTGTACAGCAAAGTGAATCAGTTATGCATATACATATATCCCCTCTTTTGTAGATCCTTTTCCCATGTAGGTCATTACAGAGTATTGAGTAGAGCTCCCTGTGCTATACAGTAGGTCCTTATTAGTTATCTATTTTATATATAGTAGTGTGCATAGGTCAATCCCAATAGGATTGTCCTTTTTTTTTTTTTTTTGCGGTACGTGGGCCTCTCACTGTTGTGGCCTCTCGCGTTGCGGAGCACAGCTCCGGATGCCTAGGCTCAGCGGCCATGGCTCACGGGCCCAGCCGCTCCGCGGCATGTGGGATCTTCCCAGACGGGGGCACGAACCCGTGTCCCCTGCATCGGCAGGCGGACTCTCAACCACTGCGCCACCAGGGAAGCCCAGGATTGTCCTTTTTAAATGTATGTCATAGCATGTGCAGACTTGGGTTCAAACTCTCCAATGGCTTCCATTTCATCAGAAGAGAAGCCAAAGTCCCTCCAGTGTCTGCTTGATCTGAGGCACCACCACCTCTCTGCTCTTTCTCCCATTGCTCTACCATCCCTAACTCCAATCTGCATACACAGGCCTCCTTTCTCTTTCTTGAACATACCTGACATGTTCCTGCCTGAAAGCCATTCAACTTGCCTTTGTCTGGCCTTTGTCTATCTAGAATTCTCTTCCCCTTGATGTCTGTTTGGCTCATTACCTCCCCCCACCCCACCTCCTTCAAGCCTTTGCTCAAGTGTTACCTTTTCAATGAGGCCTATGTTGACCACCCTAATTACAAATGCAACGCAATAGCCAACTCCCTCAAATAGCTCTCTCCCTGTACCTTATTTTCTCATATCCCCTCTGGTATGTTGTACAGTGTAGTTATTTATGATGTTTATTGCTATTGTCTTTCTCCCCCTGATAAAATACAAGTTCCACAAGACAGGTATATTGTTTTTTCCATTCACAGATCTATCTAATGCCATTGGCTACAAGAGTGGCCAGTACATGCCAGGAACTCAGCAGATATTAGCTGATTTAATTACACGAGTAAATGAGAAAAGTGGGAAACAAAGAAACCAAGGGAATGAGGTGGAGGTGAAGGGCAGACAGTGGTCGAGAGTGGCCTCCATTCCTGCCCTTCCCTGAATCCTTATCCTGCAAATAAACCTCTTTTTCTTATGAGAATTGGAGAGAACCTCATTTCCTACCAGCAAAACATCCATAACGAGAAGAATCATCTAATTTCTCCCCTGCCTGGGGGTCCATAGACACTGCTTATGACTAATTAGATCAAGTTCAAAGACAGCATCCAGATTCAAGGTTCTGTCCATGTGGGTGAATCTCTCAGCTATCTAAATCCTATTCAACCTTCAAGGGCTGTATCTTTTAAGAAAATTTTCCTAGAGACCAATAGAACATTCACTTGCTCCACCAGACATGTTGAAATTTGATTATATTAAATTTATCACATGGTGTATTTGTGTTCCTCCTTAATTGTGAAATTGTATCTCTCTACAATAAACACGTAAGCAACTTGAGAGGATGCACACTAACAATAGCTGATATTTATTGAAACCTTAGTAGGTGTTGTGTACTGTTCTAAACGCTTACATGTATTACATCGTTAATCATCACAACAACATCTTAAGGAGAGATGTACTATTATCTTTATTTACTGATGAAGATACTGAGGCACAGAGACTTTTACTACCTCGTCCACTATTATAAAGCTAGTTAACAGATGAGCTAGGATTTATACTTCATGCAGTCAAGCCCCATATCTCACATTCATAACCACTAGCCTATTTCAGAACTTTCCCATTGATGTCTTATAGTACATTCAGAGGTGGTATTCAAAATATGTCCCTCTTCCTAGAAGTGTGGTCCACGGACCAGCAGCTTCAGCATCACAAGAAACTTGATAAAAATGCAGAATCTGCTCTCCACCCACCCCCACCTACCCCCAATCAGAACTTGCAGGTTAACAAGATTCTAAATGATTAGTATGCACATCAAAGTCCAGAGACACTGAAAGATTTAACTTAAATTGTATTAGTAATAATCATGCAGAAGGAGGGAGATAAGGAGATGTCTCAGGGAAGAGCTGGAAAGTCAGAGTGGGGGTGGAATAGCTTAACCTAGGGTTCCTAAGAAGGTGGGATGAACAGAGGTGGGTCTGATAATGGATCCTCGTATCTCAGCAGGCATTGGGTTTGATGAGTGACACACAACACCTGCTGCTTGCCACAATTCTGAGCTGCCAAGGAGTTTCTCTATATCTTGGACAACTATGTTGCAGCCAGCACTATGGTATACCCCAACCCACCATAAACAAGGGGCCCATAGACATGCTAGTGTAGTTTGGAATCCAAATACCTAAGCACTCAGGTGCACAGGCAAAGGAACAGGAGTTAGAGTTGAAGAGGCTGAGGGATCAGCAGGTGTTCCTGCCAGAGTAGCTCCAGGGGGCCCTGAGTCTCTGCCTTCACACATATTGGATGCTTTTGCAGCTAATATGCCCTTTTAGTGCCATCCAGGCTAGCTGCAGGGTGAGTGCTCTAACAATGCATGTGTTTTCTTCTAATTAGAGCATCATCATAATTTTGAAATACTTGATATGAAAACATCCTGTTGGATTTGAAACCCATTTGCATTATCACAAGAAATTTCGACATTACATTTGTCAGTGCAAAAAAAAGAGAAGCTGTTAGCTCCTTTAAATACACTTTTAACTATTGCAAATTTTGAATAGTTGTAAAAATGGTTTTAAATTTTTTATCACCTACCAGTATGAATAAATTTTCTTGCCAATGGTAACTATCAAAAATTTGAAAATATCTTCATTAAAAGGTCATTATCAGGAATTGAGTATAGCCTTGTCAAGCACAAACCTGATGTAAAAAAATATGTTAATTGAAGATAATGGCTGATTAACATAATTAATCAGATCGAACCAGACCACCCCACCTGCAGATAATAACTATGAATTGTGGATATCATACAAAACAAATAGTCACTTGAAGGCACTGAAGAGTATATAGAAACAAGTGTACTCCATTGGAGAGTCCATGACCACAGGAGAGTTGTATGGAGTTATTTGTTATTTTCAAAACTTTTAGCCTGAGATCAAACATGGTTAGCATGGAGCATGAGGGAGTGGGCGTACCAATGGAAAAACCACAGCTTTCTGTCCAGGGAAACCACTGAATCTCGGTCAACAGCAGCCACCAGAGAGAGAGGCAAAATACCAGAGAGAAATCCCACAATTCTGTCTTCCCATAACTGTGGCTAACTCATAAACTATGCATGCAGGGAAAAGAATCAAAGCAACTCAACTAAATACTACAGATCTGAACTGAGATCAGAATTAACAACCAAGACACAGAGATTACAATTCAAGTCCAACCAAGATAATTGCACAACAAAACACTCACTAGAGAAAAAGAATCCAAAATCTCCAAACTGAATATTCAGAATTTCTAGGATATAATTAAAAATTATCTGAAATACAAAGAAACAAGAAAATGGAAAACACAAGGGGAAAAAATGACCTATAGTCAACCCCAACATAACTCAGGTATAAGAATTAGCAAAATGAATTTTAAAACAGCTATTATAACTATCCTCAATGAAGTAAAAGAAAACATGCTGGTGATGAACAAAAAGACAGGAAGTGACCATAGGCAAATAAAAAAAATAAAAAAGAACCAGATGGAAAGTCTATAAATTAAAAGTACAAAGTCTGAAATTTTCAAGTCACTAGATAGATTTAACAGCATGTCAATGACACAAGAAAGAGTATGTGAACTTGAAGAAAGTTTAATCAAAATTATCCAATGTCAAGAGCAAAGAGAAAAAAGACTGAAAAAAAAAATGAGCAGAGCTTCAGGAACCTATTAAGTAATGTAAACCAGTCTAACATATGTGTAATTGGAGTCCCCAAAGGAGAGCAGACAACAAATGGGGTAGAAAAAAAATTTGAAGAAATGGTCAATATTCCAAATTTGATGAAGGACATACAGCTTCTTATGGAGAGCTGCAGATTAAATTGCAACTCCAGTTTACCAAAAATATATATATATATATCTTCCAGCATAATGATGTATGTAAAAGAAGGCACACTGCTCTCCAAATCCCTATACTCTATTTTTCTTCTCAGAGGCACAGCATAAAATTGCCATTTCAATGACAGTGTCCCTAATTATTTAATGCAAGTAGAACGCATTGCTTTTATTGGGAAGCCAGCAGTGAGCAGTCCCTGGACACCACAGAAAACACAAGCCTCATGGTGCAGTAACACAGCTGATTGCACTGTGGACACAGAACACACACCACTTGCCAGTGGCAGACAAGTAGAAGACAGTGGAATTTAACGTCTGTCACTTGCACAGTGTGTCTGTAAATAGAGGCTTGATGAGGATCAAGGAGGCAAACTCAGAAGGAAGAGAGGGAGAGGGTGCTGTAGGAAGGAAGAGAAAAGGGGAGCATTTGTGGAGAAGTGTTTTGCTTTTTAACTCAGAAAGACCAGAAATTCTCTTTGGCAGATGGATATATCTCAGATGAATAAAAATGAGAAAATAAATTACCTATATGTTACTTAAATGTATTGTGCTTACTAGATAAAAATTTTCAAGATGTGATTTATAGAGCAAAAGTAACAAAAGAGTACTCTTGATGGCATACAAGATAGGGGACCACTGGTGCAGATTCTCTGTGCTCACTTTTAATGCTGGGACAATACATCAGAAAACTCACATTTTCAGAAAGGTTTCTGGTAGTCTTGTCTTGCCTCTTTATGGTCCCATTCTTCTTGTTCATCTCTGACTTACTTCCAAGTGCCCATTATGTCCAGGTCATCTCCAATGGTCAAGGGAACCCCTTGCAGTACGCCCACCTGATTGTTCCCCATTCTATATACATTTTTCTCTTCAATACTTATCATTCCAGGGTGCCATATCCTTAGAGCTCTGCCAGCTATTCTCATAAGCACAATGAAGATATCAGGAGAATGCAATAAAATTCAACCAATCTCTCAGATCACATGTCTTTACTAAACAGTTCTTATTCAAAATATGCCATGAACTATGGGAAACCTGAAAATAAAATAAAGGCATCATCTCATGAGGAAGGGTAAATGCTGAAGAGATGAGAACTATTGTTAAAACTGAGCAGTGACTCTACTGCAGAATAATGAGGGGTCCTACAGCACCATGAAAGAAGATGCCCATTTGGCTGAGGCTGAAACTGAGACTCTTACAGATTAAGCAACTGGGGCAAGATTAGACAGAATAAATAAGGAGGATTAGGATTGAGTTTCAAATTACTAATTTTAAAGCGTGTGTTTTTCCACTACACGTCCTCTCTTACAAAAGGTGAATTTTAGCTGCTGGAAACTCAAATACCTGAACAAATGGCTTGTTTGTGAACTGATAGGCATGGGCATGGATTCAAATTGTTGATGGAAGCCATGATCTTTCTTGATGGATATTTTCTCCAAAATGTGTTTGTTTACATTTGGATCCAGGAGCATGACTGCCATCATTTTAGCATTTAACCCTTCCTAATTAATAATAATAGCACAACAATGCCTTACATGTGAATATATTTTCCATACTTTCAAAGTATATTGTGAACATCACTTTAAACACCTAATATTCTTTTAAGTCAGGAAGGGAAAATATGATCATGCCCATGTTGCTGATAAATCAGCTAGTGCCCCTGGCACACAGTGAACTCAAGAGACAGAATTTAAAGCAGGTTTCCCATCTGGTAGTGCAGAGCTTTTAAAGCTAAACCACATGTTCCTTGAGGAAAAGAAATGTTTAAAGAAAACATACTGTTAAATAAAATAGTAGAATGACTCTGTGAGAACTGAAATAGAACACTGAAATGGTGTCATTTATTCCAACTCAGCTTTCACATAATTCCTCTGCATCTTCAAAATAATAGTTCACACACATATTAAACAAACAAAAAGATTATCAAACTTGGGTAAAAACAATATATGTGAAATCTAAAAAGGAGGTGTTTTTTTCTTAAAATGATTAAAGATAAGAAATTGAAAATGTATTTTATTTATTTATTTTTAAAATGTCAGTGACTGAGATTAGCTCAGAGGCCATATACTGTGTGGGGAATAGATTGCACTGAAATAGTCCAGCCAAGACCAAAACCAAAAATAAAACAAACCAAAAAAACCCCCACAAATGAACATACAAAGAACAAAACTGACAAGCCCTAGAGAGGGAATGGGGTTATCAGTATCTAAAGTTGCTACAATGTATTATCTAAAATGTCCAGCTTTCAACAACAACAAAAAATGAGACATGCAAAGAAAGAGGAAAGTGTGATCCATACACAGAAAAAAAAACAGTTAACAGAATCAGCCTTTGAGAGGTCCCAGATATTGGATTAGCAGAAAAAGATTCAAAGCAACTGTCATAAATATGTTCAAAGAACCAAAGAAAACCATGCTTAAAGAAGTGAGGAAGACATGATGATAATATCTCATCAAGTAAAAAATATCAATAAAGAAATAGAAAAATATTTAAAGAAATAATGAATGAAAACTTCCAAAATCTGAAGAAAAACATTAAACTACACATTCTAGAAACTTAATGAATTCCAAGTAAGATAATTGCAGAGTGATCCTCACCCAGAAACATCATAGTAAAAAGGTGGAAAGACTTAAAAACAAAGAGAAAATTTTGAGAGTAGCAAGAGAAAAATGATTCATCACACACAAAGGAACCCCCCCAAAATTCACAGCTGGCTTCTCATCAGAGTGATGGAGGTCAGAAGGCCTTTAGATGACATATTCCAAGTACAGAAAAGAAAAAGAAAAGTGCAAAACAAGAATCTTATATCAACTAAACTATCTTTCTAAAAGGAAGACTAAATAAAGTCATTACCAGGCAAACAAAAAACAGAGAATTTCTTGCTAATGGACCTGCCTTCTAAGAAATATAAAGGAAGTTCTTCAGACTGAATGCAAGTGATCCCAGATAGTAATTTCACCCCCCCCACACACCCACACCACACACACACACACACACACACCAAAGAGCACTGGAAAAGGTAATCATGTAGGTAATAATTATAAAATTTGCATATTTCTTCTCCTCCCTTCTCTTACCTGATTTTTTTAATAGATCTTTATTGGAGTATAATTGCTTCACAATACTGTGTTTGTTTCTGTTGTACAACAAAGTGAATCAGCCATATGCATACATATATCCCCATATCCCCTCCCTCTTGAGCCCCCTCCCACCCTCCCTATCCCACCCCTCTAGGCCATCGCAAATCACCGAGCTGATCTCCCTGTGCTATGCTGCTGCTTCCCACTAGCCAACCATTTTACATTTGTTAGTGTATGTATGTTGATGCTACACTCACTTCACCCCAGCTTCTCCCTCCCACTATGTCCTCAAGTATATTCTCTATGACTACATCTTTATTCCTGCTCTGCCACTAGGTTCATCAGTACCTTTTTTTTAGATTCCATATATATACGTTAGCATATGGTATTTGTTTTTCTCTTTCTGACTTACTTCACTCTGTATGACAGACTCTAGGTCCATGCTTATAATGTACTGCTGGATCCATAACATATAAAAATGTAATATATTAGCCAACAAAAGCACCAAAGTGGTGGATGGGAATAAAGCTGTACTGGGGTAAGAAAATGACACTAGATAGTAAGTCAAATCTACAAGACATAGGAAGAGAACCAAAATTGTAAATGTGAAGATTAACATAACAAATTATATAGAGATATATATACTGCTTGTGCTTTTATTTCTTCTCTCATCATCTTTAAGATTTGGTTGTATTTTAAGATAAAAATTTATATATTTTTATTTTTAAAAAATTTATTTTATATAAGTATAGTTGATTTACAATGTTGTGTTTCTGGTGTACAACAAGGTGATTCAGTTACACACACACACACACACTATATATATATTTTTTTTTTCATATTCTTTTCCATTATGGTTTATCACAGGATTTTGAATATAGTTCCCTGTGCTATACAAGAGGACCTTGCTGTTTATCCATTCTATATATAATAGTTTGCATCTGTTAATCCTGAGCTCCCAGTCCATACCTCCCCCACCTCCCCTCCCCCTTGGCAACCACAAGTCTGTTCTCCATGTCTGTGAGTCTGTTTCTGTTTCATAGATAAGTTCATTTGTGTCATATTTTAGATTCCACATATAAGTGACATCATATGGTAAAAAGATTATATAAAGTAATAATTATGACAATGAATTCTTAGGCTTGTAACATATATAGATGTAATACACATATACAACTATAGTACACAAGAGGGAATAGAACTATATAGGAGTAATATTTCTATATAGCATTGGAATTGTTAGTATAAATCTGAAGTAGAGTCTGACAAGTTAAAATGTACACTGTTAGAGCAACCACGAAGCAAGTATGTTATTTAAAAAATAATTGGGGCTTCCCTCGTGGCGCAGTGGTTGAGAGTCTGCCTGCCGATGCAGGGGACGCGAGTTCGTGCCTCGGTCCGGGAAGATCCCACATGCCGTGGAGCGGCTGGGCCGGTGAGCCATGGCCACTGAGCCTGCGCGTCCGGAGCCTGTGCTCCGCAACAGGAGAGGCCACCACAGTGAGAGGCCCGCGTACTGAAAAATAATAATAATAATAATAATTGAATGAATTAAAATGTTACACTAAAAATATTCACGTAAGGGAAATGAAAGCACTAAAGAAGGAAGAAAAGAATGAAGACAAGACATGAGACATAGAAAACAAAAACTATAATGGCAGGCATAAGTCAAATTGCATCAATAATAACATTAAGTATGACTGGATTGAACAATCCAACATAAAGGCAGAGATTGTCAGATTGAATAAACAAATAAGATCCAATAATATTCTACCTTTATGTGATATACTTTAGATTCAAAGATACAAACAGGATGAAAGTAAAAGGATGGGAAAAAAAGATATATCATTCAAACAATAACCATAGAAAGTTGGAGTAGCTATTCTAATCTCAGACAAAAGTCCATCCATCAGGAAGATATAACAATTATAAACACATATGTACCTAACAACTGAGCCCCAAAATACATGGAGCAAAAACTGACAGAATTGAGGGGAGAGATGGACGATTCAACAATAATAGTTGGAGACATCAACATTCCATTTTCAGTATTGGCTATAACAACTAGGCAGAAGATCAACAAGGAAATAGAAAGATTTGAGCAACACTGTAAACCAACTAGACCTAACAGGTTTTATAGAACATTCTACCCACCAACTGCAGATACACATTCTTCTTAATTGCACATGAAACATGCTCCAAGATAGGCCATATGCTTGGCCAGAAATCAAGCCTCAATCAATTTATAAGGATTAAAATTGTATAAAGTATATTATTTAATCGCAATTGAATGAGAAATTAATAACAAAAGAAATATGAGAAGTTTATAAGTATATGGATATTAAACAACACTCTCCTAAATAGCCAATGGGTCAAAGAAGACAAGGGAAATTACAGAATACTTTAAAGATGAATGAAAATAAAGACACGACATACTAAAATTTATGGATGAAGCCAAAGCAGTGCTTAGTTAGAGGAAAATGTATTGCTATAAATGTGTACATTACAAAAGACTTAAAATGTCAAATCAATAACCTGATCTAACTTATGACACTGGACAAAAAAACAGGAAACTAAACCCAGAGCAAGCAGAAGGAAGGAAATAATGACTTAGTTTTCCCACAAGTGACTATGTGAACCATTATAGTAATCTTTTGGAGAGAAAACGGAGCTAAATGAAGAGTTTGGCACTGGGTAGGGTAGAGTACAACCTTATGTGAGTGAAGGTTTCTAGAAAACGGTGACAAAGAAAAAACTGAAGTTCCTCAGTGTATCTCCTGTGCCTAGACCATAATCTGGCATATAGTATAGGCTCAAGAATAAACGGATTAATTAATTAATCTTTTTAGTTAGGAAAAAATTGCAGGGCTAAGTACTGGAATATGTGAAAATTTCGCCTCAAGAGAAAGGTTGGAGGAATAAACTGTTGTCACAAGGTCACCCAGCAGAGAAGGGCCAACCAAATGTATCGTGGGGTCACTGGGGATGCTTCTACAGCCCAGGGGGATAGTGTGGTTCTCTAGCATCCATAGTACCATGAATTACCGTTGACTGGTTTGGGCGTTATTTTGAGTCTTTGATCCTTTCTAGTGTGCCCCACCCCCACCCCACCCCTCCAGAGAAACCTTCTAGTATTCAAAAGTCTGGTTCAAAAACAGAAAGCTGGAGATCTAACACAGTGTGTGGCTTGTGATTAGAATAATCCCCCACTGATAATTCATGTATTCAGCATGAGGTGCACCAAAGGCCATCCACTTTCCATACACCAAATATTTCCTTCCTAGGGAAAATAAACTTCGCAATCCTAAACGGATCACACTCCTGGTTATCTCCTATTATTTTAGTGACATGGCCTTGAGATCCCACAGAACAGATTTAATTTTCATCACATTGAATAAAAAAATACCAGCCACGTTGATCTATGAGGAAGAAGGTAGGTTGCACAAAATCAAATGGCAATATATTGCTGCTGCTCTAAAAAAGAATTGCTACTCTAGAGAATTCTCCCTTCCTAAATGGCTATAAAGGCCCCACGTTCCAGAAAAGTCAGAAGAAAAATTACCTCTCAGCTTGTGCATTTATTTTTATGGCTGCGGTTGATTGTTCCCTCCCACTCCTGCCTCTGACATACCCCAGTGCCTGTCAATTCCCAGACCTCATCCTACACCAGTTTCCAAAGTCCCAACTGGGCCAGTTTCCTGAAATGACATGATATGGTCGGCTTTTGTCAGGCATCCACGTCAAGAATTATAAAGTGAATGAGTCTATCTGTCTTTATAAGTGTGTTGTGAACTTTATAGTTTAATATTAAACTTGCATCATAAAAAATGGCTCATAAATGGCTAATAAAAGCTGAGTTTACAGCTTATAAAGTGTATCAGTACTTTACATGGGTTTGCTTAGGAAGATTTATGTGCAAGCTCTTTGTCTCCGGGTTAAAGATTATTTCTAGCCCCTCTAAAAAAACATTAAAAATAAGTATTGAAAAATGGCCCTTTGGTTGAACTCTGTATGGTACCAAATTTGAGGTATCCAAGAAATTCAAACCCAGTGTGCTGGTGCTAATTAATGTCACAGGAAATGCCTGGGGTTCCAGAGAGGCACAGGGTGGGTGACACCTTGGGGTCTCCTTGGGAGGTATAGCAAGTTCAGACAACTTGGCAGTAACCTTGACCTCAAGTAATGTCTACACGACCCCTAGTATGAAATCGGGTGTTAGTCCCAATCCTGAGGGCACGGAGAGCTTTATGAAAACAGCAGAAAGTGCAACACACTAAGCCTTAAACTGGAGAGACAAGAGAGACCGTGGGCTCCCGCCAAGAGCACGTGAAAACTCCTTTAATGCCTTCTGTGAGATGGCCCGCTCACTCCTCCCGCCTCCCTTCCCGTCTCCCCCTCCACCCTATTTCACTTTTTATTACCCATTGCACTGCTTTATCCAGGTTTATTTACTTCATTATGTTCTCTGCTGTCACTTTTTTTTTTTAACATCTTACTTGGAGTATAATTGCTTTACAATAGTGTGTTAGTTTCTGCTGTGTAACAAAGTGAATCAGCTATATGTATATATACATATCCCCTCATAGATATCCCCTCATACATATAGCCATATCCCCTCCCTCTTGCATCTCCCTCCCACCCTCCCTATCCCAGCCCTCTAGGTGGACACAAAGCACCGAGCTGATCTCCCTGTGCTATGCGGCTGCTTCCCACTAGCTAGCTATTTTACTTTTGGTAGTATATACATGTCAATGCCACTCTCTCACTTCGTCCCAGCTTACCCTTCCCCCTCCCCGTGTCCTCAAGTCCATTCTCTACATCTGCGTCTTTGATTTTTACTTGAACTCAGCAGCTGGCAGCTGTGTCGCCACCATTGTCCCCCCTCCTGCCTCCTTGTGCACCTCTGTCCTGCCAGAGACCAAGGTCTTTTATGACATATTGACTTCTGACTCGAGACACTGGAGAAGACACAGCATTCTGTGATGTAGTACCTTGGATGTGAGTGTAGGAACCTGGGTTCCTGCACTCGTTTTGTCACTAAGTAGCTGTGATGCTTTGGGGCATTTAATCAGCTTTTGAGAAGGTCAAATGTAAAAGGGAAATGATAGAACTAAACAATCTCCAAGGTGTCCGAACAATTCTCAGGGGCTGCCTGGTCTACAAAATATGGACAAGAGCTCTCTGCTTCCCACGCAAGACTGTTAATTAGGACAAAATGAGATTACGGCAGTCCAAGATCTTTGAATACTCTAGTGCTCTTTCCAAACCTACGAGATTATATGACTCATTAAAGGGTGATTTCAGCACTTTCCTTGTCAGTATACTGGTGTTTTTGTTTTTGTTTTTCTATCTCAAGATCAAATAATCAAGAATTATGTCCCTCCTGCATTTTTTAGGAGAGCAGTCCCATGTTTCCCCAAGAGAGGCATTCAATCATCCTTGCATTTATAAAACTAGGTACCAGAGAGAGGAGGTCAAAGAAATAAAGTGTAGAGAGTCT
This sequence comes from Mesoplodon mirus, assembly GCF_964341445.2. Classification (NCBI taxonomy): domain Eukaryota; kingdom Metazoa; phylum Chordata; class Mammalia; order Artiodactyla; family Ziphiidae; genus Mesoplodon; species Mesoplodon mirus. Next base: position 38,567,070 of record NC_138991.1, read on the forward strand.
GCCCTTACTTAGCTTTCTAGAGAAGACAAAAATACCAAGTTATTACATCAAAAATAGCATGCCTGAGGGGAGGAGAATGGCTTGGGGCCTTCTTGCTGGAGAAAAGACTTAAGCTGTGCTGAGGAGGCAGCAATGGTTCTTCATAATCCGAAATTGACACAGAATGGGTTTTATTTTTAGAGATTTGGAAAGTAAGGAGCTTCTCTTTAATGAATTGCTTCATCCCTGCCAAATACTGGTGACCACAGCTGCTTGGACTCACTAGGGAACAGCATGAGCTCAGGTCCTTCTACATCTTCATTTCAAAATGTGGACAAAAAGCCAAATCTTTTCATCATCAATTGTAGCAAATACAAAATTATGGTGCTCCATGGGCTGCATTCTTTGTTCTCTTTGATTTGAAGACCTTCTCCTTCTCCAAAAAAAAAAAAGGTGTGGCTTGAATAAAAGTTTCCTGACTCCACCCGCCTCCTCAGACAATGATCAAAGCAGGAGGACCATGGTCCAAGGTTAATTCTTTCTCTTTGATTCATTTACCTGAATCTGAGAAGAGACAGAGCTTTTATGTGATGATCATAAAGCTGGGAAGATGGTGTGAGATGGAGAGAGGGCTTCAGTGGCCTGGACCCCCAGCATCCAGATATTCCAGTTATTTTCCAGTCATTCTGGATTGTAGGAGCAAATAACTTCTCCATCTGACTTCAGCCAGGGGCACTGGGCTCCTGGCACTTGTAATCCAAAGCATCCTCACTAATGTCTCAAGGCATCACAGCTTTTCAGAAACAAACCTCCATCAACTCTTCCCAACTCATTCCTGACCCATCCCTTACCTGTCACCTAATTTCTCATCCTGGAGCATCACTTGTGGTTTCCCCAACCCCACCATGCCTGTTCACAGTTCCACCACTTTGCATATTCTTTTTCCTCTCTCTGGAACATTCTTCCTTAATCTTCTATCTGGAAACTTTCCATTCTTCTCTCAAGGTTCTGCTCAATCACAGTGGCCACTCTGAAAGCTCCAACTACGCTGGAATCCACAGGTTTATTTGCATTGAAGACACAACTGTTTCGGCATCCAATGAACACTTTCAAACCCAGAGGGGATTACAAAAATCCACAGGACTAACAGATACAGCTTCCACCATCAAAGAGTTAACCATCTAGCTGAGATGTAAGATTCATTCCATGGAACAATATGAGAGAATGTACAATCAAGCCCCAATTTGGGCAGTACAGATTTTAAATGCCAAAGGAATGGAGAGAAGGAGAAAATCTGTCCCAGCTGATTCTGCAAAAACTCCAACCCATGGCTCACATGTATATAGCAGCTGAAAATAGTGTGTTCTCACCTGTTGGACTGCCACCAGCAAAGTATTGAAATTTTCTTCCTATCCAGGGTAAGGGATTAAAAAAAAAAAAAAGGAGGGAGGAAGAAGAAAGTACAGGATTATAAACATTCTTACCTAGGAGGGGAAACAGCGTAGAAATGCAAATGAGGTTGTCAAAATTTGCTTCACTTCTTTCCCCAAGCAATTCTACTTCTGGGTGTTTATCCTAGAGAAATATTCTGAATGCACAAAGAGTCAGCATTGTTAGTAATGGAGAAAAATTGCAAACGAGTCCATCAGTAGGAGACTGGTTGAACACATTTTGTTATAGCTGTACTGTGGAATCCTACTGCAGCCATTAAAAGAAAGTGGTGTGTTTCTTTATGTACTGTCATGGAAAGACCATCAAAATCTATTATTAAACAGAAAAAAATAGCAAGTTGTAGAAACGTTGCTGTGGTATGATGGAGTTTTTGTAAAACACAGAGGCAGAAAATACTGTACCTCTGTACAATCATTCATTCAGTCAGTCAACCAGTCAACAATTATCTGTCGGCTCCTATCATGTGCCGGGCAACGTCCTGAGTTTTAGAGAATCCACAGTGAACAAAATAGCAAGTCTTTACCCTCCCAGAGTTTCCATTATAGTAGGAAGAGGCAGTCGTGAAGCAAATAAGCAAGTAGGGCATGCCCTATATCAGATGATGGTGAGGAACCTGGAGAAAAATAAACATAAGGCGGGGGGCACATTGCTATTTAACTAGCATGACAGAGAGAGCAGAGACCTGAAGGAGGTGAGGGTGGTGTGGCCATCTGGAGGGACTAGCCATTGCCAAGGGCACAGCGCCTGGGATGGGGCAGAGTGAGGAAAGAGGGGAGCAGAAGGAAAGGGACAGAGAGGTGGCGGGGCCACTTCACGCAGAGCTTCAGAGGCCAGTCCGACCGTTCCAGCTTCCACCCTGAATGAGCCAACAAGCCACTGGAGCGCTGGGCAAAGCATAATGTGATCTGAGTTCGGTCTCATCCGGGTCACTCCAGCTGCTGTGTTGAGGATAGATTGCTGGGGAGCAGAAATGGCAGCTGGGAGACCATTTAGGAGGCTAATAAAATGACCCTGTAAGAAATGCTGGTGACTTGGACTGGGATGACAGCAGGGTAAGTGGGAAGAACTGGTTGAATTCTGGCTGCATTTTGAAGGTCAAGCCAACAGGATTTTGCAAAGGAGTGAGTATGAAGTACAGAAAAAGAGCTTTTCTTTTTGCAAAGCCCATGGAAGAATGAAGTGGCCATTAACTGAGGTGGGGAAAAACCACAGGAGAAACAGGATTAGGGGAGGCTATGTACATATAAAATGAGAACAGAAATGTGTGGATAATTTATGTGTTTTCCCTAGATTCCCTCATCTCTTTTTCTTCCTATCCAAAGTGGTAGCTAAACTCTGTAATTCCTAGAGCCAGGGATTTGAGAGCCAGGGCAGAAACAGAAGTCACGGGCAGTCCAGGGATCGTTTTTATTGTGTAAAAGACTGATCAAACCTCATTGAGGAAATGCTGTGGGGTCTTGGAGCGGGGGAAAGCAAAAGTCTCTCAAAGGTAAAAAGCTAGAGAAAGGACACTTCCCCCAGGCTGAGGAGGAAGAGAGAAGTCTGAGGGGTCTAGACTGGGAACCAGGTCCCGAGCTTCAGCAGTCCTGCTAGGGATGCAGCCGAAACTGGGAGAGGCAGCAGGATGGACTGGTCCTTAGGCTCTGATTCTGGCACCTTTGCAGAATTTCCAGCCCTGAATAGAGTGGAGGGCAGCAGAGGGAGCCATGATTTAGGGAGACCATGACGGCAGGGACAAGGGACCTCTGAGAAGTAACACATGGGGGCCAATGACCAAAACCCCCCGGCCACCTGCCATGCCTTAGATCTACATAAAACCCACCAGTTGGCCCACAGCAATGGCAATTAAATTTTCTGCCAGCTTGACAGAGCAAGGGGTTCGAATCAGATATTACCCTGAGTTACAGAATGTGAAAAGGTGATATATCTTCTACATCTGAATTCGTGTGGTTAGATTTACGTCCGCCATACAGGAGAACACATATCAAGTGGTCGAAAAGAGCACAGACCAAACTGCTTTACTCTCTGAGTTCTGTGTTGTTTGATTAACACCCTGCCACACACACAAATATGTATATCTGTGGCATACTTGTGTAATTAGTATTATTTTTTTATCCTCACTTCATTGCAAAGCCCAGCTGTTGAGAAATCCTGGTAAAGACCCCTTTTTGTCCACTAGTAATGCTTTTGTCACCACACTCTGCTATACAGATGGATTTTTATCCCATGCAATAATAAAAGGTTTTCAAGGAAGGGAATATAAATTCATTTTTCTTATAAATGAAACTATATATTTTAAATATGCCAGGTTAAATAACTCAACAAAGAAATTTCACTAATGCCACTTGTCAAGGGAACATCATTCTGTGCACACACACATGCCCCCTCCAACAAATCTGATTTGAAAGATCCATCTGGTTGGCATAGCTGATTGCATTTAAGTACACCATGCTTTCAGACATAAAGATCTATCTCTGCAATAGCTCTCTCATAACATCATCTTGCTCCAAGACTAAGACTCTCAAACAGGAGGGAAAGATGTATAGTTTGCTGATAGTGGCTGCAGGAGTGAGATCAATGGCAGACAAGTCACTTCAAGGAAGGAGGAACTGCCTCCCAGGAGCTGTTTTGTTGAGGAAAGACAGGAATCTGTCATCTCCTTGGGCCATTCAAAGAGGGAGTGATCAGGAAACGCAGCCTCGCAGTCTTTACAGATGATGACTCAACATGCCCAATGGGCCCAGGGAGTCCTCCCAGGCTCACAGACCCATGTGCAACAGGAATAATAAAACATATGGAGTATGTTTTGGAGTATGAAGGGCTGCAGTGTGCAAGACTCCTAGAGACACCATCAGCATCCCAAACCTGACTCATGGCCAAGCTCCCTTAGATCTGTAACCTGTCCAGGTTCAAGAAACCATGGGGGCCCTAATCTGGGAAGCTGCTTTGTGCCTGAGTTGACCATAATCAAATCTTCCTAAGGGAAGTATTTTCAGTTGCTCCCAAGAACATGGGGCCAGGTGTTATTAACACCCAGCTGTCCTCGTGGCTGAAGAATCTGCCTCCTTCCATGTTTTCTACAAGCCCCTTCCAAGAGGAACTCTGATCCCCTGAGTCTTGGCTCCAAAGAAATAGGTCCCTATAAAAGAACAATCAGGCCAGTGTTCCCTGCTAAGGCCACCAAGGCACATCCTCTGCTGTGGATTCCAAAGCATCCTTCCTCTCAATGCCTGACCCACCAACAAATCCTGTCCTCAGGCTTAGGCTATTCAAGCATGGAGAGATCAATAAATTCAGCCTCACCAAGTCTTCACATCATGCCTACCCCCAGGATTGGCTACATAATTCGTTGAGCCCAGTGCAAAATGAAAATGTGGGGTCTCTTATTCAAAAACTATTGAGAATTTAATACAAATTTTAAATTGTTAAGAATTTCAAGACAGCATCAGCAGAGTCTTAAACCAAGTGGAAACCCTTTCAGGCCCCTGTGAGACTGCACGTTTTGCATGCCTGTGAGGCCGGCCCTGTCTACCCCATCTACCCAAGGCCCAAGGCCCACTCTCATCCAGCAATGGGATAACAGTGCTTTCCCGGGTCTCCCCACAGTAGTTGGTCCTGGGCCAGACGAGAGGAGAAGCGCCCAGGCCTGCCCAAGATGCAAGGGATGATGAGCTGGACCACCACGGTTGTCCTGGAATCATTTCTAGGAGGGGAAATTTCCAGGTCATAAAAGTAAAACATAACACCTGGGGAGTGATTTGGGGAGGTTTAGGAGGTAGGAGATGGAAGGGAATTTTTGAGTACCTAAGGTAAGCTTTGGCCTTATAAAACTTCCCAAGAAATGGAGAAAGCATCTTCCTTGTTATATAGTTGAGAAAACAGAATAAGAAATTTGCTTCAAGTTATGCAGGTAGCAAGCCATGAACAGGTGTTACTGTGTCTTTATCTTCAGGAAAAACCACTTCGAGATAATTTAATTTTTGGATATCCTCACTAACAACCTTAAATCCTTAAATTCGAATTTCTCCAGGGAACAAAGAGTAACATGAACTACTCAATACATTTAAACTGTTATTATGTACCAGACACAGAGCCGAGGGCTTTTGCGTGTGTTTTACATTTAAACCTCCCCCAAATACTAATATGTGGGCACTACTGTTTCCTTATTTTGCAGTGGCTAAAGGTTAAGAAAATCACCCATAGCTCACCTATCTAGGAAAGGGCCAGCCTTCTTTAAGACCGTGCCTCTACTACCAAATGTACAATAGATAGCTAGTGGGAAGCAGCCACACAGCACAGGGAGATCAGCTCGGTGCTTTGTGACCACCTAGAGGGGTGGGATAGGGAGGGTGGGAGGGAGACGCAAGACGGAGGGGATATGGGGATATATGTATGTGTATAGATGATTCACTTTGTTATAAAGCAGAGCCTAACACACCATTGTAAAGCAATTATACTCCAATAAAGATGTTAAAAAATAAAAATAAGAAAATAAAAGAGTATAAAGAATCATTCTGCCTACAACACAGGCAGTTGCAAAATACGATGTTCCAAAGGTACAGAGCTTCTAAAGACTATTTCCACTGAGAGCCTGGATGTATATTACATCAGAATGTAAACATGGTAAAAGGTAAAACTTCATTAAAAGAGGCAACAGTCAAGAAATCTAAAATAGGCGGGAAAACTGGTCATGGGTCCCAGAAGCATCATCAACCAGCTGGTGTCACTGGGTCTCTGGGGTTTGTTACTTTTGTTGGTTAAAATGAGCTTAACTGGAAGAAGTAATTTCTAAGGGTCTAACTAAGCTCTATGATCTTTAGCTCTAACGATCTTTAGAATTCCCGTTAGCTACAAAACTTGCAATATTGTTATTCCTTTCCTTGTTCATTTGTTTGTTCATTTATTTGGTTTGTTGGATTCAAAGCCTTCTGGGCTTACCTTCCTAGAGCAATTTCTCTGACCAACTGCTAATAGCGAATAAAGGCATCCACCAACTGAAATACTGGAGACCAGGTAACGCATACTGTATCTTATGACTGCTCTATAGAAACAAAACTCTAAAGGCCTGAAGTCTCCTTTCTATTCTAAATGCTATCATTGTGATGCCACTGCATCTAGCAAGAATGTTTAGCCCAGGCAGGCCCGTCATCAGGACCAGGACTCAGAAGAGAACTGTGGACACCCCAGCACTATTGTAGCCCAACATCTGTCCTCAGACGGCAATATCTTCCCGTTGTTCCTTGCAGCCCTCTCCCTTCCTGTGCTGTATTTGTCTTTTGACCTTTCGTGGCTCAATAATGCTTCCCCAGGGCCTCACTTAACATGGGTCCTGAGCATGCATTAGGTCTCTGGATTTCTGACCCTCAGAACTATTTCTTGCTCACAATTTCCACTTATCCTCTTGGCTTCATTAGCATCTGGCCACTCCAAGGAGCCACCCACCTGCTCCAGCGTAATCCCAAGACACCCCTTGGCCGTGGCCTCAGACAATTTGACCTGGCCCATTACAACAGAGGTGTGGAGTTACTGGACATCGGGAGGACTTGGCCTCATTTCTTAACTTTGCTTTAGTTTCCCCCTAGCAAACTGGAGATCATAATACACCATGTTAGTTTGTGTTAAAGATCAGATCTCTAAAATGTACCACTCAGGATTAAAATGCCTGTGATTGAAAATGATGAAGAAGAGGAAGGGAGGGGAGAAGAAGGAAGAAGAAGAGAATTCCAGAGATAAACCCAAGAACTTACATCCGGCAAGTTACCCTGTTACCAACGGGTACCAAATGAAACAGCTGAGATCAATTAAATTCACTGAAATTTGAGATCAGTCATTTTACAGAAAATGATTTCGATGAAATTAATTCAATCTGCAATTCTGGTTTTTAAGCAGCAATAATGATTCCCTTGGCTAAAATGTCAGGCATTCAGAAGGGGAAGGAAACTTTATTATTACCGAGTGGGGTATCCCCCAAGAGTTCTGGCTTAGATCTGTAGCTGAGCCAAGACATCTGGCAATTTCAAAAATTGAACTTGATCTTTAACAAATATAGACACAAATGTGAAGAACATAAAATCACTCTTCAGAATGAGCCTTAATGGGCTGCACTGCCTTTCAGAAACATTTTCTAATGAGCATTCGGACATGAAGTGATTCCAATTTGTAATGCATTTGAGGCAAACCGAGAGGAGAAATTGCATTTGCTTTTCCCCACTGGGCTGTTAAGGGACCCAGACTGACAAGCCTCAAAGACTTAGCTGTGGGCAATGCTCTCCGTGTTCTTCACTTGCTGGGGCTGGCCCGGGGAAGGCCCCAGCACAATGGAGCCCTCCAGAACTGCTATAGACCAACAATCAACAGGCAGCCCAGGCAGCAAACAGTGAGGGAGTCCCCGTCTGTGCCACGTGCCTTGCTAGACACTGGCTGGAAAAAGAAGAGGAGCAAAGGACACAAAGACAAAAGAGACACAGAACTCATGGGCCAGGAGTGGGTGGTACACCCAGCCTTCTAAAATCCTGGTCTCCATTCTCCCAAGTTGTTGGGACAACTGGCCTTTGACATGCTCTGACTACCAATATGTACTCCAGCTATTTCCTGAGCTTCTCAGGGAGACCTGTCTCCTTACATGTGACAGCCTGCACATCTGATTCATGTTTTGCTGATGCACCGAGGCGGTGCTAACATCTCAGTGTTTACCTCCTTCCACATCTTGGCATCAATTTAACCCAGGCAGAGCAGACTCTAAGCTTGCTATGTGGGCTTTTTCCATGGGCCACCAAAATCTAGAGAGACCCAACGTATGATAGAGATTTTTAAATTCCAGGCCAATTTAAGTCCCTTTCTCTTTAGCTCGGCCATTGTTTCAGCAGCTCTAGTTAGGAACCCATCACTGGCCCCAGGCCAGGCACTTAAGCAACCATTAGAGATGGATTGAGCCAAAGAGTCAACATCAAGGAGAGAGAATTCCTAGGCCTTGGGCATCTTTGTGAGTTCCAGGGGAACACCCCACTCTGCTTGGTATATTTGCGCCAAGGGCTAGTCTGTAGAATTCCATTATGCAAATAAGAAAAGGTACTCCTCAGGGTAGGGAGAGCTCCAAGGGTCCACAGCTTGGGGAGCCTCTGGTTCTTTGGCAAACAGAGCCCGGAGTGGACATCAGTCCCACTCACCCCTCAGCCATTGTCTTTGCTCAGGTCACAACCTGTTCCATTATAAGCAGTGGCTCTGTTTCAGGGAATGGTGGCCTTTCCTGGCTCCTTCCTAGACTCTCTCCTGTGTATTTGCTCCTGAAGAGTCCATTGACAGGATGCCTCTGGCTTCCAAAACGACCTGGGCCTCTACTCATCATTAACCCATTGCTTTCCCTGGGGCACTACCTGGACTTCCTTGGAGAGCTTCGTCACCCTTGGGCAAGCCCACCAGGCTGCCCTGTTTCCAGTTCCCTGAGATGCTAATATTCATGATCCTGGAAAGATCATTACTAATTGTTCATAACCAATAGAATGTGGAGACCAAGAACCTTGCTCTGCATCCAGGCTGCCTGCCTTGCAATTCATGCCCCATCCTTTCTTAGTCATGAAAGCTCGAGCAAGTTTCTTAAGCAATTTGTACCTCAGTTACCTCCCCTATAAAGTGAGGATAATAATAATAACCCCACAGAGTTTGGAGGAGGATTAACTGAGCGCACAAAGTGCACTAAGACAAGTACCTGCTCCATATGATACTTAACATGTAAATATTACTATTATGTTTATCTAATGAAGGTCTTTTATAATAACAGACACAGCGAACTGTTCTATGTGCTCTCAACATTCCTGTGTGGTTGAAAAGTGTTCAAAATAAAGTTGTGGGGAGCCACAAAATAATTCTAAGTGAGGGATATGGGTCAGCCCCGCCTACTTTGCTTTAGTGTTGGGAGTCGGGTTTTGCATAAACAGGACTGCATCACATATGTTCGTATTAATATACGCATTATTGGTACATGAATGGGATCACATTTCACGTGCTATAGAAAGCTCCTTTTAAACTGTGAGCCTCATTCTCCACATTTGTGAAAACAAGTAATAATCACATGAGGCAATACATTTAGTGTGTCTACCAGTTCTTCCCCCTTATTTCTAGATCTCTACACAAGCTCCTATTCTTCTGTCACCCTTACTGTCTTGTGTCCCTTCTCTCTGCCCATCTCTCTCCCAAAGCATCAGAGCAAAAGTAGAAGAAAAACAATTCACCCATGATCCATCTCCCAGAGAGGGTGTGTTTTCTTTTTGAGTACGGTAGAGCTGTCCCCTCCAGACCCTGGTTTTGTGCCCTATGTAATGAAGATGGAGAAGAATGGGAACACCAGCCTGGAGAGGTGTCATGAGTTTTAAATGAAACTATGCAGATTTAAGTGCTGGCACTGCATTCAATACACACTGGTTCTTTCTAGCTAGGGCGCTGCTTAGAAGGTTGATCCGAATCAGTTATATTTTTCCTAAAACTCAGTACACGTTGGCCTGTGTATAAACCTTTTCTGTTCCGGGTGATTTTTCTGCCTGGCATCACTCCCCTGTCCTTTCCCTACCACCCTGTGTTTTGCTGATGGCAAATCAATGGCACATTTTTCTTAAACAGCCTGCACTTGGTATTTTACTACCAACCATGAGGGCCCCCGCCTTTTAATTACTCCTGCTGAGCCCAGCACTATATATAACACTAATGTTTCTGGGACTGCCAGCAATTAAAACCAAAAATAAATAACACATTACAAGCTGCAAACCCAGCTAGGCCCGGGGAATGCTACGGATGGATAGAAGGCTTTTGTTTTTAATTGCTCAAGTTTCTCCAGGCCCTACAGAATGTAAACTCCTAACAGCTGCTGGCCAGGAGATGGAGCGGAGGAGGCCTTGATTTCCATCTGTTTTCCAATGTTCTTTTGCTTGCTCTGGGCCCCCAGGAACCAACTGACATTCTTCTGCCTCAGTGTTTCACTCTGCAAAAGGGAGACGTTCGTGAATGCAGCTGAGTGTATGCACATCCATTGATGAACATGCTGTTCTGGGGCATCTGTCGAAATGCAACAAGCTATATTGATTTTTGCTGCTATCTTCGTTTTTCTAACTTGAATAGAGTACTGAAAGGGCAGTTTTGATGAATGCTTATTTCATCTATTGAATGTGTGAGTTTCATACCAGAGGTTGTCCATAACCAGGACGAACAATTATAAAATCAAATTGCTAAAGCTCTCTTTGAAGCCCAACTTGGACAAATAATTATTTTTATTTTTTGCTACAGGGAGTTCTCATGCAGCACCCATGTCAAAGGGTTGGCTGTGCTTCCAACAGCTTCCGCTTGTGAGAAGCAAGAGGTCAGTTTCACCAAGAAGGACACTGAGCCTTATTCAGTCCCTGCCTCTCACCATACCTTCCAAGGAGCTCTGAATTTTTCTACCTAGTAGACGTTAGATTAAAGGATCAAAGGGTCCTGACATTGTGAATGCATCTGACACGTGGTGCAAAATTGTTCTTAGAAAGATTGCACCAGTAAAAACTCTGTTTTGCAAGGTCAGGAATGAGTCTCCTTATTGGTGCTGCTGGATGCCTCCTGAATGGTTCCTCCCAGAACTGAGAACCTGCAGACTCCAGACCAGTTTGTTCTCTGCCTCAACTCTGAGCAGCTTTCTTGGTGCGGCTGAAACAGAGCAGGAAGGTACACGCTGCTGCTAATCCAGGCAGGGCTGGGCACCTGCCTCGCCAGCAGATGGCCGCGTTGCAGTTGAGTCCCCCCCAGTCTTACTGCCTAGACTGCCAAGAAATGCAAGATGTAGACTTCAAACACACCGGGGCAAATTCACATGCATTGCCTTTACCCGTGGGTGCTGGCGGTTTTGCTGCAGGCAAAGCATCTCTCTTAAAAGCAACAAATAATCAGCCTTGACAGCAGCAGTACTGAACTAACGCTGACTCATGAATGTCATCATTGTTCTTTCCTGCTATGGGCATTAGTCCATGTTCAGCCCTAAGCCAGAATGTCTGCATAGAGAACAAAGCTGATTATCTCCACGATGGCTTTATTGGAGGCACGCCGCTAATGCAGGCAAAAAAAATGCAACGCTGGGGGAAGAAACATCCAAGGACAAGAAGACAAGAGGGCCTACGATTTGTTCCCATTGCTCACGGCTGCCTTTTGATGGGTCCCTTCAAGAGGAGGGAGCCCATGAATGGCTTTTAGTTCCACGAGAAGTGCTAGTCTGCCTTATTCATTAAGCTCAAGACTCATCATGTGTTGACTGTCAATGAGCCAAAAAATAGTACCAGCTCTCTCCTCCAACTCCAGCATGGCTTGCCCCTCTCCTGCACCTGTCAAAGCTCTGGGCACCAACCTCCCCGCCCTGAGGGAGGACTGAGGGAGAGGGCAGGGGACAGGCTGTCAGCAGCCCAGCTGTCTGGCACAGCCCAGCTGGAAGTTCAGACTCATTGCCTCTCTGTGTCTTTTCAAGTCATACCCATCAACATCCTTTTTTCACCCTTGTCATGTCCCTGGCCCCTACCTCGACCCTCAGCCCCCGCCTCCCCTCTTGGATTGGCCGGCTTCCCTTGAACACGTGTTTTATTTCTTGCCTTGATGGATATCTTGGCACAGCAGCCCCTGCTACACACTGGATGGAGCACCATACCCACTTAATTTGAGGGGTGATCATTTTTCTCTTGCAAATATGGAGTGCGGATGGTTACAGTCCCTACCCACTGCTCATGGTGATGTTAGACCTTTTGGCCTATGAGAGAAGTATCAGAAAGGACCAGAAGAGAATAGAAGGATTCCTTCCTTGGAGCGCAAAGATGGCACAGGAGGCAAGGTCCCTGTGACCCTTGGAGGGAAAACGAAGAGCCTGCATGTCATCTTCCAAAGGAGGTGCAAACTCAGATACCTCTGGGGCCGGACAGATAAGACAGGTGTGGGAAACTCGCCTTTGTAAAATAACAGGGAGAGTGAGCTGTAGGGGAAGTGCAGAATGCACACCCCTCCAAAGGGCGTGTAAATGCAATTTGAAAAAAAATCTCTATTCCGAAAAATCCATCCACGGACCACTATATAGAGGCTGCTGGTTTTGCCGTCCCTGGAAAATGGCAAGTATCTGGCTTAGAGGGGCAGACACCTGGGTGTCCATCCTCAACTCTGTCACTTACTTGCTGCCTAATTGTGGAAATGTCACTTCACCTTCTAAGCATCCACTTCCCAGCTATGAAATGTTATGACTCGTAGCACTATTGGAGGTTACAGGAGCTCTTCTGTGATGAGCCCAGCACAATGCCTGGCTCATAGGGGAGCAAACACACATGGGGTTCCTTTGCTCTGAAGTCTCCCAGAGACTTCACTTTCACTAGGCAGATAATAGTAGCTGAGGACTTATTCCCCAACAAGCCAGGCGAGTGGACCTCTTATAAAGGCATCGAGTTGTTGGAATAGATAATCTGGGAACATCCAGTCAGTGAAGGAGCTTCATTGGTGTCTAATGATCTTCAGTGAAAAAATTCTTCCTCAAGTAAGAGACTTTGGAAATAGATAGGGGCTCGGTAGCATCATTCATTCATTCATTCAGTTAGTCACAAACTCTTATTAAGCACCTACCAGGTGTAAAACACTGTGACTTCTGCTTAGCTGCTTCTGGGCCTTTTAACTTCTAGCCCCAGAGCTTATTACAGATTGACGTTCTGATTTCACTCAGATCACAGAAGTACAAGGACTATCTTTTCTTACCCAGGCATAAATATTGATCAGATGACTTTTTAAATCATCTAATTGCTGATTGCGCATCTGTTTAGAAATGTCCAATATTCCCTCAAAGCAGCTGCATACGAACCTGAACTGTAATTTTCCTAACACATCCGTCAACATTTACGCCCAGTGCTATACCACCTACAGAAACGTACGAGGCACTTAAAACCACAGCTGGTTTTCAGCACTCACACTGTAATTCACCAATTACCAAGGCTTAAAAAATCATTCCAGGGTGGACCAGGAATTATGTAAACCACAGATATAACAGTGATTATACCTGGCCCTTCTGGGTGGCTCTCACTTCAGCCACAGGAATCACTTTGCAAAGACTAATTAGTTGCATTCATTCAGGGACGCCCCGTGTGGAATGTGACAGTCACTGAAAATGGGAAGAGCAGCCCTGGAGCCACTCTACTGATTGAACAGGAAGGTCAGTGGCTCAGAGCCCAGCTTTATTCCACGTGGTGCATCAGAGAACAGAATGAGGTAACAGGTGGTTCAGGCAAAAAACTGCCGGGACCATGGGAAAAGGAAGGGAGTAATAATGGCCTAAGGGCTCCCAAAATTCATAGAGAGGAGGGAACACTGGAGTGATGATTAGGGTGGTAAGAATCTACCCTAGATTCTGGATACAATCGACAGCTATCCCAAACTGACTGTCTGTACCTGGTTGAGATTTGCCAAGGCCTCTTGACGTGACCATCAGGATGGTTGTTTAACTATCTTCTGCCTCCAAGTAAACATGTTCACTGCTATCAATATTCCCACATCACAGATTCAATCAGGTAATTATCTGCTGGGAATCTCTAACTGCCTTTAACCCCACCACTGCTATTACTTTGTATAAGGGTTGGGGGAGGTCCAGTGTGCCGCCTGTTTTTGTAATAAAGTTTTATTAGCACACATACATTGTCATTCATGTATATAGGGTCTATGGCTGTTTTTGTGCTTCATGGCAGATTTGTATAGTTGCAACAGAGATCGTATGGCCTGCAAAGCATAAAATATTTACTATCTGGCCCTTTAGAGAAAAAGTTTTCCAAGCCCTGGTCTAAGGCAGGGCTTTGAACACTTTTCCTCTAAAGTACTTCAAACCGGAAAGGGCATTCATTGTCTTCTTACAAGTGCACAAATACTTCGATGTCGCCATATTTATCTTAAAATCATATGACTTTTGCACTACAATATATCTTGTTTGTTTTCGTATAAAAAACTCACAGGTATTTTGTTTGTCCTAAATCTGCAGAGAAAATTGATGACCCAAGAAAATGTACAATGGTTATTTCATGCTTTCAAATGAGAAGAATGGGCTCATGGGTTAAATTCTGAACCTTTCAAGCTAGTATTTGAGGGTCCACAGGGTAGACAACCTAGGAGATTGAGAGGAAGTTGATTTAGTCAGGGCCCAATCAGGAAAACAGAGGACACTCCCAGTAATATTTTAAAAAGGAATTTTATACAAGGAATTGATTACAAAGGGCATGGAAGAACTAAGACATCAAGAGGGGACAGTGAAACAACTAAGAGATTGTCATAGCAGGAAGCACCACCCTCCCCCATCACCACCACCCAGGGCTGGAGGCAAAGGGAAGAGGCAGAGGTGTTAGAACCCAGGAATTGGGTCCATTGACGGAAACCGGAATCACGGTGGACCTGTGATGGGGACGGAAGAGATGCGTGATGGAGGGGCAACAGCAGCTACCCTGGCCTATCCTGTCCTCTGTCCTCCAATCTCCCACTGGTGCCCCCTACTGGCTGAGCCCAGCTAGAAGCCACATGATGGTTCCCTGGGAACTGTAGCTTTGTTACATTACAGAGTGAGAGAAGGGCAGGTCATGGGTCCGAGAGCAAACAATCAAATGACTGGCACAGATGGCCCTGAGGGGAGGTTGCCGTCACTAGAAAGAGTCCATCCAGGTGGCCACCAAGAGGCCAAAGAGTGACAGAGCCTCAGGGAATTCATTACAGTGCAGGATCTGGTCCTCAGAGCCTCCCTCTGACCACGTATTATATTCATTCTGATGAAATGAAGCTAATGCATAAAAAACATAGTAACCGTCTAGCTGATGAGATGTTGGAGAGGTCTGAACATTATTTCCCTGTAGGAAAACTGTTAGGAACCCCAAATCATCTGCAGACACTTTGGAGCATGGAGGCCAAACCTGGGGTTGCTTGTTTTATGATCAGTATGTTTTCAGACATCGGGTTCCCATAAGCTGAGTGATTGTCTCCACGGCAAGGCTGTCCATGCCATCAAAAACAGATCCATCGCATCTTTGGGTCAAGGCCCCTTTCCACGGAACTGTGCCCACGGGAGTCTTGCCCATGTTTGCTCAGCGACCCACCCATCATGCTTTCATGACTGGCTAATGGGCGGCTCTTTATTTAGATGGCTAACAAAATCAATCAGGTCTCAATCTGGCCTGGGAGACAGTCTGCCTCTTTGAGAAGACACATCTTTGCTTTTATTTATTACATGTTGCTATTATGACTTAACTGTCAGAAGACAGCCCTTTCCAGAAGACTAGCACGGCAGGATGGGGGAATCAAACAAGGCAGGTTTGCTATAGCCCCTCACATGCTACATGCAGGCCCTCGCTATGCTGTCTTCCTGTGTTTTCCTGGTCCTTGTCTATAGAAGACAGTTCACAGTGTGTTAACCACATCCTGCATTTTCCCAGCCACAGGCTTTTGCTGATCTGCTTTCCCCCAAGGAATGTCCATTCCCGAGCACCTTCTAATGCTCAGGGCCATTCTCAGTGCCCATCTTTCATTGATCTGTCCTGAACCCCAAGTCACGCTAACTCAATTGCCACTCCTCCAAGGCCTCAGAGTACCTTGTTGAAATACTACTGTAAAATACTCTTCCTTTATTATGGCCAGAGGTCTTCTTTGACTTCCAAAATTACCTACCAAAGGACAGGAACCATGTCTTCCTCACCTCTATATCCCCAACAGTGCTTCGTATACAGTAGGAGCCTTATTATCTGAATTAATAACTCTGACAGATGATCTGGTTTCTCTCTGAAGACTTTCCCCTGAATCATCCTATTATTAGATAGCTTTAGTTTTTAGAATGTTCTTCCTTCTTTTGACCTAAAATCTTATGTTCATCCGTTTGTCTTAGGTTATCCTCTGGTGTTACACAGAATAATTCTATTCCTCCTTCCAGGTGGCAACCCTTTCCGATATTTGAATAAAGGTCTCCTTTTCTCTCAGCTATACCTTCTATACTTCGGGCTGTCTATAATGCCCATCGCATTGGCTCTGTCTGATGACTGTCCACTCCTGGGATCTACCCTTCACATCTATTGGACTTTCCATTCAAATGATGCTGACGGTGAACATGATGCCTAGGTAGTCATATGTGCTCATTAGCTGTCATGTGCTCTGGGAAATCACATTAGACAACTTCATTCTCCCACAGCCAGCACTTCCACCTGAGGTTTTCAGCTCTTCTGAACAATGCAGGCTACTGGACGACTCTTTTCCAGACCAGCTCTAGATCATGGCATTCCTGGGCTTCATCTATAGATGCTACAGCTGGGACCCTCTGTTGGGGATTAAGCTGTATGTGCCCAGCCATCCTCTTAGTTGCCACAGAGGTCTTAGTTCATATTAAATTAAATTAGCTAATATTACTTAAAGTGCACCACTGTGTTCAATCTTATAATAATCTTCTTCTACAAACCAACCTTAGGATAATAGATCATTGAGAAAGAGAATAAGAGAGAGAGGGAAAGAGTGAGACTAAATTTCTCTCAGGCACCAGATGTCCACAGGCCCAGAATCAACAGTTTACCCAGGCCACTCTCACCAGGATGGATGCAATAGCCGCCTCCAACCTATTCTCCACACAGTATCTGCTGTAAGCTTTTAAATGCAAATCTGGTCATACCGTTCTCCTGCCTAAAACATTCCAATGACACCCCTTTGTTCTTGGGACAAAGACCAAAATTTCTAGCCTGGTCTTTGTGACCTCCCATAAATCCTTTAGAAACCAGCTGGCTATCCTTTACACCCCTCCTCAGCCCAGATCAAGCAAATTCCTCTGTTACACAGTCTCATAGCCCCATGGACCATTACTACACCATGTGATTTTATACTGACTTGTGTGACTCTTTGAATCAGGTCTGTCTTCCCCTCTAGAGTAAGCTCACGTGGCAGGGACCATGTCTGTTTCTGCTCATCCCCATAGCCCTAGCGTCAGGCACAGACCTGACACATAAAAAGTCTTCAATAAAGCATTTGTGAATGAAAAGAAAGAAGGATGGTGTGGTAGGCTGAATAATGCCTCCCAAAACTTATCCACATCCTAATCCCCAGAACCTGTGAATGTTACCTTCTATGGCAAAGGGGACTTGAAGATGTGATTAAGTTAGTGGTCTTGAGATGAGAGATGCTCCTGGACTATCCAGGTGAGTCCAATGTGATCACAAGGTGCTTATAAGAAGGAGGCAGCAGGCTTCCCTAATGGCACAGCGGTTAAGAATCCGCCTGCCAATGCAGGGGACGTGGGTTCGAGCCCTGGTCCGGGAGGATCCCACAGGCCACGGAGCAACTAAGCCCGTGCGTCACAACTACTGAGCCTGTGCTCTAGAGCCCACGAGCCACAACTACTGAGCCCGTGCACCACAACTACTGAAGCCCACGCATGCCTAGAGCTCGTGCTCCGCAACAAGAGAAGCCACCGCGATGAGAAGCCTGCACACCACAACGAAGAGTAGCCCCCGCTTGCCGCAACTAGAGAAAGCCCACGCACAGCAACGAAGATCCATTGCAGCCAAAAATAAATAAATTAAATAAATTTAAAAAAAAAAGAAAAGGAGGCAGGGAGGTCAAAGGAGGAAAGAAGCGATGTGAAGATGGAAGCAAGAGGTTGGAGTGATTCAAGGGAGGGGTCGAGAGCCAAGGAATGCAGCCAGACACGGAAGTAGAAGAGTCAAGGAAATGAATTCTTCCCTAAAGACAGCAGCAGGAGCCAGCCCTGACCACAACTTGCCTTTAGCCCAGTGAGATTGACTTTGGATTTCTGGCCTCTATAACTGGAGGAGAATAAATCTGTGTTGCTTTAAGCTGCCAGATTTGTAGTAATTTGTAACAGCAGCCACAGGAAACTAATATAGATGGGAAGAAAAAAGAGAAAGAAAAAGACATTTCTATTTCACATTTGGAAAACAGTAAGAAATACCTTACCTAAAAGTATCTAAGAGAAAATTTCTTTTTAGGAAGATCAAAGTACATCTATCCAGGTAGAGACTGCCGTCCTTGGAAAGGGCCTCCTATGTGAGAATATAGTGTGTTAATTTCATCGAATTCTGGCGAGGACTTTTCCGCTCCCCCGCCCCCGCCCACACACACCTTCCGGCCCTTACACTTTGTATGTAAGTGAACACACTCCCCCTGCTCTGCTGACACCTGGGAACTGCTTTTTTGTGTTTAGGGGCCCTCTGCATCCTTCCAGGAATCTGACCCTCACTACGGCCCATCTCTCCCCCAGTGGCTCCTGCCTAAGTCCTGGTAACTCAGAGGGCTTAAGCAGCCCCTGTGACACCTGAGCTGCCATTCACAACCAGTGAGGGGGGCAAGAGCTGGAGCCCATGTCTTCGTGGTCCTTGTACAGTGCTCCGTCCACCACCCACGATGCCTCCTTGTCTACAGGTCAGAAAGACTAGGATGCTTGGGGGCTTTACCTAGGGAGATAAAAATGACTCTTCCTGAAACCTTGCCAACCAGAGAGATCCAACTGCATTTCCAGCTGCAAGTCCTGCTCAAAAGTATTCCAGAGCCTGTCTTTTCTCCCTCATTGCAGGCCAAGGCTTGCCTGGCATGCATCTTAATTTCTTTCTGCCTCAAAAAGCCCCCTGACCAAAGAGGGCTGGTTCTCCTATTCAAAGCAGTGCAACCTCCCTGCCTCAGCAAGTGACATGACATTTGCATAAAGCCTGAATTGAGATGCTCTGGAGTGGGTGATGCATTCAGAAAGGGCCTTGCTCTGTTCCTGCCCATCACCCTCACTGGAGATCCTCTGCCCTCTGCCTCTGTTTCCGCACAGCCAGCCTCAGAACTAGCATGGGGAGGGAGGCAGAATTGGGCCAGCTGCCTGACGACTTTAATGTTAAAATGTGTTGAACATTCACAGGCCACAGAACTCTGCTAAGTGAACCAAATGGGCCTCCCTAAAGCCATATGTTCACTCCATCACATCCCAGCTGCAGCCCTCCTGCAAACAGGGAACAGACTTGCTGGGGAAGCTTTGGTTTTTTTTTTTTTTTTTCTCTTTCTTTCCTTCCTGTTGAACTGCTAATGCCAGATGCTGATGTCACAACCTGAGCACTGGCAGAGAAAAGTCAGCAGCAAGCAGAGCATCCCCAGAGAGCAGGAGCCTATCCTTTCTTAACAAGCACTTTTTTGAGGCATCTTTAAACTTTGGCATCCCCGGTACATACTTAAAGGATGAGATCATTATGGAGTGGTTAGGAGCTGGGGCAGAGACTGGCTAAAACTTTCCTCTTTCCCTTGGGCCCCCGGCTAGTCCACATTTGTCAGCCTTCCTTGTAGTAAGCTGTGGCCAATGACTGAGTTTTAGCCAATGGAATGGACTATGTGACACTTTCATAAAAATAGAATCTTCCACGTTCTAGGGTTACCAACCATCCCAATTTGTCCATGACTGTCCCGATTTTAGCACTGAAAATTCCTATTTCCTGGGAAATCTTTCAGTCTCTGGCAAACAGGAATTGTTGGTCACCCTAGTGATCTCCCCCCACCCCTACTATCACCTGCCAGCTCTATACAGAGGCCCCTGGGCCCTAGATAATGGTTCTCAAACTTCAGCTTATAGCAGCATCACCTGAAAGGCTGGATAAAACATGGATTTCTGGGCCCCGACCCAACAGTTTCTGATTCAGTAGGTCTGGGGTGAGGCCCAGGAATTTCTGTTCCTAACCAGTTCCCAAGTGAGACAGGCGCTGCTGGACCAGGGACCACACTTTGAGAGCCCTGCCCAAGGTGAGAGGGTCTCAAACTTTGCTACCTGTGAGAGTCACCTGAAGAGTTTTAAAAAAAAAAATCCCATTACTTAGGCTGTTCCCCAGATCACACCAGAATCTCTAAGAATCAGCCCTAGTTGGCAGTTGACTTTTAAACTCTACAGGTAACTCCAATTTTCAGCCACGTTTCAGAACCAGTGCCCAAGACCAGTGTGTTCAAATGTTAATGTCCCTGTGACTCACCTGGAGATATTATTCAAATATAGGCTCTTATTCAGTCTGTCTGGGAAAGGGAGTGGGATTCTGCATTTTTAACAAGTTCCTAGGTCATGATGAAGCCACTGGTCTGAGCAACCACACTTGGAGTAGCAAGGCCTCAGCTCAGTGGTTCTAAGACTTCAGTGTGCATCAAATCACCTGGAAAACCTTGGAAGAACATAAAGATTGCTGGGCTGCACCCCCAGAAGTTCTGACGCAGTAGGCCTGGGTGGGGTCTAAGAATCCGCATTTTTAACAAGTTCCCCAAGAAAGTTCTGGCTGCTCGTGCCAGAAGAAGAGAAAGAAGTGGATTCTGAGGGACAAACCACAAAGGTTCATGACCTTGATACAGATCCCGACCTTGATACAGATCCCGACCCGTTTTAGGGAAGCACTCAAGATCCTGAAATGAACCATGAACACAACAGAGGCCCCAAGGTCTCCCTCTGATGCTGAGAAATGGACAAAAAATCCATCTTAGTCTCAATATTCACTATACAGCTTCTGATAGAGGCCAAACCAGGTGAGGTCAGAAATATCTTACTATCAATGTCTAGTGGTTCACATTTACAGACTGCTTTCTACGTGCCAGGCACTGTCACAGCCACTGAAAATTCTGTCCTTAGAGCAACCTTAGGAGAGAAGTACTATTATCCCCTTCACACTGTGTCTGAGGAGACTGAGACACAGAGAAGGTAAGTAACGGGTCCAAGGTCACGAAACTAGAACCAAGATTTGAAACCAGACAGTCTGACTCCAGTGTTCACTGTTGTAATTATCCCCTGTACTCTCTCCCTCAGGGAGCAGAAAAAGATGATGACCTGAAAAGAAACATCTAGACATTATTACTTAAGATAATTAGCACAAATATCTTTGTCTCCTTCCCAAGTCTGGTACTCACTAAGGCTTTAATTGTTTACAGGGAAAATATAAAACTACAGGAAAAAAAGACATGATAGTCCACCAAAACCTTAAAGGATCACTGAAGATCCCCAAATGCCTGCCTCGTAGCAGAAGCCTGGAAAATCATGAGCAACATTTTTGCAGCCTCCATCCAATAGATGATTATGCTGAGAGCAAATTAGAAGCAATGCCCAACCCATCTGTGACTTTGAACAAGTCACTGAACCTCACTTAGCTTCAGTTTCCTCATCTGGAGAAGGAGGGCTAAGAAAAGAACTTGCCTCCTAGGAGTGTGGTGAGAATTAAACCAGGTATTACATGTCAAGGGCTCAGTCTGGTGTCTGCATTAAAGAAGTGGTAACTATTATGATGCTATTATTAGTATCAGTTTTTAAAAAATCTACTTTGAAGGATGATTATGAGGATTGGAAATAATACACGTGCCACACCTGGCACTAAAACATAAAAAAATGCTGTTATTAATATCCCCACCATGGACATGCATCATGTTACCTTTAAGGAAATCAGTATTTATGGAACACTTACCATGTTTCCAGCATTTATTCACTCATTCATTCAACAGTTACTATTGGGAGGAGGTCACACTTTGCATGTATGTTGAAGGTGGAGAATATATGGATGGATCAGATGTGGGATGTGGCAGAAAGAGAACTATCAGAGTTGATCAAGAGCACACAGTCCTTGGTACCACAGTGGAAGTGAAATGGATAAGGGTAGAAAGGACATAAAGCTGGAGACATGGACAAAGTACAGCTCATGAGGAAACCTGTGCACGAGAAGTGTGTTCTTCTCTCAGAGAGCAATGGGGAGCCATGCAAGGGCTAAGAATGGAGGAGGGCTGACTTGAAGATGAGACTGAGTGCTGTGGAACCAGCAGAAATTCTTATATAATATAGCAGTTTGGGTGAAACACAGAGGGGCCTGAACTAAGGCAAGCACGGGAGGAATGGATGGGAGGGGAGATGTGGGAATGAGCTGTTGGTGTGTTGGCGTGAATTGTTGGTTGGTTGAATGGAAAGGGTGAGAGGATAGAGGAGTCCAAATGGAGTCCCAGGTTTCTAGCTTGGTAGCCATGCCAGAGATTGCCAGTCATCAGCCCTTCTTCATTTGCCCTGTCTTC
Organism: Mesoplodon mirus; assembly: GCF_964341445.2. Taxonomy (NCBI): domain Eukaryota; kingdom Metazoa; phylum Chordata; class Mammalia; order Artiodactyla; family Ziphiidae; genus Mesoplodon; species Mesoplodon mirus. The sequence goes on from NC_138991.1 coordinate 38,589,552, forward strand.
CCTTCCATCAGAAACCCAGCTAATTGTGCTCATCTTTTAAACATATATGCCCTTCCCTGGAGAGGCTGTGGAGAAAAGGGAACCCTCTGACATTGGTAGGAATGTCAACTGGTGCAACCACTATGGAGAAGAGTATGGAGTTTCCTCAGAAACACTAAAAATAGAGTTGCCATATGATCCAGCAATCCCACTCCTGGATATATATCTGGAGAAAACTCTAATTCAAAAGGATACATGCACCCCTATGTTCATAGCAGCACTATTTACAATAGTCAAGACAAGGAAGCAACAACCTAAATGTCCATTGACAGATGAATGGATAAAGATGTGGCACATATATAAAATGGAATATTACTCAGCTATAAAAAAAGAATGAAATAATGCCATTTGCAGCACCATGGATGGACCTAGAGATTGTCCTACTAAGTGAAGTCAGTCAGAAAGAGAAAGACAAATACCATATGATATCACTTATATGTGGAATCTAAAATATGACACAAATGAACTTATCTACGAAAGAGAAATGGACTCACAGACAGAAAACAGACTTGTGGTTGCCAAGGGGGAGGGACAGTAGGGGAGGGATGGATTGGGAATTCAGGACTAGCAGATGCAAACTATCATATATAGAGTGGATAAACAACAAGGTCCTATTGTATAGCACAGGGAACTATACTCAATATCTTATAATAAACCATAATGGAGAAGAATATGAAAAAGAATATATTTATGTATAACTGAATCACTTTGCTGTACACCAAAAACTAACACATTAAGACACAGAGTGGCTGAATGGATACAAAAACAAGACCCATATATATGCTGTCTACAAGAGACCCACTTCAGACCTAGAGACACATACAGATTGAAAGTAAGGGGATGGAAAAAGATATTCCATGCAAATGGAAATCAAAAGAAAGCTGGAGTAGCAATTCTTATATCAGACAAAATAGACTTTAAAATAAAGACTATTAGAAGAGACAAAGAAGGACACTACATAACGATAAAGGGATCGATCCAAGAAGAAGATATAACAATTGTAAATATTTATGCACCCAACATAGGAGCACCTCAATACATAAGGCAAATACTAACAGCCATAAAAGGGGAAATCGACAGTAACACAATCATAGTAGGGGACTTTAACACCCCACTTTCACCAATGGACAGATCATCCAAAATGAAAATAAATAAGGAAACACAAGCTTTAAATGATACATTAAACAAGATGGACTTAGTTGATATTTACAGGACATTCCATCCAAAAACAACAGAATACACATTTTTCTCAAGTGCTCATGGAACATTCTCCAGGATAGATCATATCTTGGGTCACAAATCAAGCCTTGGTAAATTTAAGAAAATTGAAATTGTATCAAGTATCTTTTCCGACCACAACGCTATGAGACTAGACATCAATTACAGGAAAAGATCTGTAAAAAATACAAACACATGGAGGCTAAACAATACACTACTCAATAACGAAGTGATCACTGAAGAAATCAAAGAGGAAATTTAAAAATACCTAGAAACAAATGACAATGGAGACACGACGACCCAAAACCTATGGGACGCAGCAAAAGCAGTTCTAAGGGGGAAGTTTATAGCAATACAATCCCACCTTAAGAAACAGGAAACATCTCGAGTAAACAACCTGACCCTGCACCTAAAGCAATTAGAGAAAGAAGAACAAAAAACCCCCAAAGCTAGCAGAAGGAAAGAAATCATAAAGATCAGATCAGAAATAAATGAAAAAGAAATGAAGGAAACGATAGCAAAGATCAACCAAACTAAAAGCTGGTTTTTTGAGAAGATAAACAAAATTGACAAACCATTAGCCAGACTCATCAAGAAAAGAAGGGAGAAGACTCAAATCAATAGAATCAATAGAATTAGAAATGAAAAAGGAGAAGTAACAACTGACACTGCAGAAATACAAAAGATCATGAGAGATTACTATAAGCAACTCTATGCCAATAAAATGGACAACCTGGAAGAAATGGACAAATTCTTAGAAATGCACAACCTGCCAAGACTGACTCAGGAAGAAATAGAAAATATGAATAGACCAATCACAAGCACTGAAATTGAAACTGTGATTAAAAATCTTCCAACAAACAAAAGCCCAGGACCAGATGGCTTCACAGGCGAATTCTATCAAACATTTAGAGAAGAGCTAACACCCATCCTTCTCAAACTCTTCCAAACAATATCAGAGGAAGGAACACTCCCAAACTCATTCTACGAGGCCACCATCACCTTGATACCAAAACCAGGCAAGGATGTCACAAAGAAAGAAAACTACAGGCCAATATCACTGATGAACATAGATGCAAAAATCCTCAACAAAATACTAGCAAACAGAATCCAACAGCACATCAAAAGGATCATACACCATGATCAAGTGGGGTTTATTCCAGGAATGCAAGGATACTTCAATATACGCAAATCAATCAATGTGATACACCATATTAACAAGTTGAAGGAGAAAAACCATATGATCATCTCAATAGATGCAGAGAAAGCTTTCGACAAAATTCAACACCCATTTATGATAAAAACCCTGCAGAAAGTAGGCATAGAGGGATCTTTCCTCAACATAATAAAGGCCATATATGACAAACCCACAGCCAACATTGTCCTCAATGGTGAAAAACTGAAACCATTTCCACTAAGATCAGGAACAAGACAAGGCTGCCCACTCTCACCACTCTTATTCAACATAGTTTTGGAAGTTTTAGCGACAGCAATCAGAGAAGAAAAGAAAATAAAAGGAATCCAAATCGGAAAAGAAGAAGTAAAGCTGTCACTGTTTGCAGATGACATGATACTATACATAGAGAATCCTAAAGATGCTACCGAAAAACTACTAGAGCTAATCAATGGATTTGGTAAAGTAGCAGGATACAAAATTAATGTACAGAAATCTCTGGCATTCCTGTACACTAATGATGAAAAATCTGAAAATGAAATCAAGAAAACACTCCCATTTACCACTGCAACAAAAAGAATAAAATATCTAGGAATAAACCTACCTAAGGAGACAAAAGACCTGTATGCAGAAAATTATAAGACACTGATGAAAGAAATTAAAGATGATATAAATAGATGGAGAGATATACGATGCTCCTGGATTGGAAGAATCAATATTGTGAAAATGACTCTACTACCCAAAGCAATCTACAGATTCAATGCAATCCCTATCAAACTACCACTGGCATTTTTCACAGAACTAGAACAAAAAATTTCAAAATTTGTTTGGAAAAACAAAAGACCCCGAATAGCCAAAGCAATCTTGAGAACGAAAAACGGAGCTGGAGGAATAAGGCTCCCTGACTTCAGACTATACTACAAAGCTACAGTAATTAAGACAGTGTGGTACTGGCATAAAAACAGAAAGATAGATCAATGGATCAGGATAGAAAGCCCAGAGATAAACCCACACACATATGGCCAACTTATCTTTGATAAAGGAGGCAGGAATGTACAGTGGAGAAAGGACAGCCTCTTCAATAAGTGGTGCTGGGAAAACTGGACAGGGACATGTAAAAGTTTGAGATTAGATCATTCCCTTACACCATACACAAAAATAAGCTCAAAATGGATTAAAGACTTAAATGTAAGGCCAGAAACTATCAAACTCTTAGAGGAAAACATAGGCAGAACACTCTATGACATAAATCACAGCAAGATCCTTTTGGACCCACCTCCTAGAGAAATGGAAATAAAAACAAAGATAAACAAATGGGACCTAATGAAACTTCAAAGCTTTTGCACAGCAAAGGAAACCATAAACAAGACCAAAAGACAACCCTCAGAATGGGAGAAAATATTTGCCAATGAAGCAACTGACAAAGGATTAATCTCCAAAATTTATAAACAGCTCATGCAGCTCAATAGCAAAAAAACAAACAACCCAATCCAAAAATGGGCAGAAGACTTAAATAGGCATTTCTCCAAAGAAGATATACAGACTGCCAACAAACACATGAAAGAATGCTCAACATCATTAATCATTAGAGAAATGCAAATCAAAACTACAATGAGATATCATCTCACACCAGTCAGAATGGCCATCATCAAGAAATCTAGACACAATAAATGCTGGAGAGGGTGTGGAGAAAAGGGAACACTCTTGCACTGCTGGTGGGAATGTGAATTGGTACAGCCACTATGGAGAACAGTATGGAGGTTCCTTAAAAAACTAAAAATAGAACTACCATATGACCCAGCAATCCCACTACTAGGCATATACCCTGAGAAAACCATAATTCAAAAAGAGACATGTACCAAAATGTTCATTGCAGCTCTATTCACAATAGCCCGGAGCTGGAAACAACCTAAGTGTCCATCATCAGATGAATGGATAAAGAAGATGTGGCACATATATACAATGGAATATTACTCAGCCATAAAAAGAAACGAAACTGAGCTATTTGTAATGAGGTGGATAGACCTAGAGTCTGTCATACAGAGTGAAGTAAGTCAGAAAGAGAAAGACAAATACCATATGCTAACACATATATATGGAATTTAAAAAATGTCATGAAGAACCTAGGGGTAAAACGGGAATAAAGACACAGACCTACTTGAGAATGGACTTGAGGATATGGGGAGGGGGAAGGGTAAGCTGTGACAAAGCGAAAAAGAGGCATGGACATATATACACTACCAAACGTAAGGTAGATAGATAGTGGGAAGCAGCCGCAGAGCACAGGGAGATCAGCTCGGTGCTTTGTGACCGCCTGGAGGGGTGGGATGGGGAGGGTGGGAGGGAGGGAGATGCATGAGGGAAGGGATGTGGGAACAGATGTATATGTATGACTGATTCACTTTGTTATAAAGCAGAAACTAAAAATAAAAAAAAAAAACTAACACATTGTAAATCAACTGTACATATATATATATATATATATATATATTTTTTTTTTTTTGCCCCCAGAATTCCTTGCAGATAAAGGTCACCATGTAACATCATTCTGGCCAATGAGATATGTGTTGAATGGAACTTTCTGGAAAGCTCCTTAAGGGGACTCACTCAGCTGGAACACACCATCTCATCCCACTCTTCTTCCTTCTTCCTACCTGGAATGTGGCCAGGAAAGCAGACTGGGAGGGGGCATGCAGGGGCCATACTGAAACCACAGAGGGGTGGTAGTGCTGGACAGCCGAAGTGGCTGCTGAGCAAGAAGGTTGCTTGTATAGTACAGAGGACCATTTTATTCTGGTCTAGGTTAGAGCAGAGTGTATTATTTTCTTTTGACTTTTCACCATTTGCCATTCACGAATGGAACCGTAGAACCATAGAATTCAGAGTTTGGCAGTTTCCTCTTTTAAATCCCTCTTGTTTGTCAAGGGGAAATTAAATGATGGAGAACTGACTCTAGGAATGAATACATACGTCCAGGATGAAACTCCTCTGTGAAGTGGCAGCCTTGCCCCTGTTTCCAGTCTTTGCCTTTATCCATCTCCAGACTGCATGGAACAGTCTTAATTCACGTCCATACATCAATGTATAAGTCACCTAAGTCACTTAGCATTTTCACATACATTTCATCACAGATGCCCCTTCAAAGAATATCTAAGGGTGAATTTCTATCAGGCAACATTGTAGAAAGGATAAAGATATTTTACTCTCAGCCTCAATGGAATGAACTTGGAAGATGTCCTACCCCATGGAAGCTGGGATGGTTCTCCTTCATGAAGTGTCCTCATGACGTGGCTGTCCAGATCTTGTTTAATACACCACCATCCAGGATTTTGCCTCTGCCCTGCCCAGAAATGTGGTATTATTAAATCACGTAGAACAGATTCCTTGCTCAGGGGCAAACTCAGCATTACCCAAGCTTACAGGCCTAATGTCTAAAGCCAAATAGTGGTTTCTCAATTTACAGTGAGAATATTTATAACTGCCATGAAGAGGGTTTGAGGAGCGTATAAGCAAAGCAAGAAGAATTCATTCGATGGGCTGAATGTTTGAGATCCTCCTATTAGAGAAAAGTTGGCCTTAGCAATGGGACCAGTGGTTAACCACAACTTTCCCATCCATTCTGTGTTGGTGGTGCCTGTGTATCCAGCACTACAAACCCTTAAAAGACCTCTGCTAAGGGCCCCCCCACCCCATGAGGGGACCTGATTTTCTATAGGGATTCTCCCGACTGCCAAGGTCTTTCTTTGAATATGTGAATTGCTATAATAAGGTGGCTGTCTGTTCTCACTGTCTCTTTAAGGTGACTTTGCCCTGTTCTGCTCTGATCTATTATGTATCTATATTAAAGTTTAACACCCAGAAGGCATCCCTCACTTCTAAGATCTTAAGCAATGACTCATGTTAGACCCCAAAGGCTGACAAGAGCAATGCAACTAGACTGATTTCTGCCTGTGGCATAGAAGCCTTTCTCATAACTTCATAGTCTAATGTTTTGTTTAGTACCAGCGAGACTTTAAATTCTGGGCTGTAGGGAAATTTTTCAGAAAGGCCCCATGTAGCCCTTCTGCTTAGAAAGTAAGCTGCCATTTCCCCAGAAAAGGACTTTAGATCAGGATCTCAATGGAATTCCAAGGCTGGCTGGGTATCATTATGCCTCTGTTGGTGGGAGCCAGTTCACGGCTTAATTCATACTTGAATCTTATAGGACAATCATTGACATGGTAACATAACAATTCCCTTCACTGTCATCACTTCCTGTGGTTCAGGCCTTCTCTCTTCTCCCCAGCAGGCCGGATGAATCATATTGTATTTGGACAGCTAAATGGTGAGCCCACATATAAAAAGGGTTTTCTGGCACTAGAGGTGGGTTCCAAGCACATCGCTGATGAGATAGTCAATTTCTCTGGCACCGGCATGATGGAAACAACTTGCTGGGGATACACAAGTCGCCATATGCAAAAACACATCATTTCAAGAGGCAATTTGCATGGGTGGATGCAGCACTGAAAAACACAGGAGGAGAAGAGGAATCACTTGGCTCCTTCCTCCCTTTGGGCCGGCACCTGTCTCCAGACAAATAGCACAGAACCAGTCCTAAACCCCTCTGTCCCTGGCTGGCCACCTAGAAATGTCAAGGGGGTCAGAGGTAGCACCCTGCTGCCTGCTGCCAACAAGTCCCAGAGCACTCTCCGGACCTTGACTACAAAGCAAGATGGCTGAACTAGTTGGGTTCTAAAGGTCCTTCCAATTCCTGTGTTCTATTTTAACTGATGCCTAATTAATTACAAAATTAGGCTCTCCAGGCACATGGGGATCAATCCACTTCACAATAGAAAAAAAGCATTCATTCATTTGGCAAGTATTTATGAGCATCTTCTACACAGAAGGCATGCTACGTTCTGCCATGGGAGACTCAGTTACAACGGAGGTGCTACTTTGATTCTACCATTTTGTCCTGACAACTCATTGATGCCACTGGAACAAGTTGTTAAAGTTACAAGGTTTTTTACTATTTATTTTTCCCTGTGTTCTGTGCACATCAGCCTCTCTGTAATAGGGAAGAACAAATCTGACTCCATGTTAGGTCTGTTTTTTTTACTTTAACCTCTGTATTCTATTGCTTTTGCTACAAGTTAAGAATGTTGCCTATAGCCTAAAATATACAGGATAGCCCATTCTCAAGGCTCTGACCTTTAAAGGTGCAACACTTTTCTATTCATATAGAGTTAAAAAGTTGCAGAACAGAGAATAACATTTGTTTTGTTGGAGGTTTACAGGAACATCCTGACATGACCTGACCTGACCTGACCTACAAGGACAGCTGCAAGAACAAAGGATTCTGACACCAAGAAGTTTGCGACAACCAACCACGCCCCCTCCCCTTTTAGTATAAAAGAAGCCTGAATCCTAACTTGGGGAAGATGGTTCTTTGGGACAGCATCTTCTCAGTTGGCTGGCTTTCTGAGTAAAGTAGCTATTCCTGGCCCCAACACCTCGTCTCTCAACGTATGGCCTGTTGTGGGGTGAGCAGTAGAAGCTTGGACTCAGTAACACCTCTTAATCCACACCTCAATTCTACCCCATCCCTACTGGTCTGACCAGCCCCTCAGAGCTGTCATCAGACTCAGATATATGCTGGGGTCAGGGAGGGAGCAAGGGGCTTGGTGAGAGTCAAGAATGTGCACCGCTGAGGACTGAGGTCATGATCAGAGATGGAGGGGTTAGAGCCTGACTTCACTGTGAGCTCTGAGTTCAAGTTCAGGCTTTGCCACTTCTCAGCTTCGTGTCCTTGAAAACTGCTTCCCTTGTGTAAAAAGTGATTGAGAACAGATCTGCCTCATAGGCCCAATGTGAGATCAGGAGAAATAAATGTGATGGTGCACGTCAAGTGCTCCGCACAGGGCCTGGGAGAGAATAAATGCTCAATTAAAATGTCAGGGATGAGTGAGGTTTAGAAATCTGACTCTCATCAAGGATGTCTATGTCCAGTTACTAGCGGATAGGATAAGAGCCCTATGCATCAAGATAGCTGTGTTGGGGCCTCCCTGGTGGCGCAGTGGTTGAGAGTCCGCCTGCCGATGCAGGGGATACGGGTTCGTGCCCCGGTCTGGGAGGATCCCATATGCCGCGGAGCGGCTGGGCCCGTGAGCCATGGCCGCTGGGCCTGCGCGTCCGGAGCCTGTGCTCCGCAACGGGAGAGGCCACAACAGTGAGAGGCCCGCATACCGCAAAAAGAAAAAAAAAAAAAAAAAAAAAAGATAGCTGTGTCAAATCAGCCACATCACAGGGCCTTCCTTCATGTAAAATGCTGTGCCTGCTCTCACAAAGCTAGAGACACTAAACATATATGACTGATGGTAATAGAAAAATATCAAGTGGAGGCGAAGATACCAAAACCAGTGTTCAGAGGAGGGCTACACAAAGAAAGAAGTGAGTGCTTTCATTCTGGAAGCATCACAGAGGGCTTTGTGGAGGCAGTAACATCCAAAGCCAGGTAACAGCGAGGCAGCTCATCTAAGCCCGAGAACAGCCTGAGTACACACAGGGAGCTGTACATCCCAGGACCCATTTAAGGCAATAAGAGAGCGAGTCCCACTCTGTACACTGTGTCCGCCCCCAGACCCCAGGAGAGGGTGGACAGGAAGAGAGGGAGCCCCGTGCTTCCCTTTATGATGTGAGTTCCTCTGTGTCACTTGAAAGGGAAGGGCACCTAAGAGCTGCCATGTAGCAGATAAGGCTGTAGTCCTAGGCTGCCCACATTTCAATCTTGGATGTGCTCCCTTGCTAGCCGTGTGCCCTTTGGCAAATTATTTAACTTTCCCTGCTTCAGTTTCCACAGGGGAAAGATGCGGTTAATCGTACTGATAGTGTTGCCAAAGGGATTAAATGAGACAATGCAAGTATAGCAGGTGGCAGGCACCCTCTGAGCCAGAGCCACAATAACCGCATACAATCTTACGATAATACAACTTAGCAATACTGTACCATTATATAATATGAGGTCCCCCTGGGCTGGAAATGCGCGGAATATCGTGTGTAGTGCTACCAATCCTCTGAGCACTGCTTGTCACCTCATTCGGAAATTCTATACCCACTTCAAGCCACTAGAATAAACTGGAGGGTTAAGATGTTTTCAAAGTAGATTTTCTTTTCAGAAACAGAAAAAAACAGCCTTTTGAAAAAAAACAATCTCTGAAACTAATTTCAACCTCTTGGTGGTCTACCCCAGAAAAGTGACAACAACGATGACAACTGATGTTTATTGAGCACCTACTATGTGCCAGGCACTGCTCTAAAAACTTCAAATGTATTAATTCCTTCCATTCCCTCCAGACCCTGACAAGGTGAGTTTTATTGTTACATGAATTTTACAATAGAGAAACTGAGGGCTCCCTTAAAAGGACTCGCATCCAACCTGGGCTGGCCCAACAGGAAATAGGAATTCATTTCTCAAGGCAAAGAGGCTTCCAACGTATTCATCCTGATTTTTGCTCCAAACCATACATTTGCCACATGTGGGAATGGCTGACTCTCCCGCTACCACCATCACCAAGGGAAACAACTGCCTGGCTGGGATGTCTCTCTAGGCTGATGCAACCAGAACAGCCTGCCCAGCAAGTGACAGCCATCACTGGGTGGTGCCGTTGCCACTTTCTCATCAGAGACTCTGTGATTCCTCCCCACCCCACCGCCCCCACTTCCTGGAAAAAACTGGAAGAGATTGTAAATCCCAAAAGGTCAAGATCAGACTGCCTTTCTCAATGAGCACAAGGCTACAGGGCCATCGTCCCAGATAACCATCAGCATCACATCCCCCGTGCTGGCCTGAGTTCAGAAGCATCCTCATGGTGCTCCCACTGGGATGCTTCTGATGACAGACAGCAGGAAGGCTCGGATTCCCTAAAAGTGTTCACTCTCACGAGCTACTCCCCATCTGCCTTCAGTTCTATCGCTTGTCTTATACCCTCCCTCAGGGTTGCAGGAACCAGACTCCTTTCCAGAGAGAAATCAACGGACAGACAAAGAAACAAAGAGGAGTGATGAGCTGGAATTTTTTCAAGAAAAGGCTTTGATCTGGAAAAAAATAGAGGCTGTCCATTTATTTATTCATCCCTCCACCCAACTTCCTAAAAAATACTCCTTTTATCACTTTCATACTTTAAAAGTTTAATTATCATCTATAAGGTAAGCTTAAATTTAAGGCTTTTCAAAATCTAGCCCTAAACTTTATAGTCAAACACATTTCCAGTGATCCCATTGGCTCTGCTCCCGCCCATCTGTTTCACCCAGAGCCCACCTCCCTTTACACTTGGTGCACTGGTCCCTTCCTCGGTGTGTTCATTAACACTCTTCCTCCTGCCGGTGATGCTCTTGCCTCTCTTTTCAGGGGTGTGCTCATGTCAGCTTCTTGGACCACTCCATCACACAAGACCCCTCCCTTTCCGCAGGACAGGGCTGTCCATGTGCTGCACTGGCCTGCCAGGGACATGTCATCTTTTCACTGCTAGCTGACATTCCACTAGTTTACAAAATTCAACACTAATCTATTTTACTGAGCACTTGCTAAGGGCAAGATACCCTGCTATCTCTTCCTTGCAGAGATCTGAAGATGTAATCCCACCCTTCAAGGAGTTCATCATCTGATGAGAAAGATAAACGATGTGCAATGAAACTCAGCAGCCAACAGAATGAAATAAATGCTCTGTAGATGTATGAGGCATGTGTAGATGCACGGTCGAAGGTTAAGGAATTCTAACACACAGCCCTCCTATAGGGCCCCAAAGTCCAACAATAAACCAGCTGAGGCGCTGGACACAGACCCACAACCTATCAGCCACTGTAGAATCATCCCAAGGTCTATTCTATTAGTACAGACATTCTTTTTTCTTTAGAAATTGTCCACTTGGAAGGCACGTGTATGTCTTCCCAAAGGGGATGTGGTACAGGATGGTTCCATCTGTATGGAGAGAGAAGGGTCGGGAAGATGGAACGTGACATCTGGAAATGGGAGGCCAGAAGCACCATCCGGGAGGGAAGGTGGGGGGACCTGAAACAAGAAGTTCCACTCATTTCATATAAGCAATCTGGTGTCAGCCCAGCATAAGAGCTTCAACAGGGAGGAGTAGACGTGACAGGTGTCCAAGAGTCCAGGGTGCCCAGCAAGGCTGGAGGGGTGAGGCAGATGTCAAAGGTGAAAGTGGCAAAAGCCGATGTCAGGGACCAGACAAGGCTGGAAGGCCAAGGCTGCAGGATCTTAAAGGTAGTAGCTGGTGAGGGTCAGCATAGGAGCACAGGGAGAAGCCCACCCACCTGCAGGCAGAGCCCACCCTCCACCCTCCTCCGGGGCTTGACAGCGGGGCTAGTTCCCTCTGAATGAGAAGACGAAGTGCTCCCACTACCAGCAGAGGACCTCAGCCTTTGTCCTTTTCAGGGCCTGAGACCCAAGTAAAACAATTCCCACCAAAGCCCTACAATACTGTTCCCTTCCTTTCAAGGACACTAAGCAACCCCCAACTTAAAATATGCTCTGAGTCGTCAGATGCCTTCAGCCCCTGACACGCAGTCATCAGAGCAGCCATAGCTTAGTAGATGGGCTGCATGTCCTCCTGAGTGTATTCAAAAATCAGTTTCTATCTAACCTGGCAGCCAAACCCAGTCAATGCTAGACTATACGGTGGACTTGGAGAAGTTGGTTCATGGTGGCCCTCATGATCACTTTCCTATAAGATTCAGGGACCTGCCCCACTGATACACATGGAGATGTCCCTAATGCCTCTACTAAGCACATGCCCATCAGGGGCTATACGACAGTGACAGACCCAGTGACCCTCCCAGGAATGAGGAGAAGCAGTACAGCATCACGGTTACGAGAATGCACCATGGCACCAAGCAGCTTGCCTTGAATCCAGGCTGTGTTACTTATTTGCTGTGTGACTTTGGACAAGTTACTTCACTTCTCTGTGCATTTTCACCATCCATAAACTAGTAATGACCATAATAGTACCCACTTCATAAGACTAGGGCAAAGATTAGATTAAATATATGTAAAATTCTTATGCAAGTACTGGAGAAATTATAGGTATTACTTTTTTTTTTTAATGGACATTTTTTTTGTTTGTTTGCTTGCACTGCATGGCTTGAAGGGTCTTAGTTCCCTGACCAGGAACTGAACCTGGGCCACGGCCGTGAAAGCACTGAGTCCTAACCACTGGACCACCAGGGAATTACCAAAAAATGGACAACGCTTTGTCCAAAGAAGCGAAGAAGTGAGTTTCACAGAGCTGAATCCCATGCCCTGAAGCAGCTGAGTGGTTGGTGGTGCTGAGCAGAAGCACAAACCCCAGAGCTCTCCATTTCCATCATGTAATAATCCACCCACCATGTCCCTGAGTGGGAACGGCCTTGGCTCCACGTTTAACTGATCAGTTTCATAACCCAGGCTGCCTCCTTCATCTTTATTGTTCTCTGTGGTCATGTGATATATTTATTCCTTTCCTCTATATAAATATCATTTCTGTTTTCTGTATTTACTACTCAAATTGATGCATTATACCACAAGCTGTACATTTGTCTTCATTCTGAAGGAGTAAATAGATCTTTCTCTTTTTTTTTGTAATTCAATAATTTGATTTTCTATACAAAACAATTCAAGTTTATATTCCTGAGGGAAGGGGAAAAAAACAAAACAAGCAAATAGTACCACCTCAGTATGAAAAGAGGGAGGGGGGGGGAGAGAGAGAGAGAGGGAAAGAGAGAGAGATTGATGCAGAAACCCTGAGGGTGAGAGAGAGTGCAATTTCACAGGGAGAAATTACCTCTCAAACATCCGAGGTCTTTCACACCATTTGAATTTGACACAACTATTATTGGCCAGGGCTGGTTAGGGCAAGAAGACAGTTACCGGGTCTGAACAAGGTGTTTGTTGTAAACGAGCCGAGAGTCTTCTTCTCCAGATGCTTGTAGAAGCCAAAAAAAAAAAAGCTGTCTGAAATTCATATTGGGAGTTGGAGGACACCCAACAGTGACAGGGACAGCTGTACACAGGGGACCAGGAGGTCCACTCTCTTGGCTGACGGATGAGGTGAATGTTAACTTTTCTCCACTAGCAGTCTGTGGAGTGGAATTCCAGTCTCAGCCAAACAAATATCACGTTGAGGCAGCAGAAGAGCAGAGTGGCCTCGAGTTGGCGCTCCCACTTCCCAGCTGTGTGCCACCAGGCAGATAACCTCTTCCAAACCAGCCTTGGGTTTCTTTTAAAGCCCACATAAAGGCTCATCTTCCTACAACCCCAAGTCTCACCTAAGCACTCCAGCTGGGAGCAATCTAGCCCTCGACTATGTCCATGTGTATGTTTACATGTGTGTGTATATGTACATATGTATACCTACATGTCTGTATGTCTATTACATCATATCCCTAATGTGTGTGTACACATATCTATGTGTATATGTATATATGTGTGTGTATGTGTATATATGTATGTGTATGTGTGTGTGTGTGTGTGTGTGTGTGTGTGTGTACTGTCTTGGAGCTGCAGAAACATTAAGAACTATCTGTTTCAATTCCCCTCTTTTACAGAAAACAGGAGGAGTTCCAGAAGCTTTAGGAGACTTGCTTAAGGTGACACAGCTGGGATTTGAACCCAACGAGACACCTGGCCTTTGCTCCCACAGGGTGCCCCTAGAGGGGAGTCTTACAGGACTGAAAGGCTTATTTTTACAAGCTAAGCATGTTCAGTGCAGGCTCTTGAGACGCCTGAATACTCACTCCAAAGAGGGAGCCCCACGCGAAGCTCTTTTACTTCTCAGCATGTTCACACCTGCTGCCCCAACACTCAGGTCCCCAGGCTGGTTTATACATCCTCGTATCTCCTACAGTACTTACAAATGGAAGCTGCTCAATAAATGTTTGTAAATGAATGAACAGTTGAGTGGGACACGAGTAATGGAACTTTGCAGGGAGGTCTGGGGGGATAAAGATTTACCTAACAGTTTATGTTGCTCTTGACGTGCCATGCTTTTTTGCTTACCCAGGAGGCCAATAGCACAAATACATGCCTTGCCATGAAAAATTCACAACCATGCATTAGTCAGATACCCTGGTGACATTACTTGCAAACTGGAAAGCCAAGGTCACAGCAGAAGCTGCCATAAATCAAGTGTGTCTTAAACACAGCATCTTCCTGTTGGGAAATCTGACCCATTTACTGCATTTCCCTCAGGATAAAGTCTACTTAGCACACCTCCTGCTTAAGGAGAGGATGCCTGACACTCAAATACATCTGACTCCAACCTGTAATATCAGCCACTGGCTCCAAGGCATCAATCCCTCTCGCCACAAACAGCTCAAAGGCAAAGCTTATCTGGTGCACGGTGCATTAGGCAATCACAGGAGAAGACGTGAAAGGCTTTAAAGCAGCATTTCCCAAACTGTTCCACATGATATTTCTAGGTGTTTGGCAAATAAAAGCATTGCACAGTCAAAGAATTTGGGGGAAGCTGCGTGTACTATTTCCTATTCTTGAGAGTCCCACAAAGTGCCTGTGAAAAACCTGCAGTGAAGAAACCTGTTTAACCTTCCTTGACCCAGGGTCTCCCAATCATTTTGACAACTAACACTTTATACCAGGCAGCAGCAGCTCTGTGGAACTGCCGGCTCTACGGCTATAGCTGTTTATAACTGTAGAGGCCACTGGGGTCCTCATGCCGGCTTTCCCTCCCACTTCTGTGGGGCCTTAGGGAGAGTCATAGGGGAACACTGTCTGCAAGGGAGAGCAGGGATTCAGCTCTTTCTAGAAATGATGGAGAAGAGAAATCTGCCCACAGCCTCCTTGTTCACAAATGTCCTCAAGAGGCCTGTCCAATGCCCCTATATTTAGAGGTTGTCAAGTAAAAGCAAATCTGGACTTAGTAAGGAGAGACTTTTATTCAAAAGGATTATTGCCAAATATGGGGGGGGGGACTATTGAAATAGAGGAGCACTGTCCATAAAATCTGCACACAGCTCAGACTCAGGCAGAAAGGGTTTTCTTTTATAGAGAAGGGTAAGTAAGCCTAGAAAGACCAGATGTGGGCGAGTGAGATGAAAAGGTGGCGTGATTGGATAGTCAATCAAAGAAGGTTTCATGTGGAGGCCAGCCTGTTCTCAGGAGGGGCATCTGCTGGCTCGGGCTGAGCATGGGCCAAAGGCCAGGGTGTGGAGGAAGGAGGGGAGCTTAACCAAAGTTTGGGTAACAAGCATTTTGTTCCAATGGATCAGTGTGGATAAAACAGTTCAGCTAATCCTTTGTGGGACAAAGAATGAGAATTTGGAGAGTCTGGGTCTGGCTTTGTCATTAGTAAACAAGCGGGGGCGGGGTGGGGGTGCAGCTGTGGGTCTTATCTAAGGCATGTGGAGAAGGGTGGTCCTTTGCAGTAAGCACTTCTCCAGAACACAAAGGGTGAGGGGATTTCCTTTAAACTCCCTGGCTGGTTTCCAGGAGTGCAGGGCTCAGGCATAGTTTGGCAGGGCCTGTTGTTCACAGCTATATGAATCCAGCACCAATAATATCTGAGCAACTCGCTTCTCCCCACTCTTCACTGGGGTGCTGGCATGGTAAGAGTGGTTCTGTTAAACCTTCAGGCTTTTCCGTGGAAGGAGGGAGATACGTACAGTCATAGGGAGGAGTCTGAACTCTACCACATGGCACGGGTGCAGGCAAAAAAGGAATGGCTGAGATACCAGGCCACCTAACCACTATGGATTCTTCCCTTCTTCCTCAGTATGGAACTCAGCCTTCCTTGCAGCCTGGTGCAGCCACATGGCTGAGTTCTGATAACAGAAGGATGTGGAAAGGACTGGGCAGGACTCCCAGGAGTATTCCTTAAAGAGGGATGGAGAGCTGGGGCAATGTTTTGCCCATCTGCTTTTATTCCTGCCTCAGCCTGGGATGTGAATGAGAGGGCTGGACCTCTAACCACCACCTTGGGTCACGAGGTGACCTTGAAGATGGAAACCACGCACTGAGGATGATAAGAAAGGAGAATAGAAGGAACTCAGCTTCCTGAAGATGAGGTGAGCTGCCAGCCAACCCAGAACTCTCCACCCCTGTGCTTCTGTTTCTTGGGGAAAAAACCTAAAAAACAAATTTCTTTGTTATCAAGCCATTGTAACTTCCAATCTCTGTTGAATCAGCCCCCCAAAATTCCTGATACACAGAGATGGGGAAACAGCAGAAAGGGACAGATCAGGAATACCAAGAACACTTTCTACTATTAATCTTTGAAAAATCTCTCTTGGCACCCTAAGGCCAAACTCACTAAACATAAAATCTTCTAAAACTCAAATTCTATCAAGAACACCCCTTGCAGACTCGTATAGTGGTCCACAGGGCACAGGTAGGGCTGGGGGCTGTACTGAACTCCAAACTCCTTTGACTGGAAGGCCAGGACATGGCGTGACAGCTGCAGATGTGCACCACATGGTTCCATGGGCTTTGCCTTGCCAATGCCACTCAGTGCCAAGGTCCTAGGGGTGTTCTGCCTGCAGCCGCTGCTTGTAGGAAGAACAAGAGAAAGTCAGATAGGGAGAAGACATTTAATTGAAATTCCCTCGCTCAGGCAGACAATGACGTTAATTGTTCAATAAAGCTAGCCTCAAAATAGGCCTCTAAATAAACAAGCAGGTATCTTCACCCAGACCTGTGCTTAAATACTCCTGCACACTGGGTTGTGCCCTGGTTGACTATGGCCCGTGTCCCATCACCAGGTTAGCACGATAATATGTGATGCACAGCAGAGCTCTGAGAAACTATGTCTCACAGGCATGATCATCATGAAGAGTGGCTTATGAATGCTGAGAGCTCTCAACTCTCTCCAGAATGGATTGTTCAGGTACTCTTTCTCAACGATACGGAAAAAAAAAAAAAAAAAAAGCGCTATGATGATACAGAAAAAAAGCTTGGTCATGATCATCGGCAGACCTGGGTTTTTGCTGATGTTGGTATTAACCCATTGCATGACCTAAATTACCCACGTATTCTGGAACTCATGTTTCTTCACATGTGTATTAGTGCCTTCTTGCTGCTGTAAAAAAATTACCACACACGTATTGGCTTAAAACAATGTAAATGCATTATCTTACAATTCTAGAGTTCAGATGTCTAAACAGGTTGGTAAGGCTGCATTTCTTCTGGAGGCTTTAGGAGAGAATCTGTTTCCACCCACTTTCCAGCTCCTACAGGCTGCCTGCATTCCTTGGCTCGAGGCCCCTTGCTCCTCCATCGTCAAAGCCAGGAGCAAAAGCATCTTCAAATCTCTCTCTGATTCTGAGCTTCCTGCTTTCCTCTTATAAAGACACTTGTGATTACTGTGGGGCCTCCCAAATAATCCAGGATAATCTCCTCATCTCAGAATTCCAAATTATATCAGTAAACTTCCTTTTGCCACATAAAAAAACATACAAGTCCCAGGGATTAGGATGTGGAAATCCTAAAATGGGAGGATCATTTTGCCGAACACGGAGCAAAAATTTGAAAGTTGGGAGACAAGCCAAAGCCCATTCCACCCATTAACACCTCGTTCACCATTATTATGGTTCAGATCCATCTGGTCTTCAAAAACTGTTATAGTCCCACAGTTCTGGCCTTTTGACCAAACTGGAGATGCCTTGATGAACTTATCTACCTGTTCAGTACTTCATTAAACACTTATGGAGTGCCTACTATGTGCCAGGCACACCCTATACCCTATGGGGCACAACAAAGTTAAATAAGGCATATGGTCATGAGACAGGCTGGAACCTGGGACCCTTGCTGCAGTGCTGCAATGCTTGCCCCTGGACAAACATCTCCTTGAGCAACAAAGAAACTATAAGGGACTAAAAATAACAGTATGCATGCACAGTTGGGGCAAATTACAGACAAGAAGATACAAAAAGATCCAAAAAATCCAACTGCCACTTCTGAAGAGCTGGGAGCAAAAGCAGGGTACTGCACATGCCAATGTCACCAAAGGGGTGGGCAGACCACCTAAGCCATGCCTCCAGCCTGGCCCCTGGACACACCCCTACCCTACCCCCATGTAAGGAACCAGCCTGCCCCCACTTCAGGGGGCGAGCAAGGGAACCTGTTTCTTGTTTTTGCTCCCTCCTGTGGCCACTGGAGCCCCGCAAAAGACTTGCCTGAATTTTTTGACTGGCCTCTTATCAATTTCTATTGATTGCTGAAGGCCAAGAACTCTGATCCGTATCAGACTCAGGCTTCAGGCAGATTTCAGTACAGCAATTGCCAGGAATAAGGGGTGCTGCCTTCTGAATATCTGTTTGTTACTTTATAGGTTTGAGTTTATCAGGCAAGCATGAATGGGGCTTGTATTTCATTTTAGTACAATATTTGCAATTTTATAAGGTGTCTCATGTTCTCAATTGGGTAGCATTTTAGATAAAACAATTCTTTGTTTTCTTGGACTGTCCTAGGAATTGTAGGACACTTAGCATCTGTGGTCTCACCTAATAAAGGTCAGTAATGTCCCCCAGTCACTGGGACTCACACACACATACACACATTTCCAAATGCCTCTGGGGGTGGGGTGGGGTGGAGTGGGACTGTTCCTGGTTGAGAAGCACTGGGTGAAAAGTTGTGGACAAAACAGATAAGCCTCCCTTAGGCTTTCCATCTAATTCTTAGATTGTCGCACAGTTGTAGTAATCCGTGCCTTTTCCAGGATTTTAAGATGTCCAATGAGCACATTAAAATTATTTCTTTTATGATTAAATATTAACAGTTTAGCCCATGGGGGCAATAACGCCCACCTTTTTGCTATTTTGTGGTTAATTGCGTCCTTCTAAATTCTAATCACAGCTGGACATTTAAGACCACAGGGATCTCTGAGTGCCAAGGTACACCACCAAAGTCTTACTGGGGATGGTGAACCAAGGAGAGAATGCACTGCTAAGTTTTGCTTGGTAGGGAGTATGAATTAAATGTTTGACTATATAAGGAGTGCTACTTTTCAACAGCATTAGCTCATTACACAATCAGCTGTCTTGGCCATGGCAAGAACAGAGTCTCCCAAATTAAATCTGTAGTTGGCTTTTTCCAGCCAATTTTCTGGAGTCAGTAGTTTGAATTATTCCAAAGTTGTGGATAAAGACCACCACCCACAAAAAGTGTATCTAGGGCTGTCTCAGCCACCATGAGACCTGCTCCTTGCCAAATGGAAGACAACCTTCATGAGGAGGGACAAAGCATCCTTCCTTTCTGTGTCCCTCTCTTTGTCTGCCTGTCTGTCCCTCCCTTTGGCAGTCACACAGTGAAAGCTGGCTTTCAGTCAGTCTGATAATGAACAGCTGGTACTCGCTGGCAATAACCAAGTTCTCAGTGGTGACTTCTAAAACAGCAAGCAACCGCAAACCGTCTTTGCTGCCTGTCCTCCTCTGAGTGAAATCCTCCAGTTTTCCAGGCTCCAGAAGGGAAGGAACACCAGCCATTAGGATTGTTACTTAGTTAAATAAGGACAAAACATTCCCTGAAAGAAAGTTTAACCTTACATGCTATCTGGGCTTTCCCTTTTTTGTCCTATTTCTGGATGTTAAGGATGAATGTGCGATTTATATGTCATCGATATAAACTGCAATTCAACATTAAAGAATTCACAAATATAGCTGAAGCCCAGGAAGGATGAGAACTTTTCTATTATCTGAGGGCTTTCAAGGGCTCAAAACAGTTAAGCAACTACTCTCTACAGGGGGGCCTGGTGCTCAGGGAAATCTGGGTGGCTCATTCCTGTAAGGTCACCCTACACCAATAGGTCAATAATCAAGGCTCATAAGCAAACTTGGATGAGACCAACATGTAAGAGAAGCTTCCGTACATCCTCACCTAAGGATGAGTGAGCTCTGCCTCTCTTTCCCTAAGGACCGACCTCTGCACAGTAGCTCACAGGGGACCCCACCTCCTCTGGCCTTGTGCAATTTTCAGCATCAGGGCAGGCCAACTTCTGCTTCATTGCATCAAACCCCTCAGACACTGATCCAGCCCTCACCATGCACCAGACGTCGGGCAGGACCCAGAGGAATTAGTAAACTAGGATTCTTTATGCCCTGAGCATAAAGCAAGTCACAAAGAGACACACACAGCAATGTTCTCCCTTCTATCATATGGACAGAGCCAGAGATGGGACCAAGAAGCACAAATGCAGAGCCAAAAATAGAAACAAATGAGTGTCATTCAGTGTAACTCGGGCTTCTGTGGAGGCTGGGTACAAGGGACCCTGAGGACCAAGAGAAAACGTGATCATCTCAACCTGGGAAGGTCATTCCCAGCACTGTGACTCCAGCAGGATGGTGGGGGCAGAGACGGCCATTAGTGGACAGACATGAACATATTTACATGTTTGTTTATGTTAGAATTACTTGCTGATGGTTCACAGATGGAGCAAAAGGGGAAGGGAGGGGATAAGATTAACCCCCCAAGTTAATGGCTTTCATAATTGAGTGATGGTGGTTCCACTTACCAACAAGGGAAGGACCAGGCTTAGAGGGTTTGATCATGTTTATGCCACTAGCGCTGCGTAGAGCCCCTAACATGTCCCAACTGATCCCAGTGTCCTGGGTGTGTCTGTGGCCCATATGAAAGTGTTTGAGATCCAGGAGTGCTGTACTGGAAGAGGTACCACAGAAGTTCAAGGATCCAGTTCTGTGCTCTAGCTGAGCATGACTGTTCATATACTGATGCTAGCTTTCAGGAGAGCTTCTCTGGGCTCCACTGGAGGCCCAGGAAGAAAAGCATGACATTGACTGGAACGACAGGAAAACCGGGAGGAACACACGTGCCTCACCCCTCTTCCTGCAGGTGTCCAATCTCCCTGCAGTAACCCCAACTAGGTAAAGCCTAGCATAGAGCGAACTGACCAAAAAATTGTGATGTGGCTGCGTCCTAGCTCCAGCATGGCAAATTGGACTAGAGGGTGGGTGTAGGGCTGAACAACAGAGCTTATCATCACATCATTCAAGACCTCCACTCACACCCACTGATACCTTAATACCCAACATGCAGTGTCACAGATATTTATAGCTATGAGATCTAGACAACTGGATATGATTTGATAATGGTGCTCAGTGGGCAATGAAGTGGACCCTTCCTAAGAGGAATTAATCAAGACACAACTTGAGGCTCCTGGGGCTGATCCCGTCGGCAACTCAACTTCTCCCTCTCAGTGCCTTCCCACTGTACACCCTCACCTGGACCCCACTGGAGGCATCAGGTGCTGAGTGATACTTACCCAGTAAAACAACCTCAGGCAAGAAGGAATCCCACCGCGAGAAACATGGGTTGACTCCTTAGCGACAATCACACATCCTTGTCCTGAGAAGCTGGTAGTAACCTCTGCTTCTCCATTGGCTCGCTCCCTGGCCTACAGCTCTCGGTGACCCCTCACTGCCACCCTGGCTTCCATCCTGGTAACAGCCATCAGTTTTATCTTTGATTGTGTGTTTAGATGGTGAACTATGGTAGAACAGATGGATACCCAGCTCTGACCTGTGAACTTCTGACTTTGAACCCTTCCCAACGCCAACACCATGTTGAATGTCAAGAGCTTCCAAAGAGGAAAGGAACTGAGGCAGATGCACAACCCTGACTACAGCCAAGCAGAGATGAGATGGACACCCCGTCTTAACCTCAGGACCTCAACTTCAAGGTCACACCAACCATAACCACTACTATCTCTGGGAAACAGTGGAGCCAATTTAAAAAAATACTGTACACCAATGTCTGAAGTTCTCTAAAAAGAGTCAGACAAACAGGGGAAAATACTGGGTACACAGAGACCTGTAAAATGAATGGGTATAATAATGCCTGCTGCAGAGACTCTTCTGGGATGAGCTGAAAACACAAGTTGTGAATGGATAATATATAACATCAGTGGAAGGACTGTTATTACCACTCCTGCACTTGATCTAAGTTCCATTGCCAAGTTTTCAGAGATGAAAGTAAGGGAAAAGGCTTGGGAAGCACATCTGCTTGCCCTCTTTTTTAATCACTGTGTTTCATCAGCAACTTCTGCAGTTCCCCTGCAGAACAAACCTCATTCCAGCTCAGAAGGCAGCAGGTGAACACAGTGGTGTATGCATTCCAGAAGCTCTCAGGCTCGTTTCAAAAAGCCCCATTTTATCCAAGTGAATAATACAGTTTCCCTTCTGTAAGCAAAACCATGATATATAGGCAAACTCCACGTTAATTGGATAAACCAGTGGTAAAACCCCCAAAGAACAATTAACTTTCATGTGAAATACTCCCAGCTGAAATCTTGGAAAACTTGCATGTAATTAGCACTCTCTTCCAGCTCTCCGAAGTATAAAATACAATACATTAGGGTTTGTAACACTAATATCGCCAAGAACACAGCTAACGTGGGGAGTCTAACTTGCCACTAATATGCGGATGGCAGGCTAGTTGGTGCTTTCACCTGTTCTGGCTAATTGTTTTTACTGTGATTTAGAAACTCTCTGCCCTATGATACATGGCTCACAATGTATCAAGTCCCTGGTGCTGGGCTGTGGTGAGCTAGGAAATTCAGATTGCTAATTCAGAAGTGACCTTCGCAGTCATTTGGTCCAGTTCTCAAGCAATGGGTTATGGGCCTGTTGCATCGTAATCAGCTCAGGACAGTTTACAAATGAGAGTTTCCTGGGTTGCACCCTCAGAGATTCTGATTCAGCAGGCCTTGGCTGGACCTCAGAAATCCCAATTAAAAATAAATAAATGAACACCTTTCTGAATGCCACCAGAAGATTCTGTGGTCCAGCCATGCTTGGGAACTATTGATGTCCCAAACCTTCTACTCAATGCAGAAATTCCCACTATAACTTGAGTGACTGATGGGCATCCAGTCTCTGCTTGAACACATCCAGGAATAAGAAGCTCAGTGGCTCAGCTCCAATTGATGGCAGCTGCCTGGCCCACCATGCTAAGAGGGCTTCTGAGGCTATATCTAAATCCAGTGGAAGAGACTGCCAAGTTGATGAGTGCTCTCTGCCCCTGGCTTAGGTAGGGGCAGTATACCAACATGTATTTTCCATTCCCGATGAGAGATACCTACTCTGATAAATCCCATTCAATAGCTTTCAGTTTATGAAGATTGGAAAAAAAAAGTGGTCTAGTTTCTAAGTTAGCCTTATATCAGAGTATTGCAAGAGAAATGACTGGAAGGTCAGAGTCTGAAAACATGGATTTTAGTTGTGGTTTTAGCTGGGACTCTACCGAAACAGTCCTACCTTGAGAAATTTGCTTACCCCTCTGAGTGTCAGTTGCCTGTTTACCAAATAAGGACATGATATCTGCATGGGAGTGTTTTGAGACTCAAATACACTTAACGACTGTGAAGAGGCTTTGAAAATGCTTATTTATTAAAAACAAAACAAAACAAAACAGTAAAGTACTCTTATTGTCAGTATGCTATCAAACATGAGCGATATTTTCCCAGGAGTACAGGTGCTTGAGCAGGTAGCCAAATATGTACATGTAGTAATAGGAAATTCAAAACACTGAGCCTTTCTTGCCGTAATGATATCAAGGCTCCTTTTGTTATCAGAACAAAGGCTTGTTCAAACCAAGAGCAATCAGAAAGCGGGTTTGCCTGGTTCTCAAATAGCTTCTGTAAACATTTTGTAAACATCCACCTCTCTGCCTTTCCCTGCGCCTTCAACTGCAACCACCCAGCCTGAGCGTCAACTGGAATTTAAGTGACCTGCCCTTGGCTTCAACGCATTTGACAGAGTTGTGTAATTCAAATGGTGACTTGACCTAATGGACTTAACTGACCTCTGTGTTTTTGAATGAAGAGACTTAATTTGTTAAAGGCCAGATGAGATAGACACTGATTAGACTGAAAGATATGAGATTGTAAAACTGAATGATTTATCAGGCTGTTAATGATCTCCTTAAGGAAAGGAATAGGTCTAACCTACCTCTGTACCTTGCAGGACTTAGTGATATATTTTGTACACTGGCTGAACTCAACACCTGTTTGTTGAATGAATGAATAACAGATTTAAGAATAACTCAAATAAATTTGAGAATAACTCAGATTTAGTCACACCCATTATACGACGGTATGGGCACATGCTCCTGTAACCGGCATTGAGGATTTCTACTCTTGGAGCAATATTCTCTGACTTAAAAATAAATGACATTGATTTATCATTAGAGCCTTTTTATAGAGGAATTTATCTCAACAGAACTTTTAAAGATATAAAATATACAGCTAATGTAGCCTTAGGTTTCTTAACAGAACCAAATCAAACCGAATAATAAATTAAAACGGAATAATAAAATGATCAAATAGTGTAAGATCAAGTCAGAACTGATTTGGAAGCACCTTTTATAATTACTAGGCTGGAAGCAATCTCTGTAGATTCGGCAGAACTGAATCACAAAATGAATTAAGACCATATCAAATTATTAGTACTTTTCACATGCCGTAAAAAGTCTTACTTCCTGCCTCTCTGGGAACTGGAGCAAAATGTCTCAAATAGCAGGCAGGGAAAATTGAGGAAAATTAATAAATAAGATATTGCTTATTGTTCTTTAATAGCCCCTTGTCTAATCCTTTGAACGTTTATGGACCTTTATTCTTTCCAAAGAACTTTCAAATGGCTTATCTCATTTAATCTCTGTAAGACCTCTGTGAGATTCTTGAGAGGAGTCTCCTGGCACAATAGGTGGTGAAGGGCCTGAGGATTAGACTTTAGGCTGCTCCTTCTGGCGGGGCACCTGCAGGCAAGTTCCTTAACTCGTCCATGCTTCCCTGGTCTCACCTGGGTAGGGAGGATGGCAGTGCAGTCTCACCTGGGTAGGGTGAGTCTGGTCTCACCTGGGTAGGGAGGATGGTGGAGATGCAGTCAAGAGTGCACAGAGGGCTTCTCTGGTGATGCAGTGGTTAAGAATCCGCCTACCAATGCAGGAGACATGGGTTTGAGCCCTGGTCCGGGAAGATCCCACATGCCATGGAGCAACTAAACCCATGTGTCACACTACTGAGCCTGTGCTCTAGAGCCCGTGAGCCACAGCTACTGAACCTGCGAGCCACAATTACTAAAGCCCGTGCGCCTAGAGCCCGTGCTCCGCAACAAGAGAAACCACAGCAAGAGAAGCCCGTGCACCGCAACGAAGAGTAGCTCCACTCTCCACAACTAGAGAAAGCCTGTGTGCAGCAATGAACACCCAACACAGCCAAAAATAATTAAATAAAATAAATGAATTTATTAAAAAAAAAAAAGAGTGCCAACTGAGTTCCCTGGTGGTCCAGTGGTTAGAACTTGGTGCTTTCACTGCCAGAGTCCTGGGTTTAATCCCTGGTTGGGGAACTAAGATCCTGCAAGCTGTGCATGCGGCCAAAAAGAAAAAAAAAAAGAGTGCCAACAGCCTCCAGCTGTTAATGTCTTCAGGGTCTACCTCAGCTTAGGGGGCTGTGGTCCCTCTGTCCTCAGAACATCTGCAGGCCAATGACTAAGTCAGCACAACTCAGGCCAGGCTATTTCCACCCCACAGGGACTACCTGAGTGGGCAATCTGCTCTGGCACTCCCCACTGGGCTGGCAGAGGCTTTGTCAGTTCTGTGTCGGTCCCACAGCTCCCCCTGTCCAATCCTGCTTCCTTTCACTTAGCCGTCCATAAATGTTATTCCTAGTAAACCTCTGGCACTCCTAACTCCCCCTCAGCATCTGCTTCCAGAGGGCCCAGGTGCCTACCTGCTAATAGTGCTTACCTGGGGGGACCATGATAAGATAATGAAGGTGAAGTTTTTAGCCCAGAGTTGGCCCACGGTAAGTTCTCAATAAATGTTAGCTATGGCCGGAATCCTTTCCCCTGCTTTGTACTTGGGGAGTAGAAGCAGCGCTGTTATGTGATTAACCAACTAGACTAAGTTTTCTCTGCCAGTCAGCGATTTTAAAAGATGTCACTTCGGGGGCTTCCCTGGTGGCGCAGTGGTTGAGAGTCCGCCTGCTGATGCAGGGGACACGGGTTCGTGCCCCGGTCTGGCAAGATCCCACATGCCACGGAGCGGCTGGGCCCGTGAGCCATGGCCGCTGAGCCTGCGCGTCCGGAGCCTGTGCTCTGCAACGGGAGAGGCCACAACAGTGAGAGGCCCGCGTACTGCAAAAGAAAAGGAAAAAAAAAAAAAGATGCCACTTCAAAGAAGACTTCAGAGAGTCACATCGTTGGACTCTTGCATCTGTCATCATTGCCAACAACTCATACTGGGTCACTCTCAAGGGTGAGCAGCATTTATTGCTCAAGATGAGGGAGGTCCTTGGGAAGATCTGCCTCCCCTGGGACTGGTGCTCCAGATTATTGGCTCTGTGGTCCCCACAGAGGCAGAAGTCCCAGTAACTCTCTGTAGACTCTGTCTACATGATAATACCCTGTTTGTTTGACCTTTTTCATTACGTCTCAACTGACAACTTTACCCGTTTTACAGTTGTGTCTCAATCAATTGTCTTTATGGCATGGGTGTATACGTAACCTCTGAATGGCACTTTGTGCTTTTCAAACTGTACAAACAACTTGGAAATGAAATGCATTATTCCAGGTGCCAATTTATTGCTGTATAGCTTTTGCCATTGTGAGATTTTAATTCCTCAGTTCCTTTCCCTACCTATTAAATGTTTCAGGTGCCAAGCCCTGTGCCCAAATCTTTACACCTTACATCATTTACCCTCCCCCAAACTCTTGAGGTGGGTGTTACACAAAGAAACTGAGGCCAGAGAAGTTCAGCATCTTGCCAGAGGTCACAGAGTTTGTAGGTGTCATTTGGGGCTTATAGCTTTATGAGCTGTGGGTGAGCAAGAAAAAGATTTATGTTAAAATATATTGAAAAAGTAGCAAAAAATAATTTGGGGGACAGTGTCAGAGGCGTACAGAACCATTGAGAGGATGGAAGCATCCATCTTAAGTCCATGCAGGCTGGAAAAATGCCCCACACTTCATGCAAAAGTTCCCTCCCTTGTTTTTATGCATCCCAAGCCCAAGTCCAGTGTGGGTCCCTCTCATGGGTGAACCTAGGTCACAAGCCTGGGTCTGAGAAAGCAAGTGTCCAGCACTCTCAGCCCTTGAAGCGCATGGTAGTCTTTGTACATCAACAAGTCTCAGAAGTTGGGAACTTTCTGAAATACAGGGCATGTGTAGAAGGAAGAAATATG
Source organism: Mesoplodon mirus (assembly GCF_964341445.2). Classification (NCBI taxonomy): domain Eukaryota; kingdom Metazoa; phylum Chordata; class Mammalia; order Artiodactyla; family Ziphiidae; genus Mesoplodon; species Mesoplodon mirus. Next base: position 38,617,161 of record NC_138991.1, read on the forward strand.
CCCTCTGCCCCAACGATGTCCACGGAGCCTATGAGTATATTAGGATACATGGCAAATGGAAACTATGGAAGCAGATGGAGTTACAGTTGCTAATCAGCTGACTTTGAAATAGGAGGATTATTCTGGATTATCTGAGTGGACCCCATGTAATCATAAGTGTCTTTGTAAATGGAAGAGGGATATGGAAAAGGCAGTGTTTGAGTGATGGAGTGTGAGAAAGACTCAACCAGCCATTGTTGGCCTTGAACACAGAGGAAGGGGCCTCAAGCCAAGGACTGTGGGCAGCCTCTGGAAGATGGAAAAGGCAAGGAAATGGATTCCCTACCTGGAGCCTACAGGAAGTAATGCAGCCCTGCCAACACCTTAATTTAATCCTGTGAGACCCAGATTGCACTTCAGACCTCCAAAATGATACATTAATAAATTTGTGTTGTTTTAAGCCACTGAGTTTGTGGCAATTTGTTACAGTCATAGAAGACTAATACAGCAGGCTATAGCTTTGTGTAGCAATAATCTGAGTGAGACATGGAAATAATGGAGAGGAAATAAACCCAAGCTTTGGAAATGATGTCTGGTAGAAAAGTATGAGCTGAGACAGGAGTAAAGGGCCTGCCAGCCCATGTTCTGGCTCCAAGTTACTGTGTAAACCTGCATATGTGGAGTGAAGGTTTGAGAAAGACTTATAAAGTTTTACAAGCCAAACAAGGTTATGCAAAATTTTGACTATCTCAAGCCTCCAAGTTACCCAGGTGCTACCATGAGATCCAAAAAGATAGAATCAGCCATAGTAAAATCAGAAACACATTGAACATTTGGATAGTGGATCAGATTTGTAGTAAGTCCCTTTAACGTGTACACTCACTGCAGGAAACCAAAACAAATTCATTTAAGATGTAAGGCGGCGAAGAAGGGAGAATGTAAAAAATGTCTAGGGTGCAGAGAATGAAAATTAACAGTGCCATATTACTAACTTAAGACTTATAAAGTTAGATTGATATTCTCTATATCAGGTATGCTATTTTCATTTTTTAAAAAATATTTCTGGGGATTTTCAGATGTTTGCTACCGATCCTATCTTCCTGGTTTCCCTCATGAGATCTCAGAACCCTCCACTGTACAAAGGTGGTGATGCTGGGGACTAGCTGGACATAAACATAACCCCTACAGTTTGAGAGAAACTACTAGATGTGACTTTTTTTTTTTTTTTTTTTTTTTTTTGCGGTACCCGGGCCTCTCACTGCTGTGGCCTCTCTCGTTGCGGAGCACAGGCTCCGGAGGCGCAGGCTCAGCGGCCATGGCTCACGGACCCAGCTGCTCCGCGGCATGTGGGATCCTCCCGGACCGGGGCACGAACCTGCGTCCCCTGCATCGGCAGGCGGACTCTCAACCACTGCACCACGAGGGAAGCCCTAGAAGTGACTTTTTATAGAATTCAGCTTCCATTTTCCCCCCCAATCATTTGAGCTCACAGCTGTGGACCATGTTTTTCAGTCTCTGAGTTTCCCTAAGTGCCCCTCAGTGACACAGAAATTGGCCATGAATTCTGATCATTTATCTGTTCTAATCAGGCCTTTCTAATGAAGCTTGCCAACACCCCCAGAAGGCCAAATCCCTTCTGGCAAACTCCTGGTTTTGTGATCCCTGATCGGCCCTGTGCTATTTTCCCTACTCTCTGCATGGCTCCCTTGGACTCCCAGCCTGACAGCTCAGTGATGCCTACACCCCCATCCAGCCCGAAGGACTAGGGAGGGGAAGAACTACCCATTCATTTCCATCGTCCCAGGCACTAGATGCTCATACAGATTCTACGGTCATCCCAGTTCTGTTTGTCTTTAGAATTTCTAATTTCTTCATCATCTTTTTTCCGATTCGGCCTTGAGTTCTTTCTATACTGCTTTCTCCCTTGGGGATGTGTGTTCAATCCAAGCATCTGCTTACAGCCTCCTTTTGAATCCTCAGGCAAATATTCATTGAATTTCTGTTGCATTGTTTTCTTCCTCTCTCAATAAATTATCCTGTCTCCTCTTCAAGGTCTCCCTCTCCAAATTCCAGGCTCTTCGTGTGCATGAAAAATCCCTCTGAATTCATCTTCATCTCCTGTGCAACCTCACCTTGATTATTTTCCATAGTTGGCACATTCCTGTCACTGCTTGGTATCAATGCACTGTGTAGCCCACAGGAAAGTTTGCTAACTTTGTTCCTTGTTTATGCTGGTCTTCCTCCTGCAATGGATAAGCTCTAGGAAGCAAGGTGGCTACCCAAGCAGAGACCTCTCAGCCCCTGAGCACACTAAGCCACACAGAGTTACCAGCCCAGAGCCCTGCCCGCATCTGGCCAAGTCAGGAAGGGTGACTTCAAAACTGAGCAGAATGGCAGAATGGCCCCTCTGGCCCCAGCCGCCATGTCTGGGCCTGGGTCATCCCAGAACTTCCAGTCTCATATGGGTCCCATAAGCCTGAGGCTGATGGGGATGCCTGTTTATACACGAGGGATCATTCGGGTTTAATTTGAGCAATAATATAACATGGTACCAGGCACTTGGAAGAGGAAATGTAAGCAGCATATAGACGTCAGGAGTGACTCCAAGGGCAAACCCCCTATGTGTTCCACGGGATCCCATACACACCAAAAGGAGGGAATTCATGCTTTGCCAATCCAAATAAAGACTAAGGGTAGGAGAAAAAAAAATTTTTTGTCCCTACATAAAACTAAAGCGCATTTCCCTTGGGAATTCCCTGACAGTCCAATGATTAGGATTCTGCATTTTCACTGCCAAGGACTCGGGTTTGATTCCTAGTCGGGGAACTAAGATCACGTAAGCCGCACTGCGTGGCCAAAAAAATGTAAAAAAAAAAGTTTTTGAAAGGCATTTCCTTTTAAAATGATGTGGTCTCAGGGAAACCCTCAGCAGGTCAAGCTGGGATGACAGCCAGAGTCCTTCAATGGGAGGTCAGTGAGTCAGGAATCACCATGGCCCTTGTGTTTGGAAAAGGCTCCACCTCTTCTAGCTGCACAGTCTGGGACAAGTTATTTAATTTCCCTGAGCCTCCACGTCCTCATATGTAAAACAGAGACAATGAAAGCCAGGTAACAGGATTGCCTTACAAAGGAAATGGGAAGATGTATTTGATTATGGTGTCCGCCCTTCTCCCTGGCTTTTGATCTGATGATGACCTTCTGGTCAATGCTACATCTGGCATTGTAGTTGGTGGTTCGGTGGGACTTCCACCAGTACAGAGGATCCTCCAGGCATCCTGGACTTGGGCGAGGCTCATCTTCACAAAGACCTGCATCCACAGCACTGCGGTGAGCACATTCCTCAGGGGTGGGCCTGCCTGGGTTCAAATTTTGTTTCTCCCCCTTGATGGTTGAGTGGTCTTAGGGGATGAGCATCATGCTAGGACTGATAGGATTTTTTGAGAATTAAAAGAGATAATTCCTGCAAAATATTTAGCAAATATTTTTAATACATGTTCATTAATATCCAAGTCCTTGATTATTTTGACATTTTATCATTTTCCTAGGGGATGGGGATGGGGAATATGAGGTTATTTCCAGCTAAAAGAGAAGAATAGGTGAATGTTTATAGCACTTTTCCAAGTTCAGAGTTTTGTGTACATTAATCCTCAAAACTGTAAAATGAGGCAGTCAGTATTGCTTTCAGTCTACTGAGGAGGAAACTGAGACATGAAGAAGTTCAATAGCTTTTCCAAAGTCACATGGCCAGTAGGTGAGAGCACCCATCCTTCTGACACTTCACCCAGTGATCTTCACCAACTCTCACACTGAAAGTCAGGTAAACCAGAACTCATCCTCGAGGCTGGAGCTACGACAATTTTCTTTCAGACCTTTAATAAAACCATTTGTTTGCTTTAGTGCCAGGTGTAGCGTCTCTTCTTGTCTGCCTGCCACTTGCCTCTTATCAAGAAAAGGACATCTACTCAGTTATTCAGCTGGTCTTTGAGATTCCAGGCATCAAGTAGAATCACTCTCTGAGGTCAATCCAAATGATTATTTGAGAGACTCAATTTCCTTTAGAGAAGGCACATTGTCAGTTCAACCTACTGTGGAATTTGTAGTATTAATGAATTGAAGGATACTTTAGGGATTTCTCCCAGATGCTTATTTTAATTTAAGCTCTAGGGGTTTAACTTTCCAAAATACTCAATTTTGTTCATTATGAAAACTAATAACTGGCTTATTTCACTGCTAATTTGGGTACGAAGGTTAATTATCTATAGTGGAGTGGTTTCGAACTAATCTAAAGTCTACCTGAACACTGCACTGTGGCTAATTGATTTCTCCCATGCACTAAGAAATGAGTATTTCTTTGTGGAAAAAAAGCTCCACTGACTTGGATTCTTCTTTGCCTCTGTCTTTGTAAAAGATGCAGTGTCGTTCCAAGATCGTGGGCAATCTCTCCCTTTTTTGGATACGGTGGAATCCATTCAGTTATGTATGTGAGAAGGTCCCACTCAGTTCCAGCTCAGCGTCTTCTTTTCCACAAACCAGTCACCACTCCTACCCACCATTGTTTCTTCAGCACAAGGTTAGGAAATGTGGGTATATATTTTATATTATGTTAGCATGATCCTGATCAAACCAGAATGCCTTGCCTTCTAAAATATACCAAAAATAATACCCGTCAGAATGGCCATCATCAAAGACTCTACAAATAATAAATGCTGGAGAGGGTGTGGAGAAAAAGAAACCCTCCTTCACCGTTGGTGGGAATGTAAAATGGTGTAGCCACTGTGGAGAATGGTATGGAGTTTCCTTAAAAAACTAAAAATAGAAGCTACCATATCCATCAATCCCACTCCTGGGCTTACATCCAGAGAAGACCATAATTTGAAAAGATACATGCACCCCAATGTTCATTGCAGCACTATTTACAATAGCCAAGACATGGAAGCAACCTAAATGTCCATCAACAGATGAATGGATAAAGAAGATGTGGTACATATATACAATGGAATATTACTCAGCCGTAAAAGGAATGAAATAATGCCATTTGCAGCAACACGGGTGGACATAGATATCATCATACTAAGTGAAGTTAAGTCAGACAGAGAAAAACAAATAGCGTATGATATCACTTACATGTGGAATCTAAAAAAAAAAATGATGCAAATGAGCTTATAAAACAGAAACAGACCCACAGACATAGAAAACAAACTTATGGTTACCAAAAGGGAAAGGAGGGGATAACTTAGGAGTTTGGGATTAACATTTACATACTACTATATATAAAATAAACAACAAGGTCCTACTGTGTAGCACAGGGAAATATACGCAATATTTTGTAAGAAACTATAAGGGAAAAGAATCTGAAAAGTTTTATATATATATATATATTATATATATATATATCTGAATCACTTTGCTGTATACCTGAAACTAACATAACATTGTAAATCAACTATACTTCCATAAAAAAAGAGTAAAATACACCAAAAATAATGATCACAGCAACAACAGTAAATCTATTGTCTTGCTCTCTTTATAGTTCCAAAGGGTAGAGGGTTTCACATACATACCCCTCATCTTTCTAAAAATTCAGTGAAGCACATAGGATGCTTTATTTATTCCCCTCTTTAGCAGATGAAGAAACTGAGACTCACAGAGACCCAGGTTCACACAATATCAGGAGTAAGGCATGGGAGTAGAACATAGGTTTCTTGATTCCTAATTCTGTGTGCTTCCCACTCTACCACCCCACCTCTGTGATCTGTAACATATTGAAAAGGCATGTTAGTTGCAGCATTATCTACTATTTCAGATACGCTGCTATACCATTCTATTGCTTGCGCTCTAAGAAACTCAATTTTGTCTCCAGGAAGTAAGACAGGCTAACACTGCCCACTGGTCCTAGAGCATACTCCATTAATTGACGTTCATATCTTTGCCTGTAAGGTCAGCCCTTTCTCCTTCTGCTGCCTCTGTTCTTATAGGAGGTGAGGTGTCTGGATCTAATTAATGCTCCCACTCTTCCCAAAGACTAAAGCCAGATTTGGCCCTGAACTTCCCATGCACATATTAGTCTTGGAGCTCTTTCCCCATCTACCTCTGAGTTATTTTTAAATTACTTTCTAAACCAACATGAAGCAGCTCAAAATTAATTTAAACTCCCCCAAAACGGAATTTGTCAATGTCCACCACTGTAATTTGTTACGTTGCATTATAAACTACTACAGAACCATGGCAATGTCAGAACTCCGATGATGTAGTGTGGTCTCCATCTACAATATATCATAAGAGCAGTTTCAGCTTTGATGATAGATGGAGCAAATCTGGGAAGAATTTTAAAAGAGACCTAAATTTCTAGAATTTTTTTATTCCCTTTAGGTGGCCAAAGGCATCACCCCCAAGAGATGACTGAAAGTCTAAATCATTTTTTCTCCTTTTTGCTCTGCATCAAACGGAGGTCTGCAAAGGAAATTAACCTGGCATGTTGGCAGAATTGCTGAGGCATAATTGCCTGTGTTATAGCCTTGTAGCTTTGGCCATGACATTGCCCCATCAATGGGGAAAGGAAAAATGAATCTGCTTTGGCGTAACTATCTACAATCATGGTCTGTCCATCCCTTTGTCAAGGTCCACGGTGCCAGGCCCTTGATAGGGTTTATCCCCAAGGACAGGTAAGAACTCGCCTACAGTCTGCACACCGTGTCTTGGGCTCCTTTTTGAAGCCAACACTTGTCAGGCAACCTGCTGGCTTAAACGCATCAATACCAGGCTGAGGCTCTACGACCATGGAGAAAAACCAGCATACTCTGCAGAGATGCACCCTATGTGGCAAGCAGCAAATGCAGTGCATCCACAGATACAGATGACACACCATCATTCTGGTCCTTCCCAGAGTCTTAGACTGCTCTAGCTAAATTAAACTCAACAGTCCAGGCATCTCATTTTATGGAAGAGGAACTGCAGGCCCAGCGACTCACACCAGGACAAAAGCTGGACCTTAGAACTGGGTCTCGGGACCTCGGGCCCCTGTGTTTTACACTCTAATCCAGCAGGCCTCCATGGCAACTGCCTGACATGCTGGTATACCCTGATGAATTCTGAGCTTGGTTGCAGTTCATTCATTATTGATAATAAATTTAAAACTTGGGAATTATTTTCCTTATTTTAAAAACAATTTTTAAAAATTTTATTGAAGTATAGTTGATTTGCAATATTGTGTTACTTTCTGCTATACAGCAAAGTGACTCAGTTATACATATATATATTCCTTTTTATATTCTTTTCCATTATGGTTTATCACAGGACACTGAATATATCAATAGTTCCCTGTGCTCTACAGTAGGACCTTGTTAAAACATAAATTAAAGTAGCTGTCTCTGTGATGACCTTTCCACTCTTTAGCCATCCTACTTGTTTTCCTGAGTGGAAGAAAAGGGGAGGGGAGTTGCAATGGGAATTGTAGGTACCTCTTGGGACTAAAATACATACTAAAGTTCAAATGATTTGTATTAGATTTTTATGGAATCTAAAGTGGGGGCAGAGGTCTACCAACAGTATGGGAAGAATTAGAATACAGCTGCGGCCACTGAGGATAATTGTTTCAATGTCGCAATTTGCCACGAAGACTACTCTTTCTTTGCTATGTTCCTTGCTCCCATTTCTGGGACTGTGTTTCTCCCCCCACTAATAACACACACATCCATAGATAGATAGATAGATAGATACAGAGATACATAGATAGATACATAGATACATAGATAGATAGATAGGTAGATAGACAGTAGATATATAGATAACATACACACACACGTAAATCATGCGGGCATATGAACAGCACAGAGCAAGCCCAATAATCTGATCATACAGATGTGCCAAGGACTGAGAAATGGCCAGGGAGGAGAACATGGGTGGGTACATCCTGACCACTTGATGGTGTACATCAGCTGTGTTTCTCACTCCCAGACAACTGCAGCTTCCAAACAGACAGGATTATGTCCAAGGGTGGGAAGGGAGGTGGCCAGGATGAGATGCAACAGTGGGCTTCTCAAAAACATCCTCTGGACCAGTTATGGCCCTGATTTGGCTCCAAAGTCTCATCACTCTGGTGTTCCGTCGGTCAGCAATGGCCCCAAAACCACTCAGGTTGCTGGTCCTCCTTAGATTTACCAGCTGTTGTGGTTGCTGTGGAACCTGGCCTCTGTGACAGGGAATGAGATGGTGTGGGACAGTGGATTATGGTCCGGTCCAGTGCACAACCTCTAGGGAATGACACTCGCTGTGTGACCTCGGGCTGGTCATTCAGCATCTTGAGGGTCAGGACTCTCGTCTGCTGCTCAGCACAGTACCTGACCCACACAAGTGATTAATAAATACCAGCTCTCATGTTTATCAGATTCGAAAGGTCCAGCTACCTCAAACATGGTCCCTTATGGCTTGGCTCTATCTAAGCTTGATTATGAAGGCTTGGCTTATGCTTATCTCTTCCACATCACTGGCAACATCACAGCCCCACCCAAGGAGAGAGGGGATAATTTCATCCCCTAGAAGATACTTCACATTCTGATATAGATGAGGAATACACTGTACTTGAACAAACCAACTTGAATTAATCGCAGCTGTTCTGTGTCTCAGCAACTATTATGTGATTTACCTTTGCCACAGGTTCCTTTGAAAATGGAAATATGGAGAGTAAGTACTGGGGAAGATATCATTTAATGAAGAATCAAAATTTAATCTAAAACGTGAAAAAGAACTCAAAATACCCATGCTTCAAGAACTTGGTGTGGTATTTCCACAGGTTGAGAGGATTTTTTTTTAAATCGAGAGAGTAAAGATCCATCACATGTTTAATGTTCCTGCTAATCATACCAAATCATATTTTATCATGATCAGACCTAAAGTGCATTTTAGTCTGTATTCTCATTTGCATACCGAATTCTAAAACTGAGTTACAGTTTCATCCATTTCTCCCAATCCAAACCACTGTGTATGGAGAAACAGGATCCTTCTGCACCTTGGTATTTACTAAAATGGGACCAAAGTCCACTAGTTTTACACGTCAAAAACTTATATATGCTACAGGGGAAGTCAAACGTGGAATGTGAGGGGCAAATTCAGCCCCCTCATCTGTGAGCTGCTTTAATTCATCTAGGTTTCCAATGTCGTAATGAGAAGATGAATTCCGAATGAGCCTCCCCCAGGGCGAGGCCCTATACGCCCTCTGAACAGAGCTTTTTTTTCTTGAACACAAAATGCCATTTGCAGATTTCCTGCTGTGGGTTCTAAAGGGAAGTTGTCTTTCCTACCACCACCTGCCCCTGGAAGACAAATGCAGGAGTACAGTGGGTTTCAAAATGTATTATGAAGCGCCCCGGGCATGGGAGGGGAGGTTCCAGGGAGAACTAGGGAGGAGAGAAAGCCTTGTCCTGGAAAATCTAGCCTATTGTTTCTTTTGTCTGATCATCCTGCACAGAGAGGCGAAGATGCTCTCTGTGGCCCACCTGTAGCTGCCCGTGCGGCTGGCTCGTGAGGAGGAGGTGACTGAGTGGGGATGGAGGGTACGGAAAGCACCCTCCCTAATCCTTCTTCCCTCATTGTCTTGGCCATTGATGATCCTGGATTTAAAAAAAGAAATCTCTAAACGGAGAAAAGAGCACGGCTGAGGGATAGGAAGCATCCTTAGATGTTGGTGGGCTCCTGGGAGAGAACTCTGCAACCTGCCTCTCTTGACGGCGTCCCAGAAGTGGAAGAAGGACAACAAAATCAGCAGGTGTTTGGTGGAATCCGAAACCACAGGGCTGCCTCGTCTCAGGCAGAGCTCAGAAAAGCAGCGAGACCCCAGCAAACAAAAGGCTGCTGGATGCATCTCATCCATGGGTCTAAGGGAGCATCAAGGCTTTCCCACCTCTCAGAGCCTCTTGGATGAAGGGTATGTAGGTTTCCCGGATTCCAACAGCAGCACAGACTCGGCACAGAATGCCATGAGAAACTAAGAGGTTTTGCAGAAGAAAGCTAACCTAGCAGGGCTGAGACTGCTTTCCTTAGAAAGGCCTGCTTGCAAGGCTGGCCCTTGGCTGGCATATGGGAATTGGGATTTTGGAAGGAGTCTCACCATGCTTTAACTGATAAGAGAGGCTTTCTGTGCCTAAACTGTTTGTACAATGTGTTTTATGCTAAATGCCTGCTTTCCTTCTGGGACCCTGGAATGTTGGCAGGTTCTAAGCAGAGGCGACCTGTGTGACCGGCTCCTGATAAAACCTTGATCCTTGAGTGTCTAATGAGGTTCCCTGGTAGACGGCATTGCACACGTGTCGTCACAGCTAGTTGTTGGAGGAATTAAGCACATACTGTGCGACTCCACTGGGAAAGAACTCTTGGAAGCTTGAGCCTGGTTTCCTCAGACTTCGCCCTGTGTGCTTTTGAGCTTTGAGGATTGTGCTTTATACTCGTTCACTGTAACGAATCCTAACCACGAGTACGACTATATGCCGAGTCTTTCGAGTCCTCCTAGTGAATCATCGAACCTGAGCGGATCTCCAGGCTCCTCAACACAGAGGCTGTGGATTGGTTAAGGGGAATGCTGCAGAGAGTGACCTACAGGGACCAAACACTGAAGTCCAGACAGGTGGAGGGATGCTTCAGAGGATGCTATCCCAGACAGATAACCAAAAAGAGACCCTCACTTCCAGGGCCAGCACTACCAAGGCCCCCCTTCACGCACATCCCACCCCAGAACTGGCTAAGAGGACCATAAACTGACTGAGTTCCCATCCCTGCCATGTGGTGGAATGGGGGCTTGTGAAAGAAAGTAAGTTTAATTTTAGAAAATCCAGTTTCATCTCTATTACCCCATGCTTGTTCTTGCTACACACAAGCTCTCTAAAGAGAAAATCTATGGCACACAGGATTGCGAGGATAAAGGTGTAGTTCACCCTAGTCTAGCTAACCTGTTCCCTTGCACTACCCAGAAGTGTGGGGTCTCAGTCCCCAGATCTCTAGATGGTCTCCCTGAAGAGGATCTAGCAGCATGTATCTCTACGGGCCAATCTCCCTTCCTCTTGATGCCTCCTTCACCTCCACTCTCCCCAGTCCTTGCCTCTTATAATGCATCCCTGACCCACATCCCATCACTAAATTTTCTCTAAAAAGTAATCCGGTCCCAAGTGTCTCTGCTACTTATCCATCTTCACAGCCTTGGGCCAGAGCCAGAGGTAGCGGACACCCTGCTTTCCATGGTTCTGCTCTCGGTAGAGGAGAGGACGGATACAGAAGGCACTGGGAGTAGGGAAAACTGGGAGACCATTTGGTTTTCACGTTTCCCTTTGATTTTCATTTATGTTGTGGGAGGAGGAAGGACTCATCTTGCTCCCCAAGAATTAAAATCCTGCCAGCTACCATCACCAGATCCGCACGTGACGTCTATAACCTACCACCGGCCCTCTCAGTTACGGTCTAATATCCGAAGAGCATTCACTGCCTTTACATCCTTAGATGTTTTACGAAGCCGCCTGGTGGTATCTTAGCACTGGGAAGACCCAGGCCCATTTCTCTTCTTAAATCCTGGGTCTTCCTTATATCTCAACCAGCCTAGAGAGATTAGCAGAGGGAAGGGTGTCCCATCACATATTTTAAAAAATGCATTCCTCTGAAGATTTATTTCCTTTGTGGGAAGAAGCCTGAGGTTTTAAATCCATAAATCAACAGATTACAGTTCTCAATTCTGACTAAATTTGACATGCTAAAACTTAAAGGCGTCGTAAGTTCTCTACTATTTTTCACAATTAGCACATTGGACCCCCAATCTAGGGTTCCCCATTCGACAGGGCGCCCCAGAGGTGTGCTGTGGGAGGGCACGGTAGTTCTTGATATCAACGTCAAAGGTAGCACTTTGATTAGCCTTTAACTTCCCCTTCATAGGATGCAATAGATCTATTATTCATTAGCTTATTTAAACCATTTCTTGAAGCTTTTTATATTTTCACCTTCTAATAGAGTCATATTTCTTAGACGATAATTAAGGTTGAAAGTAGTTTGGACCTTTATGTAAATTCCTTAGCCAAATAATTCCATCATGAGTCTCCCTCAGAGTCCGGTAATGTCTCAGATGCCAGAAAGCCTGAAGGCTCCATCCTCAGGCCCTCCCTGGAGCCTCCTTCCTCTGCTATGAGAACCTTCCATGCCCACCTTTCCCCAGGCTTGAGAGCAGGTCCTTTGTCAGCTCCCACTGCTGACCAAACTCCAAGCACTTCTCTCCTCCGATACAACATCTAAATGTCTCCAAAGACATCAAAACGCAGTACTGGAAAGAGTGATTCCTGCCTCTTTTGTCTCACTGGAGTGGCCATTGAACCCAACTTGACATTCCAGTTTAATTGCTATGAGAGCATCTCCACCATAAAGGCGTCCTTCATCTCCATGAGGGCTTCAACATTCTACTTCACCGAACTTTCTTCTTTTCACACTTTAATGTTAACAGGGCACTTTAACTTCCTCTTCCTTTGAATGTTTTACTTTAATTACCAGAGGAATGATTTTGTACATGAAAGGATATGGGAATTCAGGCTGAAAATTCCATTTCTTTCAGGAGCATCAAATGTGATAAGTTTCCTTACACTAAATACAAGTATAATGTATTCTGTTTGTCAGGAGTAGAGTGTGTGTCTTTTAAGAGAGTATTATTCTAATAAGAAAGACTAATCATATACAGAGCCTCACATTTTACAAAGCACTCTTCCGGTCATGATCTCAACCCTGTGGAAAGTGAGGGTCAATGCAATGATGGTCATTTGATAGATGAGGGAACACGCTAAGTGCCTTGGGACATTCACAGCCAGTCCTATTCTCTGGTCGCGATACCACGATGCCATCAAAGCAGGCAGATCTCACATCTAAAACCTGCCCCCACACAAACTGACCTCAAGTGTTAGAAACACTTGACTTCACACACATGAAAACAAATAAGTGCACGTAAAACAGGTAAAATCTGAATAAGGCCCGAGGATTATCCTAATATCAATTTCTTGGTTGTAGTGTTGTATTGTAATCGTGGCAAGACATTACCACTGGGGGAAACTGGGGGAAGGGTACGCAAGACCTCTCTGTACTATGTTTTGCAACTTCCTATGTATATATAATTACTTCAAAATAACAAATTCCAAAAATATTGATTTCACTTGAATTTAAATGTTTAGAAATCTCCTTTATTTTTCAGAAGGATATTTAAATTTGTTTTTTATTTTTATTTTTTTAACATCTTTATTGGAGTATAGTTGCTTTACAATGGTGTGTTAGCTTCTGCTTTATAACAAAGTGAATCAGCTATACATGTACATATATCCCCATATCTCCTCCCTCTTGAGTCTCCCTCCTACCCTCCCTATCCCACCACTCTAGGTGGTCACAAAGCACTGAGCTGATCTCCCTGTGCTATGCGGCTGCTTCCCACTAGCTATCTATTTTACGTTTGGTAGTGTATATATGTCCATGCCACTCTCTCACTTCATCTCAGCTTACCCTTCCCCCTCCCCATGTCCTCAAGTGCATTCTCTGCATCTGCGTCTTTATTCCTGTCCTGCCCCTAGGTTCATCAGAACCACTTTTGGTTTTTTTTAGATTCCATATTTATGTGTTAGCATATGGTATTTGCTTTTCTCTTTCTGACTTACTTCACTCTGTATGACAGACTCTAGGTACATTCACCTCAGTACAAATAACTCAATTTCGTTTCTTTTTATGGCTAATATTCCATTGTATATATGTGTCACATCTTCTTTATCCATTCATCTGTCGATGGACACTTAGGTTGCTTCCATGTCCTGGCTATTGTAAATAGAGCTGCAATGAACATTGGGGTACATGATTCTTTTTGAATTATGGTTTTCTCAGGGTATTTGCCCAGTAGTGGGATTGCTGGGTCACATGGTAGTTCTATTTTTAGTTTTTTAAGGAACCTCCATACTGTTTTTTATAAAATAATGACTCTTCTAATAAAGGCACAAGTAATATTGATATGCCCTACTCCAATAAGACCTCATTTAACTAATTACATCTACAATGACCCTATTTTTAAATAAAGTCACATTCTGAGATTAAAGTGGTTAGGACTGGGACATATCTTTTGGGGGGACAAAGAGGAGAAAAGATGCAAAGACAGACATGCACACCAGGAGAAGGTCATGTGATAAAAGAGACAGATTAGAAAAAATGCATCTATAAGCCAAGGAACACCAAAGACAGCTGGCAACTCCAGAAGCTGAGAAAGGTACAGGACTGTCCCCCTAGAACCTTCAGAGGAGGCATGGACCAGCTGAAGTCTTGGTTTTAGACTTCTAGCCTCCAGAATTGTGAAAGAATACATTTCTGCTGTTTTAAGCCAAAACAAAACCAAAACCAAAATAATGGATTCCACTGTCAATTTAATTACACACACACAATAATGCAGCGCTCTACTCGTGAGGGAAACAATGGCACACTTTTGTCTTATTTAAATTATTTTTTTACTGATGAATTCTAAAATTACTACCACAACGAAATCCCATAGTACGATTCCATGAAATACAATGGAAAATTATTTCAAAAGATTGCAGCAACGGGTGACATACGATAACATTTAGCAGGGCTACACTTAAAGCGTGCACACACGGGTTTGAGTGTTTGAAGCCACACATGAGTCTCCCTATGAAACAGCTGCCAGTAGGGCTGGTATAGAACAAAGCTCATCCAGAGCAAGAGAGACCATGACCTGTTTACATCCAGACTAGCCAGACAATACCCACAGTATAATTATCTTCACTTTGGGGCACCATAATTTAAGAGGGACATCAATTAACAGCAGCTGAAACCAAGGAGAATGACAAGATTTCTCACCATAAGGAACTGGTGAAGAAATATTTAATCTGGAGAAATCAATATGTAAACAGGGCTTTGGAGCTGTCTTCTCATATTTCAAGGGCTGTCATGTGGAAGTAAGAGTAAATCAATCTTCAGAAATTAGAGCTAAGATCAGTGATGGATGTTAGACAATGGACCACTTGGCTCTATGAAAAGAAGACTGAGTCTCATTAGGACTTGCCTGCTTCAAATATAGGACTGGCCAAAAAGTTCATTCGGGTTTTGGAAACATCTTACAGAAAAACCCGAACAAACTTTTTGGCCAACCCAGTATGTCCCCAAATGGTCTTCTATGTTGCTTAGAGCCCCTGCCATTCATGTCACTTCTTCAGGATAAGGGAAGCTTTTCCAGAGGATTTCTATTACCAATCATCTAAAAAACATTAACACCTCAAACCATTAGTTCCTACACACACATTTGTACAGATCAGTTTCATAAACTAGCTGTCACCTATCAAAGCAGAAAACAAGCCCCTAAAAGAATGGGACACCCAATCAATATAGCATAGAGGAACCTGCAAAGTGGGGTGTGTTCCAGGGAGAGAGCTTGGGAGCAAGGAACACGTTCGATAAGAAGCACCCACTGAAAGTTCTTCCTTCAAAGCCCCATCTGCAGACAAGAGGGATTTCTACCATACCCCCTTCCATTTCAAGATGAACTGCTCTAGAGAACCTCTTGGCTTTACACACACACACACACAAGTGCATGTAAAATAGGTGAATCTGTGCAATGACGTTGTTCTAATGTCAATTTCCTGATGTGCTATAGTCACACAAGATGTTACCATTGGGGGAAACTGGATGAAGGGTACACAGGACCTCTCTGTACTATTTTTTGCAACCTGTTTCCAAATAAGTTTTTTTAAAAACCTTGATTTTAGTTGAATTTAATTTTTTCATTTCCTTTATTTTTCAGCAGGATGTTTACAAAATTTTTGACAATCTATAGATTCAATTATCAGTCACACTTACACAGGCCCAATATATCTGACACCAAGACAAGTAATCGGCTGTCCCTCCCCACACACTGTGTCCACCTGCTCTGTCAGCCTCCCCTCACGAGATGACACACCCAAACCTGCCACTGGTGGCCACCCCTTCAGTGGGAGGGAAGGCATGGAGGCAGGAGAAGGACATAGATCAAGCAAAGAAAGAAAAAAGGAAGAAAGGGGAGACGGAAAAAGGAAAAGAGAACGAAGAGAAGCAAGCAAGAAAAGAAAGAAGAAAAGCCAGCATTTGTCATTCAGAAAGATAAACATTTTACAGCCCAGCTTGACTGTGTCAAGAACACTTGTGTTTTAATAGTATGCCTGCAAGCTTTCAAAACAAGTGTTTACCTGTCACAATAAACAGCTATGAGTGAGGAACACAAAACAGAGAGAACCAGGAGCTGGCAGGCTGCCAGCCCTGCTGCGAGCCGCTCGGTGCTAAGCCTGTCATCCAGGCGACAGCAGCTCAGCGTCTCTCGTCCACAGTGAGGACTGCTATCACAGGTCACAGAGCCTCTGGGCTCAGGGGAGGCCAGTTAGAGCCAGAGGGCGTTGGGGGAACCCAGTCCTCAAAGGACACACAGCAGCAGTTTCTGCCTTGAGGGCAGCCCCCAGGGACCTACAGGAGCCCACAGGTCCCCAAAGATGGGAACCTTCAGAGACTGCTGGAAAGAGCCTGGATGGAGAGCTGGCACACAAGAGGCCACACACTCCCCATCCTTTCTGTCCTTTAATCTTCACAACAGGCTCACGAGTGAGGTAAGTAAATAGCAGTGTCACACTTCTACTTTGATATTTATAACTTGCAACTGGGAGCTGGCAGCCTCATAAAAACTAACTTTTATGGAGTATGTTATACTGTAGGAAGAGCTTTCATACCCATCTGTCTCAGTTAATCCTCACAGTAATCACTTGACGTGGCTGGGCTAATAGTATCAGCCCCACTTTGAGGAAACTGACAAGATCACCTCCAAGCCTCGAAGTCCATCATCTAATAAACAGCCAAGCAAGAACTCCAACACACAAACACATGGCTCAAACGATCTATGGTTCTCACACCTGGGTGTGCAAAAGAATCTCTTGAGTCACTAGCTTAAAATGCCTTACTCCTAGGGTTTTATCAATAGAATCAGTAGATATGGGCTGTGACTCAGGCATCAGCATTTTTAAACATTCAGGAAGCCGACTGAGAGCCAGGGGACTCTGAAGCAGGTAATCAGGGAAGTGTAATTTGAGAAACAGCATCACTAAGAGAACAGCATGCAACCCAGCCCTTGTGAAGCTTCCATTTGGAGCTGAGCTGTCCCACATAGTAGCAACTAACCCTTGTGGCTATTGAACACTTGAGATGTGGCTAGTGGCATGTGTTGAAATGATATTTGGATATATTAGGTCAAATAAAAACGCATCACTAAAATAAATTCCACCCCTTTCATTTTACTTTTTAAAATGTTACCAGAAAATTAAAAATTACCTATGAGGGATGGATAAACAAAAAGGTCCTACTGTATAGCACAGGGAACTATATTCAATATCCTGTGATAAACCATAATGGAAAAGAATATGAAAAAGAATATATCTACATACAACTGAATCACTTTGCTGTACAGCAGAAATTAACACAACACTGTAAATCAACTATACTTCAATAAAATTGCCAAAAAATTTTTTTTTAATTTTTAATAAAATTACCTATGAGGCATGCATTAGATTTCTATCAGGCAGCCCAGGTCTAGAGGGGTCCAAGAAGCATATGAAAGGCAAATTTAAACACATTACAGCAGATGGCTAAGACAGAAGTATAACGAGGTGAGTCCAGTAGCTCTGAGAAGACTCCCAGGAGGTGTTTCCTCTTTGCCCCATTTAGTCCCAAAAATGAGCAGAAGCACAGAGGGAAGGCGGGGAGCAGAAGGAAGCAGAAAGAACAGCATCGATTCATGATGTGTTCAAGGCACCAAACTGCTTGGTATTACTCTGAAGGGACCAAAGATGGAGCATGAGAGGCAGGCAGAAGCCTATCAGTGAAGTCTTAAAAGCCAAGCCAAGAAGCCTAGGGATGGTCTTGAGCAAAACAGACAGTCATGGAAGGCACTGAGGAGAAATGAAACATGGTCCAAACTGACACTGAGACCATTCGCTCTGGCTGCAGTGTGAAGGATGGATGTAAAGGTAACAAAATGAACATCAGGAAACCAGTTAGTCAGTTACAACAACAGACCAAGTGGGAGTAATAAAGGCCTAAATTAGAGCAGTGGTTGGAAACTCGGAGAGAAGATAGAGAATCCAAGAAATTCAAGAAGTGCTTAGGAGATAAAACCTGGCGGAGCTTGGTGATTGACTCCATCTGGGCAAGGAGGGGAGGGAGTCCGGGCTTTGGTGATGGTGGCTGGTGACCACACAAACTGAATCTGGGAGCTTAGGAGGCAGACCCTTTGCGTGTTCATGTGGAAGGGGATATTAATTTCATCATGTATAGGCTGCACACTGCAGAGGCCCATGTGACTTTAACATAGATAGGCTCCCTAGAGAATAAGCAGGATACACGAGCTCTAAGTTCAGAGATGAGCAGGATGGTGTTCATATTTGGGAATCATTTGTGTACAGAGAGTAATCAAAACCAGGGGAGCGGATTGAAATTCCAAAGGGAGAGCAAGACATGGAGCCAAGTACAGAATCTCGGGACTCGAAAGTGTTTGGTTCTGAAACTCACATTGTTTAGTCTACATGTTGACACAAACTCAATTGACTCATCCCAACCCCTGTCCCCCACCAACCACTACCCCCACCGCCAAACCAAATGCCTTTCGTCTGAACCAACTGGCTCAGGGGATTTCACAGATCCAGGACAGGAAGCCACTTCTGAGACCCTTGACTGTGTTGCTGCTATGAGAGTGGTTGGCATTGTGGCTTTGCCTAGGCAAGCTCAGTAAGAGTTAGGAAAAGACATTATAGTCCTCTATTTCCAGAACTTAGTACACATTTTTTTTTTCCTTGAATGCTGAAGTTACACAGAAAAGTACGTCACTGAGCTTTTTCATGTCTTTTCAAGTGTTTTAATAGAATATAATTTCCTAAGGACATGGATACATATTCAAAATTCTTTAGCATCTTCATCCAAGTCCTGCTTTTAGGGATTAGCGAGTGCCAGATACTTAGGAAGATACAGTCTCTTGAAAAGTAGGCTTTCAATAAATATTTATGGGAAAAAAATCTATACCCCATCAAAATACATTGAATTATCGTGAATGAATGAGATGGCTATTCTGTCAAGTGGCCTTGAGCTATATCAATAGGAGTATTAAAATAGCTACTAACTATTCAAGTCTCCCTAGATAAACCACCCTGTCCCATGGTTCAGATATTACTGCACAACAGTTACTCCCAAATTTATACTTTCATGATCTCTCGTTTAAGTTCCAAACATGTGCTCCCCATTGCCTACTTGGGCTTTCCACTTCCACCTGTATTAATAGAAGAAATCACAAAGTTAACATAAGCAAAACAGAATACTTAGATTTTATCTTCAAAACTGCTCTTCCTTCCTCTTCCCTAGTTGCTCAACCAAAAGCCTAGGAGGCATCCTCAGCTCCCCTGCATCCACCCCGGTACCCTCCTGTTGGTCATTCATCCTCACTGCCAATGACAAATCCCTCGTCCAAGTCACCCATGGACTATGGCAATGGCCTTCTTCCTGGCTTCCCTGCTTCTTCTCCTGGCTCCTAGACTCCATCCTCCAGTCTTTGGTCAAAAGGAGCTTTTGAAAATGTAAATCAGATTGAGTCACTCCCCACCTCCTCCTCTATCCCAACTCCCTTTATTTAAAACACTTCAGTGACTTTTTAATTGAATTTGCAATAAAACCCAGACTCTTGAGTGGGGTCTCCAACTCCCTACAATATTTGAAAGTGGCTTCCACCCTGATATAATTTCCAAGCTTTTCCTTTTCTTCCTGTCTTCACTCTGACTCTCCCGTCTGCACAGAATTTCCTTCATAGGACTGACTCCTTCTTGTCATTCATAATTCAACTTAAATAACACGCTCCTCGGAGGTACCGTCCCTAATCACCTAATCTAATTTTAGCCCGTAAGGACTAGCTCTACCCTATATCAAAACATAATGTAAAGCCTGTATAATTAAAACTGTGTGGTCCTTGCCAACGAATACAGAGATAGACCAATGAGCCAGAATAGAGAACCTAGAATAGACTCAGCTACATATGGAAATTCAGTACGTGATAAAAACCCATCTCACAGCCCTAAGGAAAATACGGCTTTGCAAATAAGTGATGTTGGAACAACTGGAGAGTCATGTGGGAAAAGATAAAATGGTAACCCTTTTCGTGCCCTTCCCTTTGAGAGGCTGTGAGCTCACAATAGCAGGAATTGTGTATTAATCCTGGTGATCTCCGTAGTAAACACACAATAAATGCATGCTTATTGCATAGTGTTTAGGAGTCTAGCTTTTGAATCACTTTTTGGGGTTCAAATTCTGGTTTTACCACTGTGGCCCTTGGCAAGATATTGTACACCACTAATCTTCAGATTTTCCATCAATAGTGAACAGGGGGAGAGAGAGAGAGAGAACTTGTCTTTTGGGGTTGTGTTAAAATAAAGCATGTAAAGCATTTAGCACGATTCCTGGAGTTCTGTATATGCTCAACAAATGTTGGTTACTGTCATGAACACAGAGCCAGAAAAAACAATGGCTTTGACATTTTAGTTTTATTTTCTTTATTGTTAGCATGACCATTATTAGTTATTGTTTCTGAAAAGAATGAAATGTTAAAAAGAACTTTCCAACTTTACCATGACCTTCAGCTTCTTTGAGCCTTGGTTTCCTCACTTACTGAATAGGAATGATAACATGCAGCTTACAGGTCTTGACAAGAGTTAGAAGAGGATGTGTATTTAAAAATCAACTCTCTACAATTTTAAAAAATCAGGGTTTGGAGCATAGAAGATATTTCATTGTTGGTACCCTTCTCCTTTCCCTCCCTCCACATTTCTCAATAGCAAACTTAGTGTCACGAATAAGCTCAAAAAAGCAATTGCCTGCTCTCTGCCGATCCAGGTTTGAGAGCCAGTCCTGCTCTGGGTCGGAGAAAATTCCAGGAATCCTCTACCTGTGCAGCAGCTGGGCATCTCATCAATGTGGGTCTAGTCCCTGTCTGACCACAGTCCACACCTCCAGGAGGTGATGGCTGTCTTTGCCTGTTTGTCTGGATTTCTGCCTCAAAACTCCCATTGCTCAAATCTGTCCATACAGGAGTCCTGCTCAGTTCTGCCCAGTTCTCCTTGGGCTCTAAGTTCGCCTTCTAAACTTTATCGCTCATGCTCACCCCTGTGCCCTGCCTCTGTCCCACTGCAGCCCTGCAAAGCCTGACAGCCCAGCTGCACCCCTCCCAGCCTCTGGATTCCTGCCCCCAGGGACTGGCTCTGAGAAGGGCCCAACTTCCATCCTTGCAGTTCCTTTTAAGACTGGTTTTCTCTAAAGGCTGGACAAGGAGATTTGAGAATCTCTGTTAAACAATCCAAGAAAAAATATTCCTATAGAAGAATGCTCTAGGAAGTTTGCACTGTGATTCCCAGACAGAGCATCTTGCTGTATAGCCAGGCTTAACATTGCTCAGCCTCGGAGCAGCAGAGATGAGCAAAGACTAAATAAAACAATAGGCTCAGGCCAAAAGGTCAGAGTCCTCAACCATTAGCACCCACATTACCAGCCCAGGGCAGAGATTGCTCCGCTGAAAGTCACTTAAAAATGCACTTCAAGTCACAGAGATGTTCTGCTTTTAGGAAAGCAGTTGAGTCCCCAGGTCCTCCAGGAGATCAAAGGACACTCTTTGTCCTTTAATGAATAAGCTGTTAAAGAATAAGAGGAACAATTGGATTCTGAAGTGAGAGAACAATTAGGCACCAGCATCATTTCCAGCAGGTTGCACGCTGAACCATACTTAGAAACTGGAGAAAACCCAGCAGCACACATATGATTTAAGGAGACGGAGCACAGTTTGTTACTAAGAATGTAAAATACAGCTGGTTTTCCATTGCTCAGCCCAGAGTTCCCGTGGACTTGTTCCCTGATTGGAATCTTTAAAGGAGCGCTGGTACTGAAACCAAGCAGGACCCTTTGGGGCCCTCCTGGGTACAAATCCTTTCCATGTTCCCCATTTCTTGTTTGTAGGAAAAAGACTTCAGCCTCCTAGACCTTCCCTGAGTACCAAAGGGCAGGTTCAAACAGTTGCTAATCAGGGAAGTGAGGGAATCCAGAAAGAAAGGAAGAGCAATAAAGAAAGAGTGCAGCCATGGGGCAGGGTCCTGGTTCCTCCTCAAGGAATAGACATAAGCAATATCTTTGAGTTCTTCTGCAAGAACTAAGATCCCCACCCAGGTGGAGGATGGAAAGTTCAGGCTGAGCACAAGATTCCTGGAGCACCGCCCTGTTACCTCACCACCAACCAATCAGAAGAAAGTCACACACCCTGCAGCCCTCACCCCAGATTTTGTCTACAAAAACTTATCCCTGAAAACCATTGGGGATTTCTTTTTTTTTTTTTTTTAAGCACAAGCCACCCATTCTCCTTGCTTGGTTCTGCTGTAAACCTTTCTTGGCTCCAAACTCCAACATTTCAGTTTGTTTGGCCTCACTGTGCATCAGGCACATGCATTTAGTAACGGTGTGACTAGGAGACATTTTGCCCTCCCCAGAGTGTACCTCACCCCAGCCATTACTGGATGCTCTTGAATGGCTTACACAGTTCTGCCACAAGATACTGGGTATTGGCATCAAATGGTCATCATCAGTCCAGGCCTAGTTCACCTAAACTTGAAGCAATTTTGAGTCTACTAGTGCAGTTGCAGGGAGAGGGAAGGATAGAACGTGAGGATTACAAGTAAAGCTGTTAGGGAACCCTTGGCCGAAACTGCCTGCCTTGACCAGGCAGGATGATAACCACTTGCATGAGTTGTCTCAAAACAAGAGGTCCCAATAAGGAACACGGTGCTGCCACCAGAAACGAACCAGGAGAATTCGGGAGGGGCCTAAAGGAGGCAGGAGACGCTAGTCCATATGTCTTACCAACCTCCCAGAGTCCTTCGTGCTGGAATCCATCTTGGCTGAGAGATGCGTGCACCACCAGGAAGGACCTTAAGTCAGACCAAATGTGGGCCAAGCAAGATGATTGGCCAGAGACAACCCGGAAACTAACCCCATCACCATAAACCCCTAGACTGTGAGCCATATGGCAGAACACCCCTGGGTTCCCTTACCCTGCTGCTCTTGCCCGGGCCCCCTTTCTCAATAAAGTCTCTTGCTTTGTCAGCATGTGTGTCTCCTCGGACAATTCATTTCCGAGGGTTAGACTAGAGCTCATTCTCAGGCCCTGGAAGGGGTCCCCCTTCCTGCAACAAAGCCAGAGGAGATAGAGGCTAGAAAGTAGGGAAGCTGTAGGTAAAGAGGGAAGAGAAGCCACCAGGATTAAAGGAGATAGTTCATACGTGGTTGCTGAAAGCTCGGGGTGACTCCTACAATTGAGATAATTGCTAAGAATGTTATGTCCAGCTTCACAGTTTACACTTTAATTCCTGCCATCACCTCTGGGTGAGAGGTTCTGCCCATTCACACATGGTCTGAGGTTTTCCAGATCTCTTTGTCTTTGGCTGTGATGAAACTGGACACGGGTCCTCAGGAGAATCTACTGACCTAAGTCCTCCAAGGTGGAAGGAAAGGATAGAATTACAAGCCTGGGAAAGAAGCCTTGGAAGTCCATCTTTCTAAAGTCCTCAGCAAAGCATTTTGTGTAAAGAGATGCTAAATAGATGCTGGTTCTGGAATTTTTGGAGGTGGGTGGGAATTTTCTGGATCACCAGCTACAACAGCACTGATGCTTACCTACTGTATACTTGCAGGGAGGCTGGCACATCACCCGCTACCAGGTGCCTGCAGCCCACACCCTTCCTTGCCCCTCAGCTGAGCAGAAAACAGGGGTTATCTTTAAACTAGAGACAGAAAATAATAAAAGCCTCATGTAACATGTTCACCTTTATACCATTAAAGAGAGAAAGACGGGAAGGAAGAAGAAAGGAGAGGGAAGGGAAGAGCAGAAAGGTATCCCAATAAATACCCTAAGCCTACAACAGACCATTTAGAGCAGAGGTCCCCAACACCTGGGCCACTGACTGGTACCAGTCCGCAGCCTGTTAGGAATGGGGCTGCATAGCAGGAGGGGAGTGGCAGGTGAGCCAGTGAGGCTTCATCTGCCGCTTCCCATCCCTCCCCGTCGCTCGCATTACCCCTTGAACCATGACCCCCCATCTGTGGAAAAATTGTGTTCCAGCCCCTGGTGCCAAAAAGGTTGTGGAGCTTCCCAAACTTCCGCCTCCATCTCTCGATCATTTTCACTGCCCTTACCTTCAAGATCTGTTACTCTCCCAGATAAGGACTTTACTTTTCAGAAACTGAACATAACAAAAATAGATTAATTAGGCTGCAATTATTCCCATAACAAAAGGATCCCTGGCTTCATAAAAGATTTGACTATGGGGTTCATTTAAATAGAGCAATTTCCTTCTATTTTTCAAATATGATTAGATTTACCGGCAACCTCTCTCAGGCAAAATGAAATCCAACTATAATGGGATTTTTCCAATATCTCTGTTGAATTACAAGTTGCCAGAATTTATAAACTTCAGTGCTTCGGGGTTCAAATCACAGTGGCCCAGCGTGCATACATAACGTGAAAAGATGGAGAGAGAACTGGACAGAGAGGCCCGGTGGCAGTCCTGGCAGCAACTCACGTGGCCTTGGGCCCATCACATCTCTACTGTATGCATCAGTTTCCTTACGTGTTATATGACAAGGTAGGGCTAGATTTCTTCTCTGAATTTTTCAAGGTCCAGGAATCAGTGAATTATTATTCAAGTTCCTGTTTGTGATTCCCCCTCCCTTGGATTAATTCAGAAGAACTGGATGCACTTAAGGATGCATTTCCACTCAACAGAATTTACCTGCCAGGCTCTGAGTGCAAGTGAGACAGACATAAATGCGGTACGGAGACCACTTCCTGAAAGCTGACAGAGCATAAAGGAATATGGAAGGCAGGCTATAGGCAAAAGCAGAGAAAAGGTATCTCTACCTGGGTGATAGCAGAGTGCACCAGAAAACATCTAAGCTAATTCTTGAATCGAGGCAGACAAGGCAGAGCATGGTGGAAGGTTTCTAATGGAAACCTTAAACACAGTGTTAGCTCTGCCCAAGCGTTAACTAGTGATCCATCCTAGCTTAACTCTTCAGCTTCCCAAACACACCAGCAAATCTTCTGATGAATCTTAAGGGAAAAATTTTCCCCATAGGTTTCTACCATCCCGGGGAGAGAGGTTGGAGAAATTTTCCCATTCCAATAGCAATTATGATAAACTTTCTCTTAAACTGTGTGAACTTCTAATCAAGGTCTAGGAAGCTGGATTCATTCATTTTAATGGATTGCTGGAACAGTCTGAACAAGAGATCTTGCTAATAAGGCCTTACCTGAGTAAGATGCCATGCATCCTTCTGAGCGGGGGGGAAAAAAATCCTTGGGAAACAAACAAAAAAAATGCTTGGCATGTTAAGGCCAAATTCAGAGGAAAAATCACTCTGGAATCTCTGGTTTTCTCAAGTCACAATTTACAATCTACATTTCAAGGTCAATTGAACCACTTGATGGCCAATTTGGGGACAAGGAAAGAGATACATGAGGAATTATAAATGGGCATAAGGGTTCCTGACACCAACCAGATTTGCACAGCCACACTCGACTGAGTCTGTAATGATCTCAGGTCATTCCAAAAAGTGCAGGTCAAAGGGGCTCTCTGAGCACAGGGACTGTTGATTTAACACCAGCCTTGTGACATCCGTTCTGCTCACTCTGTGGGTGGACTTCCCACGTGGGGACACGGCTCTAATGAGCTGTGAGGGGGGAATCGGGATTTAAAACATTTGTGGAAACCTGACCCTTCTCTGACAGCCTGGGGATCCATTTTCCATTCTGAAACATCCATCCTGTTTTAGAGACAACACCCTAGGTATTCAGATGGATCATGATTGGTGGAGGCATGAAAGGGACCATCATCCATGGAGATGGGGGAGTCATTCACGGAATCATCTGTGGGAAAGGATTAGGGGAAGGTGCCTGAGGAACCAGAGGAGAGAATTGGTCTCTGTCCATGTTCAAACATAATGCTTATCACTGTGAATGGTTAAGGGAAGCCACAACTTTTTTGAATGTAGGGAGAAAAAATCTATCTCCAAGTTTACACTAAGCGCCTCCATAGGTATTCAAATATGAATTTATTTGGCTAAATTCATTTGGGTGCCATCACTTGAAGAGGGGTAGACAAAATGCGTGAAAGGAGTCAAAAAGTACAAACTTCCAGTTATAAATAAACAAGTCATGGGGATGTAATATACAGCATGGGGACTAGAGTTAATACTGTATTGTGTATTTTGAAAGTTGCTAAGAGAGTAGATCTTAAAAGTTTTCATCACACACACAAAAAAGTTCTGTAACAATGTATGGTGATGGGTGTCAACCAGACTTATTGTTTTGATCATTTCATAAAATATACAAATATTGAACAGTTATGTTGTACACCTGAACTAATATATTATTGTGTCAGTTATACCTTAATAAAAATAAAATAAAATCAGTCCATAAAAGACAAACAAGTAAATAATATTACAGTACAAAAAGGGAAAACAAGGACTTCCCTGGTGGCGCAGTGGTTAAGAATCTGCCTGCCAATGCAGGGGACACGGGTTCGAGCCCTGGTCCGGGAAGATCCCACATGCTGCGGAGTGACAAAGCCTGTGCGCCACAACTGCTGAGCCTGTGCACCACAACTACTGAAGCCCGTGTGCCTAGAGCCTGTGCTCCACAACAAAGAGAAGCCACCACAATGAGAAGCCCGCATACAGCAACGAAGAGTAGCCCATGCTCGCCACAAATAGAGAAAGCCCACGTGCAGCAATGAAGACCAAAAATAAATTTTAAAATTTAAATAAATAAATAAAATCTATTTTTAAAAAGGGGGAAACAAAGTACTGTATTAATACTTCTTAATTACACTAACCCGTTTTTACAAAATGGGAAGACTTACATCTATTTATTGGTCTGACACAGTGATGAATAATAACATTATGGTTTAATAATGAATAAGAATAACAACTTTAAAAAATTAGATTTTAATTTTAAAGATATTATTCCCACTTAATAAAATATTTCATCACTGAACTAAAATTTGAATTTAGCAAATAAAAATATTACTTTGCAAAAAAAAATTAAGAGCAGAGATAAGGAAAAGATTAAGTATTTTTCTTTAACTTGTCTACTCTCTGGGAAATTCAGGCATAGCAGAAGAGAAAGCTGGATTTCTAGAACTTGAAAAAAAAAGTTACTAAGACTTATCTTTGTAGAATTTGTCTTAAGATTATGAAGTGTTATAGCAATTGTCCCCAAATATTTGAAGACTGGAGTAGATGTGGCTGCATCAGAATCACCAGGGACATTTATTAGAAATGCAGATCCTTAAACCCCATTTCCCAAGATTTGAGTTTAGTGAGTCACTGGTAGCTCAATCTTCTCACTGCTCATTTGAGGAAAGTGAGCTGTGGAAACTATATTTGTCTTTCTTGATCAATCTCATTAAGTTGTTGTTGAGAAAGGCAGAGTGTAAGTGCATGTGAAATGATGCAGCTGGCTCAAGACTGAGCCATGATCCATCCAATGTTCTTTCCTGTGCTCTTTTTTTTTTTTTTTTGTCCATCTGGAGGACTTCCTTCCTCTTAAGTCTCCTGCTTGTCTAGCTGAAACACCCAGTTACTTGAATGTCATATAGTCTGCCCCTGAACCCAAAGCAGAACCTGTGTTCTTGCATTAAACCCTACAGCTCAATGCTGCACTTCATCAAAGCCCATGCTCGGCCACTACACTCGCACGTGCCCCTAATAGTTTGTGACACCCTGTTACTACAGTGCCTTTACGAGCTTCAAGGAAAATTACATTTTAAATTATAGCATACAGGCATAATGGAAAATCGAATTGTAGCAATGACAGTTTATTTATCAATCATTTATTATTTTGATTTATAGGGTGCCCAACTTGATTTAAAGGTAGCTAATGTTTAAAAATCTCAAGGCACCCATACAACCACATACACATTGAAAGCAACAAAGTGAATAACTCCTGCTTTTCTGCAGCTCATCTTTCCCACACCGAAGGCTGAAGCTAGAAGCACAATGAGGTCGATCCCGGGGACCTGCAGGCAGCATCTCAGAACGTCTTAATATCAAGTCTCATTGATTATAGAACTTAGCAGATGTAAACTGCCAATGTTAACATAGAGCCAGGGTCTGTCATATTAATATTTCTGTGTCCCAAGTTCACAGAGCTTGAGAATTTAGAGGTAGAAGGGACTTCCAGAGGTGACCTGATCCCCACACCCCATCCTCCTCCTTCCTTCTAAGGAGGTGCCTTTAAGATTCTCAGAAAGGGGCGTATAGGTGCAGGTCAGTAGCCCTTCAAATGCAACCCACTCCATGGTATAATTTCCCATGGCCTTGCTTCAAACCTTTCCTCTCTGCCAATCCTCCCTGGCTTTTGCTCCAGGCTCTGAGTACCTCTCTGACTCTCAAATTCATCCTTACTTGAGTCTGGTATGTCCTGCCAAGCCAGGCTCTGGTCCTGGCCCACCCCTTCCTGGGCTTAACTTTCACATCCCAGGGACATATTCTACCTGACACTAGACTTCACTTTGCCCTGACTTGCCACTTTACTGTCCCCATACTGGCTCTGGAAGCTCTGAATGACCTCACCATGGAGCAAGACCCCAGTTAAAAGTCTTGGGAATACAGCCACTGTGGAGAACAGTATGGAGGTTCCTTTAAAAACTGCAAATAGAAGTACCATATGACCCAGCAATCCCACTACTAGGCATATACCCTGAGAAAACCATAATTCAAAAAGAGACATGGGGGCTTCCCTGGTGGCGCAGTGGTTGAGAGTCCGCCTGCCGGTGCAGGGGACGCGGGTTCGTGCTCCGGTCTGGAGGGATCCCACATGCCGCGGAGCGGCTGGGCCCGTGAGTCATGGCCGCTCGGCCTGCGCGTCGGGAGCCTGTGCTCCGCAGCGGGAGAGGCCACAACGGTGAGAGGCCCACATACCACAAAAAAAAAAAAAAGAGACATGTACCAAAATGTTCATTGCAGCTCTATTCACAATAGCCCAGAGATGGAAACAACCTAAGTGTCCATCATCAGATGAATGGATAAAGAAGATGTGGCACATATATACAATGGAATATTACTCAGCCATAAAAAGAAACGAAATTGAGCTATTTGTAATGAGGTGGGTAGACCCAGAGTTTGTCATACAGAGTGAAGTAAGTCAGAAAGAGAAAGACAAATACCGTATGCTAACACATATATATGGAATTTAAGAAAAAAAAATGTCATGAAGAACCTGGGGTAAAACAGGAATAAAGACACAGACCTACTTGAGAATGGACTTGAGGATATGGGCAGGGGGAAGGGTAAGCTGTGACAAAGCGAGAGAGAGGCATGGACCTATATACACTACCAAACGTAAGGTAGATAGCTAGTGGGAAGCAGCCGCATAGCACAGGGAGATCAGCTCGGTGCTTTGTGACCGCCTGGAGGGGTGGGATAGGGAGGGTGGGAGGGAGGGAGACGCAAGAGGGAAGGGATATGGGAACAGATGTATATGTATAACTGATTCACTTTGTTATAAAGCAGAAACTAATAAAAAAATAAAAAATAAATTTAAAAAAAGAGATACATAGTCAAAAAAAAAAAAAAAAAAAAGTCTTGGGAAGTCTGAAGTCCCAGACTTGCGGTAGCAACTAAATCAAAATCAGAGTCTTCAAGATGGAGCTGTGCCTACAGGCCAACTTCAGGGGTCATAATAGGATTTTCCAGAGTTTCCAGTTCAAGTCAGCACATATACACATGCCAGGCACCAAGCTTACCCGGGCCCTGCCATGAAGGGATTTTCCCAGACCAAAACTTGTTTGAATCCCTGGTCTTCCACCTTCAAAGGCAATATTCTTCCCATTACACCCTACTATTCTCCAGTTCAACATATCCCACTTTATTTGCTTTGTTCAACCACCTTGTTTGGAAAAGGGCTTAGGTTCTCTAAGCTGTCACTGTGAGAACAGAACTCTCATTTCATTCTTCAGGGCTTTGATATTTATCTACTAAAGAGGGATATGATCTGCTTCCAAATATTAGAACACTTGGTTGTCAATAGAAGTCTAGTTTCCAAGTGCCTTGATCACTTATTAATCATCACTTCTTGAATGATGCTAAAATGGTCTGTAAGGACTCATCCTCTTCCCGCAGTGAGAGAGACTGATCTCTGAAAATAACTGGTGGCTGAATCATCTGCCTTCTTAAGCAGCATGTGGACCCCTCGTGATTCACAGTGGAACTCCCCTCAGTATATATTTCTTGCAATAAAAATGTAAAGGTTTGTTAAGAATATGGGAAAATTGGAGCTCTTTGTACGCTGTCATTGGGCATGTAAACTGGTCCACTCCTCTGTGCACAACGGTTCGGCAGCTCCTCAAAAAGTTAAACATAGAATTACCATATGACTCAGCAGTTCCACTCCTAGGTAAACAGCCATTTTAAAAACGGGCACCCACATTGCTTTTTGTTATGCAGTGGATGATCATGAAATACTGAGAAATACAAATACTCCCCTCCTAAAAAAGGGAAAGACACGCTTTCCATTTATTTTCAACCAGAGGTAACTTAGATTAACAATTGAGAGTATATTATTTGTCACATATATATGTATATAAAATAAAATTTATTCTACTAAAATTAAAAAAGAAACCAAAACAGGTATTCAAACAAGTACATGTACACGCATATTCACACCTGCCAAAAGGTAGAAACAGCCCAAACATCCATAAGCAGGTGAATATATAAACAAATGGTGGCGTATCCATACCATGGAATATTAGGCAGCCAGAAAAAGGAATGAAGTACTGACACATGCAACAGCATAGATGAGCCTTTAAACATTATGCCACGTGATAGATGCCAGACACAAAAGGTCACATATGGTACAATTCCACGTACACAGACAATCAAGAATAAATAAATCCACAGAAGAAGTCAGGTGGGTGGTTGCCAGGGGATAGTGCAGGGAGGCGCAGGATAAAATTGCTTAACTGGGACAGGTTTCATTTTGGAGTGATACAAATGTTTTGGAGCTAGGTAGAAGTGGGAGTTGCATAACCTTGTGAATGTACTAAATGCCATTAAACTGTTCACTTTAAAATGATTAATTTTATGTTTGGTGAATTTCAACTCATTATTTTTTTAATTAAGCAATAAATGAATTCACTCACCTTATGATAATGAGTTCCACTGCTAGTGTACATCGTAGAGATTCTTTTGCTAGTCTTATTTTTGTCTTTTCATCTGAAATAAAGGGAGTCTCTAACAGGTTTTTAAAAGGCATTAAAACCTGCCCAAAGAGTCAAAGCCAGTGTCTTCCTCAGGCCTTGCACAAATGCAGCTGCTTTGAGCCTAAGTCTCAGAACCTGCCAGCAGGATGCAGACCTGGCCCAGTCAAGTCTGATCAGCCTGCCCTCAGGCCCAGGACTGGGTAGGTCATCGTTGGCCTAGAGGGATGTGCAGGGTATAAAGGGGAGGTGCTGCGTCAAAGGCTAGAAGTTGTGCTACTCACAGAAAAACCGTAATTATGAAAAAGCGGCTGGTGGGCTGAGTCCAATTCTCGGAGCTCCCGGATCTTAGATTCTGGTCTGGGACACAGACACTAAACCCAATAACAACTCAGTGAATACGGAAGTTAGGTAAGTGTTCTTGACTAGAGAAGCTTGCTTTCTAGACAAGAAACCAGAATAATGTGCTCAACGGTGGGAGGGGAGTGGGGTGGCGGGTGGCATGAGTTAGGTAGGGGAAACCCTCTCTGAGGAGGTGACCAAGATTTGGGCTCAGACCCAAACACTGGGGAAGAGAATTCCAGGTGGTGGAACAGAAAGTGCAGAGGCTTGAATGCAGGAGTCCCTTGGGGGCAGGTTATTTCCCTCTCATGGCTGCTAAAAGCAAACGTGTCTGCTCTACTCACGTGGACAACTGCTCCAACACAGAGAGGGAACGAAGCCGTGTGGATCTTGGGCACAATCCACCACGGTCTTCACAACAACAGGTAACTTGTGGCACCTTCTTCCTGTGATTATCAAGGCCAGCATGAGATGCTTTCATGGCATAGAAGCCTCCCGGGGGGTGAAGCAGGAAGAGTCCGTTCAGCAGCTGCTGTATCCGGCGGGGGATGGATGCACACCCTCCAGCTGTACAATTAAACCAAATCCCTAGCAGGGGAGTCCAGGCCTTCACAGCAGCTACAGAGCCAGGTGGGCCCCGTGCACAGGGACCCGCAGTGATGCAGAGACACGGCCATCAGGTGCACGGGGGTGTGAGCAAAGCCGGAAGGGGCCCGTGGGCCTTCCTTAGCAGGGCAGGCCTGGCGGTCTGAGCCAGACGAGATATCCTCCCCCTGCAGGCTGCATGTAGCCTGCCCCCAACATCAGTGAGAGAAAGGGACGCCAAGTGATCTGGGAAAGGCCTCTAAACACAGCTCTTTCTTCCATGTTCCATGCTTTTCATTTTCACAGCAGCAGGTGAACAAACCCTAGGCCCGCGGCGGCAGCAGCAAACCCTACTTTCCCAGATTTCCATGTCATGTTCTTATCTTAACCAAATCAGGCCACCTAGTTGGAAATAGCCTCTGGGTCACATCTGATCCCTGCTGGGGCGTTTCCACTGTCCCTGGGCGTGAGGCAACACCCCCTAGCTGGTGATCAGGAGCGGGGCGTGGGGGGTGGAGCAGGAAGGCCTGGCATTTCAGAACCAGCCTCAGGCCACCTGTGTGCACACGCAGCTGCTCTGATTTGCACCAGCTCAGGCACGCAAAGCCTCCTGTCTTTCAAAACGACTTCTCCATTGGAAAACCCAAGGGGAACTTGACCACCAAATGCCTTCCCAGGAACCCCATCCTCTACT
This sequence comes from Mesoplodon mirus, assembly GCF_964341445.2. Taxonomy (NCBI): domain Eukaryota; kingdom Metazoa; phylum Chordata; class Mammalia; order Artiodactyla; family Ziphiidae; genus Mesoplodon; species Mesoplodon mirus. Next base: position 38,650,104 of record NC_138991.1, read on the forward strand.
CTAGTCTGTGTTTCTATTCATTTTTTTGGAAATCATCTCTTCCAGGAATTCTGCCTGGACGACCCTCTTCAAACCGCCTGCTCTCTCATAGCAGCCCCCTCCAGAGCAAGACCATGATGAATCGATTTATGTCCTCCTTTTTCACTGTCATTTTAAAAAATGGGTAATGGAGGAAAAGCGTTCTTTTTTTTTTATTTTTTTTTTATTTTTTGCGGTACGCGGGCCTCTCACTGTTGTGGCCCCTCCCGTTGCGGAGCACAGGCTCCAGACGCGCAGGCTCAGCGGCCATGGCTCACGGGCCCAGCCGCTCCCGGACCAGGGCATGAACCCGTATCCCCTGCATCGGCAGGAGGACTCTCAACCACTGTGCCACCAGGGAAGCCCCTGGAAAAGGGTTCTTAATTAGACTGTTTCTCAAACTTAGAAATAAGAAACTTCTCAAAAGCAAGCAACTTATTAACTAGTATTCTCAAGCCCTTTATTTAATATTAGATGTATTCATTTATTTACCTTATTTAACCTCCACAACAAGCCTGCAAAGCAGATGTTTTCACTGACTTTTAAGATAACGGAATTGGTCCAAAGTCACGCAGCTGGAAATGTGCCATCAGGGATCCTGATGCCCAGGCCAGCACGCTTTCCATATACCTGGCCTCCTCTTCCCTGATGTCCCCTTCTGTCCTGCTCATGTAGGTGTTAAGTAAACATTGATGAACTGGTAGCAGAGAAATGTGGGCCAGGCTAGTCGACACCGGTTTTTAGAGTTCAGGAAAGAGAAACTACCATTCAACTGCTAACAGCAACTCTGTCCTACTAGCTCATCCCACCTCCCCAGGGTTACAGGTCATCTGGATTTGTACTCAGTTGATTCTGAAATGCTTAAATTAGTAAAAATAGCTCTTCGCCCTTCACATGACCTGAGACACAGTGAGTTCTTGGTCTCCTGCTGAGTCCAGAAATGAGGAGAGGGCGTCAGCCCTGTCCCCCCGCAATCCCAACTAGGATCCTTGAATATCCCCTCAGCCACCTGGGACAGATGGGTCTTGAAGCCCTGGTACATCTTCCAGGAGGGCTCTTTACCTCCCAGGCCTGGACCCCAAGGGGAGGAGGATTCCAGACAAAGCTCTGATCAGAAACCCATCGTAGGGTTTGGTCACTGATAACTAAGGTCTAGGAGCTCTTGGAGGCCAATTTCCAAGATGGCACCAGAGGAAAAGCGGCTGAGATGGAAACTGGGTCCAATTAGTGGCAATTCTTAGTGTCACCACGTTGCCTTGCACCCTGCTTAATGTTGTGTCGACTCATTGTACTACACCAGCCAACCGCTGGGGGCAGTCAAGCTGTCAGCCACAGTTTTTAAAGGAAGATCAGATTCAGGAACAAAAGGTGGTGACAAGAATTCAAGGCAGAAGCTGTGACTCCAGATGTATTTCCGAGGACAGCGTCCAGCTCTGAAAGGGACCCTGGGAAGACCCAGCAGCCCCGCCTCTCAGCATCGGCCTCCACCCGTCCTCTGGCCCTAGTATCTGACCCTTGGTGCCCCCGGGTTTCTCTGAGGCACTTGGTGGAGAGGCAGGGGCTGAATAATGGGAGAAATGGGCAAACAGCACTGCCGCTTTTAACTGTGATCGTGAACTTGTCATTTAGCTTCTCAAAACCTCCATTTTCGCCGTCCGTAAAATGGGACGAGCCATGACCCCTCCACGAGCTGGCTGTGAGATCTAAAGAGATCAACGCGTGTCAACGAGCCAGCCCAGGGTCCAGCAAATGGGACGTGCTTGATAAATGTCATCTGCCTTCTCTCCAATTCCACCATCCTCATTGGGCAAGTCAGAGACCAGCTAGGTTTGCCGAGAATCGGAGGAGGACTCCTCTTCAGGGGAGGTGGAGGGAACTGCAGAGGAGACCTGGACAGGTAAGCAGTGCAGAGGAGGCGGGCGTCATTAGGAGATAATTGACTGGAGAGAAGCCACACAGCCCAAGGTGAGCCACAGGGCACTTTACACATCAGTAAGGTCGATTGTCAGGGGATGCTGGCTTCCTTGGTGGTGCTATTAACCTATATTGCTCTTATTAACCTTTCAGATGAAGAATCTTTCAAAAATAATTACATTAAAGCACAATTCTCTGTGAGTTTAAAATATGTGAATGTTCCATTTCCGTACTCTTGTGTCATCAGATAATGAACACCTGATTGCCCGCTTCCGCGACGAGGTTTTTAATCAGAATACTTTCCTTTCTCTGCTGCAGGCTCAGGCCAGTCCTGGGAGCTGGGGAAGTGCATCTGAAGGGCAGGACTGGTAAAGGGGAAACAGATTTTGAGGAGAAGCAAAGGGCCACCCACTTGGGGTGTGTTCTCAGGTCCTGAGAAGGACCTGGGGAGGGGACCCTCCTCAATGCTGCTTCCACAACGTGTCCCTGAGCCTGGATTTTTTTTTTTTAACAGAGGACACACTTTGGTTTCACAATGAGAGACTGGAGGTCAAGAGCAATCCCAGTAGAGACAGAGAACTGACCGGCTATTCACGCGTATTAATTCTGAGACACAAGTGGCAGAAGCTGATTCTGTGCTGAGCATACGTAAGTGCAGGTCAGGGATACCGAGGTGTCAGAAACCTAAGGGGGGTGTTGGGGGACCAGGAAAGAGTGGAGACAGGACCAGAAAGAAGGGAAGGGTGGTGGAAGGCCGTCTTTGGACATAACTGGTTGACCTTGCCCATTCCTGTAGCTGCCTAAGAGCGAGACAGGACACAGACACCCCTCCCAGGAGTCAGGCAGCCCCAGAGCTGTCACCCACCTGTCCTTTCACACGTGCAGCCTCCACTTGGCTGCGTGCTTGACCAGCGTCACAGCTGCAGTGTCAGCAGCCTCCACAGTCCAAGGCACCACTTCAGGGGCTGGTTCATTTTGGATAGTTGAGATGCTGGCTTGCTTTCTCCTCCGCAGCGCCTGCTGCCACAGGAGATTAACCTGTGCTCCTGAGAGTTTAGAGTTTCCAGAACAAAGCCTGGTACATAGCGAGTCCTCAGTTTCACCTTATCCACAGAGAACAGTGAAAGTGAAAATGTGTGAGGCGGACACGAGAAACAGCTGAGGGTTTGCCCTTTAAACACAAACTCAAAGTAGGTGCTGGAGACTTTCCATCCTAATTTTGCCAACATCAGATTTACTCCACAATCTCTCAGGGTTTCCCCCCACTAAGAAGCAACTTTCCAACTTGGTCATGCAAAGCCTTGGAAATGGGATTTCCCTCATATTCCATGCATCCACTCATATTCACTTAAATCACAATCTTAACAGACAAAATGGACAGAAAATATTGCCCCTAGACACAGGCCAGAGAGATAGACGTGGGGGCCATCAAAAACGTGGACAACTCTAGACCTAGGTCATAACAAGCATGCATGATGGTTACTAATATCAACCCATTTCACAGATGAGGAAACTGAGTCACCAAGAGGTTAAAGAACTTTCCCAAGGTCACATAGCCAGTAGTGGCAGAACTAGGATTCATATCCAAGCATCTGGTTCTTAGAATTTGTTTGTTTGTTCGTTTGTTTTTGCCATGATTCTCTACTGTGTAAAGACGGCAGGTTGATAATTTAGTCCACAAGTATGGGCAAGACAGGAGCAAACCAAGGCAAGGACTCTCAGATGAAAGAGAGGTTCAGGTGAATGGGTGTGACCTCAGTACAAGCCCTGTGGTCATAAGAAGTTGAATGTCAGGAAATGCTGGTAACCCAGAGAGCTAAACAGCAGGGTTGAGAAAGGACTAGGATCTTGGTAAGCAGGGGCCTCAATTCAGGCAAGAATTGTGTGGCAGATACAAAGCCAAGGTTATCTCATGAACCAGCCTTTATCTCAAGATAGATGCCCAGAAAATGAGCAACCAATTCTTCATGAACCATATTGGAGATATAAAGGTGACAGGGTACCTGAAGTTTCTTATAGTTGAAAGATCTAGAAGGCGAACAGAAGGCAAATACCAGGAGTTCCAAGGACAAACCTGGTAAAGCTACATACTGTCTCCAGGCCAAACTGGAGAGCCTGCCCATCAGAGAGGCAGTCCTGAATAGTGGTTAAGAACACATTCTCTAAGACTGAACTGCCTGCCTGGCTTCCTGGCTCCTCCACTTACTAGCTGTGCAGCCTCAGGCAAATTGCTGAAGCTTTCTGAGCTTCATTTTCCTCACTGGGCAAACAGGGCTGTTGTGAAGATTACATAAGTTAGCATAGGCAAGGCTTAGTTCAGTTAATGCCCACTACATAGTCAGCACTAAATCATCCTGGGCAGAACAGGCAAAGAAACCAATACTCAAAGGAGGAGAGAGAAGGGGAAAAAACAAACCAAACTCACACCAGCGCTATCTCAAATGCAGAAGTAACAACATGGTTCCAAACACTTGCCACCATGGGTATAAAAGTCCCAGGCATGTTAGGAACTCAGTGATCAAAAGTGAAAATATCAATAATACCTAACCGGGGGTGTTGTAAGATTACAGATAATGTAAACTGGGGGTAACAGACCCAGATGCCTTCAGGGGTTTGAAGAGGCAACAGTATAGGAGGACAGCAAGTCTCCAGTTTGGATGTGCAAATAACATCTGGAGGGCTGGTTAAAACAAGGGTTGCTGAGCTCCACCCCCAGAGATTCTGAGTCAGTGTGTGTTGAGGGGGGTTGCCTAGAAACAGCACCTCTAACAATTCCCAGGTAATGCCCCAATGCTGGGTCCCGTCCACACTGTGAGATCCACTGGCCTAGAACAATAAGGAATGGTGAAACTGTGGAGCACTGAATATTGCCGTGAAGAAATGTGGCCTCAAGTTACCAAATCTTCAGATGTTTGAAGGAAAAGTCTTAAATCTGGAATTCTTTGTGCTAGAACCCGGTGCCTAGGATGCTCTGCAGCCTGAACAAAACATGGCGGCCCTTGTGTGACTCCAAGTAGAACATTCAGGAAGGGTGACAACATGGGAAGAAGTGGCCTGGGTCCGTGCAGATGGTGACAGTGACAGGAAGAAAATCAGCCAAAAAGAAGGACAAGTGGGAGGCTGATCAGATTTAGGACTTAGATGCTCTGCTGCTGTTATAATGTCAAGGAAGTGGAGCAGCTGGTGTTTTTGTCTGAATTTAGAAGCGAGTCTTCTTGAAGACAGTATGTAAATGTGATAAGAGAAGAAAAAAAAAAAAAAAACCCCTGAAAGCTGTAGATAACATTCTAATAAAAAGAAAGAGGTGGCGGGGCGGGGAGAGAGAGAGAGATTGGGGAAGGGGGGTTAGCATCCTAACCAAAGCACACCTGTCATTTTTTTTTTTTTTTTTTTTTTTTTTGCAGTACATGGGCCTCTCACTGTTGTGGCCTCTCCCACTACGGAGCACAGGCTCCGGACGCACAGGCTCAGCGGCCATGGCTCACGGGCCCAGCCACTCCGCGGCATGTGGGATCCTCCCGGACCGGGGCACGAACCCATGTCCCCTGCATCGGCAGGCGGACTCTCAACCACTGTGCCACCAGGGAAGCCCACACCTGTCATCTTTTAATGAGAATTTCTGGGACGCCACGTTAGGGATCTGAGAGAGCCAAGCTCCATTAAAAAAATTTTTTTTTAATTCTAGTTTCCTTTTTTTTTTCCCAAGAAGGCTTTCTGAACACCAAGAAATGCAAGAGTCTCAAAAATACCCCCAGAGATCCAGAAACTTGTTTTCATTTATGCAGGTTTCCCTAAATAGCACTTGCTAATGCAATTCTCTAATTGTTTAAAATATTAATTAACTGGAAGTACACATTTGATTTCTACCGGAATCTTTCCATCGAACCAATATCATCAGGCTTTTTTAATGATGATCTAATTTCCCATTGTTTTTATGAGAAATATTACCCTTATGACAATCAAGGTCTTTGTGTTTTTAATACAAGACATAAAAATAAAATTTTTTTCTCCAAAATGAAAGTTCAGAAGGGAGAATTTGTTCACATTTTGCTAATCAATTCACTCAGATACACAGAAATCTCTATTTTGTGGCTTTCTTTTAAAATTTGCATCATTTAGACCAGTTAGAACTAAAATCCAATGATTTCTACTTACCATTTTAATTGAACATTTTGATTAAAATCAGTTCTACACCAGCTAAATTCAAAGTCCAAACTACATATTTAAAAATGGGGGTTGGTGGGCTTCCCTGGTGGCACAGTGGTTGAGAGTTCGCCTGCCGATGCAGGGGACGCGGGTTCGTGCCCCGGTCCGGGAAGATCCCACATGCCATGGAGCGGCTGGGCCCATGAGCCATGGCCGCTGAGCCTGCGCGTCCGGAGCCTGTGCTCCGCAACGGGAGAGGCCACAACAGTGAGAGGCCCGCGTACTGAAAAAAAATAAATAAATAAAAATAAATAAATAAATAAATAAAAATGGGGGTTGGTGAATGTTTCATGGTAAGGATTTTGTTTTGTTTGCCTTACATTCTTTATTAACAGTTCGGTTTGAAGGTAAAGATGTAGACCTTAGGAGTTTCCTTCCAGAAGTGGGACTGAAGGCAGGCACAAAAGACGATGCCCCAAACCCCAGTCGGGGAGCTATTTGTAAGTCAAACCAAAGGGTCTGAGAATCTGGTACCACTAGTTTTAGGAGATGGCAAATGATCAGTCCTCCAGTTATCAGAGGAAACTTTAAGGTGTGAAAAATCGATTATACTCAATATTCCTCAGCGGATAATGGGGGTTTGGTTAAATTCAACCAGTGCCCTCATTATGAGCACACTTGGGTTGTGTAAGAGACCCAAGGGCAGGGTCTAAGAATCACTGACTCTCAAAGTGGCCTTAAAAGTCATCTCATCCACACAGTTGTCTGTCTCTTTTTGATTGTGACTTATGCCGTGACTACATTCTAATTCTGAGCCCCTTCCTACTCATTAAGTTGACACATGTGGGGCTGTATTGTAATCTCTGATTCACTTAATTACCTATGCTGTGCTCAAGACCCTAGGCCATATACATAAATCGACTCTTTTTTAGATTCTTTTCCCATATACCTAACACTAACACAACATTGGAAATCAACTATACTCCAATAAATTTTTTTTTTTTTAAATCCAACGCCACGGGCTTCCCTGGTGGCGCAGTGGTTGAGAGTCCGCCTGCCGATGCAGGGCACATGGGTTCATGCCCCAGTCCGGGAAGATCCCACATGCTGCGGAGCAGCTGGGCCCGTGAGCCATGGCTGCTGAGCCTGCGTGTCCGGAGCCTGTGATCCGCAACGGAAGAGGCCACAACAGTGAGAGGCCCGTGTACCGCAAAAAAAAAAAAAAAAAAAAAAAAAAACCAAGGCCACAATGACTGTTTCCACAGGAATAAGATTTCCGGCAGCTTTCCTATCCCCCTCAACATTCATTTTCATGCTGCCTTCATCAGCTCTCCTGGACACTCCCATCTTCATGGAATGTTCTCCACACCAAGCCAAGAGGCCTTCAGAATGGGCCATAAACCCAAATCATAGCCATGGGTGTCTCCTATCTAGGCGGTATCCATATCCTCCTTTTCTCTGGGGCTCAGGTGTCAGTAGAAAGAATCCTTGAAAACACCACCTCCTGGTCCTCAGTCTCCTACCTAGGAAAGATGTCATGGTCCCCAGTAATGCTTCTCCCCTCTTCCTGCATAGATTTAAAATGACAAAGCTCATAGTACAAGATGGTAAATGTCACCTTGTGGCAAAGACAGTCAAGCTCTAGGAATTCAGTGCATCTTCCTCTTTGATTCTGTCTAACTCCATCATTTAATGAAAGCTTAGAGGTGGAGAAGTGACTGGCCCTGGGGCTCAAATGGGGAGTAGAATTCTGTGGAACATAAGGATGGGAAATGATCAGGTTCCTTATTTATGCAGTGAAGAGACTGAAGTCTAAAGTGGTGCAAAACAGACATGGTTCCCATCCTTGTTGTACCAGTTACAAGCAGGGCTACCTTGGAAGGACGACTGTAGCCTCTAACTTTATTTACTACTCAGCAAAATGGGGAAAATGATCATCGCCACATAGGGTCATCGTGCAGAAGAAACAAGAGTGTCCTTGTGATGGACCCCAAGCACTCTGCGCATGCAGGAGACGCTTACAAAGGCAACTCCCTTTTCATCCACTTATCTTTTACGTTGGGGCACCAAGCAGTAAAAAGACCATCTCTTGGAAGCCAGATTTTGGAGCTAAATTATGCTACTAATACCTGTGCTATTTCACCTTTCTGAGCTGTGACTTTCTTGCCTGCAAATGGGAGATGCGAGGTTCACCTCTCTTACTTGACACATAGCACCAGCACAGAGTGGGCACTTGATCAATGTTTATTCTTTTCTCCTTTGAGTTCTTATCCCGGCTGTGGTATGCATCTCTATGTAACCTTGGGAGAGTTATTTAACCTTCCTGGATATGAATTTTCCTACTCATAAAACTAGGGGATTTGACAAGATTCTCTTTGAATTTCTTTCCAACTCTTACATTCTATGATTCTGTGACTTTGAGCCACCCAAGGGATATGGTAATGGGTTCTGTTACACAAAAGGCTCTGTAATATGATGAGCTGTAACACTGGCTTCCAGCAAACTCTCCCGCTCTCCCCAGCAGAATTCCCTATTGTTCTGCGTGTAATGAATAATCCAACACAACACATGCTCTGTCTGAGCCCTGCCCATGTCCACACTCGGGGCCAGCCAGAGGCAACACTGTAAGGCTGAAGAAGGCTGCTGTCAACATCTCCTCTTCCCCTGGCAATGCCCCTGCCCAGGTGAATGTATTCACTTACTTGACATCACCCACCAAGGACAGTATCTCATGCTCTGACTACTTCCTGCTCCCACAGCAGCCTCAAAATCCCCCATCCTTTTGTTCCATTCCTTTGGGACCCAGTGTGCTTCCTGTTCATGTGATGAAATGATTGATCTAAGTACATATCACTTGCTTTAAAAGATACAAAGGTGAACAGGACAGAGTGCCTCTCCTCAGCAGCCTTCAATCTTAAAGTGAGGGGGTCCTAACGCACAATTATCAATTGGAAAACATCAAGTACAAAAATGAAAATAAAAACGTTCTTTTAGGAAAGGAAGAGAACATTATTCCCTGAAGTGAGAAGGGAGGGCTTTTGAAAGGTGGCATTTGAGCTGAACCGCAGGTACAGGTAGAATCTGGTAAACGATGATGGAGAATAAGAGCATTGTGGGCAGAGAAAAATTATAAACAAAAATATTAAGTCAGAAAGTATACAGTGAGTTTCGGAAACCGAGAATAATCTGATTTGGCTGGGTTGCATGAAAAGAAGCAATGAATCAGGTTGCAAGGCTACTTGGAAGCCTATCATGAAGTGCCTGGGAAGCCTAATTAAGGATTTTTTCCATAGACAATGGAGAGCTATTGAAAGTCATGGCGCAAGGGTGTGGCTGGGGAGCAAGGGTGGAGGGGCAGGTCAGAGATTTCCATAAGAAGCTTAATCCCGGAGCTATGTTTGGGCGGACCGAAGCAGAAACATGGGAAGTAGGAGGCAGGCTGGAAGATGTGTAAGGGATCAGGGGAGAGAGGATGAGATATGAGATTCAAGGAGCAGCCAGGGAAATGGAGATGGAAGTGTAAGCGGGAGAGTCAACAAGCCTGGGCTGTGATGACACAATGAGGCAAAACGTGTGAGAAAAAGAGACAAAGGATCAAAACCTTGATGCCCAAAACATAGAAAAGGAAAGTCAGACAGAAGACTGGGTTTGGGTGGGAAGACCGTGAATTGGGTTTGCTAGACATTGAGTGTCGAGGCCCCTGGGGTGACCGGGAGAGGTGTCTGGGGCCGAATTCAAAAGAGGAGCAGGGCTGAAAGCCCAGATTGGAAAGTCAGCTGAGCACAGTGAAACGGCTGCAGAAGCCAGGAGATTGATTAAGTTTGTAACGCACGCATTGTGAGAGAAGGGATGGGCGCCAAGCACCAAGCCTTGGGGAGAGCTACACGGATGAGGCTGAGGGGGGGAAAGGAGTCCGAGAAAGGGTGTGGGCACACGGCCAGAGTCAGCACCGTGGAAGATCAGGAAGCAAGGGAATTCCAGGATTGGTCAGGGTTGGTGTGTCTGCTTCCAGGTATGTCTTCACTTTAATCCAGAAATAGTGCCTTATCCTGCAGCTCCTGGGCTCCTCTGCTGGGGCAATTATTCAGGACAGGCAGCCCTACCGCCCCTCTCCTGAGAGACTCAGCCTTGCTCTGGCTCAGGTGGGAGTCCCAGCCTTTGCCGGCATCTTTGTCAGCCCCCATAGAACAACTCTGTGGGTGTTCCCATAGAACAGCTTTAGTGGGTACAAAGAGATAGTTTCCTTTCAACAGAATCCCTCCTAGAAGAGCATAGCTTTGTCTGTAGGAAGACCTTAGTGCCCACAAGGAGTAGGTGAGGTGCTGCAGAGAAGATTCACGAGCAGATGGGAAGACATCAGAGGGTGAACGGAAGCTGTTCTGCATAACAGAGGGGGAAAAAATGAGAAACTCTTGAGGGCAAGCTGGAACGGAGAGGCTGAGGTCCTGAGATGGGAGTGGAAATGAGGAAAAGGAATCTACAAGCTACAATAAGGCTGGGCCCGGAGGTGGAGGTGGGCTGGTGGGCAAAGGACATTTTAAGAATTGATATTACGCAGAGAAACCTTAAATGCATATCACTAAGTGAAAGACGCCAATGTGAAAAGGCTATCCACTGCATGATTCCAATCATATGACATCCTGGAAAAGGCTAAACTACGGAGACAGTAAAAAGGCTAGTGGTTGCCAGGGGTTGGGTCGGGCAGGGGATACATAGGCAGAGCACAGAAGGTTTTTAGGGCAGCAAAACTGTTCTTTACAATACTACAGTGGTGGATACGTGTCATTATCCATTTGTCCAAACCTATAAATGAAATGTACAACATCAAGAGTGAACGCTGGGCTTCCCTGGTGGTGCAGTGGTTGAGAGTCCGCCTGCCGATGCAGGGGACACGGGTTCGTGCCCGGGTCCGGGAAGATCCCACATGCCGCGGAGCGGCTGGGCCCGTGAGCCATGGCCGCTGAGCCTGCGCGTCCGGAGCCTGTGCTCCGCAACGGGAGAGGCCACAACAGTGAGAGGCCCGCGTACCGCAAAAAAAAGAGTGAACGCTAATGTAAACTATGGACCTTGGGTGATAATGATATGTCAATGGAGGTTCACCAGGTGCAATAAAGGTGCCACTCAGGGGCTGGGTGTTCATGGTCGGGGGAGCTCGATGGGGAGAGGGATGCATGGGAACTCTGACTCTCTGCTCCACTTTGCCAGGAACCTAAAACTGCTCTAAAAAATATAACCTAGTTAAAAGGAAAAAATTGATATTGCTTCCTTGTAATACTTGTTTACACTGCTGCTGTGTAAACCTCTCTTCAATCAATTCTTTCTTCCCTGTCTCCCAACCCTCCCCCACCAAGACTTTATCAGAGTATTCTGAAGCCAAAACGTCCTTGGCATACATGGATTTCTTTTTCTTCTTCTTTACTACATGAGAAACTAGTGAAAAGGCTAAGTTTCAGGCACAGAGATAATCCTTGCAAGCTCGGAATCCAGAGGACAGAGGGGACTAGGAGAGACCAAGCCTTAGAGAAGTTACAGAAGTTGGGGGAAAGTCTGTATTTTCCCCAATGCTGGAATTGGAAGGGTCAGGCACCCTTATTCAGACCTCAAGCCCAGGGAGTCCCCACTGACAGCCTGGTTCCATCTGGAAGGCTCCAGGCTGGCACAGTTCATCAGCGCTGCATCTTACAATTGCTGTGATTCTGGAGAACAGTCTGGAGTAGAGGAAAGGGCACCACGTGAACTGGGGACGGGCAGACAAGTCCCTTATCTGAGCTCTGCCGTGACCACCAGCTTTGACCTTGACCAAGTGCTTAGCTTTCATGGTCCTCTCTGCTCTAAAAGTCTCCACTTCTAAATCAGGACTTCCACCTTTCTTTGACACTTCCAAGAGAAAAACATGGTTGGTAAGCAAGTGAAGCAGGATGCAGTCAGCAGGCTTCCCCACCACCGGTGTTATTGAATCCCAGCTGTACAGCATTTCCCGCCAGAAACACAGGGCTTCCTTCACTGAAGTGGCAAACACGGGTCCCGCCTGCCCACTCCGGAGGGCTGATGGTGCTCCCCGTTCACCCTGGACCGCTGCAGCAAGTAATCACATGCGGGCCCCTGCAGCTGCCCGGCAGGCTGGCCAGGGAAGAGCCCAACAGCCCTCTGTGAGGCCCAGAGCAGCAGCGGCCCCATAAGCATTGTGCATGGCGAAATGATCTTCCCCGACTTTCATTAATCTTTCCGGGGCCCCCTGAGGTCAGAGATGTTTAAACAGCAGTGGAGGTCGAACCTGCTCACCAGGCCAGCTCACTCATCTAACTCCCCCAGGGCTGCAGCCTTCCTCAGTCACGGCCAAACCACCAGGTGAATGCTAGGTGAACAGCAAGGTGTGCAAATATTTGGCTTTATCCTTGATCAAATAAATCATTTTTCCTTGCCCTGAGCTCTAGGAAAACCCAGCAAAGCTCCTGGACCTGCCCAGGAGCAGAGATTTATGCACATAAAACATACCCTGCTTAAAGGAAACTCAAGGCTGTAGAGGAAGTCCACTTTTACACACACACAAATTACAACTAGGATCTCACAACTCTGCTTTTCCAGACACACATCTATGCAAAGCATGTCAGCCTGTGCAGAGCAATAGGTGATGTGATGCAGGGAAGTAAAATATCTTTATGTGATGAGTTAACAGGAGGTTTAGTCTTCAAAACGGCTTTGCCATAGTTATTTGGGGCCATGTCTACCATGCGGAAGCTGCTCAACGATTTCACGTTTTCCAGAAAGTCCTTAGTCCTGGACCCACGGCAGTTGGTACAGTACGGCTTTGTCCCCTCCCTGAAGGAAAACCAAGGCCAGCGTTCCTGGGACACCCTGGCAACCAGAGGAAGCCCTGCTGTGCTTCTCACATAGTGTTCTACATCCTGGCGCCTGTTTTGATTCCTTCCAAATGACACTAGATGAGCTAGGGAACAAGGGGAAGACGTTTAGTCAAATTGCTTTGTGGGCTTCATCTTTACCAATTGTGTGAGATGACTTACTCCAAGAAAATTCCACTGTTGTTTATTTTGTGCCACCACCTTTGACTGAGTGGGTTCATGTATTTTGGTGCAGTCTCCTACTCCTGTTTCAGAGTGTACAGGGCAGACACTACGTGGGAATTCGTGTGCTTTGTATGATTTTGTAAATCCCAGCTCTTCCTGTTTTCCCAAATGGATAGTGTCAGCCTGCTGCCTCGACTTCCTCCTCCCTCTTCTGGACTCTTCTATAGAAGGAAACGGCAATGATCCACTGCCAAGCAGACACCAACACGTACGGGTCTAGCCTAGATGTGGGTAGCCCGTCACTGGCACCAACATAATGAAACCACCCACCAAAGCAAGGACTCCCCACACTTGACACAGGTCTGGTCCATGATCACTGCACCAGGGACAAATAGGATCTTCACTTAGGTTGTGGTTTTAGAATATAGCATGCATCTTACTTGGAACTACATACAGCCATCCTCCACCATGAATCTCCAGCATCCTCGAACACAAAGAGCTGCTTGGGATGCTCAGATCACTTTACTACGAGGAGATAAGAAGCAGGACACTGGGCCAGAGCCTTCCTTCTCACGCAGGTTTAATCACTGGTGTCATAGGACTGGCACTCTCCAAGAGAGACGAGCCCTCTCTCTCCAGACCACAGACATTCACCCAGGTTCTCACACTTAAAATTACATTGCCCTGTCTCTTTCTCAGGCCCCATCCTTGTGATAAATCCATCAGAGCTGAGTCTCTAGATCCTTCTCTGACTGGATTCATGCTCCTCCACCAATTCTCTTCACCTCTTGCTTTCTCTACATCCTTACTCTGGTTTCCTCCAAACCTTTTCTCAGACACCTCATGTCTGCCTCGGGGCCAGTGGGGCTACCTGGCTTCTTCCCTTTCAGCTTCCTTCTAAGTCATTACAAAGTGCCCATGTCCCAAACCCACACTGGCTGCAGCATACTTAAACCATGTCTAGCTACTCCAAAAAAGAGAGGACGGTGATACACCTACAACACATCGGGGAAAGTACACTGATAATCCAGGACAAGTACGGTCCTGGTGGAGAAAGGAGGATAAGACCTGTAATTATTGAGCATCTACTATGTGCCAGATACTTGTTTAAAACCCTATTATTCCTAGACCTGGCAACAAGCGAGTTAAGCCATGTTACGTCTATGCTACAGCTGAGGATTCTGAGTCTCGGTGAAGCTTAGGGAGCTGCAGAAGACCATGCACTAGCCTGACCCAGGTCTCTCGGACTTCTTGTGAGAAATTTCAGCTCACAGATGGGGCATTGGGCCCTCCTCCTCCACTTGACTCCCTACAGTTTTTCCTCCTGCCCCTGTCAAGTCATGCCTTTCATTCAGGTCAGAAATGTAAATTTAACATCCCACAAAATCTCTCACTGGTGGAGGTGGACACAAGGAGCAAACATGAGAAAGCTCACTCTTGAACTTTATATTTTGAAATAATTATACATGCACAGGAAGTTTAAAGATAGCACAGGGCTTCCCTGGTGGCGCAGTGGTTGAGAGTCTGCCTGCCAATGCAGGGGACACGGGCTCGTGCCCCGGTCCGGGAGGATCCCGCATGCCACGGAGTGGCTGGGCCCGTGAGCCATGGCCGCTGAGCCTGCGCGTCCGGAGCCTGTGCTCCGCAACGCGAGAGGCCACAACAGTGAGAGGCCCGCGTACCGCAAAAAAAAAAAAAAAAAAAAAAAAAGATAGCACAGAAAGTTTCCATATACCCTCCACCCAGTTTTCCCCCATTTGAACCTGTAAGGTTTTATATGCAGTAATTGTGCTATTGGTCAATTCTAAATATATCCTAATTTCCATTAAGATTTCTTCTTTGTCCCATGAAATATTTAAAAGCACAATTTTTAATTGAGACATATGGAATTTCTTAAACTTATTATTTTTTTTACTGATGTCTAATTTAATTGTATTGTAGACAGAAAATGTGGTTTTATGCTATTTTTTGATATTTTCTGAAATTTGCTTTATGGCTTAGGACATGGTGAATTTTTGCAAATGTCCGAGTATACTAGAAATAAACATATAATCGCTAATTATTAGGTACAGAGTATGCCCTTTGTATCTTAGAGAGCTTCAGAAGATATTTAAATAACCTATGCCCTTATAAATTTTTGTCTGCTTGATCTAATACCACTAGTGATATAAAATCCCCTAAAATCATTATGGATTTGTCCAGTCACCTTGTAACTCGGTCAGTCTTTGCTTTTATCTATTTTTGAGACTCTATTATTATTTCCATTTAAAAATTTTTATATACTTCTGAAGAAGTGTTACTTTTTGTTTGTTTGTTTGTTTGTTTGTTTTTTGCAGTATGCAGGCCTCTCACTGTTGTGGCCTCTCCCGTTGCGGAGCACAGGCTCCAGACGTGCAGGCCCAGCAGCTATGGCTCACGGGCCCAGCCTCTCCGCGGCATGTGGGATCTTCCCGGACCGGGGCACGAACCCGTGTCCCCTGCATCAGCAGACGGACTCTGAACCACTGCACCACCAGGGAAACCCAAGAAGTGTTACTTTTAACATCCCATAGGTGCCATCATTATTCTCTTTGCCTTAGAAAGCATCTGTCCAACGTTAACACAATTGCTTTCTCTTGGTTAGAAGATGTCTTTTTCATCCTAATATTTTCAATCTCTCTGTGCCTTTGGGTTTTAAGTTTGTCACTTGTACACTGTGAGGGACTTTTCTTTTTTTATTCAATCTCTCAATGTCTGCCTTTCACTATATGAGTTGAGTCCATTTACAGTGAGTATACAAACTGATTTTTCTATATTCATTTTTACTATTCTATAATATTTTGTGCTTTCCCACCATGGTTTTTATGCTTCTTAATGTTTCCTTTCCTATGTTTTTATACTAATCAATTTTCCTTTATACTTTTATTTCCCTCAGCTACTTAGAAGCTACATATCCAGTTTCTATCTGTTCATCCTCAAGAATTTAACATGTCTACTGGGCTAAACAAGATCTAAAGTTAATCAGTATCTCTACCCTCCTCCTAAACAATTAGATGGACTTAGAACTCTTCATTCCGATCAACCCCTTCGTCACCTCGAGGTGGTAGACCAGTATTTTAATTCCTTCCTCCAGGTGTGAGGCACAGGAACTGTGGTCGCCATGTCTCCTGATGTGTGAAGCTGATCGAAAAGAATAAAATCAACATGCAGAGAGAAACTGAGATGAGAGACAGGAAAATTCTGACAGAATTTGAAATCCTGGCTCCAGTTGTTGCCAAACTTGAGCTGCAACCTTGCCCATCCTGTGGTTTACTTAATCCAACTGGGAAGAGAGCTTTCTCCATCAATCTTAGACCAAATGTCCTGGGCTTCCATCTGATTGGACAACTCCAGTCACATGTCTTTTCCTTAACCAATCCTCTGCTCATAGGGGCGAAGTTTTACTGAGTTAATCGAGGAAGTGGAGAGTGGTATCATTTTCTCCTGGATGAGATGGGCCACATGGGGGAATGATGGATCTCTCTCTCTCTCTCTCTCTCTCTCTCTCTCACACACACACACACACACACACACACACACACACACACACACACACACACACACACACACGAAATCCTAAACCAATCAGTCAGGAGGCACCTAATCAGGACTAGTTAGGTAAGAGGCCTGAAAGATTCCTGTCATCCCCTAAAGGAAAGTGACCTTGCAATAACCAACCCGCTCTTCTGCCTAGCATAACTTCCTTGTTCCTGCTCCCTGCTGCCTATGAAAGTTTTCCATTATGTCCAGCTCCTCCAAGTTCCTTTTTGTTAGATGGCATGCTGCCTCATTTGAATCAATTTTTGCTCAAGTGCTTAACATGTTTAATATGCTTCAGTTTACCTTTTAATAGGTAGAAGTCGGGCTCTGAGTCTGCTGGGGCAGAGGGGTGAGCCCCTGATGGATCGTGGAGCTGGCAGCAGCCCTCGAGTGCCCACCTCAAGAACTCGTTAACAGGAGACAGAAGGACACTGCTTCCTTGCTTAGTCATTGGAGTTTGGGTTTTTCTTTTCTATGCAGACAAATCAAATCCCTCTAATACAGATGTCATCAGCCTATAAATCATGGAAACTCGAGAGTAAGGAGTGGAAAAGTGCCAAGGGAGAGGAGATAGGAGAGGACAAAGGGCCTGAAACACCTATATTTAATGGACAAACAGAGGAAGAGATGCCTGCAAAAGAGACTGAAAAAGAGCCAAGATGAGATTGTTGAGAATCAAGAGGGTAGATGTCCAAAGAGGGCCAGAGCAGGGTGTAGGTAGATGAAGCCCTGCCTCTGTTGTGGGTTCCTGTTCAAAGGGATGAGTGAAGAAAGGGCCTCAACAGACCCCAGGGATGAAGAGCTCAGAGCCCCCACAAGCCAAACACTTCAATGTCAGGAAGCCTTAATGGGTAGAAATCTTGTCCTTATATGAAGCTGAAATCTGCCTTCCTGTGATTTCCACCCATAGCCTCCTGAAGACATACTGAATAAAATCCCACCCTTGACTTCAAGACAGTCCTTCTAAACTTTGAAGATGACATTCTTATGCTTCTCTCCTCCCAGATGAAGACTCATTAATTAACTCTCAAATATTCATCACATTACTGGAATCCCAGGTCTTCTGCAATGCCGGTTCCCCTCTTCTAAATGGACTTTACCTTGTTAATATCCCTGAGTAGGCACAAACTAAGACAGGCTGATGAGTCCTGCAGACCATCACCTCCCTGGACTGGCACTGTGCTCCTATTAATATGGTCACCATGGCATGGGTTTCTTCTGGAGCTGATCAGCTGGTAGCCTACATTGAGCTTGAGGCTTCTGTTAAGTCAGCTCATCCATCAAAGACAAATATGTTGACATCTTTTTAAATGACATCCAACCTCTGCAGAAGTAGGCAGAGAGATTAGATCCCAAAAGGCAGTTCAGAGATGTCCCCTGACAGCACTGGGTTAGAATTCAATTTTTTTTTAAATAAATTTATTTAGTTAGTTAGTTATTTTTGGCTGTGTTGGGTCTTTGTTGCTGCGCACGAGCTTTCCCTAGTTGAGGTGAGTGGGGGCTACTCTTCGTTGCGATGCATGGGCCTCTCACTGCAGTGGCTTCTCTTGTTGTGGAGCACAGGGTCTAGGCGCATGGGCTTCAGTAGTTGTGGCACACGGGTTCAGTAGTTGTGGCTCATGGGCTCTAGAGCACAGGCTCAGCAGTTGTGGCACACGGGCTTAGTTGCTCTGCAGCATGTGGGATCCTCCCAGATCAAGGGCTCAAACTCGTGTCCCCTGCATTGGCAGGTGGATTCTTAACTACTGTGTCACCAGGGAAGTCTCTAGAAATCAATTTTAAGCTCTCATCTATAGTTTCGGGGTGAAGAAGCCCTTAGATGACTCCAGCCTCATTAGCAAAGCAAATGACACATGTCCCACAACCATCCAAGCATCTGAGTTGCCTACTTCCCTTTAGTGACAAAGACAATTGGCATTAAAGAGTTTCAAGGAATGGTGATGGGGCAATAGAACACGAGATGCTCTAAAAATGTCTCCTTCAAAACCATATTCACAGAAACTGGAAGAAACTCTAGAGGTTTATCTAGAGAGGTTTACAGAGGAATGAAAAGACCACAGATTTCATAATCAAAAGATGTGGATTGGCTTCCTGACCTTACTACAAGGGAAGCTGTGTCATGGGCACACTTAATCCCTCTCTTGGCCTCAAATCCTTTATCTACAAATAGAGATCATAATATCTGCTTCGTAGGGCCTTGTGAGAGCTAGGAATGATGAAAGCACCTGATCCAATGATAACCACTCAGCAGATGGTAACCATTAGCATTATCTAAGCCAGCCTTCAACCTGGGCGAGAAGTCACCTCTATGATATCCATACTTCATGAAGAAAACCTTTCAGAGTTTCTAGTTATTAACTCATACCCATCATTTCTTAAGTTTTCTGGAAATCTGTTTTCCTGAACCGGCCATAGAACTCTGGCAGGGGCCGTTGTGCCTTCAAATTACAAACGACAAGGCAGCCTGGCCACCTCCCCCCAGGTTCCCGTCACCTCCGCATCCTCAGATGACGCCCATTCACCTTTGTGAAGTCCAAAGCAGCAGCTCCCCCCACTCACTTCCCCCGCCGGCTGAGCTACGAAACTGCCAACAAGGCAAATCAAGAATTCATGACAAAGAGCTCGGCTTCTGGGAGTTTCCAGACTATAAAAACAGTTTAGCTCGCATTATTCATATGATCCATGAAGCCCAAGATAAAATCAGCAAGGCAACCGACAATTCTCTTTGACTGTGGATTTGATTTGTCCATGAAAGAGCCACAGATGAAGAAGTTTCATTCGGAGAGTGATTCCAATTAAGGATTTGATGGGAAAGTGATGCTCAGATTCTAATCAAAGCAGGCAAAGGTGCAGTAGCCCCCTCTGTGGTGTGCTTCTGGCAGGTCTCACCATCTAAACAAATCAACCCAAAGCAAAAGGCTTCTGCAAGCCTGAAAGCGCATGAGAGATCCACTCTTTCAACCTAAATGCTAATCTTCATTAAATGCTAATATTTTTTAGGACCTGACACATTTTGCTTAACAAGCATTTCCGCCTCTAGATAAAGTATGTAAATAAATCCAGAAGTCGCTCTTCACTTCTCACTTTTCCTCATCTCCTACATGCAGTCCGCCAGCAAGCACTATGCTACTGACTCCCAAACGACGTCCTGCGGCTGCCAGTTCTCACCACCTCACCTCCACGGTCTGAGAGCATCTCCCCAGCTGCGTGCAGTCACCTCCTGGCTGCCTCGGCTCTTGGTTCATTTCACACCCAACTCAGAGTATGTTGTCAACAAAACCAGCCTTGTTCTTCAAACCTTCAGGGTTTCCCATCACCCTGAGAACAGAATCCAGTTCTGCCGGGGTCCTCGGTGCCCCAGTGGCCACCTCTCCCCACTTCCCGTCTCACCTCCTGCCACCCGCTTCCCCTGAAGCCCATGCTACCTTGCCCACCTCTCTGCCCCCCAAACACGGGGAATCTTTTCCCCTTTGGGACCTCCGCCTTTGCGTCCCTTCACCTTAGCGCCTTCTTCCCCCAGGTCTCATCAAGCCCTGCCTCAAATGTCACCTCCTCAGAGAAGCCTTCCTGGACCAGCTAACCAGACCCTTCCCAACTCTATCAATCCCTGTCTTCTTTGATACGCTGTTTTATTTGCTTGTATGTCTCCATTTCCTTGCCATGATCTGAAATTAGCTTATCTGTCTGTGTTTATTGCTGATGGTCTGTGACCCTCCTCAACTCTGGAAATGAAAGATGCAGTAGAGCAGGAACATTTTCTGTCTTGGCCTCATGGCTTCCCTGGGCCTTGGGGTGGTACCATGCAGCGGTGGAGAGATGAGCACTAGGGTTGAAACTCTGTGAGTTCGGATTCTAGACCCATCATTTAGTGGCTCTGATACCCCTCTGCTTTTAGGTCCCATGAGGGCTTCAGCCACAACCCCAACCCTTTGCATGGATGTCTCCATCCAATCCTTACTGGGGCCTCATGAAATAAGCAGGAACATGTTATTAGCCCATTTCATATGAAACAACCTGGGTCTCAGAGAGACAAAGTCCAAGTTCACAAAGCTATTCATCAGACAGAAAAGGGAAGAACCAAAGCCCAGGAGATGTGGGCTCGTGGGTCCATGCCTGGTTGTTCTTAGGATATTCACATTTCCAAGCCCCAGAACATTCATTGAGATGGGTGCTGAGGACACAGAGACGAATTAGACATCAGTCTGTCTTTGAGGAGTTGACAGATCTGGGAACAGATCTGTCATTGGGCGGGCTTCAGGGAGCCAGGCACAGGGGCTGGGGGGAGGGCACCTCACCGGGAATGTGTGGTGTTAGGAGAGGCTTCCCATTCCAGCTGAGAACAGTTGGATTTGGCAAAAGAGATCGGGGGAGAGAATGCTGCCCCAAAGAAAACAGCCTGTGGCCTAGGCTAAGACCGGGGACCAGGGCAAAAGCAGCACAGTCTGCTTGCCGAGTTAATCGGCTCAGAAGATATATAATTATGCGCGAGATGGCCATCCTCCTCTCGAAGCAGCAAGAGCTAGAAGGGCAGGAACAGAGTCCTTACTCACGCCTGAATCCCCAGGACCCAGCAAATACCTGCTACTGAACGCCAGCAACAATAGCAGTAATAGCTACCAGTGCTGGGACGCCGACCGTGCTGTGCTTAACGATGTTCCTACGAGCAAGGGCGCGATAACTCTTTTTTTTTTTTTTTTTGCAGTACGCGGGCCTCTCACTGTTGTGACCTCTCCCGTTGTGGAGCACAGGCTCCGGACGCGCAGGCTCAGCGGCCATGGCTCACGGGCCCAGCCGCTCCGTGGCATGTGGGATCTTCCCGGACCGGGGCACGAACCCGTGTCCCCTGCATCGGCAGGCGGACTCTCAACCACTGCGCCACCAGGGAAGCCCAATAAATATTTATTATATGAGTGAGTGAATGGATGAGTAGCGAGAGTGGTGAGACAATGTTGGACGGTGAGACAATGCTGGACCCTCACAAGGTCATGGGTCAGGGAAGGGGGGTAGTTCTATCCAGAAGGCAGTGGGTGGGGAGCACTGCCAAGGGGCTCGAAGCAGAGAGTGACATGGTTTGGGGTTCACTTTTAAAAGTTCACTCTGGAGTGAGCAGAGTGAGAGAGGAGATGGGGGGCGCCAACTGTATACCTTGCAGGATGAAGAATGGGTGATACTAGAAGCATGGAAATAGGCAAGTACTCTCACAGCTGAGTTTTTAAAAGGAAGAAGATGGTGGATGCCATAAATCATAGATCAAAATACGAACAGTCCCACTGAATAAAAACATCTGGAATTTCTTGAGAGCTTGCTCTGTGCCACGCACTATTCTCAGCGCTTTACACCAATTAGCTAATGTAATCCTCGAAACAACTCTATCAGACAGATACAGTTATTATAGCCAGGTGACCCCGTCAACACCCAAGTTCTAACTAATAAGCTACCTTCCCGGACTGGCCTCTAGTTATGACTTCTGCCTCTCGGGATGAAAGCAACCCTTTATTTCATGAATCTGTCGTCCTACGTGAACGAGGTTCAAAGACAAGGGAAAGAGAAATTGGACCTGGAGGATGAACAGAACTGGAACCAGTGAACAGGATCAGCTTCAGGGCTACGAACTCAGGTGGTCCCGGAACTCAGAAGGGCCCCTAACTCAGAACAGCCCTGAACGTGGTTACTTAGTCGCATGCACAGCTGTCACTGTCTTAAGATTCTAAATAACTTTTGAACAAGGGGCTCCCTATTTTCATTTTGCACTGGGCCCCACCCATGATGTAGCCAGTCCTGCTGCTGGTGGATATAAGTTGCACGCAGCAGATTCCAGATCCACACGGAGAAAGGTTTCTTTTTTAGTGCAGAGTGACTGAACTGCATCCAACTGCGACCTACATCTTTGGTGCATATATTCACGCCAATGCGGCTACACAACTACACAGCAGAGATGTTGTAGAAATAATTCACTCTTCAAGTAGAGGGTTAGACTAGGTCATCTCCCCAGAACGATCCACATCATTCAGAGTAATGACAGCACTCAGATTACAGCAAATTGCCTCCTGTGACCAGTCCTTTGCGGCCGAGGATTTTAACCAGGGGTGTGGACCAGAATCACTTGGCTGAGACATTTTTCAAGATAAATGTGCCCAGGCTTTACTCAAAACATTGACTCCAAATCTTTTATTATTATTATTTATTTATTTATTTTTGGCTGCGTTGGGTCTTCGTTGCTGCACGCAGGCTTTCTTTATTTGCTGTGAGCGGGGCCTACATTTCATTGTGGTGCGTGGGCTTCTCATTGTGGCGGCTTCTCTTGTTGCGGAGCACGGGCTCTAGGCGTGCGGGCTTCAATAGTTGTAGCACGCGGGCTCAGTAATTGTGGCTCACGGGCTCTAGAGCACAGGCTCAGTAGTTGTGGCGCACAGGCTTAGTTGCTCCGCAGCATGTGTGATCTTCCCGGACCGGGGCTCGAACCCATGTCCCCTGCACTGGCAGGCGGATTCTTAACCACCGCGCCACCAGGGAAGTCTCTTGACTCCAAATCAAGGGACTTGAGTGTGACTGGGATGCCGATCTTTGAAATGCTCTCCTGGTGATTTTTAAAGTCACCCCTAATTAAGGACCACTCCTAACACAGAGGCTGTCTACGGCTCCTGTCCATCTGGACCCCACTTAAAAGGCACACAGCACTTTGTTCAATGGGAAGGGAGTACTGGGCACAGATACCAAGTTGAAGCTCATCAGTTCTTAGATCTTGCATCCTGCAGCGAAATTACAACTACACTGAACCTGCCCTACCTCTAACATCTCAACTATCCAAACCCCCGAACGACTCAACAAAATAGGAAATGACCCCAAAACTTAAAAGGAAGATAGACCCAAAGAAAGAGCATATTTGATCAGTGCCCTCTTCACCACCTCTTTGCCACAAAAAAGCCAGAAAACCCTCTGCCTTATCATCCTATAGACCTTTCCTTCTTCTCAAGTTTCTTCATTATAATAACATTCTCCTGCAATGGATTAACAGAGTCATGTTGCACGGGTTAACAGAATCCTGCAGGGTCTCCAGAAATAGCCTAGAACTATAGAGAACTGAATAGAGCAGTCGGAGGTAAAAGTTAGCCAGCTTAGTTACCCCTAACCTACATCATCTCAGCAAACTCAGGTGTCTACCCACTGCCTTATATGAGCAGCCACCATGTTAAAGTTTTGTCTCCTTCCAGAAAAATGCAAACAATGTTTTAACGCTAACGGCCACCTGCTGTGTTTTTCTTTAATGTGATTTGAAACAGTACCGCTCCAAACTACATGAATCATCTCTAAATTTAGAAATCGGCTCCTAATACTCATTGCCTGTTCCGAATGGTAAATAACGTTTTCCAGTTTTCATGTGAAAATCATTGCCAGGAACCTCTTAACTTGATGCCTTGTGATCCTTGAAAGGTGAGCGTGAAACTACTTGCTACACATCGCAGACACATAGACACCCTGTCCGCGTGCTGTAAAACAACAAATGGTTTAGTCAATTCTATGCAAAAATAAAAAGTCCCCCTGGACGATGTGAAACAGTGGCGTGCAACTTGGAAGGTGTTATGGACTGGATGTCTGTGTCCCCCTAGAATGTACATGTTGAAGCCCTAAGCTTCAGTGTGATGGTATTTGGAGGTGGGGGTTTGGGGAGGTAATTAGATGAGGTCATGAGGGTGGGGTCCCCATGATGGGATTAACACCCTTGTAAGGAGAGACACAGAGAGCTTGCTCTCTCTCCACCATGTGAGAACACAGTGAGGAGGCAGCCATCTGCAAGCAAGGAGGAGGGCTCTCACCAGGAACCAGACTGGCCGGCACCCTGATCGTGGACTTCCCAGCCTCTAGAACTGTGAGAACTAAATGCCTGCTGTTTAAGTGAGGTTATGGCTAGTGCAGGCAGTGAGTTACCTGGAGCTAAAGCTTAAAATGGGAGCTTCTTGCAGAAAATTGCAGAGGAGAGTTTAAAAGAAGTCAGAGAAATGAGCAGAAATAAGCAAGAGCCCTAGTAAAGGAAGCCAGAAAGGGATGCTAAAAGGGACCCCCAAAACTCATGAGGCCAGAATCTGGAGCCATGGAGATAATAGCAAGGGCCACACGTTGACAGTGAACTACAGAACATTTCCTGTCATGGCTGGCCTTCTAAAGGGCCAAAGACAAAACAATAGTCTCTTTGAGTCTGACCCATCCACTGAAGTTGGTGAGATTGCCCTACCCTAGCATGTTATGATTCTCTGCTTCCTTCCACGTTCTAACACATTCACACACACACATGCACACACATATGTACACGCATGCACATATACACACACAGTGTCCCCACTACGTTTGACAGAGCTGTGAAGTGCCTTGGTTTCACACACTGCACGTCTGCACTCTTCACCAAGACAGACTTTCAGAGAAATCTCTCCATTCTTCTCCTGACGACCCGACAGTTATTTCCCCAGTCCTGGCACTCATCACCACGCAGTACCAGGGTGGCCACTCAGGGCTGTTTGACATATTGCTCTCGGGGCCATGTCCACATACATCACTGAGGTAATCAGCACCTTTTCTGCAGTCCTGTTCCCTGATGCCTGTCCTTCGGTCATTAACCTTAACAATGTCAGCAGTGCTCACAACTCCAAGCCTCAATTAACTCACAAGGCAGGCTGCCCTCAGAGACGGGAGCAGTCAGGCCATAACTCAGCCTGGGCACCCACATTCTGAACTGGATTGTCCCCACCAGTAGGGAGAGCTTGGAGAAAAGCAGAGAGACAAAAGGGATTGGCCTTCCATGCAGCTGTTGTATCAACCTGGTGCCAATATAGCCAGATGGACAGTAAAATACTTCCCTAAGTAATGTGGTCATTTGGGGCCACATGTCATAAAAATATAACTAAAACAGTAGAATCAAGGAATAATGATATCAAAGGTCACCTGCTGTCTTAGAAAACTGAGGAACAATTGGAATAGCCTCTGGGTGAATGTCACCCATCCTAATGCACTGAGCTGGACCCCTCATCATTGATCTCTGACCCTCTGAAGAAGCACACAAGTAATTTTAGTATTCTGATTTTACACATAAGAAAACTAGGTTCAGAGACTAGTTTGGTCAGCACCCTGATCGTGGACTTTGCAGCCTCCTGAACTGTGAGAAATAAATGCCTGTTGTTTAAATGAGGTTATGGCTAGGGCAAGCAGTGAGTTACCTGGAACTAAAGCTAAAAATGGGAGCTTCTTACAGAAAATTGCACCCCAACGTTCATTGCAGCACTAGTCTCAATAGCCAGGACATGGAAGCAACCTAAATGTCCATCAACAGAGGAATGGATAAAGAAGATGTGGTACGTATATACAGTGGAATATTACTCAGCTATAAAAAAGAACAAATAATGCCAATTGCAGCAATGTGGATGGACCTTGAGATTCTCATACTGAGTGAAGTAAGTCAGACAAAGACAAATATTATATGATACCGCTCATATGTGGAATCTAAAAAAAAGGGTACAAATGAACTGACCTACAAAACTGAAATAGAGTTACAGATGTAGAAACTAAACTTATAGTTACTGGGGGGTGAGCAGAGAGGAGGGATAAATTGGAAGACTGGGACTGACACATACACACTACTATATATAAGATACATAACTAATAAGGACCTACTGTATAGTACAGGGAACTCTACTCACTACTCTGTAGTGGCCTATATGGGAAAAGAATCTAAAAAAGAGTGGATATATGCATTTATATAACGGATTCACTTTGCTGTACACCTGAAACTAGCACAACTTTGTAAATCAATTAATTATACCCCAATAAAGTTTTTTAAAAAAAGAAAATTGTAGAGGAGAAGGTTAAAAGAAGTCAGAGAAATGAAGAGAAATAAGCAACTTGCCCTGGATTGCACAGTCAATAAATGGCCAAACTGAGTTTTTGAACCCAAGACTATTGTGGTGGACAGAATAATGTCCCTCGAAGACATTCACATCCTAGTCCCTGAAACCTGTGAATATGTTCCCATAGCAAAAGGGAATTAAGGTTGCTAATCAGCTGACTTTAAAATAGGGAGATATCCTGAATTATCTGAGTGGGCTGTATGTAACCACAAGAGTCCTTAGATGTGGAAGAGGGAGGCAAAGAATCAGGGTCAGAGTGATGTGATTTGATAACAACTCCACCAGCCATTGCTAGCCTTGAAGATGGAGGAAGGGCCCATGAGCCAAGGAGTGTAGGCAGCCTCTAGAATCTGGAAAAGGTAAGAACACAGATTCCCCCCTAGAGCTTCCAGAAGGAATACAGCCCCTCGGACACCTTGCTTTAACCCAGTGAGACCCAAGTCAGATATATATCTTACCAGAATGGTAAGATAATAAATTCATGTTGTTTCAAGATACTACGTTTGTGGTGATTTGTTACAGCAGCCATAGAAGACCAATACTAGCATCCAAGTCTAAAGTCTTCTTCTCTTAATTATGACCACAGTTAGTTTTCTATGACTGCACAACAAATGACCACAAACTTGATAGCCTAACAGCAGCATTATCTCCCAGTTTTGTAGGTCAGAAGTCTCGCAGCAAGGATGGGTTCTCTGCTCAGGATTCTTCAAGGTCAAACTCAAGGTGATGGCTAGCTGTGTTCCTTTCTGAAGGCTCTGGGGAAGAATCTATTATCCAGCTCATTCAGGTTGTCGGCCGAATTCAGCTCCTGGCAATTGTTGGACTGAGATTCTCAGTTCCTTACTGGCTCTCGGCTCCTAGAGGCCACCTGCATTCCTTACCATGTGGTCCCTTCCATAGCCAACACCAGCAGCAGAGAAGCTGCTTTGCATGGTGTCCCTCTCACTTCAGGAAGGGCTCAGACTCAGGCCCACCCAGATAATCTCCCTACTGATTAAAGTCAACTGATCAGGGGTGTGAATTACAGGCAGACCTCATTTTATTGTGCTTCACAGATACTGCGTTTTGTACAAATTAAAAGTTTGTGGTGACCCTGCAAGTCTATCAGTGCCATTTTTTCCAACAACGTTTGCTCACTTCGTGTCTCTGGGTCACATTTTGGCAATTCTCTCAATATTTCAAGCTTTTTCATTAATATTGTATTTGTTATGTTGATCCGTGATCAGGGATCTTTGATATTACTGTGATTCACTGAAGGCTGATGGTTACATTTTTTCTTATCCATAAAGCATTTTTTTTTTTTGCGATACGCGGGCCTCTCACTGTTGTGGCCTCTCCCGTTGTGGAGCACAGGCTCTGGACACGCAGGCCCAGCGGCCATGGCTCACGGGCCCAGCCGCTCTGCAGCATGTGGGATCTTCCCGGACCGGGACAACGAACCCGTGTCCCCTGCATCGGCAGGCAGACTCAACCACTGCACCACCAGGGAAGCCCTCCATAAAGCATTTTTAAATAAAGATATGTACATTGTTTTTTAGACATAATGCCATTGTACACTTAATAGACTACACTATAGTGTAAACATGACTTTTATATTCACCAGGAAACCAAAATATTTCTATGACTCACTTTATTGTGATATTCACTTTATTGTGGTGGTCTGGAAACGAAAGCATGATATCTCCAAGGTCTGCCTGTACATATGCAAAATCCCTTTGTCATATAAAGCAGCAGAATTATGGGAATAATATCCCATCACACTCAGGTCCCACCAACACCCAAAAGGAGGGAATTATGCACCAGAGGGTGGAAATCTTGGGGGGCGCCTTGGAATTCTGCCTACTACAAACATGTATTAGCATATATCAGCTGAGTTCACCATGCTTTACTCCATTGCCTTTCTAGGTGAACCACAAAAAACTTAAAAAAAAAAAACACCCGAAGTCAACATTGCCTTGCCTACCAACCCCATTCCACACCCAAATCTCCCACTGTTTTCTCTCTGTGTTTATAGCACTATGCATGCACCGTGTTAGAAACTGAATAATGTTAAGAGCTAACTTTTATCGAGCCCCAGGTTCTGGTCTAAGAAACATGTATCCCCAAAAATCTGTGAGGTGACTATTAATACCACTCCAATTTTACAGGTGATAAAACTGAGGCACGGAGAGGTTAAGTAACACAATTGCTCTTAATTATGGGGCAGAGCCAGGATTAAAAAGCAGGTCATGTGATTCCAGCGCCAAGCTCTTCCCATGTTGCTAGTTTTTTAGCAGGAAGAGGAACCCTGGAGGACGCTTATATTTGTGGATCTGGGGTTGACCGCACTGACTCTGGGAATTTCTCCAGTGTGAATATTTTGTTCCTCCTTTCAGAAACAAACAAGTTCACAGCATGTTCTAAGAAGCCCAGGGAGTAAGGGGAAGATTTGACATAGCCATATCTCCAAATCCAGTGAAGAGATACCTCCATCCCCCACCTCCTGCCCCCAGAGTTTCATGAAGGAAAAGTACAGGGACATCTGGTCACACACTTTTAGCAAAAGCCAGCTGTGTGTCACCCCACACCAACCCCACTGTGAGCGCAAAGGGGAGCACAGAAGAGGCAGCAGGGATTTTGCCAACAAATAACGTGTGTGCCTCCCTCCCACACAGAAGGTGGGACCATGTCAGGAAACAGTGTGACCATGTGCTTTCTCCAGAGCTATGGTTTCACCATCTTTCTTAGGACCCCTGGTATACTTAATCTATGGAGAATATATTTAGAAATTAATCTTTCGCTGTGCAGGGACAATCCTGGTGCTGTACTAGTAAGAGCCCACCTGTTTAGACCTGGGTTGGACTTTCAGTCTGAGGGCAGGTGCTATGCCCTGCTTTTCTTTTTTTTCTTTTATTTTTTTTTTGCGCGGTACGCGGGCCTCTCACTGCTGCAGCCTCTCCCGCCGCGGAGCACAGGATCCGGACGCGCAGGCCCAGCGGCCATGGCTCACGGGCCCAGCCGCTCCGCGACATGTGGGATCCTCCCGGACCGGGGCACGAACCCGTGCCCCCTGCATCGGCAGGCAGACCCCCAACCACTGTGCCACCAGGGAAGCCCCCTGCTTTTCTTTTTATCATCCTCTGTATCAGACTTAATAGGGGCTCAATAAAATTTGTCATTGGTAGGTTGACGTTGTTCTCAAGGGCCACAGACCCTCCATGCTGCACGTCCTGTTTTTGACAACTGTAATCATGTCTGTCTAGATGGAACCATCTGCTTCGCTCTGCAGGGTCCTAAAGCCATAAAGCCCAAGTCTCTCCTCCCCTTAGTGACTCCCTGTTCTTGGGCAGTGGCCGTGATGGCACCTCAGCCTTGTGAGAATCATTAAAATCTTAGTGTGCTTTTGATGCTACATCTGATGATGACTTTGTTCCACTTCAGCAGATCTTATGTGATGGGCAGGCACCCAAAGGAATCCATGAGACTCTTCCAGCAGCAAACTTTTTCAAACTATACACGCTCTCTACCCTCATTATTTCCAATACAACCCAATGTGGGAGATTGACATGGGGAGGGTCACCATTTGTAAAAATTTCTAACATGGTACTGAGTCATTCTCAGCAACCTCACCCCAGCCCCATGCACACACACAAAGATACACCACCAGGTTGATTATTCTAGAATCAGGCCAGTGATCATTATTAACAAACAGAGAGTTGACACTTCATTCCCGCAAAGGTCAAAATGGAAATTCAATTTAGGAATCTGAGTTGTATCAATCTGCACAGAACAATCTGAAGGGAAACAGTTGCATCTTCTTGGTCTTAAATTACTTTTGAAAATGAGCTTAGTTGGTAGCCAGCATTCTGAATTCATTCAATTGCTATTTTAAAAAATAGTCTCTTTGTCACCTTAACTAAATTGAACTTTCCTTTTTTAAAAGAAAGCTTATTTTCCAGGAGCACCTAAGTTTTCAGAGTTCAGTTAAGATTCCATATAACTTTTCCACCTCCTCTGTGAGTCCCAGATATTTAATGTTTTTAAGATTTAATGGATGTAACTCGCTAATCAAATTGGGTATGTTTGGCTCCCTGTTTCTTCCTGGTGGTAGAGGCTACTGGCTGCCTTCCAATATCTTTTCTCTCCTTCTTTCCTAAGAAGCTAAGTTCTCATTGCATTATATGGAATGCAGGTGTGATACTGGAGCTCTAGCTGCCATATTGGAACAAGAGGAAAAGGGTCACACACTAGAGATGGCAGATGGAGTCTGGAGCCTGATAACTTGGAGAAGCCACCACTCCAGCCCTGGACTACCATATCCAGACTACCTTAGCTTTAGAGAGAAAGAGTCTTCTACTTTTCTCAAGCCACTCTAATGTTGAATTTTTCTATTACCTGCAGGCAGCTCTAACAATAACTGATACAAATGATAACTTCAAATATGACTTCCAGCTTAGATATTTTAGAATTCCAATGTGTTTTTTCTTATTTTATCCTTGGCTTATCATCACATATCAGGGAAAATTAAGCTCAGAGAGGTTAAGTGTCTTGGCTAAGATGCCACAAGAACAGAACCTGGGTCTTTTTTGACAAGTAGGTCTTGTGTTTACCAATGCCTCTGGTGATAAAAAGCTTCAAATGTCAACCCACAAACACATTACCATTCATCTTGACATCAAATCCCCTAATGCTTTTGCATTTGGTTTCTTAGAAAAATACAGCTTGCTAAAAGCTAAATTATCAGAGCACACCATCAAGTAGAATAGCACTCAATGGTATTCCCATCCATCATTTCTTTTCCGTTAAACTGGTGTGCATCGATTGCCTAGTCTAGAGAATTATGACAATCAATAACTTTCTTCAGAGAAATAGTGGGTGAGACTAAAGAAATTAGCTTATTTTGTAGTGGATAGAAACAAGACGTCAATCAAACCCCTTAAACCTGACCTCAAGTAAGTACAGATGCCAATATGAGAAAAATCTAAGTCATAACTGCCAAAGTCACCCTGATGGAAGAAGACTAGTGCTCACATGCTGACTAGCCATGAAGAGGGCATGAGACACAGAATGCCTTGTCATAGTAAGACCTGCTGTCCTGTGGGACACCTCAGAGGACTCCATTCCACCCAGGAGGTCTCCCTCCCCACTGCCACACCTGATGTCATAATCCATGTTCTGATAACCACTACTGATGAACAAGTTACCCCAAAACTTAGTAGCTTAAAACAACCATTTCTCACAATTTTGGTGATCAGGAATTTGGGAAATGCTCAACCGGAAAGTTCTAGCTTGGGATCTCTCATGTGGTTGCTTTCAGATGCTGGCTGGGGCTGCCGTCATATCAAGTCTTGATGGGGCTGGACATTCAAGATGGTGCGTGCACGTGGCTGACAGTTAATGCCAGCTGCTACCTGGGATCACCTAAACACCTACACATGGCCTCTCCAGCATGAGGGTCTCAGTGTAGTCAGACTTATGTGACAGATGTCTTTCCCCAGAGAACCATGAGGAAACTTAATGGCCTTTGGTAAGCCAGCCTCAGAAGCTGTAGGCCATCACTTCACTGCATTCTCTTGGTTGAGGTAGTGTCTTGGTTGCATCAGCCCATCCAGATTCAAGGTGAGGGGATTTAGACCCCATTTCTCAAAAGGAGGAGTATCAAAAACTTGCAGTCTTTTTTTGACATCTCTTTGCAGACCAAAGTTGGGGGGAGGGGGCATGAGTGGGTTCCAAAGTAGAGAAGCAAGGGAATGGACTTTGAAAAAGTGTTCGCTTAAGCTGTATGGCTTTGTTTCTCACAGTGCTCTGGTGTTCTTCCAAGCTGACTTTTCCTTATTTCCTCCTCATAGCATATACTCTGCTCTGTTGTTTCTGTTAACTCCGGTCCCACTTGACCGTGCTTTAGTAACCTGTCATGGTTCCCCAGGCCCTCCAACCCATGTCACTCATCTTCCCTCTGTGTAGCACAGGCCCATTACTCAGCTCCAGGTGGGACATCTCTCTCCTTTAGACAGGCCACCGTCTTAGTAAAGCTTGCCTTCAATGTGTCTTCAAAGCAGAAAGTGAAGTAGACCCCGAATGCAAGGCAGAAAGAGTATTAGAAAGTCTTTGTCAGGCTGTCAGAGTCCCTACTGCTTTGCCAGGTAGAATGCATGTAGGAACCAGAGGAGCAGCAAAGAAATTCCATCCTCACTGAGATGTCAGTGCACAGAAGGGACAGACAACATGCAGGCAGAAGACAAGGACATCCTGTGATTGTCCCATGAGGCTAGAAGTTACAACCTCCGTGTGAATGACATCCCCTCCAGGGTTAGACTTTGGCTTCTGAGTCCCCACCTTGATCATCTCCTTGCCTCCATTTCCAGACTCAACTCCCACCACCTACCAAGTTCTCCATGCTCTACCAAACGGAAACAGAATGACTTGCCAAATCAGAACCGTGCACAAGGAAGGAAGGATCAGAGAAGCTGTGTTCCCAGAGAAGCTCAAAATTCCCCTGTGCTAAACAGAACCTTTGAAAAGCCCAAGGCTGGGTTCACACAGTACCAAAATACTTCAATGTGCTCATCCATTTGTCCCTCTAGTGCGTTGGAGGTGTGCGGGAGGAGGAGTGAGAACACCAGGGAAGGCTGGCAAGCTAAGTTAGCAGTTTGCCTTTCTTCAAACAAATACAATTGAACAAAATCCTTGATGCTCAATATTAAAGTTTATCACAAATAAAGAAGTATTGCTCAACAAATCATAGATGACACTGTCAGTGCTCTGCCCAGATCCCCTTGGATCCTTTTGCTTTCTCTTTGTGCCTCTACCCTGGCTTCTGGATTCCTCTGTTTCAAATAGCCAGCACTTGCAGCTCTTATCACAGGATGTCGGTGGGCTACCAGAGGTGCCCACCTGGACAGAGAGTGGGTCTGCCTAGGAGCTTACACCCACCCCCATCCCAGGGGGCTCTCAGCCAAAAGCTGGAAAGTGTGGGAGAATGAAAGCCCAGTTTACCGCCTCAAGACAGGACAAACTCCGAGGTGTATCTCACACTCCAGAACTCCCCTGAGGAATCAGGCTGGGACTTTGCTTGAAATTGCACCCCTGTGTAGTTCCTTCCCCTTCCCTGCTTTGATTCTCCTATTTCCTTACTGATTCCCCCAGGGGCACATCCCCAATAAATCATGCGCACAACAGAAGGAATCCTAAAGATGCTACCAGAAAACTACTAAAGCTAATCAATGAATTTGGTAAAGTAGCAGGATACAAAAGTAATGCACAGAAATCTCTTGCATTCTTATACACTAATGATGAAAAATCTGAAAGTGAAATTAAGGAAACAGTCCCATTTACCATTGCAACAAAAATAAAATACCTAGGAATAAACCTACCTAAGGAGACAAAAGACCTGTATACAGAAAACTATAAGACACTGATGAAAGAAATTAAAGATTATACAGACAGATGAAGATACACCATGTTCTCAGATTGGAAGAATCAACATTGTGAAAAAGATTATACTACCCAAAGCAATCTACAGATTCAATGCAATCCCTATCAAGCTACCACTGGCATTTTTCACAGAACTAGAACAAAAAATTTCACAATTTGTATGGAAACACAAAAGACCCTGAATAGCCAAAGCAATCTTGAGAAAGAAAAACGGAGCTGGAGGAATCAGGCTCCCTGGCTTCAGACTATACTACAAAGCTACAGTAATCAAGACAGTATGGTACTGGCACAAAAACAGAAATATAGATCAATGGAACAGGATAGAAAGCCCAGAGATAAACCCACATGCATACAATCACATTATCTTTGATAAAGGAGGCAAGAATATACAGTGGAGAAAACACAGCCTCTTCAATAAGTGGTGCTGGGATAACTGGACAGCTATATGTAAAAGAATGAAATTAGAACACTCCCTAACACCATACACAAAAATAAACTCAAAATGGATTAAAGGTCTAAATGTAAGGCCAGACACTATAAAACTCTTAGAGGAAAACATAGGCAGAACACTCTACGACATCAATCACAGCAAGATCCTTTTTGACCCAACTCCTAGAGAAATGGAAATAAAAACAAAAATAAACAAAAGGGACCTAATGGAACTTAAAAGCTTTTGCACAGCAAAGGAAACCATAAACAAGACAAAAAGACAACCCTCAGAATGGGAGAAAATATTTGCAAATGAAGCAACTGACAAAGGATTAATCTCCAAATTTACAAGCAGCTCATGCAGCTCAATATCAAAAAAACAAACAACCCAATCCAAAAATGGGCAGAAGACCTAAATAGACCTTTCTCCAAAGAAGATATAAAGATTGCCAGCAGACACATGAAAGAATGCTCAACATCATTAATCATTAGAGAAATGCAAATCAAAACTACAATGAGATATCGTCTTACACCAGTCAGAATGGCCACCATTAAAAAATCTAGAAACAATAAATGCTGGAGAGGGTGTGGAGAAAAGGGAACCCTCTTGCACTGTTGGTGGGAATGTAAATTGATACAGCCACTATGGAGAACAGTATGGAGGCTCCTTAAAAAACTAAAAATAGAACTAGCATATGACACAGCAACCCCACTCCTGGGCATATACCCTGAGAAAACCATAATTCAAAAAGAGTCATGTACCACAATGTTCATTACAGCTCTATTTATAATAGCCAGGACATGGAAGCAATCTAAGTGTCCATCGACAGATGAATGGATAAAGATGTGGCACATGTATACAGTGGAATATTACTCAGCCATAAAAAGAAACGAAATTGAGTTACTTGTAGTGAGGTGGATGGACCTAGAGTCTGTCATACAGAGTGAAGTAAGTCAGAAAGAGAAAAATAAATACCGTATGCTGACACATATATATGGAATCCTAAAAAAAAAATGGTCATGAAGAATCCAGGGGCAGGACGGGAATAAAGACACAGACCTACTAGAGAATAGACTTGAGGACACGGGGAGGGGGAAGGGTAAGCTGGGACAAAGTGAGAGAGTGGCATGGACACATATAGACTACCAAATGTAAAACTGATAGCTAGTGGGAAGCAGCCACATAGCACAGGGAGAGCAGCTCGGTGCTTTGTGACCACCTATGGGGGTGGGATAGGGAGGGTGGGAGGGAGGGAGATGCAAGAGGGAGGAGATATGGGGATGTATGTATATGTATAGCTGATTCACTTTGTTATAAAGCAGAAGCTAACACACCATTGTAGAGCAATTATACTCCAATAAAGATGTTTAAAAAAATTCATGTGCACATGATCCCTTGAGCAAGGGCTTCTTTGGGGGGCCCTTGAGCTAAGAAACTCATTAAGATGTAAACTAAATGCTTCTTGCCCCACTCTGGCTAGGCACTGTGGACACTTCAAAGATGGACACGCACTGGGGTGGGGGGGTCTGGGCTCATGATGGGAGAGACAGGTAGTCACAATACAGAGCAGACTATTATGGGTACCACGAGTGGCTAACCAGAGTCATAGATCCTAGGTAGATGATGAATACAAAAATGGGGTCAGAAGATGGAGCTGCTGACAAGGAGAGTTTTTATGGAGAACATAAATCTAATGAGACCCTTGAATGAAGAGGAGGGTAGAAGGCATTCCAGTGGAATGAATTAAGGTGTATTAGTCAGGGTTCTCCAGAGAAATACGACTAACAGGAAATATATGTAAGGTGAAGTTTATTATGAGGAATTGACTCCCGTGATTATGGAGGCTGTGAAGTCCCATGATCTGCTATCTGCAAGCTGGAGACCCAGGAAAGCCAGAGGTGAAGTTCAAGGCCTGAGAGTCAGAGAGCCAATGGTAGGGATTCTAGTCTGAGTCTGAAGGTCTGAGAACCAGGAGTGCTGAGAGCAGAAGATCAGTGTCCTAGCTCAAGCAGTCAGGCAGAGAACAAATTCATCCTTCCTCCACCTTTTTGTTCTATTCATACCCTCAGTGGATTGCATGATGCCCACCTACATTGGGCAGGGCCACCCGCTTTACTCAGTCCACCGATTCAAATACTAATGTCTTCTGGAAACAGCTTCATAGACACACCCAGAAATAATGTCTAACCAGACAGTTGGCCATCCCCTGACCCAGTCATATTAACATATAAAATTAACCATCAAAGAAGGACATAAGCAAAGATATAACAATAGGAAAGAAAAGCATGGATCAAGGTTCTAAGAGCCTTGCACGTATTAAGCATTTCAGCCTCACTCCAACTCAGTGAGGCAGGGACTATGCTCATCCCCATCTTACAGAGGTGAAAAGGAGGCACAAAGGCATTAACAACTTGCCCAAGTCACACATCTGGTGGTAAAACCAGGGAGGTGAACCCACAGGTAGACCCAGCCAGGTTGATGCCACAGGCCAAGTCTTAGCCACCATACCCAGCTACCTCTCTGAGCAGGGCAGTCTGCCTGGGAAAGGAGCAGCAGAGGTAAATGTGGTTGGAAAGAGCTACTGAGACTGAATTGTGAGGTGTCTATGTGTCAAATACAGTTGGAATTTTTATACCTCATTCATTCAACAAATATTTACTGAATAACAACTATATGTTGGCTTGGTGGGGAAATGGTCATACACCAGAAAGACATGGTCCCTTTTCCCCTGGAGTTTACAATCTTATCCAACTAGGTACTTCCCCAAAGAGGGAACAGAACGAGCTGAAAAAGCATTTTGCTTCACAGATTGATGCAGCAAAACAAAATTAGAAGAAAAGTTAAAGTTATTTGGGGATCATTCTTAACGTGCCCTTTTTTAAGTTAACTAGGTGGGGGGAAAACATAATCTCCCACCTTCTTAAGGTACCTATAGACCTGGAGCAAATCACACTGTGGATGGGTTAGGGTACTGCTGGCTGTTGCAGCAAAAACAATTTTTTTTATGGTTTAGTAAAAATGAAGTTTATTTTTGACAGATGTTCCTGGTTGGCCAGCAGCTTTCCTCCATGCAGTGGTTCAGGGACCCAAGCTCCTTCTGCTTTATGGCTCTGCCAACCCCTAAATTCTTCTCCTCATCCTTATCTGGCTGACAGTAAAGGAGAGAGAGCATTAAAGAAGGTACATGTGTTTCTTAAGTGATATCGATCAATTTTGTTCACGTTGTGTTGGTGAGCTAGACTCATCACATGGCCACACCCAGACACCCCAGTGGGCCATGTGGCTGCTTCTGGAAGTCACTTCCCAGCAGTAACTCCACACTATGGAAGAGGAAACACAAAGGTTGGTGGAAAGGCTAGTCACCTCTGCCCCACACTCTGTTCTTTCTTCTACCCTCACACTGTACTGAGACATCATGTTCAGATAGAACCAATTCCACGAACACTAACTTCAAGGCCACCTTGAACGTGGGAAAGAAGCCACATTAGGACCACATTCAGTATTGGAGCAGAGTGGCTGGAGGCAAATTGAAGGAATAGGAATTTATTAACCATAATGTCCAATTTTTAAAAAATAAATTTATTTATTTATTTGTTTGTTTATTATTTATATTTGGCTGCATTGGGTCTTCGTTGCTGCACGTGGGCTTTCTCTAGTTGTGGTGAGCAGGGGCTACTCTTCATTGCAGTGCACAGGCTTCTCATTGCGGTGGCTTTTCTTGTTGGGAACACGGGCTCTAGGCATGTGGGCTCAGTCGTTGTGGCTCGCAGGCTCTAGAGCTCAGGCTCAGTAGTTGTGGCGCACGGGCTTAGTTGCTCCGCGGCATGTGGGATCTTCCCGGAACAGGGCTCGAAGCCATGTCCCCTGCATTGGCAGGTGGATTCTTAACCACTGTGCCATTAGGGAAGTCCCTGTTCAATTGTTTTTATGTGACCATCCCCTAAGCCTACAGTTGATAGAGCCATCTCCTTTACATGCTACCTGCCTGACATACTTCTCCAATGCCAGCAGCAGAGATAGACCTAAATTTTGAAGTCTGGGGAAAACTCCCCATTCACCCACACACAAATGCTATTTTCTAGTCTGCTTTTCAGACTCACCCTGTTTGAGAACATCTGAGTTCCAGCTGAATACTTGGAGAGCTAAGGTCTAAGAATCAAGACGGAGGAGCATTAGGGGAAGGTACAAGGAGGCCTTATTTTAATAAGGGAGGACCCTAGACTGAGACTGCCTGATGTCTCCCAGCACACCCTCTTTGGAGGAATTTAGATCCCCCTTCCTTCTTGCATAGGGGGCCTGCAGATTGCGTTAGACAATTCCAGAGGCAGAGAGGATCTTCAAGATTACCTATTCCAAAGCCTTTATCTGATAGATGAAAAAACTGAGGCTCAGAGGGGTTAAGTGACTTCCCTGAGATCACACAGCTTTGAGTGGCAGAACCCAAGCATGAGCAAACAGTGGGGTGTCACAGACATGGGGTTTGCACTCAGTAAATATAAGTGTCCATCTTCCCTCGGTTTGCCCAGCCTTCTCCCTGTCCTAGCTCATCTCTCCTGCTTCTTATCCAGGCTGATATGACCAACTCTGCAACACAAAACTGTCATTCTGCTACATTCTGCAGAATCTGCTAACAGAATTGTAAAGGTTTATCTCAACGCACACATCACCTTCCTGTCAATTTCTCTGGCAAGGGAGCCAACAATGGATCTTGTCACTGCCAACTCTATCCCATACCAGGGTTATTTGGAAGGGTTGAATTCAGACAAATAATCAGCTAGATTGAGTCTCCTTTTACTAAAGCTCCAAATCATTTCGTTTGTGCATACCTAGTCCCATTTCACATTCAAGCTGATTTGGGCAGACATGACCATGATGGTTATTGCCCAGAAGACACTCAGGTGTCCTGATCATATTCCAAGTAAAGCAAAAAAACTGGAGAACCACATATCAGGCGCCTGTTGAAATAAGTCACCCAGTGGAACCTCCACCCCAGTTTCATTATGACTGCATCTGCAACTCCGAAAGTGAGGCTGGTGGGGAGGAAAACCCGCAGCTGTTTTTCAAGAAATTAATTTCTATCCCTGCAGTGATCAGTCCTGGGTAAGTGAGAGAATCAAATTATCTAAGTTACTTCTGCTGGGAAGGTTGACTGCTCTGAATCCTGATGAAAAATAACACAATGGTGCTATTTAATTTAAAACCTCCGTCTGCTTCACTTATAATTCATAATGATTATACTTCGCGTTTATGTACTATCCAAGGATCACAGAGAACTCTGATGGCATAAATGATTCATCCTTGGGACCCTACAGAGAAGCAATGCTGGCCTTTCTTTCTCCACCAGACAGTGAAAAGGGAGGACAGAGCCAGGTGACCTGGATTCGCAACTGACTTTTCAACACAAATCAACACTCCCGCTCTAGTTATTTAGAAGTTGGCATCAATTCTGGCCAGACTAATAAATCACATAAACGGACATCATGATATCAGGAGTGTAACAGAGATAAGAAGTTATGGCTTGCAAATGTAAATCAATAAAGACCATGGGCTTTCAGCCATTTCTTTCTGAGAAAAATGCTTCTATTGCTTCCAGCAGCCTGGCCAACATATGATAGCCTTCTACAAGAAAGTCTTAAATGTTGATCTAATGGGTTCATGCATTCCAGAGACAGAATGAACCGTGTAAAAATAACAATAAACACGTGGTCCGCACTTTACAGTTTACAAAGCACTTTTGTATCTCTTCCCTCATTTGCATACTCCTCTCTTGCATTACCTTATGTGCTTTGCACTCCTGGCTAAACCTGAAGTGATTATTCACACTCCCTCCAGGCAAGACGCACTGCCCAGCTGCCCTCACTGTACTACACGTGCATTCACACGGCCGCAGGGCCCCTGCAGAGAGGGTTGGCTTTAAGTCACCAAGGGCCACACCATTAGCCACCTTGGCCCTTCCATCAAAGGCCACATATCTCTCCTCTGTTCTGAACCAAGAGAAGAATTAATAATAATAGTGTCCGTGCTTTGTCAAATGACTACTCCACAACAGGCAGTTTGTCAGGGCTTCATACACATTAACTATTGATACAGTCCTTACCCCAGACTCGCCAAATGTAACACAAAGGCAGTAACTGAGGCATCGACTTGCCCAAGTTCAGAGTTTGGTAAAGGGTAGAGCCATTCAGATCTTCCCCAATGCATAGCCCGTATACCTCCCCGGGGAAAATCAGGACAAGGTGGACTACATATTCGAGAGAAAAGCAGCTAGCAGATACAGGCAGACACCAGTCCTGCCAGCCGTGCTCTTGCTTGAGTGCTCCTGGAAACGATGTTCTCCCTTCCTTGCGGGGGCTGCTGCCCTTGAGACCCTGTGTAGTTAGTGATGGACTTCGCAACTGCTGGTATGGCTGCATTAATAGGAGAATGATGTCCAGAATAAAGGAGGACAATTACACTACAGGCCCCATTCTTCTGAACAGACGTAAAACATCCTACCTAACTAAGAATGGTAATTTCCCAGAACACATTCGGAAGAAAGGGACTAACCTAACTACATTTAAACAATTTGACACAAGGGGGAAAGACCAAAACAAGCTGTAAAAGGAAATTAGGCAGGGTTGTGATGTCTGTCTTCAACTATTTGATGGGATGCCTTAGGGAGAGAAAGCAGACTCATTCAGTATGTGCCACAGGAGAGAACTAAGTTGGAAATAAACAGGCAAGCTGGTTCAAACCCCTGCAAGAAATGTGACCTCTTGGACCTCCTGCTATTGATGGAGTAACATTAGCCTCTACTTCCTAGCATTGCTATGACGACTGAATGTGATA
Organism: Mesoplodon mirus; assembly: GCF_964341445.2. NCBI lineage: Eukaryota > Metazoa > Chordata > Mammalia > Artiodactyla > Ziphiidae > Mesoplodon > Mesoplodon mirus. The sequence continues at coordinate 38,691,329 of NC_138991.1, forward strand.
ATGTACCTAAACGCTTAGCCCCGTGTCTGAACGCTGTAATCTATTGGTCATTACACGACAGGATCCTTTGCCTGAGAGAGAGAGAGAGAGAGAGAGAGAAATGTCGGAAAATGAGATTTCTTCTCAGGACTAATTTTAGGCCAGATATTTTGAAAATCAAACACAAAAACAGCTAGCCTAGCTGTGGGACAAGGCATTTGATTATCTTCCTTTCTGCTCCTTCACTGCGTTGAGAAAACAGCCACTCATCTTTTCAGTCAACATCTCCCCTCCTTATCTCTCCCTGCTCCAGCCTAGGCTCCTGTTACCACAGAAGAATTTCTGAGTCTCTAGCCCTTTAAATAATTGCACATTCCCGAGAACAGGGAATCATTTGTTCTGAAAATCTTCCCACATTGCCTTGTAGCTGAAAGCTTTCTGCTCTACCTTCTGCCTAAAATAGACCATTTGGGATGATGGGAACAGCCCATTGGGTAACAGACCCTCCAAACCTCAGGACCCCAACAGCCAACTCAGGTTTCCAAGGCATGCTGACCAGAATCTAGCTGACTTTCTTTTTTTTTTTTTTTTTTTTTTTTTTCTTTTTGCGGTATGCGGGCCTCTCACTGTTGTGGCCTCTCCCGTTGCGGAGCACAGGCTCCGGTCGCGCAGGCCCAGCGGCCATGGCTCACGGGCCCAGCCGCTCCGCGGCATATGGGATCCTCCCAGACCGGGGCACGAACCCGTATCCCCTGCATCGGCAGGCGGACTCTCAACCACTGCGCCACCAGGGAGGCCCTCTAGCTGACTTTCTTGGTCTCACTTTCTGGGTCACAGGAACGCTGGTTTTTTGTCCTGAAAGGGGGGATGGAGCGGTGGAGAAAAGCAGCCAACAGATGCTCAATGCCCATGAAAAGCTGTTTCCACTGCCCACAGCTGTGTAGCTCCATAGGAAAGACATTGCCATGATTGTGTGGGGTGACGGGCACTTGGGCACCACCGCTTAGTGCCTCCTGTGTGTGGGAAGGACCCAGGCAGCCTCCAGAATCTCGGCCCATGCAGGGGAATGTGCCCCTGGCCAGAGAGGGCCTCCCACCCCTTGAGAAGGCCGGCCGAGGCAGGCAGCACAGATAGATGTCAGGACAAACTGGGGCGCGGACTGAAGGAGAGATGCTGGCTGATGGTCAACCTGAGAAAAAGGCATTTGTGCCCCCATCCCCCAGCCAAAACAAACGTCTGGCTTGTTCCCCAAATACATTGGCCCTTGCGTTCCTTGGGCGTGGAACGCCTTGATTCCTCCCACTCTGTCTGCTCGAAAAGCTGCTACTCTTCCCGTTAAGCTCATAGATTTTCTCTTTCGTGTGACTGTCTTGGATATCCAAGCAGAAATAATCATTTCCTCATCTGTGAGTCCATGACACTTTATCCATATTTTACCTGATGGCCCTAAGAATGTTTGTCTTAGAGATAATTATCTATGCGTCTGTTTCTTCCATCAGACTTAGATCTCTTTTAGGTCAAAGTACAGTTTAATTGTCTATGTATCTTCAAGTTTAAATGTGATAAACTAATTATTTTTGTTTTCCTTTCCCCACCCCCCCAGACTATAAGGTCTACATGGAAGCAGGAGCCATGCCTGGTTACCTGCTTATCCCCAGAATCCAGCTTAGCACGTGGCATTTATTTTCTGAAAGACTGGACAGATAGACAGAGGGAGAGCTGGGTGGATGGGTGGATGTTTGGATGGATGGATGGATAAAGGAGGCATTATAAGAATGGAACCAACAAAAGTCAGAGAAGAAAACCTGGCCACTGACACTTGGGATGAAGGGTAGTGTGTCCAGAAAGCCTCACAGAAGAGGGGTTGTCGGTGGTAAGCCTTTAATAAAAAGTAGAATTTTAGCAGCTAGAGTAAGAGAAGGAGGGCTATTCAAGCATGAGACACAGATGAGGGAAGATGCCACGGGAGGAACGTGTAGAGCAGCAAGGACTCCTAGCAGCTGGAATGTCTAAGAGACCACAGAGGGGCTAAGCTGGGAATGGAGGATTCATGTGTGTGTCACGCGGCGTCCCGAGTGTCCTGGTATAGAAATTGGACTGTATCACACAAGAAGCAATAGGAGATGCCCAAGTTTTATTTGTTTTGTTTTAGCAGAAGTACACATACAAGGCATTGTGTTTGGGGGCTAAGGCGTTAAGTCGTCTCTTAAGACACATGATTGAAGCACTATAGCTGTGGACAGTCCATTACAAGCTGCTGGGACCACGATTTCCCAAACCTGCTAAGCCACCAGGTAGGTGAGAAAACAAAGCCGATAAGCTCTGAAGGCCAAGGTGAGAAGATGAAGCCTGGATCAAGATTTGCTGCCAGCCCATTTGGGGAGAGGCCAGTGATTAAAGAGGACGGCAAGAAGGGAAGGGAAGAGGTGGCCTCGCAAGAGCTGCATCTGGATGGCAGCTTGTCAACCTGGGACACCAGCTTTTCCAAACCATAACCAAGAGAGATAACGTGCAGGACCCAACCTGGGTCCTGCCATTTGGATGCAGGCAATCAAGGCCACGCCTATTATCCCAGTAGGTGTGTAATCTCCTTCCCTCTGGGAGGTGTCGGCATCTGAAATCTCACTCTTCAGCACCCGCAGACACACACATGCATCCAGCTGCCCATTCTCATTGCAATGTCACTTCGACTCTGGGTCTACTTCTGGGGACTCGTGCTCCTATTCTGGGTAAGGAGGGGCGACCAAAGAAAGGAGCCTTTCCAGAATGGAGACACCCAAGGCCCCACCTACACATCCCCTCCCACCTATGGGACCCCTGCTACGCAGTACTTGACTCTGTGGCCCTCTGCTCTTGGAGACCACACGACTCCACCAAGGGAAGAGGATTAGGGCTGTTCATTGTTCTGTTTTGATGACAGATGAAGTAGCAAAGTGGAGAGCAAGGCAGAGCCCCCTGCAGGCTGCGCAGTTTTCTCCTGCTTTGATTCTCTTCTTGCCTTTCCTCCCATCCAGCCTCCAGCCTCTCTCTCAACCGTCCTCGCAGAAGCTGAGTGCTACCCTCTCCACGCATCAGCGGGATAAGAGCTGCAAACAGACAGTTCTATCTGCTGCTTCTCACAGGCCAGTCTGTAACATCGTTACCTCCATGGTGCCCACAAAAGAAAATGAGGAGGTAGCACGATTGCAGCGATTCTAATTACCGTATGCTAATTGGGCCGCCTTCAGGCTTGCAGGGCGGTGCCGTTTCCCTGAGATGAAATGACAGAAGCCCCTGCACTTGCCTCGCTCTACTTATTCTCCTATTGCTTACAGAACATTCTGTACCAGGCAGCAGCATGCACAGATACCCCAGGCAGGGAGGAACCACAAAGATGTCTGCCACTGGATGAACAGGTCCACGTTCCGTGGGACCAAGGCAGGTGCTCTAACCCGAGTCCTTGTATATTGGGGCTTTAAGGATCCCTGAATGCGCCTCAGCCCCCAGGGTATGCAAATTTCCTTATATGTACATATATGCATTTATCTGGAGGATTCAAAGCTTTCTTTGGCTTTTCAAAAAGCCCAGTATCTTTTTTTTTTAATGTGAAATTGATTGGCCTATAGGGAAAAGTGTCTAATCTATCAAGATTTTCATTTATTCTCTGCATACTCTTGTGAGAAGCAATCCCTTACATCCCCACCTCCACCATCCCCCACCAAAAAAACAAAAAAGAAAGAAAAAGAAAAGAAGGGGAGCATGTAGATTGAGACTGAAGTTAGAACAGAGTCAACAATCAAGGGATCAGGGCATTACAAGCAAGAAGCCCATGTCCTCTCTGCATGGCCAGAGCAGAAATGATTTGCAGCTACATTACAAAAATTAATTTAGTTCAACCCATTTATCTCTTGCCAGGCTTGTGACCTTTTGGTTCAAATTCTAACCAATTTTTTTAACATCTTTATTGGAGTATAATTACTTTACAATGGTGTGTTAGTTTCTGCTTTATAACAAAGTGAATCAGCTATATGTGTACATATATCCCCATATTCCCTCCCTCTTGTGTCTCCCTCCCACCATCCCTATCCCACCCCTCTAGGTGGTCAAAAAGCACTGAGCTGATCTCCCTGTGCTATGCAGCTGCTTCCCAATAGCTAGCTATTTTACGTTCAAATTCTAACCAATTTTTTTTAAACATAAGCTATACCTTTAATTTCTTGCCTGGGCTACTGCAATACCCTCCTAATTGGTCCACCTGTATCCACGCTTTTTATTTATTTAACTTCCCAACATAGACAAGAGTTGAAAGAACTGGGCAATGAAAAAACATGTACCCACCCACCACCTAGATTTGACAATAAACTTCATACTACACCTGTTCTCTCACATCTCTATCCATCTATCCAGCCTCTTCCTATCCATCACAACTACTTATTCTTTGTTGGTGCTGTTGGTTTGGGTACCTGTCTCTCTCCTGCCTCCTTCCATTTTATTCCCCACACAGTAGTCAGTGATCTTTTTATGGTATATATATTCAATGGGATACTACTCAGCCATAAAAAAGAATGAGATTTTGCCATTTGCAGCAACATGGATGGACTTGGAGGGGATTATGCTTAGTGAAATCAGAAAGACCAATATTGTATGATATCACTTATATATGGAATCTAAAAAATACAACAAACTACAGTAAGTCCCCTACATATGAACAGGTTCCATTCCAAGAGCGCATTCGTAAGTCTAATTTGTTCATAAGTCCAACAAAGTTAGCCTAGGTACCCAACTAACACAATCAGCTACATAATACTGTATTGTAATATGGTTATAATATTTTTCACACAAATAGTACATAAAAAACAAACACAAAAATAAAGAAACCATTTTTAATCTTACAGTAGAGTACCTTGAAAAGTACAGTAGTACAGTACAACAGCTGGCATACAGGGGCTGGCATCGAGTGAACAGGCAAGAAGAGTTACCGACTGGAGGAGGGAGAGGAGGTGGGAGATGGTAGAGCTGAAGGACTGTCAGCAACAGAAGATGGAGGGCAAGCTGCAATTTCTCTCACGTCTGACATTGATGGAACACACGTTCACATCTTTGAAACTTCACAACTTGAAGGTTCGGATGTAGGGGACTTACTGTAGTGAATATAACAAAAAAGAAGCAGACTCACAGATACAGAGAACAAACTAGTAGTTACCAGTGGGGAGGGGGAAGGGGGAGGGACAATATAGGGGTACAGGATTAAGAGGTACAAACCATTAAGTATGAAATAAGCTACAAATATATATTGAACAACACAGGGAATGGAGCCGATATATTATAATAACTATAAATGAAGTATAACCTTTAAAATTTGTGAATCACTATATTGTATACCTGTAACTTATATAATATTGTACATCAACTATACTTCAATAAAAAAATGTTTAAATCAAAAATAAAGAAGTCAATGACCTTGTGGAACCAAATCTGATCATATCCCCCAATCTGCACCCCTCCTGTGGCCCAAAAAGGCTTCACTGGCTCAATCTGCGACAATGCAATGATATAGGTGATTGAATTCAATTGTGTGTACAACTTATAGAGAAGAGTGCCAAGTATGTTGGCTATGCCACATTAAATTGAAGTGCGTAAAACTGGTTAAGAAAAATGGTTAAATACACAACACATACTGATAGCACATAAGCCACAGATAAAGAGTCTTTTCACTTAAACCTTCCACTGATTATAAGTTAATGTTTTGGCTTTTTTTAAAATTAATTAATTTATTTTTATTTTTTTGCTGTGTTGGGTCTTCACTGCTGCACGCAGGCTTTCTCTAGTTGCGGCGAGCGGGGGCTACTCTTCGTTGTGGTGCGTGGGCTTCTCATTGTGGTGGCTTCTCTTGTTTCGGAGCACGGGCTCTAGGCGCGCGGACTTCAGTAGTTGTGGCACGTGGGCTCAGTAGTTGTGGCTCGCAGGCTTAGTTGCTCCACGGCATGTGGGGTCTTCCCAGACCAGGGCTCGAACCTGTGTCCCCTGCATTGGCAGGCGGATTCTCCACCACTGCGCCACCAGGGAAGCCCAATGTTTTGGCTTTAATCAGAGTTCCCATGTTGCATTACAGACTAAATATGAATATCCTTCCATGGCAGCTAGAATTCCAGATGTTTCAGATTTGATGAGAAAAAAAAATAACCTGTCTTGCCATTGTTTTTAATATGAATTCAGTTCATTCATCCTGCCAAAGCAGTGCTGCATTAGGACAAAACAAAACATGCGTGTGACTTAAATGCCATTATCACCTTTAGACCAGGATAGGCATCTGCCCCGGAGGTTTCAATATGAGGGTCAGGGATTCACGCCTTACAGACGATGCTTTGTCAGGTCTCTGCAGACATTCAGAACGTGATGTGATACAAGTTTTGATTGGAGATATATTAATAGATAAGAGTATGTCACAGGACTTTGTTGGCATATCATTTTATTATTGTTATTATTGAGAGAACATGGAAAAAAAGCTTCCTCTGACAGACTGCTCTATGCACCGCTGCAAAGTGAGTCCTGCCTCTGTTCCTGAATTTCTCTGTTGACAGCAAGTCTGGCCAGTCCTATGGGGCTTCCATCCATACCCCAGGTGGACACAGAGGAGAGGCAGATTGCGCCCAACAGCCATGGAGAAGGTGGATGGCACATGAATTTGACTTGAATGGCCAGGCGTTAATTCTACCAATGGCTCTGTGGGGTCAGTTATAGGCCTGGACTCACTCTGGGGGTCAGACTCTGGGGCACCCACCAGTCCACAGTCGATACAGGTGCTGTGTGATGAACATATTCCTGCTGCCAGGTGCTCTGGACAAAACGAAAGCCTTGGAAAGCCCTGGCCAGTTGTCTCCCTATAGGCATGCACTCTTCTTTCTTTTTGCTAGAACTCCAACTTTAAATGAGGTGGCATGTCACCTCCAGGGGTCGAATTATGATTGGGTTAGGCCAATAAAGCCTAGCTTATTCTTTTTTGCCAGGTACATGATTTCCTAGAGTCCCTTGTGCTGGGAGTGGCCTTGAGATCTTATAGGGGCCAATGAACCCTAAGAGAAGTGTGATAGGGGAGGATCCCAGGAAAGACTATCTTCCATGATAAAAGGAGGCCCTTTGCTTTTCTATCTGTCCCTTTGCCCTGTACTGAGCACAGTGAGTGGTGGCCTGATGCTTGGAGCTCTAGCATCCGTCTTCAGGTCATAAGGGACTACCCTGAGAATAAAAAGTGATCATGCTGAGAGTAATAGAGCAAAAAGATGGAAAGGGTCGCATTCCTTGATGGCATGGGTGGAGGAGCTGCAGCCACCCCGCAACTGTGCACCTTCTTGTTCTCTGAAAAAATTAAATACCTTTACAACTTAATCCACTTCTGACCAGGTTTTCTGTTACTTGCAGCCCAAAGCATTTCTAACTGTTGAAGAGAATTGAGCTTAAATACATGATGGTGCAAATGCTGTGTTAGAGTTATCTAAGTGCTCATCTATGCAGTTCTCCTTTCTTCCGGGTACGCGGAAGGATGATGCTTCCCTGCTGCCTTGAAGTTAAGCGGTATCATGTGACAATACTGACCAATGTGTGCGTGTATGGAAGGGACATATGTCACTTCTAAGCCCAAGTATTTAATTACATACATGAGATCACCCAGTTTTCTTTATTTCTGCAATGGCAAACAATGAGGCCCAGTATTCCAGCATCAGCCTATATCCCCAAGGGACCGTGGAGCAGAAATCCTTGCCCATTGATGAATGCAGCATGAATTAGAAAGCAAACTGTTGCTGTATGAAGCCACTGAGATTCGGGGGGTTGTTAGTTACCTTGGCATAACCTAGCTATGCTGAATAATGCAGATAGTTGTCAATTTTACTTCTAAAGAGTCGGTCTGATGTGATGTACATAGCATTTTGCTATAAATTGATCAGGTCATGGCAGATCCATTGATATGTTTATTAAGCTACTCAACAGTCATCATCCCTTTCTTCATTGCAGATAGAACAGAGATTTTCTTCAGGGTAGCAACATTTCCAGACCCAGGGGATGTCCAACCTCAGAGGTATCCAGGCCCACAGTATGGCTACCTCATTCCCTTTTGATAGACACTCATTTCCCCAGATTCCTTTGTAAATCTTTTGGTTAATGAAACATAATGGAAAACCTGCATATAAAGGGTGAATATTAGTTTTCTGGGGCTGCTGTAATACAGACTGGATGGCTAAAACAACAGAAGTTTGTTGTCTCACAGTTTTGGAGGCTAGAAGTCCAAAATCAAGGTATCAGCAGGGTTGATTTCTTCTGAAAGCTATGAGGGAAGGATCTGTTCCAGAACACTCTTCTTGGCTTGTAGATGGCTGTCTTCTCCTGTGTCTCTTCAAATTACCTTCCCTTTGTGCCTGTCTGTCTCTGTCTCCAAATTTCCCCTTTTTATAAGGAAACCAGTCATACTGGATTAGGGTTTACCCTAATTATCTCACTTTAATGTGATCACCTCCATAATGACCCTGTCTCCAAGTAAGGTCACAGTCTGAATTACTGGAGGTTAAGAGTCCAACTTTTTTTTTTGGCAGGGACACAATTCAACCGATAACAGGTTTTTTGTTTGTTTGTCTGTAATGCAGGAGCATTACTCATCCACTTCCTTTAGGTTTGGAATGCTGGTGTGAAATGTTATATAGAGAGCTAAGGCAGCCATCTTGTGATCATGAAGGAGGAGACCAAAAATCACAAAGAGGCCCAGAGAGTAACTTATAATAATTTTTCTTATAGTTTAAGCTTCTTTTAATTACAGCCACATATGAACTCATAGAGACCAGAAGTCCTTAAATAGACTATCAGCTCTGCCTCCAACCTTATAGATAATAACAGATAAGTCATTAAACACTACAGGACACAGTTTTCAACATCTGGTAAAGAAAACTGATACTACTGGCCCTTAATGGACTTACAATACAGATAGAGAATCAAATGAAATAATGTTCAGTCTCTTTGAAAAATTGAAAACCCAACAAAAGTTATTTTATATTTATTAATTAAACAGTTAAATATTGAGTATCTCCCATTTGTCAGCACTACGCTAGGTTTAGAAATTATGTTCAAAAATAGGTGTGATCCCTATCCTTTTAGAACTTCTAGTCCAGTAGGAGAGTTAGTCAAATAAGCACACAAACAGCCACCAAACTGAAAGTGGAAAAATAAATTTGATCCAATTACTTAAACACATAAGGAGCTGATGAAGTGCACTCAATATTGTCTGTGGGTTTTCCACTGAATTCCATCAATGTGATTGTAAAGCATGAGTCTCAGGGCTTCTTTTTTTTAAAGAAGAAAAAGTATTCTCATTGTAATTAAGCATTCATATAATTTATCAGCAAAATGAGACATATCTGAAAGTTAAAGAGGGCACTATTAATAATTATTCCAGGAAAAGGAAGTAAAGCTGAAATGCTCCAAGAAACCAGGACATTTGGACAGCCAGGTTATGACGGTGATTTGTTTGGCCTAAAAACTAGGATATTAGGACCATGAAGATACAAATTAACAAGTCAAAAATTTAACAAAACAGAACATCTCATTTTGCCGGGATGAGAGAAAATGGGAAGCGATTTATGTTTGATGTGGAGGAGATTGAGAATTACACACTGAAAAATAATTTATTTCTTCATTTTCCCACAACTTCAGTATGTAAACAAAAACCTACATTTCTGGTATGCTAGAATATTTGTTGCAAGAAAAAGTAATAAGTGACATGGCTGCAGTTTGATGTGTAATAATAGGTTACCATGAGACAGATTGATTTGTGCTGCGCTAAGCTGGTAGAGAACATCCATCCCTGCTGTGGCTTGTAAAAGAAATTTAAAGGCTACCCCTGTATATTAAATGAGGCTAAAATTTTTGATCAATAACTTTTCTTCACAAAAAACAAAAAAGGATAAAATAATCCAAGATTGATTCTAAATACTTAATGCCCACTACCAGCTGAAAGAAATACTTTGCAAGCAATATTTTGAAAGTTGCCAGTAAATTGGCCCAAATTGTGAAAGGGATTTTTTTCAAATGTGTTTCATCATATTTTTCACTCATTTCTAAAACTGAGACCAGCCGGGGATGTCAGAGAAGATGGTGTGCATAGAAACATAGCTTACCAGCTCTGTTTCACAAATGGGTTTGAGACATTTTGATAAAATAGCAAAGTTTAAAAAAAAGAATCTTTGAAAGATACACTGTATTGAGTTTACATGTCCTTTATTTACCTAAACATTCCTTTACATTGAATCAGCATCCATATTTGTGATTTAGAGTCTATGGATGCTACCCCCCATCTCACACCTAAAAATCTCTCTTCCTTTTCTTCCTCCATCAAAACAGCTGCAGATCCTGAAAAGAGCACAATATTCTCTACTGTGGGTTAAAGCCTGAGTTCATTCTGGGACTGCTTCTTACCATGCAAATAATCTAATCAAGTTCTTTAATTTCTACATGTAAAATGGCAGTGATAACAGCTATCTTGATTAAATGACAAAATGGCAGGGAATAGACTAAACACAGTCCAGACACTCAATGTTCTCAATAAAGATGACAACTTTATCCTTAGTCCCCTGCCTCCCTTTTTGCTCTCAAAAATTCAATTGACATCCAGGAGGGGTAAAAACCAGAGTTCATTTTTTATTTAATAAATGTTTTATTGACATATAAGTACACAGATCACTACTTTAAATGATGAACAGTTAGAAAGAAAACGCACCCCATGCAACCATAAAGAAATTAATATCCCTAGACCCTCTCAAAAAACTCCCATCTACTCTTTTTTTATCTGGCTGCTTCCATTCAATATCAGGTGTATGAGATTAATCAATTTTCTTGATGTGGCAATAGTTCACTTTCATTATTGGGAGTATTTTACTATATCAGCATATCATGACAGATTTGTCCATTCTTCTCTTGATGAAGATTTAGGCTGTTTCCAATTTTGGCTATTTTACAGAATGGTATTAGGGACATTTTTGTCTTTGGGGTCACAGAGTCTACATTTCTGTTGAGTATGTACTTAGAACAGGGATTGCTGGATCATACAGTTACTGTATTTAGCTCTAACAGTTTTTGTCAGGGTTTTCCAAAGAAGTTAAACTATTACACTTTCAGTAGCGATGTACCAGAGTTCTAATTCCTTTACTTTCCACATTGCCAATACTTGGGGTTGTTGGGTTTGCTGGGTTTGGGGTTTTTTATGTATTTTAGGGTATATGGTAGCATATTATTTGTTTCCACTTGCATTTTTCTGATGAGCACATTTTATATGTTTATTGGCCATTTGCACTCCATTGTAAAGTGCCTGTTTGAGTTTTCTGCCCATTTTCGTGGGTCTTAATCGTTTTTGTTGATTTGTAGGAGTTCTTTATATATTCTGGATATGAGTCTTTTGTCAGTTAGGGGAACTCCCACTCTGTCACTCCCTTTAATTCACTCAATGGCACCTTTTGATGAAAAGAAGTTCTTAATTTTATACAGTTCATTGTATCATTTTCCCCATTACAGTCAGTAGATTTTTTGGCTTAAAAAAATCTTTGCCTACCTCTATCATGAAGGTATTCTCCTGTTTTCTTTGAAAAATGTTTTTGTTTCCCTTTATTATTTGACTGATCTATTTGGAAGTTTTTTGATATGGTATAAAGTGGTGTCAAGATTACTATTCTTTTCCATATGGATAACAATTGACCCACCCCCAGATAATAAAAGACCTTCCTTTCTCTAGGTCATTTTCCTTTTTTCATATATCAGATGACCACTATGACTAGGCCTCTACTCTCTTTTTCCTTGTTCTATTTTGCCTTGAACCAGAACCACATTGTGTTAATTATAGGGGCTTTGTAATAGGTCTTAGTACCTGGAAGTGTAAGTCTTCATACTTTGTTCTTCTTCAAGGTCATCTTGGCTATTCTTGGCTCTTTGCATTTTCTTATGACTTTTACAAAAAAGATTTCTAAATTCCACATAATAAGCCTTTTGAGTTTTTGACTGGGATTCTATTGAAACTTAGATCAATTTTAGGAGAATTGATGCCTTTACTGTTATAATGCATTAACATGTTATACCCCTCGATTTATTTAAATTTTCTTCAGTGATATTAGGAGTTTTTTAACATAGTGGTAATGAACTTCTTTTTGTCAGATTTTTGTCTAGGCATTTTATATTTATTACCAAAATTAGTATTTTTAAAATTTTATTTTCTAGTGACCTTATTAAGTTTACTTAATTTTAATAATTTATCTGAATAGATTTTTTGGATTTAAAACCAACTACGTTATCTGTGAATAATACCATTTTTATTATTTTTTTAGTCCTTACTTATGTCTTTAAATGTGATTTTTTTTTCTTGCCATATTGCAAGGGTTAGGAACCACAGTACAGTGTTGAATAAAAGTGGTGATTATGAACATCCTTGTGTCACTCCTGACCACAAAGAAAATTTTTCATAGTTTGACATCAAATATTATATTCATTAAAGATTTTTTTTGGTCATACTTCTATTTCTTACATGTTAAGAAATTCTAACTTCTATTTCTTCTTTGTTAAGAATTTTTTCCTTTTTATAGCATGCGTGAAATTTTATCAGATATTGAATTTTATTAAATACTTTTTCTATGTCTAGTAAAATAATTATATTAGTCCCCTCTTTACTCTGTTAATGTGGTGAATTGCATTGATTTATTTTCCAATGTTAAGCTAACCTTGCATTCCTAGAATAAACCTAACTTCACATGGTATACTATCCTTTTTATATATTGCTGTATTTGATTTGCTAAAATTAAAAAAATTTTTAATTTTATGCTCACAAAAGTGATTACACATTTTTTCTTCTTTCAGTATGAAAATGGTTGAATATGAATTTTCCTTTCTTTTGGTAGCAAGATTATGCTGGCCTCATAATAAATTACAAAGTGTTCCCACTTTTCCTATTTCCTGGAAAAATTAGTGTAACAGTGGTGTTGCTTCTTTCTCAAATGTTTGCAAGACTTCACCAGTGAAGGCATCTAAGTTTGGAGTTTTCTTTATGAAAATATTTTTAATTAAAAATATTGCTTCTTTATTAGATCTAGGTAGCTTTAATTTTATATTTCCTCTAGTTTCAGTTTCTGTAAATTGTGTTTCAAAAAATTGTCCCTTTCTTCTAAATTGTCAACTTTATTTGCAAGCTGTTCACTTTATCCTCTTACTAATATTTAATGTCTAAGGGATTTTTTTTATTCTTAATATTGCTCATGTGTTATCATTCTTTGATTCAAACAGCTTTTTGGACTTTTGTTTGGTTGTTTGTTTTTTGTTTTTTTACCCATCTGTTATAGTTACTCTTGGCAGGAAGAGTGGTCTGAGGCAAGCTACTCTACCACAGCAGAACACGAAAGTTCGGCTGGGCCACATTTTAGCACTCAATGTTCCAAAAAGATGAACTAGCAGAAAGCAGCTCCCAAAGGAAAAGAAATGTGTCACCCCAAGGTCTTCTTGAAATAAAAGATTCCTCATAGTTCTCTCTAAATCCCTAGGAACTAGCATCTTGTGAGCTCTCAATAAGTGTTTGCTAAATTTATGAATAAAAGAAAGAATAGCAGCAGCCTGACATGTCACCCCAAGGGGCCATGTATGTCCACCAGCAAGTTTTTCCAACATGGAGAACGCCAGCAGTCAACCATAGGCTAACATTTGAGCAAAAAGCACATACCATCAGGAATGACAGATTTCATGAGAGCCATTCAACATGGGATCAGAACATGGCCTAATCAGACTGGCTTCAACATATGAGTTCTTTCAATGTATCTCACCAGAATCAAACGACTTCTTTCCAAAGTGTTGCTACTGTGAGTCCACAATTTACTTCTGGAGGAAAGGAGCCATGTATTGTTCTTTGATTCTGTAACAAAGTGTGGAACACTAGAAACAACCTAAATATCCTTCAGCAGAACTGGTCCGACAATTAATACAGCCTTGCAATAAATTTCTATTCACTTACTTTAAATGACAATGAGGTCGAATACTTAATGACATGAAAAAGCATCCATGATCTACTATTAGGTGAAATAAGCCAGCCACAGATAAGTATAGTATGGCTGCATTTTTGTTTAAAAAAGAAGAAAGGCTGTATATGCATAGATAAGTGTTCTGAATAGATTTCAAAATATTAATATGGTTATCTTCAGATCATGAGACTATAGCAAATAAAAGTTTTCTTCTTTGCCTTGTCTACAACGTATAAATGTTTTATAAAAGTATTTCTACTTATGAACAGTAATTTTCAAAAGTTCTTCCTTAAAAGTGCTGCTCTGTGCTTGTTCCACTGGAAGGAAGGGAGAGGCCCATTTTTGCAGATTTTGAGGATGAATTCTTCTGCCTGTCATTTTATTCATTTTTTAAAAATTTCAGTTGCTTCTTTTTAAAATTTTCATTGTAGTATAGTTGACTTACAATGCTGTGTTAGTTTCAGGTGTACAGCAAAGTGAATCAGTTTCATACACACACACACACACACACACACACACACACACACACATATCCACTCTTTTTGTTTTTAGATTCTTTTCCCATATAGGCCATTACAGAGTATTGCATAGAATCTGTGCTATACAGCAGGTTCTTACTAGTTATCTATTTATATACAGTAGTGTGTATATATCAGTCCCAATCTCCCAATTTATCCCTCCCCCCTTATCCCCTGGTAACCATAAGTTTGTTTTCTATGTCCGTGACTCTACTTCTGTTCTGTAAATAAGTTCATTTGTACTTTTTTTTTTTTTAGATTCCACATCTAAGCGATATCGTATGATATCTGTCTTTCTCTTGGACTGGCCTAGGGATGAGGGTTTTATGAGGGCTGCTGCCAGCCTGGCTGACGGTGGGTGACGCTGCCCTTCACTGGCCGCAGTTCACTGTAATGGGCAGAAAGTGCAAGATATGAGGAGCAGCACAGCAGCCAGAGCAGCCCGCCCTGCTGAGCCCAGCCCGGGAGGAAGGAACGAGATGCTCTGTTGCCAGAGGACAGGAAGAGACAGCCCCTCTGCTGTGACTCAGGCTGCTAATTACCTGCAGATACCATCAGCGATTACCTGACCCACATGCAGGGCAGGAAGCAGGGCCCAGCTTGTGGACAGCTGCAGTTTGCTCCCTGTCACAACTGCCTAATGGGCCACCCTGCCAAAATGGTTTTCCCCGGCTTCTCTGTAGACACGGTGTGTTATTATGGTAACCACAGGGGCACATGGCCTGCATCAGTCATTTCACTCTGAACAAGCTCTCTTTGGAGGGCATCTGCTCTGCAGCAACTGAGGAGCAGCCCGTCTGAGAGATCGTGGGGCAGTTTCTGAAGCGCTCCACTGCAGGGCCCAGAGTGCCCCAGGTCTTGCTGTCACCTTCTCCAGCCGGGCCCCCACTAAAGATCTTCCCTCAACAACTCCCCATCCCTTGAGCAGTCAGCCTTTAGGGCCCTATGGGCTGGGCTGAATGCTGATTCTGCTCCTTACCAGCTGTATGATCTTGGGGAAGGCAACTAACTTCTCTGAGCTTCACCATTGCCATCCCGAAGATATTAACAGTAATAGCTAACATGAACATGTATTCATTTGCTTAATCTTCAACCCAACCCCTTGAAGTAGCTGACATATAGTTTGTTCCACACTTCAGTGATGAGGAAGCAGAAGCAGAAGCAGAGATGATTATGGAATTTCCCCAACTCATACCTATTCATTGACAGACCATGTGGTCAGAACTGGACAGTCTTATGCCAAAGCCTGTTCTCTTAATGCTATGCTAAATTGCTTTTCCTAATAAAGATAACACTTACCCTGTACTGTTGTTGTGAAGATTAAATGATACTTTTTGAAGAAGTATCCAACAGGGCTTTTGCAGAAAATAACCAATGCTTGTGAATGCATTTGTTAGTAAATTCAAATGTAGTCTCAAAAAGGACAAAAAGATTCCAGAGCCATCCAGACACCAACTTTTCAACAAGTTGTCAAAACCAGGCATCACTACATAGCAGCATCTTTGGAACAGCCCTCTTCCCAGAGACTCCTTGGGAGCACTGCCTACTTAGACTGGAGATTCTCAACCTGCCATCTGAAGCCTTGCCGAGCAATAATTTTTGGTTGTGGTTGGGAAAGAAACAAAATAAAGCAAACTTTTAAAATTACTTTTGGTGCTCACAAATAAGGGACCAGGACAGCTCAAATCTCCCAAGGATACGTCTCCTTGTCGGTGTTTGTCTTTGCTGGCGACTCCAGGATGCCCTCCAAGTGAGCTATATGGTGGAGCTACCGCTGTGCCTCCTTCCCAATCATCCCCACTCACGGGGCTTTGGAGCAGCAAACATGGGGAGGGCCAAAAATGCAACGAGAGGTCGGTCCTTGGCAGGTAAAGCCGGCAGGAAGAAGCACACCTAGAATTGTTACGGGTGGAATGAATTGGAGAAACGCTCATTGTTTGAGGTTGGTGCTCACTGCCAATAGGTCACAGAAGGATGATCTAGGCAGAAGGATCAACAGAAATAAGCACATCATATTTAAGTAGACGTGGGATTGAGGGAGCTACTCCTTTGTAATTGTGACAAAACCCTATGTTCCAATTAAATACTTCATCCCAGTGGTGCCCGCATCCAGGCACACCCCCAGTGGTTAAGAGCTGCTGCCTTCAGCTCTGCTTGTGGACAGTGGCTCATCAAGGTGACCAAAGTCAGAGCCATTTGTGCTTCCAACCAGTGGACCCTACAAAGGCTCCCTCTGAACAAGTACCTGGCCTTCCACACTCATATTCTGTCCTTTGTCCTCCGTTCAGTGAAGGCTCTTAGGGAAGGAGGTCTGTTATTCCTCTTACATCTCTCTCCTCTCCCACAGTGATGACTCATAAACAGCAGTGACAAACTGAAAGCCCAGCTCCTCCTGTAAGAGCGAGGGCAACTCCAAAAGTACCCACTATTCAGAATAACTTCCCATCTGGTTTAGGGGACTAAGTTGCATCAGGCTGGCTGATTATCGAAGCAACTAGAAGCACTACCAAGACAAGAACAGGGGCAGAAACATATCCAAACCCCACCAGCAAACATTCAGCAAACAGGCTAATTATAAAACCTATCCCTTATTTAATACTTTCATTGTGACCCATTCCTTATAAAGTACTGAATTTATAACATCTCATCAATAATCTCTACAAGATAGTTATTACCACCCCATTATACAGATGAGTAAAGTGAGACCCATAGAGTTGAAGTAACTTGAGCAATCTCACAGAGCAAAAAGTGCAGTGTTGAAATTGGAACTTCTCCAAACACAGTACCTAGTGTGTTAGTGGGCTGAGGCCAGGGTCAGACCGTCAGTCATAAGTGGTGTGGACCTGTTCCAAGCAAGTGCTGTTTTTGGCACTGAGCACAGGTTGAGGGTGAACAGGCAGAAGCACAGATGCAGCTCAGGAAGGATCCCTCTGTCGGGTGACAATTATATTCCAATTGTCTCTATCTTACCCTACCAGTTGTCTCCTACTGAATTCAGGGAGAGCACAGAGAAGGGTATTGTCTAATAAATTTAAATGGTAGCGATGAATTGGAAGCCAACACAAAGCCGATACTTGCAGATGGTTGCATCAGTTGTAATATGTGGTTGTATTATCCAAGATCCTTTATGTGACAACTAACAAGTAACCAAATAAATCCCAGGGCCCACTTCTGCATGCAGTCCTGTTCCAAGAGAAACAGTTCAGAAGCCAAGGGCATTAATCAGATCCTAACCTCTATGTGCTTCTCTTAAGGAACCTGAAGAGTTGCTAAGGTATGACTCACTGTAAGACTTTAAAAAAAAAGGAAACATTTATTCTCATCTCCAGCTCCCTCATACTTTTCAACTGCTCAGGAGCTTCACTCTAATTGTAAATTAACTATACTCCAATAAAAACTTAAAAAAAAAATCATTTGTACACCTTAAAACTTAAAAAAAAAAGAACTTCACCCTGGAAAACCACTGTGGAATAAACAAAATGAAAACAAACAAGCTTTTCAAAAGCCCAGAGAGAGTGACATTTGTCCCTGCCTCTCATCCCTCATCTGTTATCTGCTCTGATCACCTTCCTTATTCTCGGCCCCCCTGACACGTTCTCAGTACCAGGAGTCCGGGGTTGGGGGGGGGACTCCCACATAGCACCTTCTCCAGGCTTGGATCTAGTGAACACAAGGAGACCACAGAGAAGAGGAATGTCTCCAGGATCTGGAGTCCAAGGACACCCCTTCACTCTCCACCCAAAGAGGTGTGCACAGCCTGTGCACAGGGGTGTGTGTGTGTGTGTGTGTGTGTGTGTGTGTGTGTGTGTGAAACAACTCTCATGGAAAATTTCCAGTGAGTAAAATTCTCCATCTTTGTTACTAATGGAAGCCAATTCAAACCAGCTTAATCTTAAAGGAAAGATTGTTTTGATTGATTAACCGGAACTACACATAGGCCAGGGTGATGCTGGCCTATAGTGGGCCAGGTCCAAGGCCAAAGAGCATCAGAAATCCATCTCTCTTCTCTCTCTCTCTGTCTCCCCTTTCCCTACACTCTCTCTTTCTCCTGCCTTCTCTCTCTCTCCCATCTCTCCTTACTGCATACAATACATATGGCCCCAGGAACTCTGTACTATGTCTTTGCAGATTTGTGTTCCAAGAGGATGGGAGCTTCATACCCAAGGTATCTTTTCTTGCCCCAGATGAGGATTTAGATTGGTCTTGTCTGCATCATGTGCCCATTGCTTGGACAAATGACTGTGACCATGGGATAAACACTGTGATTGACTCAACACGGGTTACATACTCACCCCCATTAACAAGAAGCAACAGGGACTTCCCTGGTGGCACAATGGTTGAGAATCCGCCTGCCAATGCAGGGGACATGGGTTTGAGCCCTGGCCTGGGAAGATCCTACATGCCATGGAGCAACAAAGCCCGTGAGCCACAACTACTGAGTCTGTGCTCTAGAGCCCGTGAGCCACAACTACTGAGCCCACATGCTGCAACTACTGAAGCCTGTGCACCTAGAGCCCGTGCTCTGCAAGCCCCCGCTTGCCACAACTAGAGAAAGCCCACGCACAGCAACGAAGACCCAACATGGCCAATAAATAAATAAATAAATAAATAAATAAATTTATTAAAAAAAAAAAAAAAAAAGAAGCAACAGTGTGTGTGATTAGCTCCCCAACCCTACTAAACCCACGGATGTGGTCTCCAAAGGAAGAAGGGTGCTGCCTAAGACGAGCAGGTGAAAGCACTCATTACCATGACAAATGGGGAAACCATGGCTTTTCAATCCTGGACTCATTTACTAGGCTCAGTTTAGTAGGGAAAGTTGCATATTCCTAAGTACCCAAATAGGATCCAAAAATGTCCACTTGGATCTTGCTATTTCCTTACTCAAAATTTTTCAATGGGATCTCCATGGACTATTTAAACATATTAATCTGCTTTGCTAGAAATCAAGCTACCGTCTACAATGTGAGTCAACCCTCCCATTTTCTTGCTTGAATCATGCATTTCAAGTAAATCATTTGATATTCTGCTCCATAAACAATCTTTGTACCTTCCCATCTCTGAGCTTTTCCTTGTGTGCTTTCCTCTGCCTCAAGTAACATTCCTGCTTCTCTACATATTCACCTCCCACCTGTTAGTTCCTCCCTTTGCTAGTTTATCTGAAGCCCCCTTAAATGACAGCTGGTCACCTCTGGCAGAGAGCAGCCCTAACTCCAGCCCCGGGTGCTCCCTAGTTCCTACTCCTCTCTTCCACCCCGCTGCTGAAATTCCACCGTGCCTGACAGCTTAGCCATCCCAGAGGTAAGAGGATCTGTCCTTCTGGCCAATAATCTCCCCTCTCCCTTCTGAAGTCCCAAAGCACCACTTTATGCCACATGCTGATTTGCTGATTAAAAACAAGATGATGCATTTAAACATCCACACAGGACCGCTTTCATTTCCAGTCATCATAAATAATAATCACCATTATTGTAATTGTAACAGATCTCAATTCCCCTGCTAAGCTGGACAAATATTTGTTGAATGAGAAAATAATTGGATGAATAGATGGAAACTAATGAAAATAGTGGATATGTTATTCTCATGTTGGAAATCTTAGGATGGATACTTTGTATATTTTTTTTAATTTAGACATATTTTAAAAAATTAAAATCCCCAAACATTTGAGAGGACTACTGCGAGGGGCTTCACCAATTCCTCAATTTGCTAACGTCGCTCAATTTATCAATGGCATACTGTTTTTCCATGAAAAGCACTATAGTATCTTTTTAAAAAAATGTTATTTGGGCCTCCCTGGTGGCGCAGTGGTTGAGAGTCCGCCTGCCGATGCAGGGGATACGGGTTCGTGCCCCGGTCTGGGAGGATCCCATATGCCGCGGAGTGGCTGGGCCCGTGAGCCACGGCCACTGGGCCGGCGCGTCCGGAGCCTGTGCTCCGCAACGGGAGAGGCCACAACAGTGAGAGGCCCGCATACCGCAAAAAGAAAAAAAAAAAAAAATGTTATTTATTTATTTGGCTGCATCAGATCTTAGTTGCAGCACAAGGGATCTTAATTATGGCACACGGGATCTTTCATTGTGGTACGTGGGCTCTTCATTGCCATGTGTGGGCTCCAGAGTGCAGGGGCTCAGTAGTTGCAGCACGCGGGCTCTCTAGTTATGGCACATGGGCTCTAGAACGCGCGGGCTCAGTAGTAGCCTTGCGCACAGGCTTAGTTGCCCCACAGCATGTGGGATCTTAGTTCCCCGACCAGGGATTGAACCCGCATCCCCTGCATTGGAAGGCAGATTCTTAACCACTGGACCACCAGAGAAGTCCCCTAATGTATTTTTTTGATCCATTTTCCCCCAAAGTAAAACAATGTTTCTTGTTTCATGAGCGTTGCTGGTACAGGGCTAAGAGAGCAGAGAGGAACAAAGCAAGGGGAGGTACCCGTGCTGCTGGTGACCAGAGGTGTGTCTGGCTGGGTGAGTTGCTCCTGTCCTACTTAACGGAATTCAACACATAAATCCAGGTCTCAAATTCCCATGGAGCCTCAGGTTCAGTGAAAAGTATTCAAAATCACAAATGTCACAGTCCTCAAATGCCAAGGGCCTACTATGACTGCAATGTGCCTGGCACGAGGCTTGGATCTAGTAGATGTCCAAAACATATTTAACTAAGCAATTGTTCTGTTTAGACACTTCTATGAAAGGGACAATTCACTGGTTTATATCTTGAGATATATATATATAGAGAGAGAGATAGATGTAGAGATAAAGATAGAGATGCACACACACAACAGAGATATATATGTGTGTGTATAAAATTTTAAATGTCATGTATATAGGATTTTAAATGCTCTCTTACAAGTTGGATTTATTTTAAAACCTTCCATTGTAGTTGGGTTAAGGATGTGATCATCTTTTGCTTGCATACACAACTTCACCCCAGATCAGATAGAAAGGTAACAAAGCATTGTTAAGTCTATGTGGAAGAGTTTTAGCTACCACAAGAAATCATGCAATATTTATTCAAGTGTCTGTATTTCCATTTCTGAATAGAGGAGAATTAATTTTCGGCCTCCTCAGATCATGAGCAGCTTTAGTTAAGAGTTTTGGAACAGGCTAGCTTTGATGAGACGAGCTGCATTAAGCACAGATGACCATCCAGGGAATTTACTAAGCTGGGATGGATTCACGCAAGCTGCCAGCACTAACTTCTTACAAACTCCTTTCCTGATAATAACAGGGGAGAGTAGACACAGACTTGAAATTTTTGGCAATAAAATTAGCTTTAACATATGACTCATCTTTTTTTCTTTCTAAACATGAAAAGGGGGGAGGGGAAAGCAACCTAAAATAATTTAAGGCCTCTCTTATAGGAAAAGCAGGCAATAGTTGGCTACACGTCAGCACGCCCCAATTCTGTGTGACATCTTAGACCCAGGATCTACCCTCTGCTAAAGTATCATCGTGCTTTGATCAGCAGCAAACTGTCCCCATCAACAAAGATTCTCCATGAGTCAAGATGACAAGATCCATTGTTATAAGGAAGTGAAATGACAATGGGACCAGATAGGCAAGAATGCCCATTATTATTCATAGCCTCCTGGGGAAAAACCAGCTCCACGGTAACCATTTCCTTTCCTGTATTCAAGTCCTTCTAATTCAGAAACTTAACAACATAAACAACATCACCTCAGGGAAAAGGCTGCATGTGTTGTGTATACTGTGTTGTTTGGAGTCTTGGTTTTTATCACTGGAGTAGAAGACAAGGCGTATGGGTTTAGGGTTAGGCTCCAGCTCCAAGGTATCATCCGTGCACACTTCTTTTTTTTTTTTTTAACATCTTTATTGGAGTATAATTGCTTTACAATGGTGTGTTAGTTTCTGTTGTACAACAAAGTGAATCAGTTATATGTATACATATATCCCCATATGCCCTCCCTCTTGAGCCTCCCTCTGTGCATACTTCTTAATCTCTTTGTGCCTCAGTCTCCTTATCTGTGCAATGGGGGTAATGACACCCACACTGCAGGTTATGTAAAGATTAACATGCATAATTATATGGAAACATATCGGTGCCTGATACAAAGATAGTTGAGAAATAGCAGTTTATAACACTACGGAAGTTATTTGCAAACTATTTGACATGAAAACTCATTCTTGGTTATAACAAATATACTAGATGGCACCAAAAGTTCTAGCTGGAAAGTGAAAGGTTCTGGTAAATGGGTGACTTGGCATCTTGTAGATGGAAAACTGCAGCCAATTGCTACCTACTTTGGTGGAATTCAAGGTGGCCTCAGTCACACTGGCTTCGCCCACTGCTTACTACACACTGTGGAGACCAAAGAATTATTCATACTGAGTTCATTCTTACCAATACTCTGAGGCAGTGGTGTCTACTCCTGTGATGGAAATTCAGATGAAAGGTTTTATTTCTGTAAGCACACAGATCTAAAAAGGGTGGACTTGGAAACTTTATAAAATAAACTACTTAAGCTTCTCTTTATTTTGGTATTTTCTTGCACTCAAACAAATCCCACAGGACAGCCTCATTTCCCTTCCCTCCATTTTTTAGCAGGTGGGAGTTCTTTCAGTCTCTTCTTTGATTACACACACACACACACACTCATCTCTACACAAATACACAAAACCTAAAGAATACTAGAATATATGGTGCTCAGTATCACTAATCATCAGGGAAATGCAAACCAAAACCTCAAGGAGATATATCACCTCACATCTGCAAGAATGGCTGTTATCAAGACGATGAGAGATAACAAGTGTCGGTGAGTATGTGGAGAAAAGGAAACACTCATGCGCAGTTGACGGGACTTTAAACTGGTTCATCCACTATGGAGAACAGTATGGAGGTTTCTTAAAAGATTCGAAACAGAACTACCAGACATTCCAGCAAACCCACTTCTGGGTGTATATACAAAGGAAGTCAAAACAGGTTATCAAAGAGATAAATGCACACCCATGTTCATTGCAGCATTATTCACAACAGCCAAGATATGGAAACAACCTAAGTGTTCATCAGTGAATGAATGGACACAGAAGATGTGGTACATTTATACAACAGAATACTATTCAGCCACGAGAAAAGGAAATCCTGACACTTGCAACAACCTGGGTAGACCTTGAGGACATTATGCTGAGTGAGATAAATCAGACAGAGAAAGACAAATATTGATTGAAATCCCTTATAAGTAGAATCTAAAAAAAAACCTCCAAAAAACAGAGTGGACCAAGGGCTGGGGATAGAAGAAGAGCAAAGATATTGTTTAAGGGCACCTACTTGCAACTATTAGATAAATAAGTCCTGAACACCTAATATACAGTATAGTGATGATAGACAACAAAACTGTATTGTAAACATTAAACTTGCTAAGAGACTAGATCTTAACTGTTCCCACCACTAGAAGAAATGATAATGATGTGATGATGCAATAGAGATGTTAGCTAATGTTACCACACCAATCATATTGCAATACTATAAATGTGTCAAAGCAACATGCTGTACACTTTAAACTTATACCATGTTATATGTCAATTATATCTCAATTTTTTAAAGTATATGAGAATATAAAAGCTTCTCTGATGTTGCACCATGATGCTGAATAGGAGCAGACAGTGTCAGGGTTCACCCCTGACCCCCACCCCACCCTCAGGGTCCTCACTCACAGTGAGCATCCCTGAACCCCAGGGCCGGTTCCAGGCTGCTCTGCCCCTACTCACACTCTCGGCCCCTCCCTGCTTGCCTTTGCCCACACACCCTCATTCACCAGCCAGTTCCTTGCAACCGCTGACACCCAGGTCAACACCAGTCCTGTCTTCTCCTCCTGCACACAGTGGCCACTCACTCTGGCTTCCTCCTCCCCGGCGGGATGGCCTAAGCCTGCTTTGTGCTCAATCCCGGTGCCTCACGGGGCCATAGGACTTTTAGGAACACCTACCTTGGTTATGAGACACCTTGGAATACCTACTGCTAAAGCAGTTATTGGATCTTGAACGCAATCTCAAAACAGTTACATCTGAATGATGTAGGTAGGAAGTAGAAAAGGCCCCTTCTACTCACAACCAAATGCCATCTTATGGTTCCTTACCAAGTGACTGGAATGTCAGGAATCTTTTTTTTTGGCGGGGGGGTGGTGGGTCATGCTACTTCTGCAGAGTACCCCCATTAACATGTATTCCACAAGGGCTCAGGGACACCCAGCTCTTTGCCTAGATTCTATATTTTTTTCTGATTCTAGAACCTTCTGGCCAGCTGTGCCCTCTCCCCCACGTGATGTCCAACCAGTCTGGTCCCTGCCCTCCCTAGGCTCACCCTCATCAGCAATGCCCCACACAACCACTCAGTCCCAGCTCTGTACCCTCGGAAGCCCTCATTCTACCATCAAGAAAGCTGCTGTATGAGTCATTTTTTCCTGGATTGTTCTATGCCTGGATTGACCTCTTTGTCTTCACTGGGGCCGGGAAAACCCACTCCTGTCCCAGCCTTCTTGAGTGAGGGATGCTTCTCTTACCCCACACTCCATACTGGAGCAGGAAAGACAGTGACAGTCTGCCACCCCACCACCACTATATCCAGACTGGAGCAGGAAAGACAGTGACAGTCTGCCACTCCACCACCATGACATCCAGACAACAAATCTCTACACTTTGCAGCTCTTGCCATTGGTTTGCCACCTCAAGATACTTCTTCACATCCCCAGCATCTATGAGCTTGTAACATCCTCCCCCATGGTTCTGGAGGGCTGGCTCACAATCTTCCTCTTTGCTCTGCTTGCCCCACTTCCACCTCCCGTCATCTTGGACAATTTCAAAATCCTTGTTAAGAACCTGTCTAATATCCTGGCTTCAATCACCTGAAATCTCTAGTTTAACACTATTCTATTACAAGGCTCTTCAACCATGTACAAATAAAACTTCACCTTGGAGCTTCTAGCTAGGCTGAACTACATGACCTTCAATCTCTCTAATGCCCATCTCTCTTTTCAACTTTCTGTCTTTTCAGTTCACCTCTTTTGCACGCCCACTGACCTTGCTGTATGAATACAATTCTACCTCTAGTCCCAGGGCACCTTTATGTTTCCACCGAGTCAACTTTCTTTCCTTTCTTATGTGAGCAGGACCTCAGAATCAACCATGCCTCTTGCAGTCATCAACATCCCAAGACGCCTGCATCCTCTTGGTCACCTGCCATGATCAACAATACCACTCCTGCTGCCCGTCCGCCACCCCTCAGTGGCCCATAATATCAATCACCAGAGTATAAACGTGCTGATCAACTCCATTGCATGAGCCCTCCACCCTCAATCACCCTCATGAGCCCTTAAACCCTCCACTCACCATCTGTTTATCCATCTTTGGTTAATTCTCAAACTCATCCCTTCAGTGTCCCTTTTTACTCTCTGCTGAGTTTGCTTCATCCATCGCTTGCTTCTTCCCCTCCATTTTCAGAAGTTCATCTGTTCACTCATGGCCTCCGTTCTTCCTACTGACCCTTTATTAATTAATTGTTCTTTCTCTTACATGTTCAGCCTTCCATCTTTTCTAATGAGGCCAAAGTTAAGTTCATCACCTCCCTCAACCTGCTTATCCCCCTGCACATCCTACCCCCACCGATATTCCCATTACAATGATATTCCCAATACAACACAAGTTAGAAAAATGTATCTTCAACTCTGTCATCTCCCTGTTTGTTCAGCCTGTGGCCAAGACTGCTAGCTTGCAAAACCCACGATCCCCCTCTTCCTGGACACACAGTTAGACTACATTTCCCACACTCCCTGGATGTTAAATATAGCTGGATGAAGGAGCTGTAGCTAATGGAGTGTGGATGGAAGTGATGTGTGTCACCCCTTGGCCTGGAAACTTCCCACGCACGTTCCTCCATACTATGGTAACTTTAGGCTACATGAAATTGAAATGATCCCCAGATGCACCTTGGAAGCCACATGTTGAAGACAGCAGAGTCTCTGTTAGTGGAAACCCTCAAATGCCATTGTGGATAAGGGCAGCCTCTCCAAACTGTTCATCCACCCAGTACTGTGACATGAGCAAGAAACAATCTACTGTGTGGGAACCATGGTATACTTTGAAGTCATATTGATTTAATTACCTATAATAACTAATACATTCCCAACTGTCAAGCACCGTTGGTTCTACTTGTACAGCATCTTTAGGATCAGTCCCTCCTTCCTAGACCCACTATCACCACTGCAAGTTTCAGCCTTGATCTTTTCTGTCACAAGGTCTATCACAATGGCCTCTGAGTGCTGTCTCTGCCATCCATGTCTTGCCTCTGACATCAATCCTATCATTAAGAATAAAGTTTCTAAAACAAAAATCTGCTACTTCATCCTGCACCTCTAGAAGCCTTTCATGTCCACAGAATAAATCTCGTACTGCTTAGCATGGCACACAAGGTTGCACACGGACCTGCCCTAGACTGTCTTCAGACATCCATTTACTTTGGGGCAAATGCAAATGGACTGTCCGTCACTTTTGCCTTTACAAATGCCATTCTTCATAGCCTTAACTAAAAGAAAAGGGAGAATTTTCATTTGTATGACACTTGTTTTTCTTCCCTTTTACACCTGCCATTGTGTACTGGTTCTGAGGTAGGAAATAGATGGGTCCCTGGGCTGGACAGCTTGTTTTTTGTCAAGTGAAGTAAAACTGAAGTTTTGTTCTCACCCAGACACACCAAGGACAAAGCTAGTGGCAGAAGCTGAGCTCTGCTGAAGTAAAGAGATAAGATGACCACTCCTGAGGCCAAGGAAAAGTTCCCTGTCTGCACATGCGCAGGAAGGCTCCTTGAGGGTCAAAAAGGGAGGGGGAGCCACCCCATAATAAATGTGGTCATGCACCCACAGTCCTCTGCGGTGGTATCTATCTTAGCAAAAAGTTGCACACACATCTTGGGGAGGGTCCTAGGACCAATCAGGTGTGAAAAAGAAACAAGATAATTAGGGACTTCCCTGGTGGTCCAGCGGTAAAGAATCCACCTTCCAAGGCAGGGGATGCGGGTTTGATCCCTGGTCGAACAACTAAGATCCCACATGGTGCGGAACAACTAAGCCCATGGGCCACAACTATTGAGCTCGTGCATCTCAAGGAGAGGGCCCGTCTGTAATTCCAGAATCATTAATACTGTAGAGCCCACTTCCATGGTAGAATCTCAGACTATCCACTCCAGTCTACAGACAGCAACCATCACTGAGCTCAGAGATACCAGTGCCTCCATCACTAGTGCTTCCTCTATTAAAGAAGTGGCCTCTGGCCCTCCTGCGTACAAAGTCAGTTAGTAACTTTTCAAGTCTTACATTGTAAATCCATTCCAACCCCCAGAGCATTCCAAGAAAGTTTAGGTATCTCTGCTTTGTTACTGTAGGCCACTGACATGACCAGGCTTCATAGAGGTATTCATGTAAATATTAGAACCAGCTCCAGATAGCCTTGCCAAAGTATTAGATTTGAATTCACAAATAAAGTACACTAAAGGAATGTGACAACTGCCTGCCACTTGTGATATGCGATTTTCTTTCCCTATAAAGGACACCGTTAGGATAACTGGTAGACTTTGTTTTGTGTGGGGGGTTTTGTTTTAATTTTATATTGGAGTATAGTTGATTAACAATGTTGTGTTAGTTTCAGGTGTACAGCAAAGTGACTTTGAATAAGGTTAATATATTAGCTAAAATATTACATTAATGTTAATTTCTTCATTTTGATAATTTTACTGAAGTTGTATGACAATGTTTTTGATTTTAGGAAATATACATTGTAGTATTTATGGTTAAAGGGCAAATGATCTCTAACTTACTCTCGAATGGTTCAGAAATAAACAGTATGTATGTATGCATGACGGGGAGAGGAGAGAGAAAGGAAGGAAGGAAGAAGAAAAGGAAGGGAGGAAGGAAATGGGGAGCAGGGATAAAGCAAATGTGGGAAAATATTAACACTGGGGAATATGAAGTTTCTTTGTATCATTTTTCAACTTTCTTAAGTCTGATTATGCCAAAATAAAAGATTTTAAATGTTCCAGTCAAAAAAAAAAAGGAGAGAGCCCACGTGCCGCAAACTACAAAGCCCATGCGCCCTGGAGCCTGCGTGCCACAACTAGAGTAAGAAAAACCACGTGCCATACAGAGAAAGATCCTGCACGCCTCAACAAATCCCATGTGCCGCAACTAAGATCCAACACAGCCAAAAAAAAAAATAAGGAAAATAAATAAATAAAATAAAATAAATATTAAAAAAGAAAAGATAATTAGCCAAAGGTAAACAAAAACCCAGAAGGACCCTCCTGTATAAGTGATTTCAATCACCTCTTTACTGCACTCCTCATTCAGGACGCCTGCACTCCTCTCCAGGTGTGTATTTCTGCCCAGCTTCTGACTTAAAAAAATAAACTGTTACTCTGTGTGCTCTCCCATACGTTGTGCTGTGTCTCTTATGAAAAACTTTGTACCTGTTTTTACAGTTTTTGCCTCCTTGAAACATTCTTGCTTTCAAACAGGGGAGAGAGCCAGGGCCACTTTGCTGCTAGCCTCTAGACCCTGGTGGTCTAGTGGCTAGGATTCCTGATTTTCATCCGGGCTACCCAGGTTCAGTTCCTGGTCAGGGAACTAAGATCTCTCTTCAGGACTGCTCACTGCTGTCTCTCTGAGATCAGTTCTAGGTGGAGGATTGAGACAGCCATCACCCCTTTTCAGTAGATGCTTGCTAGACAGAGCTTGGCTTCCAGCCTCTCTCTTAGGCCCTTTACCCTGCTGGTTTTCAGATGAAATGCAAGCTGCGCCCAAGGCATTTCCTGCTGTGAGAAGCAGGGCTGGGGGGACCCTGAGGTCATGGCCACTCTAGAGCCTACTCTTCACTCCTGAGCATCTGTCTCCAAATGCTTCATTCCCTCTCTGCAGCTAGCAGCCATCCATTTCCTCCTTTGAAAGACAATGCCAAAAGAGAAAAAATTAGGTTAAGAGAAAGAAGACACAATTTATGAGTCTTTCCTTGTGTATTTCTTGTTCCTTCTACTTAAGACATGGTTACCCATGATTTGTGCATTGACACCCTGTGGATATGGGAAAGCCCTGTATATAGGAAGGAAATAGACACTTTGATGGATGTCTTCTTGTTTTTCTGTCATTCACTTAATAACAGATCATATTCCAAACGATAATAGCAAGTAGTTTTTAGATTGCATCTTGCAGGGGAGAAAATATGTTAGAAATGGTCTTTCTCTGCATAATCTTTTCTTTGGTACCGTTTAGGAGGAAGGATATTCACTGATTTACCTGCGAGCTGAGGAGGAAGGTGTCCTTGGATAGACTGTGGGGGCGGGGCGGGCACCAATTTGACTGTGGTTCATTTGTCTGAAATGCAAACATGGTCATTTCCTATGAAATAAGCTGACCCTGCAAACAAATTCCATCCAGGTGTAACATTTTGTACTGACCTCGAAGATCTTTGATGTTTTTCGTTATTGATATTTTTCCACTGTGAAGAGTCCTAAATTCCTTAGAACTTCCAAGGGTCATAATGAAATGTCAGTGGTCTTGCCTTCTGGTTTTCTGTCTTCCTCCTCCAATTCATGTAGTCATCAGGCATCACTAAGTGTACCAGGAGCAGTGTACCAGACATATTAGGGTGAACTGGGACGCAGGCTCTGCATTCAAATAGCTGCACACCGTGAGGAAGGTGGATTATGCAAATAGAGTTAACAATCGATGTATAGATAGCATCTCATCAGGCAGGGGCCTTAGAACACAAGCCCATGAGAACACACGGGCAGGGGCATGAACTCCAAGCTGTGTACTAAAGGATGAGTAGGAGTATCTGGGCAAACAAAGTAGGCAGAGGATAGCCCAAGCCAAGGGAAAATGATGTGCACTGTGACACGTCATGCCAGAGGCTGCCATGCCCGGAGGTATGCATGCGCCTCCAAGAGCACGAAGTGACGGAAGTGGCAGAGGGAAAGAAAGGATACTTTAAAAATAAAAAAAAGACAGAGACTTTTATTCTGAGAACAGTACATTTAGCAAGCACTTAATGAGCACCTATTGTATGTCTTACATTGTATGCAAGCATCTTACTTTTTTTGTTTGTTTGTTTGTTTTTGTGGTACGTGGGCCTCTCACTGCTGTGGCCTCTCCCGTTGCGGAGCACAGGCTCCGGACGCGCAGGATCAGCGGCCATGGCTCACGGGCCCAGTTGCTCCACGGCATGTGGGATCCTCCCGGACCGGGACACGAACCCGCATCCCCTGCATCGGCAGGCGGACCCCCAACCACTGCGCCACCAGGGAAGCCCCAAGCATCTTACTATTGATAGAACTTCA
Source organism: Mesoplodon mirus (assembly GCF_964341445.2). Taxonomy (NCBI): domain Eukaryota; kingdom Metazoa; phylum Chordata; class Mammalia; order Artiodactyla; family Ziphiidae; genus Mesoplodon; species Mesoplodon mirus. The sequence continues at coordinate 38,722,170 of NC_138991.1, forward strand.
CTGACTAATCCGGTTGATTTTATATTTTTAATTAATTTATTCATTTTTGGCCACACCCCACAGCTTGCGGGATCTCAGTTCCCCGACCAGAGACTGAACCTAGGCCATGGCCGCAAAAGCCCGGAATCCTAACCACTAGGCCACCAGAGAACTCCCCCTGATTTTAAAGATACGTATGGACCCCAGACAGCAAACCTCAGTTCAGAAGTGAGAGTGCTGGGCCCATCTACTTGATATATGTGTTCCCAGCACATATATAAGAGTCTGTGGTTAGTTCCACATCAAGGCTGCATAGCACAGTGGCTAGGGACACAGTTTCAGTAGCATAGGTTTAAATTCTGGCACCCGAGGTACTAGCCAGGTGAGTGCACCTAAACTCAGTTTTCTCATCTCAGTTTTCTCATCTATGATTTGGAGATTACCATGGCACCTACCTCACTGGGTTATTGTCAAGAGTAAAAAAGCTAATTTATTAAGCACCTACAAAATACCCTGGAATATAGGAAAGAACTGTATACTTTCTAACTGTATTAGTTTGTTAACTAAATAAAATAGATTTTATTGGAAAGCTTATCAAGAAATGATCCCTGCCTTCAGGACCTGAGAATAAGAGTTATAACCTGATTCTAAAGGACAGTAACTAGCTACTCACAAACCTTAGCCATAAAAACTGGGCTGTACCTCCAAATCAAATCAACTTGCTGAAATTAACCCTGAGATTACTGCTGCTATTGAAAACTGCTAATTTGGGGAATCTGGTAAAAGTTGGTCCTGTCTAGACTAATCTTCATTCACAGCAAGAGCAGCAATTCTGAGATTTTACTTTGAGTAGGAAAGAAAGGACGAGTAGAGGGAGTTAAATTTCCTCCCTGGTTACAGGCTATTTTCTGTGTAGGGATGAAAACCATTTTAAACGTCCTCAATTTCAAATTCTTCCTCTTTTTCCGTTCTTTCTCCTCACTCATGAGGTTCTGATCACAAACTTTACAGTTCTTTTAGTTTAAAGGACAAATTTTAATGCTGAGTAAAAATCGACTGGTATTTAGAGTTGCTATTTGTTAGTCTGAATGTTAAGTAAATTTTTTAGAAATTAAAAAGCTCTTTTTCTTCTCTGACCCCTTGAGCCAGGTAAAAACAAGGATAAAAAAATTTTTTTTTTAAAAGCTGACTTCTTTTAGTCAGTACTTGCTCTCACAAAAACACTGAGTATTTGCTGGTGTTAACATTTTCTGTCATCGCATCAGCCACGTGGAGGCTTTGACTGATTCTAGGAAAACAGCAGGATGGGGGCAGGGTGTTAATTTCCTTGAACAAATCTGGTTGACCCACACCCTAAAAGGAGGTTCCAGGGCACATGCAAGCCTCCTGCTGTCACTGCAAAGGCTCCATCGAGCCTCAACAGACACTGTTTCCTAGGGTCCTGGGGAGACCTTGCTGGGCGGAGTCAGTGTGCCCGACACCCAGGGAAAGGGCATTCCAGGGTTTCCCCTTCATCCCATTGGTTTGGGGTGGATGGAGCTTTTTTTCTTTATGTTCCATCAACAGAGGGAAGAGGTGGGAATAATCATGTCAAAAAAAGAGATATTACAACCACTGCTTCCTTCTCAAATTGGGTCCCGATAAGGACTACCATTAAAAAAAAAAAAAGTCAAGTTTTCAGCCTAGTGGCCAAAGACCCATATAGGTAGAATCTGAATATATAATCTAATCACCATCAGTTTTAGGTGGTTACATTACGAAGAAATTATACGCATTCTTTAACCCAAATTAAAAGGTTACGCGGAGTTATAGCAAACAAGCTTTGAACTTCAGACCTCATACAAATCAGAGATTCTTACCTTCTTCTTGCCAGGAGTTGTGTTTAAACCTCCTGCCTCCTCTGAGCCTACAATTACGCCCTCCTTCAACGTCTTCAGTAACAAGCTCTCAAGGCTACCCTTTCAAAGGGCAATCGCTTACAAACCACAGAGGTACACAGCCCTGGACTAAAGGATACTGTTAAATATGACTTTGATTTAGTGGCTCTGATTTTATCTTTTGTACTGTGCAAGGAAAAACAAAGCAGCAATGTTTTCTCAGCAGCTACATGGTGAGCACATTGTACACTTCAATTAGACTCCCTTTATCCAGCACATCCTGCCTTAAGTGAACTGCTGCCTCGTGTTTCTCCCATTCCCCAGGCAGGCACACGCAGCCCACGTTGAGGGTTCTAAGATGCTTTATTAAACAGAAAATTAATATAATGCTATTGTGTCAGCTGGCAGCGTCTTGAGAGTAAAAGACTTTGCAATATTTTATTATCAGAACCAAATTCCAGCTTCTGGGAACTGACAACCTAGAGACTTTAATATCCATGCTTTCCCAGGAGAAAATTGTATAAGCCCCAATGTGAAGCTTTGGCTACAACCACATGGAGCCGAAACAACAAGTGATTATATGAATTAAGCCAAACACTTGGCTCTTTCCTAACCAAGCATAAAACTGGTCTTTATATGGTGTATAAACTGATGGGAGTTGGGGGATTTGTGTAGATTTCATTTGTTTACTCAATAAATGTTTAAATGAACCCCTTCTATGCCCAGCACTGTAGGTCCTGGAGAGAGGGGAATGAGCCATGCTCTGGACTTCAAGGAACTCACTGTTTAGTAAGGAGAAAAACAGGAAACAAAAGAATTATAATACCATATGTGGCAGTTGCTGTTGTCATTATCATTTACCCAATATTCAATCCTTTCTCTCATTTTTCTTACTAACAGATGCCACTTGTGTTTGGGTTGGTGATGTGCCCAACTCTATACTCACTTTATCAGTTTCCTTTGTAGCTAGGAGTGGGCTGGTAATACAATTCTGGACAACAAAATATAAGCTGATGTCTAATGGGATATTCTGGGATAGCTTTTGCCTGCTTGAATAAAGAGGACAGACATGGCCAGTGCTGCACTAATTTCCACCTTCTGCATTGAACATAGATGTGATGCCTGGTGCAGCAGCAGCCATCTTGAAACCATGAGGTGACAAACATGCAAATGAGAGCTAATTCTCAAAGCATGGAAAATAGAAGGACAGAAAAGTCCTGGCTTCCTGATGACAACACTGAGATCCTGAGTCAATGCCAGATACCACCAAAACCTGGATGTTTTGTTAAACAAGAAACACCAAAGAAACACTTTTTTTTTTTTTTTTACTTAAGCCATTCTTCATCCAGTTTTCTGTTAATGTATAGCTGTAGTCCTACTAAAGACCAGCATAAAAGCTAAAGATGTATACAGGTTACAGAGGAAGGTGTGAGTAACTATTCTTGGGTTGGGAAAGGTCAAGGAAGGTCATACGTCCTCCTTGGGAGGATATACTTCTTGCATGGAATGACATTTAGATCAGTTTCAGTGGAAGCACAAAAGTTTCCTTGAGGGGGTGTGGTGTCCAATGGAGAAATGCAAACTACACTGAGGGACCAGCACATGTAAGGTTGGGTAGCATGAAAAAGCAAGCATGCTGGAGAACCAGAGTGGTTCAACATGAAGGAAGCATGGGTTTGGGGAAGAGAAAGTGTGGAAGTGATGGTATGTGAAGATGGAGACATATGCACACGGGAGCTAGACTGTAAGGGGCTTTGAAAGCAGATTAGGAAACCAATAAAGGTTTTAAACAGGTGAGCCATGTGAGTTTGAAAGATAACTCGCTTCCATGGAAACATGAAAGAGAAAGGGGTGGGGGTTGGGAAGGTGGCTTGAGAAAGATCAGTTTGAATATAATTTTATAATTATCCAGAACTATTTAAACCCTGGAGCCAATGAGCCATTTTTATAGTATGTGGGAGAGAAATAATATTCGTATCTCAAGCCTGGCACATACACTATCTTATTTAATTTTTCCTTAACTCACTGGGTTGGGCGTGATATATCCTTTTTACAGATGAGAAGATTAAATGTTTGGAGCTTAAGTAGTTGCCCAGGTTCTCACAACTACGGATAGGAGGTCTAGTTCCTGAGGCCACGTGGGTCTGGTGTACCACCCTGCCTGACACCCCCCGCTCCTATGTGACAAGGGAATTTGAACCCAACTGGATGGGGGGTTACAGGTGCCCAACACAGGGACCCAGAGATCACAAACATGGTGACCTGGAAACCAATCTCCTGGCCCTAAGAAGTATCATCCAGAAGAAGGACCCGGGTAGACTGATCTTGTCGGCGTGGTACAGGTGTACATAGGCTCTGCCAAAAATAGGTCTGCAGGGAAATCCCTCTTGATAAGAATTCCCTAAATCTGTGGGAACCAGAATCATTGTTTTAAGCTTGTCCAAGATAGATCACCTCGAGACATTTATTTATTTAATATATATATATTTTTTGGCTGTGTTGGGTCCTCGTTGCTGCCCGCGGCCTTTCTCTAGTTGCGGTGAACAGGGGTTACTTTTCGCTGTGGTGTGCAGGCTTCTCATTGCGGTGGCTTCTCTTGTTGCAGAGCACGGGCTCTAGGCACACGGGCTTCAGTAGTTGTGGCGCGCGGGCTTAGTTGCTCCACAGCCATGTGGGATCTTCCCAGATCAGGGCTCGAGCCCGTGTCCCCTGCATTGGCAGGCGGATTCTTAACCACTGTGCTACCCCAGGGAAGCCCTCAAGACATTTTTTTAAATGGTACTACTCATAACAAACCCTTTAAGAGTAACTTTTCCCAATTGCCAGGCACTGTTCTAAGTGCCTTACATACATTATTTCATTTAATCAACAACAGCATCACATGGGAAAACCTCCAAAGCAGGGTTTTTATGTTGCACATTAAACCGCGTAGAGGCTGCCAATATGGAGTGGTACCCACCAGGGGGAAGGGAGGGAGCTGCCCGCCACCTGCTCCCTGCTATTTAAATGCTCTGCAACAGGGGCTGAAATGTGTATTCCTTCAGGGCAGAGCCTCCAGATAGAGGAACACAGTGGCTGACCCGGGCTGAAGGGAGAAAAGGAAAACAGCCGGCATTTATCAGGACATATTATATGACTGAACCGGAGTCGGGTCCTCTGGAAGCCCATACAAAATTGACTGCACAGTACCCACCCCTGAGCTAATGCTATCAAGAGGGCTGTTTAATGGCGTTACCCAGGAAGAATCATGGCAGTTTTGTTCCTGCCCAGCGAGGAAATCCATTTTCACTTAGGACATCAACCAGGAAGTTCCATAGCCAGGCAAATGGAATAAAGCATGGATCCCATGGCCCCATGTGGGCAGCACACAGGTGATAATTCTGATGGCGAACATTTATCGAGTACATATACATGCCAGGCACAGTCCAAAGCACTGTATGTTTGTTTTCTCATTTGTTCCATATGAGGTGAAAATGCCATCTCCAATTTATTGATGAGGAGAGGGAGATAGAGGGTTTCAGTAACTTGACCAAGTTTATCCAGCGGCTGAGCTGGGGGTTGGGGGAGGGCTACAAAATACAAGAGACAGAGTGGTCAGATCAGTGAGAAGGCAGGCAGAGCTAATAAACTGAAGGGTCCATTCTTGGAGTGGTTAATAGGAGTCATATCAAGTCCAGTGATGGCCAGTAAGGCACTGGCACCAGCCAAGCGGACTGGAGGCTGGCCGTGGGCACCCACCAGAGTTGGTAGGTGTTGAATGGATGAATGTGTGCCCAGGTGATGAGCAGGCAGCCAGCATCAGGCCAAGTATTTCGGAAGGAAGCCAAGTTTCTCAACAAGAGCACAATAAAGACCTAGCTCTTGGAGCAAACATTGAACAAGTGTTTAAGTGAAGACTAAACATCTTTACCAGGCTTTATTTTATTTCGTGGTGCTCATTAATTCTTTCACTCAATCAGTAAGCATTTGTTGAGTACCCACTGTATACCAGGCATGGCTGTAAATGCCTAGAATACAACTGCGAATAAGAAGAGACAAAAATCCCTGCCCTCATGGAGTTTACATTCTAGTAAAGAGAGAGAGAGACATTAACTAAGAAAAAGTAATAACTAGGTAAACTATACTAGAAGATGATTGTGTTATACAAAATAAAATAGGGACAGGTGGATTGGGAGTGCTGGGACTAGGGCCAGGGCCCCAGTGAAAAGGTAACATTTGAGCAACACTTCATGAAGGTGAAGAGCTTCTGATCCAGGCCTTAGAAACAGCCAATTCACAGGCCCGAAGTGAAAGCAGTGTTTGGGCTTCACAGGGGAAGAGAGGAGAATCCAGCAACACCAGTGGCAGGAATAAAAGCCACTGAACATGGCGCCCTGGAGTCTAGGGGGCGGGGCTCATGCCCCAGCTCTGCCAGGTTCTGAGCAAGCTCTTCACCTTTCTGAGTCTTACTTTCCTCGTCTGTAAAATGGGAATAACAACCGTAGCTGCCTCACAGGTCCTCACAAGGATTAAATGTGACAATATGAAGAAAGCGCTTAGCACACCCGTGCCTGTTGCCCCCACTTTACCTGAGGGGTAGGGGCTGTGTCGTACTTAACTCTGAATCTCCAGACCCTCAATCAGGATGTGGCACGGGGTAAACCCAGGGTGTAGGGGGGTGTGGAAGAGGGGACTGAAGATGACCCAGCAGGGAAATGGTAGGTAGAATTGTAACTCCAGTACTTAATAATGCAAGTTATTGGCTGTTGCACTGAGCAATATAAACACTCTCTAAAGATGAGAGTTGGGTCAGGTGTTCCAGACCTCGGCCTGGAGGGGGAGGTGTAGCCAGGGACGTGGAAGAACCACCAAAAACAGACACTGACTGGAAGGGAACCACGTGAACCAGGCCTGTGTGGCCCTTTACGGCTCTTGGACAGAGGTATAATTTGTGAGAGGTCCAGGGCCACTGTCATCCATAAAGCAGGAGAAGTTGGAGCCTCTTTCTCCTCTGCAGTGTGCCGCCCGAGTCTCAGTGCCAGGGTCTGCCCAGCGCGACTTCCTACAGCTTTGCATCACTGCACAGAGATGGGTCCTAATGAGCTGGAATTCATCTCATGCCTCGTTCATGAGATTTCTCTATTGCCAGGGACAAAAACAGGTACTTTTTCCCCCCTGGAAGCCTGAATCTGTGCTTTTCATGTATCTCTGTCCTCAAATAGCCTGGGGACAACTGGGCTTGTGTGTTAGGTGAAGAGCAGAACAGGAAGAGGAGTGAAGGAAAATCTATATTCAGTGGGAGGCTGGACCCCACGCCCACGACAGGGACATGGCTTGTGCACAGGCTCCCGGGCACCACGCTCGGGCAGAAGGTGCCTCAGGAGCTGCCGTTAATTCCCGAGCCTCTCCTGCAGCCAATTTTAGTCCAGCTCCTTGATTTAATTACACTCCCACGTACAATAGGAAGCTTGCATTCTCTTATTCGCAATGAATATTAAGCTGATAGACCTGTACTTTCCTCCGCCAGGCGCACTCCCATTTTTGCATATTGATGCCACATTTATTTTCTAATTTTCCATCCTCCTGGTCCTGTGCTCACCACCTTATCCCCATAATAATTTCTATCAGCAAGCACATGCATCCTCCTTCCCTCTCTCCTCCGACCCCACCCAGATGGCGAGCAGCACACACCTGAGCAATCTGAGCCCCCTTTTACACCTGTCACAGCAGTGGAGAGAGGTCTGGGCTCTGGGCTCTAATTGGAGGCCACATGGCTATAAATGGTCAAGGACAGTCAATAAAGAACAGAGCTGCAGGTGGGGTTCTAAGGGTGAATGGGGAGATGGGAGACGTGCACATGCTCACAGACATGAGAGCTAGCCTTCCTCAGGACGGCCTCCCTCCATAAGGTGTCCGGTACCTTTAAGGTATTCAGGGGACAGCAACATCTTGCCAGGGAGGGAATAGGAATAAAAGTCAGGAGCAGGTTGGGGTGTCCAGCAAAATTCAGCCTGGCTCCCACGTGTCCTCTCCCGGCAACGGTTTGTAATTTTGTGAGTTCTCTTGGTGTCTTGGTCAGTACAGCCTGCTGTAACAAAGCACCACAGAGTGGGTGGCTTACAAAAAAAACAGATATTTATTTCTCACCGTTCTGGAGGCTTGGAGGGCAGGCTTCCTGGTTCATAGAGGGCTGTCTTCTCACTGAGTCCTCACATGGTGGAAGGGGATGGAATGGGAGCTCTCTAGAATCTCTTTTATAAGGGCACTAATTCCATTCATGAGAGCTCCATCCTCATGACCTAATCACCTCCCAAAGGACCCACCTCCAGATACCATCACATTGGGGATTAGATTTCAACATATGAATTTCGGGGGAGGAGGGCACATCCAGTCCACAGCACTTGGCTTTAGCCTTATGTAGTAGCCTCCCTATCATTTCTCTGGAACCCTGTCGCAGGGGCAGCTCACTCTTGGCTCCATCCAATTTGGTCTCAGGCTCCCAAATCTATGCATGTTCTCTGATTCCATTTGAACACCCCCCCCTTAGTTTTAACCTTGTTTTGTCCAATTCCTGGGTCTGTTCTCACCCAAAACCTTCCTCTAGCACCACCACAGGCTCTGACTCTTCCTTCCCTCCCCAGGAACATTTCAGGGGTCTGCCGTGCCAAGTACTGGGCTAGACCCTGGTTGAATGGGCACTTGGACTCTGGCTTCAGGCTCATGCTCCAGCCAAGCCCTAGGTCCCTTGCTATCCACAAGGAACCTCTCCACCAAAGACAGGCAGAAGAAAAGAAAGCAAGTTCAGAACTATTCAGTGCAGGCAGCTTTGCCTGCATCTCCTAATAGTTCGCCTTTGTGTTGAACAATTTGGACACTTCTAACCTGCTTGGTCCTCAAAGAAATTCTTCATGCATTGGCCCTGTGGAGGTTGATGACCAGCTGAGCTCTCTGCTTACACTTCCATAAAGGACACTGGATAACACTGTCAGAAGCTCCCAGCCCTTTGAGAGGATGAGTGACACCATGCACATCCTCCCATGAATCATAGTTCTCATTCACACAAGTCATTCCTTGAAAGGATTGGGGAACAGAAGGGAAGCAAGCCCCATGGATATCAGAATCTCCATGGAGACTTGTTTCAGTCCCCATCAACACTTTCTGATACGTACCCTTACTGAGACTCGCTGACAGACAACTGCTGTTTACATCTGCAAAGTTTAATAAGAAACTTAAATGGACATTTTAATAGAGATGCATCCCTCTGGATGAAATACAGATATACTTTGGAAACCACATGAAATGTAGATGGCTTAGCCTACTTAAATTTTTAACCTTAATTTGAGTGCCATGTGCTAAATGCATAGTGCATTATTTCATTTCCTCTTCACTAGAGCCCTACAAGGTAACTATTGTTTTCATTTTTATTTTATAGATTAGGAAATTGGGGTTCATAAATGGTGAAGGATCTGCCCAGGTCCCACTGGCACTAAGTGGCAGGATGGAGATTCAAACTCAGAATTCTTTATCCCAAAGCCTATGCTCTTAACCACTATGCAGAAAAGACATCCAGGTGTGATCAGGTGATGGTACAGACTGACCACTCATCTCTCAGGACAGTGCATGGCGAAGCCAGCAAAATTCAGAGTTGGACTGAATTTGAGGACAAAAATCTCCATTTTATTAGGCTTTCCAGAGGTCCTAACAACAGATGACCAAATTCACAGGGCCAGCAGTTAAGCCAAGGGCCCCTTATTCTTTGGGGAGGGGAAGCTTCACAAAAGCCTTCCTGCACATCAACAGTCATCTCATTCTCTGTCTTAGAGGCAAGGGTCCAAGGGAAGCCATTCTCCCACCTGGGGCCACGTAGGGCACCTAGAACTGATCAGAGACTAGGATAATCTTAAAGCCAAAGTCACTCAGTTAGGCAGCCTGGGGTCGACCTTCACTCTAAGAAGAAACCCGTCAACCAGCCAGCAGAATTCTTGTTACTGGACACAGCGACTTTTTTCACCAGTTCTGACAAGTTCTTACTCACTGATTGCCCTTCTACAGACTGAATGTAAATACTGTCTTTCTATTATTAGTCTTTGTTTAGACAAACTAGGAGTTACGGTTTAGGTTGAGGCTGGCTTTCCTTTACACGCTCATCTTGAGCACACTCTGGCCACCCCGGTTAGACTGAAAGACATGCCAGGCTAATGGGATTTTCTGGTGGTCCCCAAATCTCCTTAGCAACACATTTATAAAGGCTCTTAGAATAGGTTGCGTCTGCAGCTGACTAATTCCATCCATTATGTGTTGCTTCATATTGGTTCCATTTGGAAGAAGATCTTTCCCTCTGTGATCCTCAATTATCTCCCTGATAAAATGGGGATCATTATTTAGGAGGAGGAGGAGGAGGAGGATGATGAAGATGATGATGATAAGTGACCTGTATCATAGGATTTCTGTGAAGATAATCAAAGGAATGTATGTGAAAATGTAAACTGTCAAGTGCCCAACTGAAGCAGATGTATCTAACAGACTATATGATAAAATAGAGCAAACACTGAACTGGGAGTTAGATTTCATGCTATTTCCGAGGCTGGGCACATCACTTAACATTTCAGTGAAATGTTCTTCTCCCACCTGTGAAATGCAAGCCATGACCCTTGCCTTTCTGACTAGCAGAACTATTATGGAACCCGCGTGAGCATTCTGGAAATTCATTTGTAAACTGTAACATGGTGCGCAGGCATACAGGACAGCCAAATTCACCAAGGAGGTTTCTTACATGAAGAAATCGTATGGCAAATCCTTTTGTAAAGCAAATAATCTCCTGCTCACATATGGCACATAAGTCCAAAACACACTTAGATTTCAATTTTAAACCAGCTCAAATGAATGTGCCACATGTTCATACTGAAGTGAACTGTACTCAATGGCTGTTTGATAAATGAATGAATGAGTGAATGAGTGAATGAATGACTGAATCATGCCAGGTATAATGAAGAGATGGCTCACTTCTTATATCACCAACTCCACGTGAAGTTTTTTTTTCCATTTTTTATTGAAGTATAGTTGATTTATAATGTGCTAATTTCTGCTGTACAGCAAAGTGACTCAGTTATACACATATACACATTCTTTTTTTAATATTCTTTTCCATTATGGTTTATCCCAGGAGATTGGATATAGTTCCCTGTGCTTTACAGTAGGACCTTGTTGTTTACCCATTCTAAATATAATAGTTTGCATCTACTAACCCCAAACTCCCAGTCCATCCATCTCCCTCCCCTCTGCCCCTTGGCAACCACAAGTCTGTTCTCTACATCTGTGAGTCTGTTTCTGTTCTACATGATGTTTTTCAATTCCTCCATATACTTAGCTTCGTGAACCACCAAGCAGCATAAATCTTTATTGGTGCTAAGAATATCTGAATTATTGAAAAATCACTCTTACTACAAAGTTTTATTAAGAAGTGTGATCATACAGTGTTTCTGTTAATTGAGCATCAAGTGAAGGCAATACACGCAGATGCAGAGAACTCACCAGGTGAGCAGCAGAGACTTGGCTTTTGCACCCAGTCTCACAGCTGTCCTGGGTCTCTGTCCCCACCCAGTGCCCTGAGCTCTGACAGCTGTAAGGAAGACCCTGCCAGCTTCTCTTGTGGTCAAGCTGCCATCTCTTTTCTCCACCCACTGCAAGCCCTGTCCTTCAATGTCCGGGCTGCAGTCTCTTCACACCCCATTCAAAAGCACACAGTAAACAAACAAACAAACAAAACAGAAAACACACAGTAGATGGTTCCTGCTTACTCTGCCAGCAGGAGAGGAAGCCATACCTGTCTGATTTCCTGGGTGCCTGGTACTGTGCTTGCTTTGCCTTAGGGCATTCTTCCTGTCCTTTACCCCACAAGGACATCCTTCCTTCTCAGCCCCTGAACCCCACACCTTGTGTAGGACACCCCTATATTACAGGATGCTATTCTCAAGTGCATTTTCTGGCCCTTCCCTAATACTGTAAAAAATTAATGGATTGGAGATTTGTGTCCAGTTCTCAAAGAACTTCCCTTAAAAAGCTGCAATAGGAGAAAGCCTAGTTCAATGGTAAAAATGATGACTAGCTTGGATGATGACCAATTCAGATAATTGGCCATAGACCTCTAATCTTGCTGGCATCCCTCTGTCACTTAGCAGGGAACCAGCCGATCATTCCATCAATACATTTATTTTGTCAGCTGTCACAGTGTGGCGCCCACACGTCTCAGCTGGGTAACTTAGGCTGAGAAATGGAAACTTGACAATATCAGAATCAGTTCATCCCTATCACGTGCCTTTCTTGTCAATGGGTTTCAATGCATTTCTGCCTGGCTTGGCAAATCTAAGCCATGATCTTGCTTTTAGCTGCTGGGTCCCTTTAATTATTACTACCAATTCCAACCAGCTTGAGTCAGTGTGTTTCCAAACTACATTAATTCAGTAAGTTCCACCCACAATATTTCTATTTATTCTGTGCCACATCCACCTTTATAAACACACACACACACACACACACACACACACACACTTATCCATTATCACTTTGAACTGGTTATTTCTTCTTAGCAGCAAACACATGTATGTACACGCATTGATTGATTTTCATGCACAGTTTTTCTTTAGAGTAACTTTACTCCTGTCAGAAGGAAAGTACTAGATTCTTGATAATGTTAAATAACTAAGCTATTGCCTATTCAACCCTGAGTCCTTCCCATCGGGCACTATTAAGTTTACAGGCTATCAGTCATCATTTTGAGATGTGAAGCACAAAAAAACCCCAAAAAACGGTTCTCAGAGAAAAGCTACCTCTTATTTTTTTTATAACCCCCCAAATGAAATGAGGACATCAGACATCTCATGAGAAAGTGATCATGAAATAGCCTGTCCCACCCATCAGGACTAGGGATGCACCACTGCCATCCTCCCTTTATAGGGCCCTTGCCTGCTGGTCTCCAGGTAAACAGTGCTTCTGAGCATTGCACCAACTAAAGTGATTTTGCTCTGATGTCGAAGGCTGGGCACCCAGGTGTGGAAGGGGGATGAATGTGAGTTTTCAAGTCAGGTCTGCATTCAAACCAAGCCCTGGAACCTGTGATCATGGATAAGCTGTATCGTCTGTATAACGGGAATGATAATAGGGTTGTCAGCTGGGTTCAAGTTAAGTAATGCACACACACAAAGGCCCAGAGCAGAGCCTGTTACTTCGTAGCGCCTCAAAGGTATATGCTACACCTGCTGCTGCTACTGTTATTACCCCAGCTCAGCCATTACCCAAGTATATAATCTGTAATACTTCTTATTTTGAAACAATCCTTGGACTCCTCACCCCTCCCAAAGAACAACGACAAATAGTGTAGAGATGCTACTAGCTAACTCCCAATATATATCACCCTCTTCTTTAATAACATAATCATGATTTCCCACGAGCAATATTGTTAGCCACTTGGAAGAGTACATTCCACAGCCTCCCTTGCATCTACGTGCAGACATGACTAAGTTCTGGACAGTAAGATACAAGTAAAAGTCATGTGAAATTTAAAGTTTTTTTTTTAATTTCAGGAAATATCTTTAAAAGAAGGAGGCATTCCCTCTTTCCTTCTACTTCCTCCATCTTGTTACCTGGAACATTTATGTGAAGACTGGTGCTCTAGCAGCCATCTTGGATTATGAGCAGCGGTCCCCCAACTTTTTGGCACCAGGGATAGGTTTCGTGGAAGAAAATTTTTCCACTGACTGGGGTGGAGTGGGAGGATGGTTCAGGCGGTAACGCGAGCGATGGGGTGCCGCAGATGAAGCTTCACACGCTCGTCCACCGCTCACCTCCTGCTGTGCTGCCTGGTTCACAGTAACAGGCCTCGGACCAGTACGGGACCGTGTCCCGGGGGTTGGGGACCCCTGATTATGAGGACAAGCCCATAGCCCATAGCCTAGGAATGCAGAGTACGAGGACTCTGGGTCTCTGACATCTTCTTATAATGGCTTTACCATTCATGGGCCACTTATTCCTGGACTTCTTTTATATGAGAGAGAAATCCATTTTTACCTCATGTAAACCATAAAGTTATTGGGGAGTTTCCTGTTATAAACAGGCGAACGAACTCATGTGCCTGATTTCTGTCCTCCTCCCCATCAGCTCAAGGGCCAGCTGGGCTCCGACTATTTCTTCTCCTCTTCCTTCATTTCAAAGAGTCTAAGGTCCCAGGATAGACGTTCCCATTCGCTGAGTTTAGATCAGGTGCCTGACCCTTCTCCATCAGGAATGAGGGACACTGAATTGGAGGAAGGAGCCTCCAGAGACTTCTGGACTGACTGACCACACCTTCAGGAGGTGAAGGTAATGTCCCAAAGGGAAATGAGGGCGCCGCTGACACAGGTCCACCATTAAAGCTTCTCTTCTTCATTCTCCCACTGAGCAGCTTGTCACTTCTGAGACCGCGGCAGGAGCAGTAATTAGTGTGTTTGTGACTGTGAGTGCCAACGTCTCTGCCTTCCCAAAAGGGACACACAACGCTTTCACCACGGGGTGACTCTAGGAGTGGGACAAGGAGGCACGTATTTGTGGCACAGAAGAAGGTTGGGGGCTTCTTTGTTCCAACATTTATCGTAAGTCTCCTAATGCCAGGCCTATTCTAGACACTGAGGACACAAGGATGCAGAGTTAGCTGTCCTACCTGGTACCCATAGCCTCGAGGGAGATGCACAAGTTGACAGACAAGCGTGTGATACACGCCAAGGTAGAGACCTGGCTGGGAGTTCACAGGAGTGCACACAGCGGCATGTAACCCAGGCTGGGGGGACTTGGGGAGGAGGAGGGAGGAAGAATAATTTCCACAGTGAGTCCAACTTCGAAGCAGAATAGGAGTTGGGGTAAGCAGAGGGCTGAGCAGGCTGGAGGCAGCGGAGGGAGGGAAAGCAGAGTGGGTCTGGGGAAGCACAGGTTACACCACTGGTCTTACTGCAGCCCAGAGTGTGAGGGGATGTCACGGGCCATGGGGAGTTGCCTCATGGGATATGGAGCAGAGCCTGGAATTTATTCTGTAACCAAGGGAAAGCCATTGCAGCATCACAATCGCGAGGCGCAACAGGATGAAATATGCCTTTTAGAATGATTAGAATGATGACTCAGTGTGGAAAATGGGTGGCGGAGGAGGGGGCCAGAATCAAGCCCCAGTAACTGACCCACAGGAGCCTGCTGAAATAATATCATCAAAAAGTAACGGTACCCTGAACTGAGAAGAACACTGCTTTACAGATAAAAGTACAGTATAAAAGTAGAAAATGTTCTTCTCCCAGCCAGTTCTTTTTGTTCCCCCAGTGAAAGCCAAAAACAAAATGCTAAATGACAGGCATGTCTGCATGTATCCAGGGGAACAGAAGCCAAGTGTCCAGATTGCTGGGACCCCACTTGGTACTCTAGTGGAGCATCCAAAAATTAGCACATAGCTCAGTGCTTCTTTAGACCGTCTCTCTGGAATGTCAATGATTTCCAACAAGCCCATCCTTTGTCAGGGGCTGGAAAAGTGACCAATCAGAAAGGTGTTGTGGGTTATACCAGTATTCTGAATGAATGAGAGAGGGAACGAGTGAATATATGAATTTAGCAATTAATTGCATTTCTGAATCAGGGCCACTCTGGTTTCCACAGTAAAACTTCAGGGTGAGGAGATTTTTGCCCATTTCCCACTTCTGCCTCTCTTTCTTAAGTACTTCTTAAAAGGACAGGAAAGTGTTACTGAACCCTCCCTACCTCTCCACTCCATGGAAAGAACTGAGCAATTATCCTCCATCAGAAACAGTATCCAGGATGGGTGTGAGACAACTTATAGCCTGGAATTTTAAATGATCTTAGAGTCTTTTACTGACAACAAGGCAGATAATGGGGGAAATGTAGTTTTGTAAATGCAGAAAAAAAGTTAAGCAGATAGATAACATATGGAACCTGAATTATCAAACACCTTGTTAACTCTGTGAAAAGTTTCACTGAGCTGTTGGCCTTCACTTCGGAGCCCTGGGAGAAGTAGATTTTTTCCAGGTATGGCACTTGTCCTGGTGGTAATGAATTCAGCAAAGGAAATAATGTGCCATATGCCTAGCTAGTCAGTGATTTTATTTATGCTGAATTGTCCGTAATGAGTTTATTCCCTTTCCATTCTGCCTCTTAACCTCTTGAAAGAAGACAAGGAAAGTTTCTAGGGTAAATCAACATTCAGGATTATCAAGCAGATGCTGATCTACATCTCATATTTAGAGAATTCTAAGAACATTCACCAGCGCCTCACTTCCCCTTCCACTGTGATCAAACACATTCATTAGCACTTTTGGGCCTGGGGACCCTGAGATGCCCCAGAAAATTTCCAGGAGCCTTCTTGCCACCCTAAGCCAGGACACACAGTGTTTGATCACACAAAATGATAGCACAAACTAATAATGTCAGCCAAAAAGTACCTATGGACCACCTCAGACCCATGAGGATAGCTACTGTAAAAATGAAAATGAATAAAAAACAGAAAATAGCAAGTGTTGGTAAGGATGTAGAGAAATTGGAACCCTTGTGCACTCTTGGTGGAAATGTAAAATGGTGCAGCCACTGTGGAAGACAGTATTGTGGCATCTTAAAAATTTTAAATTAGAATTATTGTTCTATATGATCCAGCAATGCCACTTCTGGGTACATATTCAAAAGAATTGAAACCAGAGTCTCTAAGAGTTATTTGTACACCCATATTCATAGCAGTATTCTTCACAATAGCTAAAAGGTAGAAGCAACCCAAATGTCCATTGATGGATGAATATGTAAGCAAAATGTGGTATATATACATACAATGGAGTATTATTCAGCCTTAAGATGGAAGGAAATTGTGACACCTGCTACCACATGGATGAACCTGGAGGACATTATGTTAAGTGAAATAAGCCCATCACAAAAAGACAAATACTGTAGGATTCCACTTAGATGAGAAACCTAGAGTAGTCAAAAATTCATAGAGACAGAAAGTAGAATGGTGATTGCCAGGGGCTGAGGGGAGCAGGGAATGGGGAGTTAGTGTTTAATGGGTATAGAGTTTCAGTTTTACAAGATGAAAAGAGGTCTGGAGATGGATAATGGTGATGGTTGCACAAAAATGTGAACATATGTAATACCACTGAGCTGAATTATACACATAAAAATGGTCAGGATGATAAGTTTCATGTTACATGTATTTCACCACAATTTAAAAAAAATTAAAAAGCATCTATGGGCCTGGCAGAGAGAAGAGGTACCAGAGTCAGTGCAAAGCACATCATTGCATTGTGACTATTTTTAAACCTAAGGGGCATGTGTCTTCTCTTCTTCTTGCCCTCTGCCCTCTCAATCCCTCCCTTCCTCTCTCTACCCTACTGACTTTGGACATGCAGAGACCATCCGGTGTCCTCAGAGCTTGGGAGCCCTCTGCTCTACCTCCTCCCCCACCACAAAGGTCATTGTCACCAAGACTTCAGCCACCCTAGTTCACAATGAGCCCCAAATCGAAACTCCAGATTCCTCCTTTCTGCCAAGTTTCAGACCCACGTTTTCACTTGCCCACTGGAAAGGTCTCCCTGCAGGTCCCACAGAGAACTCACTCTCTCCCCAGACACACCTCCTTCTGAGTTCTGATCTTAGTTAATAGTATTACTTCTTCAGCAGGGTCCGGGGACTCTTTCTTGAACCATCCCTACCTGCCTGCCTCTCCTTTTCTCAGCTCCCAGGCATCATCCTTTCGTTTCTATCAACAAAATGTTGACTCTCTTCCCTCCATCAGCCCCTTCCAAGTGCCCTGGCCACCCTGTGTCACATCCTAACTGATCCCTCAACTTTCTCTTTCTCTAAATTCCTACGTTCCGTTTTCTACACACCTTTTTAAAAACATAGATGTGACAATTCACTCTCCTGCTGAGAAACTTTACCAAGGCTCCCCATTGCTTACAAGAGAAACCACCTCCAATGTCCCAAGGCAGAGTAAGGTAGTTTCAAATAGCTCAGGAAATAAACTAATTGGCCCAGCTTTGACAATTTCCGGTCTAACCACTTGTGACATGAAGGCTGTGGTCATTTAGGAAGAAGGCAGCTGTGCGAAGCAGAATTCTAAAGATGACACCCCAAGATTCTTGTCCCACGATTATTAAATCAAACATGAATCGAGTGACTGCTGTGAAGGGATTTTACTAATGCAATTAAAGTCCCAAATTAACTAAACTTAAAGTACAGAGATGATCTGGGTGGGCCTGACCCAACCAGGTGAACCCTTAAAAGAGGGAGCTTTTTCTGTAGCAGAAGAGGGAGTCAGAGAGAATCAAATCAAAGGAAGGATTCAACGTGCTGTTCTGGCTTTGAAGATGGAGGAGTCACGTGCAAGACCAGAGACCAGCCTCTTGCAATGCAGAGTGACCCACCCCCCCTTAAACTCTTCCAACAACTGAACAAGCCTGGAAGCAGCATCTTCTTTAGACCCTCCATGCAAAAGCCCAGCCTGACCAACACCTCCATTTCAGCCTTGTGAGACCCCAGGCAAAGCACCCACCCAAGCCCACCCACATATCTACCTAAAGTACCGCAGGCTAATAGATGTGTCTGGTTTGAAGCAGCTAGTTTGTGGCAATGTGTTACACAGCAATAGGAAATGAATACAGCCGCTCTCTGCATGTCTCATGATGGTGGCGGAGAGGGCTTCCCGGAGGGCAGGATGTGCTGAGCAGACAATTCCCTAAGTAGCTGTTCCACCCACCAACCCACTTTGAACAGTTCCACGGACCTCTATCTGTCCTTCATTACTGTCTCTGCCCTCCATCAGATTCACTTGGAAATTCATGGACTTTTCAAAAACAAGCATTAAAATTGTAATTACTTTTATCCTAATCTAGATATATGTCAGATTGCCAAAGTCTAATATATCATCATCTTTCCCACACATTCTTGTATAAGGTTGTAATAAGCTTCACAAATTAATATCAACTCCTCCTACTACCTCCATCCCCCATTTCTCTCCCTCTCTCTCTCTCTCTCACACACGCACACTCACACACACACACACACACTTACTGCATGATCATATTATGCCTTTATCTCTTAACTGGAAGGAAATAAATGGCCATTTTCAATAAGAAAATAAAAGAGTATTCACCCTTAACCAGTACCCAAGCTGTCCGTTAATTCTGATTTCTGAACGTGAACTTTGGAATCACTTAGAGCAAAATCTGAATCCCAGATGCCTCATTTAGTGGCTAAATGACATCTCTCAGTCTCAGTTTTATCATCTGTCAAATGCATACAGTAATATCACCTACCTCATAGCATTCCTATGAGGATTAATTTAAATAATGCTCTTGGAGTCCTGAGCAACTGCCTGGCATGAAGTCTGTACTCAGTAAATGGGGCCATTATTGTTGCAAAGGAGAGGAAAACGTGATCCTTTAAAAGTAAGGACATTAGAACCAGCTCAGGCTCACTCAAGTCTAGGTGCCATAGTAGTTTGGTTTGGTTAGGGTTTTGAGTTTAGCCTGGTCTAATCAATTCTCTCCCTGACTCTGAGTCCATCTTTCTGCCATGGAAACATTACCAAGAAACTTCCAGCTACTCATTTTTGAGTTACCTGCAGACACTTGGTTGATAAGGAACAGAGAAAGGAATGCAGATAGGAGCCATCATAGCATCTCTTCTGTCTGGTGCATTCCACAGTGAAGCCCAGGACCCTGAGTGCTAGAAGCACGCAGCAAATACACCTGCACCCATCAGGAGGTGCTCCTCTGGGCTGTGACCGCTGTATCCATGGGGGATGTCAGAATGGATTACTGAACACGTCAACAACAAATCAGCGGAGACTAAATGGACACAAAGAAGTGCAGAGTGAGCCAGTAATTGCTCTGCATCTGAGTGTTCAAAAGAAAGAGCTCAAGAACACAGAAAATGCAGTAGAGCTTGCCATGGTACGGGGGGGCCTTTGCTACCAGCAGCTCTTGGGACCTGGGCAGAGTCCAAGGCATACTGTGGTCACAAGTGTTAGCCTGGCAATGAAACTGACCTGCTTAATATCATACTCATTACCTCACTTTTGTTACTTTGATTTTTTGTACTGGAGCCTAATCAAGGTAACTTTGTGAAGGAGGGCTCTTATATAATTTTCAAGGATTTGGAAGAATTTAGAGCTACCTTTCAAATTCAGGTCCTGGGTATGTTATTTTAATAACATTATTAAACTCTCTGATTCCAGTCTGTTCTTTGAAACATGAGAAAAAGTGATTCCCCATGGAGCTGTCAGGATCAAGCGAGAAAACATACAAACGGCACCTAGCATGCTGCCTTTGACACAATACAGTAGGTACTTGCCAAGTGATACCAGCTTGTAGGATTACATTTCACACTGGATGAAAACTTCCCCCATTATAAGATTCTCCGACGTCTTATAGGCAAGTGTGTGGATATGTTTTGAGTAGATAAACCCCTGAACTCTCACTGGACCCACTAGTGGATTCCAAAAGCAAACCTGATCTGGAACTTTCAGTTGGGTTAGAATGGTGGGAAATGCATGCTGCCTTCATTGAAGAAAAGGGGGAAGGGATGGAGAAAATGAATAAATGGGAATGCTTTATTCTACAGACAAGCTGAAAAGTGGTTTTAGGGCATGAGAATTACCCAGACATGCACAGCGTTCTACCATCCTGTAAGGACAAAATAACATGACTGAATGTGCCCACATCACAAAGAAAGGGAATCCAGCAACCTTGTCAACTCACTGGTCTAACCAGTTCTCTCCCTTTGTACAGACTCCTTTGTACATGTGCTACTGAGAAAGCCTGCTACAGGAGGGCAGGGTCTGAAGGAGAACACCTGGGGGCATTGCCTCTCCTGGAAATTAAGTGCTCCAAAGGGAGCAGGCAGGTACAATTCATCTCAGGCAGGAGGTCTCTACCTGGGGTTTGTAATCATAATTTTGGATGGAGGGGAAAGAAGTACCTCTTTAGTTTTCTCTTCCCTCTAACTGAAATATAGCATTTCCTTCAATTATGGATGCAGACAACAAACTGCAGTAGAATTTGCATTGCCTGTGACTTTATCCCTGATAAAAATCACAGATATTTACATATCACATCATGTCTGTTGCAGATATCACAAAATAGCAATTATGCTCGTCGTGACTTAAAATTAGGCTCACCACTAGAAAGTGTTACCTAAGGTGTTAATAAAGAAACAGATCCATTACTATGTCACAAATTTGTTTTTGTAATAGTGTGATAAATAGTTTAAGCATAATTGGTTTCTTCTTTGACCTAAGTTATTTTACTTTATTCTTTAGAGGTGGTTTTCTGGGAAGGGGTCTATAGGGCTCACCAGACTTCCAAGGGGTCCATGGCTTAAGTGGGGGTAATGAACCTGCTGCCTGAGCATTAGGACCCAGCGCTGTAGAATGTGTCCTGTCCATGAGAAAAAGTGATTCCTAAGGAAGAGTGTACACTCTGCACCCTGGTGAGGAGGACAAGAAATCCTACAAGGGAAGGAATAAAATGAACTGACTTGGTAGAGCACCCACTTCATGTCACAAACTGTATTTTATTTAAATACGGTACTCCCTAAGAGCAAACGCATGAAGCGAGAACAATTTCCCCCAATTCACAGATGAGGAAACTGTGGCTCAGAGATACACAGTCACCCTGCTAGGAAGTGAAGGCACTAGGTACAACTCCAACCCAGGTCAGTTTGACTTTCTACTCTCTGACCATGGCAATGACAGTGAGATGAAACTGCTGGACAAACGAAGAGGTCAATGCACCCAGCAGAGAAGAAGCCACCTTGGGTGGTCTCGGAGGTGTACCACTTAGAGTGCCCTTCATGAGAACCTGCTGCGAGGAATCCAGCTTCGGCACCTTCAGCTCCTTGACAGCATCTGCTCTGAGGACACACCCTCCCCAGCTACTCCCAGTGATTGAGGAGGGCTAGGCCATTCCTGCCTGCGAAGCAGGTCTCCTCCAATGGACAATCTGCCTGCAGTCCAAGGCTTCTCCTATTCAACTACATCCTCCTTCCTTCCCTCCATCCTTTCACAGGGGCCAGACTGGCAGTGTGGTGTGTAGGCTCTCCTGGCCTATTCCTGCTCACTCTCCCCTTTATCCTTCACAGGTATTTCCTTCAATCAATTTCTGGGATGCCTACTTCCATCTTGATGTCTGCTTCTTGCAGGACCCAAATTAATGCAGCCCCCAAGTCTGGGAAAAGCTACAACCCTATCCCTCTCTGATGGGCAATCAAAAGAGAGTGTGTTTCTTATGACAGATTCATGGGCCAAAGAGGGACACCCAATCTCTCCTTCTAAGGACTGTCACCTGGGGAGTACATCATGGGAAAAGAAACACACGTGGCACGGGACAAGGCTGTTAAGGCTGAAAACAGGGTAACTATACCAAAAGTCAAGACAGTGGTTACATTGATGGAGAATATTTGGGGGAAGGGGGCATGAGGGGGGATTTCTGGGGTGCTGGTAATGTTCTGTTTCTTGGGCCGGGTGCTGAATAAAGAAGTGTGCTCATTTGTTGACAATTCATGGAGAAGTTCACTTGTGATGAGTGCAGTTTTCTGTCCATCTGTTCCTCATTAAACAGTTTTTTAAAAACTAGGTATATTTATAGTACTTAGCACCTCTCCCAGTGAGGTGGGATTTGAGGGGCTGCTCTCTGTATATATAGGATGCAATGTATTCATTAACTGGGGGAGGGGGGTACTCTGCGCATGAGCTTCAGGGATCCCTGATGTGAACTTGGCTGTGGTCCTTAGAGAACCTTAAGGCTATTTATCTTGGGGTCCTGAGTCGCTAACAGAGGTTCTAGACTGATCGGATATAAATGCCCTTTATAGCCAAATGTCGGTTGAATAAATAAATGACTTACTTATGTCTTGACATTTTGGAGATGTCAGAAAGAGAAGAAATAGGGAGTTCTACAATCCTCGGTATTGCCTGTGACAGGATTCAGTGCTTGACTTTGAAAGCATGATGTGTAGCTCGCCGAGAAAATGAATCTTCCCCGGGTGGAGAAATGTGGATATGTGTTTGACAAATCAATTCCTTTCTTGGAGGAGGAGAAGGGAGACTCCCACGGAGGTCGGGCAGCTCAATTACCAGAGGCAAAGCAGAGCAGCGGAGGTCTTGCAGAATCAAGGAGGCCCCTCACGCTGACGGCTGCACAGGGACTGGCTGGCATCCCCTGGTCGGCTGGGCACTGCAGCGAGCCTCTGAAATTAATGACATCCTCACTTCCATGAGCAGGGCCAGCCTCTGCCTTCAGTCTCACCAGTTCAGAAACATCTCAAGGCTAAAAGGCATGCAGCGCTCTGCTAAACAGGAAAAGTGCCCCCACTGGATCACGGGAGCCCGGACAATGGCTGCCTTTCTCCTGTTCATTCTGCCAACCCTCTGCCCCGGGGCCCCCCTGCCTCTAGTGCCCATGATTGAGGTCATTTACCTCTTCCTCCCAGGCAGAGGGAGCTAACATTGTGGTACCCAGGCAAGTTATAGAGAATATGGCTTCAGCTCAACAGCAGCACATGAGAGGCAGTGAACTGTAAGGGTGAAGCGCATGGGTTAAAAGTATCACTCTACCACTCAGTAGCAGTATGACCATAGGCAAAATTGTAACCTCTCTGTGCCTCAATCTTCTCATCTATTAAAATAATTATTTGTTATAGTACTTACTTCAGAGAATTATGAGATTTTAATTAGTACATAGAGAGCACTGTAAAATTTTAAAAAGTGCAATTGATAGACATCAGCTATTATTATCACGGTAATCATTAGTGATGTCCACCAAATATTTCTTGCTCTCTTATCCAGGTACCTGTCACATGGTAGACTGCCCCAGAGAGGTAAGCTATCCATGAGACCTGTTTTAGCCAATGAAATGTATCACGTGTCATTACCAGACAGAAGCTTTAAAAACTGGTGTGCAGTTCACCATATTCCTTTTTTCTTGGAAAACACGGCAACATGGAGATGAAGCTTCTTTCATTCTGAAGGCTTGAGTGGGGAAGGTAAAAAGCCAAGCTCCCAGCCTACCTTAGGTAGACCTGTAGTATGAACAAGAAATACATCTCCACTGAAATGTCCCATTTATTGGCCGCTTTGACCTCATCTTACCTTTTCTACCTGAACAAAAAATGGTTCCTAAAAATGAGGTGATGCCATTAACATGAACCTCAAGATGTGGCATTAACTTAGGATTCGGGGGGTCGGTCTATCATAAGGAAATCATTATTGGAGGCTGGAAGGATGGCAAACTCTGATATGCATGGTTGAAATATGTAGTAAAACTGTCACCTGCTATAACCCAGAATACAGGTAATATTTTGTGGCTCTAGGGAAGTGAGTTACAAGACAAAATCTGTGTGTTGATTGCAAATGGCTTCATTTGGCCAGGTGATACAAGAAGGTAGCTCAGCAAAGAAGCAGCCAGTTTGCAAGCAGAAATAAATAGAAATGCAGAGTCCTGAAATTCAGACACTTGTAGATTTAGAACAGTAAACATTAGAGGTAAAGTTGGGAAGTACAAAAGCCAATGAAGCCTTTGCAGCAAGAATCAAATCAACAGTGTAGCCTCATACCCATTGTTGATGCTTACGAATGTCCTTACAGCTATGCTTGGAACTCCGGCACCACACAGGGAAGCAGAAGAGCTTCTGCACCTGTGGTTCAGAGCGTGTGGACTCACTGTGGCCCACGCCCAATTCTAAGACCCAGGGTCCTCCCAGTGTCCTGGCCTGTATCCGGTTCCCTGTCTTGTCTCACCTACTGCCTCACAATTCCCAGTGCCCGTCTTTGCTCTCTGTCCAAAATTCCAGCTTTTTTAGCTCCCTGTCTTGCACCCCCGCCCGGTGCTTCTGGGGATCTTCTCCCGAGCCCTGGTCCTCATGATTCTGTCTCCACCAGCTCCTGTCAGGCCCTTGAGACTCAGCAAACCTGACACTGTGAATATGGTCCTGACCAAACAATCCTGAATCTGTGACATTTGCTGTAACTCTCCAACACGCCCCTGACTTTGCTGTCCTTCTGCGCTTCCTCTAGTGGTCTTAAGCCAAGGACTTGCCAGCTTACAAGCCACAACTTAGCGAGTGTGTCAGTCACTTGGACATGGTTTGCACCAGCCCGGTGTTCCCCAGGAGCCCCACTTGGGACCTTACTTTGTATAAACTTGGTGCCCAAAGCTGAACACCATAATCCAGATGGGATCTCACAAGGGCAAAATGCAAATGGACCATCCCCTGCCTTCCCTAACTCTTAACTCCTATTAATGCAACCTGAGATTCCACTGGCTCTTTTATTAGCTTTGTGCCTTTCAGTGAGCCTACCTACCTGCCCTTCAGCACAGAGCCAGCACCCCCAGGAACTCCTGCTCTTGGCTTTGCGACTTTGTTGCACCCACATTCTGAACCTTTTCCTTCTTCGTTTATTGACTCTGCTTCCAGACTTCAGATTCCCTCTGCTCTTGGCCACAAAGCCTCCCCTTAAGCTCTTCTGCTATGACCTATGGCTCTATTTCCAGGCCACAATTTTCACTTGTTCCTTGAATTATAGCTGCTTCCAGCAAATGAAACACCCCATCCCAGGTCAATCTGGCCTATGGGACTATCATGAGATGATTCATGTGGTTGGCTTTCCCACTGAGCACACCCACCCAACTCAGAGGAAAGAAGTTGGACTCCTGCTGCATTGTAGGCTCAGAATGTACTTTTGCTCAACAAAAGTGCCCAGGTGTTTTTCACATGAACAGCTTCCAAGATGCAAAGATCCCTTATCCTATGTCTGAACATTTCATTTGCTATGACTACATATAATTTTAACAACTTATTTCAGAGCCATCGGTCACAAAATTGGATTATCTAAAATCCTTTGTTAACACACTGTCAACAGTAAGTACAAGTGGTCCTCTTCTGATTTATTTCATTAATATATATTTATATGGCTACTCATTTATTTTTTTAAATACAGTGAAGTTTCACGAACCCGAAATTGAACCCCCCAAAATGAGACAACTAAATATAACCTACATCTACTTCTCTGTTCCTTCCTGATACCATTGGTCTGCAGCTAGTGCAAGAAAAGGAACACTGCCAAACATGTTCTTGGTCAATCCATGCTCACTTTACCTGGTCATTCCTTTCCTTTCTGATTATAAACGAATTGCCAGATGCCTGCCTGATCTGACCTTGGGCAACTTTGAACTTCTGCCCTCTCCTGACCCCACTGTTAGCCCAGGGATCCTTGATATTTGGCCACTCAGTACCATGGGCCTGGGGCAGCATTGCTTTGCAAGGCTCAGATTTGCCTTGCACATATTTAGGACTGACATCTATTCTATTCCCCCATGGTTTCCCTCCTGATATTTTTTTCTTCCTATTTCCACAAAACATTAGTTTGTAAATGTCCCATTTTAGAATGCTTTTCGTCTTTAGAAAAACCCACAGTTCTGTTCTTTTGATCTGGAAGTTAAAATGTAACATCCATGTTCCTAGCCACATGAGAAATTACATCCTGTTGTGTCACCCCTGATATTAAGTCTGCCTGGCTCATACACCTGCACAATTTGTCAGTTGTCTAATTTTTTCTCCCAAAGACACCTTAACATCTGCTGGGCTTTCAGGCAACTCATTACAGGAATTCAGCACCTGGGTTGCCTGTGGAGTGTCTGCTCAGTTTTTCCTGGGAAGAGAGTTCCTAAGGGGCTCTATGCTCATCTATTCATCAGAGAATTGATACGGGCAAATCTCATAAATGTCAAAGGAAAGTGCATTCAAGATGCTTCCTTTGGTACATTTTAAGGGCAACAAAGCTCATTCTTAAAAGGCTTAAAGGCAATATATGAAGGGTAGTACCATAGCAAGTGTTTACATATAAAGAAAAGGAAAGAGAGAGACAAACAGAAAGAATGTGGGAGGAATAGAGACGGGGGACAGAGAGAAAGGGGGGCAAGGGAGGGAGGAAGGAAGAGAGATAGAGGAAGAGTAAGCTGTCCATTGAAATCTACTCATGAAACCTTCTAGACTTTGCAATACAGAGCCATTTGGCAGGCCTTGTGAAGAACACCCCAAGAGTATGAGGGTCCACTACTGTCATCAAGCTTACAGTCACATGGTGGGGCGGGGCCAGGAAACAAATCTTTTGAATTAATCAAAGGGCCATCAAAGAGTGCAGAACCCTTGGATTGGTGAAACTACTCATTGGCTTGGCCCCACAAATATTAGCAGTTCTGTGCACAATAGAGGAATATGGGACATAGATCACATTACACTGTCGGAATGTGATACCAATACAATCTTATAACTGTTAATAAATTTTCATCATAGGCAAGTGTTCTGAACAACAAAGTTATTGTCATATTATGCAGTTGGCCCAGAGTAAGCAGATGTTTCAATCTGAAATAAGTCAGTATGAAATCTTTTACAACACATTACCTTGTACAACAATAAAAATTTTTCTCTGATTTGTGACCATTGAACAAATATAATTTTAAAATAAGGGACTTCCCTGGTGGTCCAGTGGTAAAGAATCTGCCTTCCAATGCAGGGGACACAGGTTCAATCCCTGGTCAGGGAACTAAGATCCCACATGCTGCAGGGCAACTAAGCCCGCACGCCACAACTACTGAGCCTGTGCACCTCAACTAGAGAGCCCACGTGCCACAACTACAGAGCCCACACGCTCTGGAGCCCACACCACAACTAGAGAGAGAAAAAACCCACACGCCACAACTAGAGAGAAGCCCGCGCGCCGCAATGAAGATCCCGCGTGCCACAGCTAAGACCCAATGCAGCCAAAAGTAAATAAATATTTTTTAAAGACCATAATTCTTAACTTTAAAAAAATAAATAAATAAAATAAAACTTTTCTGCTTTCCTCTGTGCAAACTGCCTACTTCTCACCCCCACCCAAAGAAACCCTCAAATCTTTCAGCTGAATTATTCCCAACTCTGTCATCCTACCATTAAGCAGCAATTAATCTGCAAATGTCCTTGCCTCTTTCAATTATCCAACATAAACTTGCACCCAAACTCAGAACCTCACACCCACAGAAGTAAGTCTACATAGAATTTTTAAAAGGAATCAGAACAATGCAATGCCATTAAGTGGTTTTGAAAATTGAGTGGACAAACCAATCAGTCAATGAAGGAATTAAGAAATTAATGCAAGAGCTTGGAATCCGGTAGGAAAGAAGTGAGGAAATTTGAATTGGGCACACTATCAAATCCAACTTTCACCAGTAGGAGCAGAATGCTTCTTTTTAATTTTTTTAAAATAAATTTATTTATTTATTTATTTTTGGCTGCTTTGGGTCTTTGTTGCTGCACACGGGCTTTCTCTAGTTGCGGCGAGCGGGGGCTACTCTTCGTTGCAGTGCACGGGCTTCTCATTGCTATGGCTTCTCTTGTTGCGGAGCATGGGCTCTAGGCACGGGGGCTTCAGTAGTTGTGGCATGTGGGCTCAGTAGCTGTGGCTTGCAGGCTGTAGAGCGCAGGATCAGTAGTTATGGCGCATGGGCTCAGTTGCTCCGCAGCATGTGGGATCTTCCTGGACCAGGGATCGAACCTGTGTCCCCTGCATTGGCAGGCGGATTCTTAACCACTGCACCACCAGGGAAGTCCCTCCTTTTAATTTTGATTAAAAATTAAACTCACCAGAGCAGTTAGTCTTCAGTTCTACATCATTTCCGCTTCTGCAGATGGAGAAAATGCTTTCTAGCGACACACTCATGTTGACCCCACGGAGTACAAGGTAAACAGATTGTGCTGCTGGTTTCAAGAAGTTGGCTTCTTGACATTTAGTGTGAAGGCAGGGAAACCCTCAGACAGCTATGGAATCAGAAATTACGTGTTAAGTGCAATTTTTAGTTTCCTGGATATGAAATACTCACTACTCTACATTTGAGGACTCACATGTGAGTCCTAGTGTCTAGAAAGATGGCAAAAGACAAAAATCATAAGACGCAATCTAATAGTGTGCTAGTTTTGAGGCATAATCTAATTATTTTATAATTTGTCATGTTTCTTTAAAAGGTTTGATAAACAGGCTTTTTTTTTTTTCCTATTCAAGTCTTCCTTCTTGTTCTCCTTCTTGTTCTAAACAGAAAGAACAATCTTTCTGATGATTATGAATGAGAATACATAGTCTCTGGTGGGATCAAGGTTTCTAATTCTATTTCATCCCATTCATAAACCATCCTAGGTAAGCTACCGGTTGAATATGAGTCCTGAATTATTCAGTGGAAACTGCACTGAAATATCGTGTGAAATAAGGGAGAGCCTGTAATACGCATTTAGTGCTCTTCCAGTCTGCTGTCCTGTGTCCTGACTTTCTAATCCTTCTCCCTACCCTCAGCTCAGCAATTCCCTTCAGTGGCATAGGTACGTGCACACATACCCATTCTAAATAATCCCTTCCTTGCTTTACAACACAAGGAGGTCTCCTTTAACATACCTCATTCCCTAATAAAATCATTTTTTAGAGCTATTTCTAAAATAAAGAGTTGCTTTCAAGGAATAATTATAAATAGCACCTCATTAATTGGGACCCAGCCTCAATAATTTTACATACGTAAGAAGAGTATAAAAATGCCATATCTGGTCCCTTATGAGCACAAATAATTTCTACTATTATCACAGTCATCCTTCTATCCTGAGGGTATGGGTGGCCCATTTCTAAAGCAGATGTATTTAAAAGAGCTTGGTTTACATGAAACCAACTTAAAATGAATTAGCAAATGAAATCCAGGGATACCTTTGAGTAAGAAAGAGGACTACGAATGGAGTGAGGATTGAAAATGTAAGATATGTTTGAATCCAACAAAGGTTAAAGAAATGATTTTGCTCTGCACTTTCTGACAGAGTTCAATGAACAGATTCATGTCGTATATGGAAGAGTGGAAAGAGCAGGGAGATGATTTGCCTAGGGGAAGAGGTAGAGCTAAAAGGCCGGTGTTTGGGAGTCGAAGAAGGGGGAAGGTAGGAAGGAGGAGGAAGAAGACAGAGTGGAAAGAGAAAGGAGACAGAGGGAAGAAGAATCAGATCACTGTTTTAAACATTTGTAGGAAATAACATATCAGAAAACAAATTGATGAAGCCCCAGAGAGCAGAATTCAGAGTAAGCATAACCGTTTCAAGGAGGTTTTTTAGCTCTCTACAAGAAAGTATTTCCTAGTCATCAGAGCTAAAATGAGACATGTTATAGGGTATTGGGCACCCCATCAGATGAATTATCCAAGTGGAGGTTAGCTCACCATCCTTCCTGGCTCTTCTCAAAGAGATTGCCCTAGAAACTCAGAGATTCTAAGACAATGTGATCACCTCAGTAGCACATGCCTATGATAAATTCCATAACACAAAGGAGATACAATCCCTTCTTGTTACATTCAGTAGTTATGTTCTCTCAAGTCACCATGAATGCTGAATCATTGCCCCTAGGGGAAATACAGGGCTGGGTTCCTGTGAGCCTCTGGTCACAACATTTTCGCCAACTAATCAATACGTAACCTTGTCAATCCCAATCTCCTAATTTATCACTTCCCCCCACATTTCCCCTTTGGTAACCATAAGT
This sequence comes from Mesoplodon mirus, assembly GCF_964341445.2. NCBI lineage: Eukaryota > Metazoa > Chordata > Mammalia > Artiodactyla > Ziphiidae > Mesoplodon > Mesoplodon mirus. The sequence goes on from NC_138991.1 coordinate 38,752,611, forward strand.
TTGATTTCGAGATCTGTGGGTTTAACATATACACACTACTATACATAAAATAGATAACTAACAAGGACCTGTGTATAGCACAGGGAACTCTACTCAATATTCTGTAATAGCCTATATGGGAAAAGAATCTGAAAAAGAATGGATATATATTTATGTATAACTGATTCACTCTGCTGTACACCTGAAACTAACACAACATTGTAAATCAACTATACTCCAATAAAAAAAATTTTTTTAATAAACAGTTTTATATAAAAAATACATAACATTGTCTTAAGTGTGTTTCTGTTTAAAGACACCCTATTTAATATATAGAATTGATTCTTTAACATTGAACTCACAGCCAACAGCACTATCACTCATGCCTAAACAAGGCTTATCTAACACACATATTCTCTTCTTAAGGCACATCACAGCCTTCTCACACTTAGGACCACTAGACAGCTCTTCATCACTATGCTCAAGAAGCCAGGGAAGTCACCCCCAAAAAAGCAGAAAAATGCAAAAAAAGAAAAAAACGTGGCACAAGAGAGAGAGTGAAAAGGACACTTGCTTACAGCATGAGCTAAAACAAGAAAGCAGAGTGTCGCCTTGTTCAACCTCAGCTGGAGACGTATTGCGCGACTCAAAATTTTCACCTCTCTGCACATATCCGTGAATGACTGTGAGAGGTGCACAAGTATCGATTTTGGGGTTACAAATAAATTTTAACAAGTAGGTGAATTTGTAAATACAGAATCCACAAAAAATGAGGATGAACTGAACTTGTAAGAGAGGGGAGCAATAATGGGCAAAGTGGCCAGGACAGGGGCTCTGGACAGTCCAAAACTCTACTTCCAATTCTAAAACCTCCTTTTACGCAGCAGGGCACAGTGGAGTTTCCACCTTTGTCTGGCCACAGCTGTCTACCCCCCGGTCACAGGCTAGGCAGGCAGCCCAAACCACAAAGGTTAAGTGGCTTTGCCATCTGGTAACAGCTGAAACCTTCCATGAAAATTGGAAGAGTTGGTCTCAAATGACCCCCCTTGGGTGGACTTAAGACTTCCCTTTGGAGTCCTGCAAGCCAGTGGCCCTGACTTGGAGATGAGAATCAGTGCCAGAAGGGACTTGCTGGTCCCCTGAGTCCTCCCTGGTATACAGTCCTTTACACTTTCACAAAGAGGAATTATGTCACTATCACGAAGATATACAGTTGCTCTCCTAACCTGGACCCTGTTTATCTCTCCAGGCTCATCTTTTGCCATCCCTCATTTATATTGAGGTTTTGTTTTTTGTTTTTCTCCAGCTTCTTCAGTGAGTCAGGTTCTTTTCAAGAGCTTTCAATGATGTGTCTCGCTTTGCCCTTCTCCTCTCTCATCTCCTGAGTATCTCTTACTTCTTCAGGAATCAAGCATCATATCACCAGCCAGGGGTCTTTTAGCTGAAGTCACAGAAACCCTGACTCAGCTGGTTTAAATATAACAAAGATGTATTACATCGTAAAACAGGAAGTCTTTAGATAAGGGAGTTCTAAGGTTGGTGAATTCAGATTCTCAACAATGTCATCAATGACCATTGTCAATGTCCATCTTTCTGCATCCCCATCCTTTGCCTATTTTGCTCCTTTGTGGTCGTAGATGACTGCTATGGTTCTAGGCAAAACATGAGGTCACAACAATATCCAGAGGAAGAAAATGGCTCTCTCAGTCTCTGAATGTTTCTCTTTAAGGGCAAGGAAATAGTTCTCAGAATCCTCTATCAGACTTTCTCTCAATTCTCAGTGACCAGCATTGTGTAACAAACCCATGCCTAAATCCATCACAAGCAAGAGAAGGATTACCGTGATTGGATTAGTGAAGTGCAGATTACAGGAACAGAATTAAGTCCGCTAGAAAAGAGGATGGTGTCAGACTGGCAACCAGTACTATTTTCTACTATCCCCAACCCCCTGCATGTTGCTTTAGGGAACCATGTGCTGCCACTGCTCCCAATTCTGCCCCCTCTTAGAAATCTGAATCCTCTATATTGTGATTGACAATTCACTTACATATCAACCCATTAAACTTAGAGCTTCTTAAAGTTAGACATGATGGCTTATTCACTGTTATATCCTAGAACCTAGTACATACTTGGGGCTTAAGAATGAATGAATGAATACATGAATGACTATATGGATGACAGCTACTGGGTACATGGGTAAACAATAACTTTCTAATGTAGCCATTCTTTCTCCCATTCTACACTTGGGAAAACTCCCCTTCAGAAAGAACAAAAGACTTTTCCATCACCATCATGGTATGGAGCAGAGCCAGAACTTAACTTCAGAGTTTCTGGCTCTAAACTGAATCCAACAGAAATGAGGAAAAGAAGGCCAGAGTATTAAATGGCCTTCCCAGCATCCCAGAGTAGTAGTGCTTGGAACTCTTTATATATATATATATAATTTTATTAGCATGTCTGAGGACCGTTTAAGTTTTGAGTATAGACACACACATAATCCTAAGACTCTTTTTTCCCACCTGACTCAAATCTTACTCTGACTTCAGCTTTTTCATCCCAGAAACATTTATATAGCAAATGGACTGCGATCTTTTGAGGATTCAGTTTGCAATCCCGACAAATTAAGGACCCTGAAGAATCAATTATTTTTACTTATCTTCCAGGCTGAAGGGGAGAAAGCCCTACATTTCTGGAACTTTGGCTTTGAAACCTCTTGAAAGCATTACAGAAAAGCCAAGGGAATTAGACAATAAGAATTCTTTCAAAACAGTAGGATTTAAAGGATCTTATTACCTACTTTATAATCTTACCTTAAGGCTGTAGAAAGTATTAATTGGAACAAAGACATCCAAAAGAGAACAGCTACTGTAAGTCATCTATATTGTTGAAATCTGTCTTTATCTCTTTAATTTGTTATATTGCCTCACCCTTGGCATCTCTTTCAGATAAACCTATCCAACTCCTAACTCCCTGGCGTTTTTTTTTTTTTTTTTTTTTCTGGGCACAGACAGGAAAAATAAAAAGAGCTAGGCCAAGAGAATCAATGGCACTTTAAATCCCATTTCCTGCCCTGTTCAGTGGTTGATCCCTTCAAGGAAAGTGGGTTGGAGAACAGAGCAGGCTCTAGGCAAGTAGAAAAACTCCCAGTATCTCTAGAGGTAGCTTACATGTGGCCTGAATCCCCAGCTTTCAGTTCTTACTAGAAATAATATACTATTTCTCTATGGAAAGTGTGAAAGACTTTAAAATAGGTTGGAAACTGCTCAGATAAATAAAAGCAGGATGTGCTAATAGGATCCTGTTGTTCCTCACTGACTGTGCCTTGGGGACCATCTTCATCCCACTCATACATTTTTGTAGCAGGACTGGAAATACTTCTTATTTTTTATTTGAAGTGATAATCTTTGGCAAAAAAAAAAAGTCATAATCCCATAGAAAATGGCAGGGGAAAAGGGAGTTTTGATCTTCATAAAGGGAACAAAAAGCAAAATCAACCCCTATTTTAAGGAAAATGGGTCTTGGTATAATTTCCTCTCCCAATTTGTAAAAGGTTTCTGAAGGCATTAGGCTAGCACATAATTCCCTTTTTTCAGAAGTGCTACCTTTCTGAGGGCAATCTAGGGTACTGAAATATTCCTCAAATTGCAGTCCTTGTGTCAATCAAAAATGCTGATTCCTGGGTGCCTCTCCCAGATCCTCTGACTCTGAAGCTCTGAGCAATAGGGCCAAAAATCAGAAACGTTTGAGGCTCCTTGGGTGATTCCTATGCATTCTAAAGTTTGAAGACCATAGGCATGGTAAATGAATTCATGGGTTTTGGAGTCAGAAAGAACAGGATTTGAAGGCTGAAAGCTTTAAAAACGAGAAATCAACTAGTATGCGGGAAGGAAACACATTTCATTTTTATTGGTTTAACTAGAACAAGATATTTATGAAGCTAGGTGGCTCCAAAATGTCAGTTTCACAAAACTTTATAGATGACAACCAACCAACTCTATTTAATAAAGAGTCCACTGCCCTTTTAGGGCAATGCTGTATTCTGTGAAACTGACTTGCATGATTTTTGTTTCTTTCTCAACTCCTGTCATTTTATCATAACTTATGATTTGGGCCCTTCCTTTTGATTCTCACCAGTTCTGCATATGTCTACATCGTAGACTCTACAAAATAACAGGTGTCTTTGAACAGTCACTTGGATTCAGACATTTAACCTCACTGATTATTTTGACACGTTTTGATAGATTCTAAACTAAGAAATAGCCAAAGGGCTGACCCCCAAAAAAGGCCTGGGTTCAGGGTACTGGGTGCTTTGATTGGTAGGGATTCCAGAGTCTATTTTCTGAGTCTGGATGACACTCAGCAGAGCCAAGGCCCTCATGCATAGTGGTAAATTGGGTTAAATAATGGATCTGGGTACTTCTTAAACTTGCTCTGATTGCAGCCAGAGAAAACAACTTGAGCGAGCTTAAGTAGGTGGTGATGATGATGATGATGATGATGATGATGATGATGATGATGATACTGAGGCATTTCAGAGATTCCAGTGAAAATCTGAGCAACCAACCCAATAGAAAGATAGGAAGCCAGGGCTGCTCTCAGGTTTTCAGCAAGGAGAGCTGATAGGTCTTTGTTCTGGGATCCTGGTCTTTTCTTTTCTTTCTTTCTTTCCTTTCTTTTTCTTTCTTTCTTTCTTTATTTATTTATTTCTCTCTCTCTTTCTTTCTTCCTTCTTTCCTTCCTTTCTTTCTTTTCTTTTCTTTTCTTTCTTTCCTTCCTTCCTTCCTTTCTTTCTTCCTTCCCTTGCTTCCTTCCTTCCTTTCTCTCTCTCTCTTTCTTTTTCTTTCTTTCTTTGTCTCTCTCTCTCTCTTCCTTCCTTCCTTCTTTCTTTCTTATTTATTTATTTATGGCTGTATTGGGTCTTCGTTGCTGCACACAGGCTTTCTCTAGTTGAGGCGAGCGAGGGCTACTGTTCATTGCAGTGTGCAGGCTTCTCATCGCAGTGGCTTCTCTTGTTGCAGAGCACAGCTCTAGGAGTGCAGGCTTCAGTAGTTGTGGCATATGGGCTTAGTTGCTCCATAGCATGTGGGATCTTCCAGGACCAGGGTTCAAACCCATGTCCCCTGTATTGGCAGGCGGATTCTTAACCACTGCGCCATCAGGAAAGTCCAATTCTGGTTTTTCTTGACTCTGTTCACAACACTCACTCTCCCAAGAGACAGACTCCAGTGACCTCCCCTCCAATTACTTTCCCCCTGGTTCGATGTGCCATGGCCAGGAGGGAAGTGTCACACAGTGGAAGCTTAGGTGTTCTGTGAATGGGGTGGCCCATTCCAAAGAGCAACCCCAGGCAACCCTATTGGCATTTACCATGGTCTTAAAAAAATACAATAAAATGGAATTGAATGTAAGGTTCCAGCAGACTGGCAAACTGTTGAGGGAAGAATCTATGCCTGATTTATCCCCCCAACACCTCTTATAAAGGCTCAGTACCTGGGAAAACTGGGTTTGGACTCAGACTGTCTCAATTTGAATTGCCAGTCTCCTTACCAAAGTTACTTACCTGATTTTGGGTATGTCTCAACTCTCAAGCTACTCTATTCATCTGTAATATAGGATGGTACTAGTACCTAACTTCCAGGTTATTGCAAACATCCCACCCTTGTTTTGATGGGACTATGTAAACCATTGAGTTCTTATACAGTCCAATGAGGAGACACCCTAAATATCAGACTTCTTAATGACCTCGGCTAGTTGGGGCCGTGGAGTTTTATTTAGATTTATTTAAGGGTGGCATTTCTTGTAGGTCGGTCACAGTAATCCCTCCCTTATTCATACATACATACATACATACATACATACATACACACTAGTATCATTTAAGCTCCTGCCTGCCCCCTGACGTGGGCTTCATCCCTCTCTTCTCAGTGGGAGTAATTCCTTCAGCAGCTCCTGTTCAATGGGGCTGGACCAAGCAAAGCCTGTGGGCGGGGAGGAGCAGTGATTGAATCTGTTAGGTGGCTTCAAACCCACATCCCTCTGTGCCCACAACTGCAGAATAAAGGTAGAGTCTGACTGGAGTGAGCCCATAGCCCCTGCTTCCCCCACAGAAAGCCAGTGGATCCTGGGCACTACAGAGAGGACCCAGGGCTTGTAAGGTCCAGGAACAGAGAAGCCAGGAGAGGCCATCGGAAAGAAACCAGCAGCAGAAAAGATAGGCAGAGAGTAAAAGGGAGGCTCAGACAAGACCTAGAATAACCAGCCAGGGAAGGCTTAGAACAGCAGCATCACAAAAATAACTCCAACTCAAGATCCTATTAGGTGTATTAATAGTCATTAAGTTTCATGATGAACGAGGTACTGTGCTAAGCCCCGTAGGTATACTAATCTCACCTAACTCCCTAAACAACTCTTCCAAATATTATTAAGAACTCCACCCTATAGAAGAAGAAGCAGAGCACATAATTCACCCAAGATACCCAGCTGGTAAGCAAACAGGTTACTTGCCTCTTGAAGCAGCAAATCTTCACTTGCATCCCATGTACAGCTAGAGCTGACCTAGGACTTGGGCAGATCTGATCCTAACAAGGAGAAGGGAACACTGGCTGGGGTGAGGGTGCCATGGGGCAGGGTCAGACCCCTCTGACAGTCTCTCACCCCTTCAGGGATGTCAGGAGAGGCAAACAGAATTGATTCAATGTACAGTCACTACCCGTAATTCACTGTAATCATGTTCTATAAAGTCACCGCAAATACCGAATTAGCGAATCCTGAATCATTGTTCCTGGGAGAAATATATTTTCATCAACCAATCAATATATAACCTTGTTTTATCTATGTTTCTGTTTAAAGACACCTTACTTAATATGTAGTTGATTCATTAACATTGAATTCCCAGCCAACAACAGCACTGTAACTCTGCCTGAACAAGGATTATCTAACACATGTATTTTCTCCATAAGGTACATCGCAGCCTCCTTGCACTTGGGAACACCAGACAGCTCTTCAGCAGTATGCTTGGGGGCCATTCGAAACAGCAAAATTGCCAACCAAAATCACAGAAATGTGGAAAAACGTGGCACTAAACAGACTACAAAAGGGACCCTGTGGACAGTCTGAGCTGGACAAAAAGCATGTTGCTTTGATCGACCTCAGCCAGGAACGTATGTGTTGGGCAACTCAAATTCTTCTCAGGTCTATGCATGTTCACAAATGCCTGTGAAAGAGCGAGTATTGATTTGATGATTACAGATAAATCTTAGCAAGTAAGCCAATTCACAAGTGTGGAATCACCAAGTCATGAAGAACGACTGTAGCTTTTCCACTAGCCATGCTGCCTTGAGCAGGAGAAGCACCTGAGCCCATTTCTTCATCTGTAAAATGGGCCTAACACCACCTTCTCTCAAGGTTGCCAGGGGCTGTGAGGGTCATGCAGGGAAGCAGGCCATGGCAGTTTGTGAAATGGGCTCAGAAAGCTTTCACTCCCTTCTCCCTCTCTCCAGGGACATCCGTGGATTATCTCCAATCCCTACACTGATGAGAAGCCTCAGCAAGGCTGAGTGAGTGCTCAAGGCCACAGAGCTTAAAAGCATCTGACCCAAGATGCTCCTCAAGAAAGAAGGATCCATTTGAAGTCCTCCCATTCCACTGCTCAAATAACTGCAACATGAATGGACTCAGTTGTCCATATTCTTTTTCTTCCCTTCTCCTCCTCAATTCCTCTTCTCTCAGCCCAGGAAGACTGGCCACAGGGAGGAAGAAAACGAGCTGATTAGTCTGGGCTGGGCAAATACCATCACAGAGCAAGCCTGCCTGTGGGGAGTTTATGGAGTCAAGTGCAGACATTGAATCCCAGCACATCACAGCACTGAAGTCATCTTTATCTTTTAGCTTCTTCCAGGCCATTCATTCACCAAATAGACAAACATCTGCATTTTTGTAGATAAAATGAATGCAGAAGGAGCCATTTCCAAAGATAGATGACTGTCCTTTTTCCTTCAGCAAAGTTTAAAAAGGTAAAAATTATCATATTATGGGCACGGTGGTCATGGAGAGAAAATGAGGCCACTACTCAACGGGAGAAATTGCTCTCCTTGCTTGGGAATGTTTTAGCATTAAATTAACTCTCCTATCTCCTGCCTGCTAATAGGAAAGCTTTCACCTTTCTGTTTGGCAGGGGATCTACATTTGCATTTAGATGGAGCTGTTGTAAAGATGGCTCTGCACAGGGGCCTCCGTCCCTTATTTACAATGGCAGCCAAGTGATAAAATGATTATCACATAAGTGGTTGTTTCACTGCTTTTGATAGAGCTGGAACCAGAATGGGAAAGGCTGTCATGTGAATTAGTCAATGAAAAGAAAGGATAGTTATTTTCCACGTGTGAGAGCCCAGTGGCCTCTTGACAACCCTGAGGCACGCTAGCTCCCTCCTGTCTGCCAGGGCAAGGCAGCCCAGACACTGGATGCCTGTGAAAAGGGAGCAGTGGCTGCTGCTACTGTTGCTGCTGCTGCTTCCTGGACAGATTCCACAGTACAGTTTGCACCTCACAAAGACACAGTTTGGGGCTTCCCTGGTGGCGCAGTGGTTGAGAGTCTGCCTGCCAATGCAGGCGACAAGGGTTCGTGCCCCGGTCTGGGAAGATCCCACATGTCGCGGAGCGGCTGGGCCCGTGAGCCATGCCCGCTGGGCCTGCGCGTCCAGAGCCTGTGCTACGCGACGGGAGAGGCCACAACAGTGAGAGGCCCGCATACCGCAAAAAAAAAAAAAAAAAAAAAAAAAAGATACAGTTTGCATCTTTTCACGCCTCATTTGAGGAAGGCAGCATGTGGACTGTTGTTCCCATATTTCAGATGAGAAAACTGAGGCATGGGTGTGGGGTGCCATGATTCTCCCTTAGCCATACCTAAAGAATGAGAGAATCTGAAAGAGATCCTAATTCCAACACAATGCACTATTACCAACAAGCCTCCCTCATCAGCCATCCATCCATCCTCCCAGCATCTTCTTGAGTGCCTAGAATGGAAGGTACACTGAAGTGGGAATCCAGAGAACTAAAAGCCATTCTGATTTCTGCAGCTAACAGTGTGACCTTGGGCAGCTCCTCCCACCCACACCTTTTTTTACTTTCAAAGTTTTTATCTGTAAGAGTTAAGGATTTGGACAATGTATCAGAAAGAAAAGCTATATCTCTTGTCTGATTGTTGCAGGTTCTTCTAACATACAAGAACCCATCCTGCAGACTAAGAAAATGTTCAGCTGTCAAGGAAATGCAACCATTCCCAGCTCTAGAGCAGTGTTTCTCAGACTTAAGCTGCCATCAGAATCACCTGGAGGGCTTGTTAAACTACAGTTTGCTGGGTCCCAGAGATTCTGATTCAGTAGGTCCAGGATGGAGCCCAAGAATTTGCATTTCTAACAAGTTTTTGGGTGATGCTGATGTTGCTGGTCTAGAGATGACACTTTCAGAATCACTGCTCTAGAAATAAGAAAGTTCATACCATTGCAAGAAGGACTCTGACTGTTTTGTGCCATAACTAGAGCTTTGTCCATTCCTACTGTTTTTGCCCACCTGTGATGACATCAAATGGTGCAAGCCCAATCAGTGAGATATCTCACCATCCATGTGCCCTTATTGGCTAGGGAAATAATGACCACAGTAACTGACCACACCAACATATGGGCAACATGTGAGGAAATGATCTTGAAATGTGTCAATGGAAAAATTCTTACTTTGCCGAAACTATAAAACCAAGTCAAGCAAGGTCTTTGGAAAGCTGGTCAACTTATATGTGTTGCTTGTCTGTCCTGTAATCAACAGCAGTATAACTTCCCTTCATCAGGTGATAGATTCAAAAATAGACAGATTTGATATATAGGATGAATAAACAACAAGTTCCAACTGTACAGCACAGGGAGCTATATTCAATATCCTGTGATAAACCATAATGGAAAAGAATATGAAAAAAAGTTATATATATATAACTGAGTCACTTTGCTGTATAGAAGAAATTAACACAACACTGTAAATCAACTATAGTTCAATAAACTTAAAAAACAGTTGACAGATTTGGACCCAGATCAACCAAATGGATCAAGAGGAAGAACATCCAAGAAGACTCAGGATAACCCAGGATAACATCCAAGAAGACCTTCATAGCAGATATTGTGTTGTCCCTCTAGACCCAGAAAACGGTCATGCTAATTGGTGCCTGTCTCACTGTGTACAAGCTGGAATCCACTCACACATCCCAGCCTGGGAGGCAGTTACTGAAAAACAAACTCCTCATGTCTATAGCTGGGCATCAGGAACCCCCAAAAGATTAGGATAATGAGACGGTCTCCAAGGCTTCCTACAGGAATTAAATTCCCTGTAACTGAGCACCCCAATGTTTAAGGTGACTTAAGGTGATTGCTCCAAAGAGAAATCCCCATCATATTTTAGATAACAAAATTATCCTTAATTAAAAAAAAACAGTTGCTTAATAAAAACCAGAAAGCCCAGTTTGCTTGAGCAGATCGTGTTCTATCCGTGATCCCCATGAAAATGAGACAAGAGGAACAAGGTGGACAGCGGTGGTATCAGCTCTCTCAGAGACTACCTTTTCCCTGCCTGGGGCAGACACTGCTTATGTCCGAGCAATAAGCTAGGGAAAACTTCCCATCATCCACACTTCAAAAAAACAAAACAACAACAACAACAAAAAAAACGGAAAGCCCAGAATGTCCAAAACCGGTTCTCCCCAATCTATATTCTTTGGTCTCAGAATGGCATGCACCCATCGCTGCCCCCACCCAACACGCACACGCATACACAGGATTCTTATACTGGATCCTTATCTCTCCCGTGTGCTACCCTCTTGGGCAGGTACAAGGACTCAGCTGAGCAAGGGCTGATGAAAGAGGGAAAGGGAGAGGAATGATGACTCATGGTGACTGTGTCCTTATGGGCTAAGCACTTGACATATACATTTTAGAGTCCTTGTACTGGATTTGTTCTGTATCACGTCAGCTAAGATGGGATTATATTTCCCAGAATCCCCTTCCCTGCACAGCTCTGTGTGTGACCAGAGCAGACATTTCACGTGAGATTTGGAAGTGGACCCGAAGTAGCAGCCATATTCCTTATTTGCTTTCAAGGTCGGTGCTGGGCACCAGGCAATGTTTCAGCGCAGGTGCACTGTCACTCATCCCTGGATAGTGAGGGAACTCGCCAGACACACAACTAGTAAATGGTGGAGCTGGAACCCCAAACTTCAGGGTCTGATCAGTTGGGTAGTCCAACCTCATCTGGCAGAGGGAAGGGTGGGGAAGAAGCCTTCTGGAAATGCACCATCTTTAGCCTGAAAAAAGAAGTTCCCTCTGTTTTGTGTTCTTTTGATTAAGATAGACATAGAGATAACATGTAAGAGAAGTTTAGCTCATCATCTACTGTGTGTAAATAATTGCTGATCTTTAAGCTGAGATCTCAGCATTCATTAAAGCATCCTGCCTTGACAGCACTCAGAAAACGGGGTCGGCAGAGATGCCTGGGTAAGTGAATGAGAGTGAGTGGCCGTGCTGGCCTCGGGGGGAGGGAGGGTTAAAAGACTGCCACCTGCTACTGCTGCTTCACCTCTGGCCCCCACTGTGGAGTAATGACCCCTGAGAGAGAACGGGGAAAACCGGACAGTGTGGAGTGTGGAAATGTAGATGAAAAGAAATCAGAAGGCTTTTTCTTTCATGTTTCAAGTATCAAATTATGCTTGACATTTGAATTTTCCCCAAGGCTCACTTCCATAAAATCATGCCAAATTACCCTGAAAGGGCTGGAGCTTCCCGGAGAGACTTTTGACTGTAATCACACAGGTTTCCCCCATTGTTCCAGACACTCTGGAAGGACGTGGAGGAGAAGGCGAGGGAGGGCAGGTGAGGGAGGGCGGGCTAAGGGATGGCGGGGTGGCTGCAGTTCTGGTCAGAGACCCACCACCGTGAGACTGGGCACTGAAGCAGCTCCTCGAAATGCGGACACCCCGGGGGGCTGGGAGAGCGTGAAGAGACCCAAACACTCCAAGGCAAAGGGACATGTAATAATACTCATATTGGCTAACACTTGTGGAGGTTTATTGCAAGGCAGGCACTGTGCTGGGACCCCTACCCATTTGACATTCATGACAGCCAGGCACTGTTATTATTCAGTCTTCGAATATGAAAGCTGAGACTAGAAAAAAAGTAATTTATCCTGGTCTTCCAGATGCCAAAACCTGAGCCCAGGTGCTACTATATTGCCTGAATGACCAGGTGTAATGCCAATGACAAAGGAAGAGGAAAGGAGCAAGGCAGCGCCAAAATATTCTTGGATAGCAAAATATCAATGGACAGGGCTTCCCTGGTGGTGCAGTGGTTGAGAGTCCACCTGCTGATGCAGGGGACACGGGTTCGTGCCCCTGTCCGGGAAGATCCCACATGCCGCAGAGCGGCTGGGCCCGTGAGCCATGGCCGCTGAGCCTGCGTGTCCGGAGCCCGTGCTCTGCAACGGGAGGGGCCACAACAGTGAGAGGCCCGCGTACCTCAAAAAAAAATTTATATATATATATATATATATATATATATATATATATATATATATACATATCAACTGACATGATTGTCTGATTGAATCAACCACATCACCCAGTTCCAGGGGCTTCATCTGGACTAGCTTATATGCACTGACTGATCAGAAAGCACTCATTCTATCACATTATTCTCCTGCCGGACACATGTCGATGTTGGCTGGGAGTGGACACCCGGTTGGGAAAAATCTTTAAGGCCAGTAGAAGATCACTGTTGCAAGAGGCGTTGGCCCTTCCAAAGAGGTCCTTCTGGATCTTGCCTGGGAAGCTGGACCTGCTTCCTGTGGACTCCTTGCTGGCTTTGTTCTCTGAGTCACCCACAGACTGTGGTTTGCATTCTTGTTTTCACTGTACTTTGTTCTTTGCTCTTTCCAAGCCGTGCACTTTCCTCCCATGCAATGACACCAGCTTAATAGCAGTCTCCATCATCTTCTCACCTGGACTGCTGCTGAAACCTCCTAACAGTTCTCTCCACTCCAACTCTTGACCCTTCTGCATTTCTGCCAAAGAGATCTTTCTAGAAGCAAATCTGATTATACCGATTGCCTGCTCCAAACCTTCGCATAGCTTTCAACATCTTCCGGGATCAGGCCCAGGTGCCTCATGGGCTGCACAAAGACCATCCAGCTCTGCTCACTGGGGCCCACCTCTCTCCAAGCCCTGCTATTTCCTCCGTGCTCCATCCACTGTCAATCATCAGCACGTCTACAAATGCACGGTGCTTTCTGTAACCGCCGGAACTTTGTGGGCCACCCTCATATCCTCAGGCAGATAAAGGCATGATGGGGGGAGGAAGTGTGTTCCAGGTAAACCCATGCGCATTCTTCACTTCTCACTCACATGCCACACGCAGGCATCTCTCTCCGAGCAACAAACAACACAAACAACCGCCTCCACCTCGTTTCTACACCCACGTCCTTGATGGTTCCCTGGGATTGACAGAGGTGACTGAGTGGGAGTTTTAGCCACATGTGACCATTGAATAGGCAACACATGGAACCAACTAGCCATCCAGGGGTAAAGTTCTCTACCAGAAAACGATTCTCTAATAGCATGGAAACCACAGCTGACACTATAGAAAAAGCCAGCTCTAGCTTCCAAGTTGTGGCACTCCAGAGAAGAAAACTTGGAAAATACTGTGTTCATTGCCCAAGTCAGACGTAGCTCAGCTTCACAGCAGAGACAACACCAATGAGGCAGTGAACCATGTGCCCATCCCCCCAGCAGGTAGATGCCAGCATCTTGCTCAGCCACTGTAGGCTTCCTCCATGCTCAGATGTATTAGTTCAGTCTACATGACATGTATCTTTCTACTCCTGCCTAGAAGCCTCTCAGAACCCCAGACCAACTGGCTGGACCTTGACCTTTTGGCAGCAGATTTCACAGAGAGCTGGGCGCCCAGCTATCTTCTGCTTCCATTCCCAATGAATTATAAGCACTGAGGTGTTCCCAGTCTGTGATTTCTTAGGTCTTCCTGCCTTGGCCTCAGCGCTGACCCAAATCAAGCCTACGTCTCCAACGCCCCTTTTTTTTTTTTTTTTTTTTTTTGCTGTACGCGGGCCTCTCACTGTTGTGGCCTCTCCCGTTGCGGAGCACAGGCTCCAGACGCACAGGCTCAGCGGCCATGGCTCACGGGCCCAGCCGCTCCGCGGCATATGGGATCCTCCCAGACCGGGGCACGAACCCGTATCCCCTGCATCGGCAGGCGGACTCTCAACCACTGCGCCACCAGGGAGGCCCATCCAACGCCCCTTTGAATACCCAAATTTGAACTTCTACTTCTATCTTTCTGGGACAAGGCCTATACCTGGACCAGTTCATCTAACCTGAGGCTCACCCGTTCTTGGCATCTTCCCCTACCTTGTCACTCAAAAAAAAAAAAAAAAAATTTCATTTTAATTATATTCTCTCTCTCTCTGCAGGACACACTGAGTCAATTTGCAAATTCCTCGTGACATCACTCAGCTTGGTGCTTTACAGAGAGTAGGTTTTCAATGAATATTTGATTTGAAACATTAATAGTTTTGGTTCACAATGATGAATTGTGACTATGGGCTGGAGATCATCACTACTAAAAGTCCCCAGTGGATGAGTGAGCTTAGAGGCGACGCCATGGCCTGGCCAGTTCTGCCCCAACATGGGACTCCTTTACAGGAAATCTCTGCACTGCAGCTCTCCATTCAGCTGGCTAAGACTTTTCAGGAGCTGCACCACTGTCTCAAGCTCTTCCCACTTTATCTCCCTTCCTCCGCTCTCCTTTCACATGCATCAGGCCTGCATAATGGCCTGACAGCTTTCCCTGCCCACACCATAAAAGTCTGAAGGCTCCGCAGGCTCCCCCTATTCAGCCTTCACAGGTAAGGCTCTTGCACTTCTAACTACATGTTGGCACCCCTTTCCTGGAGGATCTACACTGATACAGTATCATTCCACAGATTAGGACACTGGGATTCAGAGAGGCTAAATATCATGCCTTAAGTTGCAATATAAGATGATACGAAACAGAGAGAATTTACATCTTGGGAGATGAATATCATAGTCTAAAGCAAGACAGCTCCATCCCTGTTAGTGGATGAATTGTCCAAGATTCCAGACAAGGATGGTTGAAGCTGAACTTGCTATGGTTTGGGCTGGGCAGACATGAGAACCAGAAACATTCGGGTCAGTGCCAGAAACCAACAAGCAAGCAGAAGGTCCAGTCTGCCACCCTGGGATGAGACAGTCAACACAAGTATCAGGAGATCATTCAGAATTGTAAAAGGAATGTTTTGGAAATTCAAATCCTGAATGACAATCCACAAGGAAACAGAAATAAGGAAAATGGGGCTAGCCAGGGTCATGCTCCCAAGGAGGTCCATTGACCCAGGCCTCTCTCACCTTGGGCTGCCTGTACAGTTCTCCACCTCCTGACATTGCAAAGGTAACCCGGACAGATGGCAGTTGAGAAAAGCCAATTTCCCTCTGTGCCTCATTTCCTTCCAGTTAGAGCAGTTCAAAAGCACAATATGGATGACTATTGCTGAGCTGACATTGCTTGGTCATTTTCCAAGTTGATGGGACTTTGAGAGAGGTGCATCATTTATAGGCTCACGAGCCAGACAGAGCAGAAAACAGAGACTGGCATTGAACACCACCTCCCACTTCTTCTTCAAGGTTTCCTAACACTTCAGAGTATGGGGTGCTCTTTTTAACATCAAAAAAACCCAAAGAGCCTTCTCCTCCAAAATGGTAGTCATTATACCTTTTGTCCATTGTTTGAGGAAATGGGTAACAACTATTATGAATGAGGCAATTCTTTAAAATATAATCTGTATTTCATGAATCTTAACATTTACAGAGATTAGAAAATCGGTAATACATAGACAGGCAAGGTGTCTTACCTATTTGGTCATAAGACAAGGCTTTTCTGAATATAATTTTCACATATATGGTGTTATACTGGATCCTGACAACAATATAGATGATCCCCATTTTACAGAAGGAAAAAATCGAGGCCCAGGGAGATCAAATGAGTTGATAAAGGCCACTTAGTGGAATTTGGCGATATGCAAAGTTTTTTCCACTCTGCCAGAAGGGTGCTAAGTGTAATGTGTCTGACTCATTCCTGGTCATACATGTAGAAGACAATGGAACTTCAAGGGCCTGAAACAATATTGTCTGGATTTTAAACAGAAAATGGTCAATTTTCTAAAAGGAAAGTATTACCAAGTCTCCCTGTCAACCTCTCTCCCTACCCACGCTGTGGTGGCTGTCCATCGCTGGCCTGGCTGCCCTCCCTCTGTCTACACGTCTATACAGCTCAGAATCCTGTCCATCCTACCCAGTGTGAATGACCTGAGATCAGCCATGGTAATCTAGTCTCTCCATACCCTTAAGGTCCAGCACAGAGTAGCAGTTCAATAAATACTCCTTGACTGTGGAATAAATTAATCTGAGAGGACAAGTCAGGACAGAATCTCCATGGACTGGAACAAATACACAGAGTAAATCCAAGTCGCTTATTAAAGTGCTGAGGCCCCTGCACTTTGCTCAGACAGAAACGAGGAAACCAAGGAACAGAATCCAGACCCTGGATCTGTCAATCAATGACAGCCCATCAGTTGACCATAAGATAATGAAAACCTGATCTTGTGGTCGTCAAAACCCAGCAGGTGCTGTCCTGAACACACAAGCATCATCAATTTCTACAAAATGATTTGCAGGACTCTTCCTGCGGCAGAGCGAGTTTGAGGAGGCAGCTCGCGGGGGTGAGGCATTTAGGCTGCGGTAACACAGACCCTGGAGCCAGATTTGCTGGGTTTCTACCCCAGCCCCAACATTTAAGCGCTCTGTGGCTTTGGGCAACTCAGGTAGCATCAATCTCATCATCACAGAGAGAAAACTTCCCTGAAAGCTCACTGCAGAGCCGCAGGGGAAGCCGGATTCCACTACGGCAGCAGCAGGGTTCATGGCAAGAATCACGGCTTGTGGGCGGTCTCGTCTTCCTGCAGTTTGTAGACCCTCATGCTTAGGAGGTGTTTCAACCACACCACCTTGAGAGAGTAAGGTGTTCTTGAGACCATCTGTACTGAACCCAGTTAAGACCTCTATATAAACTTTTAAGATTCTGGCAGCACATGCAGAGACCTACTCTTTTAGCCACAGTCTGCTGGAGACGGCCTCGTAGACAAATTGCTCCCAAGTCAGCCTGTTTTAGCTGAACAGCTATCGTAGACCCTCATAATCTGACTTCATCATGGAGACCGCCACATTCACTGCCGTGCGACTGACAGCATCTTGGTGCTCTGGCTGGGTGTCAGGCCTGAGCCTCTGAGGTGGGAAAGCCGAGTTCAGGACACTGGAGCACCAGAGACCTCCCAGCCCCATGTAATATCAATCGGCGAGAGCTCTCCCAGAGATCTCCGTCTCAATGCGAAGACCCAGCTCCACTCAATGACCAGCAAGCTACAGTGCTGGACACTCTATGCCAAACAACTAGCAAGACAGGAACACAACCCCACCCATTAGAAGAGAGGTTGCCTAAAATCATACTAAGTTCACAGACACCCCAAAACACACCACCGGAGTGGTCCTGCCCACCAGAAAGACAAGATCCAGCCTCATCCACCAGAACACAGGCACCAGTCCCCTCCACCAGGAAGCCTACACAACCCACTGAACCAACCTTACCCACTGGGGGCAGACACCAAAAACAACGGGAACTACGAAGCTGCAGCCTGCAAAAAGGAGACCCCAAACACAGTAAGTTACGCAAAATGAGAAGACAGAGATGAAGGAGCAAGGTAAAAACCCACCAGACCAAACAAATGAAGAGGAAATAGGCAGTGTACCTGAAAAGAATGCAGAGTAATGATAGTAAAGATGATCCAAAATCTTGGAAACAGAATGGAGAAAATACAAGAAATGTTTAACAAGGACCTAGAAGAACTAAAGAGCAAACAAGCAGTGATGAACAGCACAATAAATGAAATTAAAAATTCTCTAGAAGGAATCAATAGCAGAATAACTGAGGCAGAAGAACGTGACCTGGATAAGTGACCTGGAAGGTAAAATAGTGGAAATAACTACCGCAGAGCAGAATAAAGAACAAAGAATGAAAAGAATTGAGGACAGTCTCAGAGACCTCTGGGACAATATTAAACAAACCAACATTCAAATTATAGGGGTCCCAGAAGAAGAAGAGAAAAAGAAAGGGACTGAGAAAATACTTGAAGAGGTTATAGTTGAAAACTTCCCTAATATGGGAAAGGAAATAGTCAATCAAGTCCAGGAAGTGCAGAGAGTCCCATACAGCATAAAGGCAAGGAGAAACATGCCAAGACACATATTAATCAAACTATCAAAAATTAAATACAAAGAAAAACATATTAAAAGCAGCAAGGGAAAAACAACATATAACACATAAGGGAATCCCCATAAGGTTAACAGCTGATCTTTCAACAGAAACTCTGCAAGCCAGAAGGGAGTGGCAGGATATATTTAAAGTGATGAAAGGGAAAAACCTAAAAACAAGATTACTCTACCCAGCAAGGATGTCATTCAGATTCGATGGAGAAATTAAAAGCTTTATAGACAAGCAAAAGCTAAGAGAATTCAGCACCACCAAACCAGCTTTACAACAAATGCCAAAGGAACTTCTCTGGCAGGAAACACAAGACAAGGAAAAGACGTACAATAACAAACCCAAAACAATTAAGAAAGTGGTAATAGGAATATACATATCGCTAATTACCTTAAATGTAAATGAATTAAATGATCCAACCAAAAGACATACACTGGCTGAATGTATACAAAAACAAGACCCGTATATATGCTGTCTACAAGAGACTCATATCAGACCTAAGGACACATACAGACTGAAGGTGAGGGGATGGAAAAAGATATTCCATGCAAATGGAAATCAAAAGACAGCTAGAGTAGCAATTCTCAAATCAGACAAAATAGACTTTAAAACAAAGACTATTACAAGAGACAAAGAAGGACACTACATGATGATCAAGGGATCAATCCAAGCAGAAGATATAACAATTGTAAATCTTTATGCACCCAACACAGGAGCACCTCAATACATAAGGCAAAGGCTAACAGCCATAAAAGGGGAAATGGACAGTAACACAATAATAGTAGGGGACTTAAACACCCTACTCGACGGACATATCAACCAAAATGAAAATATATAAGGAAACACAAGCTTTGAATGATACATTAAACAAGATGGACTTAATTGATATTTACAGGACTTTACATCCAAAAACAACAGACTACACTTTCTTCTCAAGTGCTCATGGAACATTCCCCAGGATAGATCATATCTTGGGTCATAAATAAAGCCTTGGTAAATCTAAGAAAATTGAAATCGTATCAAGTATTTTTTCCGACCACAATGCTATGAGACTAGATATCAATTATAGGAAAAAAAACTGTAAAAAATACAAACACATGGAGACTAACCAATATGCCACTAAATATGCCACTAAATAACTAAGAGATCACTGAAGAATTCACAGAGGAAATAAAAAAATATCTAGAAACAAATGACAATGGAAACGCAATGGCCCAAAACCTATGGGATGCAGCAAAAGCAATTCTAAGAGGGAAGTTTATAGCAATACAATCCTACCTCAAGAAACAAGAAAAATCTCAAATAAACAACCTAACCTTACACCTAAAGCAATTAGAGGACAAAGAACAAAAAAACCCCAAAGTTAGCAAAAGGAAAGAAATCATAAAGATCAGATCAGAAATAAATAAAAAAGAAATGAAGGAAACGATAGCAAAGATCAATAAAAGTAAAAGCTGGTTCTTTGACAAGATAAACAAAATTGATAAACCATTAGCCAGACCCATCAAGAAAAAAAGGGAGAAGACTCAAACCAATAGAATTAGAAATGAAAAAGGAGAAGTAACAACTGACACTGCAGACACAACAGATCATGAGAGATTACTATAAGCAACTCTATGACAATAAAATGGACAACCTGGAAGAAATGGACAAATTCTTAGAAAAGCACAACCTGCCAAGACTGAACCAGGAAGAAACAGAAAATATAAACAGACCAATCACAAGCACTGAAATTGAAACTGTGATTAAAAATCTTCCAACAAACAAAAGCCCAGGACCAGATGGCTTCACAGGCAAATTCTATCAAACATTTAGAGAAGAGCTAACACCCATCCTTCTCAAACTCTTCCAAAATATAGCAGAGGGAGGAACACTCCCAAACTCATTCTGTGAGGCCACCATTACCCTGATACCAAAACCAGACAAAGATGTTACAAAGAAAGAAAACTACAGGCCAATATCACTGATGAACATAGATGCAAAAATCCTCAACAAAATACTAGCAAACAGAATCCAGCAGCACATTAAAAGGATCATACACCATGATCAAGTGGGGTTTATCCCAGGAATGCAAGGATTCTTCAATATATGCAAATCAATGAATGTGATTCACCATATTAACAAATTGAAGGAGAAAAACCATATGATCATCTCAATAGATGCAGAAAAAGCTTTTGATAAAATTCAACACTGATTTATGATAAAAACGCTCCAGAAAGTAGGCATAGAGGGAACTTACCTCAACATAATAAAGGCTATATGTGACAAACCCACAGCCAACATCATTCTCAATGGTGAAAAACTGAAACCATTTCTGCTGAGATCAGGAAAAAGACAAGGTTGCCCACCCTCACCACTATTATTCAACATAGTTTTGGAAGTTTTAGCCACAGAAATAAAAGAAGAAAAAGAAATAAAAGGAATCCAAATCGGAAAAGAAGAAGTAAAGCTGTCACTGTTTGCAGATGACATGATACTATACATAGAGAATTCTAAAGATGCTACCAGAAAACTACTGGACCTAATCAATGAATCTGGTAAAGTAGCAGGATACAAAGTTAATGAACAGAAATCTCTTGCATTCCTATACACTAATGATGATAAATCTGAAAAAGAAATTAAGGAAACACTCCCATTTACCATTGCAACAAAAAGAATAAAATACCTAGGAATAAACCTACCTAAGGAGACAAAAGACCTGT
This sequence comes from Mesoplodon mirus, assembly GCF_964341445.2. Taxonomy (NCBI): domain Eukaryota; kingdom Metazoa; phylum Chordata; class Mammalia; order Artiodactyla; family Ziphiidae; genus Mesoplodon; species Mesoplodon mirus. The sequence continues at coordinate 38,773,723 of NC_138991.1, forward strand.
ATGCCAAAAAGTATAAGACACTGATGAAAGAAATTAAAGATTATACAGACAGATGGAGATACACCATGTTCTCAGATTGGAAGAATCAACATTGTGAAAATGATTATACTACCCAAAGCAATCTACAGATTCAATGCAATCCCTATCAAACTACCAATGGCATTTTTCACAGAACTGGAACAAAAAATTTCACAATTTGTATGGAAACACAAAAGACCCCGAATAGCCAAAACAACACTGAGAAAGAAAAACGGACCTGGAGGAATCAGGCTTCCTGACTTCAGACTGTACTACAAAGCTATAGTAATCAAGACAGTATGGTACTGGCACAAAAACAGAAATATAGATCAATGGAACAGGATAGAAAGCCCAGAGATAAACCCACGCACATATGGTCACCTTATCTTTGATAAAGGAGGCAGGAATGTACAGTGGAGAAAAGACAACCTCTTCAATAAGTGGTGCTAGGAAAACTGGATAGCTACATGTAAAAGAATGAAAACAGAACACTCTCTAACACCATACACAAAAATAAACTCAAAATGGATTAAAGACCTAAATGTAAGGCCAGACAAACTCCTAGAGGAAAACATAGGCAGAATACTCTATGGCATCAATCACAGCAAGATTCTTTTTGACCCACCTCCTAGAGAAATGGAAGTAAAAACAAAAATAAATGAATGGGACCTAATGAAACTTAAAAGCTTTTGCACAGCAAAGGAAACCATAAAAAAATGAAAAGACAACCCTCTGAATGGGAGAAAATATTTGCAAATGAAGCAACTGACAAAAGATTAATCTCCAAAATATACAAGCAGTTCATGGAGCTGAATCTCAGAAAAACAAACAACCTAATCCAAAACTGGGCAGAAGACCTAAATAGACATTTCTCCAAAGAAGATATACAGATTGCCAACAAACACATGAAAGAATGCTCAACATCATTAATCATTAGAGAAATGCAAATGCAAGCTACAATGCAGTATCACCTCACATCAGTCAGAATGGCCATCTTCAAAAAATCTACAAACAATAAATGCTGGAGAGGGTGTGGAGAAAAGGGAACCCTCTTGCACTGTTGGTGGGAATGTAAACTGATACAGGCACTATGGAGAACAGTATGGAGGTTCCTTCAAAAACTAAAAATAGAACTACCATATGACCCAGCAACCCCACTCCTGGACATATACCCTGAGAAAACCATAATTCAAAAAGAGTCATGTACCACAATATTCATTGCACCTCTATTTACAATAGCCAGGACATGGAAGCAACCTAAGTGTCCAGCGACAGATGAATGGATAAAGAAGATGTGGCACCTATATACAATGGAATGTTACTCAGCCATAAGAAGAAACAAAATTGAGTTATTTGTAGTGAGGTGGATGGACCTTGAGTCTATCATACAGAGTGAAGTAAGTCAGAAAGAGAAAAACAAATACCATATGCTAACACATGTATATGGAATCTAAGGGGAAAAAAAAAAGGTCATGAAGAACCTAGGGGTAAGACGGGAATAAAGACACAGACCTACTAGAGAATGGACTTGAGGATACGGGGAGGGGGAAGGGTAAGCTGTGACAAAGTGAGAGAGTGGCATGGACATATATACACTACCAAACGTAAAATAGATAGCTAGTGGGAAGCAGCCGCATAGCCAGGGAGATCAGCTCAGTGGTTTGTGACTACCTAGCCGGGTGGGATAGGGAGGGTGGGAGGGAGGGAGACGCAAGAGGGAGGAGATATTGTAACATATGTATATGTATAACTGATTCACTTTGTTATAAAGCAGAAACTAACACACCATTGTAAAGCAATTATACTCCAATAAAGATGTTAAAAAAAATGATTTGTAGAATGACTACACTACTGGGCTACGCAAACCAAATGCCAAACAATAAACTACAAAACTGGGGGAAAATCAGACAAATGGGTGTTTTGAGTACCATAGAGAAAAAATAATTTTCTCCAGCCATAGCCGTCTGTGTATCGAGATACAACAAACCGTTCTGTGCTTTCATTCTGAGCAGAGAGCACTGATTAGTTGCCAGGTTCTCAAACTCTTTAAAATCTGTTTTTAAACTCAAAGGTCTGACATTCCAAAGCATAAATGTTGTGGGTTTGCATATCATAGCCTGGTGTGTTTGCAGTGTGGCAATTCCAGGCATGTCAGCAATTCCCCACAAAAGGGAGAATTGAAGGAATGCCTTTCTAGCCCAAAGACTCCACATTCACATGCTTGCCTTGGCATCTATCTTCTTCTGGATGGCTTGGGGGAGGTGATGTGACACTGTGTCCTATTTCAGAACTCACAGCAGCAGGACCCCAGCCTGGACCCAGGGGAAACTTGACCATCTGGTTCACTCTCTTCATTGGCCTCTTGTCCACCGGGAGCTGAGTACTGGGCAGGGATGGAGCCAAGGTTGTCCCATGGAAAGGTGTCATGAGGGAAGGGGCTATCTTGGGGAAAATCAAAGAGATATTCCTGGGGATTACACTTAAAAAGTTTTATCCAGTGTGGAACTCCTTCCCTTTGGCTGTAAAGCTTCTGTGCGTACTAAGAGATACACAAATCCAAGCCACTGCAACTTTATAGAAATATGGCAGCCAGTTATACTGATAACAAAAATAGCTGACATGAATTGAGTACTTACCAACTGCTGAATTCCTTCCATGCTGTCACAGCTTGTAGCCAGCCCAGAGAAGGAGCCCATAGCAGGGAGTACAATAGCAGAACCTGAATGGGAGGAGGAGATACGAATGAGTGGGAACAAGGTGAGGAGGCATCCCAGAGACCAGCAGCAGCAGGAGGCTGCGAGCCCCTCCACCTTTTCCCATTCAACCCTCCAGCCACACTCAGAGCAACTCAGACCAACTAGGATCTTTCCAGCTGTGACCTCTGTGCTGTTCTCTGTTTGCTACCTTGAAAGCCCTGCTCACCCCACTCTGTCCTTCTCTGCCTGGGAGGCTCCACCCTCCACTGCCCTAGGCTGCCTCAATTTGCTCTTTGTCTCTGCTTCCAAAGCCCTCGGAGAAGCAAAACATAGTTACAATGCAGTGTGCTGTCACCTCATCAGAACAGGAGCTCCTTGAAGGTAGGGACCAGGAATAAGTCCTCTTTGGTCCTTGACTAGCCACGAAATTGATACTCAGTAAATACGTGTTAAAAGACTAGACAAACTAATGGTATAGTACACAGCTTCATAATTAGGCTGGATACAAGAAAAGGTTCCTCTGACATTCTATAGGCTCCAAAGCACTACATAATTATAGGCTAATAAAAATTTAAATTAATGAAACAATGCTGTAATTAAAAAATTCATTTTTTCTTTATGCCCGTCCTCTTCAGGGCATGAAGAGATACAACACAACAACTGCTTAACAGATCAAATTGCTCCTTGATATTCTTTTTCTTACCCTTGCTACCATTCTGGTCTCTGGTTATTTGTCCACATAAACTTGTTTGAAAACTTCAAAATTCATTGAAATAGGCTAACAGCAGGTAACCAGTTAATGACTACTAATAGTCACTTTAAACACTACCCATTTTGGGGCTTCCCTGGTGGCACAGTGGTTGAGAGTCCACCTGCCGATGCAGGGGACACAGGTTCGTGCCCCGGTCCGGGAGGATCCCACATGCCGCGGAGCGGCTGGGCCCGTGAGCCATGGCCGCTGAGCCTGCACATCCAGAGCCTGTGCTCCACAATGGGAGAGGCCACAACAGTGAGAGGCCCGCGTACCGCAAAAAAAAAAAATAATAATAATAATACAAGTAATACTAGTGTTCCTGAAAGGTTTTCTATAGATCATATTTTTATAAGCTAACAAATTTTCTAATGATTAACTATGTTAGAATCAAGTACTATTTTTTTTTTTTTTTTGCTGTACGCGGGCCTCTCACTGTTGTGGCCTCTCCCCCTGCGGAGCACAGGCTCCGGACGCACAGGCTCAGCGGCCATGGCTCACGGGCCCAGCCGCTCCGCGGCATATGGGATCCTCCCAGACCGGGGCACGAACCCGTATCCCCTGCATCGGCAGGCGGACTCTCAACCACTGCGCCACCAGGGAGGCCCAAGTACTATTTTTTTTAAAAGTAATTCAGTGCTAATAAAATAGCCTTCTAAAATACAGAATGTTGGAACAGTCACTCTAGAAAACAATATAGTATTATTGAGCAACATTGAACCTGCACATTTTCTATGACCCAGCAATTCCACCTCAAGAATGCACTCAGGGGGCTTCCCTGGTGGCGCAGTGGTTGAGAGTCCGCCTGCTGATGCAGGAGACACGGGTTCGTGCCCCGGTCCGGGAAGATCCCACGTGCCGCGGAGCGGCTGGGCCTGTGAGCCATGGCCGCTGAGCCTGCACGTTCGGAGCCTGTGCTCCGCAGCGGATGAGGCCACAACAGTGAGAGGCCCACGTACCGCAAAAAAAACCCAAAAACAACAACAACAAAAAAAAACTACCCATTTTCGAGCTGATTTTAGCTCAGACCTTGTTGGGTTTCCTGGTTATTAAGGGAGGCAGTCTGTACATAGTCACAGCCTCTATAATTATTCCCAAATGCAATTACATTTCCAACAGGAAATCCTTCTCTAGAAGTCATCCCCAGCCGGAGCAGCTGGACCATTAAGTTCGTGGAACACTGGGTGAGAAGGCCAAAGCCTCGTTTCCATTCCAGTGGTGACTCCAAAGTGGCACAGTGCTCTGAAATGTTAATAGTAGTGGGATTAAAGATGAGTTCTTCTTATATATGTCTGCTTCCCATTCAGCATATGGAGGACTGTGCTATTTTGATTATAGATTTGATTACAGATTATACTATAGCCATAGTGTACATGAGTACACCATAGATATAGATAGATCTGATGATAGATTATACTGTACCCTAGATTATACTATTTTGTAATTATAAAAAATTATTTGTAAAATGAAGACAAATTAAATTTAAAAGCATATTTCTTAGTTAAGAAGCAAGATTCAACAATTTTTAAGTGTTAAGTCAGAAACACAAACCAGAGTAGGAACATAAGATGAATCCAGGACTGAATCTAAATCAAACATACATGCCTCCAAGACCATGCACATGTTCTGCATGGAACACATATGTGGCTCTAAGGTTTCCAGCAGCCAATGGTGAATAAGGATACCTGAGCAATTCCCCAGGTCTGACTTCAAACAGGAACAAACCAATTAGAAAAGGTCCACCATTTCCTGACTCTGGGCCCAATGGAAACTTCTCATTGAGGTCTTATACGAAGGCTGGTTCTGCTAGTGGCAAGGTGAGTTTTTCTAACGGCCTGAGCTGACCAGCCAGGTCTCACAGACAGCTCACCATCGCCCCTTGGGTTTGCCAAGCCAGGAACACACATCCTCCAGGGCAGAGCTGCCCCAGGTCCGCTCTCTCCATCATTTGTAATCTACCCCATCCTCTCATGGTCCTTCTGCTGACAAGTGCTCCTCCTCTAGTTTCTCTCCTGCTCAGTTCTCCCAGTTTAACCCAACATTTAGCTACTTGCTCAGCTTCGCATCCTAGACTTGGCTCCTGGGACTCAGCTGAGCCTTTTCCCTTCATGGTGGCGGAAAGCTTCTGCAAAGTGGTCAGTCAGTCTTCAAAGTCCCTGTGCCTGCTTAGGGCCTGCGTCTGGTCCCCCTCTCATTGCATTCCTGCCCTTCTCACCACACCCTCGGGTGAAATCAGAGAAGACAAACAGTTGCTGCCCCATATAATCAGATGGCTATCTAGAGCAGTCTCCTCCAAGCTGGTGCCTCAATCAGCGCCTGTCTACTCGGCCCACCAAGAGAGAAGGGCAGAAGCCAACAGCAAGCTTGCCAAAACTCTGACGGCATTGCCAGGACAGCCAACCATGGGAGCACTGGACTTGCTCCTTGTGCAGAGTCTAGACTAGCTCAGATGTGGCTGCCTCAAGGTGACTCACATGTGGGCTGAGCTGCCTACCAGTCATATGCTGGAGGACCACTTATCAGTGCCTGATGGATTGGGAATCTTTAGGAAGGTCTTTCTCCAAGTTGGTTTGGGAGCACGATCTGGGGCCTTGCAACAAGTCTCTTGTCTGAGCGTAACAGCACCATCAGGGATCGAGTTCCTACTACTTTCCAGGCACTGTGTGAGACAAACTGCATGTGTTTTCTCATGTAATCACACCCACGCCAAGAGGCAAGTACTACTGTCATAATCCCCATTTCACGACTAACACAACAGAGTCCCAGGGTAGTTGTGCATCTTACTCTAGGTCTTGCAGATGGCACGGGTGAATCAGGAATTCAGACCCAAATCTGTCTGAATCTGAAACCCATGCATTTACCATTGCCCTTCACAGAGCAGCAGGGCAACGTCTGCTGAACTTAAGGAACTGGCAGGAAACCTCAGGCTGTTTCCCCTTAATGAGGAGGAAGTAAGAGGTAGCTACCTCCCCTGTTTTCCCTACCTCAGCTCTTTACAGTTAGAGCTCGTTATTCCTGATTTAAAAACAGTTGTTCCCATGGCAACCCCCTGGCAGCCTCTCTTAGCAACCATAGCCATCTTTCACCATTTTCAGGAAGTTGGTCAAATACAAATTGCTTTTTGAAAGAGTTTTCAGAGGCAAAACCAAACTGACCAGTTGACCAGTGCTTAACTTCTTATACATCTTTTAAAAATCAGGGCAAGTTTTGAAAACCACTAGAAAGTGGTTTTTCTAGTGAAATGGGTAAAAAAGGAAACACCCGGATTTGCAGTCCAGGATAGTGTTCTAAACCTAAACAGCAATATGTAAACTCCCAAGTGTGAAATTTTCCTCTGGTTGACAAAAGGTTCACAAATTAAGAGTATTTACAGACTGTATTGGTTCTCTGCTGCTGCTGTGACAAATTGTTGCCAATTTAGTGGTTTAAAAAAACACACACACACAAACTGAATATCTTACAAGTCTGTAGATCAGCTGTCTGACATGGAACTCACCAGGCTAAGATCAAGGTATTGGCAGCGTGCACTGCTTTCTAGAAGCTCTAAGGAGAAGCCCTTTCCTTGCCTTTTTAAGCTTCTAGAAACTGCCTGCTTGCCTTGCATCATGGCCACCTTCCTCCTCCTTCAAAGCCAGCGACATTGAGCTGAGTCCTTCTCAGGCTGCCATCTCTATGACAGCTCTGCCAATTCCCTCTTCCCCCTGTAAGGACCCTGTGATTACATCGGGCCCTCGGATAATCCAGGCTAATCCCTCTATTTTAAGGTCATCCAATTGACAACCTTCATTCCATCTGCACCCTTAATTCCTCTTTGCACCTCTTTAGGATGAGCACGTCTTAGGGGAGCTATTTTTCTCTCTACCACAGTGGAGAAGCAGCCTATGCAGCTTTTCCTAATGAGCAAGAAAATCGTGGGGACGATGGTGGGGTTTCTACCCTGACTCCTCCTCCTTGTGTCCAGAGCCACCCTGCATCCTCACCCTGGTCCAGAGCCACAATGCATCCTCACGCTGGTCCAGAGCCACCATGCATCTCTTTGGCCTCCTCCTCTTGTGTATTCTGGCTATTGGCTAAAGTACATATTTATGAAGAAAAAAAAATGTGGCCCAAAGTCTTTTCCCCAATCTTTACCCCAAACAGCAATGGTTCGTGCTGAGAAAAGGTCTGTAGAGCAGGACTAGGCCACTTAAACATTTGTTACATGGAGTTGGGAGCTGGTATTGGGGCGACTACCAGGTTGCCCACTAGGGCAGGACAAGCTGGGGATGGGGAGAAGCTCAGACTCAGAGCTGCTGACGTTTGCAGTCGACGGTGATGGATGCTGGAGAAAGGGCTGACTCCATGAAGTGTAAACCTTCCCTGAAAAGCTGCGACAACTATCCCATAAAGACATTTATGTAGCAGGACAGAAAACAAATCCCCGCCGTAATCAATACAAACAAACTGAAAGCCATAATTTCCTGGGGAGAAATGGCTTCCAGTGCTGGTTGAAGAATGCACCAGAATGTCCTCAAGTCCTGTGCCCGGTTCTGTGCTGACACCGTGGAGGGAAGTGATGGGGGCGAGGGCCCTCAGGAGCCCCCCGCCCTAGCTGGAGAGGGGAGACACAAACTCCTGAAAAGCTAACTTACAATAGCGAACATGCTATGCGAAGGGCCGAAGAACTGTGAGCTGCTTTTTAAAGAGTCAGAGGAGTTTGGAAGAGATGGAGTTCCTGTGGCCTGGGGAGAGGGGAGTGAGGTGGTTGGCAAACAGAGGCGAGGAACAATAAGTGGCCGGCGGGAAGTGGGGCTCTGCTGCTTACCAGCTGTGTGACTCGGGAAATGACTTCACCCCTCATGCCTCAGTTTTCCTGTCTGTGGAAAGGCAGTGATCTCAGAACTTTTGGGTTATACCTGTTGCAGCAAGACCTCGAGTACAGTGCCGGGAATGCAGTAGGCATGCTCCGTATTGGATTTCGTTAGTTTCTTTTTGTTTTTTGTGGTAAGAACACTTAACATGAGATCTACCCTCTTAACAGATTTGTAAGTGTCCAATCCAGGACTGTTGCCTACAGGCACAGTGCTGTCCGCAGATCCCTAGAACTCATGCACCTTGCATAACTGACTTGTATGCACCTTGATTGGGAATTCACTACTCAGTGTGTTGGTTCTGGTGCTGCAGCTGTGACTGTGAGAATACTTAAGTCTTTGTAGAAATGTGGGAATGAGGCTGCACCCCTAAAGCTTTGGCTAGCCACTGAGGAAAGAAAAGAAGGAGCTACAAATGGTTCTCACTGAGGCAGTGAGAACCATTCAGAACAGGAGGAGCCCAGGCAGGTGGTCCGACTTCCCTCACTTTAGGGACAGAGCCTCTGTTCAGCAAAGAGGTCAGGATCATGTTGCACAGTGGTCCCAAAGGCTGCCTAAGAAACCCTCCAGGAAGTCCCCATGTGAGTGAGACCAAAAGAGAGACACCAGGCCATTTGCAGCTGGCACAGAGAGAGATATTCTAGAATGCATAGTTTTCTAGAAAGTATCAGAGATCCTGACTTGGCCACACTCTGAGTCCATTCCCTCACTCATAATGTAAGGATGACAGTCACCTTCCTCAAAGGGCAAGAGTGAGGATTAAATGAGGAAATGTCTTTAAAGTGCTCAGCACAGTGTCTGGCGTATAGTAAGTGCTCAAAAAGTATTAACTATTATTATTCCAACAGGTGTGTGATCTTCTTTTCTAGTGGTTTTCAAATGTGTTTCTGTTGATTTCAACAGTGAAACATTTTTCCCCCCAAGAAACCGCATGTGGTAGAAGAGGGTAGGCCTGGTTGGTATGGTGGGGTCAAGGCCCAGAGCCTGCCTTGCTTGGCCTCCTTCCTCCCCGCAGGGCACCTCCCTGGAGAAGGGCCTCCCTGTGCTCTTCCGACCTGGGCTGGCCCCAGCTGCTCCACTGGGAGGCCCACAGAGGAAGGCACCTTGGCCAGGGTCCACATTAGTGCCTCTCAACCTGGAGCTGAGTCTGGTTTTCGAATGACCAGTTCATTGAACAGCCAGTTTGTTGAGTCAGTTTGATAAAAGTCAGCATGCTTGTCATTCCACCAAATGCCAAGTCATCAATGACTAATTTTTGAGTTTCCCAAATCATCAAAAATGTGCTCCAGTTTTAACTACTTATTAGGTTTAGAGCAATGCCTACTGGACCTATGGGTGGTGCTGCGGGGAGCCAGAACTCCTTAGCTAGGTATCTTCTCATCCTCAGCATAACCCTTGGGTCTCTCTTTCACTGACCCCCAGTTCCACCTTCTCTACCACCAGGAGCCTCTTCCCCACAGGTCCCTGCCCTTGGATGCTCTGTGTTTGCCCACCCTTACCCTCGGCACCTTGGTCTACACCCTGCCCTGTCCTCTGCTGCTCAGGAACCCCGGGTGGGGTCTGCAGTCCAGGCTGTGTTCTCAGCTGACCCCTCTCTCCACCTTCCTCCAGCAGAGGGGGGCCCCTCTGATCCCCTTCCCTGGGCTCCAGCCACCACGGGGCACTTAGGGCCCGACACAGGACGAAGGGTTCCTAAAATCTTGTTCTGAAGGCAGAATGAAAGCTGATCGCCTAAAACTTCCCCCAAATCATCTAAACCTCTTGTTTGAAAAAATCAACCAACAGTTTAAAATAAACACAATTTTAGTAAACTTTGCAAATTCTTTGAATTTGTTATTTGGCAAGTTAGCCATAATGAATTCTCTGTTGGCAGACTGTTTTTTGGAAAACTGACCTAAAACTGGAACTCAGGCTCCAGATTTCCAGTCCTATTTGCTTTCTTCTAAATAATATTTCTCAATACTCATTTGTCAACACAATCAGTATGTCTTTACTGGTAGGTTAAATTTGGTTTCTTTTTTCTATTTTTGGCAACTTTGTTTTTGCAAAATGCATTTCCTCAATTTTTTTCAAACTCGCTTTCGTTTTTAACATGCAGTGTATTTAAGATGTTAATGGTCTCATTTTAATTTGCACATATTCTGGTTAATAATGAAATCTACTTAATGTGAGTTAAAACTAAAGGTCTGTCAGGGTAATTCACAAACATTTAAAAACTCTGTAGCAATTCTTGGAGGATTCCCATTAATATGTTCCCATTAATATGTATTAATATATCCTTAATATGTTAAGGACTTTCAACGGATATACTAAGTGGGCCTTGGTATTAACAGAAATAGCAAACAAATTAAAATTGGACTCTTCGTAACAATTGGGAAAAAATGAACATGCACAGCCTTCAGCATGCAACTGAATCTAGTCGTACCAGCGCCTCCTACACTTTAAGAACATCTTTACTGAATAACCATCATACTAATAAGTATCACTGAAGACTGGTATTGAGTCACCTGACTTCACTATTTTCTTTCAGGAATGCATAAGAGAATGACATCAATCAAATTTAAAATAATGCAGCCCTCATTTGGCATTGATGTTAGCTGCAATCTCTATTTGCAGCATATAGCACATTTTCATGTGAGCCATGTAATTTACAAGGGATTAAAATTCCAGCCTAAGAGACATCTTAAAATCCATTCTCAGGCCATGGAGAATATCCCGATGATCCATGAGAAATGTCAAAATGATCCCCCATTTCCACAGTGGATTACAACGTCGAGAACAGTGCCCATCACTGCATGGATAAATCTCTCTTCAGGTTTAATCTCTCTAAGAATTCGGTTTATACTAAAATAAAAACACTTTACTGTGTTTTTGTATGTAAAAAACAGGATTTAAAGTGGAGATTTAATACATTATCCTGTTTAATCTTCACAACAATCTTTGGCGGTAGGTATTATCATCACCACTCAAAAGATGAGACACCTGAAGCTCAGAGAGCCTAAGTGACATTCCCAAGTTCACGCAGCTAATGAGAAGTAGACCAGCATTAAATGTAAGTCTCCTGGCTCTGAGCCAGTAAGTTAAAACAACAAACAAAAATCGCTTGTCATATACATAGACCCTCCTCTTTTTCCTTTTTTCTCCCAGGTTTATTGAGATGAAATTGACATAGAACACAGTGTAAGTTTAAGCTGTACCACAGTGTTTTTATATATGTATATATCGCAAAATGATCACCACAACAATGATAGTGACTACCTCCGGCGCCTCACAGTTAGTTTCTGGTTGTGTGGTGAGAGCTTTTAAAACCTACTCTGGGGGCTTCCCTGGTGGCGCAGTGGTTGAGAGTCCGCCTGCCGATGCAGGGGACACGGGTTCGTGCCCCGGTCCGGGAAGATCCCACATGCCGTGGAGCGGCTGGGCCCGTGAGCCATGGCCGCTGAGCCTGCGTGTCCGGAGCCAGTGCTCCGCAACGAGAGAGGCCGCGACAGTGAGAGGCCCGCGTACCGCAAAGAAAAAAAAATAGTAGGGCCCGCATAATGTGGAAACCTAGTACATGATAAAAGTGGCATCTCAAACCACTGCTTCAAAAATGGGCTTTAAAAAAAAAAAAAAAAACCTACTCTGTTAGCAACTTCCAAGTTTCTAATACAATACCGGTGGCTATAATCACCATGCACTACATCACCTCTCCAGAACTTATTCATCTTATAACTAGAAGTTTGTATCCTCTGACCACCTTCACCTGCTTGCATTTTGTCTACGGCGGCTTTGCATTACAAGGACAGAATTGGATAGTTGCAACAGAGATTGTATAGCCCGTAAAACAGAAAATATTTATGATCTAACCCTTTGCAGAAAAAGTTTACTGATGCCTGTGCTGAAAGCAAGGGCAGAAATAAAAGTCAACTTCCAGCCCTACTAAATAGAGGGGAAAAAAACCCAAAAAGCAACCATATGGGAATCAGGGACTTGAGTTCCCGTGTAAGCTCTGGGATGGGCTTAGTCTTAGATATTGGACAAATCGGTTCCCTGTCTGGACCTCAGTCTCCTGATTTGTAAGATAAGAAAGTTAGATTAGATCAGTGGTTTTTAAACCAAAGCTCTTTCCCTCAATGCCATCTATAGCCGTGTAAAGCAAATTAAGAGAGACCTAAATGTCCATCTACAGATAAATGGATAAAGAAGATTTGGCACATATATACAATGGAAGATTAGCCATAAAAAGGAGTGAAACTGAGTTATTTGTAGTGAGGCGGATGGACCTAGAGTCTGTCATACAGAGTGAAGTAAGTCAAAAAGAGAAAAAAAATACCGGATGCTAACGCACATATATGGAATCTAAAAAAATGGTACTGATGAACCTAGTGGCAGGGCAGGAATGAAGACGCAGACGTAGACAACAGACTTGAGGACATGGGGGGGAAAGGGTAAGCAGGGACGAAGTGAGAGAGTAGCATGGACATATACACTACCAAATGTAAAATAGATAGCTAGTGGGAAGCTGCTGCATAGCACAGGGGGATCAGCTCAGTGCTTTGTGACCACCTAGAGGGGTGGGATAGGGAGGGTGGGAAGGAGACGCAAGAGGGAGGGGATATGGGGATATATGTGTACATATAGCTGATTCACTTCGTTGTACAGAAAAAACTAACACAACATTGTAAAGCGATTATACTCCAATAAAGATATATATTAAAAAAAAAAGACCTATTTGGGTAAGGGCTGGGGCTGGGGGCTGCAGTCATAACTCATCATCTCCCAGTCTTTCCCTGTACTCAGGGGCTCCTGGGGGGTCTCACAGTCCCCCACAGCCCCAAACACAAAGGTCACTGAGCTCACCACTCTCTGAGCCCTTCCAGAGTCAACGTCCATGATTCTGAATCCATGGCACATTGTAAACCTCCCAGATTTAGAAACCTCCAAATGAAACTTCATCTTTGAGAATTTTCTTCATAACCAAACCACAGCTGAGATAGACTGAAAAGGAAATACATACATGTATACATACATACACACAGACATACACACAGACATGCATATATACATACATATCGGACATTTCCCCTCGTTGGCCACAGGACAGCCTAATGTATATCTTTCTGCTTACTGGAATAAACTGGCACGTCCTGTGATCTGTCTTGGGCATTTTAAAACACAAAAGCAGAGTGTTAGCTTTGGGGAGCCGTACACCATGAGGGACTGTAACTCCAGTGACATAGCACTCCCCGGGACAGTGCTGCTTCAAAAGTCATCAGGCAGGTAACAACGTTGTGAGTTATCTTTTGCCTTGAGCAGGGACTATCCTGAGCAGCTCAGAGGTGCATTGGAACTGCATCGAAGAGTATTTTGTTCCCTTAGTAGGGGGCTTCTGAGAAAGAGAGCTGGTCAGAGGTCCTTAATGTCCTGAGCTCTGGACCAGAGGTCAGGGTGCTGGCACAGCCATCCCTCTGGCACTCTCCCTGTACCTGTGACAAGTTCTCTGGGCTCTCTGGGGCCTGGCTTCCTCCTCTGTGACCTGAGTAGGCTGCACCGGATAATAACTGTGTGTCAGGCTCTGTGCTAAGGCTTTGCATACTTAGCTCAATTAATGCTCACAAACCCTCTACACACATCAGATCTCCATTTTATGACAAATGTAGGAAACTGAGTCTTACTTAAGTAACTTACTCAAATTTACACAGCCAGTCAGTAGGACAGCAAGGCTTTAAACTAGCTATAGGAAGCAGTTTATCAAGATGGTTAAAGTATATATGTATAACTGAATCACTTTGCTGTACACCTGAAACTAATACAACATTGTAAATCAACTATACTTCAATAAAAAAATTTTTTAATTAAAAAAAATTTTAATGGTTAAGGTGTGGCTCTGAAGTCAAATAGCTTCTGTTTGAATCCTGGTTTTGCCACTGATGGGCTGTAACGCTAGTCATTTTGTTTAAATACTTTGGTTTCTTTTTCTATAAAATGAATATGAGGGCACTACCTGCCTCACAGAGTTTAGAGGATTAGACGATTTTTACAAAACACCTGGTAGATACTGAGTCATAATTATGGGTGCTATTACCATCATCTGGCTAATTCCAAAATCCATGTTACTAACCACCCTGTAAAAATGGAGCTTTCCTCCCTGTGTCTTCTCTTCTTCTCTTATCAATGTCACTGATGACCTACATCAGGCTGAGGCCAGGGATTGGTCAATTCTTCATCCTCATCCCACCCCTAATCTCTCAGCAGCATTTGAAATATTTTCTGTCTAGGCTTTGGGACATCACATTCTTCTGTTTTTCCTCCTGCCTCAGAGGTCACTCCTCCACCTCCTTTGCCAGGTCCTCCTCCTTTCCCAGACTCCTAAAACTTGGAGATCCCCGAGGTCCTATTATCATGCCCTTCTCTTCCCCATCAACACTCTTTTCTTAGGTTATAATGTGTGACCCACAGCTTCCAATGAGCTGACAACTCTCAGATTCCTATGCCCTCCCTGGACCTAGCCTCAGAGCTCCAGATGGCTTCATGTTTCTACTTGGATATCTCAAAAGCATCACAAACTTAATGTCCTAAACAGAAATGCTGGTTTCCTCTCTATTTAAATTTCTGTCCTCCTTCCAGCCCATGTCAATAAATAGCACCACCATTTACCCAGTTACTCAGACCACAAACCTACTCTTAGTTCCTCTCCTTCTCTTACATCCATACCAAGTTCATCGGTAAGTTCTTTTTTTCTGTACTTCTAAAAATATATATTGAATCTGACATTTTTCACCATGCTCACTGCTACAAGTCTAGTCCAAACCACCATCATCTGCTTTCTGGGTATCTCTAACAGCCTCCACTAAACCTTGATATGCTTCCTTTTGAGCATTTGAATACAATTTAATTTGTTTCCCGAAAGAAGTTACTGAATTTTAACCCTACTTCTTTAAGGACCACAGGCTCAAAAGCTCTCAACTCGATAGAGTTAAGCCATGTCACTTTGTTTTCCTGTTTTAAGAATGGAACAACTCATCAATGAAGTCTATTTGGTCATTTTTGCAAACTGGAGGAGAATTTGAGCCCAGTTGCTCTTCCATCCACCTCCTCTTCACTCTGCTTCCACCACCTGACCCTAATCAACGAAGGTACAGGCCACACTTGGCTGGACTGGCTAGCAATCATCTGCTCATAAGTGATGTGGTCATGAGAGTCCATGCTGGAATCTCTGGCCTGGGGATAGAATGAGTGACCTGGAATCAATTAAAGCCTATGCGAGGACAGAGAAATCGACCCCATGTGACAAGCCAGGTTAACAACACATGTCCAGGAAGGTATGGTAAACTCAATTCCAGATGAGTTGAATGGAAAGCCCACGGGCTTCAATTAGAAAGGCTTAGGAGAACAATGAACAAGAGGGCAGTGATTCTCTGTGTTGACACTCATTCAACAGGTATTTTTAGGATCCACTACTATGGAACCATTTCAAATCTATGTCAAACACAGTTTAGTTATCATAGAATCAAACCACATCAGGCCAAAGAAGACTAAACTTCAGACCTAATCTAGGGTCAGAGGTATCTCATTTTGAGGCTCAAAACCTCTAGTTTGGTTGATGAAGGTAGTCTACACATGATTTTTTAATACATGTTTCAAGAAAACTTAGCCAAACTCATACAATGACTGCTGCAAAAGCCAATTGCTTTAAATATCTTGGCTTTTTTCTGAAATAACATCAACTCAGTTCCGCACCACTCACATCGGGATCCCTTCCTCTACTTCTGAGATTAACAAAAAGGAAAAGACAAATTTTTACTTATGTTAAAGTACAATTCTCAGGATTTTAAAAACATAACTCATAACTCATGAGCACTTGTCAAAGATTTTATTCTACTTGTTAATTACTGAGGGAACCAGTGAGATGTTAAGACTGGTTCAAACAGCATTTAAGGAAACAGGTCTTAATAGGCAATTAAGTAAAGGGCTATTTGGATAAAATTTCTGAACTAGACACAAATCCTTTAATGTCCACTAGGGCAGGAGGCTTTAAACCTTGGATTTCCTGTTCCATTGAACAGAAATCATTTGCATACATACTGGACAAAAGTCTACAAAAGTTAACATGTAACTTCACTAAATTTGAAAATTTTACCAATTTTAATCAATAAGAAACCCCTCTAAATTTGGGTGGGCCTGTGCTCCACTGAAAGGACATGTCACCCCATTTTTTGGCCTTATTTCCAAATTTTGGACAACTCAGAAGTCTCTCTACCACCCTCCTCATATCATAAATAACCTCCAGAGAGGCTGGTGTCAGTATGTTTGGGTGGCTCACTCATATATGTGCGAAAAAAGGGTCTTCAGTAACCATACACGCCTCTATAGTCCTTCAGAATAAAGCAACTTCTGTGCAGAAATTTTTATAGGGCATCTTGGACTGGACTTTTGAAAACCTCTATTATTTGTTCTTCTATCCTAAGGCTAGGAAATAAGCGCAAGACACTCTCTCCACCAGATTTTACCTGGTGGTACGTACCTATATTTGGGGATGAATTCCTCTCTTCTTGAGGTCCCCCAAATTAGTGAAGGTCCCTGGCCTAGCAGGAGGTAGGCTTCCTTACTAACTGACACTGGGATTCTGTAAACCAGATAGGAAGCTGGTTTTCTTGGGAGTGATTTGTAGGCAATGGCTCCACATAGCAGGTCAGTAATTGTATTAGTCAGGGTTCTCTAGAGAAACAGAACCAATAGGATATACATATATAGGAAAAGATTTATCATAGGAATTGGCTTACACAATTACGGAGACTGTGAAGTCCCACAGTCCGCTGTCTGCAAACTGAAGATCCAAGAAAGTGGGTGGAATAATTCTAGTCTGAGTCTGAAGCCCTGAGAACCAGGGGAGTCGATGGTATAAACCCCAGTCCAAGGGCAGGAGAAGACCGATGTCCCAGCTCAACAGGCAGGCTGGAAGCAAAAGCGGGTAAATTCTTCTTTCCTCTGCCATTTTGTTCTATTCAGGCCCTCAACAGGTTGGATGATGCCCACCAACACTGGGGAGGACAATCTAGTTTACTGAGTCCACTGATTCAAATACTAATCTCATACAGAAACACCCTCACAGACATACCCAGAAATAATGTTTAATCGAGGCACCGCATGGGGCAACCACAAAATAACCATCAGAGTAATTTTCCTTAAGATTGGGTCTGTCATATCTAATTAAATGAGAATCCTCCTCAAATGTGACATCCAGTCATGACCTTGGCTGCACAATTGATTTGTCCAATTATATTCCAGTAAAAAAGAGGACAGATTCTAATGAACCCATGCCAAAACTATATTGCCATTAAAAAAAAATAAGGAGATATTCAGTAAAAACATTTATTTTTGAACTCTAAGGAATTAGTTAAGAATCAGATACCGTTAAAAGTTTTACTAAGTTTAAAAGCAAAGTCTACTAAATTGAGGGTTAGTGAAGAAGGAGAAAAGCCTTTCTCATATTTTCTTACATGTCCATAAAATATAGAACATTAAAACACCATCAACAGGGCTTCCCTGTTGGCGCAACGGTTGAGAGTCTGCCTGCTAATGCAGGGGACACGGGTTTGAGCCCTGGTCTGGGAGGATCCCACATGCCGTGGAGCGACTGGGCCCGTGAGCCACAACTACTGAGCCTGCGCGTCTGGAGCCTGTGCTCCTCAACGAGAGAGGCCGTGATAGTGAGAGGCCCGTGCACCGTGATGAAGAGTGGCCCCCGCTTGCCACAACTAGAGAAAGCCCTTGCACATAAACGAAGACCCAACACAGCAAAAATAAATGAATTAATTAAAAAAAAAAAAGAACTGTGGTGTTAACACATACCTAAAACCTCAAAAAAAAAAAAAAAAACCACCATCAACAATACTGCAAACAACTCAAATTAAATTTCCCTCATCAGTCTCTTCAGTCCCATATAATTGATTCTCATTCTGCTGGGTGTGGGTAAGCAGTCTGCTTTCACGTGGTAGGCTAAAAAGAGTCCTTGAAATCTTGACTGTCTACTGATGCAATCTGAAAGTTGGTTCAGCTATGTCAGCTCAGAAGCATGTGCCTTAGAGTCTATTCTTAGACATATCAATAGTTTAGAGTATTTGGTATAATCCCTTTCCAGGAGGTTCTGAAGCTGCCCTTTTGTTGAAGAAACAAATTCTAGCTTCTAGAATTTTGGGCAAGCCTCAGAAGAAAGCAGAGACCTCTTTGATTATGAAACTGAATGACCCTGGTTAATTCATTACAGTAATCAATAATGTCAGAATGGAGAAGAAAATTCTATATTGGGGTAGAGTGCATATCCATTTCATCAGAGTTTGATTACTGTTTCCCCTGAGGGTAAGAACACATTGTGGAGAGCATGAGTATTGACCAATCTCCAGGGCATTCCTATAACGTGTACAACTTCTGAAATATTTGAATTAATATCATTTCAACTATGGAAACTTAACCTAGGGAGAGCTGAACATCCCTTTTGATTTGACAATTTTTCCCATGCAGCTCTTATGCTAATGTAGAATTGATTTAGAGGTATGGAGCAAACCAAAAGAAAAACCTAATTATTTCTAGCATCTGTTTTTATAAGGCAGAATAACAAATCTTTATGATTTCCAGGGGACCTCTTGAAAATCTAAAATATTGCGTTAGATGTAAAAAATATCCTGGGAATGTCACTTTATCTTTCTCAGTTTAGATCCAAACTTGGGCAAAATCAAAAGAGTTATCAAAGGAGATTTAGTCACTTGATTAAGACAGGATCATGGATGCCTGAGGGAAACAATTTGGTTACCTATTTAATCAAAGTGACAATATAATATTTTAAAGGCAACATGATTTTAAGGAACCTGAGCTTGTGTACAGTGAAGAGTCTTTGCTCTTTGTTGTTGTCGTTTTTAAATAATCAAAGACGTGATAAAGTCAACAAAAAGACTAGAAAATTATCCTAGTGAGACACACAATCTCTACTACTAGGCGGATAAGAGCTGTAAAATCAATTTATCATTTTAACAAAGAGAAAGCCAAATTCAAGTAATGAATTAATATAGTTGTAGCATAAGTTTTCTTTTTTCTTTTTTTTTAACGTAATCTTATGAATAGGCCCATCAAAATTGAGGAAACTTTGCCAAAATTTTAATACACTTTGTATCCTCTTTTCAGACTCTGGTATTATAAACCCAGACAAATAAAAGCTGTTTATTTGTTCACTAAGCTCTTGTATTCTGGAACAAGCTGACATTGTAGGACAAATCAACACTGTATTTTTCTTGAAAAACAAAATTTAATCCCATTGCCTCATATACATAGTTGTATTTCTCGACCACTATTGCTCCTGGTATAGCTTTAAGCACCAATATTATTTTATTGAGGTGTAATTTACATCATCAAATTCACCCTTTCATAGTGTACCATCCTGGAGTTACGACACGTGACATGCATTCCATCACATCACTAACACCACCACCATCAAGGCATAAAACAGGTCTTCACACATACCCTCAAATCCCCTCACACCTCTTTTAATCAACCCCTCACCTCACTCCCAGCCCCTGACAACCACAGGTCTGTTTTCTGTCCTATACTTTCACCTATTCCAGAATGTCTTATAAATGGAATCCTACAGTATGTAGTCTTTTGAGCCTGGCTTCCTTCACTTATCATAATGCATTGAGCTTCATCCACGTAGTTGCAGGTCTCAGGAGTTTGCTGAGCAGTGTTCCATTGCATAGACGTACAATAGCTTGTTTATCCATTCATAAGTTGAAGGACACTTGGATTGCTTCCATTTTTGAGCAATTATGAATAAAGACTCTATAAAATATCCGTGTACAAGTTTATGCATAAACATAAGTTTTCATTTCACTTGGGCATATCTAGAAAGAGAGGTTGCTGGATTTTATGGAAAGTGAATGTTAAACTGCCAAATTTTCCAATGTGACTATACTATTTTGCATTCTCATAGAAACATGAGGGTTCCAGTTGCTTTGCATCATGGATGGAGAGTCATTCTTTTGCACGTGGGTGTCCAACTGCTACAGTATTTGTCGAAAAGACTATAATATCTCTAGTGTTCCCATTGTACCTTTGTCAAAATTGATTGACCGCATATAGAAGGGTCTAAATCTGGACTCTGTTCTCTGTTTCACTGACCTATGTGTCTATCCTTTTGCCAATACCACACTGTTTTATTAGTGTATCGCTATAATAAGTGTTGAAATCAGGTAGTGTGAGTCTTCCAACTTTGTTCTTTTTTTAAAATGTTCTGGCTCCAGACTTCCCTAGCGATCCAGTGGCTAAGACTCTGCACTTTCAATGCAGGGGGCACGGGTTCAATCCCTGGTCGGGGAACTAAGATCCCGTACGCCACATGGTGTGGCCAAAAAACAAAAACTTTTTTTAATTAAAAAAAATTTTTTTTAATGTTCTGGCTCTTCTATATTCCTTGCCTTTAATATTAGAATCACCTTGACGATTTCTACAGAAGTCTTTCTGGGTTTGACTGGGGTTGGCTTGAATTTATAGATCAATTTGGGAAGAACTGACATCTTGACGATATTGAGTCTTCCTATTCACAAACATAAATTCATTTTAGACCTTCTTTTATTTTATTGATAATTGTACTATAAATTTCAGCATATAGAAGTCTTATATAATTTGTTAGATTTATACCTAAATATTTCATGGTTTTTTGGTGCCATTGTAAATGGTATTTTTTTTAATTTACAAATGTTCATTGCTAATACACATAAAAATACACTGATTACTATATATTGACCTTATATCCTGCATCCTTACTAAACTCATTTATTAGTTCTAGGAGCCTCTTTGTGGATTCTTTGGGATTTTCTATATAGAAAACCATGACATTTAAGAGCAGAGACTTTTTTTTTTCCTTCTAATCTATATGCCTTTTATTTCTTTTTGTTGCTTTTTTTTTTTTTTTTTTTTGCCCACCAACACTAATCATAACTTTTAAACAAAATACTTCACTTTAGACCCCCGGAGGAAGATGGCGGAAGAGTAAGACGCGGAGATCACCTTCCTCCCCACAGATACATCAGAAATTCATCTACACGTGGAACAACTCCTACAGAACACCTATTGAACGCTGACAGAAGACCTCAGACCCCCCAAAAGGCAAGAAAATCCCCACATACCTGGGTAGGGCAAAAGAAAAAAAGAATAAACAGAGACAATAGGATAGGGACGGGACCTGCACCAGTGGGAGGGAGCCGTGAAGGAGGGAAGGTTTCTACACACTACAAGCCCCTTCGCGGGCGGAGACTGCAGGTGGCGGAGGGGGAAAGCTTCGGAGTAGCGGAGGAGAGCACAGCAACAGGGGTGTGGAGGGCAAAGCGGAGAGATTCCGCCACAGAGGATCGGTGCCCTCAGGCACTCACCAGCCCGAGAGGCTTGTCTGCTCGGCCGCCGTGGCGGGGGGCTGGGAGCTGAGGCTCGGGTATCGGCTTTCAGTCAGAGCGCAGGGAGAGGACTGGGGCTGGCGGCAGGAAGAGAGCCTGAAGGGGTTAGTGCACCACGGCTAGCCCGGAGGGAGTCCGGGGAAAGGGTCTGGAGCTGCCGAAGAGGCAAGAGAGTTTTTTCCCTTTTGTTTCCTGGTGCGCGAGGAGAGGGCATTAAGAAGGCTGCTTAGGGAAGCGCCGGAGACAGGCGCGAGCCGCGGGTAAGGCGCGGACCTCGGAGACGGGCGTGGGCGGCCGCCGCCGCCGCCGCCGACGCCGCCGCGGCCCGCCGCCGACGCCGCTGCCGACGCGGCCCGCCGCCGCCGCCGCTGCGGCCCGCCGCCGACGCCGCCGACGCCGCGGCCCGCCGCCGACGCCGCCGCCGACGCGGCCCGCCGACGCCGTCGACGCCGCCGCCCGCCGCCGCCGACGCCGCGGCCCGCCGCCGCCGCCTGCCGCGGCCCGCCGCCGCCGCCCGCCGCCGCCGCCCGCCGCCGCGGGGCCTGTGTGCGGGCGCGGGTCGCTGTCCGCCCCGCCTTCCGGGGGGCCTGTGCACCCCGCCACTGCCGGGGTCCCGAGACCCGGGGACGGCTTTCCCGGTAAAGCGCACGGAGCGCCACGGGCTGCTGCAACGTCACGCCGGCCTCTGCCGCCGCAGGCCCGCCCCACACTGCGCGCCCCTCCCTCCCCTCTGCCTGAGTGAGCCAGAGCCCCCGAATCAGCGGCTCCTTTAAACCCGTCCTGTCTGAGCGAAGAACGGACGCCCTCCGGCGACCTACGCACAGAGGCAGGGCCGGGTCCAAGGCTGAGACCCGGGAGCTGTGAGAGCAGAGACAGGGAAATCTCTCTGTGCAGTCTCGGAGGCAGCGGATTAAAGCTCCACGGTCCATTTGATGTGCCCTGCGTCTGTGGAGTGCATGAATGGACAGCGAATCATCCCAAATTGAGGAAGTGGACTTTG
Source organism: Mesoplodon mirus (assembly GCF_964341445.2). Taxonomy (NCBI): domain Eukaryota; kingdom Metazoa; phylum Chordata; class Mammalia; order Artiodactyla; family Ziphiidae; genus Mesoplodon; species Mesoplodon mirus. Next base: position 38,796,459 of record NC_138991.1, read on the forward strand.
AGGACAAGATTTAAGACTTTCCCCCCTTTTCCTCTTTTTACAACGAATTATTCCAAATTGAGGAGGTGGACTTGGAGAGCAAGATTTTTGATTTTTCCCCCTCCTGCTCTCTTTTTGTGAATGTGTATGTGTAATCTTCTGTGTAAGATTCTCTCTGTATAGCTTTGCTTCCACCATATGTCCCAGGGTTCTATCGGTCCGTTTTTTTTTTTCTTTTTCAATAATTACTTTCTAATTTTAATAACGCTACTATATTTCATACTTTATTCTAATTTACTTTACCTGCTCTTTCTTTTTTTCCGACCTTCCCTTCCTCCCTCCCTCCCTCCGCTCCTCCTTTCCTTCTTTCTTCTTTCCTCCCTCCCTCCCTCCCACCCTTCTTCTTTCCACTTTCTTTTTCTTTCCTTCCTCCCTCCCTCCCTCCTGTCTTTCTTTCTTTCTTTCCTTCCTCCCTCCCTCCCTCCCTTCTTCCATTCACTCTTCCTTTTGCTTTCATTCCTCCCTCCCTTCCTCCTTTCTTTCCTTCTTTCTTTCCATCCTTCCTCCCTCCCTCCTTCCTTTCTTCCTTCCTTCCTTCCTTTCTTCCCTTCTTCCTTTCTTTCCCTCTCTCTTTCTTTCTTCTACTAATTCTTTCTCTCTACCTTTTCTCCCTGTTATTCTGAGCCGGGTGGATGAAAGGCTCTTGGTGCTGCAGCCAGGAGCCAGTGCTGTGCCTCTGAAGTGGGAGAGCCAACTTCAGGACACGGGTCCACAAGAGACCTCCCAGCTCCACATAATATCAAGCAGCGAAAATCTCCCAGAGATCTCCATCCCAACACCAGCACCCAGCTTCAGTCAACGACCAGCAAGCTACAGTGCTGGTCACCCTATGCAAAGCAACTAGCAAGGCAGGAACACAACCCCACCCATTAGCAGAGAGGCTACCTAAAAACATAATAAGGCAATAAGCACCCCAAAACACACCACCAGACGTGGACCTGTCCCCCAGAAAGACAAGATCGAGCCTCAACCACCAGAACACAGGCATTAGTCCCCCCCACCAGGAAGCCTACACAACCTACTGAAACAACCTTAGCCACTGGGGTCAGACACCAAAAACAACGGGAACTACGAATCTACAGCCTGCAAAAAGGAGACCCCAAACACAGTAACATAAGCAAAATGAGAAGACAGAAAAACACACAGCAGGTGAAGGAGCAAGATAAAAACCTACCAGACCTAACAAATGAAGAGGTAATAGGCAGTCTACCTGAAAAAGAATTCAGAATAATGATAGTAAAGCTGATCCAAGATTCTATTTCCAAGATCCATAATCTTGGAAATAGAATAGACAAAATGCAAGAAACAGTTAACAAGGACCTAGAAGAACTAAAGATGAATCAAGCATCGATTAAAAACACAATAAATGAAATGAAAAATACTCTAGATGGGATCAATAGCAGAATAACTGAGGCAGAAGAACGGATAAGTGAGGTGGAAGATAAAATAGTGGAAATAACTGATGCAGAGCAAAATAAAGAAAAAAGAATGAAAAGAACAGAGGACAGTCTCAGAGACCTCTGGGACAACATTAAACGCACCAACATTCGAATTATAGGGGTTCCAGAAGAAGAAGAGAAAAAGAAAGGGACTGAGAAAATATTTGAAGAGATTATAGTTGAAAACTTCCCCAATATGGGAAAGGAAATAGTTAATCAAGTCCAGGAGGCACAGAGAGTCCCATACAGAATAAATCCAAGGAGAAATACACCAAGACACATATTAATCAAACTGTCAAAAATTAAACACAAAGAAATCATATTAAAAGCAGCAAGGCAAAAACAACAAATAACACACAAGGGAATCCCCATCAGGTTAACAGCTGATCTCTCAGCAGAAACTCTACAAGCCAGAAGGGAGTGGCAGGACATAATTAAAGTGATGAAGGAGAGAAACCTGCAACCAAGATTACTCTACCCAGCAAGGATCTCATTCAGATTTGATGGAGAAATTAAAACGTTTACAGACAAGCAAAAGCTGAGAGAGTTCAGCACCACCAAACCAGCTTTACAACAAATGCTAAAGGAACTTCTCTAGGCAAGAAGCACAACAGAAGGAATATACCTACAATAACAACCCAAAGCAATTAAGGAAATGGGAATAGGAACATACATATCAATAATTACCTTAAATGTAAATGGACTAAATGCTCCCACCAAAAGACACAGATTGGCTGAATGGATACAAAAACAAGACCCATATATATGCTGTCTACAAGAGACCCACTTCAGACCTCGAGACACATACAGATTGAAAGTAAGGGGATGGAAAAAGATATTCCATGCAAATGGAAATCAAAAGAAAGCTGGAGTAGCAATTCTCATATCAGACAAAATAGACTTTAAAATAAAGACTATTAGAAGAGACAAAGAAGGACACTACATAACGATAAAGGGATCGATCCAAGAAGAAGATATAACAATTGTAAATATTTATGCACCCAACATAGGAGCACCTCAATACATACGGCAAATACTAACAGCCATAAAAGGGGAAATCGACAGTAACACAATCATAGTAGGGGACTTTAACACCCCACTTTCACCAATGGACAGATCATCCAAAATGAAAATAAATAAGGAAACACAAGCTTTAAATGATACATTAAACAAGATGGACTTAGTTGATATTTATAGGACATTCCATCCAAAAACAACAGAATACACATTTTTCTCAAGTGCTCATGGAACATTCTCCAGGATAGATCATATCTTGGGTCACAAATCAAGCCTTGGTAAATTTAAGAAAATTGAAATTGTATCAAGTATCTTTTCCGACCACAATGCTATGAGACTAGACATCAATTACAGGAAAAGATCTGTAAAAAATACAAACACATGGAGGCTAAACAATACACTACTCAATAACGAAGTGATCACTGAAGAAATCAAAGAGGAAATTAAAAAATACCTAGAAACAAATGACAATGGAGACACGACGACCCAAAACCTATGGGACGCAGCAAAAGCAGTTCTAAGGGGGAAGTTTATAGCAATACAATCCCACCTTAAGAAACAGGAAACATCTCGAGTAAACAACCTGACCCTGCACCTAAAGCAATTAGAGAAAGAAGAACAAAAAACCCCCAAAGCTAGCAGAAGGAAAGAAATCATAAAGATCAGATCAGAAATAAATGAAAAAGAAATGAAGGAAACGATAGCAAAGATCAACCAAACTAAAAGCTGGTTTTTTGAGAAGATAAACAAAATTGACAAACCATTAGCCAGACTCATCAAGAAAAGAAGGGAGAAGACTCAAATCAATAGAATCAATAGAATTAGAAATGAAAAAGGAGAAGTAACAACTGACACTGCAGAAATACAAAAGATCATGAGAGATTACTATAAGCAACTCTATGCCAATAAAATGGACAACCTGGAAGAAATGGACAAATTCTTAGAAATGCACAACCTGCCAAGACTGACTCAGGAAGAAATAGAAAATATGAATAGACCAATCACAAGCACTGAAATTGAAACTGTGATTAAAAATCTTCCAACAAACAAAAGCCCAGGACCAGATGGCTTCACAGGCGAATTCTATCAAACATTTAGAGAAGAGCTAACACCCATCCTTCTCAAACTCTTCCAAACAATATCAGAGGAAGGAACACTCCCAAACTCATTCTACGAGGCCACCATCACCTTGATACCAAAACCAGGCAAGGATGTCACAAAGAAAGAAAACTACAGGCCAATATCACTGATGAACATAGATGCAAAAATCCTCAATAAAATACTAGCAAACAGAATCCAACAGCATATTAAAAGGATCATACACCATGATCAAGTGGGGTTTATTCCAGGAATGCAAGGATTCTTCAATATACGCAAATCAATCAATGTGATACACCATATTAACAAGTTGAAGGAGAAAAACCATATGATCATCTCAATAGATGCAGAGAAAGCTTTCGACAAAATTCAACACCCATTTATGATAAAAACCCTGCAGAAAGTAGGCATAGAGGGATCTTTCCTCAACATAATAAAGGCCATATATGACAAACCCACAGCCAACATTGTCCTCAATGGTGAAAAACTGAAACCATTTCCACTAAGATCAGGAACAAGACAAGGTTGCCCACTCTCACCACTCTTATTCAACATAGTTTTGGAAGTTTTAGCCACAGCAATCAGAGAAGAAAAGGAAATAAAAGGAATCCAAATCGGAAAAGAAGAAGTAAAGCTGTCACTGTTTGCAGATGACATGGTACTGTACATAGAGAATCCTAAAGATGCTACCGAAAAACTACTAGAGCTAATCAATGAATTTGGTAAAGTAGCAGGATACAAAATTAATGTACAGAAATCTCTGGCATTCCTGTACACTAATGATGAAAAATCTGAAAATGAAATCAAGAAAACACTCCCATTTACCATTGCAACAAAAAGAATAAAATATCTAGGAATAAACCTACCTAAGGAGACAAAAGACCTGTATGCAGAAAATTATAAGACACTGATGAAAGAAATTAAAGAAGATACAAATAGATAGAGAGATATACCATGCTCCTGGATTGGAAGAATCAATATTGTGAAAATGACTGTACTACCCAAAGCAATCTACAGATTCAATGCAATCCCTATCAAACTACCACTGGCATTTTTCACAGAACTAGAACAAAAAATTTCAAAATTTGTTTGGAAAAACAAAAGACCCCGAATAGCCAAAGCAATCTTGAGAACGAAAAACGGAACTGGAGGAATCAGGCTCCCTGACTTCAGACTATACTACAAAGCTACAGTAATTAAGACAGTGTGGTACTGGCATAAAAACAGAAAGATAGATCAGTGGATCAGGATAGAAAGCCCAGAGATAAACCCATGCACATATGGCCAACTTATCTTTGATAAAGGAGGCAGGAATGTACAGTGGAGAAAGGACAGCCTCTTCAATAAGTGGTGCTGGGAAAACTGGACAAGGACATGTAAAAGTTTGAGATTAGATCATTCCCTAACACCATACACAAAAATAAGCTCAAAATGGATTAAAGACTTAAATGTAAGGCCAGAAACTATCAAACTCTTAGAGGAAAACATAGGTAGAACACTCTATGACATAAATCACAGCAAGATCCTTTTGGACCCACCTCCTAGAGAAATGGAAATAAAAACAAAGATAAACAAATGGGACCTAATGAAACTTCAAAGCTTTTGCACAGCAAAGGAAACCATAAACAAGACCAAAAGACAACCCTCAGAATGGGAGAAAATATTTGCAAATGAAGCAACTGACAAAGGATTAATCTCCAAAATTTATAAACAGCTCATGCAGCTCAATAGCAAAAAAACAAACAACCCAATCCAAAAATGGGCAGAAGACTTAAATAGGCATTTCTCCAAAGAAGATATACAGACTGCCAACAAACACGTGAAAGAATGCTCAACGTCATTAATCATCAGAGAAATGCAAATCAAAACTACAATGAGATATCATCTCACACCAGTCAGAATGGCCATCATCAAGAAATCTAGAAACAATAAATGCTGGAGAGGGTGTGGAGAAAAGGGAACACTCTTGCACTGCTGGTGGGAATGTGAATTGGTACAGCCACTATGGAGAACAGTATGGAGGTTCCTTAAAAAACTAAAAATAGAACTACCATATGACCCAGCAATCCCACTACTAGGCATATACCCTGAGAAAACCATAATTCAAAAAGAGACATGTACCAAAATGTTCATTGCAGCTCTATTCACAATAGCCCGGAGCTGGAAACAACCTAAGTGTCCATCATCGGATGAATGGATAAAGAAGATGTGGCACATATATACAATGGAATATTACTCAGCCATAAAAAGAAACGAAACTGAGCTATTTGTAATGAGGTGGATAGACCTAGAGTCTGTCATACAGAGTGAAGTAAGTCAGAAAGAGAAAGACAAATACCGTATGCTAACACACATATACGGAATTTAAAAAAAAAAAAATGGCATGAAGAACCTAGGGGTAAAACGGGAATAAAGACACAGACCTACTTGAGAATGGACTTGAGGATATGGGGAGGGGGAAGGGTAAGCTGTGACAAAGCGAAAGAGAGGCATGGACATATATACACTACCAAACGTGGGGTAGATAGATGGTGGGAAGCGGCCGCATGGCACAGGGAGATCAGCTCGGTGCTTTGTGACCGCCTGGAGGGGTGGGATGGGGAGGGTGGGAGGGAGGGAGATGCATGAGGGAAGGGATGTGGGAACAGATGTATGTGTATGACTGATTCACTTTGTTATAAAGCAGAAACTAATAAAAAAATAAAAAAAGAAAAAAAAAAAAAAGAAAAAAAAAATACTTCACTTTAACCAAGATTATTTCACAGAGAAAACTGGGAGAAGGGAAATTGAAAAGTCACTCTTGTACACAAACATTTTACTAAATTATCAAAGTTCATGAATACATAGAACAGAACTATCTATAGCTGCACACTTCTGTGCCCCTTCTTAATGTGATAAAAATGAAGAAGTTTTCTTAATATGATCCCCCCAATATAGCCATTCTTTAGCATATAAAAATAATAAGTCAAATATATAAATTTAAAATTACACTTAGTCATCAATGTTTAATTATCCATTCTTAGAAAGTATCTAAGTAAACAACAATTATCAATTAACTCAATTTAATATTAATTCAAGGTTTCAAGTTACCTAAAGATGTTGGAAATTATGTCCAAGCTGACAGACTACACAGCATAAATACTGCTATGAAAACATTTTTCAGAATTATCATTCAATTTAGTTAAACAAAATTTACATTTTTTTTATAATCTTAAATGCTATGTAGGAGTAATGTTAGTTTATTTGATCAGTAAACCAGGTTAGGAAGTTCATGAGAAAAAGCACCAAGATCTTCATACTTGTAAAGTCAAGGGAAAGATATATAGTTATTGCTTATTTTTTAAACCAAAATAATTGAACCAGTCTGATTTTTCTACAGATTTATCTTAATTATGTGAACTTGGATTCTTATACTAATGTGTTTATGAGCTAACATTTTCATTAAGAATCATTTTTAAAATTTAGTACTTTAAAGTGTAGTTTACTTATTTTCTGTATATTGGGGGAATATGAGATTTATATAAGATTTATCAATTTCTGACAACTAGTCAGATCAGAGCTCCTTTATTTTAAGACATAATAATCTAACCTGGAGGTAAGAAAACACTTCATACTTGTACAATGTGATATCAAGGCCTTTTGTGAATCACAGACACACAGCCCTCCTGACACACAGACAGCTCATAGCTTCAGTTCTATAGCTTCAGCCTCAAGTCAAAAATAACCACAGAAACACAAAAATTCACCAGTTCAGATCTCAAAGAACTATTCTTTCCAGTGAGCATGAAATTCTTAATTGATTTGCGCTCACAAATAGACAAACATACAAGTTAAAAAAAAAAGAAGGTTCTCAAACCAGAGTATCTGTCTCACCTGTCAGAGAATAGATTTCCATCATCCATTCACAAGAGACCATAAATCCAAAATCCCAAGTCTTTTTTTTTTTTTTTTTTTTTTTGCGGTACGTGGGCCTCTCACTGCCGTGGCCTCTCCCGTTGCGGAGCACAGGCTCCAGATGCGCAGGCTCAGCGGCCATGGCTCACGGGCCCAGCCGCTCTGCGGCATGTGGGATCTTCCCGGACCGGGGCACGAACCCGTGTCCCCTGCATTGGCAGGCGGACTCTCAACCACTGCGCCACCAGGGAAGCCCCAAAATCCCAACTCTTGCTAACACCAAGGGGAATAACGAACCAGAAACTAAAAAAGACCATAAAATCTACAGACATGAAAAACAGAAGAAATCTAGAGAAATAGAAAGCCAGCAAAGTTAGAGTTCTGTTGCCATCTGGGATTCACTCTGGAAGCAAGAAAAGACGTGTCTGGGCTTACACAGCCCTTGAGATGCGTTTCTCAAGCAACACAGTTTAATCGGCTGTCAGGTTAGTCCACTTGGGCATCTCTGTAGAGCAACTTACAAAAAGCATAATTTTCAAAAAGATAAAATCTTGACTCTTGTGTAAATATAAAATGAACACATGTCAAAGATTTTATTCAATTCATTAATTAATGAGGGAACCAGTAATGTACTAAGACTTGTTCAAAGAATATTTGAAGAGCTAGGTATTTAAAGATAATTTACTACAGAAATGTTAGGATATGATTTCTGGGTTAGATACAAAACCACTGAAAGTTCAACAGGCTAATAAACTGTAATATTTGGGGTTATCAGTTCAATCAGACAGAAAGTACTTGTATCTCTACTGGACAAAAAAATCTCCAAGTTAACATATAATGTCATATAGTCTGAATCTTTAACCAATAGTAAGCAGAGCTGAACAAAATATACTCCCCCCACCTTGGGTGGGTCTGGGGGCATTCATGATGTTCAAGGGACATGCCACCCGCTTTATTTCAAAGCTCTGAATAATTTTTCTGAACACTAAATAAAAGCTGTATTACTTGGAAGATAAAAGCTTCATGCCATTGTGTTCTTGGACAGCAAAAATAGTCAAAGATTGATTGCTCTTGATTGATGAAACGATATCCTGTTCCCTTTGCCCAAGACCACAAGGCTACTGCAGATCAAGGCTGAGGCTAGAACCGAGGATTTCAACGCCCATCATTCTACATACATTGTTTGAAATACTACTCTCTAAAGAAGGTTGATTGGTTCAGACAGTTTCAAGACAGATCAATAAAATGAGGGAAATAGACCCTCAATGCTAATGCACAGGTACCCATTAGAAGAAGCTGATTGAGGAAGAGAAGACTAAAGAGAGAGGACCTCTTTCTGAAAGGGTGGAAAGAGGTTCCAAGTTTGAAATTCGTAACAGTAAAATGCCCAGCATAATCCACCCCCACCCCTTGAATGCCTCCTTCCAACGATATTGCAGACCCCAACCTGAGGGAATCCCATTCGGCTAAGTTCCTGGCCTGTTCATTGACTCCGGAAAGCCAGTGCGGGGTAGATTTCCATCCCAAAACGTGACTTGTGGATTTAGTTCTCAAACCCACTCCACCCACCCCCTGCAGCATGGCCAGAGGAGTGGTTTTGCTGCTCTGCTCTGTTTCCTAGGGTCCCTTAAATCACCCTTGGGTTTTTTAGTTTAAACTTCTCTCTATGCTTTAAAAACAAAATGAAGATGGGCAGGAAAGTTTCCACACCCCTAGGACTATGTTTTCCAAACTGCTGGAACATATACTTTTAACCTTTATGTAGCAAAATAAAACACAGGTACAGATAACCATATGAAATGATACTAGTGAATAGTTACAAGATGAGCATCTCTATAACCACCACCCAGGTCAAGAAACAGAACTTGGCCAGCCTCCCCAGAAACCTCCTTCCTGCCTCCAAAAGTTACCTTGCTGGACCATGTTTTAAGTGGAGTGGAATAGAAAATATTGGTGGGTATGAAAAAGAGCTAAGCCTTGTATTCTAAAACTTCTGTTCCATATAACTTTTATGTCAAAGTGTCAGTACTGGGACACAATTTCTTATTGCGGGTCACAATCAAAAACAGTTTGATAGCCACTGCCATCAGTAACACCCCGCCTACCGGATCACCAGTGGGGAAAAGAAAATGCCATGCTTTTGTCAGATCTCCTGAAGCAAGGGCAGGTACAGGCTTCACATTTTACAATGACTGTAGCATTTTCTTTTCCCACCTATCAGAACATTTTAGAAAACATAAAATATTTTTAAATAAGATGAAATATCTGTCCAAGTTATGCAAAGAAATGAATATGTAATATTATAAAGAAAGCAATTAATCCACACTTAAAACTAATTGCCTAACCCAGTGGGTCTTTAAATTATTCATTAGTGCTATTTAAAAATAATTGCAGTTTATGAGGAAAACCCATTATGGATTTCTTTTAAGAACTAAAAAAAAAAGGGTTTCCTTTTTTATTTTCCAACTGCTTACAGCTCTTGAAACCAACCCATTTTTAAACCAGTTTAATAGTCTCATGATCCCCTCCCCAATCTAATCAACTTTAACATTTGTCATACCAACACTTCGTGAGGGTCCCTGTAATAGATTCTGAACTCATGGAGAGGACAATGATATTGTTCTAAAAGAATATGAGAGGTGTACCCAGAAAGGAAGAGAAGAAGACTTTCAGAGAACAAAGCAAGAAATCATGATGTAAGCGTTTCTGCAGGTGAAGTTTATACTGGTTCCTCCATCTCCAACCAAGTGGCCTGGGGTTTCCCACCGTGTTTGCTCCTGTCAGCCAGAGCTTGTGAGTCCTCCCTCTTCTCTCCTCATTTACTTCATGCCTCAAGTTCCTTAATCTCTGTTTCTCTGGTTCCTTCAAAGGACAGTCAGAACCATGGCCATGAAATGGTAGGACTAGAAATGACTTTTGTCAAGTTTAGTGGCTTTTACACTGTGTTCACCAGCACCCCAGGAGCTCCCAGTGGGAAAGGGCTGCTGAACCAGCAGGGCTCTGTGATTCCCCAGTCCCACCCTGACTCCCCACTCCCCAGACTCCATCAGAAGAGCCTGCTTTGAGTCATTTAAGGTTCCATTTGAAGGAAGTGCTTTTCTGCTAAAAACAAAACTTAAAAGTGACTCTCATGGTGTACCTAAGAACACCACATCCCAGAAAGGGGAAGCAACTTGCCAAAAGTGGGACAGTCGGTTACAAAACTGGGAACAGACCTGGCCTCCTGACTCTGGGTCTAATGATCTACCCCCTCCATCAAGTGAGGTATGCCGAAAAGAACATGAGTCTTGGGTCCAGAATGATGTGGATCTAAATCTGATCTCAGCCACTTTCTAGTTATTTGTCCTTAGAGTTACTCTTTTTTGGTAAGATATCTGAGTCTCAGTCTCTTCCTCTGTTAAAAGAGGAAGCAGCCTCATAGCACAGGGAGATCAGCTTGGTGGTTTGTGACCACCTAGAGGGGTGGGATAGGGAGGGTGGGAGGGAGGGAGACGCAAGAGGGAAGAGATATGGGAACATATGTATATGTATAACTGATTCACTTTGTTGTAAAGCAGAAACTAACACACCATTGTAAAGCAATTATACTCCAATAAAGATGTTAAAAAAAAAAAGAGGAAGTAAAAATACCAGCCTTACATAACTGGCTAAGCTACTATAAATGAAAACACCTTATATATAATACAATATAATATATAATACATAATGAGTGCTCAGGTGTGAACAGCATCTTTATCATCAGAGATGTTCCGTAAGTACCCCACTGAGAATGTGCTTATGACAGTCATCACTGTGCCAAAGGTGAGAGCGTGCGTACGCACACGCACACACACACACACACACACACACAGAGTTATTAGGACTGTAGACAGACACAAAGAAGACCTTGTGGGCTACAATTTCACTGATCCCCCTCTACCTTAACAGTGTAGGTCCATGGACACCCCATCCTCTTGGAGTCCTCCGACCCACATCAACACCTCTTCCTTCTTAACCTTGTTCAAAGCAAACAGACTGGGGGTGGGGAAGGCAAAATAAGCAGGACGTGGACTTTTGACAATCATGATAAATATCAATTTGTAATGGTAAGCAAATAAACATAGTTTTGGGGCTGGATGAAAAGATAGAATTTGGTTAATTAAATTAATGACTATAGTGAAACATAGCTTACTGACACCTGAGATTCATGCCGCCTTCCTAGGTAACAATACTGTGATTTTTATGGTCTTTCTTTCTGGAGCCAGCTCTCCCATTCATTGTTCTTTGGCTTGATTACCACTGATCCCACCCCACTTCAAAAGTGGACCCTGATTAGCTGAAGCCAGTGGGCATGTCCCACGCCTCTGGCCACAGCAATTGGTTCTGGAATGGGACGTAACTCAGGGCCCAGAAGAGAAAAAAGATGTTTGATGGAACTACTGGGAGAAAGCATCTCTCTTCAGCTGATTCTGATTCTTTTATTTAAGTGTTTGATATTCTGTTCATCATGGATTTTTGCATTATTTTTTTTTACACGTAGCGTGAAAATATTATGTACCTTGATAACTGAGTTTTTTTGATGCCCACTTAAATTTTGCAGCTGAGGCAAGTGCCTCAATCCTCTCAGTCTTGTCCTGGCCCTGGGGGAATGTGGGGCTCACAGCTGCCATAGATATTTCTTTTTTTACTTGAGGAGAGACTTGGGAAATGAGATGGGGCCACCACATGGAGCTTTGGGAGGAAGCCATGGGAAGTACATTGGACCAAGAGAAACCAAGTCCCGGTTATCTGAGCTACTAGACCAAGCTTTGCCTAAAGTTTAGTCCTGCTGCTTGACAATTTACAAGAACCAGTAAATTCTCTTTCCTCTTATAACCAAAATAATGCAAACTGACATGATAGCTAATTACAAGGATTTCACCTCTGAATGTCTTGCGGAGAGTGTTTCTAAATATCTGAGTAACACTTCCACTCTAGAGACACATGGTCCATCAAACAGAGCCAAGTGTCTTTGCTGGCTGTGGTCAATTTTCTGAACAGCAGCTTTCACTGTAGAGTAATATTTTATTCTATAATTTATTAAGCCCCTTTTACACGCCAGGTACTGTGTAAACACTCTGTATACCTTATTTCCTGTGATTCTCACCCCCTCAAGATGATATCAGGTCATACTATTATTATCCATATTTTATAGGAAAGGAAGCCAAAACTGAAAGAAAAAAAATGCAGCATGTACAATGTCACGGGAGAAGTGGCAGAGGAGGGGTTCACAGCCAAATCTGCTAGTACCAAAGCTTGTGTTCTTAATCACCACCCGATACCGTCTCAAGATTTGGAAGGAAATACCGTTACAGATGCTCAATATGTATTTGAGGGATGTATGAATAAATTTGTTACTTAATTAGTTGAAAGGTGAAATGTTAGCCATTTTGATATCTACTCATTTCATTTCAATTTACTTCCCTCTACAAATAGAGTGTGAAACAGCCTCTTTAGGTTAAGTTTGGGTTAATAGAAGTTTTTCTATTAAGGACAGGATTCTCAGGAGTTGCACATCATCAACATTTTTGAACACAAATTGATGAAAAAGCATAGACAGATGGAATAATGGCTCTATATCTAAAGAAGTTCCATGGCAAAGTTGGTCTCCTCGCTTCAAAGTTTCAGGGGGAAATCAAACCAGGTCAAGGACTTCAAAATGTTTTGTAAACTCTGAGGCAAATATACAGCTAATTATTACTATGTTTTTATGTTTATTTTCTTGAGGCAGGGACTCAGTATCCAAAAAGCCTAACTGAATGCTGAATTTCTCTCCCTCTATGACCTAGAGCGATCATTTGATAAAAATGTTTATAAGACAAAATCAATACAATCTTAAGCAATAAATTTATCTGAAAGGTAAATATCACAGTACAGAGTTCCAGGTTTTTAGCATTCTTAACCAAAGCAATAAACAAACAGACTCCTCCCAAAGCAAAGATGGAAATATAATTATTCAGTCTCTCCGTGTCAGATTTGCCCAGAAATTGAAATATTGTTAGCAAACACGGATTTAACTTTTGTGCTCCAATGAATTGGTAGATCTCTTAGTTTACTGTTTTGAATCCTCTGCATTCTACCACAGGGAAATTATGCAAACTCTCACAGTACACGAAAAGAATACTGAAAATTACAGAATTTGCCCCTTAGCTGGAAGGTAATTTCATGAATCTCTTCTGATCTATTGGCGTGGTAGCCTGTGTACACGTGTGTCGCCGCTCTTCTTAAGGCCCATGATCTGATACATGCACTAACTGTGCATGAAACTGCAATGTCCAGCCAACTGCTCAATTCAGCGAATAAAATTCAGGTGGTTTTCTGTGAGGGACTGGTTGCCGAACAGACTTAAGTCATCCTAGAGTCCAAGGTTGGAAATTCACTGTCTGCTTCCAACTCTACCAGCCGGTCAGAAGCCCTTGGAAAGTTTTATGAAACGGAAACTAGGTCCCACCCCAGGCCTGTTGGAGGGGCATCAGAGCCCAGGGAATCTGCCTTTAAATACACCCTCAGGTGATTCCTCTGCACTGCCAGATGGAGAACACTTCACGTCCATGACCCACAGAAGAGGCAGAAATAATGCAATCCTTTACTTTGTCTGCATGACACTTAACCTAACTACTTTCATTTTGTTGTATTTATTTACTTACTTATTTTGTATAAAACTTGTTGGACCCACTCCCCCCAACCCCAGCCCTGCACCCTGGCTGCTATAATGTCATGGAGGTACAAGCTCACAGGCTTTGCTTCCGTCTGGAAAGTCTACACTGCTTAGAAGCTCAGAGAATTGTATTTATCAAGGAGTCTTAGAAGGTGTCTGTTTCAAATGTTCTATCTGCATTCTCCACAGTAGTTCTCTTCCGTTGAGGTTCCAAGTTTTCTCTCCATTATAAATAACAACGCTTCAACTCCATGAAGGCAGCAAGTCTTTCAGTTAAACACCTCTTTTCACCTGACCATCCAAAATCGAAAAAAGTAACAGAGTGTAGCAGAAAGTACATGGGCTTTAAATCCTGCACTTATTACCTGGCAGATTATTGAGTCCTATTGGGCCTCAGTTCCCTCATCTGCAAAATGGGATTTAGTGGCATTATTATAATATATTATATATACCTCATGGAATTATATGAATTAAATGAGATAACTCATGTAAAATGTATGCACTAAATAAATGGTTGCTATTATGAGCATCTTTATGACTAAAATGATGGTTTCCAGACCTCTGAACACTGGAGTTCTGTATTAGATGTTGTTTAATCTACCGTTTTCTTACTGAAGGTGGGAATTTAATTCCAGCTATCGTTTGCCCCAAGCAGTGTTAAATAAACAGATTATTTTATTTAGGATTGGGGAGGTCATACTCCCAAAATGCTTTTCTCTGGTCAGATAACACCTGGAATGATACAATTATTTCTGGACACCCCTCTTTAAAAAAGATACTGACAATCCAAAGTGTTGGGGAAAAGTGTCCAGAGAAGTGTTGGAAACTAAGACTGTGCCCTGTAGGAAATCATTTTAGAATCTGGCGTTCTCAGCTAGGAGAAGAAAAGCCATAGGGAAAAGTATGACAGTTGTCTTCAAATATCTAAATAGCTGCTCCAAAGAGCTAGAAAAGACTTACTAAGATGGTCCCAAGAAGTAGAATTAAAATGCGGGCATCAGAGATGAGCTGTAAGACCTCCCCAGCACTCAGAATCTAAGGATTTTCCTTGAACTGAGCACTCTGCTTCTCTTCAAGCTAAAAAGAAATGTGTGTTAATTTGTAAACAGTCATATTACAGTGTTGCCCTTTCTGAATATTCAAAACTGGCTCGGTTCTTGCTAGGAATGGTAGCCTGCAAATTAGAAAGGAACCACTGTAACTCACATAAGAAAAACACCCCCCAAGACATAGATATATGAGTCACAAAGGTCAGCTGCCTCAGTGAATGATCTAAGGGGGTCCAAAAGCCACATTTACAGGTGTTGGGCTCTCCAGACTGTTTAGAGCTCTTGAACATCACGATTACTGGTAAAGTAGAGAGGAGGTTCCCACACAAACAACCCTGGCTGCTCTACAAAGCCCTGGCCACAAAAAACCCATCCAGAGGAAAGCAAAGACTTTCCTTAACCTGGAAGGCAGACCATTGTTTAACACGACCTGAATCCCCTAAATTCAGAAAAGAATAGGAAAGCTACTTTTTATTAAACTTGATTTTCGTGATCCAAGGCATGATGCAGTAGGTCAGGAACTCTGAAATCTCTAAGTTTATTCCATAAAAATATAACAACATTTGCTTTGTTTGGTAATAATGCCACTGTATTAAAATACACGTTTTCTGGGAAAATCAAAGTCTAATGAAATTTTTTATGTCTACTACAAAAATAAAGGAATTAGCTAATCTAGATGATATGTAAGTACCCTTCCTGCAAATAAATTTCATGCCTCTGTGACTCTCTATCATTTTATTCTCCAACAAACTATTTATGGGTACAGTGGTCTGAATGTGTCCCCCCGAAATTCATATGTTGAAACCTAACCCCCAAGGTGATGCTCTTAGGAGGTAGGGCTTTAAGGTGATTAGGGATTGCATTGAACCTGTAGATTGCTTTGGGTAGTAGAGTCATTTTCACAATGTTGATTCTTCCAATCCAAGAACATGGTACATCTCTCCATCTATTTGTATCATCTTTAATTTCTTTCATCAGTGTCTTATAATTTTCTGCATACAGGTCTTTTGTCTCCTTAGGTAGGTTTATTCCTAGATATTTTATTCTTTTTGTTGCAATGGTAAATGGGAGTGTTTCCTTGATTTCACTTTCAGATTTTTCATCATCAGTATATAGGAATGCCAGAGATTTCTGTGCATTAATTTTGTATCCTGCAACTTTACCAAATTCGTTGATTAACTCTAGTAGTTTTCTGGTAGCATCTTTAGGATTCTCTATGTATAGTATCATGTCATCTGCAAACAGTGACAGCTTTACTTCTTCTTTTCCAATTTGGATTCCTTTTATTTCCTTTTCTTCTCTGATTGCTGTGGCTAAAACTTCCAAAACTAGGTTGAATAAGAGTGGTGAAAGTGGGCAACCTTGTCTAGTTCCTGATCTTAGTGGAAATGGTTTCAGTTTTTCACCATTGAGGACGATGCTGGCTGTGGGTTTGTCATATATGGCCTTTATTATGTTGAGGAAAGTTCCCTCTATGCCTACTTTCTGCAGGGTTTTTATCATAAATGGGTGTTGAATTTTGTCAAAAGCTTTCTCTGCATCTATTGAGATGATCATATGGTTTTTCTCCTTCAATTTGTTAATATGGTGTATCACGTTGATTGATTTGCGTATATTGAAGAATCCTTGCATTCCTGGAATAAACCCCACTTGATCATGGTGTATGATCCTTTTAATGTGCTGTTGGATTCTGTTTGCTAGTATTTTGTTGAGGATTTTTGCATCTATGTTCATCAGTGATATTGGCCTGTAGTTTTCTTTCTTTGTGACATCCTTGCCTGGTTTTGGTATCAAGGTGATGGTGGCCTCGTAGAATGAGTTTGGGAGTGTTCCTCCCTCTGCTATATTTTGGAAGAGTTTCAGAAGGATAGGTGTTAGCTCTTCTCTAAATGCTTGATAGAATTCGCCTGTGAAGCCATCTGGTCCTGGGCTTTTGTTTGTTGGAAGATTTTTTATCACAGTTTCAATTTCAGTGCTTGTGATTGGTCTGTTCATATTTTCTATTTCTTCCTGATTCAGTCTTGGCAGGTTGTGCATTTCTAAGAATTTGTCCATTTCTTCCAGGTTGTCCATTTTATTGGCATAGAGTTGCTTATAGTAATCTCTCATGATCTTTTGTATTTCTGTAGTGTCAGTTGTTACTTCTCCTTTTTCATTTCTAATTCTATTGATTTGAGTCTTCTCCCTTTTTTTCTTGATGAGTCTGGCTAATGGTTTATCAATTTTGTTTATCTTCTCAAAGAACCAGCTTTTAGTTTTATTGATCTTTGCTATCGTTTCCTTCATTTCTTTTTCATTTATTTCTGATCTGATTTTTATGATTTCTTTCCTTCTGCTAACTTTGGGATGTTTTTGTTCTTCTTTCTCTAATTGCTTTAGGTGCAAGGTTAGGTTGTTTATTCGAGATGTTTCCTGTTTCTTAAGGTGGGATTGTATTGCTATAAACTTCCCTCTTAGAACTGCTTTTGCTGCATCCCATAGGTTTTGGGTCGTCGTGTCTCCATTGTCATTTGTTTCTAGGTATTTTTTAATTTCCTCTTTGATTTCTTCAGTGATCACTTCGTTATTAAGTAGTGTATTGTTTAGCCTCCATGTGTTTGTATTTTTTACAGATCTTTTCCTGTAATTGATATCTAGTCTCATAGCATTGTGGTCGGAAAAGATACTTGATACAATTTCAATTTTCTTAAATTTACCAAGGCTTGATTTGTGACCCAAGATATGATCTATCCTGGAGAATGTTCCATGAGCACTTGAGAAAAATGTGTATTCTGTTGTTTTTGGATGGAATGTCCTATAAATATCAATTAAGTCCATCTTGTTTAATGTATCATTTAAAGCTTGTGTTTCCTTATTTATTTTCATTTTGGATGATCTGTCCATTGGTGAAAGTGGGGTGTTAAAGTCCCCTACTATGAGTGTGTTACTGTCGATTTCTCCTTTTATGGCTGTTAGTATTTGCCTTATGTATTGAGGTGCTCCTATGTTGGGTGCATAAATATTTACAATTGTTATATCTTCTTCTTGGATCGATCCCTTGATCATTATGTAGTGTCCTTCTTTGTCTCTTCTAGTAGTCCTTATTTTAAAGTCTATTTTGTCTGATATGAGAATTGCTACTCCAGCTTTCTTTTGGTTTCCATTTGCATGGAATATCTTTTTCCATCCCCTTACTTTCAGTCTGTATGTGTCTCTAGGTCTGAAGTGGGTCTCTTGTAGACAGCATATAGATGGGTCTTGTTTTTGTATCCATTCAGCCACTCTGTGTCTTTTGGTGGGAGCATTTAGTCCATTTACATTTAAGGTAATTATCGATATGTATGTTCCTATTCCCATTTTCTTAATTGTTTTGGGTTCATTATTGTAGGTCTTTTCCTTCTGTTGTGTTTCTTGCCTAGAGAAGTTCCTTTAGCATTTGTTGTAAAGCTGGTTTGGTGGTGCTGAACTCTCTCAGCTTTTGCTTGTCTGTAAACGTTTTAATTTCTCCATCAAATCTGAATGAGATCCTTGCTGGGTAGAGTAATCTTGGTTGCAGGTTTTTCTCCTTCATCACTTTAAGTATGTCCTGCCACTCCCTTCTGGCTTGTAGAGTTTCTGCTGAGAGATCAGCTGTTATCCTGATGGGGATTCCCTTGTGTGTTATTTGTTGTTTTTGCCTTGCTGCTTTTAATATGATTTCTTTGTGTTTAATTTTTGACAGTTTGATTAATATGTGTCTTGGCGTATTTCTCCTTGGATTTATTCTGTATGGGACTCTCTGTGCCTCCTGGACTTGATTAACTATTTCCTTTCCCATATTGGGGAAGTTTTCAACTATAATCTCTTCAAATATTTTCTCAGTCCCTTTCTTTTTCTCTTCTTCTTCTGGAACCCCTATAATTCGAATGTTGGTGCGTTTAATGTTGTCCCAGAGGTCTCTGAGACTGTCCTCTGTTCTTTTCATTCTTTTTTCTTTATTTTGCTCTGCAGCAGTTATTTCCACTATTTTATCTTCCACCTCACTTATCCGTTCTTCTGCCTCAGTTATTCTGCTATTGATCCCATCTAGAGTATTTTTTATTTCATGTATTGTGTTTTTAATCGATGCTTGATTCATCTTTAGTTCTTCTAGGTCCTTGTTAACTGTTTCTTGCATTTTGTCTATTCTATTTCCAAGATTTTGGATCTGGGAAATAGAATCTTGGATCATCTTTACCATCATTATTCTGAATTCTTTTTCAGGTAGAGTGCCTATTACCTCTTCATTTGTTAGGTCTGGTGGGTTTTTATCTTGCTCCTTCTCCTGCTGTGTGTTTTTCTGTCTTCTCATTTTGCTTATGTTACTGTGTTTGGGGTCTCCTTTTTGCAGGCTGCAGGTTCGTAGTTCCCGTTGTTTTTGGTGTCTGTCCCCAGTGGCTAAGGTTGGTTTAGTGGGTTGTGTAGGCTTCCTGGTGGAGGGGACTAGTGCCTGTGTTCTGGTGGATGAGGCTGGATCTTGTCTTTCTGGTGGGCAGGTCCACGTCTGGTGGTGTGTTTTGGGGTGTCTGTGGACTTTTTATGAGTTTAGGCCACCTCTCTGCTAATGGGTGGCGTTGTGTTCCTGTCTTGCTAGTTGTTTGGCTTAGGGTGTCCAGCACTGTAGCCTGCTGGTCGTTGAGTGAAGCTGGGTGCTGGTGTTGAGATGGAGATCTCTGGAAGATTTTCGCCGTTTGATATTATGTGGAGCTGGGAGGTCTCTTGTGGACCAGTGTCCTGAAGTTGGCTCTCCCACCTCAGAGGCACAGCACTGACTCCGGGCTCCTCAATTTGGGATGATGTGTTGTCTATTCATGTATTCCACAGATGCAGGGTACATCAAGTTGATTGTGGAGCTTTAATCCGCTGCTTCTGAGGCTGCTGGGAGAGGTTTCCCTTTCTCTTCTTTGTTCTCACAGCTCCTGGGTCTCAGCTTTGGATTTGGCCCCGCCTCTGCGTGTAGGTCGCCGGAGGGCGTCTGTTCTTCGCTCAGATAGGACAGGGTTAAAGGAGCAGCCTCTTCGGGGACTCTGGCTCACTCAGGCCGGGAGGGAGGGAGGGGCACGGAGTGCGGGGCGAGCCTGCAGCGGCAGAGGTCGGCGTGACGTTGCACCAGCTCGAGGCGCGCCGTGCGTTCTCCCAGGGAAGCCGCCCCTGGATCCCGGGACCCCGGCAGTGGCGGGCTGCACAGGCTCCCGGAAGGGCGGTGTGGGCAGTGACCTGCGCTCGCACACAGGCTTCTTGGCGGCGGCAGCAGCAGCCCCAGCGTCCCACGCCTGTCACTGGGCTCCGCGCTTTCAGTCGCGACTCGCGCCCGTCTGTGGAGCCCCTTTAAGCAGCGCTCTTAATCCCCTCTCCTCGCGCACCAGGAAACCAAGAGGGAAAAAAAAGTCTCTTGCCTCTTCGGCAGCTCCAGAGTTTTCCCGGACTCCCTCCCGGCTAGCTGTGGCACATTAGCCCCCTTCAGGCTGAGTTCTCGCCGCCAGCCCCAGTCCTCTCCCTGCGCTCTGACCGAAGCCCGAGCCTCAGCTTCCAGCGCTGCGCGCCCCGGCGGGCGAACAGACAAGCCTCTCGGGCTGGTGAGTGCCGCTCGGCACCGATCCTCTGTGTGCGGATCTCTCCGCTTTGCCCTACCCAGGTATGTGGGGAGTTTCTTGCCTTTTGGGAGGTCTGGGGTCTTCTGCCAGCGTTCAGTAGGTGTTCTGTAGGAGTTGTTCCACGTGTAGCTGTATTTCTGGTGTATCCGTGGGGAGGAAGGTGATCTCCGCGTCTTACTCTTCCGCCATCTTACCCGGAAGTGACCAAGGTGATTAGGTCATAAGGATGGAGTCCTCATGAATGAGATTTAGTGCCCTCATAAAAGAGGCTCCAGAGAGCTCCCCATCCCCTTCAGCCATGTAAGGATACAACAAGAAATCTTTAACAAGGAAGAGAGCCCTCACTTGACCATGCTGGCACCCTGATCTCGAACTTCCAGCCTCCAGAACTGTGAGAAACAGATTTCTGTTGTTTATAAGCTACCCAGTCTATGGCATCTTGTTTTAGCGGCCCAATGGACAAAATCAATGAAAGAAGCCATTTAAGGAGGAAGACAAAGGGGCATAAAGGGTTTACACCCCTTGCTCTGGGTCATGCAGTGGAAGTGGCAGAATTGGCACCCAAATGCAAACCTGCTTCTCCTGCTGGTATGTTATAGACTGAAGCAGCCAAAGGCCCTGGAGACAGCTATTGGGCAGTGGTGGACAAAATGCCAACCAAACCTGGGCTAACCCAAGGCAACAGAATAAACTGGAGGGGGTGCCATATTAAGACCCAAGGTTAGAAAGAGTGGAGCCAGCACCAGAAATGCCAAAATTAAAGTGGAAGATGGGAAAGAGGCTTTTTGGAAAATCAGTGATGTTCCAGATATTCTAAGAGGCACTCTCACACCAAGCAGAGCCTTGGCATTTGCAAAGTTAACATGAATTTCCAAATCTTAGTTTTGAAATCTTGTAACCTGGAAGTCTTACAACGAGATCACAAATTAGACCTCCATGTGGAAAGGGAACACCACTATTTTGCACAACTCCAAGGGACACGATTTACAATATGGAAGACGTCTTCTAGAAGTGTACAGAATGGCAGACCTGCAGCATGGTTGATATATTAGAAGAGATATGAACTAGTGAGCAAGCCTAGCTTACTGCCCAGCATCTGTATCTTGATGTGGCCTTGTTGCTTTCTCTATTCAATGTCAATGTAAAATATTTTGTGTCTTTATGGAAAAAAGAAAGAAGATCCCACTTATAAGCCAGTTGGAAATATGAATAGTGGAAATAGAGAGAAAGTGAAGTATTGGATAAATTCAAGGGTAAGATATCGAAGCTGGTAGTTGCTTGGAGGCACCCAATACTCTATCAGGAATCAAGAGAAAGTAATTTCTGAAACTGTTCAGCGAGTGTTCCAGCAAGAATTTATTTTAATTGCTTTATAAATTGCTTTAATCCTATATTTAGTGAATCATTAGGGGCCTGAAAGGGTCACTTAAAATTTTCACTTATGCTTAACTAAGTTTTATAGAGAAAATTACATGTTTTAATAGTATTCATAGAATTGGGGACTTGCAAAGGTCTCGAGATGTGTTCTTTTAAAATAGCAAAGGTCTGTGACTCAATATCACTTAATTCTCACAATAGCCCTGTGAGATAAGGATAATTATTCTCTTTTTACGGATGAGGCAACTGACCTCGGAGAGTTTGAATTATTTGCAAAGTAAGCAATTTGAAGGAAGAATTCTACCTTATTCATCTTTCCATCTCAAGGGTCTGGCACATGGCAGACACTCGGCATTATTATCTCAAGAGATCTCAGAGCGTGGTCCCCAGAGCGGCAGCAGCAGCATCACATGGGAACTTGTTAGAAATGCAAGCTTCTATGCTCCACCCCAGACCTCCTGACTCAGACACACCAAGTACAGGGCCCAGCAACCTATGTTCTAACAAGCGCTCCAGGAGATGCTGGTGCACAGGAAAGTGGGGAAGAAGACTTGTGTTCAATGAGCAGTGAATGGAGTGTATCCAGGTGGGAAGGGGTGTATCCAAGTTCCTCAAAACCCTAAGAGAAGTAGGGCGACAAGTTTCAAAGAGCTAGGATAGTCACATCCCAGTTCTGGAATGCCCTCTGCTGGAGTCTCCCCTTGTCCTCATTCTCAGAAGAGCCAGGTGCTCTCAAACCACAGTCTGCCAGGATTTGCTCACAGCCGCAGTGCCCACGCCTCACCTTGCCACCAGCAATGTTCAGAGAATCCGGGGCCCTTCCCTGAAGTGAATACAGTTAGTCAAGTTTCCATTTTCCTTTCTTCCTCCCAAACCTCCCACAGTGAGGGCCACCTGAGGAAAGAGGATTTCCTCTTGCACAAAACCAGATTTATCTTCGTTCTTTGCACAACAAAACAGTGAAAGCCCAAATGATTTTTCCCCATTTGGTAGCACTTAGAAGTTTTTCATCAGTGCAAGAATAAAGAACGGAACTATTTTCCTCATTTCTGTTTACAGCAGCAGTACAGCTGAAAGAAAACAATTTAAACCCATCAACCACTGAGATATTTTTGACTTAAGACAAGCACCAAAATTTCAGGTATTAATCTAGAACCACAGCTTGTCTGAGATGAAAAGGGCTTAGAAGATCATCTATCTAGTCAGTGAAAGATGCTGTGCAGTGGTACCCAGATACAGTTTGTTAAAGAATTATGTATATATTATAATATATATCAGGAAAAACTATATAACTTTCATATCAAACCCATGATTTCATGGATATTATTGCTTAGGGTAAACCTAAAGTAATTAGTGAGTAAAGACAAAAGTGAAATGATTTCAGAAAACACCAGTAAATAAGCAATAGCCCAGGTGTCATGCAGATATGGCAGAAATCATGAAAGTGATACACGAAGTTTGGTGATTAGTTAATCACCCCTAATAGGGTCCTGGCAGGAAAGAGAATGCACCCTACCTGGATGGTTCAAATGGAGAGACTCCAATGAAGGAAATTCTTAGGGAGTTATAGGCAGGGTTAAGGGAACCAAAGGTGGTGGTGAGACATCCAGAGACCAGCGAGAAGAGGAAGTCATCACTGCCCTAAGGCTGAAGGGACAAGGGAAGGAAATAGGGTGGCTGGAGCTGTGGAGGAGAAATGGCCTGGCAAGAGCCAAGACAGAGCCCTGCAGAAAAGGAGAAGGGAAAAAAACAGCTCAACCTTTCCTCCTGTCCTCTCATCTCCTGTCTCTATTTCCCATTGGCCAAATCCAACCGGAAGCTAGAGGGCAAAGGAACCAGAAGATCCCAATGGTAGAGGCCAGCCTCCAGGATACAGGTGGCACAAAAGATGAGTACAGTGGTGGGAAAGGCAATGGCTAGTGACAGGGAGACACAAGTCTACTGCACCTGCTCCTTTAAAAAAATTTTTTTTATTGGAGTATAATTGCTTTACAATGTTGTGTTAGTTTCTGCTGTACAATGAAGTGAACCATACATAATGATTTTATATATATATATATATATATATATATATATCCCTTCCCTCTTGGACCTCCCCCCCATCCCACCCATCTAGGTCATCACAGAGCACCGAGCTGAGCTCCCTGTGCTGTACAGCAAGTTCCCACTAGCTATCTCTCACCTGCTCCTTTCAGACGTCCAGAGCTATCCACCAAGCAGGAAAGGCAGGCCAAGTGGGCTTCAGGGAGAGTCACTGGGCTGGTTAGAAATATGACTAGAGAGATTGGTAGATCTTAGAAAAGTTCCTTAAGCATTCTGCACCTCAGTTTCTTTATCTGAAAAGTAGGAAGATTATTTCTACGTTGCTGGTTTCTTGGGAAGATTATAAACTACACGTCACATTGCTGGGACACAGAAGATGCTCAATAAAAAGTAGCCACTTGGGCTTCCCTGGTGGTGCAGTGGTTGAGAGTCCGCCTGCTGATGCAGGGGACACGGGTTCGTGCCCCGGTCCGGGAAGATCCCACATGCCGCGGAGCGGCTGGGCCCGTGAGCCATGGCCGCTGAGCCTGCACGTCCGGAGCCTGTGCTCCGCAACGGGAGAGGCCACAGGAGTGAGAGGCCCGTGTACCGCAAAAAAAAAAAAAAAAAAAAAAAGTAGCCACTTTCATGCCAAGTGAAAGAAGCCAGACACAAAGTGTCACATATTGTATGATTCCCTTTATATGAAATATCCAGAATAGCTAAATCTATAGAGACAGAAAGCAGATTGGTGGTTGCCACAGGCTAGGGGGAGGGGAGAGTGGGGAGTGACTGCTTAAGGGGTTGGATTTCACTTGGAGGGTGCTTGGAGGAGGATAATGAAAATGTTTTGGAACTAGATAGATGTGTTGGTTAGACAACATTGTGAATATACTAAATGCCATTGAACTGTTCACTTTGAAATGGTTGTATTAATTTGCTAGGGCGGCCATAAAAAAGTACCAGGAACTTGAGTGGCTTAAACAACAGAAATTTATTGATTCACAGTTCTGGAGGCTGGAAGTCCAAGATCAAGTTGTCTCATGGTTAGTTCCAGACCTCTCTCCTTGCCTTGTAGATGGACAGCTTCTGTGTGTCTCTGTGTCCAAATTTCCCCCTTTTATAAGGATAACAGTCATATTGGAACCAAGGACCCAGCTACTAAACCAGGATCTCATCCTAACTAATCTGCAGCAATCCTATTTCCAAATGAGGTCAATTCTGAGATACTGGGGGACTTCAACATATGAATTTGGTGGGGAGGGGACACGATTAAACCTGTAACAGTGGTTAATTTTATATTATATGAATTTCACCTCAATAAAAAATGGGGAGAAAAGTAACTAATTATTATGATCATTATTATGAAAGTCAGTGGCCCATTATCTCAAGGTTGGGTGTAGCATAAAAACATCTATCAAGAATTAATTCTTCCAAAAAATACACAAAGAATTAATTCTTCATGGGCCCTAATTTAGCCTCTTCCAAATAACACTACTTTGACTGTCATGGATAATGCCCACCCATCCCACGTACCTTCAAAAGCACCTGGAGGTATAGATAATGAAGTTTTCATGGGGATATTAAGAAGGTAATTAGAATGTTTGTTGAAGATATCAAACTTTTACCCTGGAATGAAAACTGTATACAGTGTAGCATGTTTTAGTAAGCATAAGCATGTCATAGCAACCTATTCAGCGACCTTAATGTCTGTTAATTCCTTACTAAAGACATTCTGACAATCCTTAACTAATTAACTGGGAGTTTCCTGCTCTGATCTACACTTTCCTCATCTTCACCCCATGCTGGCTGAATTTTGCTGAGCCTACTCACTCCCTGGGGGTCTCATAACACTCCTGTGCCTTGTCACTCTGTGATATGACCATTGCTTACGTGTTGCCTTTATCATTGTCTACAGCCGGACACTGGGTCACTGTAAATGCTCAGAGTTCTCTTTAAGCATGGACCTTTGTTTCCCTCCAACATGCTTTGTCAAATGGGAGCAATCCAATTCATCTGTGAACCCTGGAGATGGCATCTGTTTGGCCCTAGAGTCCCCTGTCTAAACCTGGAGCTCTGTCTTAAGTCAGTCTTAAGTCAGCATGGTCTGTGCCTGCTCCACTGTCCCTCCTACAAAATCACATAGCTCTACAGTCCCCACCCTCCGTTGATGTATCATTACATCACCAAACCCATCCCTGAGAGCAGCACTTCTAGAGATTCATGTCCCCCACCATGTACTCTACACGGCAGATGGCAATATGAACCCCAACAGTGTAACTTTACCAGGAAGACAGCAGACCGCTCCAAAAACCAGTTAGAAGGGGGAATTCAAGACCAAAGGAGGATGTCAGGGCAGGGACAAGACAGGACAAGAATGACAGGAAGTGAGCAATGGTCCAAGGAACTCACTGGGAGGTTCTTATTCAGGGTTGGCCACCAGCACATGGCATAGAAAGTTCCAGTCTCAGAAAAAGGCAGCAGAGAGAGGGGTGATTTTGGCGTTTCATGGTTCTCCCAACCAAGATCAAATTCACACCGGAGCTGGGGTAGACCTTGGTTATCAGCCAAGGTTAAGGCTGAAGTAAGAGAGAAGAGGGGCAAAGTACCATGATACCATTTCCCCCATTCCCCATGGGGTGGTCCCACCTCTCCGAAGATATTCCAAAGCCCCTGAACATCTTTCTTCCAAGCCTCTCTTCCCTACCACCTTGCTCTTAACTCATATTTTTTATTCCACTTTCTACATCACTACCTTTATTAGTTACCTATTGCTGTTTAACAAAGCACCAAAATCTAGTGGCTGCAAACAACAATAATTTTCTGTGCACAATTCTGCAGTTTGGGCTGAGCTCAGATGGGAAGTTTTGTGCTGGCCTCACCAGGGGTCACTCATGCAGCTGTAGTCATGCAGGAGCTCAGCTAAAGCTGGGTGGCCCAAGACGGCCTCACTTACATGCCTGGTGGTTCCTGTGGGCTGTTGGCTGGGGAGATTCCATTCATTTCCATGTGGCTTCTCCAGCAGGATAGCTCAAG
Source organism: Mesoplodon mirus (assembly GCF_964341445.2). Classification (NCBI taxonomy): domain Eukaryota; kingdom Metazoa; phylum Chordata; class Mammalia; order Artiodactyla; family Ziphiidae; genus Mesoplodon; species Mesoplodon mirus. The sequence continues at coordinate 38,823,697 of NC_138991.1, forward strand.
TTCCTTACGTGATAGCAGCAACATTCCAAGAGAACAAGCCTCATGTTCGCTGAAGTCCCGCCAGAGAAGTCACATGGCCAAACCCATAGTCAATGTGGGAGGGCAGTAAACAAGGCATAGATACCAGGGTTAGGGGAACCACTGACTGAAACCGCCCACCATGGCCAGGCACGACAGTAACCACGTGCATGAGTTATCTTACAGTAGGAGGTCCTGGTAAGGACCACGGAACTAACAAGCTACCACCAACTGGAAGAATTGGGGAAAGGTCAAAAGGATAGAGGAGATGCCAGTCCATATGTCCTACCAACCTCCCAGAATCCTTCTCGCTGAAATCCATCTTGGCTGAGCGATGCACGTGCCACCAGGAAGGACCCTGAGTCAGAACGATTGGCCAGAGACAACCCAGTTACCATAAAAGCCGAGACTGCGAGCCCCGTGGCAGAGCGGTTCTCCTGGGTTCCCTTACGCTGCTGCTCTCCACCCGGGCACCCCTTCCCAATAAAGTCTCTTGCTTTGTCAACACGTGTGTCTCCTCGGACAATTCATTTACAAGTGTTAGACAAGAGCCCACTCTCGGGTCCTGGAAGGGGTCCCCCCACCTACAGCACCAGGAGTCATGAGTCACTCGGGGCCAGTTGATGTTACAATTTAATTCACCATTTCCAAGGATCCAATAAGGAGAGAAAATGAAAACTGAAGTCATCAGACAATTTTTAAGCACCTACTATGCACCAGAGATTGCAGTAATTGCTAGAGAAACCAAACTAAATAAGACAGGGACCCTTCCCATAAGAAATTCACAATCTAGTGGGGACATATAAGAAAATAACCCACAACACAGTGTGATAACAACTAACAGCAAGGAGTAGTTGGCACTAACGAGGAAGTAATTAACTATTAGGGTCACGCCCATGCTTAAAGCCTTTCAAGGACTTCCCATTGTGCTTAGAATAAAACCCAAGTTCTTTATATCAAACTAGGAGACCCATAATGAGCTGTCCCTTTAATTCCCTGACCTCCTCTCCTGCCTCTCCTTACAGGATCACAGTGTTCCAGCCATAGTGGCCTCCTCATGAGGCTTTAAACACCCAAAGTTCTTTCCAGGTTACGACCTTGACTGAGCCATTCCTTCTTCCTAAAATGCAACCCCTTCCCTCCAACATCCAACTCCAGCGTGATAATCAGGGCCCACTCGTGGAGAACATAACACACACCCTGGTGCTTCAACAGAGGAGCTTCAATTATGGGAAATTAGTTACAAAAGTTTTAGAAGAGCTGCAAGAGCCAATGGGGAAAGTGAGGCAACCCAGAGGTTAGCAACCTGCAGAAAGGTGCTACCAATCCCAGGAATGAAGTGACCAAGGTGGGAGGTGGTATAAATGGAACCCAGGAGCTGGGGCCCCAAGCAGGAGCTGGGGCCCCAAGCAGGGGCTGGGACTGCAGGGGAAGGGCCTGCACAGAAGATGCTTGAAACTTGGAGAGACACAGTCGCTGCAGAAATGCCCCCTAAAGCCGAGAGAAAATGGGAGATACACCTTGATTGTCTCTTTCCCACCCCCCAAACTCCTGCCAGTGCTTCCCATTTGCCAGATGTAGCCAGAAGCCAGTTTGAAAGGGAGCCTGGGAATTGCAGTTTACAAAGGCCAGCCCCTTCTTATATAGAGCAGAGCTGAGAAAGGGCAGGAAATAGTTTGAGAGCAAATAGGCAAATAGTCTTTATATTACTGACTCCTGCTCATCCTTCAGGTTCCAGCTTTAAGTCACCTACACAGGGAGGCCTTCCTTTGAAACACTAGGTTAGTCTCCCCCTGTCCTCTATCACAAGATTTGCTTGTCATTTCCTGCATAGCATTTAACAGCTATGAATTTCTTTGGTGAAACAGCAGTGAGACACCACTACACACCTATTAGAATGGCCAAAATCCTGAACACTGACGATAACAAACTCTGACGAGGATATGGAGCAACAGGAACTCTCATTCATAGCTGATGGGAATGCAAAATAGTACAGCCACTTTGGAAGACATTTTGATGGTTTCTTACAAAACTAAACATACTTTTACTATATGACCCAACAATCATGCTCCAAATCTGCCAAACTCTGATTTCTTCTTGGTTTATTCCAGGGAAGGCTGTGTGCACTGCGAACCAGCTGAGAGCACATGTTCCCACATATATAAGAACAGCTGAGAGGTCACCATCCCCTCCCAACTTGGATTTAAAAGAAATATTATGTACTCCAGCTCTAGCCATTTATCATTTGGTATTTAAGTCCATCTCCTGGCTGGTTCTAGCACATGAAGGTTAGGTGCTTCATTAGGGAGGTGTCATCAGGATTTCATGTTCCAAGGTCACCTATGGCAGTATGTCCTGATGATGACTTGAATAGCTACGATGAGTGAGAGCCCTCTTTTTTTTTACGTTTGAAAAATTTGTGCATGAACTGAAAAAAACTAATCAAATGCTAAATTCAGATGAACAAGCAAAATATATTTTTCAAAAACTTCAATGGAGAGTTACCACATGTCTCAGCAATTCCACTCCTGGGTATATGTCCAAGAGAACTGAAACCTTACACCCCCACACAAATTTGTGCATAAATGTTCACAGCAGAATTATTCAAAATAGCCAAAAGGTGGAAATAGCCCAAATGTCCTCACATGATGAATGGAAAACAAAATGTGGTAAATCTATACAATGGAATATTATTTGGGTCTAAAAAAGAGAAAACTACTGATACATACTACAACATGCATGAACCTTGAAAACATGATGCTGGGTGAAAGAAGCCAGACACAATAGGCACATGTTATATATTTCCTTTTCGAGGAAATGTCCAGAATAAGCAAATCCATAGAGCAGCAAGTAAGTGAGTGGTTGCAGGGGCTAGGGAATGGGGGATAGAGAGTGACTTATAACGGGTATGGGCTTTCTTTTTGGGGTGATGAAAATATTCTGGAATTATACAGTGGTGATGGTTGCACAACTCTGTGACTATGCCTAAAAAAAAAACCCCATTGAATTATATACTATAAAACGGTGAATTTTATGCTTTGTGAATTGTATTTTAATTTAAAAATCTTCAAGAAACAAGTGACATCTCTGGATTAACACATCGAGCCCATTTTCATAACCATAACATACATTTAAATGGTATCAAGCTGAGCAATGGTACATGGCAACCTAGTGGACCATGAATATGGTCAGTGTTCTGAGTCAGGGAACCCCGAGAGTTTATCATTTCCTTGTAGCACTTCTTGTAACAATCGTTAACATGTATTAAGGGTTGACTACGTGTCCAGGGCTGCTCCAAGAACTTCCCATGTTTAAGCTCATTGAATTTTCACGACAACCCTGTGAGGTTGGTACTAGTATTATTATCTGTATTTCAGAGATGAGGAAACTAAGGCCTCAGAGGGCTATATGTCCCAAATCACAGAGCCAGGACATATCAGAGGGGAAGTGATCCTTGGCTCCAAAACCTCTACTCTTACCCACAACACTGGGCTGTCTTTCAATGCCATGAATGCTGTTAATATTCCTACCTTACTAATATTTTAAATCTGAATAGCACATCACAGTCTACAGACTATTTTAACATAACTAAAGTAAAATGTCATTGAATTCAGTGTTGAAATAGCATCCTGGGTTAAATTCAGATTCAACAAGTATTTATACACTACCTAATTGATTTTAATCGTTCTTTTCCCCCGCCTATATATAATTTCACAAATAATGCCTAAGACAAGGAGTGTACTCATCATTTGAATAAAAGCAAGAGTATACCTTATTTCACCCCGTGCTTTTACAGTTTTCAGAACACCTCCACATATATTATAATATTTGATCTTTACAAAATTCCTCAAGTTAGGAAAAATTAGAAACAATTAATCCCTATATTTCAGATGATAAAATTGAGGCTCCAAAAAGTGGAGACAGAACTTGAACTAAGGTCTCCTGGCTTGTAACCTTCTATACAACATGCTGTCTACCAACTGACTCGTTTCGAGATAATATACTCACAATAATTCAGCTAATTTGGCAAATGCTGTTTTGTTATCTATGCTGTAAAAGGCAGCATGCCACTTTCCCTCCATCTAGCTAGAACCAATTTCTAATAAGAGCATGCTCCAACAGAAGTGTTTCTGTGTTAACTATCATTATTTCCAATGTTGAATCGAAACATTCAAACAACTGGATTTATGTACAACATGTACGCAATGAAGGTGGGAAAATGACCCCTGATTCTCGTTGGCATCAACATTCTTCATTTAATTGGGGGTTGGGATGGCCATGGGGTGAGTATTTGGACTGGGTCCCTGTCTCCAGAAACTGCACAGTGAAGGCAGGGGAGCTGCTCTCCTCCTTGCTAGAATTACAGGAAGGAAGGAGATTTCACATCTCTTATGGGCGTCCCATCCCAAAGACTATATTTCCCTCTGCGTTTTCACAGCCAGGAAATCCCTCATCAAATCCAAATAAATCTCTTTCTCTTCTCTAAGCCCTCATCTTGTTCTGTTTTCTAGGAGGAGCAGGAACAGCTGGTTGTTCCTAAGAAGCAGCAACCCCTGAAATCTGCCCACCCCAGCACGCTGTGGGATTCCAAATATTTAGTGTCAGACATCTGAGTGTTAATTACCTTACTGTGGCTCCCACATGCATGCTGATGGGTGCAAAGCCAAGCTGGCTGAGCTAAGTATTGCAGGAAGAGAAAGCAGAAAGCAGGTTCTGGCATCCCCAGAGGGTCCTAACGTCACCCAGCTTCTCACACTTTGCTTGTTCGTTACCATTCCTCACTCTCCCTCAATGCTCTGCATCCACCACCCTCACCCAGACACCCACGTCTGCAAAGACACACGCACGCAAAGAAAAACTCTGGGATTGAGCTTTCACCCACTTTCTCAGCTCCCCTCCCACCCTATCTCACCCCACCCTGATCCATTTATTTCCTCTTGGGCGTTGGAATCTTCCCTCCTCCCTTAATCCAAAACTAAAGCCTCTTCTCTACAGCCACATGTCTTATCTAGTCCCTTGCCCACAGCTAGGGTTTTCTGGGAACAGCTTTGCACAATAAGCGCTTTCTCATATAGCCCATGGTATTTTCCCATGCTGTAGAATGACTGGGAGAATCAGAGTCTGCACCACACATTACTGACGGGAAGACTTAAGGAGTAATTACTGCAGAACAAACACCCCATAAACATTTGGTACACCCTGACCAAGGATGCGAAATAAAACCTTAAAAGTTTGTCACTGGGCCTCTTTTCACAAAATCCACTGTGGGTGGGAGGGCATTTAGCTGGAACTAGAGCATAAATATGGTTATTACATAAATATAATAAAAATATCTAATTTTATAATATATGTAGTGATCTAATCAATGAAAATCATAAAAAGAAAAAACTAGATCGTTAAAAAAAACAGTCTCATTAACCAGAGATAGTTCTGGACCCCACCTGCTATTACTATTGGGGGACTGGGGTCCCTTGAGGACTTGAATCCACATAATCCTGGTCTCCATGCTCCTCTTGGGTCCTTTGCAGACCTTACAAAATCTCTACTCTGTTCCTCCTGCAAATGAAATGTTATCAGGAACACGCAGATCCCGGGCTCCAGGCCCTCGTCACCTGGTCTCCTCCACACTACCGGTGAGAGGCCTAGATCAGGGACTGGCCAAGGGGACTTCTAATAAGGTTTTGACCATTCCACAGAATAGAGGGGACATAACCTTATAATCACATACACAACAGCCCTTAACGGGGGGAAAACTCCCAAGAGAGCCACCAAAACCTTTATGTATTCACCAACTTAGGCAATTACTTACTGTTTTGCAATTAAATTCACTCGGGGAAACGGAATCATTACTATGAGGAGTAGCTAACCAGCAAAGGGTGAAAGTGTGCTTTCAGCCACATGGCAGGCAATTCCCAATAATGTCGACAGAGAATTGCACGTGAGTAACTGTGAGGCAAGACTCATCCCTGGGAGAAGCTCTGAAGTTTCACTATCACAAAGGGAAGCAGTAAAGTGTCGGGACTGAGTGTGGCTGTATAAAGCCATCGTTTTCATGCAAACAGACAGACCTTCTAGGTCAAGTTGACCAATGCCACCCAGTTCGTTATAGAGTATTCTTCCATCCTGTCCAAGCTTCAGGGGGACAAAAGAAAGAGTATCTTTTGCAAAAGCTTCATTTTTAACTTTCTTTTAGCATATTGAGATTCTGCTCAAGAGTAGTATCTGTCTTGAGTTAGTGAATAAAGACCCTTAATATGCTGAGAATCGTGCGAAAGGAATGCACAGGGTCTCAAACAAAATGGACCATCGTAGGATCCGTGTTTGGGGCTGCTGGTAATCTTCTCCAGAAGGGACACACTGAAAGCAATCAACACAGAGCACCCATCCTATTCATTGTTGTCACTTTCTCAACAAGGAGACAAAAGGACGTCTTAGAACAATCTTTGTCATCAGCCTCTGCACAGACAGGTATGAAGGTATCAAACTGGCATCAGGTCACTGGATAGTGCCAGTCCTGGCACAAATATGCTCAGCCTGGGTCAAACCCCATACAGCATGTTATTCAGTAAAAATCATCATCCCTATATCAAAACAATCCAGATTTTCACTCATTTGCATGAAATAAAGCCCCTGCCCTAAGGGTTAGTTTTATAAAGGCTGGGTGTGGATTATAAATTCAGAGAGGAAAGACATTGCTTCTTGCTTTTATTTTACTCCTGTAGGCTCTTAGTGTGTGATTGCTCCATCCATCCCACAAGAAGGAGGGATGCCGATGAGAAAGCAAGTGGAAGAAAACATAAGAGTTAATCGGGAAAAGGCAGGAGATTCAGGAGAATCTCTCACTGGGTTCACCATAGCATTGCTTGCCTGGAAGACAGTGAGCCAACCGGGGGTGGTGACTACAAACAGAATAATCCCAATAATAATAATAATAGGAGCTAACACCCACTGAGTGCTCTCTGTGAGCCAGGCACTGAGCTAGGTGCCTACACACATTAACTGACTACATCCTCTTAATACCCCATGTGAATTTCTACCTCCCAACTTCCCTGCATGGTAGGTACTACTGTTATTCCCATTTTACAGATGAGGAAATTGAGGTTAAACAATGTAGGAAAGGAGATATAAAGTGAATGGATCGGTTAGGAAAGGATGGAATTGGGCAGGGTAAAGGATGGTCATTGAGTGGGGGAGTCTGGCCAAAATATGCAGGGGAGGAGATAAGTCCGTAATGTCAACAAAGGCAGATGAGAGTAGGTGGGTACCATGAATCCCAGCAGGCAGGCAGGGTCCAGGGTCTGGATCATTAGCGGATGAGTCAACCAACCCAGTGGTCCACAGTAGCAAGCTCTAACCATAGGCACAGAAAACACACATATTGAGCAGCGGCTCTTTCATAGTTGCTGCCACATGAGATTCTTATAACCACCCTGAGGTACAAACACTGGGACAGAGGCTCAGAAAACGCCTTACCTAAGCTCTACTTTGGGAATCAGTAGAGCCATCACTCAAGGATCATTCAAGCTCAGGCCACCTGTTAAACGCAGCTGTCTCCCAGGGCTGCTTAACCAGTTCCTGATTCATATATTCCTGAAACATTCACATGTCGACCATTTGGAGTATACACCAAAGTCCCAGAGCCTGAGTGACCCCCTGGATAACAAGAGAAGGCCATTTCTACAATGGGATGGACTGTTAGTTCAGCAAATGACCTATGGTGGCAGGGGCAGGACATCCAGGATTAAAGGGCAAGGCAGAGGTCAAATCATCAGACTGAGAGGAGTGAGACGGCAGGTGTGCCAGGGGATGCCCAAGTCATGGAAGAAGAGAGGTCGTAAATTAATGGATCAGAATGAAGCAAGAGGCCCGGGCTTCAGTTGGCCCATCGCACCCACAAATGGCCTCAGTGTCCCCTGCAGCAGTGAAAAACTCACTAGCAAGAAACTGCGCTGTTGAGAGAAGGGAAGGGGATCTGTGTCTTTCGGAAATTCTCTACCTGAATGCTCTAGATGCTGCGATGGTAGATGACAAATGTGAGCCTCCTTTGAATTCTTACCCCTTGGGATGACCATGATCCAGCCCAGTATCTTTTTTTCTCCAACACTAACATCCTTCCCACTTAGTCTGATGTGGTGTCATCCCCAAGACCTTATTCAGATGCTCCTTTTTAATTCACTTCCAGGTGCAACCCTGGCAGTCAGGCACTTTGAGGCAGGTCTAAAGGGCTGGAGCATCCTCTTGTGTTATTAACTGTGTTATTAAAAGCTTCCTCCCAGTGATGCGTCCCCAAACCCTCAGAGGCTTCTAGCCTCTGTCTCACCTGAGATACAGGTAGATGCCCCTTGTTAAGCTGTCAAGGCTAATTACCAGTTCACACTCTAACCTCTTTTCTAATTTAGAAAGACTCTTCATTTGAGTTCCTTTTGACTTCCTTGATTCCAATTCTTTCTTTTCAGCAAAATGAGAGATAATGGTCTAACAACTGTAATGAGAAAACCATTGGTTAATTTTTTTCTAAAGATAAGAATGTAACATTCTTTTCAAATAAGGGAACAGAAAGGTTTTCCAAAGGAAGCAGCTGGAAAGGTGGTAACTAAATGGGGAAATAGTATAGCAACAGAAACTACACTTCAGTCTGCAACGTCCTTCCCAGGTCCCTTTGAAGTAGACTCTCCTGAAAGCATTTGTTTCTTTACAAGAACAGAATGTTTGAAAACCAAAATTAAAACCATAGGCTTTTGACCCTATGGTTAAACAAAGTTTGTGATAATCAAGTACAGAGCTGGGTTTAAAATAAGGGGAGAGGAATGCAGCCCCCGTAAACTTGGTTGGGGAATTAGAAATGGCCGTTAATGAACCGGTTTTGGCTTTCAAGAGTGGATGTATGCAACACACTGATGGTGAATTTTCAAATAATTTGCCTCTTTTTAAAATGCACTTACCACATACACCCTACTTCACCACATTTAATAATGTGTTGGTATTTCAAAAGGCACTTCAGAATCTAGTGTGGCTCAAGGTTCTCACTCTGAATTAAAATGCTAACTCCATCACAGACTTGTCACCCTGTAGTCTTGCTTCAAGCCAGCAGCCAGAATGAGCCTTTTAAAATGGGACAGCTCACATCGCTCTGTGCTTGAAATCCTCCAAGGATGTCCCTTTATCAGTCGAAGCAAAATTCAAAGTCCTGGCTAAGACATCTAAGGCCACCCAGTCTTAGCCCCACCTTTCTCTCTCTCTCTCTCCCTTTCTCTCTCTCTCTCCCTTTCTCTCTCTCTCTTCCTTTCTCTCTCTCTCTTCCTCTCTCTCTCTCTCTCTTCCTTTCTCTCTCTCTCTCTCTTCCTTTCTCTCTCTCTCTTCCTTTCTCTCTCTCTCTCCCCCAAGCCTGCACCTTGAGGTCCCTAAAACAGCCTCACCACCCACTCTGTTTCCCCTCTGCAGAGAATGCTCTTCCCCCAGGGTTTCAACGTAATTTATTCCTTCACCTCTTTTAGATCTGGACACAAATCCCCTTAACAGTGAGGGCTTTTCTACCTTCTCTAACCACCCTACTCAAAACAGCAAACCTCTCCCTGCAACACACACACACACACACACACACACATTCCTTATTTCCTTTATCCTGCCTTCTTTCCTAACACTGCATTCTTCTATTGTTTATTCATTCCGTGAATTCCACCCCCCTACCACACCCCCCACCCCAAGAGGGCAAGGCTTTGTCTATTTTGTTCATTGCTGAATCCCCAGCACCTAAGACAGTGCCTGGAATATGGTTGTCACTACTGAATATTTGTTGAATAATTTATGCATATGCCTGGCACATAAAAGTTGTCTGAAAAATTCAAATTCTTCTTACGGTTACCAACGGGAAGGGTGAAGGGGAAGGATAGACTGGAAGTTTGGGATTGACATGTACACACTGCTCTATTTAGAATAGATAACCAACAAGGACCTACTGGATAGCACAGGGAACCCTGCTCAGTATTCTGCAATAACCTAAATGGGAAAAGAATTTGAAAAAGAATAGATACATGTGTATGTATAACTGAATCATTTTGCTATACACCTGAAACTAACACAACAGTGTTACTCAACTGTACTCCAATATAAATTAAGAATTAAAAAATAATAATATTAAAGAAAAATTCAAGTTCTGGCTTACTAGTCCAAACTGACTGATCCAAGGCCTGGGAATTGTCTGCCTAGCTCAGGAGACAAAATAGAGGGTTCTAGTCACCTGTCAGCCACTAGCTACCTCCATAAACTTCAGCGCTCACTCTTGCTCCTGCTATAAGCACTGGCCACTTTATATTTTAATTGTATATTTACCAATCAACCCTCCTTAGACAATGAGTTCCTTGGCAGCAGGAGTTGGATTTTTTCATATTCAACATACATTGTGTAAATGGTTACCATGTGTCAAGTACTAAGCCAGACATTCAGGATATAGAAATAAAATGCAGCATTGGTCTAAGGCTGCTGCACATCTTTGGGCAGGCTGGGCTACTCACATAAAGTTGTGCAGTGCACAACCTGCACAATGGTACATAACGGCCTTGTAATGATGATCAATCAATGACCAATTCCAACTGATCATACCTTCCAATGTCTCTCATGTCCTTTTGCTGCACTGCTGGTGACCTGGTATATGTCTAATTAATCTAATTAAATAATCTTCCTGGATTATTGGCTTACACTTCTGTGACAGCCATGAGAATGTGCTTTGCAGGGACTGTAATTGGCCAAAGGCCTCCACTGCTTGAATGTTCTGAAATCCATTGACCGATCTGGGGCTCCCTGCCCATGACTGAGCATGACAATCCCACCAGGAAATTCACTGTCTAAGGAGGGGTGACAGGTAAATACACAGACCCGTTCCTGGGAGACACATGCCCCTGTGATGGCAGATTGCGGCTTAAGGACTCTCTGACAGCCTTTCCAAACCTTCTTAAGAATACACAGCAAGGGCTTCCCTGGTGGCGCAGCGGTTGAGGGTCCACCTGCCGATGCAGGGGGCGCGGGTTCGTGCCCCGGTCCGGGAGGATCCCGCATGCCGCGGTGCGGCTGGGCCCGTGGGCCGTGGCCGCTGGGCCTGCGCGTCCGGAGGCTTGCATCCCGGTCCGCTGGCTCTCCCAGCCTTCTCCAACTCCCTCCGCAGAAACTCACAGGTGTTTCCCCTAATAAAACCTTTGCATGTTTAATCCTGTCTCTGTTTCTGCTTCTTGGAGGACCTAGACCAACACCCCTTCTTAACTCCCCCAACTCTGGTTTCGATTCCCTGCAACAAGTCCCCCAAATAGAGTGAGCTTCCCAACAAGAAAATCAGACTGTGTTTCTCCCTGACTTTGAATTCTTTGCGGGCTCTCCACCACTCAGGATAAAATCAAACTTGCTGAGTGAGACATGGGAACACACGAGGCCCTTCTTGCACGAGTCTTCCCCGACTTTTCCAGCCCCTCCCAGCCTTTGCTGCCTCCTATCTTATGCTACCACTGCTCCAAAATACTGTAATTTCCAAAAGGGCCATGCTTCCGTAGCCTGCTTTATTTTATGTTTATGTTTCCCCTGCCTGGAAAGCCACCCATCCCCCCAAGCTTCCATGGCCCCTACACACACACGCACGCACACGCACACCTTTTTGTGTTCAAGATTCAGCTTCAGTTAGGGGTGTTCCATGGAGCCCTCTGTACCGCTGTCAAACTGACTTGGGTCTGGAGCTCTAAAATCTAGAAAAGCCTCCTTTCCAGAACTCTTCACAGCGCAGCGTTTAGAGGTTTCCTTTCAGGTAAGCTCCTCAAAGGCAGCAATTATGAAGGGGACCCCAATGGACTATCTGCTCATCCCCCCTCTTCCAGGGGCCTCTCCCCGCTCCCAGGGCCCCAGACAACCACGTTCTTCACCTGGCTCCCCTCCCCACCACGTGAACTGGATGCAGGTATGGAGCGCTTGAGACAGTTCCCTCTCCAGGAGGGAGAGAAATCCAAGCTACCTTTGGGTGGCTTGATCTGCAATATCATCTCCCACCGTTTTGTGAGTAACAGAGAACTAAACTAGTGTCCAGAAAGAAGCACAGAGGAGAGGTAGTTCTAAGGCCTGCCACTTGCATCGTCCCCCTTGTTATGCTATGGTGAGACACTCCAATATCCTTGCAAGAAGCTTCTCTTTTCTGTTAAGCTAGTTTGAAATAGACAGGCTATCTTTTTCATCTCTGCATCCAAAGTGCCTGGCATGAAGTAGATACTCACTAAATGTTTGGAACAGAATAAACGAACAAATGAATGAATGAATGGAGTGGCTGAGTAGAAAATTCACGGTGGAGGGCAATGATGCCTGTCACTGATAGAGTAGGGCACTCTGAGAGACACTGGAAGACAGCTCTCTGTGACAAGGCAGTGACACTGGTCTTAAGAGACCCAGAGAGAGAGAGACTCACAGTAAATGTCATAATGAGGGCATTCCATGCACTTGCCGGAGGACCTGATCAGGAAACAACTTCCAGCCCCTCCGGATGTCTTGAAGTCAGCCACGCTGCTGGTTATTAGTGCTCCAACTGCTGCCCTAAGTCAGCAAACACCAGCTGACAGTGCAGGGCCCTACAAAGAAGTCTGTCCTGAATTTCTTTAAGTGATATGTCACACCGTCCCAGTGCCCATGCCTTTGAATTCAGTGACATGGTCCTTTTGAGGACAGGTGTCTTAGTAGCAGAGAGAGGACTGAAGTTGGAGGTCTCCTTCTAGCCCTTAGGTGTGCCTGGTAAGACAGCATCCTCCTCCCAGCAGTGCCTGGTACCCAGTACCTGAGGTTCTCCCTGCAAAGTGCTTTGCAGAGGCCAGCTCCTAGTAAGTGCTCGATAAAGATGGCTTAGCCAGTCTCAGCCTTGGTTTCCTGTCAGTAGACTGAATTAAATTGGACTGGATGCTTTCTAAGGTTTTTCCAATTCTAAATGTCTATGATTTTTATCAGTCATAGCACAGTTTGGGGGCATAGCTTTGGGGCATTCTCAGTGTCACCCAATCAAGCCTCTGCCCAAATCAAAACCTGCCAAGGAAACAATACTCCCATGAGGACTAAAGGAGCAATATCGGGGATGGTGACAGTGATGGCAATGTTCTTTTGTGGAGTTAATGGTCGTTAGCTGGTCTCCAAGGGTCCCCCGAGGACCTCTGCTGCTAATTAGGAAAGATGCAGCAAGAGGCGCTCTGGTCCCGAGGGCCCCCTCTTCATAATTTCTCATGACTCCTACTTCTTTGTGGTTGATGCTCCATCCCATTAGTGCAGGCTGCTCTCCTTATCTCTGATTGATGGGAATAAAGTAGGACAAAGGCAGCGAAAGGAGCCAGCAAGCCTGGGTCCCCAGGCAATGCCTGAAGTGCCATCCCCCGTATGTGAGCCCTTATCACTGGAAATCTCCCAGCAGAATCTAGGTGCTCACTGGAAACCCTGAACTTGACCTATCTTCATTCCCTCAGTATTTGTTTAGGGCCTCTATATGTGTCACTAGGCACCAAACTTATAAACAAGCAATTAACGCAGCATAATAAGTGCTTTCGTAAATATGCGAAAGTGTGTTGAAAGCTCCTCGCTTTGCTGGAGAAGGTCACAGAGGTGGAAATTTCTGATCAGGGCTGAACAGGCTATCTGAGGACTTGATGAAGGCCAGCCGTGTCTACCTTGGTTGCCCCAGTCCACATCACAGCTCCCTCCTTTCTCCCTGCAGCCGTTATAAACTGAGGTCCCGGCACACCTAGGACCTGAACCCAAGTGGGTAATGACAGTGTAATGGTTATCGCCATTTCCCCCCCTAGATCCGCTCTTCATCTTTTTCCCCACCCCACCCCCTGTTCCCAGGAGACTGGCCACTGTGGACTCCATCAGTGGGGTCCCCTGGCTCCCTGCATTTGAACCAGGAGCCTTCAGGGCAGGAGGAGAGAGAGGTCAAAGTGTGTATCTCCCCAGCTCCCTCCCTGCTGGGCAGTGGTTGGCAGTGCTGGCTCCTCCACCTAGGACCACACTCCTATTGCATCAGTTCATGCAGACTTCTAGGACCACCCCCTTCCCCTGAGCCTTCTTCCTGCCATCGCCAGCCCAGGGTACCCGACTACGTCCCATCAGTCCCCTTATAACCTGGCCCACATCTGTGTAAATAGCCCTGTCACTCCAGTCTTCCCAGCTTCTCCTTTGGAGTGTGCCATCTGTTTCCTGCCAGGACCTTGCCTGAGACAGATGTTGACATAAATACTTTGAGACTAAAGGATTTACATCAATCCCAGAGTTATTTCCCTGGTGAATACAATATTTTATAGAGGGTCTCATTTGTAAACTTAAGAAAGAATTTTACAAATGAATATCTAAGAAACCTTCTTTCGGTATCGTTTTCCCCCAGAAGGCTTTCAGGAAGCTTAAAAATCCCCTGGAATTTGACCCTCCTGGATTTCTGGTATGGAATCACTGCTCAGAGTTTTTTAGTAACTGCAAAGACTCCCCCACAAAGAATTAGGTAGGAATGTCTCACTCAGATATTCAGAACCCGTTATAATTAGGCACCGACTGACCCTCCTCACTGGCTTAATCCTCTCCTCCCAATCTGCCCCTCTATGATCACAGCCCCTGGAGTACTGCCTCTCCGCTTGGTTCATTCTGGTTGTTTCAGCTGGCATATCCCGTCCCCTCCAAACACCATCCACCTTCCATTTCTCCTGTTATTGAAGTCCTAGCCATTCCTTGAAGCCCAGTTCAAATCCCCCTCCCAGTCTTGCCTGATACTCTGCTATTTCTGGCCTTTAATCCATCCATCTCCTGTTTGCTTCCTACTTTGGGTTCCCAAAGCATCTTTATTTTTTAAATTAACACCCAGTAAAACTGGCTTCCTGGGGAATATCCATTTCTGTGAATTTTAACACATGAATAGATTCATGTAACCACCACCACAAACAGGATACAAACCATTCCATCACCAACAAAAACCCCTCACGCTATCCCTTTAGAGCTATGTTTACATGTATATATGTTTGTGTATATATGTACGTACATATACAGAGAAAGATTTATTATAAGGAATTGGCTCACGTGATTATGGAGGCCAGCAAGACCCAAAGTCTGTAGGGACTGTCAGCCAGCGGGAGTCCCAGGAGAGTTGGTAGTGTTCATTCCAACCAAAGACCAGCAGGCTCGAGACCCAGGAAGAGCTGATATTTCAGTTCAAGTCCAAAGCAGGAAAGACCTCTGTCCTAGTTTGAAAGCAGTCAGGCAGGAGGAGTTCTCCCATACTCAGAAGAGGATCAGCCTGTTGATTACATGGTGAATTACTCACCATGTTAATAGTCCAGTGAAGAAAAACCACATGATCATATCAATTAATGCAGAAAGAGCATGTGACAAAATAAAACATCTCTTCATGATAAAAATTCTCAGCAAACTAAAAACAGAAGGGAACTTCCTCAATCGAATAAAGGACATCTATAAAAAACTATAGCTAATATCATACTTAATGGTGAAAGACTAAATGCTTTCCCTGCAAAATTGAGAATAAGGCAAGGATGTCCAGTTTCATCAGTCTTATTCATCATTTCACTGGAAGTTCCAGCCAGTGCAATAAGGCAAGGAAAAGAAATTAAAGGCATACAGGTTGGAAATAAATAAATAAAACTCTCTATCCACAGATGGCATGATTTTCTACACAGAAAATCCCAAGATGTACAAAAACCTCCTGAAACTAATGTAATCAATGTAATATTGATGGATTTTGAATATTGAACCAGCTTTGTGTTCCTGGGGAAAAATGCCACTAAGTTATGGTATTCTTTTCTTTTTACGTATTGCTGAAAGTGATTTGCTAATTTTTTTTTTTTTTTTTTTTTTTTTTTGCGGTATGCGGGCCTCTCACTGTTGTGGCCTCTCCCGTTGCAGAGCACAGGCTCCGGATGCGCAGGCCCAGCGGCCATGGCTCACGGGCCCAGCCGCTCCGCGGCATATGGGATCCTCCCAGACCGGGGCACGAACCCGTATCCCCTGCATCGGCAGGCGGACTCTCAACCACTGCGCCACCAGGGAGGCCCGATTTGCTAATATTTTAAAAGAGTTTTTAGATCTATATTTATGAAGGATATTGATTTGCAGTTTTCATTTTTTTATACCTGCTTTGTCTGGTTTTATATCAAGGTAATCCTGGCCTCATAAAATGAGCTGGCAAATGTTCCTCTCTGTTTTCTAGAAGACATTATATAGAATGGGGTCTATTCCTTTACATTTTTGGTAGTATTATCCAGTGAAAGCAGCTGGTCTTAGAGATAACTTTTACAGGTTATTTTAAACTATAAATTTAATTTCCTGAATAATTAAAGGTTCAAGTTATCTCATATCTTGACTGAGTTTTGGTAGTTTGTGAGTTTTTAAGGAATTGGTTCATTTTACCTAAGTTGTAGTATTTATAGGTGTAGAGCTGTTCATAGCATGCTTTTTTTTTTTTTTTTTTTTTTTTTTGCGGTACGCGGGCCTCTCACTGTTGTGGCCTCTCCCGTTGCGGAGCACAAGCTCCGGACGCGCAGGCTCAGTGGCCATGGCTCACGGGCCCAGCCGCTCCACGGCATGTGGGATCTTCCCGGACCGGGGCACAAACCCATGTCCCCTGCATCGGCAGGCGGACTCTCAACCACTGCGCCACCAGGGAAGCCCCATAGCATGCTTTTATCATCCTTTTAATAATGATACCCCCTCTTTCATTCCTGATTTTGGTCATTTGTGTCTTTTCTATTTTCTTCTTTGTCAATCTTGCTAGACCCATGGCATTTGATATCTCCTTTCACTTTTTGATGTTTCTTTCTCAATTTTGTACATTGTAACAGTGTTGTCCCCAAGCATATTTTATGCATTCCCCCTGCCCCAAGATTCTTCCTAGGATCTAAAATAGAGCCCCACATATTGCTTAATGGACGATAAAATTTTCTTTTCAATAAGAGAAGCCCCTGCAGGTCTGGGTATGGCTCCTCCGAGAATGCAGTCCTCACTCCCTAAGCTAGATGTCGATGGCACTTTTGTCTGCTGCTGCCACATTTACCTTATTAGAAGCAGCAGTGCCTGCTCCTGGTGGGGGGGGAGGGGAGGGGAGGTCATCACTTCTCTCTACCTGCCCACACCCTCTCCTCTAAGTGCCAGCAGTTCTCCAGTGCACTGGTCAAGTAGAGGGACATTCACTGACTGATTAGGCTAGGGGGTTAGGTTTTCTTCCTCTTTTTCTCTTGGTTGTGTTTTTTTCTCCCTTACTTCTGTAAGTCTGGGGTGGAAATAGTGGGGGCTGGTTATAGTCAGTTCCTGTTTGGGAATCACTTAGCCCTGAGATGGAAGATTCCTGGGTTTTTACGTCTTCTGAGCTTTGGGAGGATTTGAAGAAGAAGGAGGAAGGGGAGGAGGAGGAGAAGGAGGAGGAGGGAAGGAGAGGAGGAAGCAGAAGAAGGCTCAAGGGTGCTTCACTCCAGGAAGGATGAGTGGTCCACTCTGTTCTGGGCATGAGGATAAACACTCCATTCGTTTCTTCAATGGTTTGCTAATGTTTCCTTCAATTGGCCTGTCTTCACTTGTTAAGAGAGATAGAATACAGAGGGCCAAACATGACTGGTATGGGCTTAGAAGAAAAGGAATGGAAGAGTCTGTCCAGACTGCCTTAGCTGTATGTCTGGAGTCTGCCCGTAGGCTAAAAAGAAAGGCTCTGTGAAACCCAGTCTAGTTTACCAGAAGAATGCACTATGGTTTGGAGCAAAAGCTTCTTGGTGTCAAAGAGTGTGCTTTTGCCTGGCCCTCCACTCCGAATATATGTCATTTAGGCATCTCATAAGGTGGGGCTGGGGGAAGCTGTGGCAGGAAAAGCTTTGAGGATTCGGGTGCTGAGCCCCCAGCCATCATTCTAGACTTACACAGGGCTGTGTTGCAGCTGATGATCAAGAGGCCACCATGGAGACTCTATGGCCTCCCAAGAGAGGCCATACTCTGGGTCACCCCACACATCAAAGCATCCAGGTAACAGGCCCCAGGGCTTAATTAAAAACCAAGCCTGTGCAGCTACAGAACAATTCAGCTGAAAATGTTTTAGGAGCTCCCAGCAGTTTACTCCATCCACAAAGCAGGCTTTCTTGTCACTGAGCCTGTAAATATTGATTTCATGATAACGTCAGTCTTCTGAAAACACGAGCACAGCCTGGATCAAGGCCCTGGGTCTCTGACTCTGCTCCCTCTCCTCCTTCTCACCAGCTTGGGCCAAACTTTAAACCAAATCATACAAGCAAACCACAAACAGCTCAGTAAACCCCAAATCATTTTTATCCCAATAGCTGTCATAAAATTATCAACAAAATTCTAAAGCATAATTTTAAATAAATTATATTAAATTCCACTCAGCTTTTCTGAAGTACAGGAAGAAATTAAGTTGAAAAGTGAAGAAGCATTCTTAGAAAGCATCCCTACAGTGTCCTTTTTAAAGGCTTGATCAAGATTTATTAAGTTTTAATTATCTGTGAAGCACATGACTGGTTTCTCTGATGGATACAAAATAAGCAGTGAGCATGGTCAACCTTGAGAGCATTCACTCTGGTATGAAGACAATTACACTTGGGACCAGCGCTTAAAATCCAGATCTCGTGCTTATGTGCCGTGTGATTCAGGTTCTAGATTTGTGCACAAATTATTCAGAAATCTAAGGCTCAAAGAAAAATCTGTGAAACTGGGGTGGTAACTCCCTCAGGGTGTTTTGTGAAGAATAAAATAAAATTACTCGTGGGAAAGCAATTTAACACAGTGTCTGCACATGGACACTGGTCAATATTGGCTGGTAATGGGCTTCCCTGGTGGCGCAGTGGTTGAGAGTCCGCCTGCTGATGCAGGGGACACGGGTTCGTGCCCTGGTCTGGGAGGATCCCACATGCCGCGGAGCGGCTAGGCCCGTGAGCCATGGCTTCTGGGCCTGCGCGTCCGGAGCCTGTGCTCCGCAACAGGAGAGGCCACAGCAGTGAGAAGCCCACGTAATGCAAAAAAATATATATATATTGGCTGGTAAAATGGTTAAATGGATGAAGGCTTGCATCGATCAGCTTACTTACTATCCAGTTGGAAAACCAAGAAAAAAACAAATTAAACAATGAAGAAATAACCTTACATTATGCACTGGCTGTAATATAAACTGCATACTTATGAGTGGGATAAAGTAAAAAAAAAAAAAGTAGCACTCGTAGAGTGAATGTGACCAAGACACACTTTTGGAAAGGAGGAAGACATCGGTTGGGTCTGGAAAATGGGCACAGTTTCGATCTGCAGCGATAAAGCAGCCAGCAGTGGAACAACCAAGAATAAAGACAGAAACAAAACAAGAAGGGGATATGCAGCAGCCAACATCCATACGCAAGCCATCAGATGCCACCACAAGTGGAACCAAACAAAATTAAAACAGTGTGTGACACCCAATTACTACTTGGCCTCTAGCTATACCCTTAACTAAGCTCCACAGCTCATCACACCGGAAATGACACATACTCACAACTCCCAGCTTCAGCCTCTCTGCCAGAACCTCTCCAGGATTTCTGCCAGAGGAATAAGCCTCAAGACAAAGTCAGCAGGCATCCACGTGCAAAGCATCTTCCTTGACTGCGAGTCTTCTCACACCTCAATCTCTAGTATTCTCCAAAGGAAAGATTGCTTTTTCCTCTTTGAAAGGGGTAAAATCAATATATACAACTCTCCAAGGTAGGCTATGAAGCGGGTGTGCAGGCAAGCTGCCCTGGAGCCCCCAGAAAACACTTCCATTAGCAGGTTGAGTGTAATGGTTTGTTTACATGCCCAAGCGCCCAAGCAAGCTCCCTGCAGTGGGAAGCGGGGAGGCATCAACCAAACTCTTGATAAATTCTAGTCATCAAGCTAGAGAATCTATTTCCCGCGGAAGGGAAAAATGCTCTGTGTTAGAAAACGAAGCAGAAAAGATTTCACATTTTCAAGAGCACAGACTCAGCATTCTGTACCAGACAGCATGCTAGGGACCTGTGTGTGTTACCTCCTTGGTTATCACAATGGCTTTAGGAGGTTGGTAAAGGTATCCATAATTTACAGCTATTGAAACAGATGCCACTTAGAGAAATGACATCACAAAGCTGGAAAATGGAAAAATCAGAATTTGAGTGGGTTTGTCTGACTTAAAAACTCGTTGGTTGCCAAGGGGGAGGTGGTTGGGGAGGGGTGGACTGAGAGTTTGGGGCTGGTAGATGCAAACTACTACATATAGAACGGGTGGACAACAAGGTCCTACTGTAGAGCACAGGGAACAATATTCAGTGTCCTGGGATAAACCATAAGGGAAAAGAATATAAAAAAGAATATGTATATATGTATAACTGAGTCACTTTGCTGTACAGCAGAAATTAACACAACATTGTAAATCAACTATACGTCAATAAATAAATAAATAAGCCTGTTCTGAATATGCTAAGTGCTGAGACAGATAATAGGGCCCAAGAAGGAGTAAGTTACACTGTAGAGTCCCCGTCCATAGATGTCAATGAAATTTGGGGCAGTGATCTGTGAGACAGGAAGGGCAAATAAATAAATGAAAATGATGTGCAAATGTAAGCACAGAGAGGTGTGGAAGACGAGCATTTGATACACACAAGAGGTTTGGTGACAGGGTTGTGAGATATCATTCCTTAACATCATTACACTTCATTACAGATGCTTCACAGTCCTAAATTTTGTATTTATTTGTGGCTTTTTTTAAACACAGTCCCTTTTTGATATGAAAGTCATGCTGACAAAACAAGATTGATTAAAGTTTCTAATTATCTGTCATCACAGCATGACCAGTGGCAAATGGAATGCATTTTCTCATTTCTTCCAGCAAAAAAAAAGAGAGAGAGAGCTCCCTAATGCAAGACATAAAGCTCTTCTGGTTCACTCAAGTGCTCAGTAAAAACCTGCATGGCAGGACAATAAAAGGGGTAGGTGACAACTCACAGCCTCTCAACAAAGCTGAAAGCAATCAGCCAGAGCCAAAAGTAAGGACTCCAGAACGAGTGTCCAATGCAGGCACCTTCTAGAATATTCTCCTCCTGTCTTTAATTTTGGTACCAGATATAACTGGGTTATATCTGCCCTTCCTATGGTAGCCATGGAACAATCCTATTGAAATTCTATGTGAGTGTCTACTTACAGCAACACTAGCGGCTAGAACAAATAAATTATCCGCATCTTAACACAAAAGAAACGCATTTCTTATCCAAGCGACAGCCCAATGCACGTGTTCCTGGCTGGTCAGCAGCCTTCCACAAGGTGATTCAGGGATCCAGCCTTTTTCTCTCTGTGGTTGCCCATCCTTTCCAGCCTTAGAGCCCCCTCAATCCAGCCAGTGGATGGGGGAAAAGGCACAACCACGTTTAACCTCTTTAGCATGCATATGGCACTTTAGACACAGTTCATGGCAAGAACCAGTCATCATACCTGTGTGGGCTGGGCAGCCACTTCCCAGTAAAACTCTCATCCCTGGAAGAGCAGACTTTGGTGGGCAGTGAGTCATCTTTCCACTGCCATATCCTTTGCCCATCAATATCCACCTGCCCCCTTTTCTCCACACATGCATATACTCACCCGCTCCTTGGGTCTCACTCATTAATATATCCAGTGCAAGGGCTTCCCTGGTGGCGCAGTGGTTGAGAGTCCGCCTGCCGATGCAGGGGACACGGGTTCGTGCCCTGGTCCAGGAAGATCCCACATGCCGCGGAGCGGCTGGGCCCGTGAGCCATGGCCGCTGAGCCTGCGCGTCCGGAGCCTGTGCTCCGCAATGGGAGAGGCCGCAACAGTGAGAGGCCCATGTACTGCAAATAAAAAGAAAAAAAAATATATATATATATCCAGTGCAAAGCACAGAACTCGGAATGTCATCTCCATCCGGTTTTTACAAAGCTCCTCATGGAATGGTAAATAATCTGCCCCCCCCCAAAAAAATTTATCTACCCTACATACCCTCAACATACACTGTGGTGATTAAAGCAGGGACCAGAGAACCACCAAAAAAGGAAAAAACCTCCCATTGTCTCTGCTGAAGGGAAAGCCAGCACTCACCAGTAACATTCTGTTTTCTACTTTTTTTTTCCACCAGTGCTGTAGCCTTAGAGGCACTGAGCTTGCCTTCCGAGTTACTACAGACACTTTTTAGCTTGTCCATTGCATAATGTGAGTCTGGACCTGTTCAGCCTCTGATATCCGTAACCTCACCTCACCACCCATACACCAAGCCCACAGTATGTATTTTAGGCTTTTTCTAATGTCAGGACCCCTCACCAGGGAGGATCTGAAACTGGGAACACATCCTTTTCCTCTTAGCAGAATTCTGAACATGCTCTAAACTGGTATTAGAAGGAAGTCATTCTAGAAATGTTCTGTGTATTTGGCAGGCTAAGTTTAGCACTTTATAGAGTGGTTTTTATTAACTTCTTAGAAACAAAGAAGCTATGAAACTGTATTCTTCCTTCCAATCTATGGTTTGACCATTTCATATGCATTCAAGGACTGATTAAAACCAAAGGCAATCAGTTGGTAACATATCTCCTAGGCTACATATATTTATATTGTCCCTTTAGAGTGGTCTCATTAAGAGTTTATGTTTGCATCCTAACTATGTTCCTCTTTACAAATCATAGTACTGTCTTTTGACTTTCTGCATTGTGGCAAACCTTTGGTATTAGGCTATTTCCAAAAATCAAATCTACTTTCAAAGGTATCCATTACCGGGCCTCCCTGGTGGCGCAGTGGTTGAGAGTCCGCCTGCCGATGCAGGGGATACGGGTTCGTGCCCCGGTCTGGGAGGATCCCATATGCCGCGGAACGGCTGGGCCCGTGAGCCATGGCCGCTGGGCCTGCGCATCCGGAGCCTGTGCTCCGCAACGGGGGAGGCCACAGCAGTGAGAGGCCCGCATACCGCAAAAAGAAAAAAAAAAAAAAAAAAAAAGGTATCCATTACCAAGTCTGGTGAGTAAAGTGGATGATCGGAGCACTATCAAGTTGGGTCAAAACTGCGGGGTATATTTCAGGAGAGGCACGCAAGTAATCTGTGTATAAGAATCCCAGGTGGACCTTTGTAAAAATCAGCACCCCCCACCCGGGCTTCCCTGGTGGCGCAGTGGTTGAGAGTCCGCCTGCCGATGCAGGGGACACGGGTTCGTGCCCCGGTCCGGGAAGATCCCACATGCCGCGGAGCGGCTGGGCACGTGCGCCATGGCCGCTGAGCCTTTGCGTCCGGAGCCTGTGTTCCGCAACGGGAGAGGCCACAACAGTGAGAGGCCCGCGTACCGCAAAAAAAACAAAAAAAAAAAAACCAAAAAGCAGCACCCCAGGTGGGAATGTGGGGATATGTGCATTTATCGTCCTTCACATTGTGGAAAAGGTTTGAAGAATGCTATAATATATACTTGTGAACCCACCACCCAGTTTAAGAAACAAAGCCTTACACATACATTTGAACACCCCCGGAACCACTCTGCGGTGGCAGGGTCACCCTACCCCTCCACCCTTGCCCAGAGTCACTAATGTTCATGAGCTGGGGTCTCTGTTTCCCCTAGGTGTGTTTATACTTCTTTATACCTTTACTAGATAGGTATTGAAATGATACATAGTGTTGTTTTATAGATTCTTGAGCCTTAAACAAATGATATGCTATACTCATCCCTGTACAACTTTCTTTTTTCAATCTTATATTTGTAAGATTTATCCATGTTGATAGATCGAGCTCCAGTTCATTCATTTTTCACTTTCATCTGGTATATGAATATAACACATCAAATCTCTTCTCCTGCTCTTGGACATTTAGTTTATTTCTAATTGGTCATGACTATATATATATCTGTTATGACATTTTTGTATGTGTTTCCTTATCCCATCAATATATTTTAAGAGTTTCACAGGTATTCTGCTTGTCCATCCAGATCAAGAACTGATGCTCCAGTGAAGGAGTTCTCAAAATGTGGTCCCTGGACCAGCAGCATTCACATCACCTGGGAACTTGTCAGAAATGCAAATTACCAGGCCTCACCCCAGATTTACTGAATCAGAAACTGGAGGGGCAGAGGGTAGTGTGAGCTGTATTTTAACAAACTTTCCAGTTTATAACAAGATTCTGATGCTTGCTAACATGTAAGCACTACTGTTCTAGTCTGATGTAATGATGTCCCTGGTTTGCATGTCTTGGAACCCAAATTAAAATTTCTGAAATGTTTCTGCAGTGGCTGAACATTGAAACAAATACAGAAATTCCCACTGACGGCTTCAAAGCACTAGATGCATTTTAATGCAGTATACTAAGGTCTAAGGAAGAGCTTAGTAATAGTCAATGTGGGAAATTTGTTTTAAGATACTGTTGTGCTGCTTTATAAGTCATGACTCATGTAACTATAGACAACAGCCAGGGAACACAGAAATACAAAGGCATAAAGTCATTTCAGTCAAGTATAAGTGTTTAAAAAAACACTCAAGAGCATCAGAGTCATTAAATATATTTCTGAATGAGTTTCAGTACCATCACCCATATGGCACGGAATTGTTTTCCTCTGTATTTCAATGTGTGCTTTTGCTTGTGTTTTGGCTGTTTGGGCTACTTAAAATTCCATGCTCTTGAAACAAACAAAAAGTCCTATCTCTAGATTTGTTGGTAAAGCATGGCAACTTTCTAGACTAAGATAGGGCAGTGAGGAGAACAGGGCAAGAACTGTGTCTGCTAGTTGCAGAGGGGTGGGGGGATTAGTCAGATCCACAGTGAACAATCAGCAAACCAGGCATGGACCAGTGCCCGAAGGGCTTGGCATTTTCTCATCACCATTCAGGGAAACAGTTGATACCATGGGTCTTTGATGTAATTGGAGGTTCCCAATAGGTGAATAAGCATGGCTTCAAGTCATAAAAACAGAACATGGATAGAGAAATCCAAGAATCACCAGTAGTTTTCATCTAGGGTAGGGTCTGGTCAAGAGTAAGCAACGTCCCCATTCTCATTGAGAAGCTGGGGTGACTCAAAGGACCGAGGATGAGAAGCCAGTGGAAGCTCAAGTTCTAGGATAGGGGATGGGGAAATCAAGCACAGGGACTCCATTAGCAAATGGGAGGTGGTGTGACTCTGGGTCCAGAGGGCAGCCCTTGGACATCATCTAAGGATCAGAGCTGCCCAAAGAATAAGACATAGGCAAGTCCTTGGATGGAGAGATGGAGCATCTGGTCTCAATCAGGTTGGCTCAAGAACATGGGCAGGTGAGGGGTGGGCTGAGTCTCTGTGGGAACATCAATGGGCCCAGATATGAGAAGCTAGGGAAGGCAGCCCATGGGAAAATGAAGAGGGGGTCAACAGAAAGGAGAAGAAAAAAACAAGTCAAATGTTTAATCTACTGACCTATGCCTCTCTTTCCCCAAGGGACTTCTGAATAAGACGTCCAATCCCCTTCCTTCAGGGTACAAGGTGAGTGGAAGAGGAGCCTCCTGAACTCAGGTGGGTGCTGTGTGGAGCCAAGCGGAGCCAGAGGACAGGTACGGCAAGTTGTGCCATGCTAGAGACACAGAGGTCAGGGCCAGGAGCACAGCTTACTCCATTCTGAATCAGCAGACAGAGTGGCTTGGGGGAAAAGGTGGAGCCAAAATAAGAAGGGAGAAGGAATAGGTTAAGGACCCAGGAGAGCCAAGAATGAGGGAAAAGTCAAAAGGACAAACTGGAGATGTTCTGGATCAACTCTGGCCACCAAAGCCAGAGCCTACGATGGTACTCAATGGAGCCAGACAGAATGGCCAGTATCCACCTGGGTCACACTCAACCAGTGGGAAGAAATAGGCTTGCGACAAAAATCCTGGTCTCAGAGAAGGGAAGAGAATAGAGTCCTTATAAGAGACGTTCTTCCCTTCTCTCTCCCCACCCCACCCACCCTGTCTCTAGGCAGGCGTCATCTCTCAAGTAATCCAGACAGGTATTAGACCCAGAACATTGGATGCTGCTAAGAAGTTTGACAAGACTAGAAAGACCAGGGTTTCTTTCACTGAGTCCTAAATAAACAATGATCTAACTCACGAAGCAGACTCTCACTCATTTGCAAATCTAATTTATGTAAAACCACCAGTGACCATAGATAGATTGTATCACCCACCCCTAAACCACTTTCTCCTGTGACAACACCAGAATCTTTGGTCTGCTTTGTGTTCATTGAACTGAAATGAACCCACATTCGGAGCCAAATGGTTGTTGAGAACTTTCTGAGTGCCAGGCCATGTGCCCTGAGGACAGAAAGGGTGAATTGGACCCAGTTTCCTTGTCTGGACAAGGCAAGCATTGAATAGGAAAGACAATAATGTCAGTATGTCACTCCAAACTCATCTGGTTAACCAGGTCAATATTTATGTCAAGTTTGGGGTCTTCCTCCCTCCCTAAAAAGAGTTTCTGATTCTGTAGTGATTTCACCAAAGTGTTAGACATTTAAAAACAGGGCAATTGCAAAAGGAATATTTATTACTACATTGGAGCCTTAAGGTAACACTATTTGCTTAAGAACACAATCGATCATTAAGTTGGGTACATTGTGGACTGGATTTAGTTAATGAACTACTAGGTGAACCCTTCCAATGGCATTTTATCCTGAGCCCTGGATGAACTACTATTATTTTTCTCTAATCTTTTCCATCACTCACACACAGGGATTGTCAGCATGGGCCCTACCTACAAGGGAAACACTTTCTTCCTTAATTTAAAAAAAAAAAAAAAGATTCAGTTCTGTTGATTCACAACATTCTCTTTAGTGTAATTCTCTAAAAGCACTTAAATTCAACAACAGTTGTTTTTTTTGTGTGTGTGTGTGTGTGTGTGTGGTATGCGGGCCTCTCACTGTTGTGGCCTCTCCCGTTGCGGAGCACAGGCTCCGGACGCGCAGGCTCAGCGGCCATGGCTCACGGGCCCAGCCGCTCCGCGGCATGTGGGATCTTCCCAGACCAGGGCACGAACCCGTGTCCCCTGCAGTGGCAGGCGGACTCTCAACCACTGCGCCACCAGGGAAGCCCTCAACAACAGTTTTGCTGCTTATTAAGCCAAGTGGGTGTCCACTAACTGGCATCAGTGTATTTCCCACTCACATTTTGTGGGTCCCCTGTTGATAAGACATTGGCAAGAACCAGATTCACTATGTGTCTAAGGACATTGGATAGGAAGTAATCCCATGACTTCTGCTATCATTTTACTTGTTAGTAAACAAGCACATTTCAAACCAGAGAGAGGTTTATGTAGAAAGGACACACACCCTCAGATCGTGTGTCTATGCTTCCAAAGGTAGAATTACAGTTTGGCTTCTTCTCTGTCCCTGAAGACTAATGTATCATATATGCACAGGCCCTGCCCCAGGCAAGTCTGGCCATGTTCCAGACAAGGGAAGCAGAACCAAGTAGGAATACCAGATCCATTTCCTGAGGTTGCTTAACAAATTATCACAAACTGGGTGACTCAAAACAACAGACATTTATTCTCTCGCAGTTCTGGAGGTTGCAAGCCCAAAATCAGTACCACTGAGCCAAAATCAAGGTGATTGGCTGCCTGAGGAAGCTCTAGAGGAGAATTCATTCCTTGCCTCTTCCAGCTTCTGGTGGCTGCCAGCATTCTGTGGCTTGTGGCCCCATCACTCCAATCTCTCCCATCTTTTCCTCTATGTTGGTTGAATCTCCTTCTGCCTCTCTTGTAAGGACAATTGTGATGGCATTTAGGACCCACCCAGATAATCTCAAAACCCTTAAATTAATCACACGTGCAAAGACCCTTTTTCCAAATAAAGTAACATTTACAGGTTCCAGGGATTAGGACCTGATACCTGTGGGAGCCATTATTCTGCCTCACTCGGCTCCCCTGGAGGTTAGGCTGACATTGGAACGTCACCAGGAATTAACCCATGCTTGGCTTCTTCCCCTCCTCTACCTGCTTCCACCCTTCCCTGATCAGTTTTCCCTGGGAGCACATCCTCCATCAATCACTTTCTTGTCTCTGAGTCTATTCTCAGGCAACCTGACATGAGACAGTAAATAGCAGAGGGAGAGGAGGATAATATATTAGGTTGTATTGTTTGAAGCCACCAAATTCATGGTCATGTTTTACAGCAGCCATAGGGAACTAATACACCTGGAGTATAATTCACTCCACAGAGACTGTTCCTCCTCGATGCACTGACAAACGGCTGCTGTGGGGAAATTAAACTCCCAGACACTTTTTGGCCTGGTTCATCTGGGTGAAGCTCCAGTAGCCCGAGGATAATCAGCTGATAAAGGTTGCAGGTGTGAACAGTTAGGAGGAAAGCATGCAAAACCTAGAGAAAGCCGCACAGAGCAAAAAAAAAAAAAAGGTGGGGGGGCTGGAAACTGGGCAAAGCGCCCAGTTGCGCCTCGCCGGCAACGAGGGGCAATTAATTCCTTCCCAGAGACTCCATTCTTCCTCAGCCTCTGACTGTAGGAAGCTCAGCTCCCCTAGAATCAGCATGCATGTCCCTCAGCATCAGAACCCTCATTTCTGAGTCTGGGTTCCTTATGACATAGTACTTATCTCTCTAGAGCCAGCCTCTTACCATCGCTCCAGACTGCCCTGTTTCAGGTTGGGCTGGTGCTTCTATTGGTTTGCTAGAGTCACCATAACAAGTGGCTGAAACAACAGAAATGTATTGATCCACAGTTCTGGAGGCTAGAAATTCAAGATCAAGTTGTCAGCCAGTTTGGTTCCTTCCAAGGGCTATGAGAAAGAATCTGTTCCAGGCTTCTACCCTAGCTTCTGAGGGTATGCTGGAAATCTTTGGCATCCCTTGTCTTAGAGATCTCTGTCTTCACCTTCACATTGCTGGTGTTCCTGTGCGTGGCCAAATTTTCCCTTTTTGTAAGAATACCAGTTATATTGGATTAAGGGCTCACCCTTCTGTAGTATGACTTCATCTTAAGGGCATTTGCTACAACCTTGTTCCTAAATAAGTGCTGAGGTACTGGGGGCTGGGACTTCAATATACTAATTTGAGAGAGACAATTCAACCTGTAACAGTGCTCAAGGACCTACTACCTTCTTACAGATTTTTCTGCTGTTTACTGTCTGCCTCAGTTTCTGTCCATCCCCAGCCTCTGGACAAGCTCTTTCTAACTTCCTGCCTAGGGCAGCCCTGGCACAGATACAGACCAGTCCCTGGCCTGCCAACAACTGACTGTCATCTTACCCTTACCTTGTTCTGACTGTTGACCTGGAAGTCTTCCCAGCTCTTGCAGCTCTCATGCTGGTACAGTGTAGGCATTCAATAAATAGTCATTGGATTAGTTCAGTGATCGGTTACCATCTAACAGGTGGATGTACTTCCAGGGCTGTCACAAGCATACATATGCACTTAAGCCCCACTCAGCCACATCTTCAGTCATGACATCATCCAGCAGTGAGATATCGGAGAAATGACTGAGAATCCATAATTCTGTAACTCCTGCATGGCAGGCCCAGTTATACATGGCAGCCAAGGAAGAGAAGCAAGCACACAGCTTTCTGATAAGTCAATAGAGAAGATAAGATCACTTGCAGTCCCTAACTGCCATCAAAAACGGCTGTTAAGGGCTTCCCTGGTGGCGCAGTGGTTGAGAGTCCGCCTGCCGATGCAGGGGACACGGGTTCGTGCCCCAGTCCGGGAAGATCCCACATGCCGCGGAGCGGCTGGGCCCGTGAGCCATGGCCGCTGGGCCTGCGCGTCCGGAGCCTGTGCTCCGCAACGGGAGAGGCCACAGCAGTGAGAGGCCACGTACCACAAAAAAAAAAAAAAAAACGGCTGTTAAGAAAATCAGACCATGTCTCTTTGTGGCTTCAAAATCTTAGAAAGTCAGTGTGAGAGAACTTGAGCCAGGAACGCTAACAAGGAGTCCTGTTAGATATAGTTTTCCTAAGGCTTTCAGATTAAGTTCAGCTCCATAATTACCTAGACCTACCTGTCCATCTACTCCCCTCCCCACCCTGTCCTTCCCTCCTTTCTTCTTAGGTGTCCATGCTCCTCACCTTCCTCATCCATCTTATTTCAACACTATCAAAAATTCCAGAAATCCTAACTTCAACACAGATAAATTTTGGGGTGAGGACACAAGAATCACCATCCATTTTTGAGGTGTCAATATACACAAAAGGCCGTGAGCCAAAGATAGGATAGTAGGAAGTCATTTCATTTCCTACTCCTTTAAGAGGTCATTGCTTTTCTTACATTGTTTTTATTAAATATTAAATACATAGATAAGGATGTTTCTAATTTGTGCCAAGTTTATAAAGAAAGCCTCTAACAAACGTGAAGGCCCCAAAACCCAGATCAAAACAATTTCAACGAGTTGAAACTAGTATTGCATTGGATTCCATGGATATTTTTTTTCCATGCATCACTTAATGCAGAGGGAAATAAGTAAAAGAGAAGATATTCTATATCTGCACACTTGATCTGGTAGCTTTAAGTCAGTCCAATTTTCCATCCCATGAGTTGTGGTGGGATAAACTCTGTTCCCACCAACGATCTCAGATCCATCTTGCTTTGTTTGTGTTTTGTGCCCATTTCTACTCCGCCCCTACCCCTTGAATCCTGTCTTCTCTATTCAGCTTCAAGTTCATCCTTTATATCTATTGACAGCTCATGGGAGTTTTAACCACAGCAAGATTTTGACTCGAACCCACTTATCTAGAATTGTTCTGAAATTCTATTTTTTTAATCAGTTTCAAATATCTGAAATCCTTGCGGGTCCCATTCTTCTGTCTGTTGTGTCTGTAGGATCTGAGCCTCCAGCCTTGTTATGTATCAGTTCACATAACAGCCAAGCCCAGCCTCATACAAGGGGAGGATTTGGGAAATGCCCATCAATTTCTGAAACTGTCCTATTCTGTTCACCCATGAGTGGTTATTTACAAAAAGGGTTAAATAGCAAAACCCAATTGAAGGATACTTTAATCTTATCTGCCATAGGACTGGGGCAGGGGGTAGAGACACACAAATAAAAGTAAATATTGAGTATATCATTTCTGAGTACTGAGGAAGACTTATTTATATGCTCAACATGGAACCAGTTCTTCTGATTCAGAACTCCTGAAAACCTGCATGGTGAATGCCTCACTGTTAATAGGGGTGCCAGATACATAAATATATCATTGCAACACAGCCTGAAAGGCAACAACCGCAGGTACTCAACAAGGTACAGAGAAGAGGCCCTCACCTGTCCTTGGGGAGATGGGAAGCCCAAGGTCCAGAGATGTCTTTCCATAGGAAGTGACATGGAATATGAGTGATAAAAGAAGAATAGATATCTTTCCCCTTGCTCTACTTTTTTAAAGTGTTCACCCAATATTGCCCTTCCCTTCTGTATGGTTGATTTTATGTGTCAACTTGACTAGGCTTCTAGTGACCACTTGTTTGGTCAAACAGCAGTCTAGATGTTGCTGTGAAGGCATTTTTAGGTGTTACTTTAGGTAACTAATATTTAAATCAGTAGACTTTGAGTAAAGCAGATTACCTTCCATAATGTGAGCAGGCCTCATCCAGTCAGTTGAAGGCCTTAACAGCAAAGAATGAGGTTCCCCAAGGTAGAAGGGATTCTACCTCAAGACTGCAACAAAGAAACCATGCCTGAGTTTCCAGACCTGCTGCCCTGAGGAATTCAGACTCAAGACTGTAACATCAACTCTTCCCAAGTCTCCAGGCAGCTGACCTGCCCTCCAGATTTTGGATTTGCCAACCCCCACAATTACATGAGCTAATTCTTTAAGACACGTAGATGATAGATAGATAACATGGATAAACAGAGAGGTGAGATAGATAGATAGATAGATAACATGGATAAATAGAGAGGTGAGGTAGATAGATAGATAGATAAAAGATAGGTGGGTAGATAGATAGAAGATAGATAGATAATATGGATAAATAGATGAGATAGATAGATAAAAGATAGATGGGTAGATAGATAAAAGATAGATAATATGGATAAATAGATGAGATAGATAGAGAACATGGATAAATAGAGAGGTGAGATAGGTAGATAGGTAGGTATGTAGGTAGATAGATAGATAGATAGATAGATAGATAGATAGATAGATATTCACTTGGTTCTGGTTCTCTGAAAAACACTAACTAATACACCTTCTAAATCAAAAATGTCTAGGGTGAGTGGGTTTTGACAGAGCTAATTCAAGACCAGCAGCAGCAAGCACGTTATGAAGGAGGGCTGGGGGCAGGTGAAGAACCCACAATGTCAGGCCTTCTGTGGGTTGGCTGCACAACCACCAGGGGAGTTACTTCTCTGGCAACTTGAATAGGCCTCCTCTTAAAGAGCAAGAAATCCCCTGAGGCAGGTCTCTGGGGGACTCAAAGATGTGTTGCTAAGTGCCATCACCCCTGGGAAGGTACTCAGAGGCAGATCCCCAGAGATCTTCCCTTGTTCAGTGGACTGAGGGTGCCCCAGAGACTTGGAACTCCAGTGAGTTGAGAGCACTCAGGAGCTAGGGAAAGGGTGGTGGGGAAAGGGAAGAGAAGCCACACCGTTTACATACAGAGCAAGGGAAAAAAATCCCACTGTAGGGAGGTGCTCTCTCTCACTTCTCATGCATTCCCATGGCTACCCTCTGGTCCAAGATGAAATCTGAAACACACACAGTTCTGAAGCCTCTAGGTGGGTCCCCCATGCCTCTTGCCATGCTCTCATCATCCCCCCAAACCTGGATGCTTGTGTGATTAGGGTCTGCCTGTGTCACTGGATGATCCTGGTTTCAGAATCTTGATTCTCTACCAGAGGCTCAAATGGCTCCAGAACCTCAGAAGGGTCTCCCAGGACATTTGGGAGTTGACTTAACTTCCATGAAATGCTGTATGAAGTCAAGAGCTTTTCACAAGAAGAGCTCACAAGATGGAGAAATGAGGGCCGGCTGAGAAGTCAAGAAAGTCTTCCTAAGTCACGCTTTGAAGAAAGGATTCAATTTGAGTAGATGAAGAATGGGATCAAGGATGCATCTTAAGGAAACAAATGGCAGCCTGCAGGGGAAGACAGGGCAGAGAGAAGACCCACCTGCTAGATCACAGAATACAAGTCAGGACGTTGTCAGAAAAAAATGTGGAGGCAAGTAAGGGCTCTGTCTCAGCTTCTCACTTGCCCATGAGCCACATCTTCATTCTGAACCTCCTCCGTGACCCTCGCTTATACCTGATTCTTGTCACTCTCAGAGTGACCTAGCTGACCGTGCCCAGGCTGCAGCCTCTCCGTGATGCTTGGTAATGTTGTTCCCGCACTAACCTCGGATGCTTTTAATAAAAATCCTGGTTCTTCACACTGCTAGTCGGTCTCCATCTGCCTTCAGAATGCCCCTCCTGGTTTGACTTGACCCCATGACCAGGACCCCTCAGTCTACCCACGAGCAAGGAGCAGACCTCTGGGACGTGCTGCCTGACTTCTCTACTGGACAGTTTACCCTGAGCCTCCACCATCAATGGTTGATCATTTTCAGTTTTCATAGAGATGCAAATCCAGATTATAAAAAGCACTTTTAAAAATAGAACGTCTTTGACCATAGAATAAAGCAGCACATGCACAAACACAGAGCGTGTGAAATGCCTGTTTGTAAAATGAAGCCACATCCTCCAAGTTGGGAATCATACCGTCCCCAGAAAGTGGTGCCACTTTTCTGTGACGGCGTGACAGGGTCATTGAATCGGGCTGCTACGAGTCTGTTCAGAGAGTGCAGCCTTGTGGGATGAATTAAATGGTCATTTCCACCTGTCACTAATTTCCCTTGCTGGGTGAGCCACAGCTCTATCAATCAGGAGAGACCTTGATTGGTGCAGCTTCTCCGTCTTTAGATTCAGGTGTGCCTGACGTGGTCTGCGGAGTGCAGAAGGGGCTCTGGGCCGGCCAGCCTGCAGGCAGCTGCCAGAGTGGGTCAGTGAATCTGATTACACTGCTGCTCCGTCCGGAGTGCCTAGCTCTATTTTTTTTTCCCCTCTCCCTAAAGAGTGGTGTGATTACTTTATGCCAAACCACTCAAGGATAATTCATACTGTCAGGCAACCCTTGTGTTTGCCCATTATCCGACAGTTTTGGGCTCACTTCATATTCCAGAGTGGCGTGATATAATGTAACACGATTTGAAATACTGTAAAGCAATAACCAAAGTAACACAGTTTGACATCTTGAATCTCAGAGGAGGTATGCACACACTGGCTACACTGTATTTCTACTTCTCCGGTATCCGCTACTTGATATTATTTGACTTCTTAAAGCATTATCTGTTTTTAAATGCAATTAGAAGGTTGAGGCGTTGGCAAAGGAAATTCTTCGTGCTTGAAAAGAACAGTCAGTGACATATCAGTCCTAGACAGAATCTCTCCAGTGGGGACACCATGCACCTGCACATATGACATGAATGGTTAGTGCTCACCCCATGTTATGTGATGAGAACATGCTTGCTCCTTTATGGGAGCCGCAAAGGTCTTTGTACATAGCACCCATCCAACCAAACCACAACTATTTATTGTGCACCCACTATGCGTAAGACTTTCAGATGAAGGAGCTGGCATGTGAAGTGGAAATCAGACGGGGTATGATGAAAACTAGCAGCCAGCTTAGAGCAAATGTGGTTTAAAGCTTGGAAAATAAGCTGGATCAAAGCACCAGGCTTACTTGCCCAGCTGATTTGTTTGTTCTTCATATGAGCCAAAAGCAAGGGTTTGGGGCCAAATGGGGAGTGACTGTCTTAGCCTCAGCAGCCCGAAGTTCCAAAAAGTCAAGAAAACTTGCTGCCTCAGCACTAAGGCCCAGATTTGGTCCTGAGCCCATTCTAAGGAAAGAAAGAAATTCTTAAAAACAAAGAATCTTCCTACAATCCTTTCTCCTTCTCAAACAATTACCCAGTGAACTTTTAAACAACAATTCCTGCTTGCTGAGTCCATTTCCTTACCTCCTGTGCTCACGCCAGGCTCCGGCAATGCCACTTTCCTCCAGTCATTCCAGTGCAATTCTAACTATTACTTCATCTCCCCCACTCCCTTGCACTTGACCTCTGAGCTGCTCCTGAGATGTGGACTACCTTGTCCTTCATAACATGAAGCCTGCCTGTTTCCTCCTTCTCACCTCTAAGACTGCTTATTCTAGGTCCCCTCTGGGGTTTGTTCATTCTTTCCCAAAGTTCTGTGCTTGGTTCTCTTTCTGCTCCATGCTCTCTACCAGGGCAAGGCTGTCTGTTTCCCCATTGATTTCAGGGCCACGTTTGCATTTACAACTCCCAAATCCTTACCTCTGGCACAAACCTGATTCCCAGTTTCCAGGCTTGGAGTTCCAGTTGTCTGCTGAGCATCAGCTAGCTGTCTGGTCAACCTCTCCTTCTAACTGACGTAAATGTTGGAGGCAGCCAATGTTCAGCTTGGGGCTGTTCACTCTCCTTCATCTCTCCTGGTCCAGCGGCAAGGACTTCTTGGAGTTCCTTGAGCATGTCAAGCCTTTCCCCAGCTCCTGGCTTTCCAACTTTGAGTTCCCTCCTCCTAAAATCCTGTCCTCAAACATCACCTCCTCGGAAAGTCTTTCCTTGCTCAAAGGGGCTACGCAGGTTCCCATGCTTATTCTAGTCCATCACTTATCACATTCAGGAATTATCTTGTTTATGTACTTATTTGTTGTCTATCTCCATTGCTAGAATGTAAAGTGCATGAGGGTAGGTGCCCTGTCTTTCATATAAACCAATTTATTCCCAGCACTTATTAGGGAATAGTAAGTGCTCTATAAATGTTATTAAGTGAGTGATTGCTGATGACTCCAACAATTTTATATTCAGCACAGGTGTCTTCTCTGAGCTCCAAATGATACGCCTAGTGGTTTACTTGGCATTGCTTTTGATGTCTCCTAAATCATGTCTAAACCTATATTCTTGATCTTCTCTTGTTGCTTTTTTACCTTCTTCACAGTAAATGAATGGGCCCAGTTACAAGCTGCCCAGCCAGAAATCCAGTTGTTTTTGATTTCTCCCTCTTCCTCATTCCTGCCCATGTCCACCTCATGACGAAGACCTGTGAGGACCGCCTCCAAAATATACCTCAACCCTTCTCTCCAGCTTCACTCTATGTCATCTCCCTTATTAGCCACCATTATATCTAGAAAGGGATAACCTAACCAGTGTTCCTGATTGCACATTTCCTCTACATAGCACACAACATTTTCTTTTAGAAATCTAGTGATGTCATATCCATGCTTAAATATTTTTCTTTGCATCCCACTCCCATGACATCCTACAAATTCCAGCATGCTATGTCCCTAGTCTTCTATCCCAGCTTCATCCCATGATCTTCACCAACTATTCACCTGCCACACTGGACTCCTTCCACTTCCTGGGACACTCAGAGCCTTTGTATATGCTAGCCCCTCCACCTGGAAGGCTCTGTTCCCTCCTTTCCAAAAGACTAGCTTCCTCTGTCCTTGAGGCCCTGGCTTAAAGCCTACCTTCTCAGTTCACTAAGCTGGCTCTTCCCCTACCGCCATTATTCTGTTCTCCTGTTCCCAGTCTGTTTCCCCATGGTACCACAGAGCTCTCTCCTCCAGTAAATAATAAATGCCCCAATCACAGTTTCCAAGTCTGTTTTATTCTACAATGTATACCAAACTCCAGGCATAACTTATAGGATATGTTTAAAGAGTTTTTGAACCACATGAAAGAAGGAAGGAAGGAAAGGAGGGAGGGAGGGAATGAGTTTCACAAGTACTTTTATTTATTTATTCATTCATTCATTCTTTCATTCATTCATTTATTTATTTATTTCAGTACGCGGGCCTCTCACTGTTGTGGCCTCTCCCGTTGCGGAGCACAGGCTCCGGACGCGCAGGCTCAGCGGCCATGGTTCACGGGCCCAGCCGCTCCGCGGCATGTGGGATCTTCCCATACCGGAGCACAAACCCGTGTCCCCTGCATCGGCAGGCGGACTCTCAACCACTGCGCCACCAGGGAAGCCCCACAAGTACTTTTAGACCAAATAAAAACTTTATCTTTCCCCATCATAATACCTCCCACCAAACATCCCAAATTCTCTCTATCTCCATTGATGGCATCACCAATCACCATGCTGCCCATGTTAAACACCTCAAAATCATTTCATTTATTCTTTCATCTCTTCCATCCAGTAGACCACCAAAAGTTATCATCTCTACCTCTAAAACATGTCTCAGATTCCCCCCTCATTCTCCATCCTTGTTTCTTAGTAACTTGGATACAGCTTTCGTGATGTCTCATCTCATCTCCAAGCTTTAAACTGCATGAGCTTCCTGGCTGGTCCCTGCTTCAGACTAGCCCTCCTGCCAAGATCCAAACTCTAAAATAGAAGTGTGATGTCATTTCTCTTGAAATCCTTCAATGGCTCCCCACTGACTGAAGAATTCTTTGCCATGGCATTTGGAGCTCTTGAGATTCTGACTATATCCTACACTTCCTGTCTTATCTCCAAAGGATGCCAGAGATTCTCTTTCTCTCTCCATTCTCACAGGCACCTTAATCATCCCCCAATCTTATGCATGCTGCCAACCTTTATCTTAACCACGTCGTCAGTCTAGAATCCAATTTCAACCCCTTTCCTCTCTGCAAGATACCAATTCATATCCAAGTCCTATCATCTTCCAGTAAATTAAGTAAATGCCATCCTCCCATAAATTAAGTAAAAGCTAAGTATTTTAACATAAACTTTAAATCAATTATTGGACTTTTATATGTATTATAACACATGAGCAACTAAGCTCTCTCTAAACTGAGCATCTACTGTGTGCTAGCCTTTATATATTGTCTTTACACACACCCTCTAAAATAAATACTACTATCATCCCTACTTTTATAGAGTAAGAAACCAAGCTTAAATAAATGGAACTACTTTACCCAGGTCACCCAGTTAGCAAATAGGAGAGGCAGGAATCTAACCCAGGTAAGTCTGTTTCATTTAAAGCACTATTTGGTACATCCTCAAAAGACCGAGGTCCCATTTGATTTATCTCTAGCGCTCAATATCTAGGCTACAGATATTGCAGACAATCAATAAACGTTTGTTGATGGAAGGAGAGAGAGTGGAAAATCATCAGGCTTCCCAAGGTTCACAAGGGAAACCATGAGACAACTTTGTAATTTGGCTGAAGTAACTATTCAGTCAACATTGAATCAAATGTGAGTTGAATTTAGTTAGCCCAAGTAATAGAGCTAGATATGTCTCCCGAATTGAAGACAGAAAACTCCCTTCTATATGACTTTGCAACTTATCACTGTCAGAAAGGCTAAGCAGGGAGCACCGGGGCTGAGCCGGCATACACCGAAGAGTCTGGAAAAGAAATCAATTGAATTCAAACTACCATACATCATGGATGTTTAGGGCCAGGAAGGACCTGGGAGATCATCAACTTCTCTTCCTTCATTTCATAGAAGAAGAAAATAAAGCCCAGCAGGGGATGTAGCATCTCCTAAGCCACCGAGGCTAGTGGAACATTAGGATGAGGAACATACTGGAACCAGTCCTTATCTCTCCCATGGACTCACCCATAGCTTGCCAGAATGAGCCCTCGGTTGTCAAAATGACTCCATTATTCTCTTTCTTTCTAAATAATTTTAAGATAAATATCCAACCTTTTTCTTGCCTTACATGTCTATTTAGAACTTTTATGTATTCTTTAATTAATGGTTATACTGTTTTCCTCAAAAGGATCATCTGGGGCCTCCCTGGTGGCGCAGTGGTTGAGAGTCCGCCTGCCGATGCAGGGGATACGGGTTCGTGCCCCGGTCTGGGAGGATCCCATATGCCGCGGAGCGGCTGGGCCCGTGAGCCATGGCCGCTGGGCCTGCGCATCCGGAGCCTGTGCTCCGCAACGGGAGAGGCCACAACAGTGAGAGGCCCGCATACCGCAAAAAGAAAAAAAAAAAAAAAAAAAAAAAAAAAAGGATCATCTGCTTAAATGTTTTGCTTAAATTTGGGGCAGGGATGGGGAGGAGGGAATAAGATAATTTATAACATCCGTCAGCAAAAAAGCCGTACATTTAGAGAACTTCCATTTTCAGATATGGAATGTGACCTTTCTAGCCATCAGCCCACCAAACCATAATAACCCTAAACCTCTCACTCTTAAGGTAAGGGAGACCAAATCCAACTCAGGTTAGAAGGGGTGGGGTTCAGATGGCAGCAGGATGGTGCTGAAATACCACATCAGCTAGGATGCTCCCAGTTGCAATTCACACAAAACATTGCTCAAGCATGAAGAGAATGTTTGTCAACTCATGCAGCTGGAAAGTCCACTGGGAGTGGTGGCATCAGATGAGGTTTGCCCTAGTAGTACCAATGGTATATCCATGACTCAGTTTCACTTAACTCACAACTGAGGTTACAAAGGTTAAAAAAAAAAAAAAAAAGGCATAGGCAGCTATCCTCAAAGAGCTCACTGCCCATTGAGGGAGACAGATATAACATCTGGGCATGCTGAATCTCCTTCCTCACCACCCATTCACCATTCAGCTCATTACGAGTGCGTAATGAGAGGTATGCACAGAAAACTTGAGAACGTAGGAAGAGGAACTTCCCCAGACTGGGCACAGCACTCAGGTTTCCTCCTTAGAGAGGTCAGGAGGTAGGTTTGAATCCTTAAAGAACTAGTTAAAATTAGTCTGGGAGGTGACGTGGAAGAACTAGGAAGCACGAGGGCAAAGAGATTATATTCGTGGATCATGGTAGAGAATAACTGACTGTTCAGTGCTGACAGAGAACAATCCAGACAGGCAAGGGAAAGACCAAGAAGTAGGTAGCCTCAGATAATAGAAGGAGACTCACACAGGATGGAGAGTAAGACTCTGGTCACCAATTCCAATGTGTGGGTGTTTTCCCCATACATCCAAGCAAGTCTCTGACACCAGCTGGGTGTCTTACAGTTCAACTCAATTTGACACTATCTACCCAGAGAGAGCATCAGATTCCACAGCTTAAGGTCTCAGTCCTGTAAGACTGTCCCCCAACCCCCTCCCACCTCAGATGCCAGTCGCAAGCTCAGGGCATCACCTGTGCTTCTGACCAACCGGCTATAAAGGTTCCCACGACCTCCTCCTTAAGTTTGATTAATTTGCTAGAGCAGCTCACAGAATTCAGAGAAATATTT
Source organism: Mesoplodon mirus (assembly GCF_964341445.2). Lineage (NCBI taxonomy): Eukaryota > Metazoa > Chordata > Mammalia > Artiodactyla > Ziphiidae > Mesoplodon > Mesoplodon mirus. Next base: position 38,863,861 of record NC_138991.1, read on the forward strand.
AAATTATTAGATTACAGGTTTATTATGAAAGGATATAACTCAGCAACAGACAGTTGGAAGAGATGCACAGGGCAAGGTCTGTGGGAAGGGACACAGGGCTTCCATCCTTTTTGACCACACTACTACTCTCCTGGAAACTTCATGTGTTCACCAACCAGGAAGTTCTCTGAACCCCATCTTTTTGGGTTTTTATGGAGGCTTCATTACATAGGCAACATTGATTAAATCATTGGCCATTGATGATCAATTCAACCTCCAGCCCCTCTCCCCTTCCTCTCCCTGTTTAGAAGGTGTTCCAACCTCCTAAACACCTGCTTGGTTCCCCTGGCAACCGGCCCCCATCATTAGGTGTGGTCTAAAAGTCACCTCCTTAACATAACAAAAGATACCTTTATCTCTCTCATCACAGGAAATTCCAAGAATTTTAGGAGCTCTGTGCCAGAAACTATGGATGAAGACCAATTATATATTTCTCAGTATAAATCACAGTATCACAGAGAGACACCAAGGAGATGAAGGGCCACCCTTTAAGGAATTAAAACAAATGTATATTGGGGGAGTTTCAGCATATAGGACCTGAGAGTGGAGGAGGGAGTCACACAGGTAGAATGAGAAAAGATGGAAATGGGCTGATCCCTGAAAAAAGCCATACTGAGGACCTATGCATGGAAGAGGGCCCGTGAAGGAGATACAGAATAAATATAGGCAGTTGTTACTTGTCACAGAAGATCAAAAAGACTCTTAATCATGAACATTTCCACTGGAAAAAAAGGTTCAAATTTTTGTGTGTCAATAGGAACCTTTTTATGGAGAAAGGATCGATAAATTTCATCAGACATTCAAAGATACCTGTGACCCCAAATTGACAAAGAATCACTGGCAAAAAATAAAAATAAAAAATAAAAAAGGAAGTCATGACAAACAGTTTTAAATCCCCCAGAGGACTAGTCATGTGAAAGGCAAGAACACTGGGAAATACAGGGGTCACTGGTGGGGGGAAAGGGAAGATCGAGGTTTTACCACAATGGGCTGAAAAGTGAATAGCAGGGGAGGAAGCAGAGGCAGCAGGTCCAAACTACTGTTGCTAGACGTCTGACCCTAAAAAAGAGGGAGGCTGGGACAGTAACTAGCAGTGAACACTGGCGTCTAGAGGGTCATGTTTAGAATGTGGGCGAGTCTATCATGTTACGGCTTAAAGGGAATGAATCAGTGAAGTAGATAATGGAAGAATCAATCAGAGGCTTTTTGTAGGCCCAGAACTCTGACCAAACCTTCCTCAGCCTAAAAAGTATAGGTTTCTGGGTCCAGCATTTGGTGGCAAGCATTCCATAGCCACATTTCTCAACATGATCCCCATGCAGTTAAAGAGAGAACAGAACAGACTTCCCACAAATCAACTTTTTTTTCCTTTGTGCCCCAAAATCCCTTGCTATGTAAAGGCCCACCTGGGAAGGCTGTCTGCAATTCCCTAACATCCCCTCTCCTCTTATACCAAGAAACATGTTATAGAATATCAAAAATACAGTGTTGTTTTATGACCATGAGAGAGGCACATTTCCTTTGTCTTTAAGATATACAGACAAAATGTTAGTCTACATTGAAAATCTAAAATTTTTCTTCTTTATATCCCCAAATAAAGCATTTGGCAAACATCAAATGTGGTACCATGTTTGCATGAGTCAGCTATTGCTGCGATAAAGCTGCATAATAAGTCAACCCCAAACTCAGTACCTTACAACAATAAACATTTATTCTCACACTAAGGGTTCTGTGGGTTGACAATGAATTTTCTGACTTAAGCTAGGCTCAACCAGACAGCTCTGTCGCAAGCTACAGGTTGGGCTGACATCTACTCAATGTGTGTTCTTTCTGGGATCCAAGCTGAAAGGGCAGCAGCTACTTATGGGAAATGCTTCCAATGCATGTCACCAGAGCACAGAGAATGGGTAGAAACAAGCAAGGTTCTTAAGGCCTTGGCCTGGAACTGGCCCATTGTCCATTCCATTAGCCTAGGCAAGTCACTTGGCCAAACCTAACATTAACAGTGCAGGGAGAAATATTCCACCCTCTCTCTAGTGGAGCTGCTGCAAAGGCAAATGGCAAAGATCATGAATGTATAATTCTACTACAAGGAGAGGTGAATAATGGTGAACAATGATTCAGTCTACCACAGTGTGGACCAGGACTGGGGAGGAAAGAATAGTCAGGACTTGCATGCATGTTAAAGAGTACCTTTTTCCTTTTTTAACATTCAGCATTCAATGGAATCCACCACTATGATTACACAGTCATACACACACACACACACACAGAGGCACACACACCTTTAAGACTGTTCATGTCCACCATCCTACTTCTTGGTATGAATGTATCATCCTGGAAGCATCTTTTAAACAGATGGTGTGATATAGTGGAAAGAGCCCTGTATGAAAAGTCAGAAAAGCTGGTTCTAGTCTTGGTTCTGCCAGCAACTGGTGTGTGACATTGCTCCCAATGCATGTGCATAGAGAAAATATTGGCAGTAGATTTTACACCCAGGACCGCACTCTCTGGGAAAAGCAGCAACTAATCCTGTGAGGCCCCAGGTGGCAGACAGGTCTTCTAACCTATTCTGTTAGAGCAGAACAAGGTCCAAGTAGACAATATTCAGCAGGGTCTTTGGGGGACATTTTACCTGTAGTAGGAGCAAATCAAAGTGCCCCAAAGCAGACTTCCCTGGTGGTCCAGTGGTTAAGGCTCTGCCCTCCCAATGCAGGGGGCCCAGGTTTGATCCCTGGTAGGGAACTAAGATCCCACATGCTGCAACTAAGAGTTCAGCCAAATAAATAAATAAATATATTTTTTTTAAAGTACCCCAAAACAGAGCCCTGTAAAGAGATCACAGCATATCCATGGCTCAAATGTAAATTTCCTGACCATTCCACCCATGTTTTCCAGGAAAACCTAGACTTTCTCTTTCAGTGTGTGCTGCACCCACTTTCAGTCTACAACAGAGCTTCCTTGCCTATGTGCCTGAGCACCTGGCATCCTGCATAAGGGTTGATGCACCAAAATATTGATCCCTTAGGTCCCCTGGGCAGCCAGGCACAGCCTGGGATCCATGTTGCTCCTAGGTCCACAGCCTCTGGTCACAGGCAATGTACTCTATTTCCCACAGTGTGCCATGCAAAATCATCCCTTTCTATGTGTGCCCTGACTATAAAAATGTTTGAGAAGCCCTTGTCTATATACTCAAAAAAGGTTAAGTACTTCGAAAGTATATTCTAACATTGTCTGAAGAACTAGTAGAATTCTCAGCCGGTGCTCCAAGAGAGAATTAATCCCTAATGCCCTAAGGCATCAACTGCATGTAACAAATTAAACTCTGGTCATCTAGAAAGGTACTAGTCATATTCTGCTCTTGGAAGAATTGAGAAAAAATAGTCACACAAATCAGCTTCTGTGTTCTGTGGTTCCAGTGAGGAGCCCAGTTGAGAAGAACTACATGACTGCTTGCTGTTTACGTCAATGGATTCTAACATTTTTTTAGAAAAAAAAACCCCAAAAACTAGCTGTTTGTCAAATAGACACCACTTAGTTCAAATATCTAATTTAACAAAATAAACATCGCACCAATATAGATGTATGGGGGATCACATGAATGCTATTACTCTCTTCAATGGTTTGACGTTTCTTGCAGATGTTTTCTTTTATCTTTCATTTTTACAGAAAAAGAAACAGGGACTGGAAGGGTTCCAGCAGGGGCAGTGGCTCACTCCATCATGCTGGTTACTCACAGAGATGGGATAGAACCAGGGTCTCTTGATCCCTTCCCTTCTTCTCTCCTTTCCTTTGCTCTTTTTCTGTCAAAAGCATGTTTTCTGATTATTTTCCATTAAATGCATCATTCACATTCACTCTCCAGAGAGCACTTTTGAAGAATCCTTATTCTTTTACCCAATCACTTAGCATGGTTGCTCTGTGAAATCTGTGGTTTGGAAACCTTCTTCTTGCTCCTAATTATTTCACTTCTTGGATTCCTAGGATGTGTGCACCTGATAATCAAGAGTTATTCACTGGAAGTCTTCATTACATTTGATACAGATAATACAAATTTTACTCGTGAAATGCTACTCAGGGTCTCATTTTTGAATGAAGACATTGATTTACTTACATTTTCAGAACACACACAATAGGCAGAGAATTAAAATAATGGACAACAACTAATAGAAAACAGGTGTGACTCTGAAACTTAAATGGTGCATTCTCCAGGCTTAGAGCAATGCTGGGAGAAGAATGTTTACCATACAATAATAAAGACAGCAAAAAAAATAAATAAAATGAAATAAACAATAAGTTCTCACTGAATGAGTGCAGCTTCCCAGCTGGAGCCTATTTCAGCATTGGGTAGGGCAACCAAAAATGAACACACAAAGACTGCTAAACCAGGTTGGTTTTATTTCCCCTAGAGACTGGGAAGAAGATGGCAAGAGTGTAATTTAATTTCTGTAAAATATTTTCTAAACAGGTTCAGGGGCTGTATCATTTGGGTTGACAAATTGAATACCAGGTCTGAAGTCCTTGTAATAAGGTATATGCCCTGACTTCATAAGAGAAACTCATCACTCAAATCCATAGCTGAGAAGGCAACAAAATTTAAGGGAGATACACAAAGCCACTAAAGGCCAAACCTGCAGGCAACTCCCGAATCCTGACAGCTGAAGGGCAGAGGATTTAATCTGCTGACCTCAGTGTCCAGAAGAAGCTGGAAGTGGTCAGGACTAACGTAAGTGGTTAGTTTTGGCAGCCTGTGCCTATGGGTAACACTGAATTAGTGCCACCAGCCAGTTTTGTTTGAAGAACCTCTTTTCCTCCTGCTCTGAGGTCTGAATTACACTCTGTCAAGTTAGGCTAATTCCATTCTTGGTGCATTTCTATAGATCTCATTGCACAGACAGATTGAAATAGTTTAGGGGAACTGAGATGGACAAAGATCAGTCTTTTTTTGTTCTTTTTGAAGACTGGCCACCTAAAAAATCCAGGCCTGATTAAGGGGAGTGCTATAGAGTGAATGTTTGTGCCCCCCGAATGTTGAAACCTAAACCCAAATGCTGTGATGGTATCTGGAGGTGGGGCCTTTGGGAAGTGATTAGATCATGAGGGCAAAGCCCTTCAAGTTCACACAGTAGCTGGTCCAGAAACATAGAATCTGAACCTCTGTAGTGGACACTGTTACTACCTGGATTCCGCTTGCTATCCTGCAGCAGGGAGAATGGTCAGCACACAGCTTCCAACTGTCAGCACTTCAGGTGAGCTGCAGAAAGCCATGTGCCCCTGGTCACACCACAGAGGCAGCCCACATTCTGATCCTGAATGCAGTGAGAGTATAAAGGCTCAGACATTTCCATCTGACCTAGGACGCTGGCGGACAGCAGATTTCAGAGTAGCGGCCGCTTTGGCCAAAGATTTATGGGGGCTGCTCCATAGTTCCACTTCTTTCCCAGTCCCTTCCTTTCATAAGGGATCCCTAATAAATGTCTTACACCCCAAACTTTGTCCCAGCATCTCCTCCCAGAGAACGCAACCTGCGACACCTCAGTCTCTTGACTACAAATCTCCTGTTTACTTCCATAAGAGTCACAGATACGCTTCTTTAAAGCCTGAAGAACAGCCCCTCCACACAGCAACGCCTGAGGCAAACAGGGCAGCAGATCACTAGGTTTGTGTTAAGCCAAAATCTCTCCAAGGTGAGCACTGTGTGCAGACATCTAAGCCCTTGGAGTTACTGCGATTTATATTTAATGTGCAAATGCTCCAAGGAGGGCCGCGTGCGGAAGCCAGATCAAAACATTTATCCTCACTGTGTCTTAGAAAAACTTATTAGCTGGCTGTATAGCATATTCAGGAGGAGAAGGAAAAAAGGTGGGAAAGAAAAAGAAAGAAAAAAATCTGTAGCTACCAGCTAAATGGAGAGAGCCCCTCGGCGTGCAGGATGGCGGTGGCGACTGTAATATATTGTGATGCATCGCCAGCGAGCACTTGCAGAGCAACCACAGACCATGTCTGACATTGCCTCCGCTGACCTTTTCAATATTGCCAAGCACTGTGGAGCCCGTGTTTCTAGAGGAATTCAAATCGAATGTACTCAGGCAGAAAGGATTTGGCTGTGGGCAAACCCTATCAGTCTCTTCAGGTTTCTCCGTGTCATTTTCATGTAAATTGTAATTCTTTATTAGCATGGCCAGTCTTCTGCCCAGGTGCACGAGGCACGGGCTAAATGGCAGCGGGACCACATCTGTCTGCACAGAAGGCGACACGGGTAGCAAGGACACCAGCGCAGATCACTCCCCAGGACAGGGAGAGGTGCTGAGCCCACCATGGGCCCACTTGAAAGCACAAAAGGGGGAATGTGAAGTTCAAAGAGAAAAAAGGATCTACCCTCTTAACAAATTTCTAAGTGTGCATACAATACCATACTGTTAACGACAGGCACCATGAACAGAACATCTCTAGGCCGTATTCATCTTGCGTAGCTGAAACTCTACACCCATCGAATGGCAATTCCCCATGATCCGCTCCCCGTCTCTTTTCTATAAGTTTAACTTTGTGTTCTTACAATACACACACACACACACACACACATACAGAGGCATGAGGAAATTCTTGGAGGAGATAAATGACGGGTATGTTTATTACCTTGACTGTGGTGAAGGTTTCACGATTATATGCACGTGTCCTAACTTAGCAAATTGCGTAGCACTTTTTGTATATCAAATATATTTCAATAAAGCCATTAAGATAAACAGACACATGTATAAAAGATGATGCTAAGAATACTAGGTGTACATGTGAATAAGGATGGTGTTAAGTGAAAGGATGTGTTCATCACACTGGGGTGTATGGAATACACTGTAAATGCACCTGCATAAAAGATACCTCTAAGAGTGCTTGAAAAATACAACAAACTAAAAAAAGAAGGGAGGGGGCTTCCCTGGTGGCGCAGTGGTTAAGAATCTGCCTGCCAATGCTGGGGACACAGGTTTGATCCCTGGTCCGGGAAGATCCCACATGCCACGGAGCAACTAAGCCCCTGTGCCACAACTACTGAGCTTGCACTCTAGAGCCTGTGAGCCACAACAAGAGAAGCCACCGCAACGAGAAGCCCATGCACCACAATGAAGAGTAGACCCCGCTCGCCGCAACTAGAGAAAGCCCACGGACAGCAACAAAAATTCAGCACAGCCCAAAATAAATAAAATAATTAATTAATTTTTAAAAAGACCCAGTTCGAATGTCACCTCTTAAAAAAAAAAAAAAGGTAGGGAGAGAGGAAGGGAGGAAAGAAGGAAGGAAGGGAGGGAAGGTGGGAGGGAGAGAGGGAGGGAGGAAAGAAAGAACAGACTAAATCTTGCCATTTGGTCAGCTCTTGGTTTTCTTTTTATAATTTCCCCCAAGTAGATCATCATCCCCATCGCTCAGCTCCATGCATTCCTTGGCTGCCTCAGGAGGCACGGGAGCCCCAGAGAAGGGCTGGGAGGGATGACTGGTGGTGGGAGGTGGCAACAGCGTAGATCACATCATCTTTCTCTGCCTTCACTTCAGCTAAGAGCAAGGTCAGAAGGGTGAGGGAAGCCAGCTTAGTAGGACCTGTTTTAAGGCCCAGTACCTGCCCATGGAAGTGCTCCAAGGGCCTCTTATGGGCAGGCTCAGCAATCATGGCTTCAGTCTTTCCAAAGCCTTTCCCTTATTCCTGCTCTCACGTACCTTGCTTAAATATGGTGGTGTTCTCAAAATGTGGTCCCCAGAACACAAGCATCAGCATCACATGGCAACTTGCTAAAAATATAAAATCCCAGGCCTCATCCCAGACCTACTAAATCAGACACTCTGGGATGGGACCCAGCAATCTGAGTTTTGACAAGTTTTCCAGAGGATTCTGGTACAAAGTGTGAGAACCATTTCTCTAATAGCAGCTTTTGCCTGTCTCTCTAGCCTTATCTGCATCCAATCCAGGGACATTTAACCAGAGGAGGGAGGGAAGAGGAGATTCATCTCACCACTGTCACCCCCTGAGGGGCATATCTAGCTGGGAAGAGCTTGTGGATTTTGGAAAACAGAATCAACAATTTAAAGTTCCCAGAAATGTGGAATGGAAGAATCAGAAGAGAAGGATTTAATGGATTGACTCCTTCCCAGAGTGTGTCAGAGCTTCCAAAAGAATAGTAGCTGGATGTTGTAATATGGGAGAAACTAGAATCACCTCTTACCTGGCATCCCTGGAAACAGGTGAGTCTCCTGGGGAAGCAGCCATGTGAGGGAATCTAAGATCTGTGCAGTTAAGAGCCCGGGTCTGACTCGGCATGCAACATTCTTAGCTGGATCATCAGGAGTCTAGCTGTCCACTGGAGGAGGATGCACCCAGGCACTTACAGGAGAGGTTGTGCAGCACCCCTGTCAGGTGCCTGGGGCAGGGCTCCAAGCGTCAGAAACGCCAGGCAGGGTAACGGAGGCAGCAGCCCAGCCTCGGGACAGGACGTGGAGGAATATGGAACTCATCTACCGAGAAAACAACTCTGCGGTAGCACCAGCACCCGGCTTGTGCATCCTGCCCCAGTTAGGGCTGGATCAGGAGCTGGTGAGCCTCACTTTGATAGAAAAAGTGTCACACACTCCTGTTAGGAAACACTGGGAAGACAAGATCTGATGGATCCAATCCAACCTTGCAGGTTTAGGAGTTTAAATGAACTCAAGGACTTTTTTCCCCCCAGGTGTGGGATCTCAGGCTTTTACTGGGGCAAATACAAATGTGCGCTAAAGAAGAAAGAGCTTATAAAGAAGGCAGAAGGGAGACAGATGCAAGAGGGAAGGGATGTGGGAACAATAAACAAACAAACAAACAAATAAATAAAAGAAGGCAGAAAATGTTTACAAGACATCAGAAATCTTTGAGAAAACAATATTTTGTCAAGTTAAGTGTAAGTTAATTTAAAGAAACACATGGATTGTATTTCTCTAAAAATACGCACAGCTCTGAAAGTCAAGGGGGTGTAGGAAGCTGGTAAAATCTGTTTTGGGTTTGGCAGAGCAGACTACAGCATATTTGGGAGTGAGGTACAGCGCTTCAGGACACAGGTTTTTCCTATTATCTTTCTTTTTCTCCACCCATAATCATTGGGATACAAAGATTTTTAGAGGGAAAAAACCTTAAAAGTCATCCACTGGACTACCTTGGTGGACACATGAGAAATCTGAGGCTTAAGGAGATTAAGTAACGGTGTACGGTTTCACGAGTAAATGATGGCAAACTTTAGAGTACTTGAGGACCAGATCATAGAAAGACAGGGTCAAGGTCCCGGAGTGAGGATCATTAACAAGTCTCTCAGAAGGCTGGCAATAAGACACTAACGCCCCATTATCCACTGAGAGATACATACATAATCACATAATGATAAAAGGACCAATCCACCAGGAAGTCACAACAATCCTAAATGTGGACACACCAAACAACAGAGCCTCAAAATATATGAATCAAAATGGATAGAGCTGAACAGAGAAATAGAGTAATTCACAATTATTGTTGGAGACTTCACTACCCCACTCTCAGCCATTGATAACATTACTAGATAGAAAATCAGCAAGAATACAGAAGAATTAAGTAACACAATCATCCAGCAGGATGTCACTGACATATACAGAACACTCCACCCAACATCAGCAGAATACACATTTTTTATCAAAGGCCCGTGTACATTCACCAAGATTCATGTTTAATGTGACTGCTGGTATGGTACACTTAAGTCTATCACCTTGCCATTTGTTTTCTATTTGTAACTTCTGTTCTTTGTGACACTCTCTTTTTCTGCCTTCTTTTGGATTAGCTTAGTATTTTTATTTTTCCATTGTATCTCCTATATTTGCTCATAAGCTATAACTCTGTTTTATTATTTTAATGCTTTGTTTCTAAATGTATCAGTTTACCTTAAAGGACATTGTACTATTTTACAAACAATATAAGCACCTTACAAAAATATACTTCCATTTCTCCCCTCTGATCTTTGTGCCATTGTTGTCACACATTTTATATATATATATTTATATATATATATATAATAAGCCCCCAAATATATTATTAATATTTTGGTTTAAACAGTCAATTCTCTTTTAAGGAGATTTAAATAATAAGAAAAAATTCTTGTAGTAACCACTTCTGTTGCTCTCCATTCCTTGTGTCAATTCATATTTCAGTCTAGTCTGATTTTCCTTCTGCCTGAAGACTTCCCTTAATATTTCTTGTAGTGGGAATGTGCTGGTAATGAATGCTTTCAGCTTGTGTATTTCTCTGAAAGTACATTTATTTCACTTTGGTTTTGAAAGATTTTCACTGGGTATAGAATTGTAAGTGGACAAACTTTTCTTTCAGTACTTTGAAAGTGTTCCCCATCATCCTCTCACTTGCATTGTGTCTGATGAGAAATCAAATGTCACTCTTATCTTTATTTCTCTATACAGAGCATGTCCTTTTTCTTTGACTGCTTTGAACATTTTCTCTTCATCAGTGGTTTGAGCAATTTGCTTACACTGTGTCACAGTGTAGTGTTTTTTATGTTTCTTGTGCTTGGAGTTCATTGAGCTTCTTAGACCTGTATGCTTACAGTTTTCATCAAATTGGAAATTTGTTTGGTGATTTTTTTCCTCTGAATTTTTATACCCTTCCCCTCCTCTCCTCCAGGGACTCCAATTACATGTATATCATGCTGTTTGAAGTCATTCCACAACTCACTCATACTCTTTTCACTTTTTTTTCCTTAATTTTCTTTTTACTATGTAATTCATTTTAGATAGTTTCTATTGCTATGTCTTCAACTTCACAAAACATTTCTTCTGCTATGTCTAAATTTCTGCTAAACCCATTCCATGTATGCTTTTTTTCATCTCAGACATTACAGTTTTCATCTCTACAACTCTGACTGGGAGAGGTATATAAATGTCACACATACATATATTCCATGACTCTACTTAATTTCTTGAACATATGGAATATAGTTATAAAATCTATTTGAATGTCCTTGTCTGTTAATTCTAACACCTGTGTCAGTTCTGGATTGTTTTAGTCTCCTCCTTACAGACCATGTTCTCCTGCTTCTTTGTATGCTTGCTAATCTTTTATTGCATGGCAGCAGACTAAGTAAATTTCACCTTGTTGGATGCTGGATGTTTCTGTATTCCTATAACTATTTTTGAGCTTTACTCTGAGATACAGTTAAGTTACTTGGGAATAGTTTGATCTTTTGAGGTCTTGCTTTTATGATTTGTTAGGCAGGTCCAGGACAGGGTTATTATCCCCCACTATTACAGCAAGACCTTCCTGAGTATTCTACCCTATTTCCCATGAATATCAAAATTTTCCAGTCTGGTTGGTGGAAACAGAACTATTCCTGACCCCAGGTGAGCTCTGGGTACTGTTTTGTGATCCTTTCAATTATCCTTTTATGCATGTGCTCATCAGCACTCTGCTAACACTTGAGGGCATTCCTGCAGATCTCCAGGGTCATCTCTTCATGCAGCTCTCTCCCTTTTGGTACTCTGCCCTATGAACTCTAGTCACCTTGGTCTCCCTGGAATCCCAGCCCCATCTTTTCAATCCAGGGAGACTGCTGGGTTCCTCCTGGGGTCTCACTCCTTGTGTCACAGTCTGGAAACTCAAGACAGTAAGCTGAGGCAGTGTCGGGCTCCCTTCATTTGTTTCTTGTCTCTCAGGAATCACTATTCTTTAAAAAACAAAACAAAAACAAACAAGAAAAAACACTGTTTTATATATTTTGTCTGGGTTTTTTGGTTGTTTCTGGCAGGATGGTAAATTCCATGACTGTCACTCCACCTTGGGTGAAAGCAAAAGTCCTGTAAGAGTTTAAACTGGGGCCTGAGCCCAGCCACAGGGATCTTGGCAAGGAGGCCAGAGCTGGGAATTTATCATACAGCATCCAGCAGGAATGTTGTCTCTGGAAGGCTCTCTGGGAGCCCATGGTCAGCAAACTCATCAGTCATTTTTAATCTCAGTGGTAGTAGAAAATGCACATCAATATCTTCTCTTTGTGCTCATCTGGCTAAAATAGAAGGGTTCAAAGTTGAGTTTCACTGAATATAGAGTTTGTTCATTTTTTAAAAATTGAAAACAGCTCATTGACCCAATTGTTTTAACTTATAATTTAAACTTAATTTATTATAACCATCATATAATAGAATGGTAATGTTATGGCTTTCAAAATAACTTTTAAATAATGGTATTAAAAATAACAGATTGGGCTTCCCTGGTGGCGCAATGGTTGAGAGTCCGCCTGCCGATGCAGGGGACACGGGTTCGTGCCCCGGTCCAGGAGGATCCCACATGCCGCGGAGCGGCTGGGCCCGTGAGCCATGGCCGCTGGGCCTGCGCGTCCGGAGCCTGTGCTCCGCAACGGGAGAGGCCACAACAGTGAGAGGCCCGCGTACGGCAAAAAAAAAAAAAAAAAAAAAAAAACAGATTATATAGCCTTTATAATTTATAAAGCAATTTCATATGCATTATCTTTTTTAATCTTTTCTAATTTCTTTAATATAGAAACATACACTAAAGCTCTTAATGGTTATTTGACCTCAAATTTCATCAGCTAGAGCTAGGACTCAAACTCACATAATTATTTAACTGTAATTTACAATGTATAAATAATTATAGACTCTAACTTTTGAAAAAATTGATGTCATGGAGGGAAAATTTAGGGTCTATTCTAAATTAAGGAGAACAAAGAGACAAAATTAAAAATTGCAAATCATAACTCTTGACTGAATTTCAGTTCAAAAAAACTATAAAACATATGTAGGGAGAAAAGTGGGGAAATCTGAATATGGATTGGATATTAGATCATATCAGAGAAGTATTATAAAATTCACAGATTTACTCATGATGTTATCATTTATAGGGGAATATTCTTATTCCTAGGACATATGTGATGAAATAATTTGGGACAAAATGTCATCTCTACAACTTATAAATGATTCTGGAAAAATTATATGTATATATTCACACACATATATAAATAAGAAAATATGACAAAATGCTAACAGTCATTGAATCTAAGTGGTGGGTGTACAGGTATTCACCATATGATTCATTCAATGTTTCTGTATGTTTGGAAGTTTTAATAATAAAGAAGATGGCAGGTGAATGAAACGATAATATCAGACTCTAAAAGGGAAGAAAAATAATCTATGCATGAACAAGGAATGGCTGTAGAACTATCTATCCCCACTGGCCATAAGGAATCCCAGGACTATGAATTTTCCTTCCTTACATCAACCATGCGTACAATTTTAGTCACATAAGTGAAATTTGAAATACATTTAAACTAGTAACCTATTTAGATTAAAATATTGTTAAAGTAAGTAAACTAGTATTTATGCAAATATATTTGAATATTCTAAGCCTTCTTTGTTATAGCAATAGAAATTCAGATACTTTTTATCATAGGAACCCATTTCCCCAACAGCCTGACAAAAGTAGAGTAAGAAAAAGACTGCGGGCCTCCCTGGTGGCGCAGTGGTTGAGAGTCCGCCTGCCGATGCAGGGGATGCGGGTTCGTGCCCCGGTCTGGGAGGATCCCATATGCCGCGGAGCGGCTGGGCCCGTGAGCCATGGCCGCTGAGCCTGCGCAACCGGAGCCTGTGCTCCGCAACGGGAGAGGCCACAACAGTGAGAGGCCCGCGTACGGAAAAAAAAAAAAAAAAAAAAAAAAAAAGAAAAAGACTGCAAAGTTAATAATAATCTTAACATACAATTTACATGTTAAGATGTACAGTCAATTGTCATTCTTCCTGGTACTTATGTTCTATAAAGTTGCCAGGAACACTAAAGTATCATATGCTGAATCATTGCTCCTAGAGGAAATATGTATATATATAGATACATGTCTCCCATGGGTTATAATCTTAAATCCTCCAAACAATACATTCTGGTAGATTCTGTTGTCCTTATTTTCCTGAAGAGAAAATGAGGTTCAGAGTGCTAAATGATGTATCTGAGTCCACTCCACATACAGGTGCCAGAGTTGGGATTCAAAGCCCTACCCAACTGGCCTCAGAGCTGGAGGTTCTTACACCACAGTGTGCCGCTCCCTACCATATCTATCATCTGGTCATCTCTCTATGAAGCTGGAACAAGGCAGACAGTGGCCTTGTTGACTTCAACTGGAAATGTGCATGTTGGACGACTTGAATTTCTCACTGTTCTGCACATGTCTGTGAATGACCAGAAAGTACAGAGAGTATCCATTTGGGGGTTACAAATAAATTTTAGTGAATCTGCAAATGATGCAGATAAATGTAATTTACAATTGTAAAACTTTCTACTACATTGTAATAGGCAGTACCCATGTTAAATTCATTTCTGTTTGTTCAACAGTGCTTATGCCAGAGAAGGTGCCTGATATAACTTTTTTTAAAAAAAATAAATTTATTTATTTATTTATTTTTGGCTGCCTTGGGTCATCGTTGCTGTGCACAGGCTTTCTCTAGTTGCGGCGAGCGGGGGCTACTCTTCATTGCGGTGTGTGGGCTTCTCATTGCGGTGGCTTCTCTTGTTATGGAGCATGGGCTCTACGTGCACGGGCTTCAGTAGTTGTGGCGCGTGGGCTCAGTAGTTGTGGCGCACAGGCTTAGTTGCTCCATGGCATGTGGGATCTTCCCGGACCAGGGCTCGAACCCGTGTCCCCTGCATTGGCAGGCAGATTCTTAACCACTGAGCCACCAGGGAAGTCCTGCCTGATATATCTTTGATAAATAACTGAATGAATGAATGTAAAGCTAATACCCTAAACCCAATAGGTGGTGCTTTATAGATAAGATAATTCAGGGCTAAGACAAACAAGATCAGAAAAAGAATCTCTAAATCTTTCTTGGCTTCAACCATCCAAAGCAAAGATGAGCAAGCAAGCACTTTGGGAAAAAGTTAAAGCTTGGGACATTGCCTCCAGACTTATGGGGAAGGGTAGGCAAGAATGCACATTGAACAATTGCCAGGCAGTTCCTAAATTACAAAATAGGTTGTATATACTTATCAAAACAGGAACTCACTCTAAAATTCAAGACAGGGACTTCCCTGGTGGCACAGTGGTTAAGAATCCACCTGCCAATTCAGGGGACATGGGTTTGAGCCCTGGTCCGAGAAGATCCCACATACTGCAGAGCAACTAAGCCCGTGTACCACAACTACTGAAGCCCGCACACCTAGAGCCTGTGCTCTGCAACAAGAGAAGCCACCACAACGAGAAGCCCATGCACCCGCAACAAAGAGTAGCCCCCACTCACCGCAACTAGAGAAAGCCCGCATGTGGCAACGAAGATTCAATGCAGCCAAAAAATAAGTAAATAAAATTAACAAATTAAAAAAAACTACTCTATTAAAAAAAAAATCAAGACAGCTTTTTCTCAGATTTTGAATCGTGCTTAGCTCCCAGTCCACAAAAGCCAACATTATATAGAATCAACCTTGTGACTGCAGTATATTAACTGAGTAAATGCATAAAGTTCAAACTTTACTGCTAGCTCTTTAGTCCACAAATCTCATGATCAATGAACAACCACATCCTTTCTTTCAAAGTCTGTTGGTGATTGGTCACTGTACAATCTGAATAACAATGAATAACAATCTGTCATTCAGTTCCCACACAGACAGCAAAGTGTGTACTCGTGTTGCTTCTTTATCTACCGGTGATAAACCTGTGTGACATATTATAAAAATGGATAAGTGGAAGAGGGAACTAGCTAACAAAGATCAGAGTGCAGCAAAGAAACAAAAAGAGATACCACTGGAGGTGAAATTTGATTCTAATGTTAATGGCATTATAGAAAACCATGGGAATGTTGACGTTGCCTCAGAGACCCCAGACTTGAAGCCAAAAGAAGTTAGTGAAGGCAAATGTATCGACATAAATGAGGAAGGATTTTAGAAAAACAAGATCATGTCCCAGAGGAAGTGATGCTTACAAGAGACTTCATGTGAAAGGAACGCTCAGAGATATCTGAAGACTCTGAAAGCACACAGAATGAAATGTTGAAAAGCTGATTCAGATTCAGAAGGGAGTATGACAGTTCACCAAAACGCTCACTCTGTATCATAAATTAAACAAAGAGAAGTTGAGCACTATTCAAACTACTCTTGATAATTTATCTTACGGAGAAATAAGACGTTTTCATTCTCAATGTTTTCAATTACTTTACCGAAGAAATATAGTTTTTCCTATTTTTAAAATTTTCCTACACATTTGTAACTGACAGCAAGAATGCTTTTAATGTTTTGACAAAAAATTTAAAGGCCATTGAACAATCGAAATTTTCCCTTTGGTTATTAAGATCACTCTGCATGGTTTAAGTTTACAGGGTCACTTTATGGTTCCCACCATCATGTGAAGCAGCTAGGAATGTCTGTATGGGCAATGATAAAACAATATGCTATTTATCATTAAACAAGGCTGGTAAATAAACAAAACAAAATAACAATGAAGTAAAAAAAATTCCATCTATTTTACTTTTGCATGAAAAAATGTGTGCATTCCTATAAAACAAGCAGCATACTGATGAAGTTCCAGAATTAAATTTTGTGTGAGAGTTGGACCTTTCTTTTTTTTTTTTTTGGCGGTACGCGGGCCTCTCCCTGTTGTGGCCTCTCCTGTTGCGGAGCACAGGCTCCGGATGCGCAGGCTCAGCGGCCATGGCTCACGGGCCCAGCCGCTCTGCAGCATGTGGGATCCTCCCGGACCGGGGCACAAACCCGTGTCCTCTGCATCGGCAGGTGGACTCTCAACCACTGCGCCACCAGGGAAGGCCGAGTTGGACCTTTCTTAAACAAAAATTCATAGCTTTGACATTTTCTGTAAGAGGAAAAAAAATTTTTAACTGTTTACATTTAGAAAAGAGAGAAACTCTTGTGAAATCTATCAGGGCTGTAAACAGAAGCGGGTAGGGGCTCATAACTGCCTCTGACAGTTAAAGCCCCTGACTCTCCTTGTGATGCTTCAAAGTGTCCCTATACCTAATAAGTCAGGGCCTTGCCCTCGCAGCCAGGCCACCCCTCTTGGAGGCCAGGCTACATTTCAGTAGCCTTCTTTTGTAGCCTAAATGGCACTTAGCTGTCCTAGGCAGCTAATAATTCAATCAATACTTGTTGATTTATTATGAATTAATTTTTAAAAATATGCACACAATGACTTGAGATAAAGCTATCACCCTATTCAAACCCAGCCTACTCACTGCCACAGAGCTGCAGGTCAGATCAGGATGCTGTTTTTAAAATCCCTGATAACCCATGCTTTACAGTGGGGCAGGGCAATAAACAAGACTGGCTTTTGGCGGAGGGACAGCCTCTGTCCCACTTGACAACACAAAGACCGAGCATTAAAAGCCCAGTTTAGTCCCCAGGTGTTTGTTGAGCACCTACTACGCCAGGCATGATGCTGCAAGCGCAGGACACAGAGACGCAAGAAACTCTACCCTCCGTGGAGCTCACCGAGGCCAGGTGGACATGTGCACGCATGACAGTCTGCAAGGCTGAGCAGGAGCACGACAAGGAGGCGATCATACCGTCAAGGGATGTAAGGGAAAGTTACGGGGAAGATGAGATGACTCCAGGCCAACTACAGGGGCGGAGGTGCCCATCAGCTGGAGCAGCAGAAGCAGGGCACGGAGGGAGGAGGAAAGTGAGGGTGGTTCTCGGCAGCCTGCTCCACGTGCCAGTGGAGCACACGAGGCCTTGTGGGAAGGGCTGGGGATGGTCACTCCAAGGCAGGCAGTCACTGTAATGCCCGAAAGCCTACTTTCTTCTCGGTCAAGGGAGACACTTCAGTTCCTTCGATCAGAGGTAAATGTTGGTCTTGGCTAATTATCACCTCACGCATCAGCAAGCTCTCAGCCCTACCCAAAGCCTTGTCTGTGCTCAAAGAGAGAAAACCATGGGAGGAAGGACAGGATTATAAGGAATAAACCTGGGGAGAATAACAACCATGAGTGTTTTTTCACTGCTCTATACCCAGCAGGCAACACAGTTCCTAACAGAGGGTTGGCAGCCCATCAAAGCATATAGACTTAGCCCTGGTGCCCTTTACAGGCGGCTTTGGTTGTGCAAGGGAAGCTCTACATGGAAGGGGCAGAAGCACAGAGTTGACGTCCCTCTTCCTTAGTGAAAGGTGTCTTCTTTGATGAAGGCATTTGGGCGAAGATTTTTGTTAATTATAATATTTTTACTGTTGAGAGACTTGCAGTTTTCACTTGGCAGGCTCACAGAGTTTTACTGGGGGCTGAGGCAGCTGCAAAAGGTATTACTGGGTCTTTGCTCTAAGGAGGATTGGGCCTCCACAAAATAACATTCAGCCCAAACCAAGGAAAAATATAGCTTTTAAGGGACTTCCTGTGGCCAGGGCTGGTCAATAAATTTTAGGAACAGCAATATCTGATATCCATTATTAAGTTGTTTCCTGTCCCAAGCTGTCGTTTCCCACCATTCCCCAACCCAAATTCTCTAGGGAAGTCAGCGTGGGTGGGTGGAGCTGGGGGTTGAAGGTGGGGCGCCTCTATTCACATTTCGTGGGAAGTAGTGAGGACGGCACAAGGGCATAAACAACCAGAGACTCTGGCTGTCAGAACCATGCAGCACGCACAGCAAAGGGGTGAAACAGAATAGAGGCTCCAGTTATATACCACTTGGTTAATAAAGGAGGCTGGTGGACCAGATGCTCAGGTGACCTCCTGTGCTCCCTCCAGAAAGCTTCCTAGCTTTTAGATCATTGCCAGTGGCTAGAGCCGCTTTTCAGCTGTTTGAGCCTCCATGCGCATTCTGTGAATCTACGTGCAGGTCTTACCAGACTTGTACCAGCTTTGCTGCTGCTTAAATATCCCACCTGCCAGCTGCCAACACCCACTGCCTCTTTCCTGCGTGCTCGGCACAGTCAGCCCAATCCCCTGCTGCAGGCACCAAATGGGACGACAGTTCTCAGTTCTTGGCTCAGGCAAGAACTCACTAATCGGTCTCATCACCAAAATACACGTCATCCTTATGGAGTCAGATTCACCCCACCCCACCCCCCATATCCTGGTAAAAAGGCGACATCTCTGGAAATCCTACCAGGCTGCTCTCTTTTCTCATCCCCTTAAAAAGCTCCTGATCCTCTGCGTTCAACCAGCTGTCTTCTCCATCAGAAAGTTTGTTCCCAATAAGATAAGGAAATGATCTTGAAAGAGAAGCTCCCCAAAAAGAGCATAGCAGGAGGGAGGGAGACGCAAGAGGGAAGGGATGTGGGAACAGATGTATATGTATGACTGATTCACTTTGTTATAAAGCAGAAACTAATAAAAAAAAAAAGAGCATAGCAGTCCAAAAAGCCAGGCTCATTTACTCGTTTAACAAAGGTTTTTGAGCTATGTGCTAAGTGTAGGGAACATGATATGGATTTTTTTTAAAGATACACAGAATATGGTGGCTGTCCTCTTAAGCTCAGTCTTGCAGGGGAGGCATCCATTCATCAAATTATCTTGTGGCTGATGTGAGAACAAACCACAAGTGGTGCCATGAAAGGAAGGAACTCATTTCTTTGAGAGTTTTTAGGAGAAGAGCTGGCGGCTGAGCCCGGGCAGGCAAGAACTTCTTCCCTGAAAGAGTGTCGTGTATTTGAGATCTGGGAATAAGCAACCAACAGTTAACTAAGCCAAGGGGCAGGGATGGGAAAGCAGTGTGGCTGGGGAGGCAGATAGGTGCCTGTGGATCAAGGGAACAGTGCAACTTGGAGGAGGTGAAAGGACTCCAGAGTGGGTAAAGCATGGAGCATGTGAAGCAAGACCATGCACAGCTTCTACAGAGGCAGCATATATGGCAAGAGGCTCGTCCTAACCTGGCTCCAAAAATAGCTTCAGAATAATGCAAACCTCCCAGTATTCACAACCTTATGGAATCCACTCCCCTTGAATCTCAGTGGGCCCTGCATCTTAATTTTGACCAATAGAATGTGGTAAAAATGACTTTGTGTGACTTCTGAGGCAGAGACATAAGAAGCTTTATGGGGACTTCCTTGGTGGCACAGTGGCTCAGAATCCACCTGCCAATGCAGGGGAACACGGGTTTGAGCCCTGGTCCAGGAAGATCCCACATGCCACGGAGCAGCTAAGCCTGTGCGTCACAACTACTGAGCCTGCACTCTAGAGCCTGCGAGCCACAACTACTGAAGCCCACTCGCCTAGAGCGCATGCTCCGCAACAAGAGGAGCCACCGCAATGAGAAGCCCACGCACCACAACGAAGAGTAGCCCCCGCTCACTGCAACTAGAGAAAGCCCACACGCAGCAACGAAGACCCAACGCAGCCAAAAATAAATAAATAAATAAAAAGAATTCCATAAATATTCTGATATGCCTGGTAAATTTAAAAAAAAAAAGAAGAAGAAGAAGCAGCTTTATGTCTTCCATCCAGAGATCTTAGAAAGCTGGCATTGCTGTAAAACTGCCATGCCACGAGGAAGCCCAAGCTAACCATTTGGAGAGGCCATGTGAAAAGAGAGAGGTGCCCAAGCCAGCACCTTGCCCAGGAATCCAACTGAGGCACCAAACACATGAGTGAAGAAATCGTCTTAGGCATGCGTCCCAGTTGAACCTTCAGAAGACTCCAGCCCCGCCCAATAGCTGACTGCAACTGCTTGAGAGACCACAAGTGAGAACCACCCAGTTCAGCAGAACCTCTGAGCCCAGTCCATCCACAGAACTGTAAGAGTGAAATAAATTATGGTTTTAAGCCACTAAGTTTTGGGCTGGTTTGTTCTGCAGAAAGAGTAGAAAAATTGGTGCCTAGATGTTGGGCGCAGCCAAAAAAACAAAAAACAAAAACAAGAACCCCCAAAACAAGGCTCAAGACATGAAAATGTTCCAGTGGATCCAGAGAGGTGTCCATTTCATGTCCTGAGTAGCAAATGCTGCCCAGACAGGCTTAAGGGCAGAGTGGCTGCTCGACAGAAGCCGGCCTCTGTCTACCTGTTGAATTTCTACAGTCTTTAATTTGAGTCATGTGCTTTTCTGACAGACACTGATAGTTCAGTGTGGCCTTCTGGTCAGAGTGCTATAAAATTGTAACCGAGTTGATTAATACGGTGTCCCTATTTCCCCTCTTTCGTTCACTGCCATTTACAAGAAAACAGCAAAAGTGTGTGGCAAAATATAGCTCTGTCAGGATCCTGCCTTAACAGAAATCAAGAAAAATGTGAAACTGTCAAATCTCAAGTGTTCTATATCCAGAGGAACATTATTGCATCCTCTCTGGCATCCCTCAACATCCCATAATACTCCTATCAGTGAAAAAAAAAATCAACAGCGTGATGTGCAGATGCTTCTTCTGGGTTTATTTTCATCTGGTTTGGGGATGACCAGGGTGATGTTTGAATTCCAACTAGACAGTTACACACAGTATTCCTGCCTTCCCAAAAGAAATATATTTTATTTATTACACCAGCCAGATTAAAGTGCCCAGAAAATTTCACCTTGGCCTGGGGAAGAATTCTAGTACTATTGGTAGAGATGGTAGATGTCATCTAATCTAGCTAATGACCTGATTCATTTATTTCTTCATTCAAAAAAATTTCCTTTAATGCCTCCTATGAGCCAGGTACTGTGCTTTCCTAATCCAACTGTTTTCATTGTGGTGGGAGACTGTGGTCTAAGCCTGAAGAGTTTCATTTACTTGGGAGTTCTGGGTGGAGCTACCTCTGAGCCCAGGTTTGGGCCATGAGGGTCTGTGTTTTTCTATCACTCAGATTTCCAGAGTGACATTGGCACCTTTCCTTCAGGATGCCTGGTTATTCAATTCTTTCTTCAGTTCCAAGAAGTATCGCCCATCCTTTCCATAAGCTCCTTTTTCTTTGTTTAAACTAGCTGGAGTCCATTTTCATTGCTTACAACAAAGGAACGCCACCTGATACATCCCTACTTACAGACCAGCAGGCTTCTCTCCAGCTTCAAATAAAACAGAGAGGCCTGCTTTGTGTCAGTCTTAAACCCTTCCAGTTTCAGTGTCCTTTAGATGCAGTGGAAGTGGTCACTTTTGGTCATATTACCTTGAGAAGCTGCTATATGCCAGACCTAATGGGGAAGTCCAAACTGAAAAGGCACAGCTCTCGAAGCTGTATGGACACATTCCATCCACCTTACTCACTGTAAGCTCCTTGCTGTGCGAGACTATGGCGTGTTCATTTTTGTATCCTCAAAAATTCCTAAGTATATGTGCTCCAAGGGCAGTAGACATGGTTTTTGAGACTCATTAGAATGTAGATGGCTATTGGATGGATGGGAGTCTTGGAAATAGATGACAATGTCTCTGGAGATTGGAGAGGATTTAAGAACTAAACCCTAGGGAACATCAACATTTAAGAAGAAGAAAGAGGTAGAAAGAAAAGCCAGTAATAGAGGCAGAAGAAGCAGTCAGAGACGTAAGAACCAAGCATGTTAACACAGAAGCCAGAGGAGACCAGAGTTTTGAGAATTGGATAATAGTCAATAGTGCCAAATGCTGCAAAGAGTTTAGGCCAGTTGAACACCAAGAAGAGTTCAAACAATTTGGCAACAAAAAAAATCACTGATGACTCAAAAAGTCATTCCCAGCAGAGTGATGACAACCAAAGCCAGGTTGTACTGGCTGGGGAGCCAAGTCAGGGCATGACTCTTCATTATTGTCATAAAAGAGGAAAAGAAAGAATGGGCCATACACTGTGGCAAAAATAAGATGGAGAGAGTCTGTGGCTGTTCTTTGTAAAGGTACAAATTATTAAATGAATAATTATTTTTAAATGAAATGTCCTAGTTAATGCTTAATTCTCTGACTACCACAACACCCCAAATTCCATTTTAAAATAATAAAAATAATTGGTATTTGTGTAGGACTTTGTGGTCTACAATGCATGGGTTTGTGCCCTTTCTCTCTCCTGTTCAAACAAAACTGATTTACTCAAAACCCCAAACCAAGAATAGTCTTATATTGAATCTGAGACAGACTAAGACTAAAACCCTTCCTTTGATCAGGGACTGAGAGCACTTGAAAAGAATACTGTGGTAATCCTCCCACTCTCCACCTCTGAAAAAAATGTAACAAGCACTGATGCAAATAGCGAGTGCTTCTTTGTGCTTTGAACTAAAAATCACCTAATGACAGAGGAGCAAGAAAAGTGCCCCCGTGGCAAGTTTCTCTGATGGAGACAAAGACAAAAAAAAAAAACCCCACTTCCTAACATGGTCAATGAGGCTTAGAAAGAAAAGCCAAAGTCATTTTCATGCCATTGGATGCCAAAACCTTTATCCCCGTAATAATGCATTTTTCTAGGTTTAAGAATTTCCTCTTAATGTTGGATGTGGAGAGTATACATCCATAGGTAAATATGATAAAATAGCTCAGTGGATCCTTTCTACACCACATCCTCACCGCCCACTAACCAGCCAACTTCTCCAGTGAAGGGGCCTTGTCCACCCAGTTCATATTGTATTCTCATAACATAGCACAGTGGCTGGCATGTCGTAATTATCTGTTTAATTAATTAATTAATTAATTAGCGCTTTAGCTAAGGCCCTCATCATCTCTTGCCTGAACAGTTATGCTCCCTAATATTTGCCCCTGCTTTTATTCTCTTCCCTGGTATCAGTTATCTATTGCCCTGTAGCAAACCATCACAAAACGTAGGGTCTTAAAACAATAGCAATCCTTTATCTTGCCCTTGAGTGTGGAATCTGGCAAGTCTCGGCAGGATCAGCCCTTCTCTGTTCCACGTGGTAGTAGATGGGATGGCTCAGCTGGGGACTGGGAAGTCCACTTCCAAGATGGCACACTCACATGGCTGGAAAGTTGGTGCAGATTGTCTGCTGGGAGCTCAGCCGTGTCAGCCGGGGTCCTGAATTCCTCTCCTTGTGGGCCTCTCTGTAAATGCTTGGGCATCCTCATGGTGTGGTGGCTGAGTTCCAAGAGCAAGCGTACCAAGAGAGCTAGGCAGAAGCTGTCTTCCCTCCTGTGATCTGGCTTGGACGTCGGGCAGCACAGTAAGTCTGCCCAGATACTCCTCCACGACAGGAGTGTCAATCTCATATTGTAAGAAGAGCATGTGGAATGTCTGACATTGCTGCAGCCATTTATACAATCTACCACAGCCTCTTTAACCATCTTTCTCAAGGCTTCCAGATTTTCTGAAACACAAAGCTGACTGTGGTACTCTCAGCTTAAAAACATCCAGTGTTCCCCTTTACTACAAGGATAAATTCCCTACTCTTAGTGGAAGCACAGAGAGCATGGAGGGCATAAGAGGCTTCCATGGCCTGGTCCCTGAGTCCTTCCTAGTTTCACTGCTCACCTGGTCCCCCAAGTGCATGCTGGTAACACCTTTGTTCTTGCTGCTATCTCTGACAGGTCATTTCACTTATCTGATCAGGTGCATCCTCACCTGGAAAGGATGAGTGATCATCCTCACCATTGCTCCTCTACCACCATCAGGGTTAGGATACCCTCTGTACATCATCCAGAGCAGCCTTCCATTGGACAACTTAAGGAACAATTTATTTTTCAGTTTGTCCTTGAAAATAACCTCCTGGAGAGAACCAACCTTGTTTTATTTATATATTTATATCTATATGAATGCCCGCAGATATAATATATACATTCATATGTATAATATATATCCCAGAACCTCACAACAGTACAAGTTATCGTTATATTAAAAGATAAAACTGTGACACACCAAGAATAAGTAACTTAATATCGCCATAAATGGCATGGCTAGAATTTTAATCTGCATCTTCCTGGTTCTAAAGCCCTCACTCCCATACACAGTGATCTACAAGGTTCTTAAACATACCACTAGCACAAGTAATATGAAGAGATAGTTCCTCCAGCTCTCAAAACTAACAAAATAAGTTTAAAAGAAAAATAAATGTAAAAACAGGCAATAATCATAAAACAAAGGGCCATAAGCTTATGGCATCATCCTTTTGGAAAGCCTAGAAAAAAAGGACTAGGAATTAGTGCTTCTTATACCCATGTCCCGCCAAAAAGCAGAACAGAATAAAGATGGTCAACGGACACAATCCTAAAATATCTCTTAAATACCTCATAATTTCTAGAGAAGCAGGCTGAGGGATGTGAGGCAGTCAGGGGAAAAGATGTAGAAACGCTTCAAAAATGAAAGCCCTCCCCCAGAATCTCAGAGCCTCACCTTTGCTTTTCCCTGGCTGGAAGGAAAGCTACAGAGGGAATAGAGAATGATGATAATTGCTCAAAGCTAAATACCTCCAGCAATAACAAGGATTTAGCAATGCAGTAAAGAAAATAAATAAGACACCATATCCTGAGGGAGGGAGAGACTTGGAAGGGAAAGAAACACAGAGAGACCCAGTTTTGCCTCCCTCTTCCCACAGATCAAAACGCTGTGGCTAAAATCCCTTGAGTTTCACTTTCTGTGTCTTCCACAGGCTGGGAGCAGAGTCAACACAGCCACTGGGGAGAGGTGGGTGAAGTCAGGCAAGAGAAACATTGGGCCTAAAAGTCTGTTTAAAGTGAAATTCTAGGACTCTGCCTGGAATTAGGGAAATGACCCAAAGCCCAAGAGTGACCTCAGTGATAACCCTAGGAGAAGACTTTTTTTTAAACTAAGTTGCAGAAGAAAAAGCAGAAATTGGTCCGCTAACCATAATGGCCCACATCCCATCTTGTTCTCATTCTCTCCCTCCCTCCCTCCCTCTCTCCCTCTCCCTCTCCCTCTCTCTCTCTCTCCTCAGATTCTGTTGGAACAAATAGCATTGATCATGCTAAACATGAACACATGGGTGGAAGGAGGGAAAAAGTCTTAGCACTTATGCTACATAACTCCTATAAAACACAGAGTTATCATATACAGATTACAAAATAACTGCATTTAAAATATGTAAAGAAATGAAAGCTATAATTTTAAAATGAGCAAAACTTAGGAGACTTCCAAAACTTCCAAAATAATCATGCGGATTTGCAAAAGAACTGAACAGAACCCCTAAATATGAAAAAATATGTAATTATTAAAATTCAGAACTCATCATGGCTGGAAGAGCTAAGAAACACAACTGAAAAGAGAATTAATGAACTGGAAGTAGACAGGAAGAGCTGATCCAGAATGAAGCACAAAGAGATGGAAAATTTGAAACAGTAGGAAGGAAAGAATGATATGGTCTAACATACACCCAAACCAAAGTTCCAAAAGAAGAAACATATACAGAATAGAAAATATTAAAGGTGCTAAGGGCTAAGAATTTTCCAAAAATATTAAAAGATGTGAATCTTCAAATTCAGGAAACACTACAAATCTAAATCAAGATACCTAGAAAGGATACTATGATGTACCCACAGTACATCATAGTAGAACCACAGAACACCAAAGGCGAAGAAAATCTTAAAGAATAGCCAGGTAGAAATGTCAGATCACCTACAAAACAATGCCAATTAAACTGCCTCCAGACTTCCTTTACAGCAACTATAAAATCCAGAAAAGCATAGATTAATAACTTGAAAGTGCTAAGAGATTGTCATTTTTATTAATGCTTCACCACTAAGTGAATCTAAGAACTTTTCAATATAGTCATAAAGACAGAGAAGGGAAGATGGCCCGACAATAACGGCTAAGTTGGAATTTTTTTACTAGCTCATCGAGATTGAGACTTAGATTGGAAAAATAAATATTGAAATAATAGGGCCTCCCTGGTGGCGCAGTGGTTGAGAGTCCGCCTGCCGATGCAGGGGATACGGGTTCGTGCCCCGGTCTGGGAGGATCCCATATGCCGCGGAGCGGCTGGGCCCGTGAGCCATGGCCGCTGGGCCTGCGCATCCGGAGCCTGTGCTCTGCAACGGGAGAGGCCACAGCAGTGAGAGGCCCGCATACCGCAAAAAAAAAAAAAAAAAAAAAAAATTGAAATAATAGGATATGCTATTTCATAACAAAAAAATAAAGTGTTGAAAGAAAATACATCCAGATAAACTATGATCCCATCCAAGAAGGAGTATCAAGCTAAATACAAAGTCAAAGAAATACTGAATCTATGACCCAGAGACCTCACTAAAGGGCTATCCAAAGCATAACACATCAGGGAAAAGGAGATGATCTACAAGGGAAATCTAAGATTCAAGAAAAAATATTAACTAAATAAAGCAATAGTCATGACAGAACATCCAAAGCAGATGTTGGCAAACTATGGATCATGGGTTAAATTCAGCCCACTGCCTGTTTTTGAAAATAAAACTTTATTGTAACACAGCCTCTTGTTTGTTTACATACTGTCTATGACAGTTTCTATGATACAACAGCAGAGTTGAAAAATCGTAACAAAGACCTTACAGCCAGCAAACCTGGCCCTTTATAGAAAAAGGTTGCTGACCCCTGATTTAAAGCATTTGCAAAATAAAACAAAAAAATAATAATTTATAGGTTAAAAGGAAACATCAGCAAAAAATATTGATCTACAATAATATGTAAAACAGGGTAAGTGATTGAATTTAAAGTGTTCTAAGGTCTATTATTATTTGGAGAGAAAAGATATTGGTTAACTTTGGAATTTATGTTTTTTAAGCATATTAAAGTTTTAAGAATAGTGACTGTTTTGGAGTGAAAACTTCCAAAACAGTAGAGGGGGAACATGAAATTTTAAAATACCATCAGTCCAAAACAGACAGAAAAAGAAAATGACAAAGCAGAGAAAAGGCAAATCAAATAGAAACTAGGAGCTACAATGCCAGAAAGAAGTTTAACAGTATCAGTCATAAATGTATAGACTTATGGGAAAAGAAGCTAAAAAAAAAAAAAGAGTGGATATATGTATATGTATAACTGACTCACTTTGCTGTACACCTGAAACTAACACAACATTGCAAATCAACTATACTCCAATAAAATTTTTTTAAATTTTTTTTAAATGTATAGACTAATATTCACCAGTAAATAGAGAATGCCAAACTGAGGTTTTTAGAAAACAAGGATATGCTAGTATACAAAATGAGTATTAAAAACACAGAAGAAAAATTTTTGTGTAGCTTACTGATATCAAATAAACTATACTTTATGGCAAAAGAGCGCCTTTATGAATAAAAAGGGTTGTATCATGGTCAAAGGTTTGCCTCACCAGGAAGATACAGCAGTTCTATATTTGTTCATGATTAATAGCATAGTCTCATTTACAAGATAAAAATTACAGAGCTATAAGACAAATTGTCGAATCCATCAACAGAGTGAGAGAGTAAAATCCATCTTTCCTAGGAATAAATAGACAATCAGTAAGCTATCGAAGGTTTGAACTACACAATTAACGAGCTTGACCTAATGAACATGTGTTTGTGTTCCTGCATCAAACAATTATGGAAATCATATTCTTCCCAAGCTCTCATAAAGCATTTATAAAAATTGACATCATTGCAGGTCAGAGAGTTCTTAAAGCTTTTCATAGAATCGACATCTGATAAATCACATTCAACCACATTGATTAAATTAGAAATCAGCAATAAGATAACTTTAAATCCAATGCATTTGGACACTTCAGAAGCACACTTTAAAAATATATTTTTTTTATTGTGGATGGTTCCAAACATACATATAATCAATCCTATGCTTGTATCAACACTCAAGCACACACACACACACATTTTAAAATAACTCACGGGTCAAAGAAGAAATCATCATGGGAATATTTAAATACTTGAGACTGAACCATAATAAAGTCTTCTACATCAAAATTGTTGTCATGCACTAAAGCAATCCTCATAAGTTTAATTTATAATCTTAACTGCTTATATTAGAAAAAACAAAGGCTAAAAATTAGTGATCAAAGCATCTAATTTAAGAAGTTAGTAACAGAACACAGAATAAACTCAAGGAAAGTAGGAAGAAAATAATAAAAATACAGGCTAAAACTAATGAAGTCTAAAATAAAGATAAAATACAAAGGATCATTAAAGATGAAAGTAGGTTCTTTGAAAAGACTTAAAAAGTAAATCTTTCACTGAAAGTACTTAAGAAAAAGAGAAAGCAGTCACAATATCATGATTGAAAAGGCATAACTCAAAGAAAACTGATTAAAACAAAGACAATAAGAGACATGCTATACATAAGAGAACACTATAAACACCCTGATACTGACAAATTTGAAAACAGAATAAATTGACATTGTCTTGAGGCATAAAGTGTATGGAAGTCACTCAGGAAGAAATAGAAGACCTGAGTGCTCCTCAAACATCTAAAGACGTTGAATCAGTATCTTATCTGATAACAAAGAACAAACTCATAGAAATACCCCCTGAATAAGTAGGCTTTCAGTTTTATGGTGTTTTTTTCTACTTTAGAGTTACTTACACTAAGGTTATTCATATCACATAAAGCCATGGTCTTTGGCTACTAACTGTTATAACTGCTTGGAGATTCAGGGAAAACTATATAACCAAATACTTCAAACATTCAGAAAATAGGTCATAGAACTAAACTTAACATGTAAGTTCTCCAAAACCACAGAGCAAGGCATTGATGTATAAGGAGCTTCAAACAAATTATGAAAGTTTAGTTTCACATTAAAGAATAGGTGAAGGGGATTTAAGAGGTATAAACTTTTAGCTCTAAGACGAATAAGTCACAGAGATGTAATGTACACATAGGGAATATAGTTAATAATATTGTAACTACTTTGTATGGTGATGGATGGTAGCTGGTCTTATTGCAGTGATCATCTCATTATGTATAAAAATATTGGATCACTATGTTGTGCACGAGAAACTAATATAATATTGTATGTTAATGACAACTCAATTTTTAAAAAAAAGACAGGTATCCAAAGGTGATCTGTCAAGTCACCCAGATTAGGAATTAAGACATTCCATCCACTGAGTTTTCCCTTGAAATCCTGAAGTGGATCTAAAAAGTGCCTGTAAGTTTTCCAGAGCAGATGTGTAGTAATATGTCCAAGGCTGCTGTGTTTACAGTTCTCTGAACTGCAGACTTCAGCCCTCCTCAGGTTAAATTTCCCCTGGACTGTTTCCCAGGGCTCTCATGGTGAACTGCAGTTCCCGCCTCACTGTCCCTTCCCTCAGCTGTTTGCTTTTTTCCTAGGAAACCTGGAAGAGTCAAGAACAGGTGGCTTTGGACTGTCAGAACTGAAACTCACTTGTAGCCTTGCAGTGGAAAGGGAGCAGGAAGCACACACACGATAGCTCTTCTGTCGCAAAGAGCAGGAAAGAACACTCCCCCACTTATCCAAAAGCATCTCTAGGTGCTGCTTCATCCTGTTAGATCTCGTAATCAAGGTGGGCAAGACACAGAGAGAAGGAAGGGAAGCAACACAGCCATGGATTTTTCCCACCTGACTCCACCCCATCCACATTTAGCACAAGCTTGTTACCATCATTTGCTTCTCCAGTGAATGCAATTAAACACACCTCCATGTCTGATCCCCTGGGAACCTGAAATGTTGCTTA
This sequence comes from Mesoplodon mirus, assembly GCF_964341445.2. Taxonomy (NCBI): domain Eukaryota; kingdom Metazoa; phylum Chordata; class Mammalia; order Artiodactyla; family Ziphiidae; genus Mesoplodon; species Mesoplodon mirus. The sequence continues at coordinate 38,894,347 of NC_138991.1, forward strand.
CAAATTACCTGCCTTCCTCAGCCATTACCGTGCCTGTGTAAGCCAGCATTGCACTAACAACCAGAAGGGAACTGCAGAAAAAGCGCGGCTTGGAAGGGAGATGAACCTGAGTTTATATCCATCGTCGTGGTGGTTTCACACCTCACAAATTAGGACGTGCTTCAGCAAAATTTAATTTTAACATACTGTTACCAAAGCTTTAATTAAAAACCCCATTCCCTTTGGACTTGCTATTTGTCCTGGATTCGGTTACGCCCTATCCCAGATCCATATAACTGCCCTGCTTTCTGGCTGAGGTGGCCCCAGAGCAAGGTCTCTGCTACTGCTGTCACTGCCACTACAGACCCAGTGCCCACAGTGACAGCTACTACTGGTCCCTGATGTCACCAGTGAGCCTGCCCAGATGGCGTCTTGCCTCACACCTGTGCCATGCACCTCTGCGTCCCAGCCACCACTCTGGGGCTTTCACAGAGTTCCTAAGGTACACAATGCCTCAGGACCCACCAGGCACTCACGCTTAACCTGGAAATGCAGGGCAAACTTTGAACAATGGGAGATGGATGTCAATATATAAATCCACACCCCCTTTCCCTCTCTGAAACACAGCCTCTCTGAAGATTACTTGAGTGATGGAAACGTCACCTTGTGATGAAGCTGTAATCAGCTGGAAACACTCCCTCATATTTGCTCCCCAGCTTTCAGCCTCACTCCTGCCACCCTGGGACCCCACTCCCCCAATAAAGTGTTCAGTCTTAAGCCCTTAAGCCTCAGGTTCTGTTTTGCAGGGAACCTGGAATGAGACACCATTCTTTAAAAATGGGTTTCATCCTTTTCTCTCTGTGCTGCCTCCTTAGTAGGAACTGGACTCCTACTTATGGGCCATGAGCTCAAGCCAAAGCGGATCACTCACACACGCTCCAGCCTGCCCCTTGCCCAGTTCCCACCCCACATTAAATCCATCACAGAACTAGCAGGAGATCATGTACAAAACAAAGGTTCAGATTCAACTTTCAAAAAGAAACTTTCTGTTGAAGTGTTCCATAGCCATATATATATATTTTTTTACAGCTATATTTTTTTATGTAGCCAGAAAGCGAACACTGAAGAATCCTTCTTTCAAACAAACATTGGTTCAATAAAATATGAGGCAAAAAAGAGGGAAGAGCATTATTCTTCAAGACCGACTGTCATCACAAATTAAAGCATTTTAACATTCAAATATAATAGCTTATTTTTAGGCAGTTGGGTGGCTTCCTTAAATTTTATTGACAAGAAAAAAAATTAATTTTAAAAATCAGAATGTTTAAAAGTAATGTATCTAATCACGCACGAGTGATGGAATGAGGAGACGTAACAGAAAATTTTCATTTTGCTAGTCCATTAGGTATTATGTTACATTTCATGTTTCTGAATCACTAGATTTCAAAAAAAAGTAAACAATATTACTGTTACAATTTGCTTTGCTATTGTGTGTTAAAAATGAAACATTTTTACATGAACTATTCATTTTCATTTTTTTTTAATTCTTAGGATTTTAATTAGTGGAAAGAATGACAGGAGGATTCCACGTGGCCCGGTGGCTATTCTCTGCTATATCAAATTCTACCCCTTCATGACTGGGAGCCAGAAAACCTTGAAATGCCTGGTGGTTCTTTGATAAACCACATCTTGAGATGTGAGTTTTTCTATCAGAGCATTCCAGCCTTTTCAAAAACCTGTTATCTTCTTTCAGGGATGCTAACTATACAGCACAAATATCAGTACTAAAGTGAAATTTCAAAAGAACCACATGCTTTACAGAAGCAAATGTATTCACTCATTGGCTATTTATCCCAGTGACACACCTGTCTCAGCCACAATTCAAGACTTTGCAAACAGATTTCGTTTGGCGTGTCAGGACTCACAAAGATAACCTGAAAGATTACAACTCAATGAATGTGCTGCCTCTTATTAGATTCTGAATAAGCAGGTAGATATAGATCCTTCATTCATTCAAAGGGACAAACAAACACGTTTATTTAGCACTGCTGTCAGGCACTGGGCTCACCATTTTGCATACATTATCTCCTCTGATAATGTGATAGTTAGAACAACATTAGCTGCTGTAACAAATAAGACCCCAAATCTCAGTGGATTATCTCACTCTCTGCAGTGTCATCCACTGGCAGGCAAGGATCGAAGAAGTGACAAAGGCACACCCATTTCCTAATCACTTGTGGTCACGTGGTGAGACCAGAGGAGAGTCCTCACCTAGATGGGAGCAGCTTGACTACATTAAATGTAGTCACTGGCTGAACAACCCATTATCAGAGAGAATCTACACTGCACAAAAGGGAGCACACTTTTGGAGGGTTAACTAACCATCTCCCTCCTTCTCCCCTCCCTCTCTCCCTTTATCCCTCCTCACCTCCCTCCTTTTCTCTTTCCTCTCCCCACCACACACACACACACAGCTGTGCACACACAAACCCTATGAAGTAGGCATAGGTTTTCCATTTGACTAATAATGAAGTCGGCTAAGAGAGGTTTTGCAAATTTCCTGAGGTGTAATAATAACCCAGGTCTATAAGGCTCTAAAACCCTGGGTCTTTCCCATATATCATGTGACATATAACAAGTATTTGTACAGCTCTTTCAATATACAAAGCACTTGGGGCTTATTGGGAACTGGTGTGTGAAGTGGCATGCCCTTTCTCAGTTCATATCAATAACGTATTTCTCACAATTTTATTCAATCAATGTTGAATGAATTAGTGGGTACCCCAGGGGACTTTGAGCAATGATATATTTATTTATTTATGAAGGGTCTTTTTTCAAGTTCATTTTAGAGAATAACATAATATTTTCAGAGCATAATAGTTTTTAACATGGCAAAAAATTTTTATAAGATATATAAGTTTGACTGTAATTTCAATGGAAGGCTTATATTCACAATTTTTTTAAACAACTTTGATTTGGTTTGTGGTTCACTAAAAATAAAAGTGATACTTAGAACCAGTTCTGCCTGGGTTCAGTAAATTAATGTGGTAAGTTCTGGTTTATAGTTAAGTTGAATTCTGGTTCCTAGTAAAAACAGAGCCTTATTTCAAGTAAAATAGCTTGTTATGTGTTTTTTTAAAGCCTTTTCTTATAGAGTTATTTACTCCTTCTTTGAGGCAATAAATCTTGGATAAGATGAATATCCCTTCTACTTTCCTGTCATGTGCCCCCCTCCACCCACCCCCTGTCCACCAATTCATTTCATTTCTATTTCTATTTCGCTTTCTATGGTTTATTATATTGACTGCTCAGGTAACTAAAATGATGTTTCTGAGTTCAAGTTTCCAGTGAACCTCAACTGGAAAATAAGCATGAGGGGTGTTCCAGTGATCTATCTTTGTATAACAAACCAACCTACAACTTAGTGACACAAAATAACCATTTTTGTTATGCTCAAAGCTTCTTTAGACCTGAGATTTGAGAAGGACCCTGCAGGGACAACTGGCAGGCAGGGTAGCTGGAGACGGGAACCATCTGAAGGTGCCTTCACTCACATGTCTGGTGACTGATGCTGACCAGAACCTCAGATGAATCTGTTGGCTGGGACATCTATATCTACATCTACCTGTGGCCTCCCCATGTGGCCTTGGCTTCCTCATACTGTGGTAGCTGGGTTCCAAGACCAAGCATCCCAAGAGAACAAGACAGAAGCATGTAACATGAGAAATCACATGGCATCATTTCCACCTTTGCTCTATTGTTGAGGCAATCACAAAGGTCTGCCCAGGTTCAAGGGTCAGAGGACATGGAGCCCATCACTCCACAAGAGGGTTGTCAAGGTCATATGGTAAGAGAATGTGGGATGGGAGATATTATTGTGACTATCTTTGGAAACTATAATCAGCCACAGGAGACATACCCAATAAAGTGGCAGATGCCTGTCCACTCTTTCTCACAGGCTGCTGCTGCTCACAGAGTCACTGCGCATGTGGCCAGAGAGAATCAATGGAGGCCTGACCATACTGTAATGCTTATTGGACTTTTAGAAAGGCTTGGAATTAACAAAGGGGAATGACAGTAAAAAGAACTTAATTCTCTAGACTAGATGTAGCTATTGTCAGATGCAAAGACCTGGCCCCTGCACAGCAGGCCTCTTGGTCCCAAGCTCCTGGAATGCTGCCAGGTTGTAAGAGTCAGCTTCCCTCCCTACAGGATCAGTGCCCAGGTATGTGTCTCCTCTACCCAAGGTCCAGAACACAGTTCTCCAAGGCTCAAATAAAGTCTGCGGTCATCCTCTTAAACCTGCCCTCCTCTCTCTAGGCTAATTGATAATGCAAGCATACATCCCTTCAAACGTATGACCTTGCCCTCAGCTCAATGTTAGCTTATTTCCCAGAACACCACGCATTTAGTGCTGAATTCACCAGGGGTGGGGCCTCCAGTGAACAGTCCAGGCTGGGTTTTGGCCATTCTATTCAGGGCTCTTTGTGTTTTGCTGCAGCAAGGTGAGATTGTGCCTTCCTGTAACTTCTGCGTTTAGCTCCCTATTTCCTGTGAGCAAATGCATGAAAATACATGCACACACAGCTTGCAAATACATAATCACATTTGATACTCAGAATTACCTGTTGGTATAGATATTAATATTCCCATTTTGCATTCAAGGAAACTAAGACTTAGCAGAAGGGCATGCTCAAGTGTCTTAAACTAGGATTAATAAGTCAACCTCCAACTCCCAGTTGTTCTTTCCTTTGGACCACACTGGCTGTGCAGATTCAGAAATTCTAATTTTGAGTCTCATGCACACGAGTCAATATTTCCCACCTGATATTAACTCATTCATCATTTCCTTTACAGGAGCCTTTGCCACGGGCTGTAGGTAGCTCCCCATCGCTCTTCTCCCTCCTCCTTGCCCACCCCTCTCTTTGAGGCTATCAATTTATTTTCCATCATTATCCTTTTGGTTTGGATCTGCACCAGTTTTCTCTAAGTGATAGAACACCTTGTATCCCAAAGAGAAATGCTGCTACTCTGCAAAGCAAGCCTTTGAGTCTCTTTTTAAAGAGAGTTCCTACAGTGTGGCAGATTTTAATGACCCCCATCTCTCATGCCTGCATTGGGTCACCTGAGCCACACTGCTCAAAATGATCTAACCACCTCGTATGCCAGCCGAGGCAGACTCAGCCTCGCCACGGGGCACCCAGCCTAATTCATTATACCACTCAAAGCCATAAATCACAGGATTCTCCCCCTACCCTCCTTTCCCTCCCACCAAAAGGAGAGCTCACATGAAATCTATTTACATGGGATGATTATTCAATTAATTTTTTCATTACACTTGCCAGGAAGCATTGCCAGGATTTCTAAAACTGCCCTGTGTGTTTGCATTAATGATGACGGTGGTTTGTGCTACTTAATTTAGCAATCATGGCCCATTTGGAGGTCATGCCCAGCCATATGCAGACTGGAGATGGTAGAGGGGCAGCTTCCTGATCAGGAACACGTGAGCGCCTGACACGTGTCTAGGATAAGCACAGAGATATTAATATCTCTACTTGCTGTCCCCACAGCCATCCCCACTGTGGTAGCCTTAGCACAGGCTTAGGGCCCTCATCCTCAACAGCCCAGGTGAAACAAGACCCCTTGGTTGCTCTCCCTGTCTCTTTGACCCCTTCCAATCCACCCCCCATAAAGGTTGCCATAGTGATCTTCCTAAAGTGTAAATCTGATCTTTTTGCCCCTCACGTCAGTGGTGCCCAGTGGCCCAAGGAAGAAGGTACAAGCTCCCATCTTGCTTTGCGTGCAACACCCTTTGCATGACCTGGCCAGCCTCAGCTCTCTCTACCTGCTCCTGCGCCCCAAGAGGAGACCCATGCTCCAGCCACATAAATACCTCCAAGCTACTCACAATTCCTCAGCCAAACAAGCTCTCCCTGGCACCCAGGCTACTTCTGCCTGAAGTGCTTTTTACTCCCTTATCCACCTGGCAAATTTGCACCAACTATTCAATACCCGGCTCAAAAGTCCCCTCTCTTGGGAAGTTTTTACGGCTCTCACAAGGCACTAGCAATCTTTCTGGGGTCTCCATAGCGCACTGTAAATGCTTTACTCACAGCCCATACCTCGTATTTTAATTCTCTGTTTTTCTGTGAGTGAGTCAGATCAGTGTCCTGGTCATTCTTTCTTGTATCCCTAATATGGGGACACTCAAATGAAAACTTTTTTAAAAAGACAGATTATTTGGAATTTACCTAGACCTATTGAGAAGCCCCAGAATTGGTATGTTTTTTTCTACTGAAGTATAGTTGATTTACAATGTTGTGTTAGTTTCTGGTGTACAGCAAAGTGATTCAGTTATATATATATTTTTCTTTTTCATATTCTTTTCCATTATGGTTTATTACAGGATACTGAATATAGTTCCCTGTGCTATACAGTAGGACCTTGTTGTTTATCTATTTTATACATAGTAATTTGCATCTGCTAATCCCTCTCCTAATTTATCCCTCCCCACCTCTTTCCCCCTTTGGTAATCATAAGTTTGTTTTCTATGTCTGTGAGTCTGTTCCTGTATTACAAATAAGTTCATCTGTATATTTTAGATTCCACATATAAGTGATATCATATGGTATTTGTCTTTGTCTGACTTACTTCACTTAGTATGATAATTTCTCGGTTCATCCATGTTGCTGCAAATGGCATTATTTCATTCTTTTTTATAGCTGAGTAATATAGCATTGGTATTTTTAACAGTTTCCAGAGTTGTTTCTTTTGCTGCCAACCCGGCCAGGTCCATAGACCCTGAGTTGGGGACCTACCACCCCGGCATGTGGCCTGCCTCAGAGCAGGGGCTTAATGATTATTTTGTAACAAGTGGAGGAATGCATGGCTATTGGGTAGACAGGATCACAGAGTAGGGTTGTGTTGATAAAGGCAACAGGGCAGCAACTGCTCTTTCCTCACCATTATAGGCCAACACTGAACTAAAAGGGATCCTAGCTCTGTGAGCCTGTTAGAAAAGAAATGAATGAAACATCAATTTGGGTCTCACATAAATTTGGGTCTCAGGCTTGCAGCCTGACTCCTAGGCTCCAAGCACAGTGTATACCTGCTGCCTAGCATCTACCCTTTCCCATCAGATCTGGGTGCCAATGAAAAGAAGGATGGGCGGGCAATACCTGTGCAGACCTGGTCCTCAGCTGACATAGTGGTAGGAGTTGCTACAGATGCTAAGGATGCTCTGAAAATCCAGCCCTCTCTCCAGTGGCCAGGCACTGGGAGAGCCTTAAGGATCCACTGGCCCCCACAGGCTGTGAACCAGAGTCGTAAAGTCACCTCCTGTCCTATTGTTGCTGAAGCCAAGCCCTTGGATTTCTTCTTCCTCCTTTCTGGAGGGCCAACATCTCAGGGGGGATCGTCTGTGGCTCCCAAATTGACTTCCCCTCCTGGTTTTACTTAGAGAACGCAGGTTCATTCTCAAGCATTGGTACATAATATAGATCATATTGAGAATATAGATCCTATTTAGCTGATCAGGCCTTCATCATCAGTCCATCAAAATCTTCACTGGCTACAAACCTTTCCCTGTGAGGACCAGGGAATGGAGGGGGAATGTCTCTCGTTGTGGCTAAGTTCACATCCGAACCTGCCAGTTCTTTTTTTTTTTTTTTTTTTTTTTTTTGCTGTACGCGGGCCTCTCACTGTTGTGGCCTCTCCCGTTGCGGAGCACAGGCTCCGGACGTGCAGGCTCAGCGGCCATGGCTCACGGGCCCAGCCGCTCCGCGGCATGTGGGATCTTCCCAAACCGGGGCACGAACCCGCGTCCCCTGCATCTGCAGGCGGACTCTCAACCACTGCACCACCAGGGAAGCCCAGAACCTGCCAGTTCTTTTGCACAAAGGACTGGCCCTCCCTACCATGCAGGGCTGGAGCAATCTCTGTGCACTGTTGATCTGAGGTACACAGAATTAGATGCCTGCCTGAAGCCCCCTCTTGGCCGCCTTCCATGTCCTGAAATGCTCACCCCAGATTCCACCTAGGGGCCTCCTGACATGGACATATATCTTCCCAGGAGTAACCAACATGCAGGGCTTTTAGGGACTGGACTCTCAGGTAAGTCCTCACTAGCCATTGTACTCCAGCTGAGAAAAAACTAAGAAAACCTAGAAAAATCTAGAAAAACCCAGAAAATGAGAAAATAGGGAAAGAAATGAACATTTATTGAACTTCTACTATGTGCCTGGGATTAAATATTCCATTTAATGCCCACAACCCCCTTATAACACAAGTATTATTCTGCTCATTTACAGATGAGGAAACTGCGGCTTATGTGGATTGGGTTACTTGTCTAATTTTGTACGGGAGTCAAGATCATGGCTATCTGACTCTAAAGCCTTTAATTATTTCATTATCCAATCCTTTCTCCAAGTGGGACCTTCCAGCAGAGCTTGAAGTAAAAGGCTTGAGTCTTGTCTACATACTGTGCATTTTAATTTGGGAAAAACCTGTAAAGAAAGAGGCGGTGCTTGGAGCACACATTACCAATGTTCGGGCAGCATAATACCTCAGGGGTCCTAGAAAAGTGGGCAGTAGAGGGGGTCGAGGGCCAAAGACCCCTGTGAGCTGCTGAGCTGGGGAAGCTCACTCTCCCTGGTCTTCTACGGGGTAGGGAGGCAATTGGCCCACCCATATTTCTCTGGTTGGGAGGAGGGTTGAAAAGAGCCAGCTATGAAAGTTCAAAATTAGACCCACACATTTATTAAGGGGACAGGAGCAGGGGAAACAGGGAGAAAATTCCAAAGAATAGTAAGACAGTTTGTCTTCGAGGAAATGGGGAGACAGCAGACTCACAAACATGTAATTCCAGTACGCCTAAGAGTATTGCTGCATTCTCATCACTAGCAATGTGCTTAAAAGATGGGGCGAGTCCACAAGGGGCAATTAGTTCTAGTGGACAAAAGAGGTAGACGGAAAGCTGACACTTGAAGGGTGAGGACAAAATTTCATCCCTGTGGCCTCAGCCTGTGTGAGAGCAACTGGAAGTGGATGGGCCTCCAGAGCTGGCAGTTCCCTCCTAACCACAGAAAGGTAGCAAGTGATTATTTTGTGTCGCCAGGCAGGAGATTTATTTAACTTCTTTTTGGTGGAGACCTATAAATGTTATCATAGCCCCTGCTGTCAAGTTTTGCAGTCCCTTTTAAAAACTCAGGCTCTTAATTCACTTCATGGCCTCCCAGGAAGCGTGAAATCCTCCACAGATGGACGATGCAGGGTGAGGAAGGAGGTGGCGCTTGCAGCCATGTTTCCCGAGGGGCTTTCTTGGTGCTCCCTTCCTGGCCCTCCCTCTCTTCCCCTCCCCTCTCCTCTCCTGGAAGTCCAGCTGGCAAAGCCCGTGGTAGAAGACACATGAGAACTTTGGGATGCATAGGATGGTTTAATGGAAGTCCTTCCGATTTTCTCCTGTCAGACTTCACAGCATTTGTACCACCAGCCTCCCCTCAGCCTCCTTGGAAAGACTGCCATCAGCAGCCATCTTAGTTCCCTTCTTGGGATTAGCAGTAAATCCCATCATTGGGCCTTTTGAGCAGACTTTTGACTGCCTTTGGGCCTTTGTACTACACACTGAGTCAAGAATGTAAATACTCATCTTTAAGCTACTCAATCACTATAGTTCCTTTCCAATTATCTAACTAAACACAGGTTAACCTACAACTTGAGCTCACTGGTCTTCATCTGAAACAGAGTCAGGAGAGTCTGTGAAATGTTTGTTGATACTGTGAGAAAGGCCATATGACCTTCTGGCTGCGTCACTGAAGAAGAAGGGGAGCCTAGAGGGTTTTGTTTCCTTTGTATTCTTATTAAAATGAATATGTGGGGGTTTTGGGGAAAACTTGAAATATTCCAGAAAGTATTGAAAATAAAATTTTTTTAAACCCTCATAATCCCACAATTCAGAGATAATCATTGTTAACATTATGGTACATTTCTTTACACACACACACGCGCACATGCACACACACACACATAATTTGCAATTTATGACTTTTCCTGCTACTTTATCAACTAGTTTTCATAGGCAGCCAATCAGTTAGTAGTCTTTTGGTTGTGACAGAAAAATATAACTCGAAGTGCCTGAAGCAGAAAAGGGGATTTACTGGCTGACACAGATGAGAGTTCAGGGATAAGCATGTATCAGACATGGTAGAATCTGGAGTTTCAAGCCATGTCCCTAAGGCCTGACCTCTTGTCACCGCTGCTCTGCTTTCCTGTGTGGTCTCCACCTCAGATTGGCTTCCTTCTCAGGTTGGCAGAATGGCAGTTCACGGTTCTGGGATTCTCCTCACAGCTTCATAGCAAGTTCTAACAGAAGTCTCATATCATTACCTCTGAATTTGTCCCCTGCTCATCTCTGAGCCAGTCCCTGTGTCCAGGATGATACACTTCTCTGATTGGCCAGGACTGTTTCACATGGCCACTCTTGGAGCCAATAAGAACAGTCTCTGCCTCCCATCTTAATGCACTGAGAAGGCAGAAATGGTTTCCTGCAAAGAATTTGGGCATTATCCCCAATGTCACAATATTCTGGTGGAACTAGTGTCAGTGACACTGTCCACTGCTGTTGTTGCAGCTCCCATGTATTTTAAGGATTCCTGCTGCCCTCTGGCTAGTATCTCCATTGGTACCAATGCTGAAATGAGTAAGAGGGGGAAAACACATCATGCGACCTTCCATTTTTAGGTAAATTTTATTTTTTTATTTTTTCATATGCTTCAGTGGCTATTTGTGGTAGAAGACCTACAAAGTAGTAGCTGCTCCTCTTACTTTTAGCCCCAAATCCCAAAAGACAGGCTAAATATTCTGCTTATTCTACGGGCTCTATGATAATTTATGAGGTCCATACCCTGAACCCACCTACTGACATAGCTATGGGCTCCTATAAGGAGTCTTGGCCCAGGATAGTCCCTGGTTGGTCACTGCATAATTCTTCCTTTATTGTTTTCCTTCATGTACCTTTTAGTGGGAGCCCAGAGAAGTCTGTAGAATAAGATGCTTGAGTCTCTGGGGTTTGGAAGGCTAAGCACATTAGATTTTTAAATTTACAGGTTTAAGGCATGTGAGTGCTACTGCCATATAGAACATGGGAGGGCTCCCATCACAACCATCAGAGGAAAAGTAAAGGACATTAGGGAACAAAAACAACCATGTGTACAACAAGCACTTTCCCAAGTCCATAAACATCCTTTGAAAATATGATTTTAATGGTTGCATAAAACTCTATTGTATGAATGTACTGTATTAACCAATCATTGTTGGATGCTTTCTAATTTTGTGTCTGTTTTGCACCGTTCTAATGTAATGCTATAAGGAATATCCTCGCATGTAAATCTTCAACTGCTTCTTTAATTATTTCCTCAGGATAAATTTCTAGAAATGGAATTTCTGGATCACAGGCTTTTTACGTTGGACTTCCAGAAAAGTATTCAGTTATAAGACCACCCACTGGATGTGACCTGGGTCTGTTCTGACCCTGACCATGCTGTTAACATGAGAAAAAGAATATTGGGATTGAGGAGGAATGATAAAGCAGATGGCAGCCTGAAAGTGATTTCTTAGGAGAGCCTTAGGAAAGGTAAAGTTGAATCAAAATTAAAAAGTGGAGCAAAAGGTTATCTTCCTTGGCGTATGTATGGAATGGAGCCATGAAAAGTGTCCTTCTGGAATCCATTTTGACATAAAGGTCACCCTGAACAGTATAATATTGATAGACCCCTGGGTCTTGGGAGGTGGGCTAGGAAAATTATTTTTTCAGCCATTCAGTTTTTGTTAAAGTCAACTAAATATGTTAAATAAAACCTACTTTTCTTATTTAACCATTCAAGCTACATAGAGACAAAAGTGAATCTAGTCACTCATTCGTTCATTCATTCAACAAACATTTCACAAGATGTTTATTTGCAAAACATTATTCTAGGTATTTGAGGCTACAGAATTTGAAATGAAGAAAATATATCTCTCTAAGAGCTAAGCGAAACCTTCCACACATTAAAGAAATAAATCTGAAATATGTGCATTACTCTTACTGAAATAGAATGGTTCCTAGGTGAGAGTAAGACCTGGTGGTGAGTTAACTGATTTTATTAACTTATCCAGAGATAGAATGTATCAGACAGAAGAGAGAGGTTATCAGAGAACACAGAAGAGGGAAAATGAGAGAGATCCATTTTGGCAATGCCCATCAAAGCTCTCTTCCAGTAGTCTAGGAAGCCCACAGGAACACATGATTTGTTTGATTTCTCTGTGGACATAGATACATCAGACCATCAGAGCCTGATGATATTAAACATTCAAATCCACCACCAAGGTCCCTTGCTCTGATCTCTTATAATCCATGCAAACTTCTGACAATTTGACTTTATATGTAGTTTTCCAAGATGGAGAAAATGTGCAGATCAGGCTAATGTGAATGCCTGCTCCTCCTGTACATTGTATTTCCCATTGTAAATCAGTGAATTGACATTTTTAAATTAAATTTATTTATTTTACTTATCTATTTTTGGCTGCATTCAGTCTTCATTGCTGCACGCAGGCTTTCTCTAATTGCGGCAGGCGGGGGGCTACTCTTTGTTGCAGTGCGCAGGCTTCTCATTGCAGCGGCTTCTCTTGTTGCAGAGCACAGGCTCTAGGCGTGCGGGCTTCAGTAGTTGTGGCACGTGGGCTCAGTAGTTGTGGCTCGCGGGCTCTAGAGCGCAGGCTCAGTAGTTGTGTCGCATGGACTTAGTTGCTCTGTGGCATGTGGGCTCTTCCCAGACCAGGGCTCGAACCCGTGTCCCGTGCATTGGCAGGCGGATTCTTAACCTCTGTGCCACCAGGGAAGCCCCATGAATTGACATTTTGATTTATAGACATGAGTTTCTTGTGAGCTGGGTTAATTTGCACACTGAGAAACTGGCCCACTTAATATGCCGAGAGAATCAACCTTCTAAGCCTTCAAGGCTGAGGTTAGAATCACCAAAGTAATACCATCCTATACAGCCACGGATGACGAACCAACCTGCTCAGCACAGTATCTGTTATATAGAAGTTGTCCAACAAATGCTGCTTGACTTAAATGGATTTGAATTGAATGGGTTTGATTTAATTAAGGTTGGGTGTGAGAGAGAGAGAGAAAGACAGAGATAAGGACAGGCTCATAAACTTGGGAATTCACCAGTATAGTCAGCTGAAGCTATGTGAATGAATGAGGTCACCCAGGAGTAATGGAACCTGTAGAGGGAGGTAGGGGATCTGATGGTGGTAACTTAGCAAATTTCCATAAGAAGGAGCTGGAAGAGGAAGAACAGTTACTGGGGCATCTGAAGGTCAGGCAGAGAGGAAGACTGAGTAGTGCTGAGGAAGTTCCAGTTTGTCCTTCTCTATCATTACTTTCTCCATAAATTATCTACATCACTAGCTTTAAAGATTATTTATGAATAATCTTTTATAATAATCCAAACTCCTATATCCATGTGACAATGTGCCATCTATAATGAGATGTCTGCTGGGTTCCCTAATATAACACATGAAACAGAACTCTTGATGTCTCCCCTCAAAACCTTTTCCTCCTTCAGTCTCCCCAGCTCAGTAAATGGTTCTCCAGTTGTTCAAGCCAAAACCAAGGCATCACCCTTAATTTTTTCATTTTCTTCACTCACCCCTCCCCCTACCCCACATCAAATCCATCACTACCTTCTGTGGCTCCATCTAAAAAATATGTCTCAAACTCAAAACTTCCCTTGTCTTCACCACTCTTCAACAAGCCACCAATATTTCTTGCATTCTAATGATCGTCCTGATTATGTCATTGGCACCTTTGGTCTTTTAAAAATACACATGGGTTCATGTCGCTCCCCTGCCTAAAATTATTTCATGGTTTTCCACTGCAATTAGGATAAAACACAAAATCCTCCCCATGTGGTCTATAAGTTCCACATAACTAATCCTGAATAATCCTCCAACTCCATCTCCTACCACAAATCTGCTGTTGACTATGACCCAGCCACAGGGCTTTCTTTCTCTTTCCTTCCTCCAAGACATGGCACTTGCTACTTCTTCTGCCCCTAGGTTCCATCCCAATCTTTGCAGGACTGCCAGGTGTTATTCAGATTTCTTCTCCTAACCATCTCTAAGAACCCTATCGAATTACCCAGTCCCAACTACAGCCACGTTGAAACACATCACCTTGTTCTGTTTTCTCCATGGCACTCCCTTATTTGGTAACGTGCTAACTGTCCCCTTCACTCCATCTCTCCACCACATGCATCCCATGAGAGCAGGGACATTTTTCCCCACCACTGTGTTCTCCAGGATCTAAAAGACTGCCTGGCACATATTAGGTGCTCAGTAAATATGTATTCAATAAAAGATGAATCAATAGAAGATTAAGAAGCTAAAGGAAATTCTATAAGAGGAGGAGGAAGCCAACAGCCTGTTCACTTTTTACCAGAATATATTTTTCTCCACCAAGAATCCCCATTAAAGAATTTAGTTCGGGCTTCCCTGGTGGCGCAGTGGTTGAGAGTCCGCCTGCCGATGCAGGGGACACGGGTTCGTGTCCCGGTCTGGGAAGATCCCACATGCCGCGGAGCGGCTGGGCCCGTGAGCCATGGCCGCTGAGCCTGCGCATACGGAGCCTGTGCTCTGCAACGGGAGGGGCCACAACAGTGAGAGGCCCGCGTATAGCAAAAAAAAAAAAAAAAAAAAAAAAAAGAATTTAGTTCCATTTGCAATACTTTATTTTGCATTCAAAGACCCAAATACTTGATCTCTCTGGCTCTTCTTAATGGCCTCAGGAGGAATGCCAAAAAAAAAAAAAAAAAAAAAATCCATCCATGCTGTTGAAATACCAGAAAGATGATTTTCATGCATTCAAACTCAATATTTATACTGGAATACAGAAATGTGATTCTAAGAGAAAAAGAGTAACAAGAAGATACAACTCATTGCAGTCTAGTCCTACTTTCTATTTTTTTACCTTGAAGAAACGACTTAAGTTCTCTGAGCCTTAACATCCCCAGGTGTAAAGTAGGTATATCAATACCTGCCTCTTTTTTCTAACTCTCAGGTCTATTTTAACTCATAAAGTGTGAAAAATATCTAACAATGGCTTAAGGTTAGAGATTTTATAGGTTATAGAGCTTGTGATTTTTTTGATAGCTTTGGAGAGAAGAGTGAGTTATTATTTTTATGGTCATAATTCAGAGACAGTTTATCACATTATATAACCTCGAAAATAACTGTTCTTTGACCAGAGAAATAACATGTTTACATTATGGACTGTTACACTAGTAATAGGATCTGTCACTACTGCATTAATGAAAAGGAAGATGCTAGAATGAGAGGAATGGAAAATCAGTTTATCTACTTTTCCAACCCAATATTTATATGCTGACACCAAGTGCTGATATAGAGTCAAGTATCAGATGTTTATGTAATGTCTCAAACACTACAGGCAGCCAAGATTTTCTTCTGCAAATTCCAACTGCCTGACTTAAGTTCCAAGTAGGATTTCTTGCTTCTTCTGCACATCCATGGTATTACACTGAATACTTTCCACCTGTGATTGGTAGAGTGGGATAAATAACTTAACAGTTATGTAAGTTAAATTTTTTGCTGCAAATACCAAACAACTTGACTAATTTTGGCTTAAAAACATTGGGGTTTATTTGAATCATCCAGAAAGAATTCTGGGAGAGAACAGTCCTAAAACTGATATGGTAACTCAGTGATGCCATCAGAAACCCAGTTGGTAAATGTTTAACAACCATCCTGAAGGGAAAGTCCTGATATGTCATATTTGCCAATTTCCAGAGTGTACATACTTCCACCATGGCTTGATTTTAAACCTCCAATGTGATATAACTGACTTTGGAGTTGGGAAGAAATACTCAGTAGCACACCATTACAGAGTATTTCCACCATGAATGTAATAGATGTAACTAACCTTAAGAGCATTAGATAATAGTAAAATGTAATAGAAGAATTAGGAAATTAGGAGCTTAGGGCATTATCTTTGTTTTAATAGAATTTATTTAATTGTAAGTTTATATAAATTAGTTTTTAGTAATGGCTGTGCTGAGGGGACTTCCCTGGTGGTCCAGTGGTTAAGACTCTGCGCTCCCAACGCAGAGGGCCCGGTTCAATCCCTGGTCAGGGAACTGGGTCCCGTATGCCGCAGCTAAGAGCCCGCATGCCACAACAAAGACCAGGCCCAGACAAATAAATAAATAAATAACTTAAAAGAAAATAACAGCTGTGCTGAACAACAGGCTTGCAGAATTTCTGGAAATTTAACAGTCAACTCTCGCAAGCTGGTACAGCCGTGTCCAACACACCACTGAATGCAGGTTCTTTATGTCATTTTGCTCTTCCATCTTCTAGGTGTACACTTTTCATCTGCGTGCTTGTTGCCTTATGGTCGCAAGAAGGCTGCTGCCCTTCCAAACCTCACATGTGCACGCCAGGAAAGGAGAAGAAAAAGGGGGGACTTCTCTGGAGGTCCAGTTGTTAAGACTTCACCTCCCAGTGCAGGGAGTGTGGGTTCAATCTCTGGTCAGAGATCTAAGATCCCACATGCCTTGCGGCCAAAGAACCAAGACATAAAGCAGAAGCAGTGTTGTAACAGATTCAATAAAGACTTTAAAAGTGGTCCACATGAAAAAAACTTTAAAAAAAAAAGAAAAAGGGGTAAAATAGCAAAAGCAGCATGCCAGTTTTTTAAAAAAATACTTGCCCAAAGCCCCACTCGGAGGCTTCTGTTTACAGCTTGCTTGCTGGAATTGTCCACATGTGCCTAGGCCGAAGATGGCTACACATAAAGGAATCACGAATGAAGGTTGGGTTAGCCAGCTAAATGGACCTGCTATAACAATGAAAATATCTATGGAACTCCAGCTTTTAAGACACCATACCATGCTCAGCACAATGACACAGAGATGAAAATAGAGTGGTTCAAGACTCAGTGCTTGCCCTCAAAGATTCTTGGAAGGTAAGACATACACACATGGAAATATAGCCAGCAATTCTCCTTTAACAGCACACTGAGACCCGAGTGTTGGCACAGAAGCTAAGTACCTCTGGACCTGGCAGAGGCAGGCATCACTCTGGACTGGGTGGTCCATTTCAACAGAAGGGCTCATCGTCACAGAAAGAGAAGTCAGTTCAAACAAGTAACAGCCAACAGGTTTATAAATTCTCCTTAATTTGAATCATTAATTAGTACACATGGGCATGGCCTTTGTACACTCCCCAATTTTAGTTATTTTAGCTAATTGCATGGGAGGCTGAAATTTGTGTGGAAATATGTGGACTAAAATTAAATTGCTCTCTCTGCAATGACCTACCTGCTTTTTCTAGGTAACAGATAATTATCATTTTTCTAAGCTTAGTCCAATACTCTTCAAAGGCCTCTGGGATCACATTACTGGTATCAAGTGGTTTTTCAAGTGTTCCATTTTTTAAAACTTCTATCTTTCTACGCAAGGAAGAACACCACAACAGTGGCTTAAAGCATCATGTGAATATTTCCAAATGATGATCGTAATACTGATTTGAATATTACTGCCATTCCCCTGGAAATTTCTATCATCTTCAAGGTTGAATTATATTATGCCTGTATTTCTTTAAACGTTCAGAGCTCTCTCCTGCACCTAGGCAGAGTGGAGGACCCTCACTCTTAGCCTGAACAGACGTCACCTAAACCAACAAGAATGAAGGTTGCTCTAAGTTGCTGAGCTATACAAGCCTTCGGGGCTGTGGAATCAGGCCATCAATTTTGCCTGATGTAAAAGGTTATTCTCTTACTGCCTTTCAGTTTTGCCCTTTTAGCTCTGTACGGGTCACCACTGAATTCCTGCCTTAAAAAATCTGGCATAATGGCCTGCTTGGCACAATGATAGGTATGGAAAGTTCAGAGAAATTTTGACTACAAGGTCCTTCAGGACCTGTGACAGACAAGTAACAGCATCCCCTCCTCCCCCAGGTAACCCAGAAACCTTTCTTTCCCCCACCACACTGCCTTTCTCCCCACAGTACTCACTATGCCCATATAAAAATAATACATTAACCAGCTGTTGCTGCTGCTGCATACCTGACTTCCCCAAAACACACTGCCTTACAGCAGCAAACATGTCTTTTTCTAGCTCCTAGGTGTGCAGAGCTTCTGGGACAGCCCAGGATGTGGGTCAGCTTAGCCTGGCTGAGCCTTCCAGTGGGGTTCAGGCCCGCTCTCTGGGTCTCTACCTCTCTTTGGACCAGCAGCACCCTGGTGCACAGTCATGGTCTTTGTCAATAAGTAGACACTGAATGCCTGTGACTATCCCACTAGTCACCTGGGGGCTAAGATAGGGCTAACACTCTAAAGAAAAACTTAGTAATGGAATCAATTTGCACAAACACACTCGGCATAGCTGGTTGATAATGCAAAACATTACATGATTAAAAGTGAGAATGGGAACGGATAGGTAGGATTCTGATAGATCTAGGCAAGGGCATTTTCAAAAGAAGAAACACACCTAAGGGAGGCAAAGGATCTATATGGGAATGAGTGTTATCTCAAACATACATCATCCTATCGGGCTTCCCTGGTGGCGCAGAGGTTGAGAGTCCTCCTGTTGATGCAGGGGACACAGGTTCGTGCCCGGTCCAGGAAGATCCCACATGCCGCGGAGCAGCTGGTCCCGTGAGCCATGGCCGCTGAGCCTGCGCGTCCTGAGCCTGTGCTCTGCAACAGGAGAGGCCACAGCGGTGGGAGGCCCGCGTACCGCAAAAAAAATAAAATAAAATAAAAAACAAACATCATCCTAACTTTAAAAAAAAATTTTTTTTGGCCGTGCCGTGTAGCATGCGGGATCTTAGTTCCGCAACCAGAGATCGGACCGGTGCCCCTTGCATTGGAAGCACAGAGTCTTAACCACTGGACCTCCAGGGAAGTCCCACATCATCCTAACTTTTATAAGGTGAGCTATGAATAAGGTGAACCAGTAGACTGGTTATACGTTGGCCCTGTTTCTCTATCCCTAATTTTTAACTATCTTTCCATTACTTGATTTGTTAATAATAATAATTGTAGAATGGCACAAAAAGAGGAATTCTTCAGAATTCTTTTATAACATAAACATTCATAGTATCTAAACAATCGATTTGTTTTATAGATTCAGGTTTCTTTAAAACCAGAAATACCTTCCTACAGAGACTTTTATTCACATGTAAAGAAATCACAGCCAGGGAAACAGTGACTGAAGGATTTCATTCTAGGCAGGAGTAGACCTCAGTCACTCAGTTCTGTGGTCCCCTGGCAGTGACGATGCAAGCAAAGGTTACTTATGTCTTTTATTCATTTCAAATGAAGTCTGGAAGAACAGACATTTAAAGGCTGCGCTGGTTTGGATCCAGTTCCTAAGTTTTGCCTCCAGGGGATTCAGAACTCTAGCCATTGGACTGAACTGGATTCCAAGAGCTGGAAGGTCACTGAACCTTCTTCCTTCATGTTACGGATGCTGAAAAAGAAGCTGGGAGTTTATTCAAATAAATTTGAATAAAACTGGGACTCAAATCCAGGTCACCTGATTTCCCAGGTGAAGGCAATATTCTGCCAGTCACCTCCTGGGTCCCTCTTATGCTCCCAGAGCATTTCCTGTAAGCCCTCTCCTCCCACCAGCTTCTGCAAAGTCAACTCTTCAGAACAGGCACGAGAGCCTTGACTTCAGACAGAACTCATTTCAAATCACACTCATTTAAAAAGGACACCCATTTGCTGGGTGTCCTTGGGCAAACTGCATGATCGTTCTCTGCTTCCACTTCCTCCTCTGTAAAAGGGTGCTAATGATATCTAACTTGCAGTGTTATTAGAAGAGCAAATACAATAACACACTGCACAGGGCCTGGCCTGTAGGAGCAGAACTACAAATAGTGGTTATGATGGTGACAATTATGTGACTCAGAGGCCTGTCCGGGGAGGATGCATGCACAGAACACTTGGTGGGGTCTTATGGCATCACCTGGCCTGAGACCTGAGTAGGTTTCTGTAGTTTTCTGCCCTGGGACAGCAGAACTCAGTCTGCTGGGAGAGAAAAGATATGGAGGCCTCCCAGCCCTGCCAAGTACCCTGTTTGGGAACTTGGGAAAAGCAATAATTTCCCTGCTGCACATCCTCACCCACGCTGCCCAGGGTGTTACCATTAATTTAATGACTCAGATGAGGATAAATGTACCTTTGGAGTGGGATGGAGAGGGTAATGGATCTTGAGATTCAGAGATTTCCCTGAGGATAGGGAGATAGATTTCCCAGAAGGTAGATGGAGATGTGCCCCACGGAGACGGGAAGAATGGTATGCTTGATAAAAGGGTCCTGAAGGAAGGGGACCAGTGTGGGGAGAAGGATCCCTGTGGAGAACCTGCTGGGCTACAGGGAAAATTATACTGGACAGTGTTAAGTTTCCTCCTCCAATGTTTTAAGTCTCCTGATTCACCCCCACATTCGTGAGGACAATTTAATCCAAGCTTGAGGGATAATATGATGGAGAACAAGGCATCAGGAGAATAATGAAAAGGGGGACCTGCCTGAATTGTCTTGGAGGTAAATGTTGGGTTCTACAGGCATACACACATCCCAAGGGCCTACATGTATTGTTAGAGCTAGCACTGCTGAAATCCAAAAGGAAAACAAATATATTCTCCTGTCCCACCCCGTCTCATAATTTGAGAGGTTCTCTTGCACATTGGAGACCATCCTGCACATCATTGTACAGAAAGTGTTAGTTCCTATCCTTCACCCCCTCTTTCCAAATGGCACTGTATGGTGAATATATCAAAAAAGAAGCAGACTCACAGATATAGGGAACAAACTAGTGGTTACCAGTGAGGAGAGGGAAGGGGGAGGGGCAGTATAGAGGTAGGGGATTAACAGGCACAAACTATTAGGTATAAAATAAGCTACAAGGGTATATTGTACAACATGGTGAATATAGCCAATATTTTACAATAGCTATAAACGGAGTATAACCTTTAAAAATTGTGACTCACAATATTGTATACCTGTAACTTATATAATATTATACGTCAACTATACTTCGATTTTTAAAAAATGGCACCATATGGTCATTGGAAAAAGAAAAGGCCCATTAGAAAGCCCAGAGATATAAACCCATGCACACATGGTCACCTTATTTTTGATAAAGGAGGCAAGAATATACAATGGAGAAAAAGCCTCTTCAATAAGTGGTGCTGGGAAAACTGGACAGCTACATGTAAAAGAATGAAATTAGAACACTCCCTAACACCATACACAAAAATAAACTCAAAATGGATTAAAGACCTAAATGTAAGGCCAGACACTATAAAACTCTTAGAGGAAGACATAGGCAGAATACTCTATGACATAAATCACAGCAAGATCCTTTTTGATCCACCGCCCAGAGAAATGGAAATAAAAACAAAAATAAACAAATGGGACCTAATGAAACTTAAAAGCTTTTGCACAGCAAAGGAAACCATAAACAAGACAAAAAGACAACCCTCAGAATGGGAGAAAATATTTGCAAATGAAGCAACTGACAAAGGATTAATCTCCAAAATTTACAAGCAGCTCATGCAGCTCAATATCAAAAAAACAAACAACCCAATCCAAAAATGGGCAGAAGATCTAAATAGACATTTCTCCAAAGAAGATATACAGATTGCCAACAAACACATGAAAGAATGCTCAACATCACTAATCATTAGAGAAGTGCAAATCAAAACTACAATGAGGTATCACCTCACACCAGTCAGAATGGCCATCTTCAAAAAATCTACAAACAATAAATGCTGGAGAGGGTGTGGAGAAAAGGGAACCCTCTTGCACTGTTGGTGGGAATGTAAATTGATACATCCACTATGGAGAACAGTATGGAGGCTCCTTAAAAACTAAAAATAGAACTACCATATGACCAGCAATCCCACTCCTGGGCATATATCCTGAGAAAACCATAATGCAAAGAGTCATGTACCACAATGCTCATTGCAACACTATTTACAATAGCCAGGACATGGAAGCAACCTAAGTGTCCATCGACAGATTAATGGATAAAGAAGATGTGGCACCTATATACAATGGAATGTTACTCAGCCATAAAAAGAAACGAAACTGAGTTATTTGTAGTGAGGTGGATGGACCTAGAGTCTGTCATACAGAGTGAAGTAAGTCAGAAAGGGAAAAACAAATACCGTAAGCTAACACATATATATAGAATCTAAAAAAAAAAAAAAAAGTTTCTGAAGAACCTAGGGGCAGGACAGGAATAAAGATGCAGACGCAGAGAATGGACTTGAGGACACGGGAAGGGGGAAGGGTAAGCTGGGACAAAGTGAGAGAGTGGCATGGACATATATACACTACCAAATGTAAAATAGATAGCTAGTGGGAAGCAGCCTCATAGCACAGGGAGATCAGCTCGGTACTTTGTGACCACCTAGAGGGGTGGGATAGGGATAGGGAGGGTGGGAGGGAGGGAGGGAGATGCAAGAGGGAAGAGATATGGGGACATATGTATATGTATAGCTGATTCACTTTGTTATAAAGCAGAAACTAACACATCATTTTAAAGCAATTATACTCCAACAAAGATGTTAAAAAAAAAAAAGAAAGGGCCCATTGCCCAGCCATATACCTCTCAGTGACCACACAAAGGTCAGAGAGAAGGCTGGAATTACCACCTGTTAGAACACTGCAACTCTCTCTTAAAGGCAAGTTCCTATAACCTTGTTAAGCCTCAGTTTCCCCACCTGTAAAATGGAAATAAAAGCTCGACCTCATATGGGTATCACAGGGCTAAATGAGCAGCCCCAGTTAAAGCACCTGTGTAGCACCTGGCATGTGGCAGGGTTCATGTTAGTTTTCTTCTTCTACACCTTAGTAACTCACCAAGGTCAACCCTCAAGTTTACATGTGAAAAAATGAGTGCTTCCAACAGCACTGTGACAGAAGCCTAAAGTTGGGGCTCCCAAAGGAAGCTTCTAGAAGAGTACCTATTGTAGCCTCTTCAGAAAGAATATTCTGACAGGAAACTGTTTCTAGGAATAGGGCACAGTGTTATTTCCAGGAAGAAAAATCACTAGTTAGAAAACCTAGGCAGCTGGATGTTGTTCAAAGTCCCCCAAAACTGGGCTGGTTTCTATCAAGGCGTCGGGGCCTGGGCAAACGTGTATTGTGAGGGTTGCCTTAAAATAGATGAAAAGAGACTTTAAGGGAAAAGAAGCCCCAGAGTGGCAATCTGAGGGGTGCTGGCAGACAGAGAAGGCACAGTCCACGGCTGGGGCTTGGTGATGAGAGGGACGGGGAGGACCTGGGGGTCAGGGGCTAATGAGAGGACTGACCATGGAGTGCCCTGACTGCTCGCTGGAGCTCTTTTGAAGAAACTGTTGGCAGAGTGACCTTGGTCTCTTTAACTTTAATGAGCCCTGACCAGATGCCAGTAAGTTAGGAACTCAGGACCGTGACTTCACTCCAGGCCAGCCAGTGCTGCCAGGTGGACAGGAGGCTCCAAACTCCATGGATTCAGCCTTTAGGAATCCCCTTTCTGGAATCACTCCTGATGGGTTGTGCTGTGGAACTCAGCACACTGTCCTCTCCCTCCCTGTAGGACCCTGGAGATTGTCAAAACGCAAGCTGGTCCCACTCAGCTGCTGAGTCTAGGAAAGGAAAGAGCCAAGGAGTTATGGACATGGCTCTGAGGGTTTTTTCATCATCTGAAGGTTCAATATTTAGAGCAATATTGATTCGATTTATCTACTGTTGTAATGGTCCATTGGTTGCTAGGCAACAGAGTTCTTGCTTCCCTGTTTTCTGGGTGGCTCATGGGAGTTTGACTACCAAAGAGATTACTTTGTGTATATGAAACTAAATGGACCATAGGTGCCATACATAAGTGGAGGAATACCATTTTACTGGGCAGCATTAAGACCACGTTTCCTATCACATCTCGGTAATTGCAATTCAACCTCCAGAACAACAGGGCCATTCATATTCACGTGCCCCTACAAGATACCCACTGAGAACAATTTAACACAAAGTTGTGCTGATGCATAAAACCCTATGTTGTGTGCTTACTGTTCCACCCTCATAAAGTTCAAACCTGCACTGGGGCAAGAATACGTTTATGCCTCCGCATTCTGGTCCCCTCCATACCCCACATTGATAACCAAAAATAGCAACCTGGATTATAAAGGGCAAATTCTGGTTTGCGCTTAAATCTTGGTATGGCAGGGTCTTTCCTCATTTCTCTTATCCCATCTTCTCCCCAACTCACCCCAAAACTGCCTCCCTTTTGGGAAGGCTCTTTTGTAAGTCCTTTCACTGTTTCTTTAAAATCCCAAGTCAGAAGCAGCAGGCAAACGAGGCACTGTCAGGTTGGGCTGTATGGTTCAGTGACTTGGCATTAATGATGTTTATTTTGGAGCCTGCGTGATGGCCTGACCTATTTTAGTGTCTCTGCTTTAACGATACCTCCCTCCCCTATTTTTCCAATTAGAAATGAAGGCAGAAGGGATTGTGGGGAGGTTGGGGAAGGCAGGGAGGGAAAAACCTGGAGCTCACAGCTCTAGGAGTCACACCTGAAGCTGCCCAAGTTGACCATAACACTAACCACTGTCACAAAGGTGATTTGAAGCCCTTCTGGAAAGGCTGGAATTCAGGGCTGTGTCCACAAAATGGGAAGAGCTTCCAGAGGCCCTGCTCTGCCCAGGTTCCCCGGTGCGGGGTGGCGGGGGAGGAGGGTGGGGTGGACCAGGAAATACACAAACCAAAGGCCACATTTGGTATTGTTCGGCGTTTTCCTCCCTGGAAAGACCTGTTCAGGGAAAGAAACGATCTGGTTCTTCCAAAGAGAAAAGCTATCGGGAGGAGGGGGAGAAGGAGAGAGAGAGACAAGTGCAGGCAAACAGCCAACTACGCACATTTACGGAGAGTAGGAATGTAAAACAGATGCTGTGTAGGAAAATAAACCACTGCCCTGGGAGCACCATCATCAGCCTCTGGAGAATAGGGTTTCTCAGATCCAGGCGAATAACACAGCAAGTCACTGAAAACTGCATACACATCATAACTCACTCTAAGGAATGGCCCTTCTGGGCTGCCTGGTCCCCTGTCTCCGCATCTTTCTCGTTGCTGAGTGGTAGCCAGCATTCCTCTGAATCGATGTTATTCTGCCTCTTTAACTAAGACTGAGGAGGTGTTCTCACCCACACCAGAGCTCCTTCCCTGGATGGAGAGCAGGAGCAGCAGGACCTGGAGCTCCAAAGAGGCAGACGGTGGCCCTGTAAGCCCTGTCCTACAGCTCTAGTGGAATGTATTCCATGAGAGTAGGGGTTATGAGAAAGCAAAAGGACCCAGGCCACTATGTGAAGACCCTAACAGAACAGTTGTAGCACTCATGGAACAAATGCTGACATCAAGGTCAGTGTATAGAGGACCCATGGCAGCTGCTGCTGTGGGCAACTCAGGATCCCATTAATAGCTACCAAGAAGATGCTATGCTTAAATGCAAATCAAAAGAGGTACTACCTCACGCCGGTCAGAAGAGCCATCATCAAAAAGTCTGCAAATAGCAAATGCTGGAGAGGATGTGGAGAAAAGAGAACCCTCCTACACTGTTGGTGGGAATGTAAGTTGGTTCAGACACTGTGGAAAACGGTATGGAGGTTCCTCAGAAAACTAAAAATAGAATTACCATATGATCCAGCAATCCCACTCCTGGGCATATACCCAGATAAAACTATAATTCAAAAAGATACATGCACCCCTATGTTCACAGCAGCGTTATTCACAATAGCCAAAACATGGAAACAACCTAAATGTTCACTGACAGATAATTGGATAAAGAAGATGTGGTATATATATACAATGGAATACTACTCAGCCATTAAAAAAGAACAAAATAATGCCATTTGTAACAACATGGATGCAACTGGAGATTATCATACTAAGTGAAGTAAGTCAGAAAGAGAAAGACAAATACCGTATGATATCACTTATACGTGTAATCTAAAATATGACACAAATGAACCTATGTACAAAACAGAAACAGACTCCCAGACACAGAGATCAGACTTGTGGCTGCCAAGGTTTGTGGGGAGGGGAGGGATGGACTGGGAGTTTGGGGTTGGTAGATGCAAACTATTACATGTAGAATGGATAAACAACAAGGTCCTATCTATAGCACAGGGAACTATTATCCAGTCTCCAGGGATAAACCATAATGGAAGAGAATATTTAAAAAAGAGTGTCTATATGTGTGTAACTGAGTCACCTTGCTGTATGGCAGAGACTGACACATTGTAAATCAACTCTACCTCAATAAAAAAAAAAAAAAGAAGAAGATGTTGTGCTGTGCTTGAACCACCCAGGATGCGCCAAGGGGAGAAAAAGAGGATATAGAAGACGAGGGGTCCCAGCACTGGGTGAGATAGAGGTCAGAGGTATGACATCTCCTCCCACAGGATTGGGGTCTAGGAAGCAAATCCACAGGAGTTAACATAACTCAACCCATCAAAGGGCCACAAGAACATAAAGGGCCAAGTGAGTCTTGAGAGAACTAAAATTAAGGAGCAAGTGTCCACTGTGGGAAGTCACTAAAGTTGAAGGTAGTGATTAAGTCCAGCTAGCAAATTTCTCCCTGAGAACTGAGCCCACAGAGCAAGTCTTATATTCTTTAAATCAACAACTTCTATGACCCCTGAACTGTATTGACAAAATCAGAAATAGTCCTTTGTCTAAGCATTCCTCTTTGCTTTTCTGAATCTCCTTTTAAAATTTCACATGGCAGGGAGGCACTGCAATATTTTGGGTTCCAAAATATTTTTCAGGAATGCAAGCTGGAAATATCAACCTGTGAGACATTGTCTTAACTTATTAACTTGTCTGGTGGATGCCTTGGGAGGCTGGGGGACATCTGGCCAGGCATTTTTCCTCCTTCTCTATATATTTCTTTTCTTTCCCCATGTGTTTTCCTAGGACTGTGATTCACATGTTTATAATTAAAGCAGAAAAGGGGGAAGGAGTATTTCTTACCCCATTCCAGGCAAGGCTTTCACCTCTGGAATCTAGATTAACAATGTTACATATGAGGTCCTGGAGGGATATGGAAGAAGGAGGAGAATGACAAGAAAAAGAAGGAAGAAGAGGAGGAACAGAAGGATTTCACTGCAAATTATATTTCCAGTTCCCAGACCCAGAAGGTCATTGAAATTTCTTGCTCCTATATAATTCTATGACGCTGAAAGAACATATCTTTTTCTAAGTGGAATCAGGTTTAATGGAGGAATATCATGCCTTAAAATTAATTAGAATAAATTAATTCCTTAAGGAAACATACTAGCAAAGAATGAGAAAACTAAGGGTACCCAGTACTGACGTGCCGATTAAGAGGCGTGATCATAAGGATGTCAGTGGATAGGAACTCCTGCTGCGTCAATACACACAGGCGGCTTTGAAAGATATCAACACTTCTGATGGCTGGATCACAGCCCACCAGTTAGTAACTGCCTGGTTGCTGGTTGCTTGACTGGATTCAGGCAGTCTGTTTTGCACATAGCCCACACTCTACCTAAGAGCATCACTCTTGAACCAGTTTGCTGGGTGCTCTGTTTACTGCTCTGCCCAAGCTCAAACGGTGGGGTGGATGACAACTTCAAGTTCAAACTGAGCTAAGAAAATTGGTTGAAGAAGAGAGTTAACAGAAAGTCCAGCAGTGAGGAGAGCATCAAACTAGGGCTGCTGGTTGACAGCTAAGTCCAATCTAAGAGAGACACTGAACTGAGACAGTGGAACTGCCAGAGAGAAAGCCAGGTGATTCTAGAAAATTCCATCCTAACACATATCACAGGAGTCAGGATGCAACCCTAGAAAATAGGAAGAAGGAACCAGGGAGGCAGTCTGATGGCTCTGCATGGGGATTTGGCAAGGTGGGATTATCACTCAGGGACATGTCAGCACTCTACATGGAACGTCATTTCTATTTTCGTAATCGAGAAGTTTTCAGGAAGAGCGCTCTTGATGTACTGCTCAACTGACCTTTTGTTAGTTCTGGGAGAAGAGCAGAGAAGTCTGCCGAGAGCTGGCTGCTTATTCTAAACAGCTGGGCTGGAGTTGGAATGACATAAATGTAGACATCCATTTCTAGCACCTCACACTAGTAACACAGCTCCAGGGAAAGGCAGGGGACTGACTCCTTTCTAATTAGTCAGAGAAGCTTATGATAAGAACCCCAGGAGTTCCTTATCCCAAAATATCACTTGTCACATGGGCCCACGAATGCACCCTGAAGGAGATGGATGAGTGGTGCCAGTTCTAAATCTCCTATGGGGTTCCCCTTGACAGGCTGCTCTCATGATTTAGGGCACCATCAGTGGCCCTGGTTTGATTCATCACTTGGTGATTCATTCATAGCTTGGTGAACAAGCTATGGTTCCTGTTTTATAACGCCCTTTCCATTTCTCTCCTTTGAAGAGAGAGAAATAGGTGATGAAAGCCAGGTTTTGGAACAGAATTCTGGCTTTTTCCTGCCAGAATTAGCACTTGGTAAGAAGGAGAAGCAAGCTGACTATCAGATCAATTTCAGGGAAGACTATGCATATTGACAAAACAATGCCCATTTATATCAAATATGTCACTTCTATTATTTCACATATTGGTATGATAAGTACTATAAACAGCCATGGCAACATATGACCAAGTGAGTGGATTTTTCTACCTAAACACTATGATTAATTAAAAATAAGCACATTTGTTTTTTTTAAGTTAAATTATATTTTGACCCTTAAGTATACAGACTTGTTACCATATTCAATCTTACATTTCTGTCCTAAAATTTATTATCACGATTTTGAATGTTGTCACGTAGTCTGTTTTGGCTATTGTAAGTCCCTACAGTTCTTATTTTTACAATATTTTAAAGCAACAGTTATTGTTTTTGTGACAGAAGCAATGCATGAGCATTATAGTGAGCTTAGAAAAATAAAATTTCAGGCTAATATAAAGAAAAAATTACCTATTATACTACTACTCAGAAATAATCATGGTTCATAACTTGTTGAATTTTATGTATTTACACATAATGTATTTACATATTATACAAAAATATATAAATTGGGATCATCTGATATAAAGGTAACATAGTAACATGTTGTCTTTTTCTATGAATAGCCTTCATCCTAGTCAGCCCTCATCAGCCCCTAATGCCCAGCTACCTGGAGGGGTTTATTAGAGAAAGAACGCATAGAAGGAAACTAAAGTAAAGTTCAGCTTCTAGAATTCAAAACTAGGATTTTGTAGCAGATAATACCTTGCAATCCCAGGCATTATCTAAAGAAAGTTTTGTCTAAATTTCTCTAATCTCCCTGGCCCCAAACATCCCAAACCAACTGTTTTTATGATCTAGATTAAAGGTATGTATTTAAGAGAGGTCCAGCTAGAAAGAGGAGGGGGGAAATTCCACCCTCCCATGTAGGTGTGCCCATTTTCCCCTCTTCAGCCTGAGAGGGGCAGGTATTTAGGTGGATGAAGGTACTATGGAGAGCAAAGGAGACTGTCTTAGTGCATTCAGGCTGCTGTAAGAAAAATACCATAGATTGTGTGGCTTATAAACAACAGAAACTTTATTTCTCACAGTGCTGGAGACTGGGAAGTCTAGTTGAATGCTCTGGCAGATTCCGTGTCTGATGAGAACCTGTTTCCTGGTTCACAGGTGGCCCTGACAGGTGGTGCCCCCATGCTAGAAGGGACAAGGGAGCTCTCTGGGGTCTCTTTTATAAGGGCTTTCATCCCATTCATGATGGATTCACCCTCATGACCCAATCATTCCCCCAAAGCCCCACCTCCAAATACCATCACACTAGAGATTAGGTTTCAAAATATGAATTTGGGGGATGCAAATATTCAGTCTACAGCAGAGACCCTAGGTCTCATTCTTCATCTAGGACTTCAAAACATGCCTCTGAGGCTTCTCTTGCACCATCTTGGGGCACAGTCGTGTCTATTTGGCTGCAGAGCTTCAATCAGGGAGGAAGGACACCTTGAGGTGCGGCTCTCCTGAGCTGCTCTGGGTTCCTGGATAGGAGGAATACAGAGTAGAGAGCTAGACGGGCTGACCAGGGATGCGGCTGAGCAAGGTGAGTCTGCTATAGACACCAGGACGCAGCACCCCCTCCAGGCCAGTAGGCTGAATAGAGGATAGTGTAGAAGCTCAAAGATCATTTTTTATACAAAGGCTATCAGATCACTGACTTTTTTGAATTTATAATATTGATTCAGGGCTTCCCTGGTGGCGCAGTGGTTGAGAGTCCACCTGCCGATGCAGGGGACACGGGTTCGTGCCCCATTCTGGGAGGATCCCACATGCCGCAGAGTGGCTGGGCCCGTGAGCCGTGGCCGCTGGGCCTGCGCGTCCGGAGCCTGTGCTCCGCAACGGGAGAGGCCACAACAGTGAGAGGCCCGCATACCACCAAAAAAAAAAAAAAAAAAAAAAAAAACCAAAAAAACAAACAAACAAACAAAAAATATTTATTCAGCTCTGGCAATTAGACAATGTCTTCCAAAAAATGTTTTCCCACAAAGGGCAAATAGTTGGTAAATTTCCTAGATCCTTACAGTTCCTAGAATAATTTACTTCTACCTTCAACCATAAATGAAAATTTAGCCTGGTTCAAAAATCCATGGATCTAATCAATTTCCCTATAAAACCAGTAGATGTTATTCCATCCTCTTTTATCATTTAATGTTAAAGAGTAGAAGTCTGAAGCCAGACTGAATTTTGTTCTCTTGTGGTAAAACTGATTTTTTTTTCTGCCTGGATATGTAAATAATTTTGAGTGGCTGATTTTATTTTTTCATACAAATTTATTTATTTATTTGTATTTTTTATTTTTGGCTGTGTTGGGTCTTCCTTGCTGCGTGCAGGCTTTCTCTAGTTGCGGTGAGCGGGTGCTACTCTTCACTGCTGTACACAGGCTTCTCATCGCGGTGGCTTCTCTTGTTGCAGAACACGGGCTCTAGGTTGCAAAGCATGGGCTCTAGGTGTGCGGGCTTCAGTAGTTGTGGCACGCGGGCTCAGTAGTTGTGGATCGCGGGCTCTAGAGCGCAGGCTCAGTAGTTGTGGTGCATGGGCTTAGTTGCTCCGCGGCAGGTGGGGTTTTCCCAGACCAGGGCTCGAACCCGTGTCCTCTGAATTGGCAGGTGGATCCCAAGTGGCTGATTTTAATTCTTAGAATGTTTTTTTAATGGCCAGGATATGAGCGTGTGTGTGTGTGTGTGTGTGCGTGTGTGTGTGTGTGTTGCCTGGAACATAGCAAGCCATTTCAATCTTTAAATTCAGATGTTTTTTCAAATTCATATAGATTCCTTCAACATACTTTCGATCTTTACATTTTATTCCATTTGTTCTGTTTCTTTCCTCAGAAATCTCTATAATTCTTAAGTTTAATCTTTGTTTCATGCCCTCCAAATCTGTCAAATTCTTCTTGTTTTTATCTGTTAGTTCTTTTCCCCTGAGCTCTGAGAGAGCTTCTCAAGTTTGCCTTGGAATTTTCATCTTGGCACTCATATCAGTTTCATTGATTTCTCCTTTTAATACTTCTTTCTCCCTTTCTGCCTCAGTTTGTTAAATCTGAATCTCATCTTACATTTTGTCTTATTGTTTTGCTTCTTCTTTAATCACGGTCATGCCTTCTTGCAACTATTGTGGTCAACAAATAAGTTTCTAAAAAGTTCTTTTTGTTCTTGCAGTAAATATTTCCAGAACTATATTTCTCCACTGAGTACACTGAGAGATGGTCCCCTTTCCTTATTCTGTGGCATATTTTCCAACTAGCCTATGTTAATTTTTATAATATTCTCATCTTGAAAATAGAAGAGTATAATTGGGATCTCTCAATAGATTTTAGTGTGAATTTATGTGGGTTCTACTCACAAGCCCCCTAAGTGCCAGGAGATCCCCTTCTTCATCTAACTCTAATGGGAACATTGGTTAGTATACCTCTCAGCTCATATTTAGGACCTGATATGCATTTATCTGGTCCTAACTTTTGTTTTCTCCCATCCCCACAGCTTGCTCCTCTAATATTGAGAAATAATGGAATATATGCTTATTGATTAGAATGTGGATGCAGTAAAAAATAGACCCAAAAGTTTATAAGAGCTCAAATACAGTAGATATATATTTCTAACTCATGTAAAAATTCCAGAGTTCCTGAATGTCATCAGGTAGCTCTCCTCCAGGTGGTGACTCAGGGACTCAGACTCCATGAATTTCCATCCAGAAGATGGAGGAAGAGAAAGGGAACAGGGAAGAGGCACAGTCCCTTATACAAATCTCCAGACTACTTTCTAGAGCTGCACAAATCACATCCATTCACATGTCACTGAACACAACTAATCCATGACCACATCTAGCTACGAGGAAAGCTGGAAATGCAGTCTAGCTATGTATTCAAGAAAAAGAGAAGGAGACATTTTGGTGAACAAGTCTGCCACATTTTTCAGAACAGAATCACTAGTACATACAGTTATACAGATTTTCCCTGCTTTCCCTCCTTATCAACACTGCTTTTCTTGATTGTGGAAGATACAACTCTCATTTCTTCAACTATCGATACTATGACTTCTCTGTCTCCTTAGTTCTTGGCTATTTTGCTCAAGATAGTCCATTCATCCGAGTCTCAGCCCCTATAATGCAAACTCTATACCCAGGCCAGGCAGACTTACATCATGCTAGAAATTAATCAGAGAAAATGAAAAGGAGAGGAGGAGGTGTCCAAGACAAACTAATCCCTTTTCTTTAAATACTTGGGAACACTCTTAGCTTTTCTCCAGCAACAGAGGCAAAACAAAGCAATCTCACTGGGCTAATATACCTCTAGCTCAGTAGTTCTCAAACTGTGGTCCTTGGACCAGTAGCATCAGCACCACCAGAAACTATGGGAATGAGGCCTGGTAACCTGTGTTTTAACAAGCCCTTCAGGTGATTCTGTTACACAGTCAAGTGTGACAACCACCGCTCTGCTTTAAACTTGGCTTTGACCTGGGCCATAGCAAAGTACCCTATGTCAAGTTGTAGCACTCCATTTTAGTTGTAAGCAAACCACCTAAGAGGAATATTTGGAATTCTAATCTCGAAAAACGAAAAATATAGAGCAATGATAAAACTTTGACACTAATTCTCTAATTCTCTGTGCTAGATCAAAATGACCATCAGTGATGAACACAGAATCACAAAATATCTGATATAAAAGGTATCTCAGAGATCATCAAGTCCACTCACCCATTTTATAAACTGGAAAATTAAGGTCCAAGAAGAGTATGTGGATCTCCCAAGGTGCCACCTCTGGTTGGCGGGAGAGCCAGTCCCAGAACCCAAGACTCCTGATTCTTGGTCCAGCTCTCTTTCTCATGAGATCATGTTTGTAAAGCCCTCTGAAAAATATAAAGTGTACAGTGGTTGCATTATACGAATATTGCATTGAGTTCAGATCATTTGAATTCCAAATCTTAAAGAGCCAAAGTTAAACGTACGTGTAAATTTGTTCTCTAAGCCCTGTCCAAATGCAAATAAAAAATGAATGAACAGCATTGCCTTAGAATTACAGAACACTGATATTGATATTAAGAAATGCAATGAAGAAGCATCAGGCAGCAGCCTCTGATATCTCCTTTTTGTATTTTCTTCCAAAATGTATGTGATGTCATAGAAATCTGAGATAAATTTCCACTGACTGTAGGGTCAATAGACCTGCACAGAGAAAAGCAATCTGTGGGTTCCATATACCCTATTTCACAAAAAGAAAAAGTCAAGCATCACAGAGTGAAGTAAGTTAGAAAGAGAAAAACAAATGCCATATGCTAACACATATATATGGAATCTTAAAAAAAAAAAAAAGGTTCTGAAGAACCTAGGGGCAGGACAGGATAAGAGGCAGACACAGAGAATGGACTTGAGGACACAGGGAGGGGGAAGGGTAAGCTGGGACGAAGTGAGAGAGTGGCATGGACATATATACACTACCAAATGTAAAATAGATAGCTAGTGGGAAGCAGCTGCATAGCACAGGGAGATCAGCTTGGTGCTTTGTGTCCACCTAGAGGGGTGGGATAGGGAGGGTGGGAGGGAGGGAGACGCAAGAGGGAGGAGATATGGGGACATATGTATATGTATAGCTGATTCACTTTGTGATAAAGCAGAAACTAACACACCATTGTAAAGCAATTATATTCCAATAAAGATGTTAAAAAAAAAAAAAAAAAAACAAAAAACCTCAAGCACCATTAAAAGAAAGCGGGAAGCCAACAGACCCTTCTGAGACTATCTCAGGAAACTATAGCAAAAGCAACAATGAGAAAAGTGGACAACATGAATACTATTGGAGGTGATGGTAGATCAGACCCCACCCTCCACTGGCCCCAGCCTCAGCCCCACCCCAACATTCAACATCCCTCTAGAGGTTGCAACTCCCAGGAATGTACAAGGTTGGCTGAGTCAGAGACTTTCAGTTTCTGAATGCAATAAGAACCATGCACTATTGGAGTTAGAAGCCAGACCTAGAACATTCCAGAGATTGAGAGCAAGTGAGGTAGCCATTGGATTGTGTCCCAGGTCACTGATAAATGGAGTTGAGTGTTCCTGGCTTGGTTTTATTGGTGGTCAGCTGCCTAGTACCCAGCTGGTTCAGACAGGATTGGAGAGGACATGGCAGCCCCATACACCATAGGGTTGCCTCTTTCCAGGAGGAGTTTCCCTTCAGTTTATTTTTTAGGATATGAGCTGAAATAGACTTCTCTCTGCCTAAACTTTGTAAGTGGCTTAGCTAGGTCTTTAAAGAACCTTTTTTTTTTTTTTGGACAGCTTTATTGATGTTTAATTCATATACCACACAGTTCACCCATGTAAAGTGTGCAATTCAATGGTTTTTAGTATGTTCACAGATTATCTACAACCATTATTGCAGTTGATTTTAGAACATTTCACCAGCTTGAAAAGAAACCCTGTACCTTTTAGCTATCACATCCTAAGCAGACACTGATCTACTTTCTGTCTCTACCGATTTCCCTGTTCTGGATATTTCATATGAATGGAATCACATAGTATATGGTCTTTTATGATTGGCCTCTTTCACTTAGCACAATGTTTTTGAGGGTCTTCGTGTTGTAGCATGTAGCAACACTCTAGTCCTTTTTATTGCTGAATAATGTTCCATTGTATGGATATTCCACATTTTATTTATCGGTTGATCAGTTGATTTGGGTTTTTTCTACCTTTTGGCTATTATGAACAATTGTATTGGGAACATTAGAATTGTCATCCAGTCTGAGGGTAAAGAAATTTTGAATAAAGGAATTTCCTGAATAACTGGATACTTTTACATTGTTTAGCATAGTAATTCAATAAATATTGAACACCTACAATGTGCAAAACAAAATGGAAGCTACGCTGAGGTAATAGTTTTTAAGAATATTTATAACAGCAGTAGTGAGAAGACCATCTCTTACAAAGCCCTTTGATATTATCTTAGGGAATCCTTATTATCATAAGAATACTCTATGAACCAGATATTGCCAGTCCCATTTTACAGCAGACATAAGCTCTGAGAATTCAGCATCACCAACCTAGTGAGTAGAAGACAATTTGGAGAACTTCCAGTCCTATCTCTTGTTAAGATATATTTTCATCTAATTTTTATAGGGAAGATATCCTTTTAGAAACATTTTCCCACAACAGTTGAGACTTCGGCAGCCCCTTGTTATGAATCAGAGACCGGCACATTTCTCCTGTTCTAAATTCCAATAGCTCTTTTTAATACTTTTTTTTTAACATCTTTATTGGAGTATAATTGCTTTACAATGGTGTGTTAGTTTGTGCTGTATATCAAAGTGAATCAGCTATACATCTTTTTTATAGTTTTAAAAATATATCACCTTTTGTGGAGGATTACTGGACTGAACGTCAATATTATGACACAGTGTGAGTGTGTTCCGTGTTCGGTAATTGCAATCATTGTTGCTTTTGTTGTGGTCATCCATTTACAATGCTTGGTGTCAGTTTATTTATCTCTTGTAAAAATAAAATACAGTGTGTGTGTGTGAAAAATATATATATATATGCCTAAAAAATTTTTTTTAAAGTATATCAATTTGA
This sequence comes from Mesoplodon mirus, assembly GCF_964341445.2. Classification (NCBI taxonomy): domain Eukaryota; kingdom Metazoa; phylum Chordata; class Mammalia; order Artiodactyla; family Ziphiidae; genus Mesoplodon; species Mesoplodon mirus. The sequence continues at coordinate 38,930,517 of NC_138991.1, forward strand.
GACTCTACAGTTTTAAGTAAGGGCCTACACAGTATAATAATAGCAAGTTTAAATAGAATCCAGGGAATTCCCTGGTGGTCCAGTGGTTAGGACTCGGCGCTCTCACTGCCGAGGGCCCAAGTTCAATCCCTGGTCAGAGAACTAAGATCCCACAAGCCGCACGCAGTGCAGAATGAATGAATGAATGAATAAATAAATAAACAAAATCCAAGAGTCAGAGACCCCAAGGGGCTGATAACAGAGATTCTTGAGGAAGCAAAGAGAGCCATTCTAGGGCATTCTGAGAGACAATAAAATAAGGTAAAGCAGTGTTGGGTGTCTGGAGCCAGGGATCCCAATCAGGGATCAAGGGTCAGGAGTGTGGAGCAACTCTCCTAGGGGAGTGATACCTTTGAACACCATCCTTGAGGTGGAGATTACTTCAATTGAACCTATCTCTCATGATATTTTGCTAGACTTTGGGTACAAGTATTTGATGGATAATGTTTCAGTTTTTCATTTGTGCTTAATATTTTACATATTAAAATAATAATTCATCAAAAAATATATATATATCACCTTTTTGCCTTTTATCATTATATTCGTGTTAAGGGTCATTCCCTTTGGTAGCTGTTCATAGCAGAAAGACTGGACCAGGAGTCCACTGAAAAATCTGCTAGCCATAAAGTGTCTGGGACATTTTCTTCAGTGATATGGAATGATTCCACCATTACCACAATGCTTATGGTTTTCTTATTGGTGGCTCCCTTTCTTTGAGGCTGGGCAAACCTCATAGAAATACTGGCCATGTGAGCTCATGCTGGATGGATCTGGAGTTGCTGAAAGCCAGGAGCCTATGCAAGTCGACACCAAAGAGGGCCATGTGTTTACTAAAGGAATATTATCATGAGAAAGGGAACCACCAGACAGAGAATGAGGAAGGAGTCAGGAGCCAAGGACATCAGACAGAGGCTGGAACTGGACAGAAATGTGGAATGAATTCAGTGGGCTCATGACAAAGCCTGTGGATGAATCAAGGTACCTGAGGGCTTATTTATACTGCATCCTTGCTCCCTGGTTAAAGGCAGAGTTGTCCAGCTGAAGGGAGCAGGGCACAACTGAACACCCTAGGCTGTTATTGAGTCTAGTTTTTAGATTTCACTTTCTAAGGACATCATTATTACCATCTTCAGGGCACAACTGCCACCTTACAGGCTACAAACAAACAACAACCTAAATGTCCATCAATGGGGACAAGTTAAACTATAGTAAGTCTGTACAGTGGACTACTGTTGGCTTTTCAAATAGTGGTGGAGAGCTATACACTTTTCTCAGAAGATATTCATGACATAGTGTTGATTTTAAAAGATTATAAGAAAAAACAAAGAACAAGCTCGTGATACAGAGAACAGATTGGTGGTTGCCAGAGGTAGAGGGTGGGAGGGTGGAAGAAATGGGTGAACTGTTTTGTTTTTTAGTTTAAATAAGTTGAATGATTTATATTTTTTAAAAAGGTTATATGACACCATGAATATTATTTGAATATTATTCCATTTGCATAAAATTGTGTGCACACAGGTATATATGTGTGTGTGTGTGTTTGTTTATGTGTGTGTGGGTGTGTATAATTTTATGTCTCTATGTATAAAGGGACGTAGAGACCTCTTCCATTTTGAAAGTATATTTACCAAAATTAAAACTGCTTTCAGAATAAGTGGATTTTTCAGTGATTTTTTTTGCTTTTCTTTTAGCTCTTTCCCCTATTATTTTTACCACTATCCTTATCCTTATAACTAAATGCTCAAAATTCACAAAACAGTCTGCTTTAAGATAATACCATTGATTGGGCACCCACCAGTTGCTAGTTACATGAACTGTCTCACTAGAATAGCAGAGCAATTCTTAGAAGTATAATATTGTTGTCTGCATTTTTAAATGAGGCAACTAAAACTTAAAAATGTTGAGAAATTGGTCCAAGGTCAGACAGCAAGCAAATGGCAGAGCTGGGACCATAGTTTAGGACTATGTAACTCTACAGTACATGCTCTCAGCCACTGCACTGCGCTACTGTGAAAAATGTGAAAAGTACAGGCCTTACATGGTAAAGACTATGACCATCAGTGAGCATGATTTCCAGTGTTATTTATTCTCCAAAGCCACAGGAACTCAGATCTGCCTTGACAAGAAATGTTCAGAACCCACAAAACTATTCAAAACTGAATTACTTAATCCTTTTCACACACCAATATCAGGCACTGCAGTGGTTTTAAAACGTGTCTGTACATTCTTTGATACTCCATTGAGAGGCAGTATCTCCATCCCTTCCTTTGTATCTAGGCTGGCCTTAGTGACATAACTAATAGAACACATTGAGGTCACTTCATGACTTCCAAGGTGTCCACCTTGCTCGCTGGGATGCTCACTTTGAGCCCTGAACCACCTAGGGCCACTCTGACTGAGGAAGCTCAGGCCATGTGTGGAGATGCTGCAGGGGACAACCCCTGCTGAGAGCCCAGCCAACAGCCAGCATCAACCCCCAGACCCTTGGGTGAAGATGACCCTGTATGGCTCTAGCCTCCAGATGACAAATCACCCCCAGCTCCTGAATCTTTCCAGCTGAGACCCAGACACCAAGGGTCAGAGGTAAGCGAGCCTGTCTGATTCCTGACCCACAGAGTCCATGAGCATAATTCAGTGGCTGCCTTACACCACCAGCTCCAGCCCCAGCACATTCTTTCAATAACTATCCGTTTCACTGAATTCTCACTAGTGGCATTCGAGCCTTGGAGGCTATTTAGATAGGAGTTATTGGCTCTAAGCTCTTTTTTCATAGAGCTAGGACAAGCTGCAAGCTCCCTGAAGGCAGCAATGAGTTTTTCATATAGAAAATTATATCTCAACACTCGCCACAGTGCCAGGAGCACATGAGTAGGCGATTTCAGTTACCTCTCTAGTTATTTATCCCAAAACTTAGTGGCTTAACACAGGGGTTGGCAAATTATCATCCACAGGCAAATCCAGCCTGCCAGCTCTTTCTGTAAATAAAGTTTAGTGGGAACACAGCCACAATCATTCATTTATATATCGTCTACAGCTGCTTTCACTCTGCAGCAGCAGAGCTGAGTAGTTGCAACAGAGACTATACAGCCTTCCTGCAAAACCTAAAATATTTACTATCCTATCCTTTACACAAAGTTTGGGAGTTCCCTGGTGGTCCAATGGTTAGGATACCACGCTCTCACTGCTGAAGACCCAGGTTCAATCCCTGGTCAGGGAACTAAGATCCGACAAGCTGTGCAGCTTAGTCAAGCTGGCTTAACACAACAATGACTTATTATTTCTCCCAATTCTGTGGTTGGCTGGGCTCAGCCGAGCAGGTTTTTTCCCTCTACATTGCCACTGATGAGGCTGCATTCATCTGAGAAACTGGCTCGTGCCAGAACATCCAGGTTGGTCTATTCACATGTCTGGAGCCTGAGTCCCGCTGGCTGTGGCATCTTGATTCTCTTCCATGCAGCTTCCCTCTCTGGTCTCTCATCATTCATTAGTCCATCCCAAGTTCCTTGGCTGAAACTTCCAAGAGAGAGAGCAAAAGCAGAAGCTACCAAGCCTCTTAAGATGTAGGCCCAGAATCTACACAGCATCCCTTCCATTGCCTTTTATTGGTCAGAGCGAGTCACAAGTCAGTCAAGATGAAAGGAAAGAGGTCTCTGGGTTGGAAGGAGCAACACGGACGTACAGAGAGAGCAGAAATTGTTGGAGGCTATCTATCATATAAAGCACACAGTAAATATTTGCTGAGTGAAGGCAGGAGAGATTTACAAAGGCATAAATGCAGAAGGAAAAGGGAGCAAGTAACAGGATATGTCCTAGGTTATCTACATAGGGAGGCAAGATCTCCATGGGCTGCCAGCACTAACAGAGGGCCAGTGGACCTGAAGAAAGATTCCAAGTGAGTACAGAAAGAGAGAGAAATCAGGAACATAGTCAGTGAAGCCATTTGGGGATGGAAGGCTGCAGGGGTAAGATTAGATACCAGGTCTACACAGCAAGAAACATCAGATCTCCTCAGAGCAAGTGCAAGAGTCATACTTCATCAGTCAATGCCAGACACGAACTAGCAGTGACTGATGAGGAGGCAAAGCAATGAACTTCTGTGACTCTGTGCAGCATCTGGATGGACATATTGGACAGCCTTCTCTTGTCCTGGTTGTGTGTCAGACCCGACAGCTGACCTCAGTGAATATGATTCCTCAGGCCCAGTGGGTGTGTCCACAGCATCGGATAAAACAATGATCCAAACTACTTAGTTAACAGGCTTAGAAGAACTTGTTAGCACCCAGGAAAGGAACATGGCAGCTTCAATAACAAAAAAGCATCACCTTCCAATGGTCTATATAGGTTGCAACTAGCAGAGCTAGCAACTCAGCAGGTAAAATGATTGGAAGAAGAAGACGAATCATGTGCATTATTTCACTCAATCCTGTGAATATGTTAAAATTTCCACCATTTCACAAAAGGGGAAACTGAAGCTTGCAGAGATTAAAGAACTCTCCCACGTTCATATAGTTAACATGTAGAAGAAGCATGATTTGGACCCAGTTCTGCCTGAATCTAAAACAGTCATTTTGCTTCCCTATGGAATACAGAAATTGCTATATATGGAAAACGTAAAAATATGAGGCTTCATCTGCCTAGAAAAGTTTGTCTCAAAATATGTCCTGTGCAATACTAATACCTTGAAATGGTCTTCCAAAAAATGATCCCAAGGTAAGTAGTAAGCATGAGAGCTGATGCACGATAGAGCCCCTTGTGAAAGTCACATGAGCATTTGTATATTTAAACAGAAATCTGTCTGAAATCCAAATCCTTTTTTTCACGGACTGTCCACCAATATCCTGAAGAACTAGTGTTCTAAGGAACATGCTTTGGGAACATTCTATCTAGGAAGATGAAGCAGTGAGAGACCACTATTTTAATAATCTCATTAATTAAGCGGCCATTGGGAAAACACTTTTGGCAGCCACTAGAATTAGCAGTACCCAATGAAGGGTGAAGCAATTTTAATACACATTTTAAAAAAGGTCTTATTCTTCACAGTCTAAAGTAAGCTTAAAAACCTTGCTGCCATGCTAAATTAAAATATAAAAAAGCCATGATCATGTGATTAAAGAATAGGCCCCTCTGGCCTCCCCAAAGCAGCTGTGGGTATCAGAATTAGAGGCACAACATTGTCTTGGATGTGCTGCAGCTCCAGCGTTTTGTAGAGACTCAGAGCAAATTTGATCCAGCTGACCTGGCCTGCCAGAGCTGGCTACGGGTTCATTGCTCCTGTCTCTAATCTACAGGTGGTACCTGGAAAAGTTAGCATCTTTCTATCCTGCCATGTTTACATAATCTCAGTAACTCAGAATTGAGGTGGCAGTTAATTTTGCATTGCTGGTGGAAATGTAAAATGTTGCAGCTGTTATGGAAAACAGTAGGGGAGTTCATCTAAATTTAAAAATAGAATTACCGTATGATCCAGCAATTCCACTTCTGGGTATACACCCAAGAGAATGAAAAGCAAAGACTCAAAGTGGTATTTGTACACCCATTTTTCACAGCAGCATTATTCTCAATAGCCAAAAGGTAGAAGTCACCCATGTGTCCATTGACAGTTGAATGGATGAACAGAATGTGATATGTATGTATAATGCAATATTATTCAGCCTGAAAAAGGAAATTCTGACACATACTGCAACATGGATGAACCTTGAAGACATGCTCAGGGAAATAAGCCAGTCACAAAAAGATAACTACTATATGATTCCACTTATGTGACTTAACGGAGGGCAGTCAAATCACGGAGACAGAAAATAGAATGGTGGTTGCCAGGGGCTGAAGGAAGAGGGGGAAGGAGTTATTGTTTAATGCAAACTGAGTTTCAGTATGGGAAGATGGGAAGAGCTCTGGAGACGGATGGCACTGACGGTTACACAGCAATGTGAATGTCCCTAATACTATTGAAGAACTTAAACATGGTTAAGATGGAGTGTGGCTCCAGTGGTGAAATGGGTTAAGGTGTGGTACTTATAAAAACGGTTAAGATGGTAAATTTTGTTCTGTGTATTTCACAGGGGAAGGAATGGAGGGCAGGAGGGAGGAAGGCAGAGAGGGAGGATGGAGGTTAGATAATGTTTTATTTTGCATCTAACAGGACCAAGAGGGTCTTCCTAACAGCAAGGCTGAGCTTGGAGCGCTGCACCCGCCCCCATCCTCTCAGCACACCCCCCCCACGTAGATTCACACGGGGCAGAGCATTGCCCTCCCCAGGCCTCCCAGAGGGAGGAGGTGGGCAAGCCCTGCAGCTGGTTAATCACCTGTCACCCAATCCTTCATTCACAGGAGTCCTGGAGCAACAATCCCACACGTCCTGCACAGCAGTGAGCATGGCAGGTTTCAGGCTGAACAAACGAACCAATTTAAACTATAACAAAGAATTGCTTCAAACCTAATGAAAATCAGGTATTGAACGAAAGAAGCCCTGTCTCTTCTTTCTATTTCCTTTTCTTGTGGGGAGGGTGGGGGGCAACTCTTGAGACCTGGCTTTGGAGGGGAATCCAGGATGGATCAGCCTCCAGTAAGGGCTCCTATTCACCAGCCACCGGGTAGGTACCTGGTCGACGCCTCTGGGACCCCATACAGTTTGTATTAACCCCAATAATCTTCCCAATTGCCACTTGTTTGTCATTTCCTCATAACGTCCTCCTGTTTGGACTAGACTGAAAGTCAAAAACATTTCTGAAGCAGTGGTGAAACAGGGGAAATGGTCATCAAAGCAAAAGTTAAGTGTTGTTTACGGAATTGGAAGGAAGGAAGGTAGGGGTAGGGGAGGGAGAGAAGAGGAGGAGTGGGGGAGGGGGAAAGGAAGGGAGGGAGGGAGGGAGGGAAGAAGGAAGGGAGGCAGGAGAAGGAAGGAAAGAAAGAAAGAAAGAGAAAGAAAGAAAGAAAGAAAGAAAAAGAAAAAAAGGAAGGAAGGAAGGAAGAAGAAAGGAGGCAGAAAGAAAGGAAGAAAGAGAGAGAGGGAGGGAGGGAGGAAGGAAGGAAGGGAAATAAAGAAAGGGAAAAAATTTTAGTGCAATTGTGTGAAACAAGAGCACTCAAGCTGATAGCATTTTACATTGACAATTACACTGGAAAACAGGACATGTGCATTAAGAGCAATACAAATAAATACACCTTTTAACACAGTAATTCCACTCAAGGGATTTGTTCTAAAAAAATAATTTGAAAGAAACAAAAAGCTACCATGCAGTAAAATAAAGATCTCAGAATTATGTCCAGTACTGAGAAACTGCAAAGAATCTATCTAGTAATGTGGGAATAGCTAAGTAAGGTATGAGAAATTAGCTTCATGATATATTATTGTGAAATAAAATTCATATTTTATGGCAAGACAAGAAAAATTTAAACATAAAAAATTTTCTCTGCCCTTTGGCCTTCTCTTTCCCCTCCACTGTGCATTATATATCTGCATTATACGTCGACCAAACCTCCCCATCAACAGAATATATCTGCTCAGCCATAAAGAGCAACATTATCCTAACATCAACAAGACAACTCCTTAAAATATAACATTCCTGGGCTTCCCTGGTGGCGCAGTGGTTGAGAGTCCGCCTGCCGATGCAGGGGACACGGGTTCATGCTCCAGTCCGGGAAGGTCCCACATGCCGCGGAGCGGCTGGGCCCGTGAGCCATGGCCGCTGAGCCTGCGCGTCCGGAGCCTGTGCTCCGCAATGGGAGAGGCCACGACAGTGAGAGGCCCGCGTACCGCAAAAAAAAAAAAAAAAAAAAAAAAAAAAAAAAAATATATATATATATATATATATGTATATATAACATTCCTTCTTGATCTTGTAAGGGGACACAATGACACACCACTTTGTATATCATTTAATGTATAGCCCTCTGTCTCAAAAAACTTATATAACTGTGCTTTGACTTCTAATGGGCAGAACAGTTCTCAGAGCTTTCTGAGATGCCATTCCCAGGTTATAATCCTCAGTTTAGCTCGAATAAAATTTTCCATTTCTTTCTTAGATTGACTGATTAATTTTTCATTGACATTGTATAGCCATAAAAATAATTATGAAGAACATGTCACATCACAGAAATTTTCTAGCAAAGCATTAATTAAGACATGAAGAATTTACACTTATGTGTATACTCCAACTTTAAGTATATAAGATATGTGCATAGAGACTAACTGGAACAATTTAATTTAAAACTAAAAATTGTTGCCATAGTAAGTGTAGTAGAACTATCAGTGACTTTTTTTTCCTTCTTAAAATATTTTGTTTAGATGAGCCATGATGGTGGAGTCAAAAGACCCTGAGCTCGGGCTTCCCTGGTGGCGCAGTAGTTGAGAGTCACCCTGCCGATGCAGGGGACATGGGTTCGTGCCCTGGTCTGGGAAGATCCCACATGCCGCAGAGCGGCTGGGCCCGTGAGCCATGGCCACTGAGCCTGCGTGTCCGGAGCCTGTGCTCCGCAATGGGAGAGGTCACAACAGTGAGAGGCCCGAGTACCGCAAAAAAAAAAAAAAAAGACCCTGAGCTCACCTCCTCTCGCAAGTCCACCAAAATCACAACCATCTGCAGAACAGCCATCAATGAAAAAGACCAGAACCGGCCAGAAAATATCTTCAACAACTAAAAACATAAACAAGGAACCACAATCACTGCCATTGCACAGAAAAAAGAAAAAACAATGAAAATAAACTAGGACAGTTTAAGAGACCTCTGGGACAATATCAAGCACACTAATATTTGCATAATAGGGGTCCCAGAAGGAGAAGAGAGAGAGAAAGGGGCTGAGAGAAAGGGGCCGAGGAAGACATAATAGCTGAAAGCTTCCCTAACCTGGGGAAGGAAACAGTCACCAAGTCCAGAAAATACAGAGAGCTCCATACAGGATTAACTCAAGGAAGACACATAACAAGACACATTGTAATGAAAATGACAAAAATTAAAGATAGAGAATATTAAAAGTAGCAAAGGAAAAGCAACAAATAACATACAAGGGAATCTTGTCTGCATTATTGACTTCTATACCCCCAACACCCAGAACTGAACCTGACACATACTAAATGTAACAGTTATCTATTGCTGTGTAACAAACTACCTCAAAGCCAAGTGGCATAAAATAATAAGAAACATGAATTATCTCACACAGTTGCCCTGTGGCAGGAATGTGGGAGCAGCTCCACTGAGTGGCTCTGGTTTATGGTCCTCTCATGAGACTGCAGCCAAGATGTAAGCCTACAGTTATCTGAAGGTTTGACTGCAGACTTCCAAAGTGGCTCACTTTCATGGCTGATCCAAGAGAGAGTAAGGCAGAGGCTACAATGTCTTTTATGACATTGAAAGTCACACATGTTATTTCTACAATATCCTCTCGGTTACCTAGGTCAGTCCTATTCACTGTGGGAGAGGATGACCTCCTGGTGAATATCAGGAGACAGGGGTCACTGGGGGCCATCTCAGAGTCTGACTACTACACTAAGTGTTCAATTAATATATTGATGAATAAAGTCATGATTAAATGGTAAAAAGAAGTCTGATTGCTTGGATTCACATTCTGGCTCTGACACTTGCTGGATGTATGGTTTTAGCAAGCTATCTAACTTCTGTAAGCCTCAGTTTCCACATCTATAAAATAAAATTGCCGTAAGCATTAAATTATGTGTGAAGTGTAAAGGCACTTAACATGATGTGGTGCATATAAGTGCTCAAAAAATGTTGTCTATTTTTTATTACGGTTACTATTCATTCTCGACCATAAGTCTCCTCATTAATATTCCTTTGTAAGGGTCTATTCTTCAAGGAGAGAGAAACTCACTTGTCTAGAAAAATTGTTTGAATCACTTTACTTGTGCAAAAACATCCAAAACATTTTCAAGATTGACCTGGAAGCAAGATAACTGGCAACAGAAGATTTTAAGATCTATTGAAAGAAGACTATCAAGGCCACTGGTATTTGGGAAAATTGGATCAAGATGGCAGCTGAGCATAGGTTTTGGTCACTCTCCCTACCCAGGAAGAAACAGAAAATCAATACTACCAGTGGAATATAAAAAAGTGTGCCATCAGCAGACCAGAAACTTTTAGGAATTCATAAAAGAGAGGAAGCAGATGGGCCCTGTGAGATAATAGAATATATATATATATATATATATATATATATATATAGGTCTCTGCCCTCAGTTCTTGGCACAGAGTCCCTAAAACCCTTGTAAATTCCTAAGTGATAAAACACAAGGAGCATCTTTTATTTTAATGAGTGACCCTGGGTGGGCTCCTGGGTGGCTCTTGGATGGGGGCTGGTCACCAGAAAGACCAAGCCACAATTAGGAGCTTGGAGTTTCCAGCCCCACCCCACCCCCATTCTCCAGAGAGGGGAGAGGGGCTGGAATGGAGCTAACAATTTATCATGCCTACAAGATGAATCCTGCTTAAAATCCTACAAGATGAATCCTGCTTAAAATCCCAATAGTTTGGGGTTCGGAAAGCATCAAAGTTGGCAAACACATCCACACCGGGAGGGTGATGCATCCCAAGTCCACAGGGACAGAAGCTCCTGTGCTCAGGACCCTCCCAGACCACGCCTTATGTGTCTCTTCATCTGGCTGTTTATCTGTATCCTTTATCATACTCTTTAATAAAATGCTAAATATAAGTAAGTGTTTTCCTGAGTTCTGTGAACTGCTCAAGCAAATTAATTGAGAACAAGGAGGGGGTCATTGGAACCTCTGATCTATAGCAGGCTGGTCCAAAGATCAGGTGATAACCTGGCCTTGCATCCAGTGTCTGAAGTGGGTGTGGGGCGCTCTGGTAGAACTGAGCCCTTAACCTATAGGATCTAATGCTATCTCCAAGTAGATAGTGTCAGAATTGAATTAAATTGTAGGACACCCAGTAGTTGGTGTCAGAGAACTGCTTGGTATAAGGAAAAACCTCCACATATTTGATGACCCGAAGTGTCAGAAGTGAAGTGTCCTGTGTAACTAGTAAAAGAAACACACAGGAGATGGACTGAACTGAGGGTTTTCCGTACACCAAAGGGAAAGACTGGGTTTTTCATTTTAGGTACAATCATATCTTGTTGGCAGTGATGATAAAGCTTTTTTTGAGGGTATTGGATGCATGTATCTAAAAAAAAAAAAAAGTTAATGTGCATGTTATTTAAACTATTCCAATACTAAGAACCTGTCTTAAAGATATATACTAAAACATGCACCTAAAATATTACCTGTGTGTGTTTATGTATAAGTATATTCACCAAAACATTTTCCTATAACTGCAAAAAAATTAGAAACAACCAAAAGGTCTATAAATGGTCATCATTAAATAGATTTATGAAACACAATGCAGACTTGAAAAATTATAGAGAAACCCCATATGTACTGACTTGGAAAGTTCTTCAGATTATATTATTTATTTCTTATTATTATATCTTATTTCTTCATATTTAAAATTAGCTGGAAAATGCAAGTTGCTGAACAGTAGGCAAAGACTATTGTGCCATTTTTGTAAAAATAAAGTCTTGTACTTACAATTAAACATATAATACCTGTGTGTATGCATGTGTGTGCATAAATTCATAGGAAAAAAGTCACAGACTTAAAAACGAATCTTTTAATAGTGCTGTATCAGTCAGAGTCCACTCAGGAATCAGAAATCACAAAACTTATTTCAACACAGAATTTCATAAAAAGGAATTACCACCTAGGTACAGAGTTGTTAACTAGGTAACTGGAAGTTCCCACAGAGGGAGCAGCTGCAGGGAGCTGCGACCACCTCTAGGACTGGAGGAACAAAGGAAAAGGCTGGAATTATTCAAACTTAGAGAACCTAGAGGAGAGGTTATGGGGCCCCAAACCTCTGAGGAGGCAAGAATGGACGCCTGAAGCTGGTGGCTCTGAGGGGGCATGATGGAGCTTGTCTGCAAGAGCTGGAGAAACTGCAAAGTGGGTGCAGCTACTACTATAGGAAGAAACCACCACTGCTGGGGTGGCACTAACAAGAACAGGAAGTCCCCCGGAAGCAGACAGACAGGAAGGAGCAATCCTCGACTTCCTCCTCCCCTCGGCAGTCTCCCTCTAGCCTCACTTTGGCAGAGCCTAACGAAGCCCAATGTGATTTTCAGAGTTGCTGCTCCAAGATCAAAAAGCAGACTACGGGAGCCAATGACTCCATGCAAAGAGTCAGAATTCCAGCGGAGAAGGGTCTTCCTGAGGTCATGCTGACAAGGCTTTGAGACCCCGGGCAGATAGTTTTGCAAACTCTCTCTGAGATGTAATGAGCAATTACCTTCAATGATGAGCAAATGCCTCTGAATCCATGGACCATTATTCAGAAGGAAGGTGGGGTTGGAAGCTAATGATTCATTGACTAGAGGTAGCACTTCTCAACTCAAAACAGCACATATTTCCATTTCTATGGAGGAGAAAGAGTCTTTTATGTTTAATTTTTATCAAGCTGTGAAATGAGGTTTGAGCTGTGGGTGTCTCATTGATGCTAGGTGTGCTCAGGAGGCTGTCTCTCCAGTGTCTTTAAGATCCTGCTCCTGCAGTGTCCCCCACAGGCAAGAGCACACAGCCCAGATGAGATGGCAACTTTTTCCTTAAAAGCTTCCTGAGAAGTTTTTCATTCCTCATGATTTTTTTTCAATTTCATTCATCCTATTATCTCAGAAAGCCCTATTTAGTATCAGTCACTCACCAAAAGCATCTCTAAAACAATAAAAGCTTCAAGGCAGCTAAATTGCCTTTTTGATACTAAGGGCTGATGGGCTTATTGTGTGTGTGTGTGTGTGAGAGAGAGAGAGAGACAGAGACAGAGAGACACAGAGAGAGAGGGGGAGAGAGGGAGGGAGGGGGAGAGAGGGAGAGAGAAAGAGAGAGGGAGAGAGAGGGAGAGAGAGAGAGAGAAAGAGAGAGAATAAAGACAAGGTTTAGAGTTTTACTTTTCCAAGACACCTGGAAAAGCCAACTGGGAATAGAATAGAATAGGAATTTCCCTTAAAACAAAGAAGCTGATATGCACCAAAATAATATCATTCCATGAGTCAGCACCTTGAGTTTCAGTCCAGTTATGTCATTTGCTTTTCTGGAAAGCAGGATAATAGAAAAATCTAGTCTTATCCACACCACCAAACATAGAACCAATGAAGAACTAGAATGGTAGGAATGGAACCAGTTCTGTTGGTCCTTCCAGAGACACCCTCTTGGTCTAAGCTTTGTAAACTGACATCCAGAGAAGTGAAATAATCTACCCAGAGTCATACAGCTGCTAGCAGGCTAAGACAGGACTAGAACCCAGGGCTCCTAGTCCCCTGGTCAGTGCTGTGTCCATCACCTCACAATGCACATGTAAAACATGGAGAACATGAAATGTTCACTAGGAATCCCCTTGGGATCAGCAGACCATGTTAGGAATAAATAGTTGATGATCAATTTAGAATAGAGTTTAAAACACAAAAGGTAGGTTCAAAGAATTAGAGATGGCTTCTCAACTATCTTTGCAGAATGGCTCCTGTTAAATGGAGGTATTCTGACTTCCTTCTTGAGGATGTGAGTGCAGTTCAGGATCAGGGGCTGTGATAGACTAGCTCTGCCTAACAGATGGCTAGAAAAGTAAGATTCAGATTAGAGAGTCATAACCCTAGGAAAAGGGAGCGAAACTTGTAAAACTATGCATTATTTGGGAAAGAATGGGGGTGGGGACATTAGCAGCTCTGCCAGAGGTGGACTTTGGGGAAAAAAAAAAAGATCTAAGCAGAATTCTTAGATTATTAGCTGAGTTGCATGTGCTATAAACGCCTATGTTAGTTAGGGCAATGTTAGCTGGTGAAACAAATAAACCTCAAAGATTGTTGTTTGGGCTTCCCTGGTGGCGCAGTGGTTGAGAGTCCGCCTGCCGATGCAGGGAACGCGGGTTCGTGCCCCGGTCCGGGAGGATCCCACATGCTGCGGAGCGGCTGGGCCCATGAGCCATGGCCGCTGAGCCTGCGCGTCCAGAGCCTGTGCTCCGCAATGGGGGAGGCCACAACAGTGAGAGGCCCAAGTAAAGAAAAAAAAGAAAAAAAAAAAAGAAAAAAAGATTGTTGTTTAACCTGTTTCTTGATCCCAAGGGATGTGCTTTTCTTTCGATTCTGCTAGGTATGGTGGACCCTGCTTCTGTTTTTCTGCTGCTGCAGAGCTGGTGCTGTTGCTGTGCTCTGATGTGAAAGTGACAGAATGCTCACTCATCTGCTCTGTGTTGTACTTTGCCTCCTTCTGTGAAAACAGCACATTCTTATGCTACAGTCTCACAAGGACCTTTGTATCAGTCAAGTCAGGTTAGTTTATGCTGCAGTAACGAACAACCCCCAAATCCCAGAGGCCCAAAAACAAAGCTTAATTGCTCCCTTCCTATACATCCATTGCAGATGGTGCTCTGTTCATTATAACCAGGCAAGAGCCCAGGCAGATGGAAGAGCTACCATCTGACTACTTGCAGGTTACTGTGGCAGAAGGAAAGAGGGCCTGGGTGAGACTTCACCAGGAATCAAATGTTCAGCCTGAAACTGATACACATTGCTTCTACTCCCAGTTCACTGGCCAAAACTAGTCACGTGGCTGCACTCAAATAAAACGGATCCAGGAAGTACAATCCTACCATGTATTTGTGAAACATACATGTATTTGTGAAACTTTTATGGGAACATCTTCAGCTTCTGGTCCCATGTCCTCCCTTTCTAAGGGTTAAAAATTTGTCCACGTAGCTGGTAGGGCCAGTTCTCATATCATCTTCATCATTATTCTCCTTTGCACTCATTTCTCCACAGGAGAAATGTACAGTTTCTCCCTCCTTCTTTTGTCAAAATTACAACCCAAATCCCCTGCACAACCATGTGGCAACTCATATATATGGAAACCTGGAGGGGCGGTCCAGTGAACCACTTTCAGAAATCGCCGGACTCTCATGTCCAGTTTGGGTTCATTTGGAAGAGCTGCTATAAACATGTTAAACATGTACACAAAAATGTGCCTGAGGGCTGTGCTCTGCACGTACATGTAAGCCAGATATCAGTTGTCGCCTTGTTCCTTGGCCCCTTGGACAGTCTGATTTTCCCACTGGACTCCAGTCACAGAATTTCAAGTTCTCTCCAAAGAATCCAACCCCTCAGAAGTTCAAGAAGTAATATAAACTTCAACGAAGATTTTTTAGGAAGAATGGGGGAGGGGCTGTTACAGAGATATCTAGCTATACACCAAAATCTGGTCTCCCTTTCACAGTGGGCAGGTCCTACATCAGGACCGGATCTTTACAAAGATGGCTTATTTTTGCCAATGGAATGTGCATGGAAATGTTGTGTATCATTTCTGAGCATGAGTTTTTGAGAAGTGTTTGTGTCAACTACCTGACTTGAGTTGGTGTCTGGCTTTGTCACTTTGTGGCCATGTGGCTTATTCATTTCACCATGTCTTCTTGGCCAGCTTATTCCATCTCATTGTTTACTTCATCTATGAAACAGGCTAATCATATCTGCCTCCTTCAATAATTATGGGGATTGAGTGAGATAACCTATACTGGTAGTTTTTAAACATACGCAGGGGCTGCCATGAGGAAATCAGAGAGAGGGGTTTTCCATGTCCCAGCTCCCACCCTTCTACTCAATCAAGTGACTCCAGTTATATCCATTTTGCATATTTAATCTTCTCCATACGACTTTGTTTGCAGAGAATGTTCTATAGCAGAAAAACAGTTTGAAACTACTAACCAGAGTAAAGATATTTGATGAAATGGAAAGTGCAAATCTAATGAATTAGGATCCATCCATTTACACATTCATCAATATAGATTGGCTCTGGAGCTGTTCTAAGCACTAAAGATACAGCAGTGAACAAAATAATGGGGAGGACAAACAGTAAACATATAAACTAATAAATACATAATGTGTCAAGTGCTCCAAAGAAACGCAAAGTGAGGTCAAAGGATTGGGTGATTGAGTGTTACTTTAACAGGGTGGTTAGGAAAGACTGCTGATAAAGCGAAGTTTGAACAGACCTAACAGAAGGCGGGACTGATCCATGCAGGTGTCTGGTGGAAAAACAGTAAGGGAGAAGTGAGATAAAGAGGAGAGGCCATAGGCAAGATCACCAAGGCTTTGCCCACCATGAAAAGCACCGTGCATTTCATTCTGAGTGAGATGGGGAGTCGGAGGTGGGGGGGTGGAGCGGAGGAGGGACATGATCTGATTTACATTTTAAATGGACCATTCAGGCTGCTCAGAAGAGATTAGACAGCAAGGAGTCTAGAGCAGAAATAAGAAAAACAGTTAGGTGATGGTAGAGACAGAGGAATAAAGGTGAGCAGTGCTCAGACTCAAGATGTATTTTTAAACTAGAGCTGGCAAGATTTGCTTATGGATTGAGTATGATGTGAGAAAGAAAAGTCTAGGGTGGCACTAAAGATTTTAGCTAGATGACTGGTAGAATGGGGTTGCTGAGATGAGAACAAGGGAGATATAATGCGGGGGAATTTGGGTGGAAAAGGAGAAGAATCCAGAGTGCTTCGGTGGCTTTAACTGTGAAATGTCTCTTTGACTCAGAAGAGGTGTCAGCCAGAGAGCTTGATGTGCAAGCCTGGGTTTAGGGGAGAGGCTGGGTTAGAGCTCATCATGCATGGATGCTACTGAATATTGGGAGACTGGAGAAATCTCTAGGGATTAAGGACAAATGGAGAAGAGGTTCAAGGCCAGTTAACATCGCTTATCAAAAGCTACATTAGAAGTATAATCTTTAACCTATCATGCCTGATCACACATTAAAAGGATGAAAGTTACTAAAATAAGTAATTTGAATATTGTACTGTCATTTTACCATGAGAACTTGAAGAGATAAGAAGGAAAGAAGAAAAAAATTAAGGTGCAGTTTCCAAGATACAAAAGCATAACAAAAAGTAGGGATTAGGAAGAGGGGAGTGACTCCAATAGTACATCTCCCATCCACTCTAAAATTAAAGTTCAAAAGGGAGCTGTAGGTTCACATATATCAGGAATAGAAAAAACCCCACAATTTATTTAGTTAAATAGGTTTAATCGTGAAACAGTATTAGACTAGTAGAAAAAAAGTTTCCTTCCAGGGCTTCCCTGGTGGCGCAGTGGTTGAGAGTCCGCTTGCCGATGCAGGGTACACGGGTTCGTGCCCCGGTCTGGGAAGATCCCACATGCCGCGGAGCGGCTAGGCCTGTGAGCCATGGCCGCTGAGCCTGCGCGTCCGGAGCCTGTGCTCCGCAATGGGAGAGGCCACAACAGTGAGAGGCCCGCGTACTGCAAAGCTCAAACTATTTAACAGAAATAATATTTGTGATGAGAGAAAACAAAGAACTTCATTAAGTAGAAAAGGAAACAGGTTGAGGGAGAAAAGGATAAGTACAATTATAACACTAAGCAGCGGTCGGCTGTATTCAGCTTCTGGTTTTAAATACCATCTACTTAGCAACGCTGAAACAGTCTTTCCCAACTTTTAGTTAAAATGCCTTTAAAAAGACAGAAAAAATTAAAAGTCACAACTCCCTAAGAAAACAGGACCAATGGTCAACCTACTTCCGGATAGAATTGGGGAGACTGTCCTTTATGAAGCAATGGAACTGCAAGGAAATACACAATTGATGGCTCACTTGGGCTGAAAGCAGATACATATCATTCCTTCCTTCACCCATATTTGCTCTCTGGTTCAAAGTACGTATCATCGGAAACCTGAGAAATATCCCCTCTCCTGCAAGAATGCTGATTTTTGAGGCCGTCCAACTGCAATTCTTGAGGCCATCCAAGTGCAATTCCTCTTCCTCCAAGCTCTACCTCTCCCAGCCCAAATCAGGGGCTTTACAATATTTAGTCAGAACCTGTCACTCCCAGAAACAACTGGTCCCAGGAAATGGGCTGGGCTGGTGGGAGAACAGGAGTACCATGCACCCTGGAAGGTAAATTCCCAGGGAGGGAGGCACACAGGAAGAGCTATTGGTGCAGTGCATTCTGGGAGCTATAGGTAGGACTTCACTTCCTACACCTGTTAGAACCTTAGGCTGTGGGAGAAAAAGGTCCCATCTCGACTAGCAGAACCTGCTTAGAGTACACCTGCCACACACTGATGACTGGTCTTAAGAGCTTCGTTCACTGAATCTCTGAGAAGCATGTCTGACCCAGTGCATAAGTGAACCCAGTAGGCAATGCACATACCCAGCCATTACTGGGAACCATGACTAAAAGTATCTTCCTCTGTCAAGGTTAAGTAAAGAGACATTACCAACACCATCACTAACATACTCTAAGTAAGTAAATAATAAATAAAATAATAACAGAAGACCTGGTGAAACAAAAACACAGAACAGGTAGGAAAGAATGTTACTATCTAAACTAAAAGGAGAAGCAAATCACCAAAATAAAGAAGGAAATTTTAGAAAACTTATTCAAGATAGAGCACTTCTGACCTCTATGACCTAGGAATGGAAAGCCAGGAAAAAAAGAAAAAAAAAAGACTGAAAGGAACACAGAAAAAAATAAGAAGGAAACTAAATGAGGTAAGAAAAACTTGCAGAGAAATCTGAAATGTCACTGGGCAAAGAGCATGACTGCTTTGTTCACCATTATATCACCAAGGACTAACACAGCACCTATATACTACCTGTCTACGTTCCAAAAGCTGCCAGAAGTCTAACCAAAGTACCAGAGGGCCACTATTTCACATCATAAATATTAGAATATGCTTCCCTTTCATGTAAAAATAGTTCTCTGTTAGTAGGTTATATATCTTGATTTTTTCCAATACTCTGATAATGTATTCATAATCTATTGAATTAATAATCATTAATAATCAACAGTTCACATTTCTGATAAATCAAATGCAATTGGGGAAATAAGATCATATACACAAGTCAATTAGATCAACACAGGATTGTAAAAAAGTAATAATAAAAATAATGTCAATGACATCATATAGAGTGTTGTAGACTGACTGTATCTCCCCAAAATTCATATGTTAAAACCTAGTCTTAAGCGTTCTGGAGGTGAGGCCTTTGGGAGGTGATTGGATCATGAGGGCAAAGGTGCCATAAATGGGATTAATGCCCTCATGAAAGAGGCCCCAGAGAGCTCCCACCATGTGAGGTTGTTCTAAGAGGATGACTGTCTAACCAGGAAGCAGCTTTTGCACCAGACACCACATCTTCCAGTGCCTTGATCTTGGACATCCCAGTCTCCAGAACTATGAAAAGTAAATTTCTGTTGTTTATAAGCCACCAAGTTGATGGTTATTTTTGTTACAGCAGCCCGAATGTTCTAAGATGTGGATGTCACTACAAGACTCTGGCCCTATTAGGGCTATGCCCTACAGAGTTAAGTTAATGGCACATCTCCAAATTCAGAGAAACATTTAGGGCCACTTAAAACCATTAGGATCAGTGCCTTTTTTGGTTTGGATACAGGTGCACTTGTCTTCCTCTTGTTCAAAATAACTCCCTGTGCTATCAATGTCTCTCCATCACATTGGTTAAGGGATGCAATAATTGTACAGTATTTTATCCTGCTCAATGTGTTTTCACATCCATTATGTCATTAGAGCTTTACAGCAACCAAGAGAGGACATAGATCAGGTGTCTGCCTGTGTCCACGCCAAAGAGGTAAGTAGCAGGAGGAGAGAGAACACTGTGGCTTCCCAGGACACGGAGGGGAAGGGATGGTAGCTTCATATCTCTCATCACAACCCTTAGCTCCCCATCCAGCCTCCACTTCTGCTCTCCGTCCAGCCTCTAGTAAACTTTGGGACACTGTGCTCAAATCTAGCACCTGATTCCTGGAAACTGTAGTCGCCAAGCAGACCAAGGACCTCCTCAAAAGAGCCTGGCTAAGAAACATCTAGGATGACAGAGGCCAAGATCCTTAAAAACAAATCAAAACATAAGAGATATTGGTTACTTTAGGGGAGGAGGGCATACAAACTGTATGAGACTGTGGTTCCGGGTTGCTGTATGTTCTAGTTCTTGGATATATTCAAATTGTGATAGTTCATTGTATCATATGTACCCTTAAGATTTGTGCACTTTTCTGTATCAAGGTTATGGGTTCAATGAAAGTGGGAATTTTTTTTTTTTTTTTGCAGTACACAGGCCTCTCACTGTTGTGGCCTCTCCCGTTGCAGAGCACAGGCTCCGGACGCGAAGGCTCAGCGGCCATGGCTTACAGGCCCAGACGCTCCGCGGCATGTGGGATCTTCCCGGACCGGGACACGAACCCGTGTCCCCTGCATCGGCAGGCGGACTCTCAACCACTGTGCCACCAGGGAAGCCCTGAAAGTGGGAATTTTTTAAAGGCACAAATACCTTTCTAATTCCATGCTTGCCTTTTCTTCCCTTTGTGTCTCTTGGTGTTTAACATTCTTTTTCTCTTCCCTTCTAGGGTGAATCACCCTACTTGTTAAAATTGTACTACAGCACATGTTGGTAAATGATGTGCCTTGTGGTGGTGATTAAGTCAAATCAAACACATTTGTCACTGAAGAGATGGCCTCCAGCTGTTTATCTGGGAAATATAATTGAATACTAATGGGATAAACACTGTAAGTTGCCGGTTTTATTTTCACTAAGGTGTAGGCTAAAGTATGAGAGGGTGAATTCGCTAAGTTTAAAATACAAACAGAATTTTTAAAATACAACCTGAGTCTTCCAAAGAATTTAGCCCAGGTGATTTCATCCTCACTCCCACCAAAGAAGAATAAACACAGATACTCTTATTTACCTGGTACAATTGGTACTTTAACTTCAAACTTACTATGCTTGCTACTTGCATGAGAACTTATCAAGGCATTTCACATTGAACTTGGCTCAATTTTCACTTCCCAGAAACACTTGTTACATCTCGGCCCTCAAGCCACACTCACTATCAAACAGCAGTTATCAAGATTTGGACAGAAGTGATAAAAGCCTCTGAACATTTTTGTTACGTGACTCAAAAAGTAGATGTGTGATGTAAAAGATGATGATATCGCAAATGGAAGAGATGAGTTGGAATAAAATTGTTTCAAAGAAACATGTTTGATGACTTTCTATAACACTTCTGAAATATTCTAAGCGCTCTCTGAACTGAACCACAAACTCGAGTCCCACACTGAGGAGGCCCGTGTCTCAGAGAGCTGAGATACACTCTGAAAAAAACAGCAAACACAGACCTAATAAAGACAGCAAGACACCAGTGTAGGTCTTTTTTAACAAGCACCTTTTGACAACGTGGTCTACCAAGCTGTAACATTGTAAGCGTCTGCTGTCCCTTTTGAGGGAAGAAATCACTCACACAGAGAGCAACTAAGCAACATGCCCAAGATTTCAAAACTGGAACCCAGGTTCCCAGGACTGTTTTGTGACTGTCCATGAAGATAGCTAGAAATAATACAGGTCAAGCATTAATAAATTACTTGGAAAGTATAATAGGAAACAAAAGAAGCTTGTATTTGGGATGCTGACATAGGCTTGGACTGTCTGTTGGGACTGGACCTGACCAAGATCCAGGGGCCAAACAGACCAACAACGGGGCAGGGGCAGTTGGAGGGGTAGACAAGAGGCAGGCCATGCAGGGGGCAACCAGCGTCTTGGATGTCTGGCAATGGCTATCATCAGAGGCCATGTAGAAAGGCAGAGCCCAGGATAAGAGTCCATCAGCAGGCAATGGGGACCAACTTCCAAAAGGGCTATAAGTGCTGTGGGCACAAGAGACCTTGCAGGATTCCAGGACTGTCCATGGTCAGAGATCAGATAAATCCTATTACACACCTGCCTTCAGATGCTCACTTTTCTACTCCCTCTCATAAATCTTTGCATGTGGCCCAACGCCTCCCACTGTTGAGAAAGATTCCACCAAACAAGCTGACACCACACAGGGAGAGAGAGAAGACAGTGGATCCTTGAGTTCATTTCCTGACCACCCCTCCTGGGAGACAGCTCACCTCTGTCTCTCAGGTCAACATGACTAGTCACTGCTCAACATTTTCAGAAAATCTCCTTGAATTAGAACCAGGGAAATACACTGTTAATATTTTTTGCTCCATCAAATCATTTTTCCCTTTTCCCCTCAACTATCTTTCCATTCAAAATTCTTTAAAATTACACACAAAGGGGAAAAAAATGTAGGTCGGCGCGCATGCTAATGACATTGTGTTCATTTCTCCTCAAGTGCAGCAGGCCAACAGAGCCTTGTCACACTTTTGTTTTACTCTCCGTTCTATGCTGTAGCGCACAGTTGTTCTGCTCTCGCTTGGCAGGTACAGCAGAATCAAAGGGATTATACACTTAGCATCTGGAAATATTCCACCAGCATCACAGACCAAATTCTATACTCATCCCTCCTGTGCCAAGTTAGGTAAAATAAGAAAAAGAGAAGGCTAGGTTTGCACACCCAGAGCAGCCCCATCAGAGGAAGCCAGCAGGCTAATGCAAATCTTATATTCTAAGAGCCGGTGACTTGTTCTGGAAGTGAAACGTGCATGGGGCTTTTAAGCAAGGAGAGGACGTGGAAAGACTTAGGTGACAGGCTTTTAACACTGCCAGGGGTAACATTAAAATGCTCAAATTCATGCATACTACGCTCCCATAATATTTCTCCAGAAAATGGAGCCTAACTCCAGACTTTTCATGAAGCAGGCAAACAGAGACTAACAGAACACTGTTCGAACTCTGGGAAGTCAATTAGGCTCACTCATATCTGCTCCCACCACAGGTCTACACCGCATAGGTTTCCGATTCCTGCCCCTGCACAGATTTCGGGGAGCCATGGAGCCACTTGAGGATAATAAAAACCCCCAAAGTGAAACTGTCACAGGCGAGATATTACTTTCATGGTTCTCCATCTTTGATGTGCATCAGAACCGCTTTTGGATGCCTGGACCCCACTGCAAACCTAACCCAATCAAAACCTCCGAGGATGGGACCCAGGCAGGCCTAACCGTTAATAGCACATAAATGACTTGGCTGTGCTCCCCCCAATCCCCCACCCACCCTGGCCCCCACCTATCCCTGCTCAGAACCACGGCTCCTCAGCAAATATTGGTTTGCACGTTCATTTATTTTTACATCTCACTCTGCCATCTGTGACAATGAGTGGTTTCTTCTTCGGAGAGATATTCAGAAGAAATATTCCATGGGAGGACATCTAATTGTAAAATAAAAGGGAGAGAGAATACAAGGGTCTTATCTCGACACAGAATCCATTAGCTCTCTTACCAGACCCTTCCCACCTCCTTCCCACATCAGTTGACTCATCGCCAACATAGAAAAGGCTTTCCAGGGCTTTCCTGGTGGCACAGTGGCTGAGAATCTGCCTGCCAGTGCAGGGGACACGGGTTTAAGCCCTGGTCCAGGAAGATCCCACATGCCATGGAGCAACTAAGCCCGTGTGCCACAACTACTGAGCCTGCGCTCTAGATCCCACGAGCCACGACTACTGAGCCCGTGCGCCACAACTACTGAAGCCCGTGCACCTAAAGCCCATGCTCCACAAAAAGAGAAGCCACGACAATGAGAAACCCGTGCACCGCAAGGAAGAGTAGCCCCTGCTCGCCACAACTACAGAAACCCCGCACGTAGCAATGAAGACCCAATGCAGCCAAAATAAATAAATAATTTTATTTAAAAAAAGAAAAAGAAAAGGCTCTACCAAACCTAGTGTCGGGGTCTTAGGTGTTCAAATAAATAGAATGTTCCCTACAAAAGGGGAGCCAAGATTGCAGGATCCTTGTAAAATATGCACAGGTGGGTCCAGGACAAATGCAAATCATGCTCAGGCCCTGTTTTCAGAGCTGGCCATGCAGGGAAAAGAGCCCCAGACAGGGAGTTCAGAGACCTCAGCCTTTTCTGCCTCCGCCACTTAACAGCTTAGTAGGACTCTGGGCAAATCACCTCCTCTCGGAGCCTCAGCACCTTCACCATTTCCGAAATAGGGTTGTAACAAAAGTAGCTGGCGTTCCCTGAAGTGAACATCCACACACTCATCTTCCTTCATCCCAGCCTTCACCTTCGAATCTGCTCCAACCTCAGCCCAGAGGCCTCAACCAGGGGTATCGGGAGAACCCACGGGTGAGGCAGAACTTCGCTCCTGGGTACTGTTTACCCCAGTCTCTTGGCCTCATTTCTACCTCTCTGACATGACCTGCCCGGCCCCCATCTCTGCCACAGTCACAGAACTGAACTGGAGCAAGAAGGAGAACCAGGCCAGCACCCTGACATCCAGCTTTGATTTCCATGTCCTAGGCTCCTCTGCTGTCCTTCTCTGGAGCCTATTCTGAAACCTGGACTAGAACCTGTTTCACCCATATCAGTATCTATCGGGAATCTCACCTCTTCATTTGTCTTCTGCTTTAGTCCAGCTCCTGGACACCTATTTCATATTCCAGATCCCGTCTTGGACTGAAGCCTTAAACTTGAACCCCAACCTAGTCAGTGACTTGGCCTGTTTCCTACTGAGAGGCATTCCCGATACCAAGAGTCTACAGGACTGTCCAACTAGGTGTGCCCCCCACCCACTTCGTGGGAACCCCCCCCCATTACTCTCACTGCCCAACTGCCAGTGCTGCCTGAGCAGCAACCAGAGTTTGCCCCACCCTTTTTCCAACTGTCCCTACAGTCCCTGCAGCTGGGTTGATTGCCCCAGAGCCTGGCTTACCCCAGGAGGTAGGCTTGGTGCCATGTTCCCCCCACTTCTGGCCTGGCTCATCATTCATATCCCTGGTAAATGAAGCCCCACCCCTCATCCTGAGCCTGGCCCCTCCAACCTGCAACTCCATCCCCTTTGGAAAATGTATGCACTACCCCCCTGACTTAGTGTGATACCCTTTCTACTGCCAACCGTTCACCCAATTCAGACACAGTGGACCACTCCCTCCAACACTGACCACTTCATTCCCTTAGAGACTGTATTCATTTCTTTTTGATGCTATAACAAATTACCACAAACTTAGTGGTTTAAATGATCCAAATTTATTATCTTTATTAATAAATATTTATGATCTTGAGGTCAGAGTCTCACGGGGCTAAAATAAAGGTGTCAGCCAGTTCCCTCTGGAAATTCTAGGGAGAATCCTTCCCTTGCCTGTTCCAGCTTCTAGAAGCTGGCCACATTCCTCGGCCTGTGGTCATCTTCCAGGTCAAAGCCAGCAACCACATCACTCTGACCTCTGCTTCCATTGTCACCTCTCTCACTCTCCCGCCTCCCTCTTTCCTTATAAGGACCCCTGTGACTACACTGGGCCACCCAGAATAATCTCCCCATCTCCAAATCTTAAACTTCATCACATCTGCAAAATCCCTTTTGCCACATAAGGCAACAGATACACAAGTTATGAGATTAGGATGTGCACATCAGGGGCCATTATTCTGCCAACCTCAGATACCAGGACATTTCTCTCTCCGGTTCTTTTTCTCTCTCTGACCACTCTGCCTTGTTTTCCATCACTGGATCTTTATTCCACAGTGATTTCTTAAATGTTAGTGTCTCCCCTGATTTCGCTACGGTCCTGCTTCCACTACACACACTCCTGTGTACTCTCACCCACAGTCATGATTCAGGTCACACACCAGTGAATTCCTAAATAGAGGTCTCCAACCTCCTTCCTCCTGAGGTTCGGACCTCTACATCCAGCTGTCAGATGCTGGTACTCTGCCTGGGTACACCAGTGTTCCCAGTGGGCAGTGGGCTCCAGAACAAAGTCAAGAAGTAACCAATGTCAAAGCCCCAGCAGGGGGCCCTCTGGAGGTTGTATTATCCTCTTTGGTGCAATGATTGAAGAGACCAGCTTATTCTTGCAGAAGAAATAAACATGGGCAGGCAGAAGGAATAAACACAAACATCTTCAACTTATTCATCTTACATTCTTGATATGTAAAAAGTCCCACTTTCCACATCTTTTTCTCCTGGAACCTTACCCATAAGAGGGAAAAAAATAACTTAAAAATAATACAAGGAAGAAAGTTACACAGGATAACAATGCCAGCGACATTCATTTATAGAGAACCTATCAGGAATTGTATTAAGCAAAGTACGTGAAATATTTCATCTCCTTTAATCCCCACGACAAGCCAGTGAGGTATTTTTAATACCGAAAGAAGAAAGTATGTCTTGGGAGGTTGAGTAACTTGCCCAGTTCACACAGTTAATAAGAGACAGAGCCTGGACTTGAACCAAGGTCTGCCTGACACCAGTATCCAGGTTATCAACACTTCTCTCTTACCTCCAACACACACTGAGTGGAGGTAAGAGAGAAGGCAGACGCCCACAGATAAAGAAGAGCACATGAAAGCAAAGAAGAAATGGCTTTTCTTCTGCCATAAGGCAACGTGCATCCTTTCTGGTGTGATTTTTCTTCCCATGGTCATTCCAGAATTCTGCAGGCCTGGAGAGACAAATCTCAGTCTCCCTGCTAACACTAGCACACATGCCACCATTTCCCAGGCTCTGGGGTCAGATTATCCAGCCTGGAGGCCCCGAGAGGGTTGGAGTAATGAACGTGCCTCAGGGACAGACAGCCTGGGAACTGCCCGCCCAGTCGCCACAGGCCCCCATCACGCCTGTGTGTAATTTACACTGGTCAGAGGAAATCATTGCCGGGTATTGATTCTGGATGAAGACGAGGCAAAGGGAACAAATACAGCCCAGTAATAACCCAGTGAGGGGGAAAGCCGAGAGGAGAGACCGCAGGTTCACTTAACTCCTCAGTGGTCGATAGGCTGTTTATTGAGACGCATTACTCTTCCACTCCCAGATCCCAAGAGCTCAGGCATCGCCTGGGAGCCTGTGGCTCTCGGGCTCCACACCCCCGCCACTTCTGTGCTTATCCTAATGGATGCAGACTGAGCTTTGTGCGCTGTTGGGATCCCCAAAAAACACAACGAAGGGAAGTAGTTCCATCCGGTAATCCTCCGACGGGAGCAGAGGTGCACTTTCTGACCTCCTGTCCTACCCACCGTCCTCCTCCTCTCCATACCCCCTCTTCCTATTTATGACTTTCTTTTCACAAGTGTTAAATTAGATGATTCATTCTGCTACAAAAATGTTGTTAAGAATGAGAGAGACAGATAGACATTGGGAAGGAAGAAGGAGGGAGGGAGGGACAGCATCGCCTTCCTCTTTTGGGGGACAATATTTTTTCACTATCCCACCACCCACTGAAGTCTCTGAGTACCTTGTTACTGACAATAAATAATCAGAACAAAGGACAAAAAACAGAAAATTGCTAAATTTGAAGCTATGTCTGCCACTCATGGAGAAGCTTTGGTTGTGAAGAAGCGATGATTCAGATTAAGATAAGAGTGTAGCTGTGAGGCTCAAGAAGTCCTTCTGTCTGAAAAGGAAAGATGTGGAGGTGAACAAGGTCAGAAGTGTCGACAGGAAGAGGCTGAGGTATCCCAATGGTCAACTGCCAGATTTCAATGCAAATTTGACCTCATCCATTGTAAGCATTGAGCAATTCCTCCCCACAGGCCATACTCTGATTCATTTCTTAATAGCTGTCTAGCAGTTCTTTAAATATGGGGTTCCAGAAAGATGCATGGCAAAAGGAAAATGCATGATTTCTTTCTTTCTTTTTCTCCATCTCTTTCTTTCCTTAGGTGAGGCAACACTTCTGTGGTTCTCATGCGTGATTTTTTTTTTACATTCAGTACAAATAATTGCTATTCCTGGCTGCTTATTCCAAAGGGATTCTTCCAGAAATACCTTGAAAAAAGCAAGGGCTAAGCTCACTACACATTCATTCATGAATACAAGAATTGGTTGAGTGCCCACTGTATGCCAGGCAAGTAAGACTGGAGACCAGTTCTCTAGATAAGAACAAATGGCATATTGTTGACCTTTTAATGACCTTCATGAGTGATATCAAGAATGACCAAGTATTTCCAACCCATTCCCTGATGGTCCAGTGGTTAAGACTCAGCGCTCCCAATTCAGGGGGCCCGGGTTCGATCCCTGGTCAGGGAACTAGACCCTGCATGCCGCAACAAGATCCTGCATGCTGCATCTAAGACCCAGCAAAGCCAAACAGATAAATAAATATTTTTTAAAAAAAAAGAATTTCCACCCCATATCGGACCACTTGTCCTTTCAGGCCCATGTTCTGGAAGTGGCGTCAAGGAACACTTGAAGAAGAACAGGGTAACTACAAACTCCACCTTCAACATTCTAAGTTCCCTCCAGTAATGGGGTGACACCAGGCTGTTGCACACAGCATGATGCCTGGCACACAAGAAGTCTCACTAGAAGAGACCAAGCATGGAAGACCGTGGAGGTAAATCATGGAAGACTACTGTGTGGATTTAAAGGCAGTCATGTGCTCATACTCAATTACTTCCAAACCACTTGGAAAACAAAAACTAACATTGAGTGAACATGATTCTATATGAGGCACTGTGTGATATACTTTATATACATTATCTCCTTATAGCTCCCAATGGGCCCTGGAGGTAGGTCATTGTACCCATGAGCAAATGGGCACAGGAGGTGAAGGGACTCATCACAATCTCTGCTGCTCTCCTGCTCCCCTTGGAAGCAGCATTGATGCTCCACCCACCTTTGGGGAGACCTGGGTGCACTGGAGAATGTTGTAGCCAAATCCTGAGAGAGAAGCACCAAGGTGGTACCTAACTCTGCTCTTAGGAAACCCCTGAGTGCACATCCTGAAGAGGATTCAGGGATGACTTCTCATCCAAACTAATGACACAGTAAGGCCTACTTTGCCCCAACACTCCACCCAGCAGGGGCCCAAAGCATTCCCATAGTTCCCTCACCAGCCAACTGTAGTCAGTTAATTTTCATCATAAATGACCCAGACTCCTTGGTATATATAAAGAACCTACTTCCTACCATAGAGGACATAGTACTTGAGAGAGTGTTACAGCCCCAAAGGCTCTTCAGTTTTTTTTTAGTTCAGTTATTTTTTAATTTTATTAAGAGACTACCATGACCAGGGCAGTGCCAGGCACTAGAGAAGCAATGGTGGACACAACACACACGTGCTCTCCGCCCTGGCAGTTTACAATCCAGCAGTCACTCCCTTTCCATAGAGACACTGCCAACCCAGAAAGTGTCCAGGAGGAAGGCAGGTGGGAATAAGGTCAAGAAATCATGTGACAGGACTTCACCAAAAAAAAAAAAAAAAAAAAAAAAAAATCATCCAAAAAACCCTGGTGGCGCAGTGGTTAAGAATCTGCCTGCCAATGCAGGGGACACGGGTTTGATCCCTGGTCCAGGAAGATCCCACATGCCGCAGAGCAACTAAGCCCGTGTGCCACAACTACAGAGCCTGTGCTCTAGAGCCTGTGAGCCACAACTACTGAGCCTGCGTGCCACAACTACTGAAGCCCGTGTGCCCAGGGACTGTGGTCCACAACAAGGGAAGCCACCACAATGAGAAGCCCGTGCACAGCAACGAAGAGTCGCCCCCGCTCACCACAACTAGAGAAAGCCCGCGCGCAGCAACGAAGACCCAACCCAGCCAAAATAAATAGATAAATAAAGAATTTATTTTTAGAAAAAGAAATCATGTAACAAGATAACAAAATCAGTGGTAATTTTTGAATACACTAGTGGTCACCCGTGGGGAGAGAGAAGGGGGAGGGGCAAGATAGGGGTGTGGGGTTAAGAGGTACAAACTACTGTGCATAAAATAAATGAGCAACAAGGATATATTGTACAGCACAGAGAAATATAGCCATTATTTTGTAACAACTTTAAATGGAGTACAACCTATAAAAATATTGAATCACTATGTTGTACACCTGAAACTAATATAACATTGTAAATCAACTATACTTCAATAATTTAAAAAAAGAGAAACTAACACAACATTGTAAATCATCTATACTCCAATGAAAATCTTAAAAAAGAAAGAAAAACGATTATTTTTGAAGCTGGGCGATAAGCACATGGGGGAACTTCTTACTATTCGCTGTATTTTGGAGTGTGTCTGAAAACTCAGCTGAAGAATCGGTCATGCTGAAAATGAAGTAAACATGTTGTGTGTTGCCCAAGAGGCTAATGAATACCCCTTAAATTGTTTAGCACTTTTGAAACCAGCGTGGTCACAATCAATCCTCCCAGGAGAGGTGTCAGGGGAAGTAGTAACTCCTCCTATGTTATGAATGAGGAAAAGACTAGACTCACAGATGCTCAGAGATGGAAGGGACCCAAGAATTCAATTCTCGATCCTAAGGTTTGACTTGATTGCAATCCCATCCACCACAACACATTAAGATAGGTTTGAGCTCAGTATGAATAAGAACTTTTTAAAGTCTGAAAATGGTATAGGCATCCTTGAAAAAAAGGTACATCTCTCAGGACTTCCCCGGTAGCGCAATGGTTAAGAATCTGCCTGCCAATGCAGGGGACACAGGTTCGAGCCCTGGTCCAGGAAGATCCCACATCCCGCAAATCAACTAAGCCCGTGCACCACAACTACTCAGCCTGTGCTCTAGAGCCCGCGAGCCACAACTACTGAGTCCCCGCTCACCGCAACCAGAGAAAGCCCGCGAGCCACAACTACTGAGTCCCCGCTCACCGCAACCAGAGAAAGCCCGCTCACAGCAACAAAAACCCAACGCAGCCAAATAAATAAATCAAATAAATCAAAAAATTTTAAAAAAAGAGGGTGCATCTCTGGCCATGTATCAAGCAGAGGGTGGGATCATGGATTGAAAGCTTCAAGAGAGCCCTCCAACTATTACTTTGCCACTGTGCTGAGGATTTCAGAAGGCTTTTTTGTATTTCCTCGTTGGTTCCTTCCTGGGGAGAAGCGGGGACAGCGGGTCCTCCAGATAGGACTTTGGTTCCCATGGTGTATATTGGGAGGAAAGAACACCAAAATGAAAAACAACTCCCCCCATTTAATGAACAGGAACACTCCGCCTGCGCTTGCTGAGTTTATATGCATCATCTCACCTAATTTTCATATAAACCTAGTAAGCAAATACCATGATTATACCGAAATGGGAGGCAAGACGAATGAAAGTGACATCCAGCCGACAAAAGATTCTTGGCAAGAATCTCAATACTAAACTTCAGTTGATGGAGAGAGCCCCATTCCTGGGTCAGTTTGTGCTCCTTTCCTTATTTAGAATCTCTAGCACCCAAGGAAGCCAGCCCAAGACAGACACAGGCACTTAGGGAGTGGAAAGGAAAAATAAAGGCACCTGCAGAGCCAATTAGTGAGTTGAAATTCAACTCCAAAACCTAACTGTTGGTTCCCTGAGCTAAAGTCAAGAGCTTTGATCACTGTTACTAACTCCCCAGCAGTGCTGACTGGCCTCGGTTCCCCGCAGGGAAAGGTAAACATTCTTGTGGAAATGCAAACATATCACTTATGGTCTAAAATGGCCTGTAATGGAGGCATAATTTCTTTTGGAAACAAGCCCCCTATAAAGGTACAGGTGGTTGTTTTTACCGCCTGGATGAATGATCTTTCCGACTGCAGCCAGGACTCTTCCTCTGGTATTGACAGCACCTGCAGGGCAGATGAAGACTGAAATACGCATTTTATTTCCCTACCAAACCCCTGCCGGCTCTGCTTTAAGGCGTCAGCACCTCCCCCGCTGGGGAGTTGAGTGTCACCCACTGTAGTTTTCCTCTGAAAGGGAGGTGGATAGGTGAGGTTGAGAAGGTATAATTATGCGTAGAGCCTGGAACATCTTGGGTTGTGATACCCGGCCAGGCTTTCTCTGCCGAGTGCACCCCTGAAAGAAACTTCCCCTCCACCTTTATCAAAACCACTGTCGGGGGAGCACCCCTGTTATTAAATACCGCTTGGCACGTCTGCTTGGGAGGCGTAATCACAGGTGGTAGGCCTGGAGGGGAAGCTGTTCAAGGGGAGAACAGAAAGAAAACACAGAGATGAGCTGACTAAAAACATATAAATGAGGTGTAAAAATTTTATTAGGGACCTAGGAAGGTGAGAAAAAATGAAGAAATGGAAGTGTTGGGGTGGGGGGGAGTTCTGAACATTTCTTTAGTTCTTTTTTTTTTTTTTTTTTTTGCTGTACGCGGGCCTCTCACTGTTGCGGCCTCTCCCGTTGCGGAGCACAGGCTCCGGACGCACAGGCCCAGCGGCCATGGCTCACGGGCCCAGCCGCTCCGCGGCATATGGGATCCTCCCAGACCGGGGCACGAACCCGTATCCCCTGCATCGGCAGGCGGACTCTCAACCACTGCGCCACCAGGGAGGCCCATTTCTTTAGTTCTTGTGTGGATGGGTCAGAGCCCTTTTTGTTTTTCAATCCTTGGTGGGGGAGGGCAGAAAATTCTAGAAAGGTGAGCAACATGGGAGAATGTGTGGTCCTGGCATGGCCACATTGCCCTGATGCACCTGCTAACTCATTTCAATGAAATAACAGAGTAATGGATCAAAAAAATAGAAAGCTATTGGCAGTGTACCTGACCTGGCCTTTGGCAGGTGCATCAAAACCACAAATTACCTGAAAAGACCCAGGCACTAGGACGTTAAGTAGGGTTTGTGACCCCAGAGTCATCCTCATGATGAGCCAGTGAACTAAAGGCGGTTCTCAGTCACCAAATAATAAGATTATCTTGGAGGAGTGGTTAGCAAACCTGACTGTTCATCGGAATCACCTGCGGGGCTTTAAAAGTAACTCAATGTCCAGGCCTCACTCCAGGCCAATTAAAGCAGAGTTTCAGGCGATGGGGCTCAGGCACCCCTACTTCTTTTAAAGCTCTTCCAAATGATTCTAATGTCTAGCCAGGGTGGAGCCTCTACCTTAGAGGAAACAAGGCTCAGCTCTATGGCCAGGGACTATCCATCCCCACCTGTCACCCCAGGAATACAGCCATTCCTGAGCCTGTATTGAGTGCAAGGTAATGAGTTAAGTGCTGAAGGCCACACAAATCAGAATAAGATGGCCTCTGCCCAGTTTACAAATGCAGTGAGGGAGAAAGCTTGTGTCTGGCACAGAGGGGAGCTCAATGAATATTTATGAAATAAAAGAACGAATGAATAAATAAGTGAATAGCTTAACAACAGTAAAACAGCAAATGAAATACATGAAAAAGAGAGGTACGCACAGAGTGAGGAATGGTCAAAGGGATGGGGTAGGGGGAGTCTTTATAAAGGTAGCGTTTCAATATAAAGGTAGCATTTGAATTGGGCTTTGAAGAATCGGTAGTAATAACATTTAACATTTGTTCAGGGCTTAAAGTTAATCAATGTTTTACATACATTAACTCATTTAGTGGATTTCAATTGCCCTTGAAGTTGGCATTTTAACCCCGACTGTAGAGGTTGAGGAAAGGTCAAATGGCCTAACCAAGGTCAGATGGCTAGTGAGGGAGGGAGCCACTGACCCTTTATGACACTGCTGACGACTCACGTCTTAAGTCACTTACGGGGAAGGACATTCTAAGCCAAGAAAAAGTATAAGAGAGACTCAAGTGCTCCAATTCTGAGCATGTGGCTTGCATAGGGAAGGCTGGGTTTTTTAATAAAAGGTGTGTCTCTTTTAGGAAGAGAATTGTGAATGTGAGAAGAGCAGACTGGATAGCTGAGATATTGGTGAAGGTAGCCCAGAGACCCCGGAACCCTCAGAGCAATTGGTGAACATTTCTCCTGAGGCCCTTAGCACGTTCCCCAGGGCATTCTTCTTGGGTGAACTTGTCTCATCTCCCCTCTTTTACGACAAGCTCTTTGGCCAGATACTGGCCATATTCATGTTTGAATTTCTCTGAAACCCAGCCAGGGTGGATGTAGGTTTTCTGAATCCTGTAGTTTATACAATTCAGGGGGACTTCGTGAAGAAAAATAATAAAATTATAAACACCAGATTAGGTACAAAGTGAATATTTGTTTAGCATGATGAAGAAACTCATGGCAAAATGCAAATTTTAAAAACTGACAAATATAACAAAACCCCCAAAACAGCATATATTTTTATTCCTCAACTGCCTGATATCCCTCTGTAATACTTCTTTAACCTCCAATTTTTTAACTGCATAACCTTTGATTGCCTTTTCATATGATAAAAATTTTCTTATACCTTTTTCGAGAGCGAGTATGGTTGACCCAAACTTGTTTTGTGTTATCAAGAGCTCTGAAATGTTTATTTTAGCATCACAACTTGTCAATGGTAATGTTACATTTATCAAGTTATTTCCTATAATAGCTATAAGATTTGGGGACAAGTGTTCTTGCTCAGGGATACATCTTAGAGTCTCTTGATTCGATGACCCTTGTTTACCAATGTGTCATAAATGTCCTTGTTGCAGGGGTGTGGTAAGTTTTATGTTATCTTACAGGAAGGAAACTCCATTTTGTCTAAACACGGATAGGAATCAATCCTTGCTAACAATTTTACTTGTCTGATACTTGGAAGAATTTTCCTCAGGCTAGATTATGACTCTGTACATTTCAAATCTTCTTTCTCCCCCATTTCTTACTTGTTTCTGGTTCTGGGTTCTGTAGGATCCGGTCATATTACTATACGACTTCTGGCCTTGTACCACTGTGTCATGATACCAGGTAAGTCAGTACCATGGAGGTTAAGAGTATTCCTGGAAGCCATACCTACACCAGGAAGGCAAGAATCTGACTAATGAGCAAATTACATCCATCCATGCCACTAAACTCAGTTGCAAATGCAGGCCACCTCAACTTCCCCTTCAGAAGATGAAGAAAACAGATGACCACTGCTCTGGTGACACTCAAAACAAGTGGAAGGAAGTTGATAAATGGAATATTGCCTGCCGTATCAGTAAACAAAGGATGTCACAGTCATCAGCGATTGCAGCCCTCCTACGTGAGCTGGTGAGCCCTGAGGAGACTCAGGAAGGAAAGAATACTTGCCATCTAGCAGCCATCAGACTGCAGCCACTCCCTATGGTGACCCTTGAGGAAACTCTGGATATGAAAACACAGGATACTGGCCCCAGATAGGTGAGTGCATATCAAAGGAATGATTTCAGTGAGCCCAGACCCTTGCATTCTTCCCATATTAGAAAAGCGATAAATTACTTAACTTGCACTTTCTGGTTTTCTTTAATTAACAATCATCTTTGATGTTCCGACTACTTGACCTTTGTTGCAAAATTCCTATATGTCCTAGCTCCCCCCTCACCTCCGCCTTGGAGCAGTTCTCTCAGGGTTACTTGAGATGCTGCTTCCCGGGCTTGAAGTCCTAAAAATTCCACCGAAAAAAACATAACCCTCAACTTTTATGTTGTGAATACTTTTATTTTTTGGTTGTGAATATTTTTAAAGTCAACAAAGTGTAATGTCATGAAAGGGAGGTCGGAGCAGAAACAGACAGCACTCTTAATCAATTCCACTTATAATAGCTTAGGTTTACAAATTAAGCAAAAACATACAACCGTCAAGACACACTGCCAGGGCTCATCAAGGCCTTAGAAGGGACCCAGGCAAGAGAAGAATTTGAAGCTTCAGCTTCATCAGCTTCAAAGTAGATCTACCTCTGGACACATTCCTGTGCTTTTCAGAGAATAGGTGCTGAATGAATGAATGTCTTTTACACTAGGCTGGGAGCTGGGATCCCAGAACCCTCCAAACAAGTGGGAGGGACCTGCAGGGGCTCTCTCGTTCATTTGTGCCCCAGGGTGTCAGGTCTGGCTCAGAGCAATGCCCAGAATTCAGTGCAGTGTTTCAGGAGCGATCTGACCCATGCAGGGCCAGCAGAGTAGACCCCTCACCTTGCTCAGGCCAGCTAATTTGCCTCTATTAATCCTAACAAAAGTTGCTTTATTGAGTTTTTTCCTTTCCTTCTCTTTTTGTCAAACTTCTCATGACATTGATGCACACTGAGCTTATAGTCAACGAAAACCTTTTAATTTTTCACACTTGCTAAACCAGTTCTCCTCCGGGCTGTAACTGACCAATTTAAGGTGCTGTGATGGTTAATTTTATGTGTCAATTTGATTGAGTTAAGGGATGCTCAGAGAGCTAGTAAAACATTATTTCTGGGTGTGTCTGTGCAGATGTTTCTGGAAGAGGTTAGCATCTGAGTTGGCAGACTGAGTAAAGAAGACTGCCCTCACCAATGCATGTGGGCATCATCCAGTCCACTGAGGGGCCCGAATAGAACAAAAAGGCAGAGGAAGGGTAAAATTGCTCTCTTTGCTTGTGATGGGATATCCGTCTTCTCCTGCCCTCACACATCAGTGATGCTAGTTCTTGGGTCTTTGGACTTGGACTGAATTACACCACCGGGTTACCTGTTTTCCAATTTGCAGACAACAGATTGCAGGACCTTTTGGCCTCCATAATTGCATGAGCCAAGTACTACAATCAATCAATCAATCAATCCTATTGATTCTTTTCCTCTAGAGAGCCCTAATACAGTCCAAATGCACAGCTCCACAGTGATTCCAGTTAAATTCTATACTCTTATGTTTAGCCCACACTCTGGCCTCAGGAGACGGATCTGACTCTCCTGTGTGTAATCTAGCATACTAACAATTGCTACCTTTTCTATAATGTCCAAGGCACTGATTCTGAAACATAGACTGGGATGTGATCCTGAGGGGAGCTCTGTAGCTCAGCCTCCTGAACCTCCTCTCTGGCCTGACATTAATTTATCAACATCTTTGGGGTCCATATGTTCAATCTATGTTTAATCCATCTGACTGTAATGGTACACAACCAAATTTCAAGTTCACAAGGATATCAAATGCCAGGGACTGGGAATCCACTTCCAAGATGGTGTCACTCACATGTGTGGTGCCTTGGTGCTCCTTGGCCTCTCACTCCACAAGGTGTCACATCCTCCAGGAATCTATGTATCTTCTGTATTTCCAAATCCTGCGGTCCAAGGGTCTCATCAAAATAATTAAATGAGGTTGGTATAAGATGCTTTTTTTCTTAGTGCATCTATCTTTTTTCCTGTTGACCGTCACTTCTTTTTCTACAGTCTGAAGACACTGGCTTACAATCATGTGCTTATACAGCATTTCCCTAGATCATCTGACTCACAGCTCTCTCTGGAGAGCAGGACTCTTTGTGATAAGTAAGAATACAGCTTTCAGTTGAGGTCAGTGATTCCAGAATGTATTTGTATGCAATGTTGTAATAATACCTTGCACTTGGTATAGGGCTGTAAGCTTATAAGGTTCTTTCTTGTACAATTTCATTTAACAGAAACCACCCAGGAAAAAGGCAAGAATTCTGCTTTATGAAAAAGAATAATGGACTCTAATCATTAATGCCCCATTCAACCCCAGGACATATGACTCTGAAAAGCCAATGAAACTGTACTTCCCATGTGAGTGTTATGAAATCCATGTAACATGATACCAAGATGCTAAATGCTATCATCTTCACCTTACAGTAATCATTAGAGCAAGGAGAGACTTCTACAAGGCACTGATGCCCAACAGCTTGGGAAGAATCTGTTATGACTTAGGATGTATCTAAACAGTCCTTTCCCAGAGATCTACACCTTGGCTGCTTTCAAACAACCATATTAGATTAGAGACAGGATGAGGTGTTAATTATAGACAAGGAAACTGAGCTCAGAAAGTGGACAAGTGGCATGGTTTATAATAGGGATAAAACTCCTCGAAGTCTAGACTTGAATTTTACTTCTTACTCACCACCTGGAATAAAACATAGATGATGCAGAGAATGGAGAAAATAAATGGAAACAAAGCAGAGACCTGCAAAACATAGGTTTCTTCAGGAGTTAAGAAGAAAACCATTCCAGATTCCTCAAAAAAAATTAAAAATAGAGCTATCATATGACCCAGCAATCCCACCTCTGGATATTTACCCAAAAGAGCTGAAATCAGGATTTCAAAAAGATATTTGCATTCCCATGTTCACTGCAGCATTATTCACAAAAGCCAAGATGTGGAAATAACCTAAATGTCCATCAACATATGAATGGATAAAGAAAGTATATGAGTTGTCAATGAGTTGATGGTACGAGAATCATAAAGCAGAATTCTGGAATCAGGATCTCATCTGCCCTTTCCTGAGGGCCTCTGACATATGGCAGGTAAGCAGGTCAGAGGATAAGAGAAAAACAGAGAACCTGAAGGACTAGAGATGGATGATGCAGGGGTCTTCTGGAGCTTCAGCACACCTCACATTCGGAGGGCATTTTGGGGCACACCACATTTTTGAGCGCACCAGCCATCCTACATTTCTAAACATCCTTAACCTATAAAAGGATTTTCACAGACATTATCTCAATGCGAACTCACAACAACTCTGAAACTAACTCCATGAGACAAAGAAAAAGGTGCCATTGTCATTTTTCTGATGGACCAACTGAGGCTCAGAAGGGACGAGGGACTTACTACCCCAACACCTGAATACCTTATGTTGCTCACAAGTTTGTGG
The DNA here is from genome assembly GCF_964341445.2 of Mesoplodon mirus. Taxonomy (NCBI): domain Eukaryota; kingdom Metazoa; phylum Chordata; class Mammalia; order Artiodactyla; family Ziphiidae; genus Mesoplodon; species Mesoplodon mirus. Next base: position 38,968,909 of record NC_138991.1, read on the forward strand.
GTCAAGAAGTCTTAGCTGAGTAGAGCCCCTCTGCTCTATGTGACACCAGCCAGGGAGGCAGGGACTGGGAATCCACTTCCAAGATGGAGTCACTCACATGTGTGGTGCCTTGGTGCTCCTTGGCCTCTCACTCCACAAGGTGTCACATCCTCCAGGGCCCCTCCACATGGCATGGACTTTGAACAGCCATGAAAGACACACTTCTATGGCAGCTGGCTCCCAAGAGGGAGTAAGTGGAAGCTGCTGGGCCAGCAAAGAGCTATGCCTAGAACTGGCATAGAGTCAATTCCACGGTACTCCATTTGTCACCACTGTCACAGGGCCCACTCCAAGTCAAAGGGGTGGACACTCTCCACTGCTTCATGGAGTAGGCCAGTCACATTGCACAAGAGTATGCAGCATGAAAGATTGCTCTAGCTACCTTTCCCACAGACCAGAACTTTGATTTCCAGAACCCTATTCCCTTGTGTTTCCCACTGAGTAATACTTCTTGATATGGCCCAAATATGAATAGTGCACATACCCCCACCTTAGCAGAAGGTAAGCACTATACACACAGCTACACACATCCCCTGTATAATGTTTGTCCCCAAGAAAACAAGTAAAACGTAGTGCCACCTTTAGCAATTACAAATTCACAAGTTGGTAGTAAATGGTTTTTTTTTTAAACCAGTAAAACATACATTCAGAATCAGCTCACTTGGGATTTGTTGTGATTTTAGAAATATGTTTGCCAATCACCTTATCAATTCTAACAAAATTGGAAGGGGGATGTTTAATCTACTTAAGAAAATCAACTCTTGGGCTTCCCTGGTGGTGCAGTGGTTGAGAGTCCGCCTGCCGATGCAGGGGACACGGGTTCGTGCCCTGGTCCGGGAAGATCCCACATGCCGCGGAGCGGCTAGGCCCGTGAGCCATGGCCACTGAGCCTGTGCGTCCGGAGCCTGTGCTCCGCAACGGGAGAGACCACGAAGGTGAGAGGCCCGCGTACCACAAAAAAAAAAAAAAAAAAAAAGAAAATCAACTCTGGATATTTGGCAATCACTTTATCAGCATCATTTTCACATAAACACTGTGCTTATTGATGATTCTTATCTAGTCATTAAAGTAGGCCTTGTATTTGGCGAAGCACTTGTCATAATTCCACGATTCTCGCTCACTAGGGCTGGCCACCCTCCAAGACATTCCAATTAAGGGTTTATTACTCTGTCACACTTTCAGGGGCCTGAGTCAACATAAAGTTAAATTCTATCTAGAGGACATATCCTAGGCTACAGCTGTTGTGCTTCTGTGGGATTTTTTTTTTTTTGGTCTTGTTTTTCTAATGAGAATAATCTATGGATCCTGTTCATAAGAGGAGCACACAGCTCCAAATCATTACCTCCTGGCAGTGACTACTTTTTGAGTCCTCTCTGCTTCAGCACACTCCTTAATGGCAGTTGAATAAATATCTAAGATGCAGATTTCTCGGTCCTTTCTGAAGGATAGTATCTTCCAACAAGGAGGCAAAAAAAAAAAAAAAAGAATGAAAGAATATTTACAGAGCATCAAACTATGTGTTGAACACCAAGCCTGGCACCCTCAAGGTCTCTGCCCTTAAGAAGCTCACAGCACAGCAGTGGAGACAGTATGAAGCCACACTAAGGGTAATTCTGCACTGTCTGGGAAGGACCAGGGCTCTCACCCTCTCAAGTAACAGCTCACAGGACCAGGGATGGACATGTGACCCAAAGACAGCCAGTGTGACCTATGGCTGTGCTCGGGCAGATAAATGGGTCCAATCTAATTCTCACCAGAATTTTCAGTAAAAGGCACAGAAGCTTTCGCCAGCAGGAGTGATAAGCACTGGAGCTGACAGGGCACATATACTCAGGGACTGAGGCAGACATTTTTCCAGGAAAAGTCAGTCTGCAGAAGGAGTAGAATTGAGCAAACCAGCAGCATGTGACCCCGGAGAGAGAAAGAGACAGAAAGAGAACAAAACCTCCGTTATCATTCTGGTTCTCAGCCAGAGTTCCTGAGAGGCTGGTTCTACTTGGATTTTTTTCTTGGATTCTGTGAGCTTTCTTTGCAATATAATAAACATCATTTGTGTTTGAGCTGGTTCAACAAGTTTCTGTACCTTGAAACTCAAAGGCCTGAAAAAATCTCATGTTTTTTTTTTAGATTTCACATATAAATGAGATCATACAGTGTTTAGCTTTCTCTCTGACTTATTTCACCTAGCATAATGCCCTCAAGGTCCATCCATGTTGTCACAAATGGAAAGATTCCATTCTTTTTTATGGCTAAATAACATTTCACTATATTTACATATATATATACATATATATGTATATATATGTATATATATATGTATTATATATATACATATATAATCACATTTTTCTTATCCATTCATATGTTTATCTTTTTTTTGAAAATAATAATAGTAGTCTTTCACAGATAATCAACATAATAAATCAATTTTGGGTCAATAAATAAATATTTTTTTAAAACCCTAAAAATCCCAAATCAAACACAAAAGCAAAAAAGAAAGTTTTCTACTTTCCCTGCTCCGAGGTTTTGCTTTTGCTGCTCTACCTACCTCTTAATCCCCCTCCACTGCCCCCATTCCCCTCCCCACCTGCACTACCCACCTGCTCTTCAGTCCTAGTGCAAGGGTCAGCTTTTTCTCTCCAAAGCACTCCAGGATTAATCCAACCCACTTCTCCCACAGCAGCTATAGTTCTTCTACATCCCCAGCCCAACCCAGGGAAGCCCCAGCCTGTACCTCCTCTTGCCCCCTGTGCTGTTGTGATCTCAGCATACCTGCAAACTTAGCCTTCCTGAGCTACCATGGGGATGAAATGAAGTGAAGCTGAAAGGCAAGAGCACAGTCGTGATGGCACCTAGTGTTCAAAAAAGGTGGATGGAATCTGAAGATTCACAGACAACAAATAAGACAACTGGGGTATAATTGAAAAGGTACTGACACTGAACACTTGCTCCACTGATTGAGGGATCATGGCCAAGTTTACTTAACCTCTGAGCCTCAGTATCTGCACTGATTAAAAAAGAGGTAATAACTTCTATCTCACAAGACTATTGAGAAGAATAAAGGAGACAATGTCTGTGAAAGAATCAGGCACTGTGTGGTCTGTAGGCCTAAAATTAACAGCAATTCATTCTTGGCTTCAACCACTGACTGGTTCATTGTAATGCTATATAACTTTTCATGGGCAGATCATGCTTCCCTGGAGGTCAGAGACCGTGACCTACTTCTTCAAATTCCTAAACTTAATATTGATACATAGAAAGTTCCCAGTAAATACTAAATTATTTATTGAAAGCTGTATACTGAAGACTTTTATTAGCACATGCATACAACATCATAAGACCCACGTTCCCATTCATCCAACTACATAAATCATTCACTGTGTTCCTGTAATCTTTTCAAAGAGCTAGTATAGTCAATTTCCAATTATCTGTGTCAGTGGGGAACAGGAATAGTCTGAATAATGAAACCCACAAATAATCCATACATTTAATTTTAGCAGCTGCTTCCAGCCAGTATGAAAATTTCCCGCTGTGAATGTCACTGTTCTTCCTGCCCCTCCTTTCTCTCTGGCAGGGGCAGGTACTGCCAAAAGGCATCCTCATCAGAGAGGAGGGAAACCCAGAGTCTAGACGATCTGCAGGCTTGCTAATCAGCCTTCGAATAATGAAGCCTGGCTCTGCTTCTTAGGAGGCATTGCCTGGTGCAGTGGCAAAGGACAAAGAGGAATTATAGGATCACACACTAAATTCCAATCCTAACATCACCCTGACGCCCATGGTCACCAGCCATGCATGTCCTTTGGCTAAATCAGCCAATGTGGGTCTGACTCCTCATTCTGAAACAGAGACTCACAGGACAAATAAAACAGGAATCACAGCACACAGTGCCAGATCTACTTTATTCAGTTAGCAAATATTATTGAACGCCTACTCTGACATCTGCCAATAATACATGTGTGTGTTACTTATATATATATATATACACACACACACACACACACACACATACACATACACACACATATATATACACACACAAAACAATTACTGTGCCTTTGGAATACAAGACAGACTCAAGAAGAAATGGGCCTGATTTGAGAACCACTTCATAGGGCCACTGCTTACCAGAATCTTGAATGCAAATGTCATTTGAGTCTACTAATTTCAGATTATTCTAATAATAGCCAAAAGGCAGTTTGTTATCTTTGTAACCACGTCTTAAAAGTTAATATGCTTTTTAAAAAAAGGATCAATTTATGACCTCCAGTCTTTCCTGAGTTGGAAACTGTTCAACCTAAGTTTGCCAACAAGGGGCCTGAGGGCTGACTCTGGGCTCAAAAGTGTTTGGCTCTCCCATTGCAGGTGCTCTCCAGGGCCTCTTCCATCCTGTTTCTCCCCAACACTGAGGGCACATGACAACTGCTTTTGTCACCTGACACCCAACCTCTTCACTAACTTACATCATCCACCTGGCTTCTCCAGGCATTTCCTCTGTAGTCTATGGCCTGTTGTACTTTCTAAATTGCAGCAAAAATACCTCCCATCCCACAAGCTCTTCTTACAATGTGACTTCAATACCCTTCCCATGAAGAGATGGGGTCTAGGTTTCTTCCTCTGAATATGGGCATGTCTGTGGACTTCTGCAGAAGTGACCCTAAGTGACCCCCAAGGCCAGGCCCATCTCCACCTGTGGGTGCTGGAGCTGGCTCATACCACTGTGCACCTCTCTTCTAAACTCTGTGTTCAGTGGCTTAAAATGGGCCATGACGGGGGTCTTTACATCATGGAAATCAGCAAACATGACAAATAGGGCTTTTCCACCGAGAAAGCCAGTTGTTTCTCGTTTCCCAACACACTGCTTTACCTGGTTCTCTTCTGATGCTCACTCCTGGAATTCAGCTGTCATGCTGTGGGGAAGCCTGAGCAGCCCGAGGAGGGGCCCCCATGACAGGAAACCAGAGCCCCTGGCTCAGCCCTCACTGAGCTCCCAGCTGATAGCCAGCACCAACTTGCCAGCCATACGAAGCCATCTGAGAGCAGATCCTCCAGCCCCCAGTCACATCACCCCAGCTGACACCATGCAGAACAAAGACAGGCCTTTCCTACTAAACCGTGTCTAACTGTGGGCAACTCACGAGCATTTAAAAAGGTTTGGGATGGCTTATGCAGCAGCAACAGTGACCAGAACCCAGTTCCTGGTAGCCTGTAATAGCCTGGCTCTGCCCCGCATGGGCCCTTTTACCTACGGTCACCAACACCACGCTTACTTACTGGTTCCCACTGTTTCACATCCCACATGGATTCAGGCAGACTTGGCCCTTTCTTTGTATCAGGGCTGACATCCTCCCCTCAGAGAATTCCAGAATCTCCATCCCTAGGTGCTCACAGTCCGACTCATGGCAGCTTGAGCTGGAGCTGCTCTGAATCTGTTTTCCTGAATCTCTCGCTCTGGATATTCCAAATTTGAAAGTGGATGCTGCCTAGAAAGCTGAAAAATTAGGGAGTTTGGCTCTTCTGTACCCACTGCTGTCATCTGGATGCCTTGTCCCAGGGGTGGCCACGCATCTGAAATTTTAGGCAGATTTGGAAAACATCCCTATTTGGTGCTACCTGAGTTACCGGCTCCACCGCGCTTTCCCTGGCTCACTCTCAGGCATATGTCCTTATGGGGGCAGGACAGGTTTTCCTAACTTGCCATCTCATTCCTGCACACGTGGGGGTTACGCCAGGTGTGAAAGGCACGCAGTGAATAAGACTCTATCCTGGCCTGCAAGGGCTGCCGTCTACTGGGTGTTTGCACTGAGGGAACTGGGGAAAACTTGATTTGGGTTTTAAAGTTTGAATAAGAGTTTACTTGGCAGAAAGAAAGAGAGAGAGAAAGAGAGGAAGGAAGAGAGAGAAGGGAGGAGGGAGGGAGAAAAATTAAATAAATTCCAGGCAGAAGGGAAAATGTAGGTGGAGGCAGATTTGGCAAAGAGTGAGAATTTGAATGTATTTGGAGCAAAAGGTACACAGGCAGAGTTCAGAAGAGGACGTGGGGTCAGATGAAGCGTAAATTCGTTCCATGGGCAATGTGGAGTTACCACAAGCAAGACCGAAATGACATGGTGTGATTTGCATTTTCTAAAAATAACACTCTTGGAGGCAGAGTGGAAAAGGGCTCAAAGGGGGACTTAACTGCCAATCAAAGGAGGCCAATCTGAAGGCTATTTCTAGGCAAGAGGTGATGAGGGCTCAAAAATGACATGGTGACAATTAGAAGAGAGAGAAAATACTTGTGGAATAGAAACCACAACTTTCGGTGAGTGCTTGCATCTGGGGGATGAGGGAAGGTGTCAAGGGGTTGGAGTGTACGGAGATGAGTATAGTAATAGCAGTAGTGGCAACAGCAACAAGCACGGGCATTATTTTAAGGGTTTTGCTATATTAAGTCATTTAATCCTCACATCAATCTTATGAAGTAGATTTATTAGTTTTTCATCTATCATTATTATTACGATCATCTTACTTTCTTTCACAGATGAGGAAACTGAGGCACAGTGAGATTCAGTCACTTACCCAAAGTCACAGAGCTGGGATATCAAATGCAGCTTTTAGTGATTACCCATCACTGCCTCTCCAGGGACCAACTCTGGGGAGAGGATGCAGAGGACGGTCATCAAAATACGAAGGGGTGGGTCTAGCACCAGAAATGGGGAGGAGAGGGAAACTCAAAGGTCCCTGAGAACAGAAAACAGAGCTGGGTAACAGACTTAGTGTAAAGGACGCTGCTTCATTTTACAGCCTCAGCTGCCCAGCTTTCAGGGCTAATGGCCCCACGAATGCAAAACTGAAGCTCTTGTTGGGCCTGGAGTCTGTTCTGAGGAAGTCAGGGCAGCCTCAGTAACCTCAGTGCTACTGCCCTGGGAACTTAGCCTGAAGTCACTCTCCCAGTTCTAGACCCCGGGTCCTAGCCCCTGCCCCTTGTTCCCACTGACGCCAACTAGATCTGGATGCAGTCCCACATGGAAGCCCAAGGAGCAGCCTTGCCTTCCTCCCCCTCCCAATGCTCCCTTTCTGCAGACCCAGCCAGAGCCTGGGCCATAGCCTCTCACGCTGTCCTGCCTAAACCAACTGCCACATACCAGCTGCCACCCAGGCACCCTGCTGCTGGGCAACCCTGACAAATGGGTTCTTAGGAGCTCACCCTTCTAGTGTTAATGAGACTGGTGGATGCTTTCAGATGTTGTGCAGGAACTAGGTCAGCTCTCCCCCATGCCTGCCCTGCCCTAGGTGGCTGCCCTGTGTGCCCAGCCTCCCTCCTTCCCCATCCCGGCTGACCCAGTATTGGGAAAGGACATCAGGCCTCTGGATAAAGCTGTGCAGAACCAGAGCCACAGGAAGAGGGAAAGCGACGGCAGTGTCAGAGCTGGCAGTAAGGTTTCTAGCTTGGGAGAAGGAGTGATAACACTGGCAGAAGCAGAGTCGCTGGAAGGGCGTGAGGCCATTTTGTGCCCTCTCTTCTGGGTGGGTGAGATCCCCGGCCCTGCCACTTACACTGTGCAGGCAGCTGTGCCCGTCAAACCATCTGCATTGCAGAACGCCACGCCAAGGGACTCACTCGGGGCTTGCAGCTGTTTGGGGGTGGGGACACGAGGCTTCAGATGACTCCAGGGCGGCTGCACAGCTCTGCTCCTGCCAGCATGCCTTTCCAATGGGGCCAAGTTTCCACTGCACAAAACCCACGAGCTGCCCATCTGTGGCCATTTGTGGGTCGTTTGTGCTCGCTAACGAGGACCAGTTGTCATTGAAGGCACCCCTAATTTCCACTGCTGACCGTTACGGCTGCATGCAACTAACTCTAAGTGAATTTCCACAAAGCCTAAAGACACAGGACACTCCATTTCAAGACATTAGCTTCCAACCACATCAAGAATTCTTAAAGCATCCAGGACACGGCAGTAAAAGGCTCGGCTCTGTGGCCTCCCATGAGCGTCTGCTTTGGGTGTTTCTTATTGGTACCAGGGTTTTGACCTTTGCAGTTGCCATCCCACATGGAGAATGAACGCTCCTTCCTATATGCCTTCTTCAGAGCCCTGCCTTTCGTCCTCATGGGAAAGTTTAGCAATGTATGGCCAACCCAGACTATTTTGCACAGCAGCAATTAGCAAGCCAAAGTTCGTGAATAAAGAGCAAAGTGATAGTCTGTATGGGTATATAGGAGTGTGGGTAGGTGAATGATAGATCAAGAAATAGATGATAGATAGATAGATAGATAGACAGAAAAAATCTCCAATATGTCAGGCCTTACCATTTGGGAAGGATAAAATAGGGTCACATTATAATGAATCCAAGCCCCCCAAGTTACTCAGGAAGATAACTAGCCCTTGTCACAGGGTCCTCCAGTTATTTCTGGCAGCCCACAAGGTAGGGTACCTTGTAATGCTTGTTCAAGGGCTATAATGTCAACAGTCCCTGTGTGGGAAACTAATGCAGGTTCCAAGGGATGTTCCCGAATTTGCCATTCCTCAGCCTGGCCAGGAGTATCGGGTGCTATGCAGACGCCACCCCAACTCCACATTACTCACGGCCCCCACCTGTGATTAGAGACCAGTCCCTTCTCTAGAATCTCGCTGCTGAAGGTGTGGTCCACGGACCTGGAGCATCAGCATCACCTCGGAGCTTGTTAAAAATGCCCAGGTCCCACTCCCAGAGGTTCTTCCCTAATGAGTATGGGGTTCAGCTAGCGTGCTTCTCAAGCTGTAATGGCTGAGGATTCATACAGGGACCCAGTTAAAATACAGATTTTGATTCTCTGAACTCTATGATGGGGTCTGAGATTCTGCATTTCTACAAACTCCAGGGCAATGCTGATGCTCCTAGTCCCCAGTCTATACTTTGCGGAGAATAGTTCTCTCAGCTCCAGTCTTAGCCCCTCCACCTAGTTCCTCTTTTTAAAAGCTCCCCTCACCCCCTGCCACAGAACCAAGAACATGTCTTACTTCTGCCAATTTTCTGAGACAGGAAAAAAGATTGGAATCCTGCCTCTAAACCCTAGAGGAGTCCAAAGAAATGTGCTTTATGTTGATCCAGGAAAGATTCTAGAAGAGATGGTTTCTGAGCACTTAAAAAGGAAGCAGCAAGGATTCATTAAGAACTCGCCATGCCAGGTTAGCCTCGCATGCAGTTTCTCCACTGGCTACAGGCCTTTTTGAGATCACACACACTTGACCTTTGGCACTGCAGCCTTTCTCCTCCACACATCTGAGTCTACTCCCTCCCCACCTGCTTGCCTCCCTACGCCAGTATGCAGGACCAAAGCTGCCCAAAGGTAAGAGCCTCACCTCCTGGGGCTTGGCATTGGGATGCTATTACAAATAATCTGTCCCTGAGCTCAGGCCCAAATTCAGATAGTTGCCCTTATCCCCTGTGTCTCACTTCAGGGAGAAGGGCCTCAGTCCTTGACCTGAACACCTATTCTAGCAAGCTGCCCGATACCCTGGATCCCTTGGCCTCAGGTCTTGCTTTGTTTTGGCTAGCCTCTTCCTCAAAACAGAAGCCCTGAGTCTCAACCCTAAATCAACTATCAGGAATCTGCAGAATGACAACCCCAAAACCAACCACCTTCCTACCCACCTGAATCCTCCTATCAGGACCCTCAATTTGCACCATCATTGTAGTCTCCTCCTCATGGTGATCTGGGCATCCATTACTCACAACTTGCCTGGACCACAGTCATTAAGAAAGATGCTTCATGGGCCAGAGGCAACTTCCCTCAGCTCCTGTATATGGATCTGTGCCTGATCACCAGATCTGAGTGCTTCTCTACTCTACCAGCCCTTCAGTAAGTGACCAGGTCAGATCTAGCCAAAACCTGAGATGGGCAACAGATCAGGGAAATGTGGTCAACACAGTATACTAGCTTCAGCAAGATTTCTCATAAGGTCTTTCAATGGATAAGAAAGGCTACTTATTAAAACAAAAAGTAGCTTCTGTTCTCATGGAATGAATATCAGAAGAGTATTTACTTTCTTAAACAGCTTTATTGAGATAGAACTCATACATACAATTTACAATTTAAGGTATACAATGCAGGGACTTCAGTGGCAGTGCAGTGGTTAAGAATCTGCCTACCAATGCAGGGGACACGGGTTCGAGCCCTGGTCTGGGAAGATCCCACATGCCACAGAGCAAATAAGCCTGTGTGCCACAACTACTAAGCCTCCGCTCTGGAGCCTGCAAGCCACAACTACTGAAGCCCACATGCCTAAAGCCTGTGCTCCACAACAAGAGAAGTCACTGCAATGAGAAGCCCATGCTCCATGACAAAGAGTAGCACCCACTCACCGGAACTGGAGAAAGCCCACGCGCAGCAACGAAGACCCAATGCAGCAAAAAAAAAAAAAAAAAATTTATAAAATAAAAAATAAAGTATAAAATGCAATGGCTTTTAGGGTTGTATAACCATCACCACAGTCAATCTTGGAACATTTTCATCATCCCCAAAAGAAACTCCATATCCATTAGCTGTCACTCCCAAACCCTGCCATCCCCTTCAACCTAGACAACCACTAATCTACCTTCTGTCTCTTTAGATTTCTCTGTCCTGGACATTTCATATGAATAGAATCATATAGTTGAAATCTTTTGTGATTGGCTTCTTTCACTTAATGTTTTTGAGGGTCATCCCTGTTGTAGCATGTATCAGTATTTTGTTCCTTTTTATGGCTGACTAATATTGCACTGTGTCAGTATACCACAGTTATGTATCCATTCATCAGCTGATGGACATTTAGGTTGTTTTCTACTTTCTGGCTACTATGAATAATCTGCTATGAAGGGGTTTCCTGGTGGCACAGTGGTTAAGAGTCCTCCTGCCAATGCAGGGGACACGGGTTCGAGCCCTGCTCCGAGAAGATCCTACGTGCCACAGAGCATCTGAGCCCGCGTGCCACAACTACTGAGATGGCGCTCTAGAGCCCGTGCTCTGCAACAAGAGAGGCCACCGCAACGAGAAGCCTGCTCACTGCAACTAGAGGAAGCCCCTGTGCAGCAACGAAGATCCAATGCAGCCAAAAATAAATAAATTAAATTAATAAAAAAATTTAAAAATCTGCTATGAACACTCATGTATAAGCTTTTATGGGGACAGATATTTTCATTTCTCTTGGTGTACACCTAGGAGTAGAATTGCTGAGTCATAAGATAACTTTACATTCGACAATTCAAAGAGCTGCCAGACTGTGGAAGAATATTTGCTTCTGCGTTAACTCTAGTGGTATGCCACAGGGATCGGTCATTGGCTTGTCTTATTCAAAGTTCTTAACCTAACCCGGCTAAGAACGTAGGTGGTGTCTTCATCAGTTCCCAAGGTTTTACTTTTCAGGAGTACCCCCGCCACATGGCAAACTCTACTGAAGAAAAGTTACACCCGCTTTGGACTGTGGTCTTTATCCACAACTGAGCCCACGACCCTATATAACAGTTCATCTATTTTACACTACAGATTCTTCCTCTACTCCCTACTCTCCACCTCCCCGTCTCCTTTTTTTTTTTTTTTTTTGCGGTATGTGGGCCTCTCACTGCTGTGGCCTCTCCCGTTGCGGAGCACAGCCTCCGAACGCACAGGCTCAGCAGTCATGGCTCACGGGCCCAGCCGCTCCGCGGCATGTGGGATCCTCCCAGACCGGGGCACGAACCCGCGTCCCCTGCATCAGCAGGCGGACTCCCAACCACTGCGCCACCAGGGAAGCCCCTCCCTGTCTCCTTTTAAGAGATGCCACTGCTTTCTAGTCCTGCTGAAAAATAGAATCCATCAGGTGAAACTTATTCACATCAATATCCACCCTTCGCCCTTTCCTCTCCATCTAAGTGGCTGAGCTCTCCCTCCCTCATAGGAGGCTAACCCTACCATGTAATACCTGAATCTCCCACTCTCCCTCTTCCTCAGAGACTTCATTTCATCAATTGTCTTCTCAGTCTCCCAAAATTCATGGTCCTCCCTCCCCATGGTCCATTTTCATTGATCTTAAATAAGTTCAAGTCTCTCCAATCTTTAAAAATTATGAGTATTATTTTTAAAGCTCTCCCTCCCACTATTGCTACTACCACATCCCTCTGCTTTCTTTCAGAGTAAAGTTTATTGAAAAAGATGTGCAGCAACTTCTCCATATTCTCACTTCCCACTTATAACCTTCAACCTACAACACCACTGAAACGTTCTGGCAAAGACATTGCCACCGTCCTGTATTTTGCTAAAGCCAATGAATATTCTTCAGTCCTCATTTAAACTGACCTCTCTTCTTAAAACCTGTCCTCATTGCTTTTTCTTAAATTTTTTTTATTGAGGTAGAGTTGATTTACAATGTTGTGTCAATCTCTGCTGTACAGCAAGGTGACTCGGTTATACACATAGAGACATTCTTTTTTTCATATTCTTTTCCATTATGGTTTATCTCAGGAGATTGGATATAGTTCCCTGTGCTATACAGTAGGACCTTGTTGTTTATCCATTCTAAATGTAATAGTTTGCATTTACCATCCCCAAACTCCCAGTCCATCCCTGTCCACATCCCTCCTTGGCAACCACAAGTCCGTTCTCTTCGTCTAAGTCCTCACTGGTTTTTAACTCCCCTTCCAGTTGTCCTGATGAACCGCCTTCCCCTGTTTGTTCTCTTCTCCTCTCTCACTCTGGAAGTTTGCATCCACTCCCATGGCTTTGAATTCTGCCTAGGTGTGACCACCACTTTTCAATCTGTCCCTCAGCTCCAGATTCATTTCTCTAACTGCCTGCCCAACATCTTCATTTGAATGACAGAGAGAAAACTCAAACCTAACTTGACAGAAAGCAACCCATTTACTCCCACCTCCTACAAAAAGAAAAAAAAATTGCTCCATCCTCAAGGTTTGCCTATCTCAGCAAAGAGCATCACCACCATACAAAAGTGCATGCACAGAACTTAGGCATATCCTTGATTACTATAAGTATGTTTTTTCAGCTAAACTTCCAAAACCCCTATCGAATATGACCCTTTCTCCCACCTCCCCTGCGACTTTCCTAGTGAAACTACCACCATCTCTTGCCTGGACCGCTAACAGTGACTTAATTGGTCTCCTGCCTTCACTTTGCCTGCCTAGAATACATCCGCCATGTGGCAGCAATGATGATCTTTCAAAATCATAAATCAGATCACATTATAGCACTAATGAAAATTCCCCCCAAATCTTCCCATCACAACCAGAATGGAATCTGAACTCTTTAGCAAGGTCTGTAAAATTCTACATGACCTACGATATACCTCCCCCACCTCTCTCCCACCGTCCCTCCCCACCCTCCTTCCTCTTGCTTAGGACACTCCCCAGCTGTTCTGGCTTGTCTTGCTCACGAAGGCCAAGTTAGTCCTGTCTCTGGAGCTTTACACCTGCTGTTTCTTAGTCATCTTGTGATCTTCCTCCAGATTGTCACATGGATGCTTACTTCTCTTTCAGGTCTCAACCAGAATGCCCCTCCTTTTTCCCTTGCACCCTGGCTAAAGCAGCTTCACCTAGTCACTCTCTTCCACATTACCCTATTTTATCTACTTTGTGCCACTTGTGGATGACTAAAGTTATCTCATTTTCTTATTTATTGTGTGTTTATTACCTGTCTCCCCATCACCACCAGAATATAAGCTCCTCGAGGACATCTATTACTGTCCTTGACCTATCAGAGGTTTGCTGGATGGACAGGTGGATGGATGGATAGATGCTAACCTCATAAGGCTCCATCTCAGCCTCTCTTTACTTCACACACCCTTCCCGAACATTTTCATCAACTCCATATTCAACTATTGTCTCCGGGCAGGTGATCCCCAAATCTTTATCTCTAGCCCAGCTCTCTCCAGACCCCATGGATGGATGTATTCAGCTGCCTTTTGGACATCTCTAACCAGATGTCTCAGTGAATCAACCTCAAATGCCCAAACTGAAACCTATGCCTCTTCCTAATTTCTTATCCAAATGAAGATTGCCACTATGTACTCAGATGCCAAAGTTGGGATTCTGGGCATCAACCTTCACTCCTTCCTCCCAAACATTATCAAGACCTGTTGATCTGATCCCAGATCTATCACCCCCATCAGCCCTCACCAGGAGCACTGTAACAGCTCCAGTGCCCTCTCCACCTCTAGATGTGCTCAATCCCCCTCCACTCACAGCCTCAGTGGTGTTTCTTCAACTCAATTTTTCTGTTCCCTATCACCGCGAGGATGAAGTCCAAAGCCCTCAGCCTGTTATGATCTGGCTCATTATTCCCCACCATACATTATACTCCTAGTATTTGAAGTGCTTGCAGGTTCTTCAATGTACATTCATGCTTTCTCTTGCCTCTGAGCCTTTGCCCTCTGCCTGAAATACCATCTATCCTATATCTTCTGCTTCTACTTTTTATACAGGATTTATTGAGGGTGCCACCCCTGCAAGGGAGCCTTCCCTCATGCTCCACACCCTCATCCAGGTCTAGATTAGGGACTTTTTCCACCTGTTATCATAAAACCCAGTACCTCTTTTATTACACCGCAGACACCGTATCATATTTGCCTTTATACATATATGTGAGTTCTCTGAAGGCGGTGACAGAGCCTTAAACATCTCTAAATCCTCCAAACTGAGAACAGAGCTGACACAGAAAAGGCATTCAAATGCGTGTAGATTGATGGGTGGAAACTTGTGGGAGTACAGTGTATATTTTGGAAAACCTAATAAGGGCTCCAGGCATTTTTGACAGGATAGAGTGATGAGCTGGGTTTAACAAGATAAAATTTAATTGGAACAAATGTAAGGTTCTGCCCTTGGGTCCAAAAGGCACATATGCGGGAACAGGGAACAGTGTGCAGCTGCAGTTTATATGAAAAGCCTGGGGAGTTAGAGTTGTCAGGAAGCTCAGCGCGGGTCAATAGTGTGATCTGACTGCCAAAAAAATTAACGCAACCTTAGCTCGCACTAAAAGTGTAGCTTCAAGAATGAGAGAGGAGCTATGCACATGCCAGACAGACTATACCGTGGTTCTGGGTTTGTTCTGAGCATCACACTTCAGGGGCCAGACTCCAGCAGGCTCTGAGGGTAAAGACCAGTGTGGTGAGGGGACTTCAGGTAAAGTCAGATGAGAAACAGGTGGAGGATCAGGGTCTGCTTCACCTTCAGAAAGCGTGTAGGTACCTGCTAGTTACCTTGGAACATCCAAAGATCTGTGACCTATTATAAAGTATTATCTTCTAACCAATCAGGCTGTCCACAAATGGACAGGTCAGGGGTCTCCTGTCAATGGGTGCATTTCAAGATGCAACAGAAGCATCTTTTCAAAATACAGATCTGATTATGTCTCTCTCTCTCTCTCTCTCTCTCACACACACACACACACACACACTCTCTCTCTCACACACACTCACAATCCTCTTTTCCCACACACATCTCCCCTACCATTCAACCCCTGCTTTAAAACCTTCTAAGATTTTCCAATGTCCTTAGGGTTCAAAAGAACAACTCTCCCTGCAACCTGTAAGGCTCTGCTCTTTCTGGCTTCACCCTCCTCTCTGCCCTCTTGTTCCCTCTGCCCCCTTGAGAACCTCTCACCAGACTCTCCTGCCTCAAGGCTTTTGCCCGGGCAGTTCCATTCACCTGGAAAGCTCTTCTCTCCCTTCTTGAACCTAATTCATGCTTTGCATCCGTTAGCTCTTGACAGGCTCAGGCTCCATCCCTTCAGAAAGCCAATCATTGCTCTATTCCAGGCTCTCCTAGCCCCAGATGACTCCTGGTTTCATTGTTTGCTGTCTCCCCTACTAGACCATAAGCACCAGGTGGGCAGGGACTAAATCTGGGTTTGCTCACCATCTCACTGCCTCGTCAACACACAAGAGCTTCATCACAGACATGCTGAACAAGCCAA
The DNA here is from genome assembly GCF_964341445.2 of Mesoplodon mirus. Lineage (NCBI taxonomy): Eukaryota > Metazoa > Chordata > Mammalia > Artiodactyla > Ziphiidae > Mesoplodon > Mesoplodon mirus. Next base: position 38,984,849 of record NC_138991.1, read on the forward strand.
TGAATGAATAGATGAGATGACCAGAGACGATGACTATTTGGACATACCCTGAAGGGAAGTAAAAGCCTCCGGTCAGTGGTCCGACAAAATGTGCTTTCAGGTCTCTTTTTACTGCCAAAATATCTGCTCCTCACTATCAAAAATCCCCCCCATAATTCAAGGGAATCTCAAACATTAGCCTTTCCAATTTACCAAGGGCCTCTCATGAGTCCCCCACCCCCTTTTTAGTAACTCTTTTAGTGCACTTGCCATATCCCACCTAATCCTAAAGACATTGGTGATGTGTCTTAGCCCCTCCACTCAAGGAAGTTAAAATCCACTTGGAGAGATGTCATATTCACCTGCATACCCCTCCCAGCACACCCCAACCTACAACCAGTACTTGGTACATACTTGTGTTATATACGGGTAAATGGGTAACATTTATTTGACATTTCACTATGCTGTGTTTCACACTGTCTTGTTTTTCAATTATGCAAGTGTGTTTGCACATTAAGTGGCCTATAATACAGGTCAGATCCCATCGTAAGAAGATGCACGAATACTTTTGACTACACCAGCATTCTGTTTTATCAAATAGTTTGAAATAGGGAGACAAGTAGGCATGGGATGTTGAGATCCCAGTTACGAAGGGATTCTGTTGCAACCCTTTCCTTGAATGTGACCTGTGTGTGTGTTAATGAATTTTTAAACTATCTTCCTTCAGGCTGCCAATTACAGTCAATTTTCACTCATCTAAAAATCATAAACAGTAAATTAAGCCGAACATTACTCATTTAATACCTCCCTGTGGGCTTTCTATTTTTCCCTTCCCAAACTTAAGGAGGCCCTATTAAATATGTACGTATGAATTCACAAGCCATTTACTCAGAAGAGGACAAGAAAATTTAACTTTGTTTTTCTAAGCTGAACTTAATTTCCATCCCAAAACCCCAGCTGAAAACTTTAGTCTTGCCAATACATGGCGAACTCAGTTAAATTCCGGATCTTTTCTGTCTCCAGCCTGGCTCGCCGTTCTGGCATTTAAGTTCTGGCCCTCCACTCTCAGTAGATTTATAAAGCTGTGTTTTGGGATGATGCATTCTGTCAAGTCCTCAGGTCACCTCTCCAAGCTGACATCTGTTAAGGTGTCTCTGTCACTATCTGGTTTCAGGCATGGCTTGGCATCAGTTAGGATTGTGTTCCACTGCAAATACTTGTTGTCCTGACTTATGGTGAGTTAAATCAGTGTTTCTCAAAGTCTGGTCCCCAGACCAGCTGCATCAGAATCACGTGGGTCCTTGTTAGAAATACAGGTCCTCGGGCTCCACTCCAGGCTACTGAATCAGAACCAGCAATCTGTGTTCTAATAAGCCTTCCAGGTGATTCCGATGCATGCTCAAGCTTGGGAACCAAGAGAGTTTATTTTCTTCACAAAAAACGAAGTCTGGAAGTTAGTGGCTGTCGCTTGGTGACACCACGGCCACTCCCAGCTGCAGTGAAAGCTAAGGAAACACCATTAATGCTTTGGGTCCCTGTAGTAGAAGGTGGCAGGGGAAATGGAGATGGAAATTGCAGCGGTTTCTGCCCCGAGCTGTTATGCTCCGCATGGCAGTGTCCCCTTTGTGTAATGATGAGCCTTTGGGTCCACCAACGGCCCTTGCTCAGCTACCTGCCACCCTGGCCTTGGAGCCCTCAAGCTTCTGCTGCCCTCACCTTGTTGGTTCAGGGCCATCAGGAACTTGGTTTCTCATCCCCCAGCCTAGACTCCTGCAGTAATTTCCAGACCACACCATGCACAGCTCCTGCAAAGCAGCCATGCCCTCTAGGCTCAGGTGCTCACACTCATTGGGAAGTTCTGTCACCCACCTCCCTTTGGCAACAGGGCATCCGGAGGGCTGTGGAGAGGCAGGGTACAGCACTTGCAGGCTCCTTACCGCCTTACAAATCATCCCAACCCACCCCAGTGAGAGTCCCCTCTTTCAAAATCTCATCTTAAGTAGAAAAAAAAAAAATACTGATTCTCCAAAATCTCTCTGACTTGCACCAGGATTGCATCTTAAAAGCCAAGCATTTGGGCTTCCCTGGTGGCGCAGTGATTGAGAATCTGCCTGCTAATGCAAGGGACACGGGTTCGAGCCCTGGTCTGGGAGGATCCCACGTACCGCAGAGCAACTAGGCCTGTGAGCCACAACTACTGAGCCTGCACGTCTGGAGCCTGTGCTCCGCAACAAGAGAGGCCGCGATAGTGAGAGGCCTGTGCATTGCGATGAAGAGTGGCCCCCGCTTGCCACAACTAGAGAAAGCCCTCGTGCAGAAATGAAGACCCAACACAGCCAAAAATAAATAAATAAACAAACAAATAAATAAAAAGCCAAGCATTTGAAGCCCTTTTTATCTGACTCTGTTCTTGAGGCAATGGAAGCCTCCAATAAAGGTCTGTAGGAGGTACTGGTGGAGGGAGTGGTCCAGAGGAAAAGAGAGAGGGAGGGGAGGTGGGAGGCATCGAATACTTAACAGCATCCTGTCAAATCCAGAGTGACTTCATAAACACTAGCTGCTGTTTTCAAAAAACATCTTTGGGAGGGGATATTGTACAGATGTTGGAGTGTGTTGGTGGGGGTGTCTCCCTTAATGCTGTGTCTACAAAGTCCAAAATAGCAATATGTGACGAAATCTCTCTCAAACTCAGTTATTTTTAGAGGAAACCTAGTGGAGTGGAAGGAATAGTGGGGTAAGAATGGAAAGAACTGGGTTTTCTATCCAGATCTGTCACTTCCTAACTGGGTAATCACAGCCAAGTGACTTCATCTCTTTGAATCTTAGATTATATAACCTATAAAAGGGAAGTGAAAAGATCTGCCTGGTGCATATTTTCATACCTATTTTACAGATACTGGTTGTGAGGGTCAAATGAACTCAGGCACACAAAAATACTTTTTTTTAATTGAGGTATAATAGCCATATAACATTATATTAGTTTCAGGTGTACAACATAATGATTCAATATTTGTAGATATTGTGGAATGATTGCAAGTCTAGTTAACATCCATCACTACAGATAGTTATGAAAAATTTATTTCTTATGATTTTTTTCTTGTGTTTTTCAAGGTCTACTCTCTTAGCAACTTTCAAATATGCCAGAAAATATTATTATCTATTGTCACCATGCTGTACATTACATCCCCAGGACTTATTTATTTTATAACTGCAGGTTTGTACTTTTTGACCCCCTTCACCCATTTCGCCCACCTCTCATCCCCAACCTAGAAGTACTTTGAAATAAAGCAGTGATTATACAAGTGAAAGGTCATACAAGTACCATTATTTTCTGTCTTTATAAACCAAAGGCAGGATAATTATTCACTTTAATAGAACCAGGGTTTTTTTAAAAACCAAATTAAATTCCAATAGAGTTTCTAGATTTACCCTATGGTCGTCTCTTCAGACATTTCAGAAGTTAGGAAAATAAGAACAACAGAAAAGCATGTTTTCCACGTAACACAGTAGGTTATTTTAGGTCAAGTATATCCTCACTGATCTTCTGCCTGCTTAATCTACCAATTACTGTTGAAGTCTCTAGCTGCCATAGCAGATTTGTCTACTTTTCCTGGTGGTTCTGTTTTTGCCTTGCATGTTTTGACAGTTTATTAGGCACATACACACTTAGGATTACTACGTTTTCTTGGAGAATTCACATTACACAATGTCTTCTTTATCCCTGATAGTTTTCCTCGTTCTTAATGTCTGCTTTTGTATGAAGTTAACATAGCTACTCTAGCTTCCTTCCAACTAGAGTTAGCAGGGCATTTCTTTCTCCATGCCATTACTTCTCATCTGAGTCTTTATACTTAAAGTGGGTTTCTTATAAACAACTTATACTTGGGTCTCTTTTTATATTTTAATCCACTCTGACTGTCTTGTAATTGGTGTTCTTAGACCATTCACATTTTTTTTTCAGCAACAGATACCTTTATTTTCAAGGTTCTTGGAATATGTTACCACATTTTTCCCCCAAAGTGTTTTGACAATTAACACACCCAGCAGCAATTCAATATAAGTGCCTACAGTGAGCCAGTCCCTGGGAATAAATGGTTGGGTCCACATGTAAGCATCAGTTTTATCACATCCTTGCTAGCACTGGGTTTTAGTCTTAGTTTGCCTCTCTCTAGCATGAGGAAAGCAGAACTTCCATGAATGTTTGCTTACTTATTGGAGCAACTCCCTATGTATGGATTGTCCATTTACCTCTTTGGGGTGTTGATGTTTTTCTTACCAACTTGGATTCATTCCTTATATAGTAGACATCATTGCGCTTTGTCATTTTTATGTCAGAGACTTTGCAGGCTGAGTGAGACCTGGAGTTTATTTGGCCTAAACCCCTTGTGGTGGGTTGAATGGTAATACCCCCAAAAGATATGTCCATGACCTACCCCCGCCCAGAACCTGTGAATATGACTTTATCTGGAAAAAGAGTCTTTGCAAATGCAATTCAGTTGAGGTAGCCCATTCCCATTTAAAGTGATAATTGATCAAGTTGGACTACTATCTCCCATGTCGATGACTGTTTTATTGTTTTCTGTTTGTTATATTTGTTCTCTGGGGGGTGTTTCTCCCTCTTTTTCTGCCTTCTCTGGCTTTAACTGAGTGTTTTATGATTCTATCTTATCTCCTCTCTTAGCATATCAATTATACTTCTTTTAAAAAAATTTTTAGTGGTTGCCCTAGAGTTTCCAAGAGGCATGTTTAACTAATCTAAGTCCACCTCAAATAAGACTGTACCACTTCACATGCAGCACAGGTATCTTACAACAGTGTTTCCAATTTGTCCCTCCCACCCCTTTTAACATCCCTGTCAATCACTCTCTCTATGCTGCAATCACCCAATGCAGGAGTTTCTCACTCTCAGGTGAGTCCACACTCAGCCTCCAGCAATTCGTCAAGATTACCATGTAAGTGTTCCTATCTGCTTATGGCCCCAGTGGCTTCAGGTTCAGATAAACAAGCCTTGGCTGTGACTCTCTGGATTTGCCTGTCTCTCCAGACTTCAAGGTGGTGGTTTGCTTGTCAACCTCAGTTCTCTGAGGAGTCCAAGAAAAGTTACTGATTTTCAGTTTGTTCCCCTTCTTTTCATTGTCAGGGACAGGAGTGACAAATTCCAAGAGCTGAAGCCGAAAGAAGTCCAGCAGATTATTTTACATCATGGAGATTATAGTTGTGTTTGCTGATTTCCCAAGTATCCAGTCCCTCAGCTCAGACCTGCTCTATCCCTCTGGCCAGGCCTGGAATAAAGAGAGAAAGCAGTTCCTAACTCAGATGCAAGAGATCACTCAATCTTCCAATCTGATCTGAGGACCCCTCCTGCCTAGTGTTATTTGCACAAGACAAGAACAGTTATGTTCCTGTCGTGTGCCACCTTACAACCTTAGCGGCACTGGTGTAATTGTCCCAGGATGTGGCTGCTGTGTTTTCAGTTCAGAAACCTCAGCTTCAAGCACTGGAACATGTGAGCTCAGCTCCCAGATAATCACGATTAATTATACTCTCATCCACCCCACAGCTCACCAGAATTAACCTGCTCTGTCCAAAAAAAAAAAAAAAAAAAAAAAGTTTCTTAAATCAAGCATTTGATTATAATATGTACTTTTAAAATACTTAGGCAAATTGCTGGTTTAAAAAAAAGAATTCTGATTTCCCCACAACTCTACCAACCTGACCTCCTGACTGGCAGGGCCACACAGTGAGAATGGGTGCTTGCACTGATGATCCCGCAGCACTACGAGATTCTGGAGAGCTTGTGAATCACCCAAGAAAGAGTAAATCATGTTCAGTAGCACTTTAACGTTAAGTGCATCTTATACTATATTCCACGTCGAGGGAATCTGATCATTCATATGAAGCACAAGGTGACTCTCTTCCTCGCCCAGAAGCCAATGCGTTTTAGTTCAATTTGAATTACAAGGGTCTGCTAAACACCTACTACACTGGTACACACTGGAAAGCATATTCCATTTATTTGTGGGGCTCAATTTCATGGTTAAGGAAAAATAAACAAGCAGACAAACAAATAAGCAAAACAGACAAGACACACCTTATAACCCCAGCACCCAACACATGCACAAGTTAATTGAATGAGTGTTTGCTCAATGACCTGTAGACAAAGTGCCTTATAGGCACAGAAATGCAGGCAATCACAGAATGTGATGCAAGGAAGAGATATTTGAGCTCAGCTATGGAGGATGCTCAGGACTCTGGCAGTCTACAATAAAGTGGAGGAAAGTATGCTAGCCAAAGGGAAAGTGATGAGAACTTTCAGGGAATGGAGAAAAGTCTGGTGTTTCTGGAATATGTGGGTGGAAAATGCCAGGAAATGTTGTCGAAAAATAAATCACAGAAGGCCTTGAATATTATGCCGAGAAATCTGAATGTTTTCCTGTAGGCAATGGGATGCTGTCAATGTTTTGAGCACATGTGTTTTGGTCAGATGTGCTTTAGGAAGATCACTCCAGAAGCACCTGGGAAGATGCATTGGGGTGCAAGGGAGAGATGGGAGACACAGAGGCCAGTTAGAAAGCTACTGCATAAGTTCAAGCAAGAGATAAGGGATTGCAGTGATGGAAAATGGAAATAGGTACATGGCTGAACAGATACTGCAGAGGTAGATTCAATAGCACTGGGCAACCAGTCCTCTGCGAGAGGTAGGAGTTGAAGATCGCTCCAGTGTTGTTTGCAGAAAGAGCTACATTCCCCACCCCACCCTAAATGCACACCTTTTGCAATGTAACAGCTCCTACCACCATCAAGAGGTGGAGTCTATTTCTCTACCCTGTAAAACTGGATTCCAGCTCTATACCAACACTGAACAGTTAGGCTGATGTGGAGGGAGAGGATGCTGCTATAATAGAATACCATGGACCAGGTGGCTTTGACAACAAATACATATTTCTCACAATTCTAGAGGCTAGGAAGTCCAAGATTAAGGCATCAGCAAATCCAGTGTCTGGTGAAGGCACTCTCTCATTTGCAAACGGCTGTCTTCTCCTTGTATCCTCAAGTGGCAAAGAGACAGATCTTTTGTCTCTTTCTCTTCTTAAAAGGCATTATTCCCATCATGGGAGCGCCACCCTCATGACCTCATCTCATCTTAATTTACCTCCCAAAGGTCCCACCTCCAAATGCCATCACACTGGGGAATAAGGTTTCAACATATTAACTGGGGGGAGGACACACACATTCAGTCCATAATTAGACCTCTCCTTGAACTCCAACCACCTTGGCTGGGTCCTGCCCTCCTTGCCTCTTACCAGACCCGTACTTCTGGTGTCAGGATCCTGCCCTGAAAGCTTTGGCACTGCCTAGACTCCTGCCAGGTGGGATAAATCATTTATAACCAAAGCCCTGTTACTCAGACAACTTCAAGAAATGTCACTCTCCAGAGATTCCTCCTACAGCCCCATTGCCCCTGCACTGGGGGATTTTTTGGAAACTAAAGGCAGCTGAATGGAGCCAGAGTTCACCCGTGCCCCTTGGCTCTGTCATTTGAACAGCAGGCTCTCCTTTCCCCCATCCCCATACCGTTATGGGGCCAGTCCTGCAGTTGGATTCATACATCCCACTTCCTGCCCTTCCATGGTTTCCACTGCTTCCCTCTCCAGTTTGGTGTGTTTTGCAGAGGAGCCAGTTTTTGTGCTTCATTTAACCACTTAGTCAATGGTCATAAGCACCTATCCTGTGCCAGGCATTGCTTGGGATTCAGAAGTCAGTTAGAGAGCATGCTCTGTAGGTGTTCCCAACTCAGAAACCCCTATCATCTGGAAAAGGCAGGAGAATGCACACAACAGAGCTTTTCTTTTTTTTTTTTTTTTTTTTTTTTGCAGTACGCGGGCCTCTCACTGCTGTGGCCTCTCCCGTTGCGGAGCACAGGCTCCGGATGCGCAGGCTCAGCGGCCATGGCTCACGGGCCCAGCCACTCCACGGTACGTGGGATGCTCCCGGACCGGGGCACGAACCCGTGTCCCCTGCATCGGCAGGCAGACTGTCAACCACTGCGCCACCAGGGAAGCCCCAGAGCTTTCTTAATGGGAGAGCACTTGCCCGCAGGCTCCACCGCTGACTATTCAGCGGGCGTAGGGCAACTGAGCCAGTATCCTCACCTAGCATAAAAATAAAAAGTAAAAGCCCTTCTACAGCCCAGGATTGTATGGGACGAAATGAAGGAAAAGACCAGACCTTGACTTAATAATTGTTCCCAGCTCACTGGTGGTTCCAGGTCCAAGGGTCCAGCTTTCCGGCATCCGGAACCTCAGGAGAGGGGCACCGTCAGGAGGTAGCGCCCCCATGGCGAGGCTCTGGTGAAGTGTGTGCAGCATCAGAAAGCCCTTAAAATGCTCAGCTTGAGGAGCTGCCAGGTCTTCTAAAGAGCCATGCACTTGGCACTCCATCTGGTGGGGCCTGATCCATAAGGAACCCCTAAGAACCGTGGACGAGGGCACTGACAGACCTAGAAAAAAACCCTGCATGCTCTTTTTAATTTTTTTCTTCTCCCCTGAGAAAAGTAGGAGTTAAGAGATTTTGGGGCCTCAGCCAGGCCTCCTCCCACAAGGTCACTCTCCCAGGCATTCCCACTGGTTCTGATGCAGCCCTGATTCCCAACTACAGCCAAGGAGCCCAAATGCAAGGCTCAGGAGGGAGAAGGCAACCAGACGCCAGGCTCCCTTGCCTGGAGAGAAAGAGCATTTCCCCTGAACGCACAGGCAGGCGTTGGCCAGAAAATGTACAGCAGTTTCAAAAGCCACAGAGGCAACTATAGCACCATGCGTGCCCCAGACAAGCACTCCCACCAGGCTCCATTCCCCCCGTGAAACCATCATAGCCCAGCCCCTGCCTCTGGCGGCTTGGGTTGGCTTAGCCTGCTCCTTCAGGTACTAGATTTCCCCACTTGCCCAGTTACTGTAACTCAATCCTTACAACCGCTCTACAAGGGATGTTTGATGACTCTGCTCCCTTCACAGATGTGGAAACTGAAGCACAGGTTGGTTCTGGTCTTGCCCGATGTCACAGTGCAAGGAAAGGGCGGGGCAGGATTCAAACCCCCGTGCACACCCGAGCAGGCACCCCTCTGCTCCTCCTCCATTCCCACGCCAGGCCTCTGTCCCCTGACCGCAGGAGAGTGATTCACAGGGCCCTTGCCTTGGATGCCAGCTGGTATGGGTCTGAGGTCTTTGGAGGGCTTACAAGATCCCCTCACTGAGCCCTCAGAGGCCCCGGGATGAAAGGGATTAGGCTAAGCATGAACATTTTTTCCTTGTTAGATTGTCCATTTTTTCCTTTCACCACATTCCTCATTTCAATCATTCCTTTTCCTTTCCAGACCCCAGGAGCCAGAAATAAACACACACAGTCTTTGCGCTGATGTAAATAACCATTGGCTTTATTGAACCCATCTGCTTGGGCTATTGGTTGAAATCACAGCTCTGGAGTGTTTTCCAAGTACCCCCTAGGGCATTGGGAAGTTTAGCTGCTGCCCTGCCCAGGCAGGTTTGTTCTGCTCCCTTCAAGAAGGAGCCTCACTATGGAAGCCATGTGTTCATTTTCTCAGTATCCTTAAAGCTCAAAGTCTAGCCATTTCTCCCCACAAACAATCAATTTCTCTCTCTCCACTTCTCTCTCCCATCACCCCAAGAAGCTGCCTCCTGCCTCCCAGGCCCACAGACTGCGTGGCCCCATCATTCTGTCCCGGGACCTTAGGTTTGAAGGCAAACAGAGCCAATAGGTACCTCCCAGCCCCACCCCAGCCCCATGTAGCTGCCTCGTGGTTTTCCACCTACAACTGGGGCTCCCTTCTCTTCTAACAACAATAACAGTAACAGGTAAGTATATCAGACACTTGTTATGTGCTAGGTACTGCTGTAAGCCTAAGCAAGTATTATTTTTTTTTATCTCACAACCACCCCTAGGAAACTGAGCCATATACAGAGTTGAAGCAACCTGTCCAAAATCATACAGCTAGTAGGAGGTAGAACCAGGATTTGAACCCCAGAAGTCTGGCTCTAGGGCTGGGCCTCTTAACTACTACAAAAAACTCAGCTCTTCAAGCCCCATTTGTCTGGAAGCTCTGGGGATCAGAGCCCAAGTCTTCTGCTGTGCATGGTTGATCTTTTGTCTTCTGGTTGAGTCACTCTTTGTTTTCTGTCTTTTAGTTTTGTTTAGTTGTGTTTCATTTGCTTTGCTTGTGTCTTTCTCTTATTTTCTGTATCTCCTGAGTTTCCCTCATGACTTGAGCCTTTACTGTACTCAATGGCCTCCTCCTTACTTCTCTCTTCTTTCTCTCTCTAGCTCCCCACATTCAAGTAGTAGCCAAGTCCTCTGAATTCCTTCATTTCAGAAAGGTTTCTTGAGCATCTCCTTCATGCCAAGCACACAGGAGGTGATCAAGATGGATGGAGTCCTTCTGCATGTGGCATTTTCAGTCCACTTCATTGGCCTCTCATCTCTCACACCTCCGATCCCCCATGCCCTGGTCCCAGTTCAGGCTGATTTTCACACCCACCTGTGCAATTGTTGCTCCCCACTCTGCACAGGACTGATGAATAACTCTTAAATAAGCCTGCCTGGGCTTCCCTGGTGGCACGGTGGTTAAGAATCTGCCTGCCAATGCAGGGGACACAGGTTCGAGCCCTGGCCCAGGAAGATCCCACATGCCACAGACCAGCTAAGCCCATGCGCCACAACTACTGAGCCCACGTGCCACAACTACTGAAGCCTGCGTGCCTAGAGCCCACGTTCTGCAACAAGAGAAGCCATGACAATGAGAAACCCACACACCACAACGAAGAGTAGCCCCCGCTCACCGCAGCTAGAGAAAGCCCACGCATGCACAGCAACAAAGACCCAACACAGCCATAAATAAATAAATAAATAAATAAATAAATAAATAAATAAATAAATAAATAAAAGGCTGCCTTAGATCAGGTCTTTGCTAGAGGCCTTTAATTGGAGCTCAGACTTGGAGCTTCAAGCCATCCAATAGTCATGGGATACGGGATAACATGCCAAATCCCCAGTCTGGCACTCTGGACTCAGACTGTTAGTTCCAACTTGACCAAACATACTTCCTACTGCATTCCCTTATTTAGCCCAAGACAACATTTCTTAGAAGGCAACCCCACACTTGCATCAGAATCACTCACGTGCCCATTAAAATGCACCCTTCCCCACCCTTCCAAATGAGAACTTCCAAAGGTGGGATCCAGGAATCTGCCTTTGAACAAGCTGCTTGGTGACTGGCATGCACTCTATGGTCGGACACCCACCTGCCTAGGTGACAGCCTCTGAACTACGGGGTTCACTCTGTTCCACACACTAGGACCCACAACGCCAACCCCATCACCAGATCTCCATGTCTGATCCTATGCATTCTTCAAGGCCCGTCTCAATGGCCCCTCCTCTGAATTACCTACTAAGAGTCCACCTTCTGTTACCGCAGCTGAAATCAATCTCTCTCTCCTCTTTCAGTATTAGAGCCCTTGTAGAATCTGAGTGCCTTTCATTGCATTTGCTACTTTCTAGCTTGTATTATTGTTATGTATGTGTCAGTCTTATCACCATTACTAGGCTGTAAACATTTTAAAGACAAGAGCTATCTCTTAATCAACTGACCAGGATGTTATGAGTGTAGCAGCCAAAGCAATCCTTTAAAAAGTCTCAGTATGTCACTCTTCTACTCAAAACCCTCCAGTGGCTCCTCATGGCCTGGGAGTAAAGCCAAAGTTCTTGTGATGCTCCACAAGGCCCCGTGTGGTTTGGTCCCCTTTACCTTTGTGACCTCCCCTCCCACTACTCTGCCTCTCACTCCTCCCACTCCAGACACATTGCCTCCTTGACAGACCTCAAGTGTGCTCCTGCCTCAGGGCCTTTGCACTGGTTGCTGGAGCTGCCTAAGTGTCCTTCCCCCATAAAGCAGCCCAGCCCATTCCCCCACCTCCTTTTAGAATTTGTTCAAATGTTACTTTCTCAATAAGGCCTACCCTGTCTACCCTATTTAAACCTGCAATTCACCCCTGCACTCCTGTTACCCCACTATACTTTTTATTTTGTCCATAAGAATAAGCATTATTGTTTTATTATAAATGGATTTAGTTATTATATTTACTGCATTTTGTCTTCTCCCTTCACTATACTATAAGCTCCAAGCTTCATTTTGCCTACTGACCTATTCCAAGCACCTAAAACACTGCCTGACACATAGAACATGCTCTATAAATATTTGCTGAATGAATGAGTAAGTGAGTGAGGTGAGGAATCAATAAATGGAGGGAGATGGGGAAGCAAAAGTTGAATTTCAGGCCTGGGTGGGGCCCACTCAGCATTTCTCACAAGTCCAGGCCAGGAGTCAGAAACAGAGAACAAATTAAGTCAAGGGTGTAATATGAGCCATATATTTTCAATTCTGTCCTAACCGGTGAGACAGAATGAGGGCAGGCCAGGACCGGAAGTAGTGGAGATGGCTGTCACCATCACCTGAATCTGATGTCATTTGACCAGACAGCTACAAGGCCTCAGCAGCCTCTGGTTGACTTTCCTGGAGCTTGAGTACCGAAGAGAAAGGGGATGTAAAGAGTCAGCACTGGTGGGGACAGGCAGAGAGAGGCCTGGGCTCTAACTGTCAGGGTCCCGTGTGCATGTATGAGTTTCCTATCGCTGCTGTAACAAATTACCACAAACTTAGTGGCTTAAGACACCACAAATTTTAATCTCTTACAGGTGTGGAGATCAGAAGTCTGAATGAAATGATGCCATTTGCACCAACATGAATGGTCCTAGCAATTATCATACTAAGTGAAGTAAGTCAGACAAATAAAGACAAATATATGATATTGCTTATATGTGGAATCTAAAAAAAAAAAGATACAAATGAACTTATATGCAAAACAGAAATAGACCCACAGACATAGAAAACATACTTATGGTTACCAAAGGGGAAAGGGTTAGAGGAGGGATAAATTAGGAGTTTGGGATTAAAATAGACACATTAGTATATATAAAATAGATAACTGACAAGGACTTAATGTATAGTACAGAGAACTATACTCAATATTTGGTAATAACCTATAAGGAAAAAGAATCTAAAAAAGTGTATGTGTGTGTATATATATATATATATATATATATATATATATATATATATATAAAAGTGTATATAAAAAAGTGTAGGGTTTCCCTGGTGGCACAGTGGTTGAGAGTCCACCTGCCGATGCAGGGGACACGGGTTTGTGTCCCGGTTGGGGAGGATCCCACATGCCGCGGAGCAGCTGGGCCCGTGAGCTATGGCCGCTGAGCCTGCACGTCTGGAGCCTGTGCTCCTCAACGGGAGAGGCCACAACAGTGAGAGGCCCGCGTACCGCAAAAAAAAAAAAAAAAAGTGTATATAGGGCTTCCCTGGTGGCGCAGTGGTTGGGAGTCCGCCAGCCGATGCAGGGGACACGGGTTCGTGCCCCGGTCTGGGAGGATTCCACATGCCGCGGAGTGGCTAGGCCCGTGAGCCATGGCTGCTGGGCCTGAGTGTCCGGAGCCTGTGCTCCGCAACGGGAGAGGCCACAACAGTGAGAGGCCCGCGTACCGCCAAAAAAAAAAAAAAAAAAAAAAAGTGTATATAAAAAGTGTATATATATATATATTCAGCTATATGTATATATATATTGCTGAATCACTGTGCTGTATACATGAAACTAGCACAACACTGTAAATCAACTGTACTTCAATTTTTAAAAGTCAAAAAAAAAAGGGAGGCTGAAACTGGTCTCAGTGGACTAAAGTCAACATGTCTGTAGAGCTGGTTCCTTTTGGAAGCTCTGAGAGAATTTGTTTCCTTGACTTTTTCAGCCTCTAACAGTGACCTGCATTCCTTGAGCTGTAGCCCCTCCTCCATCTTCAAAAAGCATCCCTCTCTTCTGACTCTGACTCTGACCCTCAAGCCCCTCTCTTGTAAGAACCCTTGCGATCGTATCAGTCTGACCTGGATAATCGGAGGGAAGCTCCCCATCTCAAGATCTTTAATCACACCCACAAAGTCCCTTTTGCCATGTAAGGTAACATTCACAGGTTCTGGAGATTAGGCTGTGGAATATTTGGGGGCCATATTCAGCTCCCACACCCTACATAGAGTCAAGGCAACCTCATCATATAGCTGGGCCCACTCATCCCTTCCTAGGTATATCTAGGAAATTCGTATCCAAGTGAACCCCTCCACTGGAGAGGAAGTGAGATCCCCAGGGAATTTGTCAACTGAGGGACCACTGCCAGCCCAGACCTGCTCAGGTTTAAGAAACTCTCACACGTTCACTTTGCCTTCCTGCTTCAGAAAACCTTCTCTGGAAGGACTTTCAACCCATGTTCTGCACTGGCTGCCATGTGATCTCAATGGCCAACCAGCCACACCCTGATTCACATTGCAAGTGGAAGGCCTCTGCAGAGGTGATATTTGAAAAGATACATAAAGAGAGTGAACCAGTCATCAGAAGGACCCAGACTGAGGGAATAAACATACAAAAGCTTAAGAAAGAGGGAACTTGACAAGTCCGAGGAAGAGGGAGAGGCTAGGATGGCTGAAGGTCGTGAGCAAGAGAATTTAAGATTGGAGATGCAGGCAGAAGGTCGATTATGCATGACCTTGGGAGCCATGAGGAGAAGTCTGGAGTTTTCTAGGAGCAAGGATAAATTGATGAGAATAATAATAACCACAACAGCTAACCATTATATGCATAGTAACATGTATATGTATACTGAGACGAACGTATATAGTACCAGGTACTATTTTAAGTGCTTCATTTACATCAGTTTAATTCTCAAAAATTTGCATGAGTAGATGCCATTATCCCCATTTTACAGCTGAGGAAATTGAGGCATGGAAAGGTTGAGTAACTTGCCAAGCCCACACAGACAGCAGGTGGTAGAAGCCAGAATTCAGACCCAGCTGATCTGGTTTCTCAGTGTGTGTTTTAAAGGGCTGCACTGACTTTCCTGCTGAGGACTTCACACAAAAAAGATCATTCTGTGTGTGGTGGGGGAGGAGGGTGAATAGGAGCACAGAATATTTTTAGGGCAGTGAAAATACTCTGCATGATACTATATAATGGATACATGTCATTACACAGTTGACCCTTGAACAACATGGGGGTTAACTGGCATATAACTTATAGTCAGCCCTCCGTATCTGCTGTTCCTGGGCATCCATGGATTCAACCAACCATGCACTGTGTAGGACTGTAGTATTTATTACTGAAAAAGACCCACGTGTAAGGGGATCCGCACAGTTCAAACGCACATTGTACAGGGTCAACGGTACGTTTGTCCAAACCCCTAAAATGCACAACACCAAGAGTGAACCCTATGGGTGATAATGATCTGTCAATGTAGGTTCAGCAGTTGTAACAAATGCGTTGCTCTGGCGGAAGATGCTGACAGTGGGGGAGGCTGAGCACGTGTAGGGGCAGGGATGCCTTCATCTTAATTTTGCTGTGAACTTAAAACTGCTCTAAAAAATAAAGTCTTTTTTAGGGCTTCCCTGGTGGCGCAGTGGCTGAGAGTCCGCCTTCCGATGCAGGGGACACAGGTTTGTGCCCCGGTCTGGGAAGATCCACATGCCGCGGAGCGGCTGGGCCCGTGAGCCGTGGCCGCTGAGCCTGTGCGTCCGGAGCCTGTGCTCCGCAACGGGAGAGGCCACAACAGTGAGAGGCCCGCATACCGCAAAAAAAAAAAAAAAAAAGTCTTTTTTAAAGTTAGGTATACACAAATCACGTGATGCAGCTCTTCCATTCCTAGGTTTTAATCAAGAGAAGTGAAAAGACACGTCTACACAAACACTTGTATGTGAGTGTTCTTAGCAACATAGCAACTTATACATGAATGTCCTTATTTATTCGCTGTAACCAAACACGGGAAACAACCCAAATGTTCACCTTGTGGGAAAAGATCAACAAATTGTGGTATATTCATATAATGGAATAACACTCAATAATACAAAGAAATGGATGATTGATATACACAGTAAAAAAAATATGCACAATCTCAAAAAAATTAATTCTGACTTTAGCAGGAGGGTGGATTGTGGAGGGTGAGCAAGAGAACTGACAGACTACCTGCTGTATAGCACAGGGAGCTCAGCTCGGTGCTCTGTGATGGCCTAGTTGGGTGGGATGGGGACGGGGGGTGGAGGGAGTTCCAAGAGGGAGGGGATGTGTGCATTCGTATAGCTGATTCACTTCGCTGTGCGGTAGAAACTAACCCAACATTGTAAAGCAATTATACTCCAATAAAAAAAAGAGAGAGAGAGAACTGACAGACTAATTAAGAAAGTCTTGTAGCATCTAGGTTAGAGATGTTGGTGGCAGGCCTGGGGTGGAAGCAGCGAAAATAGAGAAAAATGAATAGACTTAAGATAGATTGAGATCTGGGAGGAATCAAGGCTGATTCCTAGGTTTTCAGCTTGAGCAACTGAGTTGATGCCTTTACTGAAAAAGGAATAGGCTCGGTGGGGAGGGTTCCCAAGCCCAGTATCCCTGCCCTTGCGGAACCCCTGAGCCCTCGTCAACTCTCAGCCACATTTCTCAGCTAGAGAAAACCCAGCACACAGATGCCAAGGTTAGCCTGCACTGGCGGGCCCATGCCAAGAACCACAAAAGCCTCATTTTATTTAAAACACAGGGTTTGGCAGAATTCCCTACCTAGACAGAGACAAGCCCATTACTTCATCTTGTGAGCTGCATTACAACCTCTGCTTTCGTGTATCTATTAGCAAGACCTCTCAGCCAAAAATCCAGCCAGCCCATCAATCATTCTTCCTGGAGGCCCACAGACCAGGCAGCTGAGGCTGGGAGCCCGGCAGACATCCACAGACATTTGCACAGGGGACTAAGCCCCAAAGGCTTTCCTGTTTGTGTATAGGGGGCCTTACTGCTTTCTATTTTTAATTAAAAGCAGGTTTTTATCAATCCCCCCAAAAATCTTTTGGGGGAACTGTAATTTTGCTTCCAATCTTCCTATTTAATACTCCCCTAATGCCCATAAAAAGCTTTGGAGTTTCAGTTCATGATTTGAATCTTTACAGATAATTAGCTGGTAGAACAACTTGGAGAGAGAAGCTGGTATATATTTTCACAGTTTGGTGGGGAGTGGGTGGGTGAGTTGTGGGAGAAGCATCCCCAGGCACACCTCCATTCCAGAAACATAAACATGCAATTCATTTAAAGGTACATTCACTTAGGTTCTTTAATAGTTGCCTTAAGAAGTGCTTTTCTCTCTGATTTCTGGGGCACCCTATTTTCATGCCACTTGGCTCTTCCACCTTCGACCTCCCCCTCCAGGTCCTCAGACCCTCCATCATTAAACTTAACCTGCTCCCTGCCACCTCGGCCCCACCTACTTGCCTTACAGTCCAAGTCAGTCCCCTTGGACTTGGACAGGCCTTTCCTGTCGCCTCTCCGGCCCTCTGTTCCTCCTCCCTCCTGCTCAGCCCATCCTCACACTTCCCTCCCTC
Organism: Mesoplodon mirus; assembly: GCF_964341445.2. Lineage (NCBI taxonomy): Eukaryota > Metazoa > Chordata > Mammalia > Artiodactyla > Ziphiidae > Mesoplodon > Mesoplodon mirus. The sequence goes on from NC_138991.1 coordinate 39,002,361, forward strand.
CCCTCCCTTCTCTCCTTCTCTTCTCCTTTCAGACTCAGCTTCTGTGACCATCAACTGACCACCTTCTGCATGAGTCGGAAATGGTGTCATATTTTAGTAGTGTTACACGCACACGCACACAGGCACACGAGCACACACTTCTTTTAACATCTGAAGAATCGGAGGCTCCAAGAAGTCCAAGAATTTACTCAAACCCCACCTTCCCCTTTATTTTCTCTCCCTTTCCACTCTCCTTTGTCAGGTGATAGATACATATATACATACACACAGAGATACATAGACAGACACCTAGACAGGTACATAGATGGACAGACTGACAAAAGGGCAAATACTCAATAGATAGTAGAAGAAAGACAGGTTGGTAGGTAGGTAGGTAGATATAGATAGAGACAGACAGACAGGTGGTAGAGGAGGAGAGACTACAGCAGCTGGCAAAAATCAACCAAATACCTCATTCCACTATTTTGTCCCTTTTCTCAAGAAGCTCTCCCAAATCTGCTAGGAGGAATCGCAGCTCAGTGAAAACTCCATAACGTAGATTTTAAAGGCTGGAAACAAGAAAGTAACGAAGAGGCTGTGTGGCTGCCCAGGTGTGAATCAGGACACAAGAGGCAGTGGGTGTGAAGGCTCTTTCTTGATAAACAGTTAATGTTCTCAAAGGTGAGAGGGGATCAGAGTCATCCCTAATTGAATAGAGTTCAAGGTCCAAAGTCCAAGGGGTGGTGGCTTTTGACAGTGGTTCTCCACCTCACCATGCATCTGAGTCACCCAGAGGGCTTCTTAAAACACAGATTCTTGCACTCCACCCCAAGAGTGTCTGATTCATTAAGTCTGGGTGGGGCATGAGAATGTAATTTCAAACAAGTTGCCAGATGATGCTGATGCTGCCGGTCCAGGGACCTCACTTGGAGGACCACTGCTAGAGAGTAATGTTCAGAGGTTAATCTGGCTATTATGATGATGTTAAATCAGGTCTCTTTTAATCAAATCATATTACCTGGCATATTTGAAAACGAAAGAAACAACACTGGTTTGATCGTTTTCAAGATCGGGTCAAGGTTTCAGAGGACGACTGAACTTTGATCCACCGAACACCTCACCCCATGTTTCCTGATGCCATCGGGACCTCCATCTCTGCCTACCATATTCCTACCCATCTGCCTCCTCCTGCATGAGAACAAAGACCGTGTCTGTCCTGTTTGCAATTAGAACTCCAAGGCCAAAAACTACATCTGGAATTGTGGATGTGTGTGTGTGCTTGTGTATCTGTATGTGTATGTGTACGTGTATGTACACACACACAAAAATGCACACGTGTGTTTGTGTCTGGTGAATGAGCCAGTGAATGGATAGGCTGCCTATATAAAGGACTCTCTGAAACGGGCAGGAGGAGAAAAAAAAAAAAAAGGGAATTCCCTGGTGCTCCAGTGGTTAGGACTCGGTGCTTTCACTGCTGCAGGCCCGGGTTCAGTCCCTGGTCAGGGAACTAAGATCCCCGCAGGCTGCACGGCGCAGCCTAAAGAATGAAATGGGCAGGAGAGTGGGCTCAGAGCTGGCCCACCTGGGTCTGAGGCCCAGCTCCAGGGCTCAGAGTGCTGAGCAGGAAATCTATGAACTGTCACTGCTCCTGCCCTAACAAGGCCCCCTCCCCCAGGCAGTCCTGGGGGGCTGGCTCAGCTTCTCTAAGTACACTTATCTCCTAAACAGAAGACATCTGATCTCCCCAGCCCTGTTCTCACTGCTGGCATCAGCTCAAAAGAGACCCAGTGGAGGGGAAAAGTCCTTCCACCGGTACTAAAAATACTCGCCTTGATCTCCTGCTCACGGTGGCATCCCTCTCTCTCCATTCCTGGTTTTTCTTGCTGTTTTCGTTCTACACAGTCCTCCAAATCAAGCTCAAGATCATTTGGGCCTGGATCAAGAGGTGGTTTGACCCTCCCCACAGTGTCACATCCAAAATCATTCCTCTCATCCAGCACATCATTTGCAGGGCCCGGTGCAAAATAAAAATAAAGGGGTCTCTGTTTCAAAAATTATTAGGAATTTCAAGACAGTGACAGAGGGCATTAAACAACCCTGGACAACTGCACAGGGTGTACCCACTGCATGTTTCTGGACACAGTGGATAGACCCAATGTTCTCCCCAAGCTCCAGGGAAGTTCTGCCCTCCTCTGACACTTTGTCCGTGGGATCAAGGGGTGGTTCTTGAGTCCACACTGTTCCTGGGAGTTCATCAGCTCCAAGTGCAAAAGGTCCTTGCCCTCTAGGCCCATGGGGTCCTTTGAAGTAGCCTCCCAATGGCCCTCCCTGACCTGACAGAATACTCAAACATGTGGGTAGAAGCCCCTTTAGGGAACTGCTCACACCCCTCACCCATTGATAGCTTGTAGAGACTGTGTGCATTCTCCCGAGCATTTTGAAATTGACACGAACTGAGCTGCTGCAGGTGCCCATGAAGATGGGCATTTCCTCTTTGAGCAAAGGACACACGGACATCTTAGGAACCGCACCCTGTTTCTAAAAATGGGTCAGCTCATTATTGGCAGGCATTCTCAGAGGCCTCAAGGGCAAAATAAATCAAGTGCAAAATGCCTATTAACTTCCTGAAGTTTCAAACCAGCTGGGGAAATTAGAAAAACTAATAGAAAAATAGATCTTAACACCCTGCAACTGAGGTAGCTGAAAAAAAATATGTAAAGATGAGATCAATCACACGGGGAAGGGTCGTTTCCGCAGTACAGCATCTCTCTAGGGGGACTGAATTCGAAACTCCGCTGGGGAGAGGTCAAGAAAATTAAAGGAAGTTCTGGAATTTGGGCTGCACATTAAAAATCACAGAGAGAGCTTTCAAATAGAAACAAAAGCAAAACTAAGCCCAGGCCCTACCGCAGGCAATTCAATAAGAATTCTTTCTCTATAAATTGTTGAACTTGTTATATATTTTAAGAACACGCAACACAGACGGACATTATGCTGACCTCCCATGTACCACATCAACTCTCAGTAATTAACAGTTCAGGATCCATCTTGTTTCACCTCTGTCCCCACCCACCTCTCACCACCCCCCCCCAAAAAAATACAATTGTTTTGCCACAGATCCCACATGTCAAACTTCAGTATGTATCTCTGAAAGATAAGGACTCCTTTTTAAAAAATAATTACAATACTATATCACACCTAATAATAAGGTATCTTTATAACAATAATTCCTCAAATCTATCAAAATCTAATTTCTCCTGCTGTTTGATTATTTTTAGGCATTTGTTACAGGTGGAAGGCAAATAGGTCTGTGTGTTATAATTTGTTGATATAGCTCCTAAAATTCTTTTAATCTATAGGCTCTTGCTCTATCTCATTCTTTTATTATGAAATTTATTATTTTTTTAATGAAGAAATGAGGACAAGTGTCCTGCAGAGTTTCTCAGTGTCTGTATTTTGCTGTTTGAATCCCCATGGCATGGTTTAACATGTTCCCCTGTCCCCGTATTTCCTGTAAATTAGTCATTAGATGTGGAGGCCTAATAAAATTCAGATTTGAATTATTTGATAAGACTATTTCATAGGTAGTATTGTATGCTCCAATCAAAGATGTTTATAGTCTAGTTGCCTCTTTTTCATGATGTTAGTTGTTAATAATCATTACCCAGATTCATTAAATTTTTAGGGTTTTTTTAAACCTAGGGTTTCCAAATCTATGATTCCTTCTTTCAGCAGCTGCAATGTTTCTATAAAGAGAAACTTCCTTTTACCAACGACGGGGTTACCTGAGAAACAGTTCAAATAGGAAAGGCAGCAGAAATGCTTGATACTTTCTCTTTATTTACCAGTGTTTAATATAAGGAGCTGGTTCCCTAGCATCCGCCAAATGTGATGAAATTTCATAGTTGTTATTTTTAGAGTGTCATTAAGAACTCATTAATATAAACATACTCAATGTGTTTCAATTTGTTATTCTAATTCTGTTCAAATTATCCTACCTTTGGTCGGTGGGAGCCTGTTTAATTTCTCTTCTGAGTCCTCCTGAGATAATCCTTGTCATCACTGACAGCTTCCTTGCACTCCTGTGACAAGATGCTTCAGGCCCATAGGTACGTACATTCCTGTCCCAAACTAGAATCATCCATTTTTCTAAGAGGTCCTGGCTTGGTTTTATGCAAAATAGTAGTTAGAGGCCACAATCCAGGTGCTAAGGGTGCTTGTTGCTGTTGAGTTGGTGATTATTTCTGGGCCTTTGCAGTGGACAAAGCTGGAAAATATTTTGTGTTTTAAGGGAAAAAAAGAGTTTATATCATGCTTTTGGGAGGAAGAGATATTGAATAATATCCTCCAAACTGAGAAGGAATTTTGAGACTGAAAAACGAAGCAGGGCACCCAAAGTGCAATTATGAAGTTTATTGCAGGTAACTTATACACAGGCAGGATCAGGCAGACGGCAATCCAGTGGCATTCACGGCTGCATGCCATGCATCAAAAAGGGGTACAGGGGAGTTTTAAAGGATCTAAAAATAGATCTGACTACCAAGAGAGAAGCATGTCTGCACCAATGGGAACCAGGGGTTTTTCTTCCCCCTGGGGGGTCTCATGTCCATTAACCCATCTGCATCAGCAAAACTCATTTTTCCGGTTTTCATAGCGGATGAAGGCAAAGGTAAAAACTGCTAGGGAACTTATCTGGCTTGGCCGCATTTCTTGTGAGTAGGCTAAAGCTCAGTCATGCAGAAAGGGGAAGAGGTAGGACTGGGGACCTAAGATGGAGCTGACAAAACGGAGTCAGTGTGGTCCAGCCATACATCATATTCCAGTTCAAATCCTGGACTACAGGGTTTTTATTGACCTCAGTGATTTAACATGTGTAATATCTTCCATTTTTTAAAAAAAATCTCAGTATCCGAGTTCATAATTATTAATTAGTTTTATCCCTTACCACACCCAACAGTCTCCAAATAACATTATCAACTACTAGCAACAATATGATTACTTAAATCAGTTTAAATTTTTTCCAGCCTTTCCTTGTTACAATTCATTGATAGTCTCCTAAACTTCTAATCCAGAGGTGCCTGCTCTATCTCTTTCTTTGTCACTGTGCAAAAAATTATTAACCAAGAAATGAGGACTAGTGTCCTGTAGAGTTTCTCACCAGAAAACACATAGTCCTTTCCTTTCTTAAATAAATGTAGCAGACCACACACTTAGCTTTCTTTACTGACTTCTGGAGACTGCTCCCTCATGCTACATAGAGATCTTCATCACTCCTTTTCACAGAGGCATGGTATTCTAGCGTGCAATGTGACACAGCGGTTTCTGGGTTACTTCCAGGTATTTTGCTATTACAAATAGAGCTGCAGTGTAGAACCTTATATGTATGACTTCTTATATTTTCATGCTCTCTTGTGCCAAAGTTGAAAACTCCTGACCTACAGAAAAAAGCAGGTTGTTAAGAGACCCAAGTTCGAATCCCAGCTCTGCCCTTTACTCCTTGTAAAATCTGGATAATAATACCTGGATAAAAATCTACCTCATAGATTTCTGGAGAGGATTAAATAAGCTAATATATGGAAGGTGCTTAAATCAGTTCTTAGTATATATATATATATATTTTTTTTTGTGTGTGTGTGTGGTACGCGGGCCTCTCACTGTTGTGGCCTCTCCCGCTGCGGAGCACAGGCTCCGGACGCGCCCGCTCAGCGGCCATGGCTCACAGGCCCAGCCGCTCCGCGGCATGTGGGATCCTCCCAGACCGGGGCACGAACCCGTGTCCCCTGCATCGGCAGGCGGACTCTCAACCACTGCGCCACCAGGGAAGCCCCAGTTCTTAGTATATTTTAAGAGGAGTATGTTGTTATTGTTGCTATGAATCTTTAAATTTCTTTTTTTTAATTGAAGTATAGTTGATTTACAATATTGTGTTAGTTTCAGATGTACAGCAAAGTGATTCAGTTATACTTTTTTTTTCAGATTCCTTTCCATTACAGTTGTTACCAGATTTTGAATATAGCTCCCTGTGCTTTACAGTAAATCCTTTTTGTTTGTCTATTTTATATATAGTGGTGTGTACCTGTTAATCCCATACTCCTAGTTTATCCCTCCTCCCCCACTTCCCCTTTGGTAACTATAAGTTTGTTTTCTATGTCTGAGTCTGTTTCTGTTTTGAAAATAAATTCATTTGTATTATTTTTTAGATTCCACATATATGTGATGTCATATTTGTCTTTCTCTTGAAATTTCTTATTTAGCCTCCCTGCCTCAGTCTCCTCAGCTGTTCTATCTCAGGATGTTGTCACAACAAAATTAGATCATCACTATGAGACTTCTCGAAATAGCTATCATCTCTGAAAATGTGGAGAAAGGGTATTATTTTCATCACCGTGATTATAGAATGTCCGGTTAGGAGAATTAACAGTATTCGTCTGGTGGGACTCTCATCTCTGGAAGCTGTCTATATAGGGTTTCCTTACTGGACTGAGTCCGAAAGACAACCTGTCAATTCACTCAAACCACTAATTTAATTGATTTTTCAATTTTCTACTAAATTGACAAACTGAGTAAATTGACCAAATTGGCTGTTTTGATATCATTTAGACTCAGCTTGAGTGGAGCTAATCACGAAGGGGGAAATAATTGTCATTGACGTTGCCACAGTGATCAAAGACACCCCTGGCATGGCTGGTGGGGAGCACAAGGACGCTTACCACGTCCACTGGCCTCATGCTCTACCCAACTAAGGCTCAGAGAACAAACACTGCCCGATCCACTGCTCTGCATTACAGGGGGGGAAATTCTGAAAAGGATCAGTCAATACATAAGTGAGCATTATTGGCAAGACTCCATGTGCCCAATTCTGAGTGTAGTGAAGAGCTATCTAGGCTGAGGAGACTTAGATGGTCCCTGGGGTACAGTGAATAGTGACCCCCAAAGATATCCAATCTTAATCCCTGGAATCTGTGAATGTTACTTTACAAGGCACAAGGGTCCTTGGAGATGTGATTAAATTAAGGATCCTTCGATACAGAGATTACACTGGTTTCTGCAGGTGGGTCCAATGTAATCACCAGGGTCCTCATAAGGGAGGGACCAGGAGAGATCTGACTACAGAAGGGAATAAGACATGTGAGGATGGAAGCAAGAGGATGCAGTGATGTGAGGAAGGGCCACAAGCCAAGCAATGCAGGCAGACTCAAGAAGCTAGAAAAGACAAGAAAACAGATTCTCCCCTACAGCCTCCAGAAGGACCCCACCCTGCCAACACCTTGCTCTAGCCCAGGGAAACTGACTGGACTTCTGGACTCCAGACTGCAAGAGAGCACACGTGTGTTGCTGCAAGCCACCTCTTTCACAGCAGCCACGGTAGGCTAACACACTCCCATCAGCTGTCTTCCAGCCATAATCCTCGGTGGAGACACTTCAGGGCAAGAGGGGACATTAAATGTCTGTGAAGAGTGGCAGTCCTGTCCCCTGTTTCTGCTTCTAACGAAGCGGTTCTGTTTTAAATGTGGGTTCCATGTATGATTTCATGGTGTGGGGAAGAAATGACTCTTCTGAAATGGGGGGAGGGAGCAAACTGAAATAGAGATAGTTGATATTTGTGGATCTCATACATGGAAAACACTTGGATCAGTGCCTGGCACATAGTGAACATAATAAAATGCAGTCGTGGTGGTGGTGATGGTAGTTATTATCTGCTCTGATTCCATCCAGCTCACTGCCGTTCAGGGACTTGCCCAATAGCATCCAGCTCCTAGTAGCAGAACCAACATTAGATCCCAGGTCTTTATAATCCTAGGGTCGACTGCAACCCGCAACCCGGATCTTCCCCTAAATAGGAAATGCCACCACCTGACCGTGACTTATACTGAAATTAAACTTGCTGCATAAGGGCTGTTTTGATTTTATGTGTTTTGTCTGCAGTTCCAAGGAGGGCTGACCATGCTGGGTGTCCCCTGTGTTGCCCATTACTCTGGTGGGCCGCGGTGCCAGCAGGTGATCGGATATCAGAAGGGGCTAGCTACTTCTGGCTTCCCCATCCCCACCCCGCAACCGACAGCTGGAGAGAAGACTGCCGTGGAGATGGCGGGGCAGGCCGGGGTGATGGGCAGGGATGGGGAGGCAGCGGCAGAAGCAGCTGCTGGCTCGTTAAGGGCACTTGGGTGAAATATGGACCGTACCAGGCCCAGCCATATGCTCAAATGCAAACCACAGCTGCTTGCAGGTGATTCTGTCCTCTAAACGGCAGCAGCAGAGATAACATATTCTCCCAGTTCTGGAAGCGACTTCTCTTGCTGCTCCGTCACCTGCTTTGATGTCCCACTGAGGAGGTGTCCTGTTAGCCTAGCATCAAGTCAAAGGGATAGGAGTTTTGGTCTAGCCAGTACTTTTCTGTAACTGCCCTGTAGGAGAATGGGGGTGGGGGGAAGACACAGCAGATGAGCCGGGAAGACACAACCCTTTGTCATACACAGAGCTCTCACTGTCTTTACCTAACTAGAGCCATTGCTTCCTATCTGAATAAAGCTCCTCACCTGGGCTTACAAGGTTCCAACTATCTTGTGCCTACTCGCCACTCCAAGGTCTTTTTCTATTCTTCCACTCACACCAAAAAGGATTACTCACTGACCCCCCAGTATGCCATTCCATTAGAACACAAACTTCAAGAGAGAAGCAACTCTATCTTTCCAATGCTGTGTCCTCCATATGTTTGGCACACAGTGGGTCTCAGAAATAGCTGTGAAGGAATTAATATGGCTTATTTTCAACACCTGCACGGTACTAAACACAGTGCTAGGCATTGACTGGCATGAGACTTAGCTAAGTTTCTAAACCTCATTTACAGGATGTCTGTAAGCGTGAAAACAGAGACAGATATACAAAATGTCATCAAGGACATGTTCAACCTGTTAAAATATAATTAATATTATCCATATTTCCAGACCTGATGAACACCCTACATAAAATTGCGTAAATAATAAGTTCACAGGGTTGACGTGAGAATCAAAGGAGATAACATGTATGAAGTGTGCTCAGTCCCTGACAGAGAGTATAGCTCAAAAGATGTTAACCAGCGCTTCCCTGGTGGTGTAGTGGTTAAGAATCCGCCTGCCAATGCGGGGGACATGGGTTGGAGACCTGGTCTGGGAAGATCCCACATGCCTTGGAGCAACCGAGCCCATGCACCACACCTACTGAGCCTGCACCCTAGAGCCCCCAAGCCACGACTGCTGAGCCCGCGTGTCACAACTACTGAAGCCCACGCACCTAGAGCCTGTGCTCCTCAACAAGAGAAGCCACTGCAATGAGAAGCCTGTGTACTGCAACGAAGAGTAGACCCCGCTCGCTGCGACTAGAGAAAGCCTGGACGCAGCAACGAAGACCCAACACAGCCAAAAATAAATAAATAAACAAATTATTTTAAAAAATAGATGTTAGCCATTATTACCATGTTGCTATTTTCACAAAGATTAATAAAATAGCAACAAATGCAGGAGTAAATAGTTACAGTGAAAAATGAGAGGTGCTGTCACAACAGTACAAAGTCCTGTGCAGCCCCAGAGGTTCTATCTCAAAAATGTATCTAGAAGCAGAACACCTTCACACCATTTCCACCAATACCATTTTAGTCCAAGCCACCCTCATTTCTCACTTAGTCTATTTCAGTTGCCTCCTAACTCTTCTCTCTGCCCTCACTTTGCCCTTCCCCCTCCGCCCTGCCCTAGTCTATTCTCAACACAGCAGCCAGGGGTCCTGCTAGAACTTAAGTCAGCTCATGTCACTCCCCTGTTCAGACCTCTCCAGTGGCTCCCCATCTCCCTCCAAGCAGAAGCCAGAACTACTATTGCCTACAGTGATGGTTAATTTTATGTGTCAACTTAACTGGGCCACAGCGTGCCCAGACATTTGGTCAAACATTATTTTGGGTGTGTCTGTGAGTGTGTTTCTGGATGAGATTAACACTGAAATCTGTAGACTGAGTAAAGCAGATTGCCCTACTTAATGTGGGTGGGCCTGGTCCGATCAGTTGAAAACCTGAATAGAACAAGAAGGCTGAGTAAGAGGGAAGTTCTCCTATTTGACTGATGTGAACTGGGCCATTGGTCTTCTCTTTAAGGCTCAGACTGAAACATCAGCTCTTTTTGGGTCTCAAGCCTGCCAGCTCTCAGACTGGAATTACACCACTGGCTTCCTGGGTCTCCAGCTTGGAGATAGCAGGTCATGGGACATCTCAGCCTCCATAACTGTGTGAGCCAATTCCTCATAATTCTCTTAATTACATAATAGTATATATAATAGTATATTATACATATATAATAACAAATATACACATCTGGAGAACCCTGCCTAATACACCTACAGGCCACCCACCCTAACCACAGTGCACTTCCGTGCACCACCATTATTTCTTTAATTTCAACTCTTTCCACTTTCCTTTCTTTCTCTTTGTTCCAGCCATGTTGGTCCCCAAACATGAGAAGCCCAGTTAAGCTTAAAGACCTCAGTGCCCACGATGCCCTCCACCTAGAATGCTCTTCTAAGTAAGTGCCTCACATCTTCACTTCTTTCAGGTGTCTATCCAAATGTTATATGACTGTGAAACTTTCCCAAACCTACTTATATGAAATTGTGTGACACACACACACATACATACACACACACACACACACACACTTTCACTTTATTTCTTTTAAATTGCTTTAGTTTTCTCTATAGCACTTACAATTATCTGACATACTATATCTTCACTTGTTTTTTTGTTCAATGTCTATTTGTCTCTTCCAAATAGAATATAAATTCCTTGAGAGTAGGAGCTTTGTCTTATTCACAGCTGTATTCCCAATTTGTAGACTTGTACCTAGTCCTAGTACCTAGTTGTGCTCTATACCTACCTGTTGACTGAATTAATGAATACATTAAAATTTTAAGTTCGATTCTAGGAGAGAAAGGTATTATAGACAGGTGGTAATAAAGGATATACAGGCAATCAGAGTAGAAGATGAGAGTTTTGCTGAGTGTTGGTTAAGAGTTAGGTAGCAAAGAAGTCAGGGTTTTGCTCTCCAACAAGGACCTGGAGGACAGACACTCCACAGTGCTGATTAAGAGCTGATCTTCATGCTTAACAGACAGCAGAGCAAAAAGCATGTTTGATATCCTTGCCTATAAATTAAGGAGCCCAACCAGGATATAAGCTTGAGGTGAGCTGAGTGAGTAGCCCCATTCAGGGCCAAGATTTTCCTCAGAAAACAGCTCTGGGTCTGCTCCAACACTGAGATAAATTGGAGACAGAGACCCTAAAGTTCAGTGCCAATGAGAATAGCTGCAATATTTTTAGTTGGAAATAGCCCACCAGAGCCATAAAATCTCAGTGAAGAAATCAAACATAGAAGGTCTAGTTTTAAGCAATGTGACATCCTGGTAAAATCTCCAAGAGAAGCAGGTGGTGAAATATTGCCCCTAGTAAGTAAATGAGTTGTCTTGCAATAAATGGTTGTCAGAAGAAAGAAGCTGAGAAGGCTAAAGCTGTCATGTACATCATGGTCAGGAAGAAGAGACCAGAGGCTGGAACTGGAGAGAGCTGGCTCCGTCTACACTAGAATAGTAACCAAATGGAGGACCCAGTGCTTGCTAACTGTCCCTGCCCATGAGATAGGGTATTAACTGCTCAATCCTATTTCATAGGGTAACCACAAGAGTCAAAGGAGGCTAAGTTTGCAGAGGTGACACTGTGAGATAATAGCAGTAGATTATGAGCACTGAGTTTTAGATGAGATGTTCCATGGACGTAAGTTAAGTGGACAAAGCTTTCTAGAGAGGACTAACTGCTACTTGGGAAAGAAGCCTAACTTAATTAATGCTATACCTATGACACAGCTTGCATCCCCCCAGCCATGAAAGAGTTTCCTTCCTTTCTGTCTCTGCTGCCCATCCCAGTCTTGTTCCAATCAACACAGCGTTGTTGAGCTGGACACAGACAAGAACTTGTCTCTTTGACAAGCCACCTCTTAGAGCCCTGTTGACAGTTATAATCAGCTGTTACTGATTATAAAAGTCATACATGTTTGAAATGACATATGTCCAAGGTTCTTCATCACAGCATTGTTTATAACAAAAAGGATTCATAATAGTTTGTGTTGATTTTTTTAAACTGAGATACTTGTGAAGAATGAAATTCTATGCAAGAATTCCTAAGATTCTAAGTTCTTTAAATACTGATATGACATCACTGCCAAGAAATATTACTAAGTTAAAACAAAGGAACAGAACGGTGTACATATAGGTATGCTACTACTTATTTAAGAAAGAGAGAGAAAAAAGGTATCTGTGTGGGGGGCGGTTTACTTGGATTGCATAGAATAACTCCGAAAGCAAGCCCATGAAACTAGTAATACTGCTGCCTCCAGGGAGAAGCAGGCAATTGAATGAATGAGTGAACAAATGAATGAGAGAGATGTTTGCTGTCTATCCTTATACCTTTTGAATTTGTCCCACATGAATGTATGTCCTTAAAACTTAAATTAAAAATAAGAGGCTGATATAAAATACATTAGATGTGCTCAGTGTAGAAAAATTTCAAAACACAGCAAAATATAAACAGCAAATAAGTATGACTCCATTGTTTCATAACTAGAAATGATCATTATTAATGCTGATTTCTTTCCAGTTGTTTTCTTTGCATATTTTACATAACTAAGATCACAAGGTTTATAGATTTTTATGTCCTACCTTAACATAGTGCCATAAGCATTTTCCCACATCACTGAAATGCTAACAGAAAGATTATTTTAATGAATGATTTCTACTCCATCATATGAATGTACCACAGTTTAACTAGTACCCTTGATCACTTAAGCAGTTTCCAATTTTTTGTAATTATTTTTGGGCACTGATCTCTGACTGAGTCTCTGATTATATCTGTAAGCTGAATTCCTAAAAATAGGCTTACTGGGTGAAAGGGTATGATTTTTTTTTTCCAGTCTCTTGATACAGACTGCCAGAGTCCCTCCAGAAATCCTGTACCAAGTTATATCCCTACCCAGTGTGTATGAGAGCACCCTTTGCACTATAACCCAGGGCTGTTCTGATGTCACCACTGGGTGCCAAAATTCTAGTCATTCTCCAGCTTTGTATCAGAAATCAATAAACAGGACAGCCACTCTCAGAGCTGGCAGGCATAAATGATACAAGTTTGATAACTGCTTTGTAAAAGCATCTTTTCTGGATTCCTGAGACAGTTATCCAGAATTGATAGTTACTAAAAGTACCATTATCATGAAGAATAACACTGTTCCGAGTATTCTTTGTCCCTTGCTGAGAGAAAACTCTATTTTATAAAGCAAATTTCTCTTACAACCAAGCACCCCAGGCTTTAAATTAAGCCACACAACAGTGCTGCAAAAGAATATCAATGGTACATGGATTTCAAGTTGGTTTCAGAAGCAAGACTTCTAGTCTGAACATGGCTACGTAAATAAGTAGTCTTCTCCTCATTTTACTCCTTCTCCCCCTAGAAGTCACACAAAAGCAGAAAGAGAATTATAAACTACACAGACTGTGGTTTCCACAGAATTTGAAGATGAATATAATCCAAAGTACATGTAAGGGTGCCCTAAACAGGCCGCGACTGGACTGAGATTCAGTTAGGGGAAGTGAAGAGTAGAAGAAAAAAAGAGACGGGAGAGTCCAGCAGGGACAAATTTCAGAAAGTGCCACCTAAATGACACGGCCTGAAGGTGAAGGCTCGTTGAATGTTTACAGGGACTAGGTGGACAGAACAGGTAACTTGGACCCTCTGGGACCCTGCTGGCTCACAGCAGTCGTCTATCTTCATGGAGCACAGGAGGGAGCACCAGAGGCTGCCCAGGCCTGTGCCCACATAGGATCTGCCACCCATGAGCTGGCTCAGCAAACGCAGCTCCTTCCGTTATGAGTAACACCACCACCAGCAACAATGGCAGTATCATCGCTATTCATTTGCTGGAATAAGAATAATAAGAGCAGTAATCGCATATGGAATAGCACGTAACCGACTGGGAGAAGATATGTGCAAACAATGCAACCGACAGGACTTAACTTCCAAGATACACAAACAGCTCATGCAGCTCAATAACAAAAAAGCAAACAACCCAATCAGAAAATGGGCAGAAGACCTATATAGACATTTCTCCACAGAAGACATACAGACTTACATGAAAAATGCTCAACATCACTATTATTAGAGAAAAGCAAATCAAAACTACAATGAGATACGACTTCACACTGGTCAGAATGGCCATCATTAAAAAGTCTACAAATAACAAATGCTGGAGAGGATGTAGAGAAAAGGGAACCCCCCTACACTGTTGGTGAGAATGTAAATTGGTGCAGCCACTATAGAAAACAGTATAGAGGTTCCTTAAAAAACTAAAAATACAGTTGCCATATGATCCAGCAATCCGACTCCTGGGTATATATCCAGAGAAAACTCTCATTCAAAAAGATACATGCACCCCAGTGTTCACAGAAGCACTATTTACAATAGGCAAGACATGGAAGCAACGTAAATCGGGGTCCCCCAACCCCCAGACCGTGGACCGGTACCAGGACATGGCCTGTTAGGAACAAGGCCACACAGCAGGAGGTGAGCAGCAGGCGAGTGAGCGAAGCTTCGTCTGCCACTCCCCATCGCTCCCCATCACTCCCCATCACTCCCCATCGCTGGCATTACCACCTGAACCATCCCCCCGACCCCATCCGCGGAAAAACTGTCTTCCACAAAACTGGTCCCTGGTGCCAAAAATGTTGGGGACCGCTGACCTAAATGTCCATTGACAGATAAATGGGTAAAGAAGTGGTATATATAAACAGTGGAATACTACTCAGCCATTAAAAAAAAGAATGAAATAACGCCATTTGTAGCAACATGGATGGACCTAGAGATTATCATACTAAGTGAAGTAAGTCAGACAGAGAAAGACAAATATAATATGATATCATGTTGTCTACGGCCAAACCACCCTGAATGCGCCTAATCTCCTCTGATATCACGTATATGTGGAATCTAAAATATGATACAAATGAACTTATTTACAAGACAGAAACAGACTCACAGACATAGACGACAAATTTATGGTTACCAAAAGGGAAAGGGGGTGGGGGAGGGATAAATTAGGAGTTTGGGATTAGCAGATGCAAACTACTACATATAAAATAGGTAAACAACAAGGTCCTACTATATAGCACAGGGAACTATATTCAATATCCTGTAATAAAACATAATGAAAAAGAATATGAAAAAGATTATATATATATATATATATATGTATATATATCTGAATCACTTTGCTGTACACCAGAAACTAACACAACGTTGTAAATCAACTATACTTCAATTTAAAAATTTAAAAAGAAAAACAGAATTTAGATATAAAGGTTAAAAAGTGTATATCATATAGATTATAGACAGATAACAACAACAGTAATAAATAGAGATAACTGCTTCAGAACCAATGCAGAGAGTCTATAAGAAAAAATACGGACAAAAGGTAGAAAAATTATTCATTTCAAATATTTCACAATGAATTGTGGCTGGCAAAGCTCAAGGAATAAGTAGAAATAAATAGAATAAACACCACAGAAATGAAAACAAAAGCATTAAGGCAAAATGCAGAACAGACACTGAAGAAAACAGAATAAGGGATATAGAGACAGGTATGTGAAACTTGAATAAAAGGCACAAAATGAAATGAGTTACAGACATGAGAGACAAAGTTATAGATGTGAAAGACACACGAAGGAGATCCAATACTAGACTCCCTTAAAATATAAAAAATAAAATGAACCAGAACAATGAAGGAAAACAAATACTTAACAATACAATTCAACCAGCCTGAAATGAAAGGCTTGATTTTACATGTTGAAAAGGCCTCTCATGGTCGGGAAAACTGACCCAGAGCAGTCAACACTGAGACATTGCCTGGCAAAGTTGCTGGACTTTAAAGATACAGAATCTTTTGATCCAGCATTTGAAAGTTCGATTACAAGAGAGAAAGATCAGGCTGACTTCAGATTTCTCCACATTCAACACTTCAAGACACTGGAGAGATGCCTAAAAATCCCCAAGGATTAAACATCTGAGCCAAGAATTTTATATTTATCCAAATCATTCTCCAAGAATAATGACTCTGAACAAACAGTTCTGAACCTGCAAAAACTCAAGGAACATTATTCCACAGCAGTTCTTGAGGAAACTTCCAGAGGATAATCCACAGCAGTGTGAGAAATGCCTTAGGTTCTAGCGCAAGAGTCTTAAATACATTCACCTAAGAGCAAAAAATGAAACACAAACATAGGTTTGGAGGATGGAAGAGAATGTAAGTGTTACATACCCTGACGATCTAGAAATAACAATAACAAAAGAAAAGTTTACAATAACAGACCAGGGAAGACAAAGAAGGAAGGAGATATAGTAATTCTGCCATTTACCTCATCTGTAACAGATAAGAGTCCGAGAACATTATTTAAAGCTGACAAATCAAGTACCCGAGGTGTATGAGAAGAAATAAAAGCTTACTGACAGTTCAAATGTAAACTGCAAGCAAGATAATATTACTGACTAAATTTGGGAAACTAAGGAGAAGGAAGGAAGGACAAAAGAACAGGAAACAGGGGAGTCCAACAGAGGTATTTTAGCTTAATGCTCATTACCTGGAAAGATGTCCCCTTGACCTGGAGGTGACCCCAGAGATGGGCCATTATGTATAATTAAAGCTTGTAGGCAACATCCCTTTAGTGATTAACTTGTAGTAGAATACAAAAGGTTCTTCCCTATTACACTAACACAGCTACTCTCACATGAAGGAAAAAATGGCCTGGATGATGGACATCTGTGGGAAAGAAAGGAAGCACGCA
The DNA here is from genome assembly GCF_964341445.2 of Mesoplodon mirus. Classification (NCBI taxonomy): domain Eukaryota; kingdom Metazoa; phylum Chordata; class Mammalia; order Artiodactyla; family Ziphiidae; genus Mesoplodon; species Mesoplodon mirus. The sequence continues at coordinate 39,019,233 of NC_138991.1, forward strand.
TTTACTGAGCAAATAGTTTGTACATTTTCTCACTTAATTTGATATTACTACCTCCATTTTATAGATGAAGCAATTGAGGTTTAGAGATCTCAAGTAACAGTTATGTTATAAAGCCAAGACGTAACCCTAACTTAGATTTTTCTGAATCCCAATCCAGTGCTCTTCCCACTATACCTGAGGGCCTCGCAGTAATGATGAGAAAACATCATCCTAACCGATAGTTTTCCCTTCCATTTCATCTTCAGTACTTCAGGTAGGCTACCTTCAGTTTGACCTTTCGTCCCACTCTGTATTGCCGAAATGTCAAAGGGGTGGGAAGGCAACAGGTGAAGGGAAAAAGATTAGCCACACCACAGTATTGATCCCTTGGTCCTCCAATATTGGCTGGTTTGGAGTCATGCTTCTAACCTACCTGCCATACCTGAAAGTTTTGATGTGCTTTCTGTACTATTTGGGGGTCAATGTCTCCCCAGCCCCTTTGTTTCATAGTACATGTTTCCATCCTGTCCTGTCTGAAGGCTATATTGACTTTGAAGAAGTGATTCTCAAAGTGTGGTCCAGAGCCAGCAACATCAGCATGACCCGGGAAGTGGTTAAAACTGCAGATTTTCAGGCCCCACCCCCAACCGCTGAATCAGAAACTCTGGGGGTGGTACCCAATAGCCATCTGTCTTTTTTTTTTTTAACGTCTTTATTAGAGTATAATTGCTTTACAATGGTGTGTCAGTTTCTGCTTTATAACAAAGTGAATCAGTTATACATATACATATATCCCCATATCTCTTCCCTCTTGCATCTCCCTCCCTCCCTCCCACCCTCCCAATCCCACCCCTCTAGGTGGTCACAAAGCACCGAGCTGATCTCCCTGTGCTATGCAGCTGCTTCTCACTAGCTATCTATTTTACGTTTGGTAGTGTATATATGTCCATGACACTCTCTCACTTTGTCCCAGCTTACCCTTCCCCCTCCCCATATCCTCAAGTCCATTCTCTAGTAGGTCTGTGTCTTTATTCCCATCTTGCCCCTAGGTTCTTCTGACCATTTTCTATTTTTTTTTTAAGATTCCATATATATGTGTCAGTATACGATATTTGTTTTTCTCTTTCTGACTTACTTCACTCTGTATGACAGTCTCTAGGTCCATCCACCTCACTACAAATAACTCAGTTTCATCAAAAAATCTACAAACAATAAATGCTGGAGAGGGTGTGGAGTAAAGGGAACCCTCTTGCACTGTTGGTGGGAATGTAAATTGATACAGCCACTATGGAGAACAGTACGGAGGCTCCTTAAAAAACTAAAAATAGAACTACCGTACGACCCAGCAATCCCACTACTGGGCATATACCCTGAGAAAACCATAATTCAAAAAGAGTCATGTACCAAAATGGTCACTGCAGCCCTATTTATAATAGCCAGGACATGGAAGCAACCTAAGTGTCCATCAACAGATGAATGGATAAAGAAGATGTGGCACATATATACAATGGAATATTACTCAGCCATAAAAAGGAACTAAACTGAGCCATCTGTCTTTTAACAAGCCCTCCAGGTGATTCCCAAGCACTCTCGAGCTTGAGAACCCCAGCCATTAAGGCTCGTTCTCTTGCCCTCTGAATACAGCACCTCTTTCCAGCCTTTTCCCCATCTCTTCACTTCCCAGGACCCAATTTAAGAAAGGTGGCATTTCAGTGGCAGGTGAGATTTAAACTGACATTTTCCCTCCTTTCTAGCTCTGTTGGCTACCTGACTGCAATAATACTCCAGAGGCCCCACCCTCGGAAAGTACCTATTCAAAGTCAGAGCAGATTATTTTAAAATGCTTGTTGGCACATTGATGCCACTGGCTGGTTTCTACTGATTAATTAATCCTTATTTGACCTGAATTAATTCCTAATCTGTGTAAAATGATGGAGATTTGCTGGAATGCAGCAAATTTGAGACTCTAAAAACCAAAGGCATGTGGGATTCAGCATCAGGCTGCCATGAGGATTAAAGTACTTATTCAATTGGTACACTATTTGAAGTTTGATTTTTCTTCCTTTCTCCTCTCCATCCCCACCTCGTACCAGGAAAAGAAAAATTACCAGAAGACACGAGCATATTGTCTCCCCTTCTCCCAAATAAAGGTAAACTGACAGCGCTTTCAATGAAAGACTGCATGATTGGAATTAAATGTCAAATACAATTTTCTGTTGGCAATTCAAAGTGTTGGTGTCAAAACCATAACTGACAGTACGGCTGGAGATTAGTATCTGTCTGGATCTTAGCATCACACTGCGGGGAAGGTTTATGATTTAGTAGATTAACACAGCTCTCTTCACGCCACCACTTAAGAGATAATTTGTTGAAGCAGGAGCCAATTAGATTGTGGTTGCCCCTGAGCAGGAGGCTCCCGCCCTTAAAGTTCTGTCAGGCGTTTGATGGCACACCCTGCTCCCTGTGGGGGTCACCATCATGACGGGTGACAGGCAGGCGAGGTGAGCAGGCCACAGCTGCCAACAACCCGGCTGTCAGTAGCCACCAGTGATGTTTGCTGGCAATGTCTCAGGGAAAATGGATTTGCTGTTGATCCAACCAATATGAAATGGCCTTCCAGGTTAGAGATTTGATTTATTTCGTTTCTGCTTCTCACATGGGATGGAGGGAGGAGGGGGACTTCCTGGCAAGTCAGTGAATCATACACTCTACCACTAGATTTCTTCTAGCTCTAGGAAAAAGACGGCGATCCCGGCTCAGAGAGGTTAGGGGACTTAAGATCACAGCATTTGGGAGGAGGGGGAGCTTGGGAGCTGGTATTGCTTGATACTCACAAAGTGATAGACACTGACTTGGGTACTTTGATCTCCAATGTCCTGTGTAAGATTCACGAAGTCTTTGATGTTATTATAAGGGCAGACGAGGTTAAGGGTGTAAGTAACTTGCATAAGCCAGAGCAAGTCCACGGCAGAGATGGGTTACAACTATGTTTCCTAATTCCCAATTCAGCGTTCTCTGTGACATCTTGCAGAGTATCTCTAGAATAAATATTCCAACTGGGGAGGGGATAAAAGGGCTTTGAAAATTGTTCTTCTACCTTATATGCATGCCATTTCTGCCGAGTGACAGCCCATAGAACCCAGATAATAAAATAAATAAAATGGATGCTCTGTGTCTTGACCAGCCATAAATTGTCAGCGGTTCTCTGCAAGCCTGATTTAAGAGTTTCATCTTGCAGAGACTATATTTGTTCTTTCTTTTTTTTTCCCCTCTTGTCCCCACTTCTGGGGAAGAAGGAGAAACGATGAAAGCCATCGGTTCCATGCAGCGTTTATATTATCCAACAATGCCAGGATGTGACAGCATAGGAGACTCACAAGATAATGTTCAGACTCTGGTTTTAGAATGTTTACTCTCTTCTGGGTGAACTCTGACATCCAAATGCATTAATGCGGTGCCATTTTCAACTCTCATGCCAATCTCCATCCTTGTACGTGTTGGAATTTTAATGCCCACTTCCCTGTTTGAGTTATGGTAATTTATTGTAATAGTACATTTTGACCTTTTCAGTATTTTGTATTTTTATTGGATAGCTGTTTCACCTCTTCCCTGGAGGGTCAGCCAGGCTGAAAATGAGAGAGAATGCTAAGACCAACCAATCAAAATACAGAATATTAAAAAGGTCAACACACAAGAGCAAACTACTAATTTGGAAAACACACACAGGCGAAAAGAATGAATGGTGACCAGAGCAAGAATAAGTGGACAGGAGAAGGCTAAGGGGTTCCTCTGAACCCACAGCACAGCAGTTAGCTCAACCACTGAATGTAAACTAGCCCATCATCAGAAACCAAACGAGAGTAGAATCAGTGCAAACTCCAAAGGGTGTAAACTATAACGTTTCTGTTTTTACCTGGTCAATGCAAATGACAAAGAGAGGTAGAGGGGGGTTGAAAGGTCCCAGCTTGAAGATGTCAGGGCACTTTTGAATATGCAATAACCAGAGGATGCATCAAAGATATCATATGAGTTCAACCCTCTACCTGCAAGCAGATGAAAGTCTCCAGAGTCTAGAATTGATGCTCATCTATTTCTTTTTCAAAGCTCTCCTCCAGGAAGGGAAATCCGCAAACCTCCCCCACTGACTCTTTCCAGTTGAACAATATTAATTAAGCCACAATAATAAGCATAGCTGGACAATCAAGATTAATAGAATCATAAAAGTTCAAAGCATACTAATTCAAGTGGACGTTCAGGTCTTGTCTACTGAAGGTTATGGTCACCAAGTCACCGGGAAGTACACTGAGCAAGTAATCTGGGTGTAGCCCACTCATCCACTGAAACACACTACACTGGTTGTTAGCAATGCAGAACAACACACACAGAAGGTTTTGGACATCCCAGGATGACTGGCACCAGACAATGGAAAAGAGCTACTTTAAAAGAATACTTTAAAAAAAAGGGACCAAAATCTCAGTGTGAAGAGTGAAAAGATTTTGACTGCAACTTCATCTTGAAAAATAAAATGAGAATGTATGAAGATATGATTTTGTTTTCTATTTAATAAACTATAGGTTAAAATTCTAATCATATTCTCAAAAGCAAAAAGGATTTAAGGGTTGACTGGGAAGTTTGGGCACAATTTTCCCAACAATGTTTTATGTTAATATAGATACATCACCCTTCACAACACCTTTGACACAATCATCAAAAGCGTAACTTATAAGATATTCAGAGGACCCAAGATAGGCACTCCTCTAAATTCTTTGACATTCCAGTTTTTTCTATTTAATATCTTGATCTTTGTTTTCTATTATTAGGTTTGGTTTTTTTCCTTTTATTCAATTGCTTGTGAGATCCTTATTTGTCAACAGATTTGAGAGAAATGAGCCATCCTACTATATCACATTCATCAACTTCATGAAATCCTATATTGTTTACAAAATTTGCAATTTCCATTTGCTTTAATATTTAGCACTGCCAAGACATCTGAAAATCATCTGCAAACTGACCAAACACTTATGCCATACAGGTTTGTGTTAAATAGAGTCACGTTTGAATAGGGTCTAATTTTTAAAGTTTGTTAGCAAATATTTGACAACTCTTAATTCCCTGTGTAAACAAACTTTTAATTACAGGTACTCTAATAATGAAACCTCAAGCACGTGGATCCTAGACTTATCTAAGTGCAAACCAGAATATCTTCAGCATAAAACATACTATAACAGACATAAAAGTGATTGCTGGAATATATTCAACTATTAACACTTTCTAATCTGACTCTTATGAATAGCAGTCCAAGCAAGTTGCATCGCTGAATAAGAATTTAGGGTTAGAAACTACGCAGATTTGTAATGACTGTTCTTTAAGAATATTCATATGTAATACACTCGTCGGGGGGGAGGGATAAATTGGGAGACTGGGATGGACATATACACACTATTATATATAAAATAGATAACTAATAAGAACCTACTGTATAGCACTCAGTACTCTGTAATGATCTACATGAGAAAAGAATCTTAAAAAAAGTGTAGATATATATATATGTATAACTGATTCACTTTGCTGTAGAGCAGAAACACAACATTGTAAATCAACTATACTCCAATAAAAATTTAAAAAAATAAAAAAAATACTAAGATTACACAGTTAAATTAAAAAACACTTCTTAAAATACTATATAGCACATGATCCCTGTTCTTAAAAAACTATCCTTTATTAAATATTTACTGGGTACCACGAACTGTACTTTATATGCAATATGTTACTTAATTCTTATAGTAGCCCAAGAGGAAGTCATCAATACCTACAAGTTATAGATAATGGAATAATACACAGAAGTGAAGCAACTTGCTGGAGATGAAACACCTAATCAGTGGCAAAGGCAGGGCTCAAACCCAGGTCTTTATGACTCCAGGCCCTTGTTTCTAACCACTCTGTTGTAATATACAGAAAAGGCATCTAGAAGAATTAAGATACTACAGTAAGATTGTGGATGCTTTTATTCACTTCTTTGTATTTTTCTATCCTTTCTACATTTTCTGGATCAAAACTGATGGCTCTTATAATCAGAGAAAAGAGAACTAATTTTTGTAAGAAGTTATGGTTAGAGATGGGATATCATCTTGTTGCTTGTGGCTAATGGAAAGAACTTTCTTTTGTGGAGAAAAGGGAGGTAAGACTCTGGCTGGTTACAGCTCGAGCGATGACTCCCAGCGGGCAAGGGGCCTCCAGAGGGAGGGTCTGGCACATCCTATAGGTGCCACTGACATGGATACTGCCCACTTGATCTACTGAGGAGCTGAAATCACTGTGTGCAGTGGAGGGAAGAACACTGACCACAGTCAGAGACAAGGACACCCACCATGTCCTCTGAATGCCTGTTTGGCTGCCCATCCCCCACCCCACAGGCCCCACCTACAGCTCAATCCTCCCTTCTGCTTTGAGGCCAACTCTATCCCAAGTCAGGGCACTGAGCATCGCTAGTGTCTCCAAGACCTCAGTTCCCCAAGAATGGGGCCCTACCTTCCCACAGGACTCTCGGAGACATCCTCAGGGCTCTCCTATCTGTGCTCAGGCCGGGCCTAGCTCTTCTTGGGCTGCACCTCAAAGCACAGCCAGCCACATCTTCTTGGACCTCCTTGGACCTCCTTGCCACTGACATCTTAACTGTCTGAGCCATCCTTGTTACAAGTCCACACAGCCTTTCAGCCAAACTTCCCATCCACTGTCTGTCAAAGTCTCAACTTTTTTCCCAAATGCTTAACTTGGGCTTTGCATAGTGAGTTACAGGGAGCTGAGATGCTTACCTCCCAGCTGTCAGGGTAGCAGGTGGGCCTTGGACCCTACATCCCTGGCCCCAAACAGGCTGAGTGTAAGTGTTACCATTTTGTGAAACTTGGGGCATGCAAAATTTGGGAAGCACCAACTGTGAACCACCCTGGTGGGTTTTCTTTGTCCCCATATACCACCACCACCCCCTTTTCTTTTTTGGCCACACCACGCAGCATACAGGATCTTAGTTCTCCGACCAGGGATCAAACCCATGTGGAAGCACAGAGTCTTAACCACTGGACCACCAGGGAAGTCCCCTACCATCCCCTTCTAAACTGGTCCATCTTACACCAACTGAGCTCCTGCTTTGTCTCTTGGTAATTTAAATAATTTGTGTACTGTATGTCAGGTACTCTTCTTTCTAATTGTTTTACATTAATATGGCTATGACATAATTGACAAGTTCTCTGGGCCTCTTTCACTTCATCTGAAAAATGGGGACAGTCGTACTCTATCTGAGGCCCCTTCCAGTCTTCTTTGGGAGTTCCAGGAATGAGCACCAGTACCCACGCAGCCTCCTCTCTTTTTTTTGGGGGGGGGGGGGTACGCGGGCCTCTCACTGTTGTAGCCTCTCCCGTTGCGGAGCACAGGGTCTGGACGCGCAGGCTCAGGGGCCATTGCTCACGGGCCCACCCGCTCCGTGGCATGTGGGATCTTCCCGGGCCGGGACACGAACCCATGTCCCCTGCATCGGCAGGCGGACTCTCAACCACTGCGCCACCAGGGAAGCCCAGCCTCCTCTCAATACACGGCTTAAGGACGTGGTATCTTGCAAGAAAAGGAGAGATCGATTTAGAAACAGAAAGCAACACTTTTCTCTAAGATGATGTTTTCAAACCCTTAACCTAAAAAAAAGGTTGGAATTTCCAGTAGAAGTGGAATAATAGAAGAAAGAATCAGCAATTGGCTGGAGGAAGCAGGTTTGTGGTGAAATGGACCCCAAAAGTGATGGGTGGAATTGCAGGAGATGTGCCAGTTAGAAAATCAAGCCCGACAGTAAGAAATCAGCTTCCAGAGAATTGCAGTCCCAGGCTCAGGCCCAGAAACATGACTGGGGCTTTCCACACAGCTCTAACCAATAGCTAATATATAGTATTTACCCAAGGAAGATGGTTCCAGAGTGAGGAATGAGATTTAGTTAGTTACTGTAAAACACATTATTTCTTGGAGCTCCCAGTTGCCCTATGAGAAAAGCCATTCTTCTTTTTCAATATATGCCTGATTTTTGCAATCTCTCAGGCTATCATCAAATGGTTTCCATTTATTTCAAAAGACAATTTATCTGCCTTGAGGTTTTACCTACCAGAACTTGGTGCTAGTATCCCTCGCTGCAATGTTACAGCATCCACCCAATTATGCACAGGGATAACAGACAGAGCCTGTTAACCTCACACAAAGGCAGCTTAAAATACCATATTCCCCTTTGCAGGTATTGCTAAAACTATCATCAAAAATTAGATGAAAATCAAGAGTCCTCTCTCTGGTGGTTTACGGAGTCTTCCCTCATTTTTCCATGCTCAATCACTTGTGATTACTGTGTCTTTGCCTTGACTCCTCTGTGTAACAGATCATCAAATCCACTTTTGTTCTAGGAATTTATTTGTCAGCTAATTGATACTTCCAGGCTCAGAGGTACTGAGCTTGACACCAAAGGGCCTTTTTCTTTATATTAATATAGCACCTTTCTCAAGAGAGTAAGCATTTGCAAATACCAACTAATTATTTATTGCAGGGATTTCACTGAATTAGAAAGTTCTGAAGTAGATAAAAATTAAAAATCAACAACTCTTTCTTATATAATTACTGTCCGTGCAAAGCTTATGCTGTTCAGGCATTAGTCATGCTCCAATCATGGTCTGAAGTAACTCCTGACCAACCGAGAACCAGTAGTATAATTATAGGAGGTTTTAAACACAGTATGTGAAGGAAGACTAATAGACCAAGTGTCAGAAGACCTGGGGTCTATGACCTTGTACCCCAAATCTCGGTTTCCTCATTTATAAAATGAGAAAGCTGTAGAACTATTAAGTCAGCAATATTAGGCTTCTATTCTGAGTCATGTGGGCAACATGCCCCACAGGCTGGCCCACGTCAGGAGTGGGGAAGATAGACAGACATTTCCTCTATGTAGAGAATTGGTCCCTGTTTCTCTTTCACCCCTTGAAAATCGAATGCATCCTTCAGGGCCAATTTCAGTCTTTCTTTCTCTATGAAGACTTATTTGACGCCATTGGTTTGCAGTGAGCTTGCCCCAGTTGAACACTGTTACCACTTTGCATTGGCAGGGATCATACACTGATGAGTACTGTTCTTATTGCTGTTTATACCTTGTCCAACAAACTAACTGGTAAGCACTTAATGGAAGAGATGTTTCTTATGTCTTGAACCCTGATCCCCTAAATCAGAGCATAAACATAGTAGGAAAGCAATCTTTTGTCATTTTATCTGTTTATGTTACTAGTATTAACTTACGAAGGGGACCCTTTCTGAAAATCTAGGAGCCCAGCACATGTATCTATGCCAAGAGCCTCTCACTTATACTATGTAACTTATGTCTAAACTAAGACCTACTCTGAATCTCATTTTTTTCCATTCCTTTTGTCTCCTTCCTGCTCTCTCCCTCCACTTCCCTCTAAGTGTACCATCATTACCACCATGATATTTTACCTTTCTTTGAAATTCCTCTTAAAACATCTCTGTATAAATAAGCAAGAGGCAAATAGCATTACCAAACTAATATGAAATTTCAGACCAGCTGTTCCAGCTGGGATGGAAGAGAGAAGAGTCACACATTAAAAATAGGGGTTGGAGAGAAAATAATGTTTTTGAAATTGCTTCTCTTCTAGGAGAAGAGCTCTATCTCCTTCTCACCAAGAAGATGGCAGATCACTGGGCATCCTTGAGGACTACGTTTTACTCTAGACCTCATCAAAAGGTGAGAAGGCAGCAGAGGGATGAGAAGGTACAGAATATGTAGAGAATTCTGCCTCTGGCAATATGATGCTTCAGATATTTTGAAACAGCCCCACAAAACAGTCAGATGATGGAAGAACTACAATAAATGTAAGTGCACTGCTGAGCTCACAAGAAAATAAGGAAAATTCCCATGGGCAAAAAAAATGTTTTATAACATGAGACTCGTAAGTAAACACAAAAGTTGGGTAGCCTTGGGAAAACGCTAATTCCAAGACTCTAGAATTTTGGAGATTAATGGCCACACCTAAGGGAATAGGAGACCAGGCTCTGTGTCCAAGCAAAGCAGGGGAGAGAAACCTTAAAAACTCAGCATTAAACAGAGCGTCCTAAGGACCACACTCTAAGTGAAAGGAAGGGTCAAGAAGTAAAGAAAGATATAAAGATATCAACAACACATTTCTCGAGTTAGGTTTAATGTATAAACACTGTTCTCTAGAACACATGGAATAGTTACAAAAAATAAGTATGTGCTAGTCCACAAACAATTCTGAAAATATTTTCAAGAATTAAGTATCATGCATAGCATGTTCTCTTACTACAGTGCAACTGAGACAGAAATAAATTTTAAAATTAACTTTAATTCCATATATATGTGTTAGCATACGGTATTTGTCTTTCTCTTTCTGACTTACTTCACTCTGTACGACAGACTCTAGGTCTATCCACCTCATTACAAATGGAATTTAAAAAAAAAAATGTTATGAAGAACCTAGGGGTAAAACAGGAATAAAGACACAGACTTACTTGAGAATGGACTTGAGGATATGGGGAGGGGGAAGGGTAAGCTGTGACAAAGCGAAAGAGGCATGAACATATATACACTACCAAACGTAAGGTAGATAGATAGTGGGAAGCGGCTGCAGAGCACAGGGAGATCAGCTTGGTGCTTTGTGACCGCCTGGAGGGGTGGGATGGGGAGGGTGGGAGGGAGGGAGACGCAGGAGGGAAGGGATGTGGGAACAGATGTATATGTATGACTGATTCACTTTGTTATAAAGCAGAAACTAATAAAAAAAAAACTCAAAAAAAATAAAATAAAATTAACTTTAAAAAATCAATACATTTAGAAATTTAAAACATATTTCCCTATAATTCATGAATCAACATAGAAATAACAGAAATGTTTCAACATTTATAATCAAATACAATATAACAAAAATACTATATATCAAAACTTGTGGCATACAGATAAAGGAATAGGTAAAAGGAAATTTACACTTCTAAATTCTGACATTAAAAAGGAAAAGCTAAAAATCAATGAGTTGCACATCCAACTTAAGAACTTGGATGGAATGGGGGGATAAACTGACAAGAATATAAATACAGTAGAAGGAGATGATAAAGAACAGAAATTAATGCAATAGGAAACAAAAGTACAGTGGAAGGAATAAACAAATCCAAGAGTCGATTTTTTTTTAGATCAATAAAATACCCAAATTTCTAATGAGATTCAATAAAGCGTAAATAGAGAAGTCACAAATAAATAATAGCAGAAAATTTCAAATGAAACATAACTAAAGATAGAACAGAAGTTAAAATGATAATACAAGAATACTATGGAAGGACTTCCCTGATGGCACCAGTGGTTAAGAATCCGCCTGTCAATGCAGGGGACACGGGTTTGAGCCCTGGTCCAGGAAGATCCCACATGCCGCGGAGCAGCTAAGCTCATGCACCACAACTACTGAGCCTGTGCTCTAGAGCCTGTGAGCCACAACTACTGAGCCCGCGTGCTGCAACTACTGAAGCCCACGCGCCTAGAGCCCATGCTCCGCAACAAGAGAAGCCACCGCAATGAGAAGCCTGCACACCTCAACGAAGAGTAGCCCCTGCTCGCCGCAACTAGAGAAAGCCCGCGCACAGCAGCGAGGACCCCACACAGCCAATAAATAAATAAATAAATATATTAAAAAAGAATACTATAGAAAAGTATATGCTAATTAATTTGAAAACTTAAGTGAAATGAAAAAATTCTAGAATATAAATTACTAAAACTGACCCAAGAAGATATAGAAATTTTGAATGGTCTTACAATCATTAAATTCAAATCATTGACTCTGTAATTAAAATTATTTTCCACATAGGTAAAGCCAGGCCCAAACGGATGTGCAGTAGAGTTCACCAAATATTCAAGGAAAATATTATTCTGATCTTATATAAACTCAAAGAATAGGCAACTTTTTAGGCTACTATAACTTGATACCAACACCAGACAAAGACGATCTGGAATATTAAAATTACAGGTCAATTTCTCTCATGAATGTAGGTACAAAAATTGAAAACAACATATTAGCAAAATGAATCCAAGTATCTAAAAATAATAATGTATAATGACTAGATTGGGGTTATGCCAGAAAGGCAAAACTGATTCAATATTTTAAAATCTGTGTATGTTCGTCTTCCCTCCTCATTCATTCAGATTAATTCAGAGCAATTAACGCCTCAATATCATCTTAACACAGTCGCCTGGTTTCTTCCCTTTCCTTCTGAATCCACTCAACCCTGACCAAAGGAAGTGCATTGGAGGCCTTGGTTTCTTTCTCAGCTTTCTCACAGACTGGTATATTTCCCACAGGAACATTAACACCTTCCAAATGTGATTATCCCAATCTCTTGAATGTCTGTCTGATCTTTCCAGGATTTCAGGGAATTTTAAGGAAACACAATACAATAGCATGAGGCCCGTTTCCACAATATTTAGAAAAAGCATTTAATCCCCAAACCAAATATGACTGTTAGAGTAGTTTACAATCTTAGGGTCAATTCCCAAGTGGATATAACATTTCCTAAACCCAACATCTTATGTAATCTAGATCCATGTTGTTATCACCAATCACAGATAAGGAGTTCATATTAGTTTAGTGAAGGGATTAGCCAAAAAAAAAAAAAAAAAAAAAAGTAAAGGAGGAACCAAAAAGCCCACGTGGCTTCAGCTTTTCCACCACATCAGTCAGTCCTGCCCGGTATCCAAAGTCCACCACCTATAAAGTTAATACTCACTTGAAGAAGGGAATTTCATCAAGATACTAAGTTTGCCGTATCCTAAGAAAACACCTCTTGGAAAGGACAAAAAGAACCAGTCACCTCATCCTTCCTCAAGACCTTTCCTTTAAGGTCCAGCCAATAAAACTTTGCATTTCCCGCAATAATTTGTGCATGATTCCCTCTCCAACCCTGCATACCTGGCACCCTAAACTTCCTTGAATAGGGCTCTGTCCAGTAACACAGCAGCTACTCCACCAAAAATCTACAGCCTGGTACCCTCCCCTGACCCCAGGAGCATACCTTTGTCTGTATTTCTCCAAATCAGAAGGCTCTCAAGGCTTACTTATTTGCGCAACATTTCCATTTCTATAGCTGCTGCATCTTCCTTCCATTCAGATATGCCTTAGCTTTGTCCCATAATGTCTCCCTCCAAGGAGGACATCGTCTTTAGTTTCCATATTTGCCCCAGCTGGAGAAACCCACTTGAAAGATTTGTGAATCTCAGCTGCCTCTAGGGAATTTCCCAAACCTGCTCTCAGTGATAGCATGAGGTCTAAAATCCCATAACACCTGTCTTCTTTCAATACTTGAATTCCCCAAGCCTTGACAGCTTCAACACTACTTTCCCAGAACACAGCTTCAGATGCATTTTTAAACCTTCAACCTGCCCTTAGATGAGGGGCTCCTGTTCCTCCCGCCTCCCTCTGAGCTAAGACATTTTCAATCTCTCAACATCTTTCTCACCACCTGGTCCTCTTCCCAAAGGTGTCTCCAGGCCTAAAGGGTTGAAAAGTATTTTTAAGCTGATCCCATTTCGCCCTGAGTTACCTCCCAAGATCTAAGCATTATCTGCTCACATACCAATTCCCAAATAATCTCACTCACTTACTCTACAGTCATCCTTCAGTGTCCGCAGGGGATTGGTTCCAGGAACCGTCTCCCGGCAAAACACACCTGTGGATACCCAAATCCACAGATGCTCAAGTCCCTTACGGTAGGTCTTCCTTACCCTCGTATACAGAAGTACTTTTCTACCTCCAATGAGCAAACCTGATTCCTAGCAAATAGGAAATTGTTTTGTTGTTGCTCTTTGCTTCCTTCCTAACAACTCACTTTTAGACAATTCCATTAAGTTGTTCCTGTGACTCAATCTAAAATTATATACCACCTGCATACAGAAGCCTCATCCCCATTCTGCTTTATCTGTTTTTGGACAAACACCACCAATTCCCAATGTTTGAACCCACCTTCTATGTATTTCTATGGAACATTTTCTCTGAATGGAAAAAAAACCCAGAGAATACAATGAAATCTGAGTCCACTAATACTAAGTCACTCCACAATCCAGATACTAAAGGTATTTTACACCAGAAGTCTACTTATTTTGAAGTGAGCTTTTTCAAGAACTCAGAAATTTGCTCCCCTACCAAGCCCAGATTTCCTGCTAATCAGATTCAAGACACAAACTCTCTCTGAGTTTTACTAATGAGAACCAGAGCTTCTCTTAACAATGCAAGTTTCTTCAGGAGGCTAAACCAAAATCCCCAACTTATGTGCATATACTCACCTCTGCCTGCTGAAGGACAACTGGTGTTAGTGATTGTAAAGGGTAAATGGAACAGACCCCAAACTCCTGACCAGCACTGGCCATGGCTGCCATCATTCCATCCTGCTACGTTCCTAACGGAGTCCAGGGCTTCAGATCGCTCTCTAGTCAAAAGCCTGGTGATCTAGACTGAGCCCTATATGGGATTCAAAAGGTCCTCCCATTTCTTTACCTTAAGATCTTTACCTTGGAGTACCGTCTGCTTCAACTTCACATGGCAAAGAGAGACATACCAAGACAAACCCAGGGAGGAGGACTTGAACCTTTTTCCCTATTCCCCAATATCCTTGAGGTCTCCACTTCGTCTTGGACCCACAGTAGACCTCCCCCACCCCACCCCACGAAGTTCCCAATCACTCCTGGGATGAGACCATGCAGCCAACTTAACACAGTTCTCACTTTAAGCATCAGAAAGCAAAAACAGTGGAATAAAACCTCTGACAGTCTTCCCCTCTCAGGAGTTCAAAGGAAATAAGAGATGAGATTACAGCCACTAGAATCTGTCCGGCTGATTACTGGTGCTGGTGGTGACATGCTGCTGTTTACTGATTCATGGAGCGATAAGGAGCAAACGCAGAGAGTCTGAGAACGTACTATATATATTCCTGGAGCTGTGTTCTCTCTACGTAGCCACTTGAATCAAGCCATATGCACTGTGGGCTGACTTTGATTCTCAGCAACAACTGTTTTAAAAAGGACAGAGGCAAGGATTCCAGATTTGTTGACTTGTGTTGTTCTTGGGGAAGCAGGGGGAGTGAGGGTTCTGTTTCTAGCACTTCCCATGGGAGACTGTTTCCAAAGGAACACAAATCATTCGCTGGAGGCAGGGTATGTTAGTAGTAGTTTTGGGTTAGCAGCAACATATGCCAGGCCCTTCAAAGAGGTGTGGGCTTAAACAGAAGGATTTTTTTTTTTTTACTCATATTCACCAAAAACGAATTCCTCCTCCTGGCTTATTATACGAACTAACAGTACTCAGATGTGGTTATAACATATTCTGAAAGATTTATAACATCGCATGAGCATGAGAAGAATTTTTAGCTGACAAATTCCAGAATAGGACCCTGACGCTGGTAAGATAAGCAATGCTGGAAGCTTAGGTTCTGATGATGGTTTTTTTATTTCACTGAATCATATATTCAAACATTCATTCAACAGGCTTTATGTGCCAGGGCTGAACTGGATTCTATAAGGATTGGGTGAGGGTAACCTGGCTGTGTCAAAGTCTTCCTTCAAAGTACAAGGGTGCTTCTGCAGATAGGACTGGTCTTCTGAGGGCTCCAGGTGCACACGCCCAAATTGATTCTAACTGTTCAAAGGAAGCCCATTCTTCTGGTGGTCAAGAGACCATCAATAAAAATAAAGTTCTAACAGAACTCCTCTGGGACTTCCCTGGCTGTCCAGGAATTAAGAATCCATGCTTCCACTGCAGGGGGTGTGGATTCGATCCCTGGTTGGGGAACTAAGATCCCGCATGCCACACGGCACAGCCATAAATAAGTAAGTAAATAAATAAATAAATAAAAAGTTCTTCAAAAGGAGTATAAGAGTTGATTCACTCCTATTCTAGAACCACCCCCACAGTCAAAATTACCAATCATCACATTTCAAAGTTAGAGGAACTCTGGTTCAACTATTCACCCGATGGTTGAGTCTCTCTACGATATCCCCAGTAAGGCAGCAGCAACCTGTGCTTAAATGCCTCCAGTTCCAGGGAATTTGCTACCTTCTTAGAAGCACTTCTCAAGTTACCTGTCATTCCCAGGACTTGAGTTGAGCTCAATTCTGTCTCTCTGAAGCTTTCAACCATTGGGTTCTACCGTTTGGAGCCATGGAGACCAAGCCCAGTCCCTCCTCCCCAGGATACCAAACGTGTGTCTTGAGTCCTCCTCCCTCCTAGCCGAGGACCAGCACTGCTTTGATCTGTTCATCACATAACAAGCCCATCTACTGAGGTTTACTGTGTGTCACTGCAGTTGCTGGATGCATTCCCTCCATTACCTCATTTAATTCCCATAACCACTCTGTGAGGATTTTATGCCCATTTTATAGATGGGAAAGCTGAGGCTCAGAGATGTTAAGTGCTTGCAATATACTTGCAATAATGCCAGGTAAGATCACATTTACTCTTTTTTTAATATAAATTAATTAATTTACTTATTTTTGGCTGCGTTGGGTCTTCATTGATGCGCACAGGCTTTCTCTAGTTGTGTCGAGCGGGGGCTACTTTTCACTGTGGTGCCTGGGCTTCTCATTGCAGTGGCTTCTCTTGTTGCAGAGCACAGGCTCTAAGCATTCGGGCTTCAGTAGTTGTGGCATGTGGGCTCAGTAGTTGTGGCTCACAGGCTCTAGAGCACAGGCTCAATAGTTGTGGTGCACGGGCTTAGTTGCTCCGCAGCATGTGGGATCTTCCCGGACCAGGGATCAAACCCATTTTCCCCTGCATTGGCAGGTGGATTCTTAACTGCTGCACCACCAGGGAAGTCCCACTTTTACTCTTTTTCCATCCATATCACATAGCTTATCTCAACTAACACTCCTTTTCATAGGAGGTGCTGTTACGCCATGTCTTTCCAGCTGGGAGCAGTTGGACCTGTGTACGGGACCTGACACTTTTCCCAATGCATTGATCTGGTTAAATCTGGCCACCTCATCCTTTTGGATACTGAGTTTTATCTCTAACATGCTTACTAGGCTTCCAGCTTCATGTTGTACATTAATTTAATAAACCTCTTTCTAAACATTCATGCAAATCACAGATTAAAAGGAAAAAATCAGGATGCAGGAGCAAAGCTCCAAAGCATGTCACTAGACACTTCCCATTGGATTAACATTTACTTTTAAATCAGTCCCTTTAAAAATAGAGCTCTTTAATCAGTAACTATTCCACTCACTCATTCTTTTTCTTGCCAAACACCATGCTGACTTTCAGCATTCTGGATGAAGTTAATCACACAAAACTTGCTCGTGGCGAACCCACACTGGCTGCTAGGATCTATGGCTTCCTTTTCTAGGTGCTCACATGCCAGCTCTTTAATCTTCCATTAGACATTCTTAAAACCTGTTTAGTTGCAGATTCCATCTCTTTCTTGGTTGGAAATCCAAGCTGCATTTGCTTGTCTCCAATTTTCCAAACCACTAACATTCTCCATGTTCACAAAGACCACCCATAGCAGTTTGGATGATCAAGTTTGACAGGTTTCTTCCAATAACATGGGGTATAATTTTCCAGCCTAGAATACCACAATGTCTGTTTCATCATCTATAAAACAGAGACTATACTAGCTGTACTCCACAGGGTGGTTTGAAAATTAAATGGCATAATACACCCAAAGGACCACTAATACATAGGAAACACCCCACTCCCAAATGTATAACAAGCCACATCATTTCATTTCTTCCTGAATGTCATGTCAGCACCTCCATTTCAACTGGCCTAAAAACCCAACTCTTCTAAAATATGCCTTTTTGCCTAAGGTTCTTAATTCTATACACGGTGCCACTATTCTTGCAGTCACTCAAGCTTGACTCTCAGAGACAGCTTTGATTCATCACTTGCCTGCATCCCACATCAACCAATGTTAGGTCTGGTAGATTCCATTGCTGCAGTTCCTCAGACACCAACCCTTTACTTCCACCCCACAGTCACTGTTAGGGACTGAATGTTTGTGTCCCCTCAAAGTACACATGTTGGAGCCCTAACCCTCAGTGTGACTCTATTTGTTGACAGGGCCTGCGAGATGACGATAAAGGATAAATGAGGTCATAAGAGTGGGACCCTAATTCAATAGGGCTGGTGCCTTTAGAAGAAGAGGAAGAGACCTAAGAACGTTCTCTCTCTACCATGTGAGGACACAGCAAGAAGGCAACCATCTACAAGTCAAGAGGAGAGTCTTCTCCGGGCACAAACTGGCTAGCACCTTGATCCTGGACTTCCCAGCCTCCAGAAGTGTGGGAAATAAATTTCTGTTGTTTAAACCATCCAGGTTATGCTATTTTGTTACCATGTGTCTACTTTGCAGCCCAAGTAGACTAGGATAGCCACCACCTTACTTGAGGACTTCTTACCTGGTTTGCAGCAAAAGCCTCCTGACTTATGCCCCATCTCCTACCCCTCTCCACTCCAATCCATCTCTCTCACTAATGCCAGCTTGCACTTCCCAAATTCTGGCCCCAAATTATCAGTAGCTTCTTACTGTTTACCAAAACTGAGCATAAACTCACTCACTTTCAAGATATTCCAGACAAGCCTCACACATAAACCCTGTTTATGATCCCAATCTATCCCCCAAAATTCATATCCCCCATTCTTGATATACCCGCCATTCCAGTCAAATGAAACTTTGCATGGTTCCTAAGAAACACCATCAATCATTTTCATTTGTTATTGATCTCTGCATTCAAATAGTGTGTTTTTCAGGAGTGTATTCAGCTGTAAGAAAGAGTAACTGACTAACAGTGATGTAAACAATTAGGAATTTATTGTTGTCATATAACAAGTCCAGAGACGGGAAGTTGCTGCTGTTAGTTTAGTTGCTCAATAATGCCACCAGAGATAAGGAATTCTTTTCCTTTTCCCTACCTCAAGATCAAAATGTGGTTGCCACACCACCAGACATCAAATCTAGGTTCAGTGCTTGAAAATAGGAGAAAGAGAAGAGAAGGAGCATGGCAGCTAAGTCTGTCTCTTTTGCTGGAAAAAGTCAAAACATTCCCAGAGCTCCCCTCCCCGCAGCCCCACTGCAGACTCTCCCACTTACAACTTATTGCCCTGGATACTATCACATGGCCACTCTTACTTGCAAGGGAGGCTAGAAGGTGAACGTTTCATCTGAGCAAGGCACGTGCAACAATACCCACAACAAAACTGGGACAATGTTAGCAAAAAAATAAGAAAGCAGTGGATACTGAGTGGGTAACTAGCATAGACACAAGCACCTGACACTCATTTCTGGTGGGAGGATTTTGTCCTTATGTCTCTTCAAACATCTACTAAAATTTCTTGTACATACTTTATGTTCAATACCATATACATACAGGCTGGTTGTAGTATAGATTATGATTGCCTACAAATGGCTCCACAATCAGTAAGTATTTGCCGGCCCCCGTTAGGTATATTGGAAGGAGTAAAGGAAATTATATTTGTCCTCAAGTCAGAGAGGCAAAGTGACTGTTGCTAAATTACTTTCCTGAAACACAGTCATTTTTAGATCTGTTTCACATCCCCAGCACCAACATTTACACTTGCTCAGCAAAATCTTTCTTCACGGGACAGTAAACATAATAACCTTCGGCCTGGGCTTGGTCAAATTACTCTGACGTCTATATTTCTCTGGCTTGACTGGACAAGCTTTTACTATAGATGTATTAAGAAAACTTGGTTATGAGCAATAAAATTAAACATCATTGCATAAAGAACCATTAAAAGGCAGGAAGTAGCCATTAGTAATGATGCTACAGAATAACTAATGAAATATAAGTAAATATTTAAGTAAATCCAGACTGTAAAGCAGAGTGCATAGTGTACCTATCCATAATCACTGATAAGATATATTGTGTGCAGGGGTGTTTATATATAGATGGGTCTGGAAGTGGAATAAGTATACAAATGAAAACAAAGACAGAGAGGTTAAAAACATATATGTTTACCAAAATCTTGATAGTGGTCAACCCTGGGCGCTGCATTATAGATGATTTTTATTTTTTGTTTTTGCTTGTCAGTATTCTCCAGGTTTTCCAAAATGAACCTGCATTGTTCTTATAATAAAAAGCAAAAGAGGTTTTGTTTTTCTTAACTTTCAGGAGTTTTAGGCGACAAGCCTGCCTCCTGATGCTTCAAGTGATGATCCAAATTTGATTAGACGAGACAAGGGCTGGTGAACTTAAGTGGCCACAAATTTAAAAGAGCCTCTATTTATGACACCAAAACCATCTGAAGAGCAGGAATGAATCACTAACTCTTATTTGCAGCTTTAGGAATACAAGGAGCAAAATATAAAGACAGCTTGAACCTGAAAGGAGGGGGTGCACAACAGAAAATAATTTTCTGTGGAGGTTTACTTACACATTTCCTATCTTCAGTTTCCCGTTCACTGTGAAGTGTGACCCCAAAACAATGAACTTGTTCAGCAGGGAGGAACTATCTTCAGTGCTATGAATGCTGCCACCTGTACTTCAAGCCTCCTTGAATAAATAAATACTGGCAAGCACATTGCTCTTCTTCTTTTTTTTTTTTTTTTTTTTTTTTTTTTTGCCGTACGCGGGCCTCTCACTGTTGTGGCCCCTCCCGTCGCGGAGCACAGGCTCCGGACGTGCAGGCTCAGCGGCCATGGCTCACGGGCCCAGCCGCTCCGCGGCATGCGGGATCCTCCCGGACCGGGACACGAACCCATGTCCCCTGCATCGGCAGGCGGACTCTCAACCACTGCGCCACCAGGGAAGCCCCGCTCTTCTTCTTTTGTTTTAGTAATGGAAAGGCTTTACACAGGATGGACTCAAATCAATTTGATGACGATGACCATGACATCCAAGTGATTCCTATTTTATATGCAGTGCTGAGCTGAGTGCCTGCTGTATCTTACTATTCACATGACAAAGCAGCCGCTTATCCATTACAACTGGAGCAGAAAAGGTTGGGAAGTCCTAGAGAGCATGGGATAAGGCTCGGGATTGCTGCTGGATCTGGTGTCCCAAAATTAACCCCTGGATATCTCAGAAAAATCATGACCTGCCCTCTAGAAGACTCTGGTTTCAACAAGTTACTCTTTCCACTATGAGGTGCTGTGATTAAGATTTACACAATATGTTACTATAAAATAATGACACAGTTTGAAGGTATACTGTTATTTTTTATATTAAGAAATGGAAGAGGGTCAGAAACAAGATTTTACCCTAAGAATATAGGATGATAGAGCCCAAGAAGTAAAAAAGACCTTGAAGTTATAAAACACAACAGACCATAGTCATCTAGATTTGATTCCAGTGTCTGACTGGCATTAGACACGTTCTAAGCTCAAGGGGGAAGAAATACAGGTGTCTTTGGATTTTCCTTTAGATTGTCCTGCCTGGATTCCAAAACAGGGAAGGAGGCAGGGATTCAAGATAAATGCTTAGTCCAGAAATAAATTCAGTGCATTGGGTTGTGCCTCTCTGGAGAGTGAACTTTCCAGGAGGGCGAGGGTGTAATGCTGTAGAAAGGTCAACTTTCTATAGAATGGTCAACTATGAAAAGACCGTTGTCACCTCAGCACTGCTAGTCCATTTGGAGGTCTCCTCACGTAAGCATCACTTTAAAAAGGCCAAAAACTGCATTTCCCAGAGTCCCCTTCCCCATATGTGGTGAGTTAGTGTCCACTGGAGATTTGGAAGGTAGAAGAAAAGCACATTATGCTCTGAAGGGAGATGAAACAAGTCAGGGTCAAACAGGAGATTTGCTGTGACTTCCCAGTGAACACTTCTGAACCCTTCATTTTGGTAGATCAGGCTAAAATCACGGATGAAGGATTACCACAAACTTCACTTCAGTCCCCTATGTCTTCCAATATCTAAATAAACCACTAAATCCCAGAGGATTTTTAGGGCAGTAGAACTATTCTGTGTGATACTATAATGGTGGATACGCATTATCATACATTTGTCAAAAGCTATAGATTGTACACCACCAAGAGTGAACACTAATGTGAACTGTGGACTTTGGGTGACAATGTGTCAAGGTAGGTTCATCCATTGTAACAAATGTACCATCTGGTGTGGCATATGGATAGTGGGGGAGCATGTGGAGGTGGGGGACGGGGGTATATGGGAACTCACTGCACTTTCTGCTCAATTTTGCTGTAAACCTAAAACTACTCTTAAAAAATAATAATAATAAAGTCTACTTTTTAAAAAATTCTTTGTACCCAGAATAGCTTCTATTTTCCTCACTAAACCTGAGGAACCTGTGGATTTGCCAGTAGAAGTATATTGGAAACCTTAGAAAGAGCCATGTGAAGACCACAGTAAATGTGAAAACTTTGTGAATGTAAACATTCAGATCGTGAGTATAAATATGAAACTTAAATCTCTTGTAAAGAGAATCTGGTTAGAGTGATGACCATATTCTCTCCAAATTTATAAAACTGAATTTTTTCTTTTTACTATTTTACAGTTTCTGTATTTTTTTCCTTTATTATGTTGTGTTAATGTTATGCTATGTTATAATGCTATGTTATGTTTTATGTTATTTTGGAATTCAGATAGATCTATATCTCCATTTTCTCCACATTCAAATCTTGCCAAATGTATATGAAGCCTCTAAGCACAGGTCCTGGTCCACAATAGGAGCTCAATCAATTTTCATGTCAGTTCTCATTTAGTCCTGTTTTATTAAGCATCTCTGTTCCAAAGCTAAGGGATAATCCTTGCCTTCAAGGAGTCTATAATCTTTTTAAGAAGACAATATATAGGTAACAAATGAATAATAGAAATTTTAATAGTTTAATATAGCAATTCAGGAAAACATCCTAAGGTAATGTGTGGTTAACTGCCATAGAGAGGATGCTGGCAGTAAAACAATAGGAGTGAAGAGATGGCACCAACACTCCTGAATATTCATCATCTTGGAAAACCCCGGGCACTTTTGGAAGACCAGACAGTAAGAGGGAGCCAAGGAAATGGAAAAATCCTTTCCCTCCTCCACGTTTTCTTCCACAATATTTTACATCCAGTGAGATTCTTCAGGTTGAATGGAGCCAGATATCTAAGTGGATTAATTGTTCTTTATTACAACATTTTGAACCATGAAGCATGGGTGACCTCCCATCACTTGCTCTCCACTAGCTAAATCGTGCAACTGTGATCAACAAATAAATGGAATTTGCCTCCCTGCCAAGGATGTGCTGCTGTCATCTTTCCACCACAGTCACCAATTAAAGGATTAAATAATGAATGAACTGGCAGAGTTCAACTATAATCTTCAGACTCAAACTCCAAAGATGCTCCATGAACAGCAGTAGGGGATTTATGGTTTCCACTTTCCTTCACCTCATTCCATGAGGGTGCACACAGCCATAAACACACTCATTCACACACACGCATATGCACAAACACACACATTTGCACACCACATGCACTCTCTCCCACGGCATCTCTTGCCGTTTGCATGGCTTTTTCAATTAGGTAATGAACTTATTTAACTCATGGAGGGAAACGTATTCATCTTGGAGGGAAGTTGCTTTGATCCTTTAGTTGAGAACAGAGCTCTGGTAAATTTGGCCAGAAGCCCCAACCTGGAGTGAGGCCAGGAGAGGACAGGCACTCAAAATCCCAAGCCAGCAGACACTCAGTTTGACATGTGGGACAGTAACTTGGAAGAGGGCTGCTGCTCACAGGGGCTTCCAGCTGCCCAGGAACACCCATCTGGGGTGAATTTTCTCCAAAGGCTAGTGAAGTTACACAAGTATGCATGAGTTCAGCAAAGATTTAGATAAAGACATGATGTCCATCCATCATGCAATACGGAGAGGTTGTTAGAGATATTGAGTAATCATAGTGGTAACTTACATTTATAAATCCTCTACAACAGGACAGGCAGCGTGCCAAATATTTTCCATGGATTATCTCATTTAAGCCTCACAAAAACCCCGTAAGGTAAGTAAATGATTAACCTGGTCTTTGAAATGAGAAACCTGGTGCTCAGGGAAGTTAAATAACAAAAAATCACACAGCTGGTATGTGGAGTAGAACTGAGATTCAAACCAGTCAGATGGATTCCAGAGCCTACTCATATAATAGCTGCATGTCTAACTTCTTTTATATTTTTTAGCACTCCTAAACTTTTGAAATTCATTGTATAGAATGATAATATCCATTATCATATTCTCCACAAATTCTCCCTTAATACCATAATGAGAAACAGACTAAGCGTATGCAGGCACAAGTACACATGCACGCATATAAGTGTGTGCCCATGCACATATGCAAACACTCACGTGTAGCCAAGGAGGGTGACTAACGGCCGTACAGAGAACACCCTTAATTCTCTCTTTCTGCCAACCAGGAAGGATGTGCAGATTGAATCAAAATCTCAGACACCGTCTTGTCCAGCACCCCTGCTACACCTCAAACTCAACACTAGACAGGTAACATCACCTGGGAGTCCTTAGCACCTTAGGAACATGAGAGTCCATGACAAAACATGAGCAGACTACATACAGTCCTAAAGTGGGCAAAAAAGTGTCCATTTGAGCCCACGAGTGAGATATCAACCATCAGCATCCTCTCCCAGAACTAGTTCAAGGTAACAATGATCAGGTCTTGTGCTGGGCAAACACACGGGTTAAAGTTGGTCCACTCAGGCCACATCAAGGTTGTTGCATGCCCCCAGCCCCATGCCCTTCTACTCTGACACCAGGGTGAGTAGGCTCATTAGTCTGATCCATCTCCTTCTCTATCCTCCCTGTCACCTGTCCTCCTGAGACATCAGTCCTGTCTGATTTGCCCTTGTCGGCAGTGCTGGCTGAGGGTGGTCCTTGGCAGGGGGGACAGAGGGGAGCTTTATCCCTTCTTAGGAATGATCAGGGCTCCCAAGGCCCAGGGGCGACCGTGTTCCCTTCAGCTCCTTACAGAACTTGTCCTTTGCCTTCCAAAGGCACATGTGGTGTCTGGAAACATTCCTGTGTCTTGAAAGCCCCATCTGCTCCCTGATGGAAGCTGCCCACGCAAAGGCTAAACTTCCCTCTGTTGTTTTATAAAGAGCAGAGCCTCCTTCTCAAGTCTCCAAATAAAGTCTTTCCCTCCCAAAAAACACAAACACTGACACCCAAATGTCTGGTTCTATTGGGTCTCTTATCTCAATTCACTCACTAAGGGAGCTGAGCCCAGCACAGTGTTTTACCAAAGTCCTCCCTACCTCCCAAAGGCACTGCTGAAAAGGAGCCCAGCTGCAGCCCCCTCATTGCCTGTGGCCTAGCTAAGGTCAAGAGAACCAAGGAGAACGGTAACTCCTCCCAGAAGTTACATGGTCTGAAGGGGAGGAGATCACAGAACAACGTGGCATTCTTGCAAATGCTAATGCATTCATGCAACTGGGCTACTGGGCAGAAACGGGCCTGGCCTTGAGGTCATAAAGGCAGGAATAAATCCTTCCAATGTTGTTGTGATTTCCATCTCAACATTGAAAAATCACTGTATTTTATTTAAATCACAGGTCTCTGCTGAAGTTTGGGTCCCTTAGAGAAGAGAGGATGGGACAGTCCACCTGGAAAAGGCAGAAAGTTGACCAGGAGCAGACGTGACTGGACACGGGCGGAAGAAGTCCTTGGCCCATCAGACTGGCCTCCTCTGCCAGGGAAGCCTTGTGCCAGCCCCAGCTCCAGCTAGAGGTCACTACCGGGGCAGAGGGGCCACAGGGACAACACTGCTCTGTGCTCTGACCTCTCCTCAATCCTTGGCTTGCTAAAGAGGCCCAATATATCCTTTCTGCTCACATTCCCTTTGTAGAGAACACCCCCTTACCCCAACCCAACCCTGAGCCTACAGAGGTCTTATATGCCACAACCCCAACTGGATATCTGACTCAAAACCACTTTCGGGGCCACAGCTAGTTAAATTCTACCCTTAAAGAAACTTTAGCTTCGGAATTCCTTGGTGATCCAGGGGTTAGGACTCGGCGCGTTCACTGTCGTGGGCCCAGGTTTAATCCCTATTGGAGGAACTAAGATCCTGCAAGCCGTGCAGTGCAGGCAAAAAAAAAAAAAAAAGAAACTTTACCTTAGAGATGCAGGTCTGTGGACAGGCAGCTGACACTGGACACTAAGACAACAGACATGGATTTGAGT
Organism: Mesoplodon mirus; assembly: GCF_964341445.2. Taxonomy (NCBI): domain Eukaryota; kingdom Metazoa; phylum Chordata; class Mammalia; order Artiodactyla; family Ziphiidae; genus Mesoplodon; species Mesoplodon mirus. The sequence continues at coordinate 39,045,432 of NC_138991.1, forward strand.
TCCAATGTTGCTACACATTAGCTGTGCTGCTCTGGGCGATCACTTTTAACGACTCTAGGCTTCAGTTTCCTCATCTATGAAACGGAGACCTTGATAGTAACTACCCCATAGGGTTCTCACAGAATTACTTCAGGGCAAAGCACTTGGAACAGGATCTGGACAGTGGCAAGCTCTCCATAGATAATAACAATTATTATCATTTTTACCACCATTTCTATTACCATAGTAACACAAAGCCACGGGTAACCAGAAGTCATACCAGAGTAAAAATTAAGAGTACTGAAGATGAAATCAGTCTGCCAAGTGAAGCCAAGACAAGAAACCATGTGGCCCCAGAAGAAGGGAAGGAAGAAGGGAGGTAGAAAGGATATAATTCTGCTGCCTTTTCAGCTCCTTGAGACCCACTGTGAATCCACTATTACATGCCTTGAGATTCCCCCATGTCATGACTATAAAAACCCTCTCTCTTAGATATAGATTGCCAACAAACACATGAAAGGATGCTCAACATCACGAATCATTAGAGAAATGCAAATCAAAACTACCATGAGGGCTTCCCTGGTGGCGCAGTGGTTGAGAGTCCGCCTGCTGATGCAGGGGACACGGGTTCGTGCCCCAGTCCGGGAAGATCCCACATGCCGCAGAGCGGCTGGGCCTGTGAGCCATGGCCGCTGAGCCTGCGCGTCCAGAGCCTGTGCTCCGCAACGGGAGAGGCCACAACAGTGAGAGGTCCACGTACCGCAAAAAAAAAAAAAAAAAAATACCATGAGGTATCACCTCATACCAGTCAGAATGGCCATCATCAAAAAATATACAAACAATAAATGCTGGAGAGGGTGTGGAGAAAAGGGAACCCTCTTGCACTGTTGGTGGGAATGTAAATTGATACAGCCACTATGGAGAACAGTATGGAGGTTCCTTAAAAAACTACAAATAGAACTACCATATGACCCAGCAATCCCACTACTGGGCACATACCTTGAGAAAACCATAATTCAAAAAGATTCATGTACCCCAATGTTCACTGCAGCACTATTTACAATAGCCAGAACATGGAAGCAACCTAAGTGTCCATCGACAGATGAGTGGATAAAGAAGATGTGGCACATGTATACAATGGAATATTACTCATTCATAAAAAGAAACAAAATTGAGTTATTTGTAGTGAGGTGGATGGGCCTAGAGTCTGTCATACAGAGTGAAGTAAGTCAGAAAGAGAAAAACAAATACCGTATGCTAACACATATATATGGAATCTAAAAAAAAAAAAAAAAAGGTCATGAAGAACCTAGGGGTAAGATGGGAATAAGGACACAGACCTACTAGAGAGTGGACTTGAGGATACGGGGAGGGGGAAGGGTAAGCTGGGACGAAGTGAGAGAGTGGCATGGACATATATACACCACCAAACGTAAAACAGATAGCTAGTGGGAAGCAGCCTCATAGCACAGGGAGATCAGCTCAGTGCTTTGTGACCACCTAGAGGGGTGGGATAGGGAGGGTGGGAGGGAGGGAGACACAAGAGGTAGGAGATATGGGGATATATGTATATGTATAGCTGATTCACTTTGTTATAAAGCAGAAATTAACACACCATTGTAAAGCAATTATACTCCAATAAAGATATTAAAAAAAAAAAAACCCTCTTTCTTACATTAGCATGTGTGGTGGTTTATGTTCCTGGCAAGTAAATAATCCCCAGGTAAGTCTCAGGACCTCCTCCACCATCCATGCCAGGTAGAATTAGTTCGGTCACCGACTCCTCTTGTTAACTGGGGCAAACCCCACCTCCCCCTCCAGGACACGTGTAGGACTGTCACCCCATAAAGACTGATGTCCTGTGACTCTTCTTTCTCAAGGGCCTGCCCTTACTACTTTACCCACAGCCCTACCCCTTTCCATCAGTACTTCCATTTTCCCTGTCTCCTTGGTAGATCAGGACAAATTTGAACATAGTAAGTGACCAGAAAAAGAACAGCAGCCAGCTTGAAGTCAGCAGGTGGTCTGAATCACTTCTGTGGGAATTTCCCACAGCAAGGGCAATGAGAAAAGCCCGTTGAGCTCTGAGAGGGGCAGTAAGTCTTCAATGATGGTATCCACCTTTCCAGGTATTACTCCAGTTTGCAAGTCTACTTACATGGCCTCCATTTTACACAAGTGTCCCCAAGGCCATGACTTGGGCTCAAGACACACAACCACAAGAGAGGGCGTCACTCAGGAGATGACCTCATTGTATGTTTTCAGCTTCTGCAAAAAAACTCACTATCCTGGGGACACGAGGTCATCCTGGGCAACAATGACAACACTAGATGGGAAGAGGACCAGTGTGGAGGGAACACTTGCTCACCAGTTATTAAGCACGAAGGATTTCCAGATATGTTCTCCCACTTAATCCTTGCAGTGACCCTTCAAAATTGGTATGAGCTCTGGTTAATGATGCTGCATTACAAATCACTCCAAAACTTAGTGGTATAAAACAACAGTTTGATTTTGCTCATGGTTTTAAGAGTCAAGAATCTGCAAAGGGCTTGGCTGGGCAGTTCTCATCTGGGGCTTCTCACAGTTGTGGTCAGACGTCGGCTACGCTGCGGTCATCTGAGGGCTCAACTCGACTGGACGTCCTAGATGGCTCACACAGATGGCTGCCACTTGATACTGCTGTCAGCTGGTTGCTCAACAGGATCTACAGACGTGGCCCCTCCAGGGTAGTTGTACCTCTTACACTGGAGTTGTCTCCCTGCCAGAATAAGTGTCCCAAGACACCAGGCAGAGGCTGGATGGGAAGAGCCTCAGAAGTCACTCAGCATCATTTCTGCCATATTCTATTGACTGGAACAGCCACAAGATCCACCCAGATATGAGGGGAGGAGACATAGACACCCACCTTTCACTGGGAGGAGTATCAAAGAATTTGAGGCCGGTTTTTAATTGCCACTATGTGATTATTCCCAATATGAAGTCGGGGGGACTCAAAAAGGATTACTAAATTGTCAAAGATCACATTCCTAAAAATTAACAGAATGGGAATTCAAACCCAGCCTTGTCTGATTACAAATTAAGCACCCCTTTGGCTAGGTCACAAATGCCCAGTAAACTGGGGCAGTCCTGCTTTCTTTGCCTTGGTAATCAAAATGGGAGAGGGGACTATAAGTGCACGCTATCTATAGAAACTTTAGAAACTATTTTTTTTTTCTGTAAGCATCAACCTGGGTGCCTTGCCTCCCTGAGTTATTTTTAAACTAGCAGTCAAAATCTACCACCCCCACCTCCATGTTGGATCCCTTCCCCCAGGGCTGTAGAACAAAAGGAGGTGATGTCACCATGCTGAGGGCCAGAATGGAAGGGAGCTCTCCAACTTGTCACCAACTCTACCAGTCAATAGTGTCTTCCCAAAGGCTGAGGCCATATTGCTCTCTTGCTCTGAAAGGATGGACACAGCTATTGAATTAAGAGCTCCACTGTGTGCGAGAATCCTACAGGGTGAGAGGCTGCACGGTCACTACTCAGACTCCTACAATTGTTCATTCTGAAGACACTCAGAGATATCTCCTGCTCGCCCATCCGGAATGATAAGCACAGACATTATGGGTATCAAACATGGACACGTACATCATCTGAACTGCTCGTTGGGAAGAATTCTCATTTCCAAACGATCCTTCAGGTGATCATAACAGATTATAGGCTTAATTGCATCCTGTTCATATCCACTGAATGTTCCAGCTGAGTGACCTCTGTTGTCAATCTTTCCCCCTGGAGGATGAAGGGTTCACGCCCTCCAGTTCTATACCAACTGCATCCAGTGAGTCCAGTGGCCAGGTAGTCCAGAATAATCTCTCTAGCACAGCAGCTAAACACTGGTTTTGAAGTTTTATAGTCCTGGGTTCAAGTCCTAGTTCTGCCATTTATTCAGCCTGTCTCTCAACCTCTTCAAGCCTCAGGTACGTGACTACCAAATGTAGATAATAAAAGCACCTTCTTCATTTGGGTTGTTATGAGATCATGTTAAGTGAGACCAAGTGGCATCATGCACTTAGCACAACGCCTCACACCTGGTAAAGCACCAAACAACGATTAGCTGTTGTTACAATGCCAGAAATAACTAGAGCCTTCTGGGATAATACTGAAACTCAGGCTGGATGGGAAGGGGACCAGTCAGGCTTCAGAGACCTCACAGGTACAGTAGTTTTAGGTAGGCAAGGAGATAAATCCCAGGAGATCAACTAAGGGAAAGAAAATGTAGAAAATCATGCAGAATCTGATATTTGGAAGATTAAAGAGTCCATAGGAAACATGTCATAAGCAAAGACCCTCTTATATTGTGCCAGAGGCCCTTGCCTCTCTTTAAACAATGCTCTGAAACACTGTGCAGGCCAACATCCACATAAAGAAAGGAAGACTTGTAAGGTCAAACAAGAGCTCCTGTCTTAATATAGGCAGATATGGAAATTAAGGAGAAGTAGCATTTATTGAGCATCTACTATGTGGGAAGCATAGTAGAGTCACTTCTACACATACTGTATCATTGATTCTTCATATTATGCTGAAGAATTGGAATCCTTGCCTCTATTTTTTAAAAGGTAAAAAAACCGAGACTCAAAGAAGTTAACATACTCAAGGTCATGGAGTTAGGACGTGGATGAGCTAGAAGGTGAAGCTCAGCTGACTCTGAAACTTGCATTCTTTCCACTCTATTTCACAAAGAAGTTTCAGAGAAGACCAGAGTGTGCTGACAGGCTTTGAGAGATAGCTGACTCCCCTACAGTAAGGAAGAAGAGGAGAGTTGTCCAAAGGTTCTCAGCCACAACTGAAATATCATCTTCTGCTTATTTTTTCCTTGGAAGTTCCATTCTCTGATTCCAGTTGTCTTTTCTTGCCAGAAAAGCAGAAACATTAGGACTTGATGTTGAATCTGTACTTTCCTGACCTTTGGCATTTACTCTCTCTGTAACCTTAATTTTGAACTTCCATTCAAGCACATTAAGAAATTGTTTGACCTTGGTTTAAGCGGTTTGTTCTCATAAGAAAGGTTTGCATTGGCAGCACCCAAAACAGAGACCCTGGTCAATTAAGGAAGAAGGTTGGCAATTGTGCAAGAGATTTTGACAAATGGAAGCACACCACAAATTGCTCTTGCATATCTTAGCTTCCACACAATAAAATATACACTAATGTAACCACTGAATAATGAGAACTAGGTCACAGTAATGATGTAGAAGTGACCTAAAAGCATGTCTTTACCACCACGCTGAGAAGCCAGTGGTGATTTTCTGTTTCAAGGAAGTGGCATTGTTCTGTATTATGCTCAGAACTGTGGTGTTTGCCTGATGGGAGTGTAGCTGAATCTCTTGTCCCCTGTACCTAAGACATATGATGGTGACAATGTTTATGCACACTCTCCATCCAGCCCTGCATATGGAATCAATCTGGAACTATTCTTTAAAGAGGACTTGAATTTAGCAACACATGGGAAATGCCTGTGTCAGGAATTCAAGAACATGTTAGTACACTATGTCAAAACAGCTGTACTAGTAAAACATTTCACATTGCACCATCAGAGAACAGTAGTCTGACACGAATGTCAGCATGTGCCACCTGGTAAAGTTTTCAGAAAATGTTGTGATCAACTTACCTGTATTAATTTTTTTTCTTCTTCTATGTGAAAGACGGGAGTCACCAGTATTCTGGATTAGCTACTAAAATTTTTTTTCTTTGAGTACTTTTCCCAAAGAAACAGGAAAAAATATCTGCTTTGAATATGATCATATAATGCCAGAAAGAAACTTGCCTACTTAACCCAAGTACTGCCTTCCTTGAATCATGACATGGATGCCCAGGGAATGTAAACCACATACACAAATCTACCTAGACAGGGAGTAGGAGAACCAAGTTTAGAACCAGCTAACTTACAGATAAACGTTTTGGCAAGGCAAATATTCAGATAAGGCAGGGAGAAAATGAAAGTTAAGATTGCATCTGGTTTAATTTGGATGGGGGAAGAAAGCGTTTCTCTTGTTTAAAAATAAACCATTTTAAGTAGGCAAGAAAAGTAGTACGCTCTTGGGGACAGGAGAGAAATCCCTGATTTTATACCAGCTCAACATACAAAATTTCAGATTGAAATATTATGAAGCAATATCTAGTGATATATAACTACCTGAACATTCACATTTGTAAGATTTTAAATGTTTAAATGACAAATTATAAACATATTAATATCATACGATTTTGAGCATCTTATATGTATTCTGATGACAAATTATATCTTGACACTTGCTGCAATGGAAAAGCCTCTGGAACAGAAGTCAACAGACTTTGGTTTGAGTCCTAGATTAGCCACTAACAAGCTGGGGGGCCGGGGGAAAGTCGCTTCATAGTTCTGGGTCTCAGTGTCTTCAACTGTAAAATAAAAATGTTCGATCATATAATCACCATGGCCCTTTGTTAATCCAAAGTGCAGGATTTGATTTTTGTTTTTCTTAGAAGACTGAGAAGAAGAGAGACAATGATGGATATGATCATAGCCCTAAGGCTGCTAGAAGTCGTTGCTCAAAGGACTTCAAATAGCAAGGAGTCCCACAAAGTCACCCTGGGAATCAACTTCTTTGTCATTCTCCTACCCTCATCTTTCCTAACATCTCCACACCTTTGAGGAATTCCATGCACTGTGGAAGTTAAAAGACAGGGCCTGATTGGAAACCTATGCTCCCCTTTAAAAGTTTGTGCTCTCAGCAAAGGAAACTATAAACAAGATGAAAAGACAACCCTCACAATGGGAGAAAATATTTGCAAATGAAGCAACTGACAAAGGACTAATCTCCAAAATATATAAGCAGCTCATGCAGCTTAATATCAAAAAAACAAACAACCCAATCGAAACATGGGCAGAGGACCTAAATAGACATTTCTCCAAAGAAGATATACAAATTGCCAACAAACACATGAAAGGATGCTCAACATCACTAATCATTAGAGAAATGCAAATCAAAACTACTATGAGGTATCACCCACCTCACACCAGTCAGAATGGCCATCCTCAAAAACTCTACAAACCAGAAATGCTGGAGAGGGTGTGGAGAAAAGGGAACCCTATTGCACTGCTGGTGGGAATGTAAATTGATACAGCCACTATGGAGAACAGTATGGAGGTTCTTTAAAAAACTAAAAATAGTTTTTTAGTTAGAACTACCATACGACCCAGCAATCCCACTACTGGGCATACACCCTGAGAAAACCATAATTCAAAAAGAGTCATGTACCACAATGTTCATTGCAGCTCTATTTACAATAGCCAGGACATGGAAGCAACCTAAGTGTCCATCAACAGATGAATGTATAAAGAAGATGTGGCACATATATACAATGGAATATTACTCAGCCATAAAAAGAAACAAAATTGAGTTATTTGTAGTGAGGTGGATGGACCTAGAGACTGTCATACAGAGTGAAGTAAGTCAGAAAGAGAAAAACAAATACTGTATGATAACACATATATATGGAATCTAAAAAAAAAATGGTTCTGATGAACCTAGGGGCAGGACAGGAATAAAGACGCAGACGCAGAGAATGGACTTGAGGACACGGGGAGGGGGATGGGTAAGCTGGGACGAAGTGAGAGGGTAGCATTGACATATATACACCACCAAACGTAAAACAGATAGCTAGTGGGAAGCAGCCTCATAGCACAGGGAGATCAGCTCAGTGCTTTGTGACCACCTAGAGGGGTGGGATAAGGAGGGTGCAAGGGAGATGCAAGAGGGAGGAGATATGGTGATATATGTATACGTATAGCTGATTCACTTTGTTATACAGAAGAAACTAACACAATATTGTAAAGCAATTATACTCCAATAAAGATGTTTAAAAAAAAAGGTCTGTGCTCTTTCCCAAGACATTTCATTTTTCCTTTACTATTGCAGGGTCTCTCTACTTTCACTAGTTGTAATTTCGGGAACATCTCAGCATAAACACCATTCAGTGAAAACACACATTCAATGTTGTAAAGGGAAAAAAGTAGAAAATCAAATTCCAAAATCAGAATTTCACCTTATGAAAATGTTATAAAATTTAAGAGAATAACTGAAATTCAGCTGAAAGTTGACAACAGGTATACGTAAACAATGTGTGATAACTCCAGCCCTGCTTGGATGGGTGGGAGGTGTAACGGGAGACTATTCTTTTCTTTAAGGGGTCCCAGCGCTTCACACCAGCATTTGACTTCCATCCAATCTTTTAGGTTAGGAATTTACATGACTATAAAAACAGAGTTTTCGCTTCTTAAATTGATGTGTATTTTGGGTGGTTAGCTCTAATTCTCTTTCCCTGTTTCTTAAGTAGATCGTCCCTATTTGTCTCTCAATATATTCTTTCTCCCACCTCTTCAACTCTCCCAAGCAATATTCAGTGCTTTGACATTTACTGCTAATAAAAATAATAATACTTATCATCTGAAAGTTAGTAGTATCGTTTGAAAGTTTTATGTACATTTATTTTTCCTTGGATTTATGTCACTCTCTCCTCCAAGCAAAGAATAAATAAATAAAAGCACTTTATCAAATTTATAACCTACTCAAATTCAGAGATTTCTGAATAGGAAACAGACCAGGGACACTTTGCCAAGATTAACTTAACTAGAAAACCAAAACCTTGCACATGGTGCTTTGAAGAAAGATGTTAGTCTTTAAAGATTGTGTCCACACATGAAATGTGAAGTGGATAACTAGGGCAATTACCTCTATAGCTGAGGCTTTCTAGCTTTACCTTTTCCCAGAAATGCTCAGGTAACAAAGGCAAAGGGAGTTTACTGGCCTCAATTACATCCTAATAATTGTTTCAATTCTCTGCTTCCTTTTGAGTGTGAAGATCCAGGCTAAAAGGCTTTAAAAAACAGGCTGAAAAGGTTTCCCAGACGTGAGATAGATTTTACAAAAGAAACTTCTGGCAAGCTTAATGTAAGTAAATCAGAAGCATATGGACTATGTTTCCCTCAAAATACCCATGGGCTTGAAAGCCCAGAAAACACATAAAAAGTAAAGGGAAGCTGTTTTCCAAAGCTGAGCTTATTGGAGAAACTGCACGCTGTAACAGAGAGCCTGGCTCAGCTCCCCTGAAAGCAGGGGAAGGAGCTGGTGGTCAGGCAGCCCATCAGCTCCTGCCCTCACGCTTATGTTGACAGTCCTTATTTCTGAGGATGATGTGATTCATGGTGCCTTGACCCGTGCCGACGGGTGTGACTGAGAAAACCATTGCTCAGTGCTTCCCATACTGAAGACATGACTTCATTGCTCCTTTGCAACCATCTGCAATGAATGTTTACACAGCCTGTTTCTGTTCTTAGGGCCTCTCATGCTAAACAATCAGGCTGGTGGTGAACATACATGTACCGAACACAGCGTGTACCCCGTGGGGAGGGATACAAAAGAAATAGATAATCATATGCCACCCCAGGAGATGAGTTATAGACTCAGACTTGGAAGAGGCTTTAAGATTCCTGAGTTCCTCCTTCCACCCAGTGTGGGAATTCTGGCTACAGCTTGCAGTCCCGATAGTGGAAGGAAAACTCAAAAAATACCTCAAAGGGAGAGAGCACAGTTTGGAGAGTCAGAGGACCTGATTTCCGGTCCCTGCAATGCCATGACCGTAGACCTGTCCTTGGACCCCTCAGAGTCTCAGTTTCCTCCTCAATTAAATGAGAATAACGGTCAAATCATCTATTGGGGTTGCAAAGAGCACCTCAATAAATATTATGTCTTTTCACCACCCAAGCCCTAAATAAGTAGAAAAACAAGACAAAAAAGAAGACAAAGACTAGAATTTTTACCTTTATTCCTGAGAGAGGGCAGGTTGAAAGACAGAGTAAAATGAGAGACAAATGGCCTTGCCACCTGAACCCCAGAATGAGGCAGATAGCTCATTTAGTCCCAGGCCAGGCTGGGCTAGGACAAGCTGTCAGGGGCCAGGGCGATTTTGAAGGAAGGCTTAGAGCTTGAGGAGTACAAGGTACCTCAGACTCTGGGTGCATAGCTCACTCCCAAAAGGAAACAGCATGTCCAGATTACTCTTTTCAGACTACCAATCAGACAGACCCCCCTGCTCCCATGAAGAGGAGTGATGAATATGCAGAGAACAACCAAAGGCAGCTCATAAGATGTGCTCTCTCCACCTAAAATGGAAATACCAGGAAAAGACAGCTGAGCAAGATAAAGCACGTGAAAGCCCTCACATACACTATGAAGCATTGTGTGCATTTTATGCTTTTGCTATACCCGTCTGCATTTGTTGAGCATCTACTATGTGCTCAGTCCTGTCACTCGCTTCCAGGGAGTTTAGGTTGAATAAGACATTGTTCCCTTACTTAAGATTACAGTCTAGGGACTTCCCTGGTGGCACAGTGGTTAAGAATCTCCTGCCAATGCAGGGGACACGGGTTCAAAGCCTGGTCTGGGAGGATCCCACATGCAGCAGGACAACTAAGCCTGTGCACCACAACTACTGAGCTTGCGCTCTAGAGCCCACAAGCCACAATGACTGAGCCCTTGTGCCACAACTACTGAAGCCCGTGCACCTAGAGCCTGTGCTCCGCAACAAGAGAAGCCACCGCAATGAGAAGCCTGTGCGCCACATGAAGAGTAACCCCGGCTCACCACAACTAGAGAAAGCCTACGCACAGCAACGAAGTCTTAACACATCCAAAAAATAAATAAAATTTTTTTTAAAAAATGATTACACTCTAGTAGGAGAAACAGACAAGGAAGCCGAAAATTACAGTATACCAGGAGCACACTAAGATTCTAAAATCTGCATAATGTATAACAAAAATGCAGAGAAGGGACATCTAATTGAATGGATGGCTATGTAAGCCTTCTTTGTGGAAATATTTGAGAGCAAGCTTTGAAGAACACAAAAGAACTAAGTGGTAACAGAAATCGGAGTGAATTTCAAGGCAGAGAGAAGTCCAGAAGAAGGCACAAAGGAAAAGGATGGGACATTTCAGAGAAGTGAAAGTCATTCTGTATGATTACAGAAGAAATCATCTTAGTGTTATGGAGAATAATCAGAAAAGAGCACTACAATCTAAAACAGTATGGCAGAGTGTCAGTGTAAGAATACCCAGGGTATGGGAATACAGTAAGTCCACTACATATGAAACTTCAAGTTGTGAACTTTCAAAGATGTGAACATATTATAAACCTATTACAGGGGCTTCCCTGGTGGCGCAGTGGTTAAGAACCCACCTGCCAGTGCAGGGTACATGGGTTCGAGCCCTGGTCCGGGAAGATCCCACATTCCACGGAGCAACTAAGCCCATGTGCCACAACTACTGAGCCTGCACTCTAGAGCCCGTGAGCCACAACTACTGAAGTCTACGTGCCTAGAGCCCATGCTCCGCAACAAGAGAAGCCACCACAATGAGAAGCCCATGCACCACAACAAAGAGTAGCCCCTGGGCTTCCCTGGTGGTGCAGAGGTTGAGAGTCCACCTGCCAATGCAGGGGACACGGGTTCGTGCCCCGGTCCGGGAAGATCTCACATGCTGTGGAGCGGCTGGGCCCGTGAGCCATGTCCGCTGAGCCTGCGCATCCGGAGCCTGTGCTCTGCAATGGGAGAGGCCACTACAGTGAGAGGCCTGTGTACCTCAAAAAAAAAAAAAAAAAAAAGAGTAGCCCCTGCTCACCGCAACTAAAGAAAGCCTGTGCACAGCAACGAGGACTCAACACAGCCCAAAATAAATAAATAAATTAATTAATTAAAAAAAATAAAACCTATTACAGTAAAGTACTATATAGCCGATTGTGTTAGTTGGATGCCTAGTCTAACTTTGTTAGACTTACAATCAAATAGGACTTACAAATGCACTCTTGGAATGGAACTCGTTCTTATGTAGGGGACTTACTGTAACCCAGAGAAGGTGAGTAGTAAATCACTGCTCACATGTGGCAAAGGACAAAGGCAGAAATAAGACCAAACAAGGAGAGAAATTTTCTATTTTACGTGAAACAAAAGGGGGATTATTTTAAAAAGGAGTGTGTGTGTGTGTGTGTGTGTGTGTGTGTGTGTGTTATAAGACTGGAAGGACAGGGGAGACCTTCAAGATGGTGGAGGAGTAAGACGTGGAGATCACCTTCCTCCCCACAAATACATCAGAAATACATCTACATGTAGAACAACTCCTACAGAACACCTACTGAATGCTGGCAGAAGACCTCAGACTACCCAAAAGGCAAGAAACTCACCACTTGCCTGGGTAGGGCAGAAGAAAAAAGAAAAAACAGACGAAAGAATAGGGACGGGATCTGCACCTCTGGGAGGGAGCTGTGAAGGAGGAAAAGTTTCCACACACTAGGAAGCCCCTTCACTGGCAGAGACGGGGGCTGGGTGGATAGGAAGCTTCGGAGCCAAGGAGGAGAGCACAGCAACAGGGGTGCAGGGGGCAAAGCAAAGAGATTCCCGCACAGAGTATTGGTGCCGACCAGCACTCACCAGCCTGAGAGGCTTGTCTGCTCACCCACCAGGAAGGGTGGGGGCTGGGGGCTGGGAGCTGAGGCTGGGACTTCAGAGGTCAGATCCCAGGGAAAGGACTGGGGTTGGCTGCGTGAACACAGCCTGAAGGAGGACAGTGTGCCACAGCTAGCCGGGAGGGAGTCGGAGAAAAAGTCTGGACCTGCTTAAGAGGCAAGCAACCATTGTTTCGGGGTGCGTGAGGAGAGGGGATTCAGTGCACCCCTGAAACGAGCTCCAGAGATGGGTGCAAGCCGTTGCTATCAGCACGGACACCAGAGATGGGCATGAATTAACAAATTGAAGGAGAAAAACCATATGATCATCTCTACAGATACAGAAAAAGCTTTTGACAAATTCAACACCCATTTATGATAAAAACCCTCCCAAAAGTAGGCATAGAGGGAACTTACCTCAACGTGATAAAGGCCATATGTGACAAACCCACAGCCAACATCGTTCTCAGTGGTGGAAAACTGAAACCATTTCCTCTAAGGTCAGGAACAAGACAAGGTTGTCCACTCTCACCATTATTATTCAACATAGTTTTGGAAGTTTTAGCCAGAGCAATCAGAGGACAAGAAGAAATAAAAGGAATCCAAATCGGAAAATAAGAAATAAAGCTGTCACTGTTTGCAGATGACATGATACTATACATAGCAAATCCTAAAGATGCTACCAGAAAACTAATAGAGCTAATCAATCAATTTGGTAAAGTAGCAGAATACAAAATGAATGCACAGAAATCTCTTGCATTCCTATACACTAATGATGAAAAATCTGAAAGAGAAATTAAGGAAACACTCCCATTTACCATTGCAACAAAAAGAATAAAATACCTAGGAATAAACCTACCTAAGGAGACAAAAGACCTGTATGCAGAAAACTATAAGACACTGATGAAAGAAATTAAAGATGATATGAACAGATGGAGAGATATACCATGTTCTTGGATTGGAAGAAACAACACTGTGAAAATGACTATACTACCCAAAGCAATCTACAGATTCAAAGCAATGCCTATCAAATTACCAATGGCATTTCTCACAAAACTAGAACAAAAAATTACACAATTTGTATGGAAACACAAAAGACCCCAAATAGCCAAAGCAATCTTGAGAAACAAACACAGAGCTGGAGGAATCAGGCTCCCTGACTTCAGACTATACTACAAAGCTACAGTAATCAAGACAGTATGGTATTGGCACAAAAACAGAAATATAGATCAATAGAACAGGATACAAAGCCCAGAGATAAACCCACGTACATATGGTCACCTTATCTTTGATAAAGGAGGTAACAATATACAATGGAGAAAAGACAGCCTCTTCAGTAAGTGGTGCTGGGAAAACTGGACAGCTACATGTAAAAGAATGAAATTAGAACACTTCCTAACACCATACACAAAAACAAACTCCAAATGGATTAAAGGTCTAAATGTAAGGCCAGACACTATCAAACTCTTAGAGGAACACATAGGCAGAACACCCTATGACATAAATCACAGCAAGATCCTTTTTGACCCGCCTTCTAGAGAAATGGAAATAAAAACAAAAATAAATAAAAGGGACCTAATGAAACTTAAAAGCTTTTGCACAGCAAAGGAAACCATAAACAAGATATAAAGACAACCCTCAGAATGGGAGAAACTATTTGCAAATGAAGCAACTGACAAAGGATTAATCTCCAAAATATAAAAGCAGCTCATGAAGCTCAATATCAAAAAAACAAACAACCCAATCCAAAACTGGGCAGAAGACCTAAACAGACATTTCTCCAAAGAAGACATACAGATTGCCAACAAACACATGAAAGGATGCTCAATATCACTAAACATTAGAGGAATGCAAATCAAAACTACAATGAGGTATCACCTCACACCGGTCAGAATGACCATCACCAAAAAATCTACAAACAATAAATGCTGGAGAGGGTGTGGAGAAAAGGGAACCCTCTTGTACTGTTGGTGGGAATGTAAACTGATACAGGCACTATGGAGAAGAGTATGGAGGTTCCTTAAAAAGCTAAAAATAGAACTACCATATGACCCAGCAATCCCACTCCTGGGCATATACCCTGAGAAACCATAATTCAAAAAGAGACATGTACCACAGTGTTCATTGAAGCACTATTTACAATAGCCAGGACATGGAAGCAACCTAAGTGTCCATCGCCAGATGAATGTATAAAGAAGATGTGGCACATATATACAATGGAATATTACTCAGCCATAAAAAGAAATAAAATTGAGTTATTTGTAGTGAGGTGGATGGACCTGGAGTCTGTCATACAGAGTGAAGTAAGTCAGAAAGAGAAAAACCAATACCATATGCTAACACATATATATGGAATATAAAAAAAAAAGGTTCTGAAGAACTTAGGGGCAGGACAGGAATAAAGAGGCAGACATAAAAAATGGACTTGAGGACATGGGGATGGGGAAGGGTAAGCTGGGACAAAGTGAGAGAGTGGCTTGGACATATATACACTACCTAACGTAAAATAGATAGCTAGAGGGAAGCAGCCACATAGCACAGGGAGATCAGCTTGGTGCTTTGTCACCACCTAGAAGGGTGAGATAAGGAGGGTCGGAGGGAGACCCAAGAGGGAGGAGATATGGGGATATATGTATATGTATAGCTGACTCGCTTTGTTATAAAGCAGAAACTAACACACCATTGTAAAGCAATTATACTCCAATAAAGATGTTAAAAAAAAAAAAAAAAGACTGGAAGGACACATCCAAAAATGTCTACAGTGGCTCTAGCTGGCTAGTGGAATTACTAATTATTATTGTTTGCTTATCTTTATTCTCTATTATAAACATTTATATTTCTTTATAAAATAACTAATAAAACTGACCTGATTACAGGAGGTTTTCTATGTAAATTACCCTTTCAAGTGGTGCCAAGTATTAAGCTAAGACTCTTGTATGGTATTGCTGGCTCTTTCCAGGAATCAATTATCAGGTCACTCGGCCCCAGGTTATACGCGTCCTAGTTGTGCTTCTCCTCCATTGCAACTGCGATCTTCCAAAACACTTTCAGTGAACATTAGGTGAATAGAGTGATACACTAACTCCCTCGTTCCTGCTGGGAGGATTCATTCAGTTGCAAGCTCAGGAAAAAGGTCAAGTTTCCTCGTTCATTCATTCATTCATGTGTTAATTCAACAGTGTTTACTGAGACAAGTCCTGCCCTAGGTGCTAAGAGTGGAACAAAACAGACTCAACCTGACCTCATGTAACTTACTGGAAAAGAGAGGTATGGAAGACCCATGTTTCATACCTACAGAAAGGCTACATATTATTACACATTTCTGCTAACACTGTGGTCCCATTTTGTTCCCTTTGTGTTTCCACGGTTAAATATGTCTGGGTTAGCCCAAAATAATCTTTTTTAGATATGTGAGTGCATTTTTTCTTTTTATTTAATAAAAATATTATACATACAATGCAACCTATATGTATCCTTCTCCACTTGCATCTTTCACTTAAAAATGTATCTTGAAAATGACATGATATCAGTAAACACTTTATTTTGCATATGAGCAAGCATAAATACATTTCTAAAAGTAAAATGTGCATTCAGGATTTTGACAGACTTTACTAATTTGCTCTCCACAAATGTTGGTCCAATTTACTCTCCCCGCCAACCCCCACCCCCAGTGCATGCTGTCCAGTATCCTCCTGAACCCACCATGGTATAAAACTTTTTTTTTTAATTTATTTTTGGCTGCATTGGGTCTTCATTGCTACGCACGGGCTTTCTCTAGTTGTGGTGAGTGGGAGCTACTCTTTGTTGTGGTGCGCGGACTTCTCATTGTGGTAGCTTCTCTTGTTGTGGAGCATGGGCTCTAGTTGCGCGGGCTTCAGTAGTTGTGGCACGCAGGCTCTAGAGTGCAGGCTCGGTAGGTAGTTGTGGTGCACAGGCTTAGTTGTTCCGCGGCATGTGGGATCTTCCCGGACCAGGGCTCGAATCCATGTCCCCTGCATTGGCAGGTGGATTCTTAACCACTGCGCCACCAGGGAAGTCCAGTATCAGACTCTTGTTCTTTGCCCAAACAAGAGGTAAAAGTCATATCTCATTTAAGTTTTCATCTGCATTTCTATTGTGAGGGCAGAATATCCTTGAACAGGATTAAAGAGCCATTTTGCTAAAAGCCTATTTACTGCTACCAAACCCAATCTCTTTAAGAGACAAGGACTGCAAACTCTCCAGGGAAAAGAAACAAAAGACGCAACAGCAGGCAGTATAAATCTGTTCTCAACCACTACTGTGAAGCAACTGACTGTGCTTTTCACCTATAACCTGAGCATTCAAAAGCTGCTTTCTAGACCACAGTAGAGAAATCACAGAGGAGACAGAAACCAACATGTGAGTGCTTACTCTACACCAGGCACCAAGCTCTATATACACTCTCATTTAATCCTCCTAACACTTTTAATACACGAGGCTCTGAGAGGTTAAGTACCTGCTCAAATTCATATAGATTATAAATGGCAGAGGAGAAACCGAACCCAGATCTAAATTCCAACATCCATATTTTACACACTACACCACAGGCCTCCTGCTATGTCAAGATGTTTGAAGCCCATTGACCTGCATCCTGAGATTCATATGCTAAGAAGCTGTCTTCTGACTTTAATCATGACCCTGTAAGCAGAAATATACTATAGGGACTTCCCTGGTGGCACAGTGGTTAAGAATCCGCCTGCCAAAGTAGGGGACACAGGTTCGAGCCCTGGTCCGGGAAGACCCCACATGCCACGGAGCAACTAAGCCCGTGAGCCTAGAGCCCGTGCTCCGCAACAAGAGAAGCCACTGCAGTGAGAAACCCACGCACCGCAACGAGGAGTAGCCCCCACTCGCTGCAACTAGAGAAAGCCTGTGTGCAGCAATGAAGACGCAACACAGCCAAAAATAAATAAATAAATTTATTAAAAAGAAAAGAAAAGAAAAATACTATAGTATTGCCTATCTGTGGAGACCAAATATAGCCCTTGATAAGATTTCCCACAATCCCAGCTTCTCCTAAGACTTACCTGCCACTTAAGACTCAACATCGAATTAACCTGTAGAGTTATTGAAGACATCCAATCCTCAGCACGAGGAATTGTGCAGAGATTTAAATATTATCACTAAGACCAAAAAAGTTGGCTGGAAATTGGTATATATATTGCAGAGCTGCACCACTTAGCTCAGCAAGGTGGCCCGGAGGATGTTTTTAGATAGCATGTTGGTTGGGAATGAATACAACAAAACCCTACAACAGTATATTGAGAGAACCAAATTTGACAACTGCAAAGCTCCAAATGAGAATTCTAGCCAATGATATTTCATTACTTCACATCAGGGCTCTTAACACAAAAATGATCCAGAACAATAGGAAGACAGCCTCTTACCCAGAAGCTGGGTTAATAGCTGGATATTAGTTCAGGCAATCCAATCCCCGCCTACAGTATGAGGAGTCAAGCGTCAGTAAGAAGGAAAGTTTTCTTGAGAGAAAATATCTTACACAAAAATCTTTTATGTTTCCAAGCAACCCGCCCCCACATGTGGTGTTCCAGACAGGGGTGTTACGCAGGGTGTGGTCTGGGGACCATGTGCTCCTGGGCCACAAGGAGATAATTACAGAAATTGGGAATAAGCATTTAGAAACTTTTTATGGCAATTTGGCAGAGTAATTTTATGTCTGTTGAATCTAATAATAAAAAAAAAATTGGGGCTTGTAAAAAAATTTTATTAAAGCCATTAAAATGAAGAAGTATTTTGACATGTGACAAGTGTTCACAGGACAGGGTCGCAATTACTCAGGATAAGGAAGCCGAGGTGTTTTATAACATAATGAAGGATTTCCAGGGGCCCCTACGTGGCCAGGAGTACATAACGCAGGGTGCCTTCGTGGTGGATCAATACCACCATGTACCACAATTCAAAAGTTGAAACCACCACCAGGATTACCATTGCACAGTTGTTGCAATTGGAAGTTGTGTTAAAAATGTGCAAATTGGCTCCTTTGGAGAGAAACTTCTACTTACCATTTCAAGAGTGGGCAGAGCAAAAGCCTATGAGAAAATACTTGAAGAATTATGTCACATACTCCAGAAATCGGCAGCCAAGACATTGGGATAGCCAAATCCCAGGGAGCTGGCAAGAATTCCCAAGGATATGCTAAGTGAAATAAGCCAGACACAAAAGGATAAATATATGTGATTCCACTTATATGAGGTACCTAAGACTAGGTAAATTCAGAGACAGAAAGTACAATGGTGGTTGCCAGGGGCTGGAGGGAGAGAGGATGGGGAATTAATGTTTAATGGGGACATAGTTTCTGTTTGGGATGATGACAAAGTTCTGGAAATGGATGGTGGTGATGGTGGCATGACATTGTGAATGTACTTAATGCTGCTGGACTGTATGCTTAAAAATGGTTAAAACTAAATTTTTATATACTTTAGCATAATAAATAAATAAGAATTCCCAATATACTTTCTGAGTACTAACTGCTTATTTAAAAAAAAAAAAACAACTATAGAATAGCTGCCAATAAACCGGCCTCTTTCTGAGGCTGGATGAACACCAAAAATAAATTAGTTAATTAAAGCATAAGGGTCATCCCACGTGGATCCAGTTATTATACTTGAAAACCAGAAACATACCTTTTGCTCATAGGGAAAGACTAGGGGGTAAATATATATATATATACACACATACATATATTATTTTTTAAAAAGCAATCAAGAATTCTACCAGTATTAAAAACCCAGTGATTCTGTGTCATTTGACACTCCTAATCTGCACATCTTATTGAAATTTCCCCCACTCCCATGCAAAGTCTTTCTCGTTGCCTATTGTCTGAGCTCACTTAGCTGATCAGGTTGTCTGGGTGAAACCACCAGGCTTCAAATGCAAACTTGCAAACACCCTGCACATAGCTAAAGAGGGTATCATTACATGAAGACATTCTATTTTTCATTTAGGATATGTAAGTAAGAGTTCCCTTTGAGAGTCTCCAAACAATCTCTCAACAAACTCTTCTCCATAAATTTCAATGGTTTTATATTCTTCTGGGACTCTTACATCTTTCTGCATCCCTCTGGCTCACAGTTAGACTAGATGTTCTCCAAGTACTCATTCACCAGCATCTCCTTGTCTCTATATTCTCTCTTGGCAATCCCATCTACCCCCTGAACTTCAGCAAGCCTAGTCTTTCTCACTATGATTCTGACCTTTATCTCCCTACAGCATCAAGTCTCCATTTTGACAGCCTCCTGAACAATCCACAGTGATGTCCCACAAACACGTCAAGCTCAGCATGATCAAACATGTATCATCTTATCTCCTAAACTTGATCCTCTTTCCCTCTTAGACACGTCTACAAATGCAACACCATCATCCTCCTAGTAAACCAAACACAGAATCTCCCTTGACTTCTGTGATTCCCTCTGTGTTTCCCCCCTACCTTCTGGTTTTCCTTCCCTCAATCCATCTGGCACATTCCCTGATTAAATCACTCCTCAACCCATCTGAAGTGTCAGAAGCCAGAGAAATAGTTGATCATTCTCTGCAAATACTAGAAAGTTTCAAGGATCTCAAATCACCACAAGCCAGGGGTTAGTGAAAGCACAGACACAGGAAGCTGTGAATTGCCTAGAATTCAATAACGGGCACCCAGTAGCTGGAGACACCCCACTTTTCCACCAAACCTAAAGGTATTACCCCTATTACTTAGACGGGGAGTGGCAATTACAATACATCCTTCCAGCATTATGAGATAGAAGTCAGCACTAGCATCAGAAGAAACTGGAGGAGGGAATTCCCTGGGGGTCCAGTGGTGAGGATTCCGGGCTTTCACTGCCAGGGGCCTGGGTTAGATCCCTGGTTGGGGAACTAAGATCCCACAAGCTGGTGTGGGAAAAGAAAAGGAAAGAAAAGAAAAGAAGAAGAAAGGAGAGGAGAGGAGAGGCAAGGCAAGGCAAGGCTGGAGGAGTTGTAGACTTCACAGGATAGGAAGGAGGCAGCTATTCAATCTCTCATCACATATGGCATCATTTATGGGCCATTTATGTGCCAAGCACTGTACTAGGGAGCTAGAGACACCGAGAACCAAGCCATGGTCTTTCAAGGAATTCCCAGTCCAAAGAAGAGACAAAAAATTGCAATAAAGGGTGATCTTGCTTTATTAGAGATACACACAGGACACAGGAAGACAGAGAAAAAAACTCTCAATACTGTTAGGAGCTTGTGTGAAGTGGTAGAGATTGTGGAAGACTGCACAGAGGCTGCTACCTCTGAGGTCTGAGCTGGGATTTAAGCAATAAAGAAAGAGTGCCTTAAAGCAGAGGGGCCTTCCAGGATGAGGAACCACATGGACAGAGTTGTGAGGGCAGGAGGAAACATGGGCTTTTAGGAAATAGCTAGTGTTATAGCATGGCCGTGAAAAGCAGTGGCAGGAAATGATGCTAGAGAGGCATTTGGGTCGACAATCATGCAGAGCTTTGTACAGAAAGCTAATCCAGACTCTTACCCTTTTCCCATGGCCTGAGAAGCAAGGATTACAAATCACAAACAATTAGCCCTTAGAGGTGGTTGTGAACTTACACATCATCTAGTCGGTCCTTTCACTTCATAAGCCAGGAAGGAAGGTACAGGGAGAGGATGCAACTTGCCCAGGGCCTTCGGATGTCTTGCATATTACACCTTCTCATGAAATTAAAAAACCCCACACACAGAGTCTCTGCTAAGAGCTAACCACCTAAAATAGATTCAGTGGCATGAGAGGAGCGAGGATGCAGCCAGGCACCTGCTCCAGGGCACTCCTCTTGAAAGCAAGTCTGAAGGGAGAAATGGTCAAGTGCAGAAAGCATAGATTGCACACAGACTTAACGAGGAAACATAAACACCTTTCAAAGGCAAGCCGAACACTCCCCGTGCGTCATCCCAAGCCAGATGTGCCAAACCCCAGAACGTGCTAGCAGCACTTTCGGTGCTAACAGCCTTAACCATTCATAAGATAAACAATTAGCCTTCGACATAATCAAGAACAAACGGTCAATTACGAGCATATGACCTTTAAGCTCAAAATTCTAAAGGGCCACTCTTTTTTGTTTGTATGTTTCAGCAGCAGCAGCAAAGGGGGTTCTTAGCTCTCTGTGAAGGTTTGTGGATGCAAGAAACTTACACTAGCTATATAAAGACAGTGGGGGTACAATCAAGCACGAACTTTGGATCTACATGGAGCAAGGTTCGAATGACAACTCATTCACTTACTAAGTATGACTTTGAGCCAATTTCTTACCTCTCTAAGCCTCTCTAAATTGCCTGGCACACTGCCAGGCACAAAGTAAGTGCTCAGATATTCATGGTTTCCCTTTCCACTTGTCATGCCCCTGCGGGAGAGTGTCAGCCAAAATAGCCACAATAATTCACATGTCTATGTCCCTTCCCACATGGACTCGGGACTTGCCAGGTGACTTGTTTGACAAATGACAAATGTAACACAAGCAGAAACCTGAAAAGTATTTGTGCATTGGAGTTTTTCCCTTTTTTATTATTCCTGGGATCTTCTAACCATCACCATATGAATAAGCCTGAGCTAGCCTCCTGGATGATGACAGACATGTGGCCAAATCATTTTATTATCCCAACTGACAACAAGCCAACCACCAGACACGTGAGAATGGCCATCATAGACTATCTGGCCTCAGCCAGGCCAGCCCACTCCAGAAGCTCCACCCAGCCAAACCATGAATCATAAGGAGACAACACATGCTGGTGGTTCTAAGTCTCTATATTTGGAGTGTTTTGTTACACAGTAAAAGCTGACAAATGCCCTCCTTAAATGTTAGGAGCTCCTGGTTTATGGCCTCGGGTGTCTCCTTACTCAACATAGGAAATGGATACATTAACGTCAAAATGATGAATCTCAAAGCTATAGGCCCAGAAAAGTCTCTCTTGCCTATGGAAATTTCATCATATATCTTTTAGGTACCTCAAGTCAAGGGTCATCACTAAATTCATTATATTCCCCACAAAACAAAATAAAAATGTTCCTCTTCTTGCTCTGTTCCCAACATATGAAACATGAAGATTGTTCTCAACTCTTCCCTCTTCCTCATCTTCTATATCCAATCAGCTACCAAGGCTGGTCAACTCAATCTCTTAAACCCCTATTGGCTCCTTCCCCTCCTCTTTATCCCCATTATTTCTACCCCTTAGAAATCTCTTACCCTGCTTTACAAACTACTGCAATAACCCCTAGACAATATCCTGCCTTCAGAATGTTTCCTCTCCTGTACAGCCTCCACCTGAGCCTGCTGCTTCCCTGCAGAAAGCTCTTCAATATGTCCCCATTGTTTATGGGATGATGCTCCAATGCCTTAATCTAGCACCTAAGTCCTCTTTCAAGCTGGCCTCTCCACTGTTGTTTCCATCTTCTATCAGTTCCCCCAGCCTACCGGGCTGCTTCATGCCCCAGGGCCTTTGCACGTGTTGTTCACACAGTCATGAACTCTCTGTCCTCTTAGGTCTCTTTTTGAATTTCTACTCACCATAAGAGTCAACTCAGAAGTCACATCTTACATATAAAGCACCCTCCCAGCCCTTCCCCAGAAGAAGTTCATCTCTTCTCCCATGTTATCACTGTGCTTTGTACATTCCTTGAATGTTGCAGTTAACACACTCTATACATTATAGTGGTATGTTGATAATTCCTCTCCCACCATCCAAAACCTTTCTATGACCTTCCTATTGCAGCATCTGTAACAGTACCTAGCATATAATAAGCATTCAAAATAAGTTCATCTCATGAACAAAATCTTAGTGCCCTTCCCTTTTCTCTTACAATAAGCTAGCTTCATGTGTCTGTCATTAATAACTTCCTAATAATGCAAATGTGCTCATTTTATGGACTTTTGAACAAAAAGTCTAACACAAAAAAGCAATATTATAAAATCTTCAGATTTAAGATTTCTGTTTGAAGTGTGTCCTTTTTTTTAGATTAGTAGCCCCTGGTGAATTGTAATTATGTACCCTGGCTCTCTAAGGCCATGTACACCTTAGGTCCAAAGCAAGAAGTTCTAAGAATAAGGAGTTTGATGACTTCTATAGAAAATCTTACATTCTGAGGAAAGTTCCAGTTGAAGAGAGGAATAAGAGATATGAAGGTAAACAGTAGATTCTTGATTAAGGAAAATAGCATCAAACTCTGTAAGGTCTCTCTTGCCTATGGAAATTTCATCATGCATATATGAAATATCCTAAATCCCAGTAGGGCAATGTTCTGGCAAGGGCATGAACATGAAAGTAAAGAGGGTTGAATTCAAGTCCATGAAGCTATAGACCTCTATGTCCACTAGCAAGGCTCATAACTTCTCTTTCCTCATCCGTAAAATGAGGGAACAGGACCGGGCTTCCCTGGTGGCGCAGTGGTTGAGAGTCTGCCTGCCGATGCAGGGGACACGGACGGGTTCGTGCCCCGGTCCGCGAAGATCCCACATGCCGCGGAGCGGCTGGGCCCGTGAGCCATGGCCGCTGAGCCTGCGCGTCTGGAGCCTGTGCTCCACAACGGGAGAGGCCCACATACTGAGGAAAAAAAAAAAAAAGTGAGGGAATGGGACCAAATTATTTCAAAATCCTATTAAGTCCCATAACTCTATGTCTATGACATATGATTCCTAAACCTGCCTGTGTAACAATGTCACTTGGGAAACTTTATAAATCCACAGCTCCCGAGACTTCCTTCCCACCAATCTTAAGAGAAGTGTGGGAATTTTATAGTTTTAGAAAACCCCAATGGGTAGTTCTGATGCAAAGCCCCATTTGGGAGCTGAGCCACCCTATAGAAACTTCATCTGCTATTCAGCTACGTCTACCACTTACAGAATAATATTTTCCAATGGGAATACGTCTCCAATTGCATAATAATGGTTAAAGGGAATTTAGGGTTTATTTTACATAAAGTCACCTATGGGCACTTTGCTGGAACACATCCATTGCTCAAATATGGAAATTGCCTATAGAGTTTTATATTTCAACATTTGTATTATCTATTTTAAGCATGTGATTTGGTATAATCTTGGGCAAAATATTTTCCCTATAAACTTATCTTAGTTTTTTTAATGAAAATCAGTGAAAAAATAATTATTTAATGTATAAATATTTATAGCCACTACCCAGGGACATACATATACTGTAGAGTAAGATATACAGCTGTGGCACAAACCAAGAGCAGGATAAAAATGTACCATCTACAGATAGACATACACTGTAGTTGCCTATGAACCCTCAGTGCTTTTCTCACTAGCAGGACCTATCCATTTCCAGGCAATGCACCATGATGAGTCTAAGTCAAGTGTGGACAATCCTATTTGCTTTGGCAAAATACTGATTTTTGCAACCCATCTTCCAGCTAGGAATAGCCATGTGATCAAGCACTAGACAATGAGATTTGAGAGCCAATGTGTTGGTGAACTTCATGGAAATATTCTTTTGCTCCTCAATAAAGGGACGATCCTTTTTGTCACTCAGATCCCTGCTTCCTTCCTTGAATATAAAAGGCTACGGCAGCCATATGGTGACCATGAGGCATTAAGCGTGAGGTCCCAGTGTCCATACCCAGAGATGACGGAGTGGAAAATGAGAAAGAGCCTTGACGGCATTTGGAAGCCACTACTCCAACCACAGAACTCCTAACAGCATACTTCTTGTTATGTGAGACAACTATCTTTGTT
Organism: Mesoplodon mirus; assembly: GCF_964341445.2. Lineage (NCBI taxonomy): Eukaryota > Metazoa > Chordata > Mammalia > Artiodactyla > Ziphiidae > Mesoplodon > Mesoplodon mirus. Next base: position 39,070,660 of record NC_138991.1, read on the forward strand.
GTTCAAGCCACTGTGAGCCTCGTTTTTGATTACTTGCAGCCAAAAATACATCTTAACTCAATCAATTTCTAGGCAGGGTTAAGAATAATCTACAGGAGGCAACTAGTCATATTTAGAGTTGGAATTCCATGACATCATGGGGTAGGGAAATAGCTGTCACCAAGGAAGAGGCATTTCAATAAGTGCTTGAAGGTTGAGCAAAAGATGGGAGGGAGAGGTGAAGGCAGTAACAGCTTTTGTAGAGAAAGCTTGAAAACAAGAGAAAAGAGTAAGAAGGCTTCACATTTGTCATCTGACACTCTAGGAGGGGAGTCTTTACAATGAAAATGTATAAGGATTTTTTTTCCCAAAAAAGTCTAAGTCAAAAAATTGCAGGAGTCACCAAACCTGCTTCACACATTCGACAACTTTCACTGTTCTTACTCACTACCCATCCTGAAGGCTCTGTCTGTGACCGTGTGTCCTGTCCAACGGCTCCACCCCAGAAGATGCTTCATCTCAGGTCATACAAACTCATTCTGGCACTGAGGTTGGCTCTTGGTCACTGGAGCCTGGCCCTTTGACTTCAGTGGTGCTCACTACAAGTCAGCCTATAGAGAGTGCCCCCCGTGATTCTGAAAGCCACGTTAGAATAAGAAACCAGTTCACGTCTGGAACTGGTTTCTGGGAAACATCAAGAAATGCAGGGCTTCCCTGGTGGCGCAGTGGTTGAGAATCTGCCTGTTAATGCAGGGGACACAGGTTTGAGTCCTGGTCTGGGAAGATCCCACATGCCACGGAGCAACTAGGCCCGTGAGCCACAACTGCTGAGCCTGCGCGTCTGGAGCCTGTGCTCCGCAACAAGAGAGGCCACGACAGTGAGAGGCCCGCGCACCGCGATGAAGAGTGGCCCCCGCTTGCCACAACTAGAGAAAGCCCTTGCACAGAAATGAAGACCCAACACAGCCAAAAATAAAAATAAATAAATTAAAAGAAGGCTCAATATTTGGAGAAAAAAATATTAAAAAAAAAAAAAAAAAGAAATGCAACCCACATTTTATCCCCTCTCTCTCATTCTCTCTCACTCACTCTCATTCTCTCTGTAACACTTGAGGAAATTAAAAAGAATCTATTGGTGTATAGCACATTGGTACATCAAAGTCCCCAAAGGAAAATATTTGAATTTCTTCCATCTATTTTCCTCTCCTGTTCTTTATGCTTCTCAATGAGAAGAAAGGTAGAGCTTACATTTTATGTCAACACAAAAGGCCTCCGTTTGTGTGCATTACTTATTAAAGTACTCAGCGATTCAATGTCAAGGTATGTATTATACATACTTTTTTTTTCTAGGCCATTATCAGCTTTCTTACAACACTATTATTCTTCAGCCCAGCTAATGCTTCTGTCAAAGATTTAGCAACAAGCATGGAAAATGTCAAACAGTGGGGAAGAAACCTAGCTGTTTCCACAACTGCACAAAAGGCACGAGTTGTCTTTTATAGAAAAGCAGCATAATTCAAAAGCCAACGGATGTTTTATCGGGGGACAGAGTAGTGGGATGCTTTATTTGTTTTTCTCTGCACACCTGAGTCCATCTCCTCTGAATAGGTTTCCTTTCTTCTCTTGCCAATATACTTAATAAAATAGGGCCTACGTTGTTATCACCGCACCCTCTCCCCAGGTGGTATCTGGCTTGGAACGTGACAGAAATCAGCCTAGAGAGTCAGCCCTGTTCTGTCTGCAGAACAGTGTGAAAGATTTAAGGAGCACTAAAAGTCTCCTCTAGAGAAAAATATTTTCCCAACCTGCTTACCAGGGTGCCTGAAATTACAACCCTCTGCTTTAAGGCATTGAGAGCCTCCATTAAAATGCAAATATGTTATGCGAGTTATTTTATCAAACTTTCACATCTTAGCTTGAATCGTTTATGGCTTAATTCAAAATCCTAAAGTGATGGGACACAGTTTGGATGAGAGAACAGATGATATGGAAGTTCAGGGTTTAAAATATGTTGCCTAGGGAGCCGGCCCAGGTAGCAGGACAAAGTGGGAGAGCAGAATATAGTCAGAAGGCACCAAAAATGAGGTCCAGAGTTAATACACACATGCAGATGCTATCAACAATCCTGGATGAGCAACAGGCTGGACCGCGTGGTCAAGAAGTTGTCATGTTCACACTTCAAAAAAATAAACTCAAGGAAGCATCAATGTGCATATGGCTTATTTTCTCCCCCCTGCATTGGCGTCCTCAGTTGGATTTACTTACCATTTCTTCCTGTCTGAGTGTGCTCAGGGCTCTTACCCACTCCCTCCCCAGCAGTTTCAGAGGTTGCCTAGAGCCTATGGCAGACACTCCCTGTGTTCTCCAATATTTCCATTTCTCCCCCATCCTGCCCCCCTTGAAGTTGGTCATGGCCGTATGACCAACTTTGGTCAATGAAATATAAGCAGAAATGGTATGTGTCACCATTTCTGCTTCCAGGCAGAAGCATTTCAGCACTTAATCATGGTTTTCCATGCTCCCTTCTTCTGCCAGGGTGAACTCTGAAGTATGGTGAACTTGAGAAAAGACGCTACAATGTCAAAGCAGCCGAGAATGGTAGACAGAGAGAACAGCTACCTGGAAACCTGCTGAGACCTGAAGATGACCATAATTAAGCAGGAATAAGCTCCTATTGTGCAAACCACTGATATTCTGGTGTTATTCCTTCAGCATAACCTAGCCTACCCTGGCTGATCCATACCCCACAAAGAGCATCTCAGGAAATCTCATCTGGCCCTCTCCATTACCATATACTCATCATTCAGTAAATATTTATTGAGCACCTACTATGTGCCAGATAATATTATAGGTACCAGGGATTTAGTAGTAACAGTGAAGTTACCAACAGTAAAGGACCAAGTCAAGTCCTTGGACTCATGAAGGTTACATTCTAGTCAAGCAAGAAAGATTATAAATAAGTTTGTTAGGAATAGGCTTGGTTGAGTATAGCAGAAAACCCAAATAATATCAACTGAAGCAAATTAGAGGTCTAGTTTCCCTCACATAAAATAAAACTGGGGGTTGGCAATTCAAAACTCATAGGGTGGCTCTTCAATGTCATGGGTAATACAGACTCTGCCAATCTTTCTGATCTACCATTCTTAGCATGTGGCTTCCATCTTTCAGAGCACCTCGTATTCCAAAATGGCTGCCACAGCGCCATTTCTTTTACAGCCTAGCAGGAAGAAAGAGAAAAGGGAAAATGCAGGAAGAAAGAGAAAAAGCAAAATGCAAAAGGAGGTGCCTCCCAACTAAGTCAGGCCCCTTTAAAGAGCCTTCCCTGAAGCCCTAGCCCATACGTAATATGTAAAATGTACTGGCTACTCCTACCTTCAAGGGAGGTTGAAAGGGAAATATAATCCCAGCTGGATATATTTTGCCACAAAGAAAACAGAGTTCTGTTAGTAAAGAAAAGAATAAGCATTTAACAGTCTCTGTCACAAGAGGTAAACAAATAAAGATTTCATCTGGTGATAATATTTTGAAGGAAAAAAATATGATAAAAAATGGAGCGAGAGTAACTTTACCCACGGTGGGGGACGGGGAGAGAGGCCTTTCTAAACAGACAGCATTGAATAGTGGAAAGAAGTCCCCCATGGGGATATCTGGGGAAGGGAGCCCCAGGCAGCGGGTACAATGAGTGCCAAGGCCTGAAGTTCTAAGGAACAGAAAACCCCGCCGTGAGTGGAGTGGAGTAAGGGAGAATATAGGGGAAGATGAGGGCAAAAAGGCAGGAAGAAACTAGGTCAGGAAGGACCGTGTGAATTTCATTCTCAGTGTGACAGGAAGCAAGTTGGGGGCTGAGGAGTAAGCAGGGAGGGACATCATATGCTCATTAATTCTGGGTGCTGTTGGGAACTGGTTTGTAGGGGGAAAAGAATGGTGACCAGTTAGGAGGCTGATTCAGGCATCCAGACAAGAGATAACAGCTCTGTACCTACAGTAGGATAGATGGATGGGCAGTGCTAAGGATGCAGCTGTGATCAGCAATCATGATTTTTTTATAAACCCCATTGGCCTTGATGGGTAACGTTTTCTACCAGAGTTTGGCTGCTCATCCCTGGGGCTTGGAGAAAGTTCATAGACAGTTGGGTTTTTCCAGAATTGGAGCCTTGCTGGGAGAATATGATTGACTGGCGCTGAGAGAAGCTACGAAGGAAGGCTGCTGTTGAAACAAGTCACTGAAATGAGAGACTCTTTAGCAGGATGGGGAGGGAAGTGACAGAAGGCAGAGGCTGGGGACGTGACGACCCCACCCCCCGCCCCCAAGGGTCGGCCAATTCCTGTTTCGCACCTGTAGCTAATGCTTATAGCTTCTGCCTCTCTGCCCAGCTTTAGCAGGTGGAAACACGGCTGGACTATCTGCCTGGCACCTGGTGACCAATATCACCCAGGCCCCATTTGTCCCATATGCTGCTGCTCATTGGTTGGTCCTGCCTCACCCTTATGCAACCCAAGTGTCGGGCTCCCAAGTGTCTTGGAAGAAAGAGCAAACTCTACTTCTATAGTGGAGTGGTTAAGCATAACAGCTGAAGTTAGGCTGTGGGTTCAAATCCAAGCTCCCCCACCTTCCAGCTGTGTCACCGTGAACAATTACTTAACTTTCATCTGTAAGACGAGGCTATTAATAAGCCTCGCAGGGCTATTAAAAAAATCTAATGAATTAATGAAAAACACTCAGAAGAGTACACACCACACAGTAAAGCTCTCAATTACATGTTACTATTTATCATCTTCCTGCATTACTCAGATCAAACCTCACTCCCTCCTAAAACCTCCCCTCCACACCCCAGCCTTCATTTATCTCCTTTCTCTAACTCATTTTATACTTACTATTCATAACATACAATCTTCATCTTACGACGTGCCGTCCTGTTCTCTAATTGTTGGTATCACTCAATCTGGCACTTGAATCCACACTAATTACTGTATGCTAATATATAAAATCACGCCTTGTCCTAATTCTTCATGCATGTGCCTTATCTCTTCTCTCCAACTATATATACTAGAAGACCCCCATAAGCCAATTTTATACTTCTCTCACATCTTCACAGTGGAGAATGCAGTGCTGGACACATAACACAGATGTACTAAGTACTAAGGTCCTTTCATCTGGAGAACTCTAGAAATCCTGTGCATTAGGGATCCAAACAGAAGTGGAAACATGCTTCAGAATTGGAACTGATTTCTATAATCCTCTAGTTAAGCCAACTGTTCTTTGGGCAGTGCCTATGCTATCCTGGGGAGAATACTGTCACGTATTATCTTCTAAAAGGTCTCCAAAATATTTCAAGAAATAGTCTGACTTATTCAAGAATAAAAACTCCCACTGAAGCCTGATCCTCAGGCCTCCTGGGCCAGCTGGCCCCCAAAAGAAATAAGCTCTTCCAGATCATTAGCCCAGGGCCTCTCCAGCTAGAGAGAGAAAACCTGTAAGCAGAACTGTGAGCCTGCAGAGAAGCTACCCTGCACTGAACCCACTCTCAGTGGCTTTGGCAGGGGCGGGTGCTGGCTAAGGTGAAGAAATAGTCACACGCAGCACCGCTGAAAACTTTTGCAATGCACAGTAGACTGGTCTACCCATCACACAGCCTCTCGGCACATCCTTTTAATACAGCTAATACTGCTGAGGACAAGTGGGGGCTGGGGTAAAGGGCCAGAAACTGCAGCCAGATGACCAGAATTCAAACCAGCGCTCTGCCACTCACTGGCTGCATGGCTTTGAGCTACTTTAACCAATCTGTGCCTCAATTCCTTCATCTGAAAGTGGTAGTTATAACAGCCCCTGATTCTTCTGGTTGTTATGAGGATTAAAAGCTTTTCAATTGTTACAGTGCTAAGGACAGCCCCTGGTTGTAAGCATTATGCAAGTGTCTGTTAAATAATTTTTAAATTGTATTTATACGTGTGTGTGATTACCTCTGCCCAGGGGTAACAGGAAAGGCTACCCAAAGCTGGCATCTGTAACTGAGTAAGACTCAAGGTGCAAGGGAGAGTCCTTTACAATAGTGGTTCTCAACTTACCTTGCGTTTAAATCACCTGGAAAGTTGTTAAAAACCCAGATTCCTAGGCCTCACCTCCAGCATTTCTGATTCAATAGGTATGGTTGGGAACTGAGAAACTATCAATACATTTCCAGTAAGTTCCCAGGTGATGCTGATGCTGGCCCAGAAACCCACTTTGAGAACCACTGCCTTTCAGAATCAGAGAGAAGCGGGTGCAGAGATGCAGGAATATAAAACAACCCAGCCTGCTCAGTGGAGAGAAAGTAATCTAACACAATTGGATCAGAGAGTGGTGATGGAAAATGGCAAAAGAGGAGGTGGGATGAGGAGGCAGGAGCTGATCCCAGAGTGAAGACACCTGGCACAGATCCTGTGCACTTGGAGGCCCTTTGGGAGTTTAAAGCTTAAGTAACATGACTAGTTTGTGTTTCCAAAACCATCATTTTTGCATTAATGTGAAAAATGGACTGGAAGAGGGGGGATTATAGAGAAAGGGACAAAAATTAGAAGAAACCAGAGGAGAAATAATGAGACCAGAGCTGGTGCAAGTGCAGTGAGATAAGAAGAAAGAAACAGAGAAATCTTAGGGCACAGAATTGAACAGATGTGCAGAGACCTGTATGGGATGGGAAGGAGAAGGAAGGGTTAAGGGTTACTCCAAGCTGGCCAGCTCTGATGCCGGGATGGAGGAGGTCCTGTCAACTGAGAAAGGAATGCAGGGGACAAAAGAGATGTGGGGGGAACAGAACATTATAAATCCAATTTACAAGGGTTCAGAGGCATCCATGATGTCCATTAGGCAGCTAGAAATCCAGGTCTGGAGTTGCCCAAAGAAATCACAAACAGAAATAAAGAGCTGGGTACCCCCATAAGCAGGTCCAGGTTAGAATCAAGGCTGTGGGTAAGGTGGCCAAAGGAGAGAGAACTGACTAGGGAAAGAGCCCGGACAGAAACTTGACTTAACTTTTTTAAATGGGCTCAGCGATCAAAAGCGAGAATGGAGACAGGGAGAATGAGAAAAGGGTAGAGAAGCTGAGGCCCATAGGATGAAGCAAAGCTATGAAAGCATCCTGGTGCTGGGGCTGTCATCTTACTAGCATTACAAACCCTTCTGACCTCACCTGAGTTGAAGGGAAAGTGTCTGTGCTGGTCATTGTCCATTCTTGGGTCCACTGGCTGCCCTTCCCTGTTCAGCCTGACTCCCTACAAACTGCATTTCTCAGGCTCCTTTGCCAACTGGCTTCTGGTTAATTTCTGCCAAAGAGAGGCACTGGGTGGAGACTGGGGAGAGGAGGGGAGTAAAATCCAGGTTACCCTGCCCATTTTCCTTCTCTGTCCCCAGCCCCAGCTCCGCCTTCTGTGGCTTCTCAGCAGACATGTGCTTCTGGCTCCCTGGGGTCTGGGAACATTCCCTCCTAATTCTTTGGTCCCTCCAGCTGTGTGTGGGTGGGGATCTCTATGTCAATCCACCAGCCCACTTGGCTCTTCAGTGCTTCCAGCACCCCCTAACCAGTTCCCGTGTGAATTCCCTCTACTGAAATGGCTGGTGCAGTCTCTCTGGTCCTTGCTGGTCCCTGATTGATAAACACACAATGGTAATACATCAGTTTCTCTCCCCACAGCTTATTTCAGTCTTCATAAAACTATTCAGGCTGGGATTATCCAAATTGATATTAACAAAGTCTTCTATTTAAAAATTACAGGGAGGACTTCCCTGGTGGCGCAGTGGTTGAGAGTCCGCCTGCTGATGCAGGGGACACGGGTTCGTGCCCCGGTCAGGGAGGATCCCACATGCCACGGAGTGGCTGGGCCTGTGAGCCGTGGCCACTGAGCCTGCGTGTCCGGAGCCTGTGCTCCGCAACGGGAGAGGCCACAACAGTGAGAGGCCCGCGTGCCGCAAAAAAAAAAAATTACAGGGGAAAGTAAATTTAAAAGAGGCAGTAAATGAAGATAAAAGCTGAAATAAATACATTGTAAAACATAAAGCTGTAGAATGATAAATTAGTTCAAATATTGGTTTTTTTGATAAGACTACTAAAATAAACAAACCTCTGTCAAATATAATTAAGGGAACATTTTTAATTAGAAATGAGAAAGGAAAGAGGACAAAATACAGAAAATAGATTTTTTTCTCCAAATCCAAAGAGAATGTTATGCACACTTGTAGGCTAATAAACTGAAATCTTCAATGAAATGAATAATTTCTAGAAAGATATAGATGACTAAAAATAACTCAAGAAATATAAATCTAAACAGAATAATAACCGAGGAAGAAATTGTAGAAATAATTTGATAACAACTAAAAAAAATGCAGTTTGTCCCAATGTTTCCACCAGAACAATTTTCATACTTTTATTTATTTTTTATTATTATTATTTTTTTAACCGATACGCGGGTGTCTCCCTTTGCGGAGCACAGGCTCCGGACGCGCAGGCTCAACGGCCATGGCTCACGGGCCCAGCCGCTCCGCGGCATGTGGGACCTTCCCGGACCAGGGCACGAACCCGTGTCCCCTGCATCGGCAGGCGGACTCTCAACCACTGCACCACCAGGGAAGCCCCCAATTTTCATACTTTTAAGAAACAGATGATTTCAATGTTGTATAAAATATCCAGAGCGCAAAAAGAGATAAGAGTACGTTTATGTCCATTAGGCAAGCATGATCTTCTTCCTAAAATCTGATAATGATAAAATACACAAAAAGAAAATTACAGGCACATATCACAAGTGAATATGGATAGGAAAAGCTTAAATAAAATCCTCACTCTAAAAAGAAACTTGTTTTACTTTAACTCTTTAGTTGGTTTTTCTTTTTTTCTGGTAACAGCTTCATTGAGATATAATTCTTATGCCATAAAAAATATAAAACACTTTATGAATTTATCCTTGCACAGGGGCCAGACTAATCTTCTCTATGCCGTTCCAATTTTAGCATATGTGCTGCTAAAGACAGCACAAGAGATAACTTCGTAAGTTAAGTTGAAATAAATTATGAAGGACGGTCAGTTTGTACATTATAGAAATAACCATTGGACAAAACTAATATAACTCAAATCAAAGGGAAAATATCATCTGGAGAAAACATTCACAGCAAATATAACAAAGGGTTCATGTCTATGTTATGTAAAGAACTTATACATATTGATACCAAAACATTAAGTCCCCAATACGTAAACTAGCAAAAAACTAGAGAAGACAATTCATAAAAACAGAAATACTACTAGTAAACAAGCATCTGGGAAAACATTCAACTTCTCTTGTAATCAAAGAAATGCCCCCTCAAATAATGTGGTAGCATATTACACTTACTACATTAGAGGAACTTTAGAAACTATCCAGTATTACAACACTGCAGTAAAACCAGTCCCCACACATGCCATATAAATTGATATCAACTCTTGGCGATACATATCAGGAACCATCTTAAAAGTCCATAATATCCCTTTATCCTAAGGATATTTTAAAGAATAAAAATTAAAGCTACATGAGATGTTCATTGCAATGTCACTTTAACAGCCAAAATAAATAAATGAAAGACCACCTAAATCCAACAACAGGAAGATTATTAATGAAAGGTTAAAAATTACTGTTTAGGGCGTACCTGGTGGCACAGCAGTTAAGAATTCACCTGCCAATGCAGGGGACACGGGTTTGTGTCCTGGGCCAGGAAGATCCCACATGCCATGGAGCAACTAAGCCCGTGCGCCACAACGACTGAGCCTGCACTTTAGAGCCCGTGAGCCTCGTCTACTGAAACCCGCACGCCTAGAGCCCGTGCTCCGCAACAAGAGAAGCCACCGCAATGAGACGCCCGAGCGCCACAATGAAGAGGAGCCCCCGCTCGACGCAACTAGAGAAAGCCCGCGTGCAGCAAAGACCCAACTCAGCCAAAAATAAATAAATAAATTTATTTATTTTAAAAATAAAAATTACTGTTTAGAACTATAATAAAAACTACAGTTTATCAAGCACCCTCATATACACGACTCCTTTCAGTCCTCAAGGGTCCCAGGAGGCGGGAGGGAATCACACTAACCGAGACTCAGAAAAATTAAGTGATTTGCACAAGTGACTCTCAAACACCTGCTACCAAATTCCAGGCTCTCTCAATGTTAAAGTGGGTGGTTGTGAATATCTGCTCTGAGCCTCAGTTTCCTCATCCAGCAAATAGGGCTAATAAGAATACCTAAAGAGTAGTTAAGAGAATCCAATGAAGCTCTTAAATGGCTGTGAACTCTTAGCGCAGGGTATGGTACACAGTTGCACTCAGTAAATTTTAAGAATAATGATAATACAAAGTTGTGTCAATTCAATACGATTACAGCAATGTAAATATGTCTGCAAGCAGATGAGGACCAGAAAGAGGAAGGAATAATGCAAATGCATGCTGCAAAAGCAAGGCAAGAGCAAAAGAATCACTTTTCTTTTTGGAATTATTTTGGTTTTAGTACAATAAGTAGAAATCTGGAGGGAAAAAGAATATACAAAAATCTCCTAAAAAGGAACTGGCATCTTTGGAGGAGCCCCATATTAAATCTGGGATCACTCCCTCTAGGACACTTGAAATAATAAACTCAGCATATGTGCCCCCTGGAGATGTCACGTGGTGTGGGGAGCTGGCCAGAGGATGGCGCTGTTTCACTTGCCCAAGGGACCAAGGAAGCATTTATTGGCCTCAATAATATATTAGTGCTAGTTGTTCGGTCTTCCTGAAAGATTAATTCTTTTTTTTTTTTTTCTTTTTTTCCTTCCTAAAACTGAGACTCAGAAGCATCTCAAACAAATCTCCATGTAGTTGGGAAATAGATCCAAGTCCACTCCCAGTGAACAGCAACATCCCAGGGGAGGTGCTCTGCAGTGAGGAAGGGCATCTGCAGGACCAAGGAGAATGTCGTTACTTCTCCCTTTGGTCATGTGACTAGAAGCTACCATCAGTGTTCAGCAAAGACTTAGCTAGTGTTAGCCCCCCAGGTTTTTAATCTACAAACTGGGAACAATTCAAACCACCGGAGAGAGAGTTTTCAGAGTAATGAGGGACAAAGCTAGAGGTGTCCCTTGGCTTTTCCTCCCCAAAGTCAGCAAGGCCTGAAAATCTCTACTACAAAGGCATAGGTAGAAAGTAACTCCACTCTCAGTGCCTACATTGTGACAGGCTTGTAAAGGACAGATAGGAATTGGTGTAGCTGTGGTATAGAAATGAAGTCGATCCAGGCTGTGGTCTTGAGCTTGAATTGTCAGCAACTGCCTACATGAGTCAGAACTTATGCAGTTGGTATATGAGCTCCAATAAAGGAAGTGACAGTTCAGCAAAGGATATAAATTCAGAAGAGAAATGTCAGGGGATGACACAGAACCCAGCATGACCAGAGGCTGAATCACACAGAGCTCAGACTCAGGTCCAAACAACACTCCCCTACTTGGGATGTCAAACAGGTATCTCAAATTTAATATGTCCAACACCAAGCTCCAAGTCTTTGCCCTCACCTGCTCTGCCCACAGCCTTCCCGTCTCAGGTAACAGCAATGCCATCCTTCCAAGCCCTCAGCTGGAGTCTCGTCAACTCCTCTTTTTCTCTCATATCGCACATCCAATCCATCAGGAAATCCCATGGGCTCTACCTTCAAGATACACCCAAATCCATCCTCTTCTCATCACCTCCACTACCAGCCCCTCCGCAATCCAAACCACCATCACCTCTTGCTGGTCTTCTCGTTACAGCCTCTTAACTGGTCTCCCCACTTCCACCTTTGCCCACCATTCACTTTCTTCTCAACACAGCAGCCAGAGGGATCCTCTTAAAATCAAAGTAGGAGGACACCTTAAAAAAACAAACCCATTAAAGAGCTAATAAATTGGTTTTCATCAAAATTAAAGCGACTCTCCAGAAAAGTACTACAACATGAATGAACCTTGCTAAGTGAAATAAGCCAGTCACACAAAGACAAAACTGCATTATTTCACTGCTATGAGATACCTAGGGTAGTCAAAATCAGTCAGAAAACAGAATGGTGGTTGCCAGTGTCTGGGGGGGGGAAGGGAGAATGGGGAGTTTTTGTGTAATGGGTATAGAGTTTTCATTTTGCAAGGTGATACTGGTCACACAGCAATGTGAATAGTCTTAATATTAATGAACTATATACTTAAAAATGGCTAAGATGGTAAATTTTATGTTATGTGTATTATACCATAATTAAAACTTTTTTAATTCTCAAATTGCACATTTTAAATATGTATAGTTTACTGTTTGTCACTTTACCTCAATAAAGCTGTTTTTAAAATTTTTTAATTACATTTTTTAAAACTAAGTAGGATCATATCCCTCCTCTGCTGCATGCCTTCCATGAGCTTCTCATCTCATTCAGAGAAAAAGCCAAAGTTCTCGGAATGACCTACGAGGCCCTACACAATCTGGCTCTGAAACCAGCGTGCCCTCATTCCCATTTCTCTCCCATTCACCCCACTCCAGCTACACTGGACTCCTTGGTGTTTCTCAAACACACCAGGTGCACTCCGGGGGCACTGACATGTCTTGTCTGCTTTGCCTGGAAAGCTTTCCCCCCAGGTAACTTTGTGGCTCACTGCCTTACCTCTTCCAAATCTTTACACGAATGTCACCCTCTTAGAGGGGCCTTTCCTGACATGGTATTTAAAACTGAAATGCTGGGCCTCCCTGGTGGCGCAAGTGGTTGAGAGTCCGCCTGCCGATGCAGGGGATACGGGTTCGTGCCCCGGTCTGGGAGGATCCCATATGCCGCGGAGCGGCTGGGCCCGTGAGCCATGGCCGCTGGGCCTGCGCGTCCGGAGCCTGTGCTCCGCAACGGGGGAGGCCACAACAGTGAGAGGCCCGCATACCGCAAAAAGAAAAAAAAAAAAAAAAAAAAAAAAAAAAAACTGAAATGCTTCCCCACCCCCTGAGTCCCCATCCCCCTTCTCTGCTTTATTTTTCTACATAGCACTTATCACAGTCTAATATACCACATTTTTCTTATTTATTTTGCCTGTTTCTAACCACTAGAATTAAACCAGAAATACAGGAATCATATTGTTTTGTTCACTAATTATACCCTCAGCAACTGGTACAGTGCCTGGCACATAGCAGGTGCTTGAAAAATATTTGTTGAATAAATGAATGAGTAAGTGAATAAATGAATCAAAGAACATTTATCTGACCTTGACAAACAAGTGTAAGGATCCTTTTTGAAGATACCCCAACCCAGTCTATATAGCTGGGTATCTATCAAGCTTTTCCAACCCTCATGAAAGTACTCTGATATGATGCCATCAGCATTCCCTTTCTATATTATCAGTGGAGGCTCAAGATCACATGGGCCACAAATGGCAGAGCCAGCATTTAAACCAAGAATTTGTCATCAGCTACCAAGTCCCTCCATGCCACCCTGAGTATCTAAACTTTTTTCAACTTTCATATCCTTTCATTTCATTCATAATGGCATTGCTGACAGATCTTAGTTGAGCAGTTAGCCCTCGCACCATAAATTTCTATTTGTCACACCCAAAACTCAATATATTAGAAGGCTACCCTTCTGGTTTTTAAAATGGAAATTGATGACATTGTATGCAGGAGCATAGGAGCTGCAAATCCTCACCCGAATCTCTCCATCTACCTGAAGGCAAAAATAGAAAAGTCAGAAGCACTCAGAGCTGCAGGCCCTCCCTGCTGGAGATATTATACCACCATTCCAGGCCCAGGTACTCCCCCCACTTAGGAGGTCCAGGGTTTGGTTTAGCAGCTGGGGCGTACAAAGAAAGAGGTGCAGCTGGAGCCACCCATGCGAGGACAGCACTCTCCCCCTCACCCCTCGAGGTGGCCTGACATCTCTGAGCATCCAGAAAAGAACACAAATAGACAGGTTTTTATGAGGGCTGTAACCCAATTGACAAAGGCGAGCTCTCTCAGCCTGGAAATGTCCCTGCTCTGAACCAGTTGCCTTGCCAACAAGCCACATGTTTCTACTCTGCAGAATCCAATTTCTGAGCAATATGACAGTGACAGGTCCAGAGACATGATACAATTCCAAGGTGCCTTTGAACACCTGCTGAATAGCTAAGAACAATGTGGATCCCTGGATGTACTTAGCAACATGGGAGGCACGCTAGGCAAAGGCAGGTCGTGCCCAGTTTATGCAACAGCCCCCCACTTACTCCACCCCATCCCAGCATTTTGCAAACTACAGGTAACATGTAGCCATGTCCTTTATCACCACCATCATTAGAATCTTTGTAAATACTTGCATGGGACTCACTCTTTAAATGTATTAAGTTATTTAACGGTCATGACAACCCTATGAGGTAGGTATTATTAGTATCCCATTTCAGATGAGAATTTGAATAATTGATAATTATTTGAAAAATTGATAATTTACCCTAATTCATATAGCCAGAGAAATGTAGAGCCAGGATTTGAAACTGGACAGTCTGCCTCCAGAATCCATCCCCTTAAACACTTTGCTATACTATCAATCTCCAATATTCCCTGAATGGTAAAACCAAGAGATTGTTCTAGTTATCATTACTGTATAACAAAGCACCCCAAACTTCATAAAGTAAAATACCCATTTTATTATGCTCATGGACAGTATGGGTCAGGAATTTGGACAGGACACAGTGGGGGCACCTTGTCTCTGTCCACAAAGTCTATCTGGAGTATCAGCTAAAAAGATTTCAAGCTGAGAGTGACTCAACAGCTGGGGATCAGTATCATCTGACGGCATGTTCATGCCTGGCAGGTGATGCTTGAGATCCACTGGGACTCAGTTGGGTCTGTCAGCACCTACTTGTGGTCTCTCCGTGTGGCCTGGGCTTCCTGTCAGCATGGTGGCTGGGCTCCAAAGCAAGTGTCCCAAGATGCAGAAAATAGAGCTGTCAGCTTCTTTTTTTTTTTTTTTTTAACAAGTAGGTTGTTTGTTTGGGGTGTTTTGTTTGTTTGTTTTGTTTTTTACAATTTTTTGACCGCAGCACGTGGCATGTGGAATCTTAGTTCCCCAACCAGGGATTGAACCTGCACCCCCTGCATCAGCAGCACGGATTCTTAACCACTGGGCCACCAGGGAAGTCCCCAGCTGTCAGCTTCTTAAGGCTAAGACCCAAAAACTGGCACAGTGTCATTTCCACCATATTCTATTGGCTAGGAAGTCACAAAGTCCACATTCAAGGGGAGGGGATACAGACTCCAGCTCTCAAAGAATCTTGGAGTCATTTGTTTAAACCACCAATGAGACCATTTAGTCCAACCCCTTCAAGTTCTAGCTGAACAGCTGAAGCTCAGAGAAGTTAAACGATTTGTCCAAGATCATATAACGTGTGTTAGTGGCAGACAGAACCCAAGTGCCTCTGCGCCCTGTCTCATACTCTATGCCACGGCTTCTCACTTGGCTGCACCTTGGAGTTGCCTAAGGAACTTTTAAAAGTGCTGATGCCTGGGACATCCCTGGCGGTCCAGTGGTTAAGACTCCGCTCTTCCAATGCAGGGAGCGCAGGTTCAGTCCCTGGTGGGGAAACTAGGATCCCACAAGCTGCATGATCAATTAATTAATTAATTAAATTAAAATGCGGATGCCTGGGTCTCATCTGCAGAGATCCTAATTTGTTTGGAGTGCGACCTGTTTGGAGGGCATGGAAATTTGTAAAATCTCCCCCGGGTCTGTAATGTGCAGCAGTGTGAGAGCCATTGCTCTGTGCAATTCCCCACGATGGTTCCATGCAGGCGACACAGGCCACCGTTTCACTGTGGCTCAGCATTCGCAGAGGTCCTAGCCTGCCATGGGGACAAGCCCCACTAGGAACAGATTTCTGACACCTTCCTCTGAATCACAGACTCCATCATGAACCATTCTCCTTTCTGAGATACCTCTCCTCAGCTCCTTCCCCTCCCCACCTCCCAGGTGCCCCTCAGAAGCCAGACTTCTTTCACACTCAACTCCTCAACTATGAGTCAAGTCCACCTCTTGGCCACCACCTGCCAACTCCAGGAATTCAGTGCTACCTTTGGGACCCCTCAAGAGTAGAGACCCAAAGGCCAGGTCCTCCTGCTCAATCCACCTCGCCCCCTGGATGACCACTAAGCCCATATTTGGAGCCCCCTCCAGCTCTGAATATGCCTTCCTTCCTCCTACTGGGCCATACAGCACCGGTGTAAGAATGCTGTCTAAATCATGCTTTAAAAGGTTGTTCCTGTGAAACCACTGGTCAATTTGCTGGGAAAGTAAAACTATCAACTTGGTTATTTCACTGAAATAATTGGTCAGTTGCATCATATGTCATGCATTATAACAAACTGGCCAGAAGCATTAGCCTAAACAAATATTTTCAGTGTTTCTCCTCAGATTTAAATTCTCATGAGGCTTGATTTTAAAAAAAAAAAACAACAACAAAAAACATACCAGTGGAGAAGCAGCCTTTCTGATATTGCTATTCTACTGGATTTACTGATTTATATTAGGTCAGGAGAAGATCTCCTGAGAATAATTTTATAAAATATATTTACTCTTCACTTTACACAAAGATGAACCTTTCTAAACTTCCCAGGCAATTCTTTTTTGTAAATTGAACTCTGCTGTAAATGTTCCAAAGAAGAGGCATTTAAAGGAACGCTTTATCAAGGATCATTATACTACTTTCTCCAATTTTGTGTTTGCATGAAAATTTCCATAATAAGATTAAAAAGGAAGGAAGGGAGAGAGGAAAGGAGAGTGGGGGTGAGTGGGGAGGGAGGGAGGAGAGCTGGTCACCCTCAGGGGATTCTATGGTAAAGTGAAAAATCTCTGTGTAAGGTAATGTAAATAATACCCTCCCTGCCCAAAGAACAACAACAACAAAATACCCCAAACCTGCATTATTATTTCTGTGTGTGTATGTATATGTGTGTGTTTTCAAGCTGTATATATGTATATGTCAACACATATAAGACATACATATTATTTTAGCATGTATATGATATATATCATATACATTTTATAAATTCTAACTTTTCTAGTCTAAAAATCTAAAATAATTATTCTTATAAAGCATTCATCTCCATCAGTCTTCATTTCTCTCTCTCTCTATTTAGGTCTCACTGCTGGGCAAGTGAGAGGCTCACATCCAGCTTGGCTTACAAGAATCCCATCTGCTTTATACATGCATGTATACTATAAGACATAGTCGCTCTTTGGGTGGACAGAGCAACATTCCATGCAGCCGGCAATCACTTCTTCCATGTGCCCTTTCATCTGCCTTGGTTTTCCTCTATAAATTCTTAGTCCCACTCCAGTCCACGATAGAGTTTGTCAATTCTTCCTCAGTGCCCCATTCACTGACATAAACTCTGAAAGGCACTGCCTTGCAGATCAAAGGGCTTACAAGGTGCTCACCTAACGTGGATTCCAAGGGATTGGATAGACAACAAAGGGAAGCCAATAAGAGCCCGAAGACCTGTGGGTCCTCGCAGCCCCAGGAGAAGGAGCATGCGCAGTGCCAGAAACTAGAGCAAGGCAACGCCTTGAGAACGTCCTGAAGAGCCAAGGTGGATTCTCACTCCTGCTGTTATATTTTTATTTCCATCTTTCTCTCTGCGCACATAGCCTGGCAGGCACTTAAATGCCCAGTCATCAAAACTGAACAGCAGATGACATGATTCCCTGACTCCTGACTTAGGTTCCCCTGACAGAATTCTTTCCACCAAGAACATGAGCTAAAAGACCCAAAGGCGATGTTGAATCCTTGGTCCTTAAACACATTTTCCTCAGGAGACACTTCAGTCAAAGAGAATCCAGTCCTCTTCCACTCCTTGTAGACCATTCAAAGGAGAAACTGCTAAGGATAATTCCCAAACGGGAGAGTTGTGCCATGTGAACCTGACACAGTATCTTAGTCTTTTTTCAAATTTCTCCTTTCCACCAGATGTATCATGACTGGTATCACCACATCCCTTCACCCATTCTTAAGTACTAAAATAAGGAAAAATTTTAAAAATCAGTCAACAAATGTCCATAAAATAATTTCCAGCAAAATCTTTCCAGCAGAAAAAGATATAACTATAAATGTTGAAGTTGTAAGCCATGGGATGGTTATTTTTATATATAAATACATAACAATATATTCCATGAAGGGTAGAGACCAGCCATTGGCTGATATATTAAAAGCCAGTGTTTAAGTTGATAAAAATTATATGAGGGGTTGACCAATGCCTAAGTTAACAAAAATTATAGAAAATACTAACTGGGATAGTTTTCTTCAAAATGGAAACAATGTTGAAATTCTCAGTTCTTTCTTTCCAAACTCTTTATTTATTACTCTCCCAAGAGGAAACCTTTGAATGAATGCCTCCTATTAGCCTGTGGCAAATTGTATTGTCTAAAAATTGCCTCCCTAACACTGCTTATCTCACATGTACTTTGTACAATGTGATTTCTGCACCCCTCTCATTGAGATGTGGGGATGTGGTTTCTCCTCCCGAATCTGGGAGGGCTTGTGACTGGAGTAAGTGATGTATTGCAACTTCCAAGGCTAGGTCAAAAGATACAACTTCCAAGCCTAGGTCAAAAGATGTGGCTCTCTTGATATGCTTAATCTGAAATGGAGTCCTCATGCTGTGGGGAAGCCCAGGCCACACACAGAGGCCACATGTAGTTGTTCCAGTCAACAGCAATAACCACCACACAGACATGTCCTGAGGGAGCCTTTGAGGTGACTCCAGCCCCAGCTGAAACCATATGGGAGACCCTGAGCAAGAACCATCTAGCTGAGCCCAGTCAACCTCCAGAACCATGAGAGATAATAATAAAAGTTATTGTCATTTTAAGTCACTAAGTTTTTGGGTAGTTTATCATGTAGCAGTAGGTAGCTGGAACATATTGTAAACCACCAGCCATAACACAATTGAATAGTATGCATACAATGATAGTATTAGAAGAACACTTAATTTCATCAAGACCAGTTGTCCATCCAATGATGAGCCTCTTCAAATAAAACCTTAGTCCTGGGACCGCCCTGGTGGCACAGTGGTTAAGAATCCGCCTGCCAATGCAGGGGACACGGGTTCGATCCCTGGCCCAGGAAGATTCCACATGCCGCAGAGCAACTAAGCCCGTGTGCCACAACTACTGTAGCCCGTGCGCCTAGAGCCTGTGCTCTGCATCAAGAAAAGCCACCGCAATGAGGAGCCTGCACACTGCAATGAAGAGTAGCCCCTGCTCACCGCAACCAGAGAAAGCCTGCATGCAGCAATGAAGACCCAACACAGCCAAAAATAAATAAATTAAATTAAATTTAAAAAAAACCTTCGTCCTCTGCAGTATTCAGAACAACCACATATGCATCTGCTATTTTGATCCTGAAGAGTCATAACAAGCATAATAATTAAGAGTTTAGACTCCAGAGCCAGACAGACCTGGACTGGAGTCCCAACTTTGCCAATTTCTAACTGTGTGAACTTGGGCAAGTCACTCCAATTCTCTGTTTTCTCACATGTAAAATGGGTTAATAATAGTACTTATCTCATGTGGTTATTATAAGTGTCAAATGAGATGTGTGCAAAGCATGGTGCCTAACACAGAGTAAGTGTCCAATAAATGAGGTCCCATTACTGTGGTAGTTGATGATGATGTTATTATTACCAATATTTTTCAACATCAGCCTGTAAATATATTTCACATCATATATCTGCCATAATCCTGAAAAGTAGGACTTATTATTATTCACAATTAAAGAAACCAGTTCAGAAAGGTCACTTGACTTGCCCAAGATCACACAGCCTGAAGACTGTCTCCCAGTTCATTTCCCCCTTTCACCACAGCAGCCGCTCTACCAAGTGGCTTTCCAGCCTATGATGAAGCGCTTTCAATGGTGGGGAACTCACCACCCACTGAGGCAGCCCTAATAATCCATCTTCTAGTAGCATGTTTATCCTACTGAGCTGGAATCTATCTGCATGCAACGTCCACCCATTGGGCTAACTGCCTTGTAAGGCCACCAGGATCAAATCTGCTCTTTCACATAATGGCCCCTGAACTTCTAAAGACTCAATAATGCAACCCCCACCAAGTCCTCTTTCCTCCAGCCCAACATCCCCAGGTTCTTTAGCCACTCCTCCTCTGGCACATGATGACGAATCTCCTTCCCACCAAGGCCTCCTTCTCTGCCTCAGGCTTGACAAGAGGCATATACTCTTGATGATGGAGAAGCTTTCATCCTGCCCCTGGAGGCTTGTAATACATTTATGCTTTCTCAGGATGACACATACTCCAGGAGTACTAAGAATTACTGTCAATCTCTGTGGCATTGTAAAGGATTCTGGCATTTCACCATATAATCTTTTTTCTTTTCTCCCAAGGGTCTGCCTGCTTGAGAAAACTGTCATATTCTATAGCCAAGAGGAGCCAAAGTGTTCTGAGGCAGATAAGCACACCTCTGCCATGTAGTTTCTCCAAACACTTTCCTGATGCATCAGTTGTGGGAAAGGAGCTAAAATAACCTGCAGTCATAGATACTGCAGGCCTCAACAGCCTTAGAAAGAAGGAAGTGTCTTTGTCAGGATAGGCTAGGTTACGCTGTGGTAACAAAGAGCCCTACAGTCTCTGTGGCTTAACAATAAGATTCCACTTTTTATTCAGGCAAAGTTCACTGTGGATCTGGCAACACCCCAAGGCAGACTCACGGATCCAGAAGGTTTGCATTTTATAGCTGCACATCTGGAAGACATGGCTTCCAGGACACTGTGGCAAGGGAAGAGCCAGCTCTTAATTGCTTCAACCTAGAACTGACACAGATTACTTTTGCTGATAGCCCAGGAGCCAGAACTAGTCACATGGCTGTGGGTGAGCCCATGGATAGATATTCAAGGAGCAGTAAGTATTCTGCCATACAATCTTAGAGGCCCTTTGACCCTGAAACATCTGCATATCTGGTTAATCATCATGACACCTAGCTTCCCCACATTCCCTTCTGATGACTCACAGGCTCCTCAGCAGCCATAGTGTTTTTTTGTGGGGTTTTATTTGTGTGTGTGTGTGTGTTTCTTTTTTGCAGTACGCAGGCCTCTCACTGTTGTGGCCTCTCCCGTTGCGGAGCACAGGCTCCAGACGCGCAGGCTCAGCAGCCGTGGCTCATGGGCCCAGCCACTCCGCGACATGTGGGATCTTCCCAGACCGGGGCACGAACCCGTGTCCCCTGCATTGGCAGGTGGACTCAACCACTGCACCACCAGGGAAGCCCAGCCATAGTGTTTGATGGCTGCTGTCACCAGTGTCACCCTCTGAGCCCCTGCATGCTGATTTTTATTGGCAGCTACAGACAGCTCCCTCCCATCTCTCTCTGCTGCCACTGACTTCCTTGAGGCCCTCATCATTTCTTTTCTGAATCTATCATCATAGTGTTCTTAACTGGTTTCCACCCATCTCTCTGCAACACCACCCTCTAATATCTTTTATAAATTCTAATCTGAGTATACCTTTATTCTGCTTCAAATCTTGCCATGGCCACTGTGCCAAAAGGACAGATCCAATTTCCCTAGAACTGAGTGAAAAACCTTTTATAGTCTTGTTCCAAAGTCCCTTCCAGTCTCAGCACCCAGTGCCTCGCTCCTGTGTTCCCTGTGCTCAAGCCAACCCAAACTCATGCCCACTCCTCTAGGTGCTACAGCACTGCCCAGAGTGCTCCTTCCAATCCGTAGCAGCTGAAGAAACTCTACTGATCCTATAATACCCAGCTCAAGTATCCCACCCTCTATGAAAACGTCTCCAATACTCCCCAACAGAGTTAGTTACCCCCTGCTCTGGGTTCCAGATACCCTGTTAACGTGCCTCAATTGTGCTTCTCTGCTGGCACATTCATCTCTTCCACTTGGTGGATCTCTTACTGGTAGTGGCTGTGCCTTATTCATCCCTGTATCTCCAGGGGATAGAATGTTTCCTGGCCCAGGGTATGTATCAATAAATGTTGAATACGCCCATGTTACAAATTGCCCCATTCTATCTAGTACTGCTGAGAAAGAAGTTATTCCTTCATACACTGCTAGATTTTTATTCCAAAACAGGAAATGGAGAAGATAATAATTTTCTAGCTCAGAGCCTGAGCTAAGGGTTTGAAAGGAGAGCGTTAAACTTCTAGGAATTTTCCCAGCATCATGAAGACCAGAAGCGCCATGGCTACCACTTTGACTTTCTGGATTGCTCTAAAGTGGCCTCTCTACTCCATTTGGGAAATCCTATGAGGATGGACTGAAAATAAATAGCTGTTTGATTAGCCCCGTATTGCACCAGTTCAATGCATTCCCCCATGCCCTGAAATGAAAGTAGGTATGAAAGCCCTGGTTATTCCGAGGAGGGATAGGAAAGACTTAAAAACTCTCCAGAAAGCCTTCAGCACTGTAACTAAATGTTAATGTTTAAAGATATACCAATATTTCAGGAAACCATTGGCAGTGCCACACTAAAGCTCATTCTAGTTTTGAAGAGAAATATTTGAGTTGGAGGGACGGACCCCATGCTGGCTCCAAGATAAACTTTCCTAGCTCTCTCAGGCCAATTTTAATGCTAAGAGCAGCTCCATTGGAGTAAAAGTTCATTTTTGAGAGCCAAGCTGTGAATTATGCTACAGGCTGAGCTGAGCAGTTGGTCTTCTGCTGCTGATGGCAGAAGCCTGAATATGATACAGAAGTAGAGGGGGGAGCCAGGGACATCCAAGGGGGATTATCACAGAAGGTCAGACTAATTAAATCGAGAGAAATCACCAGAGAGCCAGAGCTCCCACACACATCATCTTCAAATGCTCTGACACATGCAGGGTTTGATAAAAGAGGGTTGAATTGCCACTTTCATCTGCCTGAAAGGACAACAGTCAACCAAATAAAACTTTTTAGTATTGGTTTAAGCCCAGGTGGGGAGGGAAGAATTGAAAGTGCTGCCAATTCCTAATTACACAGCTGAATCACAGACAGAGAGAGTGGGGAGAGATGAAGTACAATTGTCTCTCTGGTTAGCCATTTAACGCATGCTTGTTGAGCACCTACTATGTGCCAGGCAGAGCTCTGGGTGCAAGGGATAACAAAAATAAATGTTCCTTTTCCCCCCAAGGAGCTCACAATAGATAAATGTTTATGTAACATTATTATGCAGTGTGATCACTGCTCCAATAGAGCTATCTAAAGACTGCAAGGAGCACTCTAGGGGGAGTCTAACTGCCCAAGTGGTGCCAGGGCTGGTACCTTAAAGGAGGCAACACATGAGCAAGGCCTTAAGACTAAGAATTCTACAGGTGGTGAGTGGAAGAAAGGCAAGCAAGGCAGAGGTCACAGCACTTGCAAAGGTCAGGAGGCTTGACAGTGGACATTTTGAGTGGTTTGGAAATGCAGATCAGATGGGACATAGAATCCATGTCAAGGAATGCTGGAGGTGAAATGGATAAGGCAGTTGGTTATCTGACTCTGAAGGACCCCCGAATGCCATGCAAAAGCATCTAGAACTCATCTTGTAGGCAACAGGGAACTACTGAAGATTTTAAACGGTGACGTGATCCAAAATGTATCTGAAAGATTCCTTGGCCACAGATGGAAGATGGGAAAGACATCTGGCAGAGGATCTCTTTCCAAAGGTGCTAACAACAAATGCCCCCAGTGGTGCATACCTCACTCCCCTTTTCCTGCTCATCCTCACAGGGAGGAAGCTGCTGATAAGCAATTCCTGAGAACCTACTGTGTGTTCCCAGCACTGTGCTATATGCACTCAGAGCCATGAGAGTGTGCTGAAGCCAGCTCCTACTGGCTTATACTGGCTCATACCAGTTCATACTGGCTAATGAGAGCCAATTATGCCCATCTCTTTTTGGCTTCAGTGACATCCCATTGGTAGCCTGAAATCAGCCATGGTGCAAGGCTTTTTCCACCTTAGAAATCTGCAAACGCTACAAACCAGGGCTTTTTTTCTTTTCCAGAGAGCCATTTATGAAACATTTACCAGCACACCCCTTGAAAAGACCCATTTCCAGCCCTCCATGAGAGCAATATCTACTTATAGAGAACAAACTAATACATATGAAAGGATTCAAGAACAATTCAGTTCAGCATTTGTACCCACTAAAGAAGGAATCATGAAGCATGCACGGGCAGGTGGTGCGGGGTGGTGGGCAGAGAGAAATAAAAGCCCGACAAGCCCAGGTTCTCCACATCCCATGCCCGGCCACTCTCACCCAAGCTGGGGTTTAATCAATTAGGTCCCATCTGGTGTTAGTTATCATGACTAGTGATCTCCAGCTACAGTTCTCAGAGGTGACATGTGACCTCAAAACTAAGCATGCTGTCAGAGAACTACAGACGTAGAAGGAGCCTCAGAGAGAGAATCCAGCCAAAACCCCACTTCATTCATCCATAAAATGGGGCATCATATGGCAGTGATTTACCTAAGTCCTCAAAACAGTTAACAGTGAAATGGAAACTTGAGTACAGTCCTCCTCTCAGCTCAGCCTGTGCTCCAGTGCCCACGTCATTTTTACATTTGTAAACAAGTGTCCCACCATGACAGCCTACCCTTTCCATGGACCCTCAGAGAACACACTTTTACAGTATTGTCCAAGACTGGCATAATCTTCCGGTCCTCAGCACTCCTGGGGAGGCCTGGTAGCCAGGAAAGGCATCTTAGACACTGTTAACTGAATGGAAATCTACTCAACAATATATCAAAGCATCAAATCAGAAAATATGTGTGCAGACTGTCTTCTGAGGCTCCATGAGAAGTTTGGCCATGGGTCCTGGGCTCAGGTTCTAGGGCCTAGGAGCAGGCTGAGAGCACATGAAAGGAGGGAGCTCTCAAGATCAGCATGCAGGGATGACAGCAGAATCAAGAACCAAGTGGGTGGTTAAAGGGCCAGAAGAGG
Source organism: Mesoplodon mirus (assembly GCF_964341445.2). NCBI lineage: Eukaryota > Metazoa > Chordata > Mammalia > Artiodactyla > Ziphiidae > Mesoplodon > Mesoplodon mirus. The sequence continues at coordinate 39,095,551 of NC_138991.1, forward strand.
AAGACAGGTAGACAGGGAAGAATGAGATGATCTGGAATGGAGGGGAGGTAGGGAGGGACAGCCTCAAGAGTGTCCCTGGGGCCTGAGCCACATCCACTGATGTTTTCACTAAATACCGAGAGCTTCAACTGTGGCTCCCCAGAATTTGGACCTCATGCTCCAAAACGTTTTCCTAAAAAGATTTTTGGAGCTAAAAGAGAATTGCCAATTTTTTCCTTTGACAAAGCAAGAACAACAACAAAAACCTCAGTAGCACCATTTCATGAAATAATAGGTATTTAAACCACCAAAGTTTAGAAAGAACAAATTCTCAGAATCAAGGACATTTATTTAAATTGATGACATACAGCTTTATGAAAAACACTAGCCATGACTTTGTTCACTGTACCATGGACGGCTGCACTAGATCAGGTGGGAGGAAGTGCCGAGCCAGCCTAGACATATATGCAAATCACCCAGTTTCTATATGTGCATGTCCTTTATCTCAATTATGGTAGCTGAAGAGGGGGAGCATTCTCTTGGGTTTTCTCCAGCACCAGGTGGTAAGCACCATTGCTAGTCTTTCCAGAATCCCTTAGGCCTATTCCATTTACAGTATCTTGAGCCTGGTTCCCAGCGTTGCTGTGACAGTCACTGCTTACACCTTACAACCTAATATGAGAAGAAAGAAGAAACCCTAGTTCCTTTGCCTTGTGTAAGACCATCTTTGCACCTCTCTCACCCAGGTATTAGAGATTTCAAAGAAGGACAAACTAAGCCCAAAGTTAAGAGAAGGAATGAAATAACAAAGAGCAGAGAAGAAATAAATTAAAGAGACCAGAAAAACAATAGAAAAAATCAACAAAACTAAGAGCTGATTTTTAGAAAAGATAGACAAAATTGATACACCTTTAGCTAGTCTAAGAAAAAAAGACTCAAATAAAATCGGAAATTAAAGAGGAGCCATAACAACTAATACCACAGAAGTACAAAGGATCATAAGGGATTACTATGGACTATTGTACATCAACAAATTGGATAATCTAGAAGAAATGAGTAAATTCCTAGACATATACAACCTTCCAAGAGTGAATCATAAAGAAATAGAAAATCTGAACAGACCAATAATGAGTAAGAAGATCGAATGAGGAATTGAAAAATCTCCCAACAAAGAAAAGCCTAGGACCAGATGGTTTCCCTAGTGAATACTACCAAACATTTTAAGAATAATTATCACCAATCCTTGTCAAGCTCTTCCAGAAAACTGAAGAGGGAACACTTTCAAACTCATTTTATGAGGCCAGCATTACCCTGATACCAAAACCAGATAAAGACACTACAAGAAAAAATTACAGGCCAATAACCCTGATGAAAAAAATTTTTTAATTCTCAACAGAATATAAGCAAACTGAATTGAACAGTACATTAAAAGAATCATACACCATGATCAAGTGGTATTTATTCCTGGATGTAAGGATGGTTCAACATGCACAAATCATTAATGTGATATATCACATGAATAGAAAAAAGCTACAAAACATATGATCATTTCAATAGATGCAGAAAAAGCATTTGACAAAATACTTCTTTTCATAATAAAAACTCTCAAGAGGGAATTCCCTGGCAGTCCAGTGGTTAGGACTCTGGCTCTCACTGCTGAGGGCACAGGTTCTTCCCTGGTCAGGGAACTAACATCCCATAAGCTGCACGGTGCGGCAAAAAGAAAAAAGAAACACTCTCAAGAAACTAGGTACAGAAGGAAGGTACTGCAACATAATAAAGGACATATATGACAAGCCCACAGCTAACATTATACTCAATGGTGAAAGGCTGAAAGCTTTTTTCTAAGAAAAAGGCATTATGCTAAGGGAAATAAGTCAGGCAGAGAAAGATAAATACTATGTGGTCTCACTTAAATGCAGAATCTAAGAAAAAAATAAACCCATAGAAACAAATAGTAGAATGGTGGTTGCTAGGGGCGGAAGGGTGGGTAAAATGGGGAGATGCTGGTCAAAGTGTCTAAACTGGATATGAGATATAAATTCTGGGGACTAATGTACAGCATGGGTGACTAAAGTTAAAATACTGTATTATATATACTGTATTATATACTTGAAAGTTGCTAAGAGATTAAATCTTAAATGTTCTCAACACAAAAAAGAAATGACAGTTATATGAGATGACAGAGGTGTTAACTAACCCTACTGTGGTAATCGTTTTGTAGCATGTAAATGTATCAATTCATCACATTGTACACCTTAAACCTACACAATGTTAAATGTCAATTATATCTCAATCAATCTGGGGGAAAACAGTGCTAGAGATTTCATAAACAGAAAGACATTCGTTGGTTCTCTACATTTAGATGTACTAAATTCATGAAACATGACCTCAAAGCTCAAAAGGTTTCTAAAGCTTTGACTCTGCACTGTGCTGGCACTTGAGTTTAAAATTCAGACTGAATTTTCACGTCTCCCCAGTCATAGAGAGAAGGGAAAAAAATGGTGTACCAGGGCATGTGAACATAATGACCCATCCTAGGTCCACAGTTGTTGGTAAGTTACAGAACCCTAAAATGTCCGTTAGAAAAGAGGTCTTTTGAATTACCTAACCCAGGACTCACAGATTGGTTTCACTGCACATATATATATCATCTGAGAAGGAGTGGCTGCCTGGGGTGCTGGGGAGAAATGAGGCTACATCTGAGCCCAAAGGGGAAAAAAGGCTGTGACTGAATTTATCACATCTGCCATGGGCTCTGGAAGAAGAAAGGCAGCACTCATCAGGGACTCAGGCAAACTCCCTTTGTACAATTAGAGAAACCAAGGCAACAAAGGGATGCAGCCAGTACATCCAGCTCACCAGGGTCCGACCCTTCTCAGTTCTTGTTTGCTCATCAATTCCCACACCTGAACCCTGTGTGACACCTGCCAGCAATTCCCCCTTCCTGGTCCTCCCCCTTCCAGGACTTGCTTTCTCCTTCTAAAACAAGCTAAAAATTCAGAGTCTACAGTGTTCTACCTGCTCCATGGGGCCCCACAGGGAGTTCTGTTTCTGGAACTTTCCACCTGTCCTACTTGAGCCATTCTTGGGTTGGCAGGTTTTTGATGTGACACACCTCATCTCCTTAACCTGAGTCCCAATCTAGGTAAAGTGCCCTTACCTAGATTGGCACTTACCACACTTGACTTAACTAGTGTTTGGGTCATAGCTATTCTTGTATTTCTAAGCCATAAGGTCCTTTAGAGAAGGGGCTGGATCTTTGTATTCTGCACAGTGCATAACATAGGGCAGGGACTTCCCTGGTGGCGCAATGGTTAAGAATCTGCCTGCCAATGCAGGCGACATGGGTTCAATCCCTGGTCCGGGAAGATCCCACATGCCCCACAGCAACTAAGACTGTGTGCCACAACTACTGAGCCTGCGCTCTAGAGCCCGCAAGCCACAACTACTGAGCCCACGTGCTACAACTACCGAAGCCCATGCGCCTAGAGGCTGTGCTCCGCAACAAGAGAAGCCACGACAATGAGAAGCCTGCGCATCGCAACGAAGAGTAGCCCCTGCTCACCGCAACTAGAGAAAGCCCGCGCACAGCAACGAAGACCCAACGCAGCCAAAAGTAAATAAATTAATTAATAAATACATGTGAAATGAGAAAATGAGAGGCTATAACTAAGTCTCTTGTTACTCTTTTGTACTTCAGAGCTTCGAGACCAAAGTACACGTTTTTGAATCTGACAGAGAAATGCATTTCACCTCCTTCCTGCTGTACAACACGCCTCACCCACACCATTGAAGCTCCTGCACCATTTTTCCAGGTAGTCACCACGCTTGCCTCACAGCCCTTCACTCTTTTTTTGCTTAGTGCAGTAGTTTTCCAATTTTATTTTAGCAGCAGAACTCTTGGGTCAACTCTTTGGTGAAATATTTCACCAAACCCCAAAGATAAAATGGCAAAAAGCAGTGCAGTGAGGGTGCCCTGCTCACATCCCCCTTGCTCCTTTCAGCATCCCCACTGCACTCCCAGGGCCTCCAGATCACTAGAGTTCAGAGCATCTCTCACCAGCTCGCACCATTCTCTCCAGTATCCTATCCCCTAGCCCAGCCTCTACTTAGCTGCCAGCCTAATATTAACACTGGTCTAATCTTAATACCCCTTTCAACCTGCCATCAAGTTCACTCCTTGGTGCCATCAAGTTCAAACCCTTCCTGCGGGTTCCTCGGCAAAAACTTAACTGGACACACCTTCAACCTGTGCCCCCACTTCCCTCCTCTACTTCTGTCCCTCTGGCTTCAGCAGAATCTCCTATACACACCATGCTGCTGTCACGCACGAGACTTCCTTCCAGACCCAGAGCCCCCTCCTTGCCGAGATGACCCCCCCCACCCGCCTTCAAGTAGCCCATTATCCTCCCCACCCCCAGCCTCTTTCAGATTCCACTGCTTGACGCCACTCTTCACTCACACCAAAGCCCAGGGAGTCACTCTAAATCCTCCCTCTCCCCGACCTTGCACATCCAATGAATCACCAGTGTTGGGATCTGGCCTTGTGAATATAACTTAAACCCATACCCCTCTCCCTCCTCACTGCCATGGCCTCATTTTTGGACTCTCTTACCTCTCTTAGGGATTCTTGGAAAAGTTTCCTGATGGGTCTCCCTGCCTTGCCAATTCACCCTGTCCTAAGCCTAAGGTCATCCATCCAAATTATAGTCCCCTTCCACTGGCCCCCTTGCTTAAAATCCTTCAACAGCTCCCACCAGCTTTGCGTTAAGGTCCAAGCTCTAAGCTGAGTATAAAAGGCTATATTCATCCTCTGGCCCCCACCTACCTTTCTGACCCCACCTACCATGCCCCCAGGCTCAGCCAGCAGTTCAGCCATCCCAAATCATCACCATTTTTCCATAGGGCCCTTTCTCTCTCACCTCAGAGAAAGCTGACGTCCACCAATACTCACTGGGACAGACTTAGTTGTTAAATACAGAAAGACTTCTGAACAGGTTGGTAAACGGCCACTGCCCCAAGCCCCCAAGTGCCTCCTGCTGTTCCAGCCATTCCACCCCCCACCTCCAGCAATCCCAGGGTGAACATCTGGACCAACAAGGAGGAAAGCTGTTAAACACCTTGGCTCTCACCTCTGCCTGGGGGCCTTTGTATGTACCCTCTGCCTGGACCACCCTTTACCCCAGCCCCTGATATCCCCTACTTCTCCCCCATGACATCCCTGTCCCCCACCCCCAGGGAGAGGCAGGAGACTCCTCCAGTCTCACTGTGTCACTCGCTCCTCTGTCTCCTCACGGAGCCTTCTTTGTGCTTCTATTATACAACCTGCCCCGTTATATTGTGACTTCTTACTCACCTCCCCCTCTCCCACTCAACCAAGAAGCTCCCTGGGAGCCACGGCCACGTCGAATCCACATCAGAGATGCTCAGTATGTGTTTGGTGAACTAGCCTCCTAGCAATTTAGAAAAGCCCCACCTCCTTATAGCTCTCTCTACCTCCTGTCCTTCACGTAATCCCAGACTTTCACATCCCTAGGACCACCCCAGGGCTTACTTTGTGTGGAGCTAAGCACACAGAAGGTGCTCCATAAATACTATTTCTAAGGCTGATATGTATGTACCTCCCCCCTCCAAAATGAGGACATAACAGCCCTGCTTAGCTGAAATCAAGAGATCCAGCTGGGGCCAAGTGAACCGGGAACTAGCTGCCAAAAACAGCTAAGCACACTCGTCCACACAGCTGGCGGAGCCAAGAACCACTCGTTCCAGCTCCTCCTTGTAAAGGAGGAGCACTTTGCCCAGCACCCCCTCCCCAACCCGAGAAGCTTTTCCTCCTGCCCTCAGTTGAGATCCCAAATAAGGCAGCCCAAAGCTGGGTTACAGAAAGATAAAGGAGGGGTTCAAACAAGGCTCTGGTTTCAGCTGCGTGGTGCTGTGTGTTTTTAAAGGAGAGAGAAAACAGAATCAAAAGAATGTCTTTTCTCTTTCAGAGACAACCACAGGCAAAATCACCCAGGCTTTCGCACCTTCAGCAGATTTTTTCCTAACAGGACTTAGAACACAGGGAGAGGGTGGGTGTTGTCTCACGGGCTTGGAGCAGCGAAATCTGATAAACAGAAGTGTCATCAGTGCTTCCTGGGCAGGCTGGGGAGGAGGGGAAGAAGGAAGGAAAGGAGGGAGGGAGGGAGGGAGGGAAGGAAAGAAGTGGGGGGAGGAAGGGAGGGAGGGAGAGAGGGAGGGAAGGGAGGGAAGGGAAGGAGAGAGGGAGGGAAGGGAGGACACATGTAATCAGCAGCTACCAAGGCCAGGCACTATGCCAAGTGCTTTGCACGTGTCCTCTCCCTGAACATGAAAACAACCCTCTGAGCTTGGTATTATTCCTATTTTAAAGCAGAGGGAACTGAGGCTTGGGGAAGTCCTTTGATGTGCCAAGGGTAGAGGGCTAGCAAGTGGCAGGGCTGAACTCATAAGGCAACATATCCGACTGTGATCCTAACATGCTCTCTGCAGCACTGGCCCCTCTGTCCCTTCCTTTGAGTTTTCCCAAATCTCCAACAGAATCAAGCTTTGCTTGACATCACTCTCCCCGCTTTCTGCTTGACGGAGCAGGTCTACACCCGCTGTGGCTTCTCAACATCAGGGGAATTTACTCAACACCCACATGCGTGCATGTGCTTTTCACAAGGTCAGAGCTAAAGATTAATAGTGGATGGGGGATTAAGGACAGCACTGTTTCCACATGCCCAAGGAAAGTGGAGCACTAGACTCGCCCCTTATTTGAGTATCTATTCAAAGTATCACCTACGCTGGCCAGGCCCTCCTTGGCTCCCTATCTAGTGTTCTTCTTACCCATCTCCCACTTCCCCCGCTATTACAACACACTTATAGTTTCTCCTTTCCCCTTACCACAGTCTGGAATTACTCTTACCCATGTTTCCTTGTCCAGTATCTATCTGCCCACTAGAATGTGAAGTCCAGCTATGACAGAAGCAAAGCATGCTGTCCAGGAGTTCTGAGTCAGACCAGAACCCCAAGGTGGTTTATTCCGCAGGCCAAACCCCTCTACCTGGTAGGTCTCCCCACCACTCAATTCACTCAATTTACCTGGCCTGAAAGAGCTGTATATAATGTACTACCTAACATGAAGCTGGTCTCCAGCTAGATGTAGAGTCTCAACTCTGCTGGCTTCTATCTCTAAGAGATTCTTCCAGAAGCATCAGACTAGATCTCTTCTAGATCTTAGAAGAGCCACTGCAAAATGAGACAAGGGGTCCTCATCAAGGATGCCTTGCTCTGGCTGCCCATAACTTGCATCAGGTTGACGGAAGCACTACCTCATTTTCCCATGAGCTGCTTGTTTGCCAGTCATAGGTATGTGGCTGTAAGTTTACAGCAGTTCCTGAAATGCCAGTCAAATGCAGATTCCAGGGTCCTGAACTTCTGATTCTGGTATTTTGTGACTTCAAATCTTTCCTTCTTTCTAGACTCCTGGAGAAAGAGAAGAGAGATTGACCCCGTCTCTGCACTTGTTACCTGTGGACAAGCCATCAGCCCTGATAACTCAGAGTTCATTCATACAAATAATGGCTGGTCCAACGTTACTTTGAAACTCTTGCACTGGTGATTCTGGAGGGACCAACAGTTCAGTCACTCACCTCCACTAAGGGGACAATGTCACACAGCAATAGGTTCCCATCCATCCCCAGTCCTTCAGGCAACTTGCTATTTCTAAGCACGGTCAAGATTTCCTTCTCCACTTGAAGCTCCAAAATCTGTGTGTGGATGGGGCTAAACAGTTACACTCAGTGGAGAAATTAGATCAGGCTGATAGCTACTGCTCTTGTCACTTATCTCCAGGAAGCTCTCTAGGATGAAGACCTTGAAATATCACTCAGAAAAATCTCACCCAGCCTGTCCCTTTGCAAAGACCAAAAGCTCTGGTCTGGGGAGAAAACATCGCCACAACAAGGTCTCTCCAGCCCCCCACACAATCATATGCCTGACTTCTGCTGCTCCACTTCACACACTTGTTTCTCTCCAAGTGGGGAAGCTGGGTGGTACAACCTCTGTACAAAATCATCCCTGTCACAGTCGCACTTGAGAGAGAAGCGAAGAAGCCATAAGCCACAATCACCCATTCCAAAATCCCAAACCTAAGAGAAGCCAAAGACTAAACCCTTGTGGTGAAATTCCATAACTCACACAGGTGCCACGGAACCTGTCTCATTGATAAGCATAGTGTGGATTCCCAGCAACTGTGTTCAAAAGAGATCCCTGGTTCAAGGCTTCCTCCCACAGTGGAAGCACCTCCTCTTCCCAGATGGCTCCCATGACTCCACCCCATTCATAAACCAGAGCCTGAGCTTATGAATGAGCTCACACACAGAGCTGAGAAGTCTTACAGAGAATATGACTCCTGTCCCCCCACAATTTAATTCATCAAGTATGGTTATTGGTTTCAAGTCTACTTTTAAGTTAATTTTGGATATACTACTTCCCACTCCAAAGTAGAAAAGAACCGGACTGCTACCCAGTTAGAGGAAACAACTCATGGAAGTCTTTCTTAGAGTTAATCAAAGGTACCCTTGTTTCTCATATAAAATATGCAAAATTAAGCAAATTATACCAAGATTGCTCTTTATTCTTTTCATTTCATCATAGGTTTGGGGTGTCACCAGAATGGTGCTCTATTTCTAAATGGCATTTCTCTCCCCAGCACAAGAGCTATTTTGTCTAGCTTACACAACTGCCAGCCACAGCAGTGTCATACACCTGGCATTTCCACTCCTCTGAGTTTCACCTTTCCAGCCAGGAACTCTGGCTTCTGTACCTGCTCCCCACTAAAATCACTCTCTTGAATGTAACTTGACAACCCAATTCAATTCAATCCACAAGCATTATATTTCCATTCAGTAAATTTGTACCTCTCAGTCCGCAATTTAGAAGGAAATATGGTCCATGTACCCCCTACATCTTACAGCAGGAAGAAAAATGTACGTATCTGGCTTAAATGAAAACTCCCAGCAAGCTAAGATTCAAAAATCAGATCCCGAGTAAAGAGTCTGCCCTTCTCTAAGTGGTTTCTGAACCAGCCAAGTGTTCCTTCTCCCTGTCGCTCACACGGGGGACCTTCCCAGCCATCCACCTTCTTATGAAGGGGAAATTCAAGGTCCAGAAGTAAGCAGTGGGTATGATTTAGTTGCAACCCTGAGCCCTAACTCCAAGACACTACCTGTCCAAATATGTTACTGCCATCCGTGCATTTACCCAGAGGCTGATCTCCATCAATAGTTCTTTTGTTTGGAGTTTTGCAAACTCTACTGTTAAAGGCAGCTACCATTGGCAGATGTGAACAAGAGCAGAGCTGGCTAGTGTTTCTCTGACCTAACCAATCTGCCAATTCCTCCTGCTTATGAGAAGTGCCTGAATGACACCTCCACTGGCCAGCAATCTGCTGGGCCTCTTCTTCCAATCCTCTCCTTACCCCACCCCCTTGTCTGGGTCATGTTTCAAGTGTTTTTGGTTACTGTGGCATGTTGCCTGTGAATGTTAAATGTTCAGCAATCTTTGGGCTCCTTAGTGCTTTTGTGCAAATAGGTTCGCTTTGAAAAAAAAACAAACTGATCTCAACGAAAGAGAGCAACACAGCAAGTCAACAGTTCAAATGAAGTTACAAAGGAAGAAGGCTGCCTGTTCAACAAGAGGCACACATCACACCACAACACAGCACAGCATGGGGAGGAACTAGGGTGCATCTCCTGGGGAGGCAGGATGCATGGGGGAGTAATGGCTGCCTGCCAGGAAATGGATCCGGCGAGGCCTTGGGGAAGTAAGAGAATCCCTGGATCTTGGTGTCCTCAAAAATAGAGAGATTTGTACCAATCTGATGGCGCTGTTTGCGAAGATTTCATGAGGGGAGACATGTGCTTGGCTCAGTAACTGTGAGATGAGGTTAGTAACTAAAACACACTGCTGAGGAGAAACCTGAAAATTATCCAAAGTAAGTCTCCATCTGCAGATATTTCAAACCTGGATGTTCAAAAAGGGATGCACATGCATATGTTTTGTACACACACACACACACACACACACACACACACACACACACAGTTAGCCTGTATTCTTTTTGTATTCCTTGGAATAAACTGATTACCATAATAATGGTAATATGGCTACCACTAATTGAACACTTACTACTTGCCAGGCACTGTTCTAAGCACTTTATCTACACTCCTTTCATCTTCAAAACAGCCTTTCTGGGGATGACTAGGGTCCCAGTTCAGACTTGAGACTCAGAGAAGTAACAGACCTCTGAATACACAAGTAGTTAGTGGCAGATCCCAGAGTTCACCTTCTGGACTGCCTGACACCCATGTCCAGGTTCTTATCACTACACTGTACAACCTCTCTTCTTAGGGAAAAAAGGCTGCTAAGTATAAGAAGGAAATGTCCAGCCAGCAGGGCCTCCTGTTTCCCAGATGCTGGGAATTATGGAAAAACTGCTAAAGCAAGCTTCGGTTCAGAGAGAGGTAGATTTCTCCTTGTTCGAGCTGCCAGTCTGTGCTGACAACCAACGTGTTCCAAGAATTACCCAAATCCCTGTCCTACCCAGTGAATTCCCCTCCCCCGTGTGGCAGCCCCAACAAACAGCCCAGGGTTGCCTAGTTCAAGGGCGTGACCTCTCTCCAGTTTGCAGAGACAGCAAATGTACCCAGGGAGCATGGGACACTCTCAAAGCAGAGACACACGCCAGGCCTAATTAGCTTATTTTTACCTACGCTGCTCCTCCCAGCAGGGTCCAATCCCTGCAGCCAAAAGGCTAAGAACCCTGCTGCCAGCATCTCTGCAGCGGCTTCTCAGAGCCTGTTCATAATTAATTTTATAAAGGGCCTTGGCTCCCCATCCCCATTCCATGTGCCTGATTCAGGTGAGATCATGACAGTAATCATTGCCAAAGCTCTGTCCAGTGGAATATGTGCCCACTGGTATGTGTATGTGCATGCGTGCACGTGTGTGTGTGTATGAGACAGACAGAGACGGGGTGGGGGGAGATTCTTCAACACACCAAGAAGCTAACAAACGATGCTCTCATGCTTTTCAGATCTAGGACTGGCCTGAAATTCAGGAATTTATCCAACTAATTGGGTGCTTTTGTGTGTGTCAGACACTGCCCTCAGCACTGGGGATGTAGAAATGACTCAGACATAGGATCTCTGTCCCCAAGGAACTTACCATCAAATAGAGCATCTACACATGTCAATGACAAAACAGGTAGTCAGTGCTGTGAGAGGTATCAGGACAAGCTGCTACATGACCACAGAGAGGGAACATCTCACTCAGTGTTAGGAGGTCCCGGAAGACTTCCTGAAAGCCATCAAAAACTCAGAACCGGGCTTCCCTGGTGGGGAAGTGGTTAAGAATCCGCCTGCCAATGCAGGGGACACGGGTTCAAGCCCTGGTCCGGGAAGATCCCACATGACACGGAACAACTAAACCTGTGCACCACAACTACTGAACCTGCGCTCTAGAGCCCGCGAGCCACAACTACTGAAGCCCACACGCCTAGAGCCTGAGCTCTGCAACAAGAGAAGCCACGGCAATGAGAAGCCCATGCAACCGCAATGAAGAGTAGCCCCCGCTCGCCGCAACTAGAGAAAGCCGCACGCAGCAACAAAGACCCAATGCAGCCAAAAATAAATAATAAATAAATAAATAAATTATTTTTAAAAAGCAATATGCACCTGTTCCAGGTAAAAAAAAAAAACAACTCAGAAGCTAGCACAGACCCTGGCACGATAAAGGCACTCAACAAATACTTTTGGATCAAATAAAGTGTCTTCTGTATTGACTGAAGGTTTCTCTATATTGACTCCCTGAAAACCTAATAAGAATTAGCTAGGCATATTTGTATCAGCTAGGCATGCTTTTGCCTACCTCAAGTAGTTTAAACAATTAGGGGGTTATTTTTTTCATATAATAAGAAATCCAGACATAAGTGGCAGTTGATATTGGTCCAGCATCTCAATGATATCAGAAATGACATCTCAGTGATTCTCTTGATCTTTCCCACATGGTCACAAGATGATTTCCATAGCTCCAAACATCACATCTAACACCAAAGCACAAAAAGAGAATGAAGCATGGCACCAATTTGGTTTCTCTTTTTAAAGAAAATCTTTCTTCCAAAATCTGCTCCCCCCCGCAGTAGGTTTCTGATCACTCCTTGGCCAGACCTTGCTAAATGGCTACTCCCAGTTTCAGAGAACCCAAGAAAGTCACAGTTTTTAGGCTCCATAGTGAAGACAAGCAGTGCCTTTTCACATCTGGCTTATTTCACTTAGCATAATGTCCATTTTGTAGCATGTGTCAGAATTTCCTTGCTTTTTAAGGCTGAATAATATCCTGTTGTGTGTATGTACCATATTTTATCCATTCATCCGTTGATAGACATCAAGTCCTACCTATTTTTTATGCCCCAAAATAATGCTTTCTCCCATAACCAGAACATTCTAGCCCTCAGTAACCTTTCTCAGTGTATTCACCATCTCTGTGAGAAATAAACACCTATTTTGTTTAAGCTACTGACATTCTGCATTTTCTATTAATCAAAGTCAAATCTGATCTTTATTAATATACCTCATTTGTCAAATGAATATATTCACAGTACCCATCTCTGAGGGCTGATAATCATATGGTATGTAACTGTGTGATCATACCAGTTGTTAAAATACTTCCACACCAGGACTCCCTGGTGGTCCGGTGGTTAGGACACCATACAGGCGGCGCAGCTTCAATCCCTGGTCAGGGAACTAAGATCCCACGTGCCATGCAGTGCAACCAAAAATTTTTTTAAATTTCCGTATCAATAAATAGAAGCCACCTCAACACCCGGGGGAAAAATATGAAAAATTAAGAATTGATTTAGGACTCACTGATTTTGCTTCAACTTTATAACTAGTTACAGTCAGTGGTTTGTTTTTTGGTTTTTGGTTTTTTCTTTCAGTAAGAACTTTTTCTCACCTCTCCCAGGACATCCATGTGCCTGTGTGCACTTTGTAGTACAGTGTTTAATTTTATCCATCAGCAATACTAATCCTGCTCACTTGTTTGCCTAAGTAATGCCAAAACCATGGGCTTGGTTCAATGTTTCCCTCTCAGTCAGTGGTCTTGATGTTTTCCCCACCCCTGTCTCTCAGAACAAGGACTCAGCCTATGTGTCCCAAAAAAGACCTTGAATTCAAACTTGAATTCACCTGGATTCATCTTTGCTGAAACTGTGGCTTTCACACCTTTCTCCCTCTCTCTCTGTGCTGCTGATTACAATCTTAAAATTTCCCCCAAGATGTGAGTCTGACCAACCAAAAATGCTACTGCCAGTGAACGCATGAGGGTGGCCTCGGTGTAATAAGAACAGAGAACCTTGGGCCTGAGGGTGCTGGCTCTGTTCCCCACAGCAGGAGGGCATATAAGTACAGTGGCTGATAAGAGAACAGAGAGCCTAAAATGATCTGATAAGGAGCTGGTCCCACTGCAGAATCTTAAACAGAGCAGGAGCATGATCAGAACAGTGATGGGAACTCCGTTGCATGGGGTGGTGGGTTGGAGAAGGAGAGAAGCAGAAGGAAGGACAGCCAGGGCAGACACTGCAGCAATCAGCTAAGAAGAGGACGGATCCTACCTATGCTGGGTGACAGGAGGAAGAGGTGCGGCTGGGAGTCTGCAAAGGAGAAATTGCAGGGAAGGACAAGGATTTGATGACTGTCTGAACCTGGGGTATGGAAGTCACAGGAATCAGAGTTAGAACTGCCAGATGTGTCCCCCTGAGGAACAAAGAAAGTGGTGGGGCCCAAATTCAGGCTCTTGGAAAACAACTGAACGGAAAGGGCTAAAGCCTGACATTCGAGGAAAGAAGCAGAGAAGCTCTCTGAACTCAGGTTAGTAGGAAAAGAGTCTACTGTTTAAGTCTAGAGCAGCAAATCTAGCCCAACCCCAGGATATAATAACAGCCTACAAGATGATGGAACAAAAAATGGGGAAAGGTGGCCAAGACTTGCCTTAAAGTTACTGGGGTCCCGTAGCCAGCTCTTACCAGGAATGCTGCACAGCCTTTATTAAAAAATAAATTATATAAACTTACAATTAAATAAACTATATTAAAAACAAAGGTGATGAGGGACTTCCCTGGTGGCACAGTGGATAAGACTCCATGCTCCCAATGCAGGGGGCCGGGGTTTGATCCCTGGTCAGAGAACTAGATCCCACATGCATGTCGCAACTAAGAGTTTGCATGCCACAACTACGGAGCCCACCTTCCGCAACTAAGACCCCACACAACCAAATAAATAAATTTTTTTTTAAAAGGTGACGAATATTTAAAACTCATCACTTCCTAATTATTTTACCACATTTTACTGTTACTACAGTCTATGCCCTTGAGGTCATTTACATGTGTTGTATCAACACTGTGGAAATATTATAGAATGGTGGGCTACTGCACATATCCGCCGGGCTCTGAGTTTGGTGATGTCACATGAGTAGTTTGCAATCAGAAATGCTGGGATTATTTACACCATGGAAATTGGCAAGTGCTATGTACCAGCTCTTCCAGGTCAGGGCTCTGGAAAGCAGCCTTCCACTAGGGTGAAAGCTGGTGTCCCTCATTCAAGTAGGGGCACTTGACTTTGCAGTGCCTTCCCTCACCAAGGCAATACTCAGTCCTTGTAAGCCTCTTCCATCTATCTGCCTTACATCCTCTAGCTTTTGGGGTGCCAGGCTTGGGATGGCACCTAGACCTTAAATGGCCTGCATTAAAGCTTTTGGTGTCTTCAGGATCTCCAAACTCTATCCAAGTCTCTCGTTTGTTGTTTAAGGACCCTTCTCTAGGGCAGCAGTACATTTTCTGCTCTTACCCAGGCACCTACAAAGATGTAGCCTCTGGGTTAAATTAAGTTCCCAGAGATATTTGTCAGGGCCTGCCAATCTCCTGCAGGACACTCCCCCACTACTATGCCTTGTCCGTTCACACCAAATGGCTTTCTGTCAAGAAACCTTGTTATCTATAATAGAAGGACAAAGAAAGTCACCAAAAGGCAGCTTAATGGGCCTTTTTTTTTTTTTTTTTTTTTCTTTTTGCGGTATGCGGGCCTCTCACTGCTGTGGCCTCCCCCGTTGCGGAGCACAGGCTCCGGATGCGCAGGCCCAGCGGCCATGGCTCACGGGCCCAGCCGCTCCGCGGCATATGGGATCCTCCCAGACCGGGGCACGAACCCGTATCCCCTGCATCGGCAGGCGGACTCTCAACCACTGCGCCACCAGGGAGGCCCTTAATGGGCCTTTTTAAAAGTTAAGTGGAGCTGTTCCAGCCATGCAAGAGGGTTCTGGAATCCAAACCCCTCTCCCCAGCCCCCACCATCACTACCACCCCCTCCATTCAGACCCTTTATCGTCCCTGCTGCTCCGTTTCTGTAACAAACAGCTAGCTCATCTCCCTGATGCTGTTTAGTGCCCTTCTGCCCACTTCATCTGTTCTCCACATGGCAGACACCAATCCTTCCTAGATGTGAACATGATAGGAGGCCACTGCCTTTGGCTCACACTCCGTGGCCGGGATGATCTCGTCTCCATAACCTCTCCAGCCCCCCTTCTCAGCAGCCTCCCCTGCTCCCCTCACTCTTTCCTAGAGCACCATCCCCTGGCTCCCCTGGCCTTTCTACAAGTAGACTGCTCTCTCCATAAGGCCTCTACCCACTCCATACACACTCCTAGCCTTTGGCCCGTCTTCAGGACTCAGCTCAAGGGTCATCCTCATCCCAAGACTGGGTTGGGGGGCCTCTCTTTGGGACCCCCAGCCTCCTAGGCTTCCTGCCATCGTGGTACTGACCACGTGGTACTGCCACAATACCTTCTCTTGCTGAAGCCATCAAACCCAACAGCACATGCCCCACAGCCAGAATAGCATCTTATTTATGGTAAGACCTTATTCTGGGCATTTAGCTTGGCCTGGCACACAGTAAGCATTCGGTAAATGTTTGAAAGAATAGATGGATGATATCAGAGCCTTGGTGTGCTGGCACTTACAAGTATGCCATCTCAAGGGCGAAAAGGTCGGTTGTTTAAGAACACAGGCTTTAGAAGGACTTGGATGCACATTCCAATCATGCCTCCCACTCACTGTGTGACCTTGGGACCATTCCTGATGTGAGCGCTTATAAGAACTCTCTATGTATTAACTCATTTAATCCTCATAATCACTCTACGAGGAACACACTGTTGTAGTTATTACTATTATTACTTTTTTAATAATAGTAATAACTATTAGTTAGTAATAGTAATAACCATTACTAGTAATAACAGAAGAGAAAGGTGAGGCATGAAGGACTTGCTAAGTGGGAAAATCAGCATTTGAAACCTCACACTTATCCCCTAGGCTTCGCTGCACATCAGCAGCTTAGCACAAGGCCAGACACGTGGTAAGTGCTCAAGAAATGTGAGCCTCCCCCAGACCACAGCTTTGGAGAACTCCAGAACTCAAGTCAGTTTCTCGTATCTAGGAGAGCACTCTCTCTGCCTGATCAATCTGTTGCTGTCATCCAGGACCAAATCTTCTAACATTTGTGCCATTTGGTTCCCAGCGCCAGCATTGTTGGGAAGGTTTCTGTCCCATAAGGGAAGCATTGTGGGTTGCCATAAAAATGACCCTGAACTAAGAGGACAGGGCAAGGCAAACGTCACATTTCTAAAGCTCAATTTCCTCATCTGTAAAATGGAGTGGAAATACAGTTGTCAACAACTTCACAGGGTTGTCCTTAAATTTAAATGGGGTATAAAATGTTAAAGTATTTTATAAATTATGGAAGCTATAAAAGACATTAGTTATTAGTCACAGGGGAAGACCAAGGGGGTAGAGTGGTGGTTCAGGTGTGGGTGGGAGTGATTGTGGGGTTGCTCAGAAAGAATGACTCCTGTTCATACCCCTCTCTTTTCTCCTCCCTTGAGCCTGAGCATTGGCAGAACAGCAGCCTGCAGGGCTGTTGCTACGTATACAGATAAAACAGAATTTCTGTGTTGGGAGTTGCTATAGAATGAATACTTGTATCCCCCCCCAAAATTTGTATGCTACTTTCTAGTCTCCAGTATGATGGTATTAGGAGGTGGAAACTTTGGACGATGATTAGATCACAAGGGCAGAGCCCTCATGAATGGGATTAGTGCCCTTATAAAGAGGCCCCAGAGACCTCCTTTATGCTCTTCACCATGCAAGTTTATAGAGAGAAGGCAGCCATCTATGAACCAGGAAGTGGACTCACACCAGACACTGAATCTGTCAGTGCCTTGATCTTGGACTTCCCAGACTCCAGAATCCTGAGAAACAAATTCCTATTGTTTACAAGTCATCCAGTCTGTGGTATTCTGTTATAGCAGCCCAAATAGACTTAAGAAAGGAGTTTTGTTACAAATTATTTTGAATTGACATGATTTCCAAAAGCAGATCTGCCATATAACTATTTTAGCCTCGACATCATGGAAAAAAAGAGCTCCAAAACAACAAGTCATAACACACACACCCCTCAAACCATTATTTATAACTGGAAAAAATTTCTTGATGAAGTCCAATTCATACTCATTCCATATAGGGTTTTGTTTGTTTATTTGCAATGCAAACCATTAGTTGCTTGTTTTATAGGGTTTGAATTACTAGAAAAGCTATTACCAGCAAATAGGATTGGCAGCCTGACTTCACCAGGCGGACCTGAACATTTGCATTTTCTGGCTTTTGTATGCTTAAGTTCACAAACTAAAGTCCTCATCAACAAGCTTTTTACATTTGAATAGATTACGAAGTGTTTATAGGTCTGAGTCCTTCCAAGACAGTAGTTAATTGGACTCACAAACAACAGCAGGAGAGTCTCATTATCCTGATTTAACAAACGAAGACACTTCATCCAGAGAAGTTAAGGGACTGGATCCAGGCCTGAGCACTGAGTCTAATCATCACTGTCATCAGCATCGTTATCGTAGTCACTAATTTTTAACATGCTAGGAGGGCACTCCAACAATCTGTCCTTGTCCTCCAGGAGCTCATAGATTAATGGACCTTTGATGTAACCATTTCTCAAAGAGCTAAGTAGGTAATAAAACATAAATTGAGAGTCATGTATTGAGAGTCATATTCTGATGCCTCAGACCTCCATTCTTCATTAGAAGAAGTCAAAGGAACCAAATCCAAAACCATGGGGAGGTCAGTGCTCTGCTGGGTCTCGGTTTCCCCATCTGCAGTAGAGAATCAGTACCCCCGATCATGACTTCTTTTCCTAAGGATCACCTAGCACACTTGTTAAACACTCAGATCCCCAGGCCCCTACATTGCAGGTATGGAATGGACCCAGGATCAGAGTCTAGGGAAAATACTGTTTTAACTAAGGATGCAATAGAGGACAGGACGAAAGCTTTGGGGCTAAATGTGTCCAAGGCACTGTCATTGTTCAGTGCCACCCTCACAGCTGCTGACCCAGAAATATGGTTTATTTTTAGAAGTTTAGACAAACCCAGAGCCTAAGAGATCACTTATCTCCATAGTACATAGAATTGAGTTCAGCTAAGAACGCTGAATGGCAATGATCACCCAAGTAGGACCATGATGAGGTGCCTTTTCCACAGGGCACAGCCTATCCAAGAGTAGTCAGGAGGGCATAAAAATGAGGAATGGTCCAAGCCAAAGAGTTTGGGCTCCAAGTGACCTGGAACAAGCTCCTTACCTTCCTTGAGCCTCAGTGGTAAAGTGCAATTAATATACAGCATAGGGCTTCCCTGGTGGCACAGTGGTTAAGAATCCGCCTGCCAATGCAGGGGACATGGGTTCGAGCCCTGGTCCGGGAAGATCCCACATGCCACGGAGCAAATAAGCCGGTGTGCCACAACTACTGAGTCTGCGCTCTAGAGCCCGCGAGTCACAACTACGAAGCCCGGAAGCCTGCACACCTAGAGCCTGTGCTCCACAACAAGAGAAGCCACCGCAATGGAAGCCTGCACACCGCAACGAAGAGTAGCCCTGGCTCCCCGCAACTAGAGAAAACCCGCATGCAGCAGCCAAAAATAAATAAATAAATAAATGTTCTTTAAAAATATATATATATATACAGCATAGATAAACCTTGAAAACATTATGCTAAGTGAAAGCTGCCATTCGCAAAAGACTACATATTGTATGATTCCATTTATATGAAATGCCCGGAGTAGGCAAATACATAGAGGCATAAAGCAGATTAGTGGTGCCAGGGGCTGGGGAGAATGGGGAATGACTGCTTCATGGGTACAGGGTTTCCTTTGGGGGTGATGAAAATGTCCCAGAACTAGAGAGGGGTGATTGGCTGCACAACAATGCGAATGTAATGAATTCCAGTGAATTGTATGTTATAAAACAGTGAATTATATATTCTGTGTATTTTACCACAATCTTTTAAGAATGCAATTGACAATAACTTGCCTCCACACTCTCTCCCCAACTAGCAGTTAGGAAGTCAGTGACAACAGAAGGGACACCCAGCCAGGCAGGCTGGAGCTACTGTGTCCTCCTCCTCATAAGCATCTTAGAACCAGACTGATTGCCTATATGCCCATGAGGATATTTCCTTCTATAACCCAATTCTCCACGTGCATTAGCATTCAGTCCTTTAATCTTCTAAACTGCCATACAGGAAAGCAAGGCTCAGAGCATCTAAAAGCTTGTAAGTGGGTGACGTAGCCAGATTCGAATCCAGGTCAGTCTGAGACCAAAACCTGAGCTCTTTCTATTATAATACACTGTCTCCCAAGGGCAATGATATTAATTTTTTATAAACATACACATACTTTGCATACTTTTTATACTTTACAAAAGGCTTTCAAACTCTTTGCCTTTATTCTCCTCCTAACCCTGTGGAGTAGGTACTATCTCCATTTTACAGATAAGGCAAAGTAATGTGTTCTGCCCAAAGTTACTGGCCAGATCCCAAGAGTCTGCTCCTCTTCTTCCCCTGAGAGCAGTTTCCATGCAGAGAAATTAGATTACAAACAGAAATAGGGCAGGTCCCGTGAGAACTTTCTAGATCAAGGGTATGGAGGAAAAAAAAAGAAAGTTTTTTTGCTTGGGGTTTGCTTTGTTTTTGTAAACCTTGTATTGCTAATCATCTATTTTCCCTTCAGATATGGAAATGCTGACCCTCCTGAGTCCCCAACTGAACTAATGCACATTAGCTCAGTTAAATGCACATTTCTTCCCTAAGAAAAATCCCAGGGGAGGAAATATGTTTAATCTGTTGCTTCTAGCATCTGAAAAAGAACAGAAGGAAAAAAGGCAATAGACAAGAAATTCATAGAAGCATGATGTATTGACTCCTTTCATTAAACTAAAATTTATTGAGCATCTACTATGCCCCTAGGCAGATGTGGGACTTCCCTGGCAGTCCAGTGGTTAAGACTCTGCGCTTCCAGTACTGGGAGCTAGGTGTCAAGCCCTGGTTGGGAAGCTAAGATTCTGCATATGCCTCACGACACGGCCAAAAAAAAAAAGATACAATGGTAGACAGGGTGGATACCTGACCTCTGACCACTGTAGTATTTTCAATCCAACTCAGTATTACATAAACCAAATGGATCACCTAGAGAGCTATTTAAAAAACAGATTCCATGGGATTCCCTGGTGGCGCAGTGGTTAAGAATCCGCCTGCCAATTCAGAGGACACGGGTTCAAGCCCTTGTCCGGGAAGATCCCACGTGCCACAGAGCAACTGTGCGCCACAACTACTGAGCCTGCACTCTGGAGCCCGTGAGCCACAGCTACTGAAGCCCACATGCCACAACTACTGAAGCCTGCATGTCTAGAGCCCGTGGTCCGCAATGAGAGAAGCCACAGCAATGAGAAGCCCACACACTGCAACAAACAGTAGCCCCCCACCACCACAACCAGAGAAAGCCCGTGCAGAGCAACAAAGACCCAACACAGCCAAAAATAAATAAATTTTTAAAACATAAATAAAAATTAAAAAAAATAAAAACAGATTCCAGGGCCCTGGCCCCAGAGATATTAAGTGAAGCCTAGGAACCTGGATTTTGAAAAGCTTTCTCAGTGATCAGAAGCAACAGCCAAATCTGAGAACCTAGACTAGTCCTTCTGAAACCTGCCCCGTTATAAGAGGTACCTGCAGTACTTGATGAACATACAAATTCCCAGGCCTTTCTCCTAGGATGGAGCCCTAGACTCAGAATGTTTAAAATAAGCACATCGGGTAATTCATGGGATCCAGCAAGCTTGGAAACAATGTTCTGGCAGGGTTAGAAACACCACATAACCCAAATCTCATCCCCCCCAAGCACTAATCACTTCATACAGGAAGGGTAACACTCCCACAAGGCATTATGGAGCCCCCATTATAAAATGAAACCAGGTGTCTATACCACTTGGGAAGCACTCCCTTCTCATAAGATTCCGCCCCTTTCAACAAAAATTCAAAAAAAAAGAAGACACACCTTCTATATGTTTGTGCTATAAACCATTACCATCAAATCAACTTGAAAGAATTCTGATTTCAAATAAATTGTGCCTCTGTGCTAAGCCCTGCAATGCCAAGTTAACCAGAAGGCATTTCTCTTGTAAGGCCATGAACCTGCGTGTACCTCTAATACCTTATAAATAAATAATGGATGTTAAAAATAGCAATAATGAACTCAGAAAAATACTAGCTAATTTACACCATAATAGAAATACCCAGGGATCTTTAACAGAAGGACGGATGCCAGCCTCCCTAATAAGTACACCAAACCGTAATATTCCACATGTAAGTGTAATTTCTAAATTGCAGTGTATAATTCAGAAGGGTGTATGTTCTCTGAAAGGCAAAAAGTATTTATATGAATGCTATTACTCAGCTGCATCATCCCCCGATGAGAAAAATCAAAGAAATTATTGAAACCATGTATCCCTTGAGACCCAGGAGCAAAATGTCTCAGAAAAAGGCTATCATTAATCTTTATACAGTTGTGGAGATAAACCAGTGCTCCGTGGCACATGAAGCACTCAGAGCTGTGAGCCTTTGTGTGAGTGGCTTCACTCCTTATACCCCCAGAGGGCTAAGAGAGCTGCCACTGCTCAGTATCTGTGTCCCCAGAAAAGCCCTGTACCAAGACTGTCCACTGACTGACAACAAGAATGATGGGGTCAGCTGATGGGGTCACCACACACCAGAGTCAATTTCCCAAAACCCAAATCTGATGTCCTTTGATAAAACCTAAGTTCCTAATTTTGCCACATGGGATCCCACCAAAATCAGCCTCTACCTACCTCTGCAGCTGGATCTTTAGCCATTTTCACTCCTCTTCCCCTGCCCTTTATTTCCTTACTTTACGTCTTACACTCCAACAATTTAAGAATATTTTGAGTTTTCTGAACATACAATGGTACAGTGGTTCTCAAAGAGGGGCAATTTTACACCACACACACACACACACACACACACACACAGTACATTTGGAAACTCTGAAGACATTTTTGATTGTCACAAGCAGAGCTGTTCCGAGCATTTGCAGGTGGAAGTTGGGATGCTGCTAAACGTCCTAGAGTGCACAGGACCCTCTCCCACAGAAAGTAATAATCCAGCCCAAAATGTCAACACTGTCACTGTTGAGAAACTCTTCCTTGGTAAACTGTATTAATGACCCTAAATCTTCACCTGTCCCTGTATCTATACCCTCAGCCCTTTAAGTTTGCAGTCCTCACCCATCATGGGAAGGGCTTTGTTCCCCACCCCTTGACTCTGGACTCAGCCACATGACTTGCCTTCGCCAACTGAATGTAGCAGAATTGATAGAGTACACGTTTCCACTTGTTCTCTTGCACCTCAGCTGGTGCTGTGACAAAGACACGCTAGTGGTCTGGTACCAGGAGGAGAGTGAGAGATGCATGGAGTGGAGCCAGTTCCCAACTAAGCACAGGCTAAATCCACATGGGTTTGTACAGGCAAACCCATAAGAAATGATTATCGTTTGACACCACTAAGTTTCTCAGTGATTTGTTACACAGTGATAGCTAACTATTACACACACGTGCTGCTTCATGCCTTTGTATACGCCGTTCCCTCTGCTTAGGAAGCCCTCTACCCTCATGCCTATTTTACTTGAAAAACTTACTAATCTCTCAAAATCCAACCTGGAGATCTCCTTTTCTAGAAAGTCTTCTCGGATTCCCTGCAGATGAGTAATCTGTCCCTTTTCTTTGACACATTTTTACTGTTCTACTGTACTATGCATATTAACTTGTCTTTCTCTTTTACTAAATAGTGAACTCCTTAAGGGCAGAGACTTTGTTTCAGCTCTCTGGTCCTAAGGCAGCACAGCACTTAGAGTGGACATTCAGGAAATATTTATGAAATGCAAAGGGATGGGTTGGAAGTTTGGGGGAAGGTGATTATCAAGGACATTTATCAGCTTTGGCTCTCACACTGGAATGGTGCCTGGAACATGGCCCAATCCTTGTGACAAAAGAAGAGACTGTTTGGCTCCAGCCTACAGTCTGGATTTCCCTGCCAATCAAAGTTGTCATGGAGAGGAGCAACCTCTGCCATTACGGTTTAGCACAATGAAACTGTTTAGAGGAGAGCCTTACCTTCAGGAAATTCCAATGAGCCTGTTTTATTGTTAGCCTCCAACAGTGATGACTCCTATGGGATTAAACAGAGTGTAAAGTAATTGCTATAACATCCCCCGCTGTGGACAGAGAAGGCTGAACAAGACATAATGCTCCCACTTCACTTGGGAGGGAGGGGACTG
Organism: Mesoplodon mirus; assembly: GCF_964341445.2. Classification (NCBI taxonomy): domain Eukaryota; kingdom Metazoa; phylum Chordata; class Mammalia; order Artiodactyla; family Ziphiidae; genus Mesoplodon; species Mesoplodon mirus. The sequence continues at coordinate 39,119,332 of NC_138991.1, forward strand.
GCTCATGGAAACTAAGAGTGTTATTGGAGCTTTACAGGGTAGGAAAAGGTAACCAAGAGAGGAGAAGATGCATGGTGATGCAAAGGAAAGAATCCAAACTTTGGAAATGGACCAGCTCAGGGTGAAACCCCAACCACACTTCCCATCACTTCATGCCTCTGTATCTTGATTTGCTCATCTGTAAAACAGGGATATAAAACACTTCTCCTCTAAAGGGTGTGATGATAAAAGAGATAATACACATGAAAATGCCTGATGCAAAGGGGCTCAATAATTTTAGTTCCCTTTCCTCCTGTGGAAATTTGGAGTAAAAACATATCAGAACAAATATGCCAAAATTATGGGACCCATACCAAGAAAACATAAGCTCCAAAGAGATAGTCTTACCAGAAAACTGAGCAGGAAACAACTCAGCGGGAATTGTTAGACACTAGAAACCTCCTTCCCTGCCAATAGAGAGCCATGTGGCTGGATTCTGGACAGAAGGCAGCAACTTTCATCTGCCTCTCTCTTGCAAGGATGGCTTCATGAACAAATGACTTGAACAGTCATACAGGGTCCCCTGCTCAGAGGAGCCTCACACTTGGTTTAATGGTCTGCTGTTACTGTCTTGAAATTCTTTACAATTTTTGAACAAGGGGTGCCAGATTTTTATTTTGCACTAAGCCTTGCAATTAGGAAGCCAGCCCTGGGGCTTCCTTGGTGGTGCAGTGGTTAAGAATCCGCCTGCCAATGCAGGGGACATGGGTCCGAGCCCCAGTCTAGGAAGATCCCACATGTTGCAGAGCAACTAAGCCTGTGTGCCCCAACTACTGAGCCCACGTGCCACAACTACTGAAGTCCACGTGCCTAGAGCCCATGCTCCGCAACAAGAGAAGCCACCACAGTGAGAAGCCCATGCACCATGATGAAGAGTAGCCCCCGCTCGCCTCAACTAGAGAAAGCCCACACGCAGCAATGAAGACCCAACTCAACCCAAAAAGTGAATAAATAAAATAAAGAAATTTTTTAAAATTTTTTTTAAAAAAAAGAAGAAGCCAGCCTTGCTCTCTTGTTCTTCATTCCCTATGAATAAGGGACAGGATAGCTTTTCTCCAGGAACTCCTGTCTGCTAAAAGATATGTGTACCTCACAGGACCCAGCCCACTGGGAAATTCTAGCCTGAAAATTCAGAGTCATCACTAGCAGAAATCCCTAGGAGAGGACACTCAGGGGTGGAAGGTTGGGGAGGATGCAGACTCCTGCAGACCAGGACTATCAGATAGGGTGACTTCAGCTGCAAGTAAACAGAATATGGGACCAAGAGCGGTGATAGAGACATGTAATTAGCTCATCTAAATAGAAACCTGGAAAGAAGCTCTACCAGGATGTTTCAGCATCTCTGTGACTCTCCTTGCCATGACTTCATCATCACAATGTGACTGTAGCCATTCTAAAAACAGGTCTTCCCACAACACCACTCAGAGGACGGGAAGGAAGGGAGCCTCTTCCCATACCTATTTTTATTAGAAGAAATTATCTTTTCCAGAAGTTCCCCAGCAGACTGTCCAGGAGGTCTCATTGTCCAGAACTGGGAAAGATGGTCACAGCTAGTTGTAAGGAGAGCTGTTAGGCAATACAGATCTACCATAGGGGAATGAGATGACCACAGCTGCCTTATGCCATCTGAACAAGGGTGGGTCCTGTTATCAAGGAAGAAGGAGGAATGTCAGGGGACAAATGACCTTGGATTTGGTGTCATACCAGTCCCATACCTACACCTCCTCTGAGGAGCTGATGGAAGCCTGCCTTCCCATCTCTTGCCAAAACTGTTCATGGTTGCCCAAAGCCCCCTGCATAGGTGTGGCAGAGGGAGTAAGGACAGTTCATCATCCCACGTGGACCACTCAACTAGTTTCAGAAACATTCAGAAGCTCTCTCATTTACCATCAGATCCATGTTCTTAGGTAATTTCTATATGCCAAGCTTCAGTTTTCTCTCCTGTAAAATGGGAATAATAATGCATGCTATATAAAGGTGTGGACAGGACTAAATGAGATCATTGTATAAAACACTCAGTAAATGTTAGTTCTACCTTCCCAATGTGTTACAAGTGAAGATAGTAAGCCCCAGAGGAGTTAAAAAACTTACCAAAGTGGGACTTCCCTGGTGGCGCAGCGGTTAAGAATCCGCCTGCCAATGCAGGGGACACGAGTTCAAGCCCTGGTCCCGGAAGATCCTACATGCCATGGAGCAACTAAGCCCATGAGCCACAACTACTGAGCCTGTGCTCTAGAGTCCACAAGCCACAACTACTGAGCCCGCACGTTACAACTACTGAAGTCCGTGTGCCTGGAGCCCGTGCTCCACAACAAGAGAAGCCACCGCAGTGAGAAGCCCGCGTACCTCAACAAAGAGTCCTTACCGCAACTAGAGAAAGCCCATGCGCAGCAGTGAAGACCCAACGCAGCCAAAAATAAATAAATAAAATTAAGTTATTGGGGGGAAAAAAAACTTACCGAAGCTTACAAAGCCAGAGGGCAGCAGAACTAAAACTTGAACCCAGGCCTTGCTGATGTTGGGTCTGTGCCATCTCTTTGCTCCTGGGGCATTTTTCCACCCAGCACATTCCAACCCTTGCCTTTGCACCTGGATGACTTTTAGGTGTTCAAGAGTTTCTTGCTAAAATGCAAATGCCCTTGGGAAAGGTATCACTATTATGAGCCATTTCCTCCTGGAAGATGGCTGTTCTCCTGACAAAGGAAGGTCTTGTGGGAGCTAAAGGCCAAGTGGGAAACAGAAAGAGTAAGAAACAGGCTGAGAGGCCCCACAGGCATATTTTCGACCTTTGCAACCTTGTTTCCAAAAATCACACCCAAAGAAGTCAGGCAGGTGTAACCCTGGGTGTCACCACCTCAAACATGGTTGTATTTTCTTTGAGCTGACAGAACAAGGGTAGAAATGTAATATAGAATTGTGTTAAGTCATATTAAATTAGGGCACTATTCAGATCCTGGCATGGAACTTTAGATAATAACAGTTTATTGATTTGTAAATTACATTCAGTCAGAATTAGGTCTGTCAGCATAAAGCTGGATTTTGGTAATGCAATTATTTTCAGCAACACAGCATTTGGATATCAATATCAATAACATTTAACTTTAGAGAAGAAAAAATAAACACCTGCTACCATGACCATTAAGAATTATGAACCTGCCTATATAAGGCATTAGGTGGGAAGGTTCCACAGGCTGTGGCCCCCAAAGCCTGGGACATCCATCCATGGGGAAAATACAGACTCACTGATTCAGTGTCTGGCAAGAACCCAGCTCCTGGTTCATAGATGGCTGTCTTCTCACTGTATCCCCACATGGTGGAAGGGGCAAGGGAGCTCTCTGGCGTCTCTTTTATAAGGATACCAATCCCATTTATGAGGGTTCTACCCCCATGACCTAATTACCTTCCAAAGTCCATGCCTTCTAATATAAACACACTGGATCCTAGAATGTAGCATATGAATTTGGGGGGCTGGGGGGACACAAACATTCTGCTATAGCACCCCCCCATCTGCCTTCACCATGATATAAGTAGTAAGAAACCCACAAGCTGTGATTTGAAGAAGCTTAAGAGACCAGTTCCTCAAACTTCATTCTCCCGATATCAAGCCTGGAATTCAACCCTTGATGCTGTGTATTCACTCACTGGTGGCACAAATATTTTGTTCCGACCCTAACTGGTTACTGCAATTCAATTCTGGCACTACCACCTGCAGTTAGCACAGACCCACAAGTTAAAGGCTCAGTGCTCTGTAAGACTCTCCTCACTTCAGATGTTAATTGTGCTTCAGGGTGTCTCAGACTACCTATGCTTTTGACTGACTGACTATAAATTTGAAGGTTCCCATGACAGGCTTGATAATGTTAGAATTACTCACAGAACTCCAGAAAGTGTTATACTTATGATGACATTTTTATTACAAAGGATACAAATCCGAACCAGCCAAATGAAGAGACACACAGGATGAGGTATGGGAGGGTCCCCAGTGCAAATCTTCCATACCCTCTCCATGTGGAATCAGGGCATTTCACCCTCCCAGTACATGGATGTGTTCAACAACCAGGAAGCTCCACTGAGCTCTGGTGTCCAGAGTTTTTATTGGGGTTTCACTGTGTAAACACGATTGATTAAATCACTAGCCATGTGATTAAACTCAATCTCCAATCCCCCTGCTGCCTAAAGGTCAAGCTGGCTCAAAGTCGAACCCTCTAATCATATGGTCAGCCTTTCTGGGGACCAGCCCCCATCCTGAAGCTATCTAGGGGCTAACCAGGAGTCATCTTATTAGCATAAACTCAGGTGTGACAGGGGGTTCATGAATAAAAAAGACACTCTTGGGCTTCCCTGGTGGCATGGTGGTTAAGAATCCGCCTGTCGGGGCTTCCCTGGTGGCGCAGTGGTTGAGAGTCCGCCTGCCGATGCAGGGGACACGGGTTCGAGCCCTGGTCTTGGAGGATCCCACATGCCGCGGAGCAGCTGGGCCCGTGTGCCACAACTGCTGAGCCTGTGCTCTACAGCCCATGGTCCGCAACAAGAGAAGCCACCGCAATGGGAAGCCCGCGCACCACAATGAAGAGTGGCCCCTGCTCACTGCAGCTAGAGAAAGACCGTGCACAGTAACGAAGACCCAACGCAGCCAAAAATTAATTAATTAATTAATTAATTAAAAAAGATACTCTTATCATTTGGGAAATTCTAATTTTAGAAGCTCTATGCCAGGAACCTGAGACAAAAATAGACCAATTCTTTATTATCCAACACACATGAGCTGCCTTTGCCAGCATAAATATAACAAGGCAGGTAAGCCATGGAGTCCCTGAGTCTGTCATTTCCCTTTTAGGAGGAGACACAAAAAGAGCTAGTTACCTTGGCTTTTTGTTTTTGTCATATTTATTTCTGTTTATTTTTCTGAACTGATATTCTTTTCCTGATACCCTAAACCAGATTCTGGACCGCTGAAATTCTGCCTGCCCAAAGTACCAAAGTAGGACCCCCTCCTCACCCCCAGATCCAACCTCCTACCACAAACATATCAGCATCAACCACTAAGTATTGTTTCAATGATATTATAAACCCACAGAAATTTTTAAATAGGATACTCATTTTGTATTCCTCACAGCCAGCACATATTAAACTGCCAAGAACTTATCTGGTGCTCAATAAACACTTGTTCAGTTTAATTAGCTGATTAATTTGAATATTAGCTACAACATATCCAATTCAGAAAACCACAAACATTTAATGAACACAAACTGTAATCCAAGCTCTTGAGAAATAACAATGAATAAAGCATAGTCCCTGGTCCCAAGGAGCTGACTATGGCATAGAGAAGACAAAAAATGACAATAATAATTTCATTATAAAATTTAAATTCTGTAATAGAATCAAAGTACTATGGGAACCTTAGTAATGATTATTATTTGAGTAGCAATGTGTGTGTTGTGGCATTGGAAGGTAAGAATGCAAAAGATGGAATTCACAGAAGAGAAGACGTTTGAGCCATCTTTCATTGGAAGAGTCAGACACCAGTAGAGGAGCATAGGCAAATTTTAGGCAAAGTAAAACTGTGGAGTGGGTGAGAAGGGGGCTACAAAGGGGAAGCAAAGAGTAATTTAAGGGTGATAGCATTATTCTGTATGGAACTAGGGTAGATACATTTTTCTGTGCATTTGTCAAAAACCGTAGAGCTTTACATCACAAATGGTGAACTTCAATGTATGCAGTTTTTTTTCTGTAAGTATCAACCAGGAGATGGGAGGATCCCAGGATGAAACACAGACTGTGACAAAATAATTGAAATGTTTTACAGATATATGAACAGGGTTGGAGCAAAGAATCACTCATCTAAGTAACTTTGGAAAATGTAAGGCAAGAGACAAATGGAAATCTACATAAATATGGTACTCTAGTTGGGGTACTCTAGTTGGTAAAGTTGTTTCTCACAGGGTTACAGGTTAAAAATTCTGAAACCATTTGTGTTTTCAGTGTACAAACATGTACACTGGGACTGAACTAATGGGTAAGTAGATGGTGGATTGTGGGAGCCAGGTTTATCACTATTGGTGAGGGAAATTACAGATAAGCAGGAGGGAAAGGCTAGAATAAACCACTAGGTGCTAAATTCTGAGATATTATCATGAATTCCCTTTTAGCGTATTATAGACACAAATGGACAGAAATCATTATAGATATGTGTGTAGCCATGAGTTAGTATACACACACATATTTCTTGGCTCTGTCAGCTGGGAGGGCCTAGAAGCGATGACATTCCAGTAGCAATGAGCACACCATGTACCCACATCTTAATTTCTAACACCATTCCCCAATAAAAGGAACCAGGGCTCCTTGGAATATGGCTGAGTCTGAGGCTAGGGCAGGGAAGATACAAAATGAGCCCAGAACATCTTGTAGTGCCAAAAAAATTAAGTACTCAAAAAACAAAAGGATAGGGACATTAAAAAAAAAAAAAAAAAAGAAGGCAGGAGCCAACCTGAAAGATCCTCAGTGGTCAAAGCTGTAATAATTTAGTGTAGTACTGGATGTTAACCCAAAGTATACAATAAACATTCATGAGTCCATACCGGTATAAACAAATGACCTAATAAATAAATCTAGGCTTAGAGACAAGGTTTCCTTACAGAAGAATTCCAAATAATTTATATAGATACTCTCCCTTCCAGGAAATGCAGCTTTATCTCCTACACACACACACACACACTTCTTGAGTGTATGATGCACTTAGTGACTTGCATCTAAAGAAAAGAGTATACAAAGGGAAAAAAATAGAAGTAACTTTACAGTGAAGAAATCTGGCAAACACTTCCTTAACAAAATGATCAAGGTTAACATCAGCGAACCATGTTAACAGTTTATACCTCTGATGTGATGTGATGAGAATGGTACTTCACCTCTGTAGTCTTCTTCCCAAAAACCCATAACACCTGCCTAACCAGGAGAAAAACATCTGACAAACCCAAACTGAGAGAATTTTACAGAATACATTCAACAGAAGCATTCCTCAAAACTGTCAAGGTTATCAAAAACAAGACTTGAAAAACTGTCACAGACCAGAGAAGACTAAGGAGAGATGACATCTAATATAATGTGGTATCCTGGATGGAATCCTTGAGTAGAAAGAAGACATTAGTGGGGAAAAAAAAAACAAACCCAAAATACAATAAAATCTGAAGTTTAGTTAATAGTCATATGCCAATATTGGTTTCTTAGTTGTGACAAGGGGGCCAATCAGTCAGGTAGTCATAGAAATGAGGGTAAACAGACTAGAGACAATCTGAGCTAGAAACAAGAGGACTTAGTATGTAATTAGATAGGCTAATTAGGTTGGTTTGGGACAATCAGGGAAATCAAAGATTACTGAATAATTTTATCTTAAATAACTGAAAGGTTGGTTATGCTACAAACCAAACAGGGATTTCGGAGAAGATTAAGGGGACAGATCATGAGCATGGTTTGAGCCTGCTGAGTGTAGAGTACCTCTAGTAGACCCAGGTGCAAACATACAGCAAGCAAAATGAAGTCCAGACCTGACCTCAGGAGGGAGGTTGAGGCTGTACAGGAAGCAGTGGTCACCAACACACCAAGTGCTCTCCAGCGTAGTCTGATTCAAAATGCCCTGGAATGGCAGTCTCTGCGTTTCTACATTCAGTTCGAAACCATTTCAAACATGATGATAGATTTCTCTCAAGACAAAGCTCTTTTTAAAAATGATTACGTAAAAAAAAAATGTTTAAAAATAAAAAAAAATAAAAATGATTACATGACCTTCAAGAAGTTCCATCCACCTCTCATTTCAGTCTTGAAATCCGAATATGCTCCCTCCAGATGAACTTTACATGTCCAAGGTAAAACTGACACCATGGGCTAACGATCTTATAATTTTACTCTTAAATGATGGCTGAGCAAATCTATGTAGTATAAGTTAGTGTAAACATGAAAACTAATTAGAAATCATTTGAAGAGGCAATATAATATGGTGGTTACAAAGACAGGCATTGACAAATGATAGACTAGGTATGGATCTTGGTTTCAACACTGACTAGCAGTGTCATCTTGGGCAATTAACCAAACCCCTTCAACCTCTATTTCCTCATCTGTAAAATGAGGTTTAAAAACAAGTGTTTAGATATAGTACCCCACAATAGGATAATTGTGAGAAATAAATGACACACCTGGCATATACTAAGTCCTTGAATAAATGTTAACTTATAGTGGTAACAGCATAGTGATAGTAGTAGTCACGTTTGCCTGCTCAGTTTCATGTGTATCATAATTTTGTATCATACTAACTTCTTTGGATTATTGTAAGAATGTTTGAATAAATGTTAACTTATAGTGGTAACAGCATAGTGATAGTAGTAGTCACGTTTGCCTGCTCAGTGTCATGTGTATCATAATTTTGTATCATACTAACTTCCTTGGATTATTGTAAGAATGTTTTCAGTTATATAGTCACTCTTCAACTTGCTAAGACTGTGTAATAGTTTACAGTAAATAAGTAATAAAACATTGGATCAATTCACTTTGTCACTGGTTTACGACTTTAGGAAAAAGGAGGCTGGTTTAAAAGAGGGGGAAAAAGTGAGTCAGTTGTATCTTTTTATTTATAGTTTTTTTCAGATGGCTGGCATTTTGAAATCCTCATTTTGAGAGGAAAAGTCAGTCTCACAGTTGTGATTTTTCCCATCTTTGTAGAAAAACATGCCTTTCCTAACACCTGGAAGGACTCCAGAAGGAAGCTAAGGTGATACCCGTTGTGATGCCACAGACTTTCTGCAAAAACTTGATGAAAATGCCAAGCCAAACAGAAAGGAATGTTGTAGGCAAGATTACAAGGTTTGTAAAACATCAGCAAAAACAAATCCCACCTATTTAAAGGATGACATTGGATGGAAGTACAATGGAATTAGCTCTTTTTGTAACAAAAATTTAAACGCAGTTACCTTGCAAGAAAAGAAAGAAAATGTAATTAATTAATGCCAGTGATGGTTGACCATAATGGAAAAGACACAATGTGCCACCATTGAGCTCATTTGCATTCGATTCAGAAGACACTTCTCATGCAAATGCATCCATTTTATTTTAAGTTATCAGTTAGATGATAGACTGAAACCAGGAATCTTGAACATAGCAAAGAACATTTTCTTCTAGTCCTTTTTATACATGCCCAGCGTGGTGTCTTGCACCTTGTGGGCAGCTAAGAACTGTTGACAATTTTGACCTTGAGATGAGTAATTAGAAGAGAAATTTATTCTAAATCTTGAGTGTCAACAAATAATTTTAAATCTTTGATTTAAATTTATTAAAATTGATTGTAATTGATTTCAGACACCGGGGACAAAACAGAGCAGGGATTAAAAGCCACTCAATAGGGACTTCCCTGGTGGCTCTGTGGTTAAGAATCCGCCTGCCAGTGCAGGGGACACGGGTTCAAGCCCTGGTCCCGGAAGATCCCACATGCCGCAGAGCAACTAAGCCCATGCCCCACAACTACTGAGCCTGCACTCTGGAGCCCGTGAGCCACAACTACTGAAGCCCACGTGCCACAACTACTGAAGCCCACATGCCTAGAGCCCGTGCTCTGCAACAAGAGAAGCCACCACAACAAGAAGCCCGCACACCGCAACGAAGAGTAGCCCCCGCTCACCACAACTAGAGAAAGCCTGCACGCAGCAACGAAAACCCAAAGCAGCCAAATAAATAAATAAATAAATAAATTTTTTTTTAAAAAAGCCACTCAATAGCTGTGAAGTTGTGGACGACTGAGTCTCAGGCTCATTATCTGCAAAGTGGGAACATAATGGCAAGGCCTACCCCATAAACTCGATCTGAGGATTAGGTGAGAGGACAGCTATCACACTCAGCACAGGGCCTACAGAGATGTCAGACATCAGTAACTAGTCCTCTTTGTAAATAATTAGCAAATACCTCTCAGTGGCTGCACTAGGGGAGGTATAATTTCTCCTCTACCCTTGTAGGGTCTCTGGCTGGGCCTAAGAATTAAATTTACATAAAACAGATCAACAGGATAAAAGCATACAAATTCACTTAGTAATTTTTACATATACATGGGAGCCTTCACGAGAAAAATGAAGACCCAAAGAAGTAGTTATGGCCCAAAGCTTATACACTAGGTTGGAAAAGAGTGGTGAATGGTGAAAATATGACAAGACAAAGGGGTGTGGGCTAGCACAGTTAATTGTGGAAAAATAACTTTAAAAAGGCTAATTTAACAAGGTCTGTTTGTATAGATTTCTCTCTGCCTTGATTCCCTGTCTCTGGTGATAAGAATGTTTCTTTCCTCCTAGTACAGGAAGGGCACCTTGCATAGGGGCGTTTTATCTCCCGATTTCAAGAAGAGAAAGGAAGGTCAGAGTGCCCTTTTTGCCTTTGCTATTCTTCAAAGTGCCTTTAAAGTAATCAATATGCCCAAATGGCATGTTCTGGGGTGACATATCCTGACATCCGACACTGCCTTTACACACTTGGGGCACAACCCAAATCAAAGGCAATAAAATGAGAAGTACTATCTATTTCACTGACGAGGAAACTGAGGTGCAGAGAAGTTGACTTGCCCAAGGGCACACAGAGCCAGAATTGAACCCATATTCCTTTAACTTTAGAGCAGTTCTTCACAGTATTCAATGACTGCCTCTCTCGAAGGGGTATGAAGGTCATCGGAACACATGCTCTTTACCACCCACAAAACTTCCAAGGCAATGAAGAGGTGAGTTTGGGAAAGGAACAGAGTATCAGAAGACATCTCAGGACCCTCTCCATGAACCTCTCACCACAAAGGCAGCTGATATGATGATCCCCATGGAATCAAAGACTTCCAGTCCCAAAGATCAAATGACCCTCAACCCCAAAGATGCACCGACAACAATTCTTCAGAAGCTACCCAGGACAGGGTGGAGAAGGGAGGCCCAGGAGAAAAGAACCGGGGCTGTCTGGTACTCAGCCTACTTCAAGCCTAAAGATGGAGGGAAGGATAGTATTTCACATTGAAATAATCATTATAATACATGAATTTCATTAAAGATTTTTCTCAAGCCTTTTTTTTTTAAATCTGGTTACAAAAGTAATATATTCATTATAATAGACATGGAAAACATACAAGTAAAGGGAAGAAAACAAGTCACAATACTACTACCAGACACAACCACACTTAACAGTCTGATACATTAATTTGTTTTATGTAAATATGCATATTTTAATAGCAAAAAAGGACATCATCCTGTTCTTGCTATTTTGTAACCTGCTTTTCAGTAGTATTTCATTCACCTTTTCCCAAAGCATAAGTTTTCCCCTCCAAGTCCCCTGATAGCTCATTTAATGGCTGATACTCTCCTTTGTGCATTTATTAGAACTTATTCAGTCTCCAATTCTGAGATGTCAAGGTGGTTTCTAGCTTATTGTTACTATAAACCATGCTTTTTGTACAAACATATTTAGCCCAGTCATGATGATCTCCCTAGTATAAATTCCTAGATGTAACTATTAGGCCAAATTATGTGCTTATTTTTAAGGCTTTTAATGAATGTTAACAAAATGACCTCCATAAAGGATACACTGATTTATACTCCCACTAGCAATGTATGAGGACACTCTCTTCAAAAACAAAGAACAGGGACTTCCCTGGTGCCACAGTGGTTAGGAATCTGCCTGCCAATGCAGGGGACATGGGTTTGAGCCCTGGTCTGGGAGGATCCCACATGCCGCAGAGCAACTAATCCCGTGCACCACAACTACTGAGCCTGTGCTCTACAGCCTGTGAGCCACAACTACTGAGCCCACATGCCATAACTACTGAAGCCCGTGCGCCTAGAGCCTGTGCTCCGCAACAAGAGAAGCTACTGCAATGAGAAGCCCCACGCACCGCAAAGAGTAGCCCCCACTCGCCGCAACTAGAGAAAGTCCGCACACAGCAATGAAGACCCAACACAGCCAAAAATAAATATATAAATAATACAATTAAAAAAAAAGGAACAACAAAAAGCTGCTCAATTGTTGAATGCAAACAGTTCTGTTAATACATTTTAACAGTCAAAATATAACTAAATAAGAGCGAGAATAAGTTTATTTTGTCCTCTCTACAGGGGCCTGCTCCCCCTTCCAGGAACACTCCCCATCCTCCGTCTATCCTCAGCACTTCAAGAGAACAGCCCTAACTCTGTCGCTGGCTTATCCAGGAAACAATGGTGCCCACTCCCTACATATATTCCTGGATACTGCTGAGGTAATCCATTGACCAGATTTTATCTAACTTTGCAAATTCTTATCCTTTTAAAGACAGGATTACTTTCTGGGTTGCTGACTCAAGGGAACACTCCTTTGAAGGTAAAATATCTATTAACATATAAAAGAACAGTACACCTTAGCAAATCACCCATCACCTCAGATAATCTGTCTTCCAGGAAAACCACTTAACACTATGTAAAAGTTCACTTCTCAAATCCCAACGGTTTTGACCTATTTGGGTTCCTTTAGTCATAAGAAAAGCTCATTGATCCTGAAAACCTAAAAAGCCTAGTAAGTAAAGGAAAGATTGGAAGCTACTGATAAAATAAGTAGTTATTGGAGTTCAGGATCAATTCACTTCCAGTCTGTTTGGAAAAAAGCTAATTTATGGCAGAAAACCATGATTAATCTTAGAATAAACAATATTATGACGCAAGTGAGTTATGAGTTACTGGAGATAGGAAGAATATTTAGTAGAACATGACTTATTCAGACATGTAATTCTTTCCTTAGCTTAGTAAAGTTGTGTGGCAAAAATGCCAAAAACAGCTTTGCAATTGGAATATGCAATTTAAAATAAGTAGAGATTACTCGCAGGTAGTTTATTGCTTTAACTACATCGAGCCACGTCCCTGTAGCAGACTGACTGCATAATGACTCTCATTTCAATTTTTGGTTTGTGCCAAATATCTTCAGTTAGTTTTGCTTTATTGGCTTCACACAATTTATTGCAGCACTAGAATGTGATTGTAATGCAACTAGTATTTTAGTTTTAAAATATCTTTAAAATACCTTTTTATCTTCCACTGATAATTTTTCTTCTTTATGGTGACTATACTGTCTACATTAATACAAGCCATAGAAATTACACAGTGTGGAACCTTGTTTTCAGCAGCTCCTTTTCTCATGAAGAGCAAAACCGTAAGAGCCAACTCCTATAACATGGGTGAGAGCCAAGTATGTGCCCGGGGAGAAGCAACAACATAAATAACAGAATTTACAACTCAGTAAAGTGATTGATTTGACTACAAATTACTAGAAAGCCTAATTTTCCCATTGATTGGAAAAGAGGTGAAATGTTCTTTAAGAACCTCTATTTATAAGTAGTCTTCAAATAAATCCCTGAAATGCAGAGCCAGTATCCAAAGTGGTAGCTTTTGGAGAAGACTAGAACCCTTTAGATACTCTTCGAAAATATATATAGTTAGCCTGGTTTGTATTCATTAATTTGACCAACTTCCCAACACGACTATAATCTGCTAAGGAATTTTTAAATTATTTCCAATTTCCTGAAAGTTGGCTAAGTAATGTGCTAAATATGATTTTACTTATAGTTAGAACAAATCAATAATATACAGCATTACCTTAGTGGTGGTTTTGTAGGACAGGAAGAAAGAGGGCTGTATCTTCCAGTTCGAAGAGCTCCTTATTCTAGGCACCTTTGCAGAGCTGTACCAGAAAAGAAACAAATCAAGTCAGATTAGTCACTTAGGTTCAGCTGAAAACATATTTCTCAACCATTTCCTTGTATCCTGCCTAAACTTTGCTGTGAATAATTTATCCCATAGACTAAGGTATCCCACAGACCCTTTAAACAGTCTCCTGAAGTGTGGGGCGCAGGCTGGAAACTCTAATCCTAAATGTTAGGTGCAAGTACTCTGCACACGGCCCCCTGTAGGCAAGTGAAACTAGAGTAGGCACAAAAGGAGTTAGACCTTATTATTACTGACCTTTTCAAGTCGGGCTGCAACAAGGGTCCTCCTGTATGGTGTCGTACGAGCCAATAAAATGAGAACGTGTTCGGTTCAGACGCAAAGGAAAGTTTTAGTCTTTGATTAAAGAAGGGATAAGTAACAGCTCCCGCTCTAGAGCACAAACTCTCCCAACAGGCTGTGGGCAGAGGCGCTGCTTTATAGGATCTCGTCAGCGGGGAGGAGAGCGGGCGGAGTTCTCGCGAGACTGGCGCAGCTGCGCTGCTCACGCTCGCTCCAGATCTTAGTGCCGGGCGTAGCGTTTCTGCGCACGGCCCGCTGCCGCCATCTTGAACTGAGGTATCGTGCGGTGCGCTTCTGCACACGGCCTTGCTTGGCTTGCTGAGGCGTTTGTGCAGCCTCTTCGCACTATGGGAACTCCGGTCTGAAGGGCCGGATGCGAGGCGTCTGCCAGCTGCACCTTATGAGCAAGTGAAACTGGACTAAGCCCAAAGGAAAAAAAAGGTTAGACTTTATTTTATTACCCAGATTCTGCTGTTATTTCTTGGGAATTGTTAATGGGCTTTGCCAGTGACAAACCCCTCCTCCACCTTTTGTCCCGCTCAGGTGAGGCCTATCAGCTCTGCATTTTGGGCAGAAGTCCCTAGGGGTAGGCTTCCTGCTTCTATGACTTGAGTGGGAGGTTACTGTTTCCTGCCAGCCTTTTTCCCTCTCACAAAACGGCTCCCATCCGTGAACCATTCCTCTTCGGGCGTTTGGGAGAGGCTCGCTTTATCGGTCAGATGTAACTGGAATAGACAAGGTCTGTGGTTTCTGTACAATCATGCTCCAGGGGCCCTGTTTCTGGGTGGCAGGGTGGCAGGGTGGCAGGATTCAGCTTGTGATAGACTTTTATGGTAGCTACTGGGTTGTCTAAGAGCATAGCCTGGGTTGAAACAACCTTCTGGGGGAGAGCCAGTCTGTTCCCTTAGAACTTACTAAAGCCTGAACCTGGTGTGGAGTCCATATAGTGACTGGCTGACCAAACATTAACATTTTAGCCTCCTTTAGCAGGGTGGGAGTAGCTGCTACTGCCCGTAGGCAAAGAGGCCATGCAACCACTCGAGTAAGGGAGTCCCAGTGTTTGAACTAACACCCCAGTGGCAATCCCCCTTTTCTCATGTGTGTAAAGGTCCAAGGGTTTAGTTACATGTGGGAGGGCCAGGGCAGGGACCTGAAGTAATTGCTTTTCCAATTCTTTTTTTTTTTTTTTTTTGGCCACTCAGTTCCTCGACCAGGGCTTGAACCCCGGCCACGGCAGTGAAAGCCCGGAATCCTAACCACTAGACCACCAGGGAACTCCCTTGCTTTCCCGAGTCTTGAAAGCCCCCTTCACATTCTGAATTCCACTGAAAAGGATCATTATCCTTTCCTTTCAACTTTTCATATAGAGGCCTAGCTATTAGACAAGGAAGTTAGGGATCTGGAGGCAGCAAAACCCAGCCATTCCCAGGAAATCCCTAAGCTGCCTTCTAGTTTTAGGAGGGGTGAGGCTGCAAATGGCTTCTTTCCTTTCCTGGGATAGGTTTCCCTGACCTTCTGTGAGAATGAAGCCTAGTTAGGTCACCCTAGATTGTGATATTTGAAACTTTTTCTTGGGCACCTAAATCCTTTATCGGCTAGATGGTTCAGAGCGGTTACAGTGTTTTTGTCAGAGGCCTCCTTAATAGGGCTGGTGATCAGAACGTCATTTACATACTGGAGGAGGGTTCCTTCCTCCAGATGTAGATCTTTTAGGTCTTTAGCTAAAGTTTCCCCAGAGATGGTGGGGGAATGTTTTGAACCCTTGGACCAGGACTGTCCAGCAGTGTTATTGTTGCATATTTGGGTCCTGACGTGCAAAAGCAAACATTTCTTGTGACTCTGGGGCTAATGGAATACAGAAGAAGGCATGTTTTCAATCTAATACAGAATGTCAGGTCCGGGTGGCCAGTAGAGTGGTCAGCAGGGTGTAGAGATGAGGGACTACTGGATGTATATCCTCGGTGGCTTCATTGGCTGCCCTGAGGTCCTGCACCTCTGGTATTACCCACTGGGTATCTTTGTGGGGAGATTGGGGGTGTTACAGGCTGATTGACACGGTCTAATAAGGCCCTGGTCAATTAGGTCCTATATAACAGGGGCAATACCCAACAAGGCCTCTCGACGAAGAGGGTACTGTTTTCTATTGGGCCATATATGTCCACGTTTTAGAGGGACTATCACGGGACTGGCTCCTACAGCTCATCCCACCCATCCCTGAGCCCAGACCTCAGGATTTACTCCAGGGAGGTCAACTTGCTATGTCCTGGGAGATTTGGTCTTAGCCATTAACAATATCATTTTGTGCCCTTTGTCTAAGGGCACAAACCAGTCTCCAGTTTGTCTCCCACTATGTGGACAGTAGCCCCAGGTAATGTAAGATATCTCTTCCTAGCAGGGATAAAGGGCATTCGGAGACATACAGGAAGCAATGGAGTGAGCATGTGTTCATCCAGTTTACTTTTTTTTTTTTTTTTTTGGCTGCGTCGGGTCTTCATTGCTGCACGGAGGCTTTGTCTAGTTGCGGTGATTGGGTGCTACTCTTCGTTGTGGTGCGTGAGCTTCTCATTGCTGTGGCTTCTGTTGTTGCGGAGCACAGGCTCTAGGCGCGTGGGCCTCAGTAGTTGCGGCACACAGGCTCAGTAGTTGTGGCGCACAGGCCCGGTTGCCCCGCGGCATGAGGGATCCCTCCAAGACCAGGGGTCAAACCCGTGTCCCCTGCACCAGCAGGCGGATTCCTAACCACTGCACCACCAGGGAAGTCCCCAGTATACATCTTACATTCTTGGGCCTTCCCATAATTGTACAACTCTTGTGACTGAGTTTGCCTGATCTGGTGTTCAGAACTAAGTGGCAGGGGTGTCTACTAAGAATTCAACAGGCTTTCCCCCCATGTCCAATGTCAGCTGGAGCTTCTCGGGGGTCAGTTGTAGTGCCAGCTTAGGAACCCTCTGGCCCCATCATTCTTCATCTGTTTGGACCATCTGCCTTCGAGGGTAGTAGCCCGGATCTGTCATTTCCATCCCCCTTCGTGGGCAGCGAGAGCATTGCCTCTTCCAAGTGTTCCTCTTATTTTACATGTGGTGCACTGATTGGGTCCTAGTTTCCTTGGCTTGCTATCCCTCAGTGGGGGCCGGGGGTCCCTCACCAGAGTCCAGGGTCTCCGTGGGTGATTATTCCAGTTTCCTGTGCCAATGGGTGGATATTGGAGGGCAATAGCCAGTAGGTGGGCTTGTCTCTGGACCTTTTTATCTTCTGACTTTTTCTCCTCTACATCTCTTATTATTAAACACCTAGTAGGCAACCTCGACCAGGAGAGAGGTAACAGTATCTGGTTCTATTTCCAGTTTCTGAAGTTTACGCCTGATGTCAGGGGCACTTTTGGAAATGAAATATGACCTCAGGATTGCATTCCCTTCCAATGACTCAGGGTCAGTGATAGTATAGATTCGGAGGCATCCCCTAAGGTGCTCCAGGAATCCATAAGGGTTTCCCTCGGCTCCTGATTGATTTCCTTTATCTTATTCCAATAGACGGGTTTCTTTCCTGCTGCCTGAATTCCCTTTAGGATCATATTTTTATAATGGGTCAGCCTCTGTCTTCTTCCCCCTTCTCCATTGTCTCTGGGTCCCAGTTAGGTTCGTTATCTGGGACTGCTTGAATCCCTCGTCTGAAAATAACATGACCCACCCACGTTGTTTCTGTTCTCTTTGTCTGCTTAGTCTTGGACTTTTGAAAAGACCTTTTCTCCCCCTGTTAGGAGTACATTGAGGAGGCTCTGGATGTCAGCCCAATTGGGGTCATGGGTCTGAAAGATTCCCCTAATCAGATTCAGGAGCCCCTCTGGATCTTCCCAGAACCGTTTACTATGACTTTTCCAGTTAGACAGATCAGAAGTGGTAAATGGGATGTGTACCTGGATGAGCCCTCCTTCTCCATCGGGGACCTGCCTCAAAGGGATTACTTTTCCTAGTGGGTCCTTAGACCTTGGCTGGTAATTAGTCCCACTTTATGTACATGCTAGACTGTGTTCAGGGGGAAGGGGCTGGTATGGAGGGGGCCCTCATGCCTGTGGCCCAAATCAGGACATATGAAGGAAGGTGGTAGGGAGAGAGAGTAGGAGGAGGGTTAGGAAGGAGATCAGGAAGATCCTCAGAGGGAGGGTCAAGGACTGGTATTACCTCAATGGAGGAGAGCTCACGTCTCTTTTGAAGACCTTTGTTCTGATGTAAGGCCATAAGAAACTGGACATAGGGAATTTCACCCCATTTCTTTTGTCTCTCACATAGCAGGTCCAATCATAAAATGGTGTTATAATTTAGAGACTCAGTAATGGGCCAACTTTCCCCATCTCCCAGCTGATATTGAGTCCAGGCTGTATTACATAGGAAGACAGACACATGAGTTTCAGTCTCTCATCCCAACGATGCCACACTATGGTCCCCTCAAGGGGGCTCAGTCCAGATGACTCTGGGGGCTACACTGTGAGCACCACATCCAGGTATTGGGTTGCTAGGCAGAGTTGCTCTGAATTCCCCCAAAGCCTGCAGAGCTCTACCCCATCAGAGTGGCCTCAAAAACCAAGAGTCAATCATTCCCTTGTGAACCTCCCAAAGCCCCCACCATCCTCCTGCTGGTGCCGGGGTTTAGCCTGTTATCTAACGTATAGGTGCAGGCGAAAAGGCCACTAAATTGTTAATGGGCTTTGCTGGTGACATTATCACCTAGATTCTATCTTACTTTTCCCAGGACCCCATAGGCTTTGCTGGTGACACAGGGTTAAAGTGTGACATGCATATAACTGATTGGCAGAACTTATATCCCCTGCCTGAGTCCTAGCTTTAAGGGATACTAAGAAAACAAATACAGAATATTTTAGGGTCTGTACAGGATAGTTTTTGCCCCAAACCAAGACTCAAAAAAAATGAGGAGTTTCCTAAGCAAAGGAAGGGGTTCACTTGCAACCTAGCCATAATGAATGACAAATATCTACTACAGCTAGCATTCAGTACTATACTTCCAAAAGTATCATTATAATAACTAGTATTTAAGATTAAGAATTTATGCAAAGAGTAAGCTAGCTATTCTTTTAGGTAAACAATGGCAGTGGTTCCAAAACCTAATTTTTCATCAGAATGATTAGGAGAACTTTGTTCAGTTCCCATGTGTGGAGATTCTGATTCAGTAGACTGGAATCAGGGCCTTGGAATCTGTATTTTAAACAAATTCCCAGGTAATCCAACTGCAATCAGTCTTCAGTCATTTGGAAACTACTTGTTGAAACCTTGTCCTTATACTCCTAGCCCTCGGAAAACAAACACCAGCCTACATTAGTTTTGCTCCTAAGGTCCAAGAAGTGGCCGCATAAAGAATCCATCCTCATATTTTATAAGTGACTAAGAAAGACACTAAATTCAAGGAAGATTAATAGGTAATGATTAAGTGTGGTTTATCTATATGATGAAATGTTAGGCAGAATTTTTTATTGTTTATTACAAAGATTTTTTAATGGCATGGGAAACACCTATTATACAATATCTAGAGAAGAAAACATAATACTTAATATTATGTTGTGTATGCGTGTGTGTATAATGTGCTCTCAACCATGTAAAATAAATGTACACATAAGTGACAAAAGTAAGATATAATGTGTGTGTTCCACACCTCCCGATCTCCACCCACTAATGAAAGAGAGGCTGGGAAAACTAGGAGGAAGATTTAAGCAAAGAAACTAAATCTGTCAACATAATTAAGAGCTGGGGGAGAGAGAGAAAAGACTCCAGTTGCAAAAGAGGGAGTATCTTTTGAGAAGGGTGACTGTCACTTATTACACAGACCTTTTTACACAGGACACTTATTACACAGGACCTTTTCAAGGTATTCTGGAACTTAGATTATCCTCTTTTCCCTGCTAGACATAGAAGAGGAAGCATGTAGGCCAGGAACAGGATTTCCCAACCTCAGCACTACTGACATTTTAGGCCGAATAATTGTTGTGGGGAGCTGTCTGTCCTGTATATTCCTGGCCTCTACCTCCTAGACACCAGTATCATCATCCAAAAATGTCTCCTGACATTGCCAAATGTCCCCTAGGGGGCAAAATTACCCCCAGTTGAGAACCACTGTCCTGGAGTTGCTAACTTGGGCAACCTTGTAGCCAACACTCCTGAGAAAAGAACCAACTCTGGGCAAGCAGAACTGAGAAATGGAGACAGGAATAGTAGTGGGTCACATTGTTTGTGCCCAGAAAAAGACTCCCATGAGACCAGACTCAACCCCAGCCTCTACAGGAACTTATATGTCTCCCCCTTTTGTTTTTTTGTTAAGCTCATTTACATTGACTTTTTTGTTGTTTGCATGAGAAATCGCCCACTCTGGGACGTCACTGGTGGTGCAGTGGTTAAGAATCCGCCTGCCAATGCAGGGGACACAGGTTCGATCCCTGGTCCAGGAAGATCCCACATTGCCACGGAGCAACTAAGTCTGTGCACCACAACTACTGAAGCCCGCGCACCTAGAGCCTGTGTTCCGTGACAAGAGAAGCCACTGCAATGAGAAGTCCGCACACTGCAACAAAGAGTAGCCCCTGCTCGCCGCAACTAGAGAAAGCCTGCGCACAGCAGTGAAGACCCAACACTGCCAAAAAAGAAGAAAGAAATCACCCACTCTAATGCCCTTAAAGTTTTTCAAGAGAATTAAGGTTAGTGGAGAAATAAGATAAAAGAATTGGAATCCCTCAAAACATCTTCAACTGGTTGGAGGGATCTGTCATCTACCTTGAGTTCCAGATGTTAAAATGGTCACCTGATAGAAAACAAAATCTCAAGCTGGCGGCATTTGCAGGAGGGGAGCCCAAGTCCACAACCACTCACAGGATGAGGAACCACATACTGAAAATTCAATATATCCACTAGCCAGGAACTCATGAAATTTGAAGGGCAAACATGGGACCATCCTGTTGGGACACTTTTGAAACCCAAGGCCAAAGGTCACACAAAGAAAATCCATTCCCATTCAAGATGTGCACTCAGTAAAAAATTATTTAACAAGTTGAGATCCTATGTTGATAGATACAGGGTTCCAAAGTAAGTTATGAGGCAGCTTTCCATGGAGAAATTTCAAAGGAGGTGGTCAAGAACTAGTTAGATGACTCTTAAAACCTTCACCCAAATCAAGAAGGGGACTTGGATATTAGTGAACAGTTGTTTTGGAGAGAGTTACTGGTGTGTCAAGACTCACTTCACACAATGAGGAGAGAGAGATAGAGGAAGGTAAGGGCTGACAGCATGGACTAGTGTCTGACTCCCACCTGAGAAATACAATGTGCAAGAAGCAGTCTGGTGGACTTCTCTGTGGATTGATGCTCTGGGATCAGGCTTCCCTTCAGAATGTGTTGGGGCAGAAGATGCGTGTGTGTTTCCAGTGTCCTGGATGTGGGCCACGTGGAAGAGAGAGCTGATGTAAGATTCATCAAGGAGTATGATCAAGTCTCAGTAGAGAGCAACTGAAGGTAACACCAGACTCCAGAAGCTGTGATAAAAGCAAAAGACAGCTGAAGTCCTCTCCATCACCCAGGTGAGGGGAACATGAGACAGCTGGGAAGGGAAGTCTTGGAAGAATCCACAAACATGCCCAAGGAAAATAAGTTAACTTTAAACACTTGCCAGGCTCAGGTAGCACAAGGCCATCTAATGACAGTACCAATCAGTGAACATTCCCCTCCCCTCCAGCTGCAGAGAGAGAACATTCTCACTGAACTGGCAGAAAAGAACTAGGGAAAGAAAGAATCCAACCATAACCCCTTTTCCAGGATAAACTGCTGCAGCAGAAGGGCAAGGTCATGGCCTTTTAATGAAAATTGAAGTGCCGATTATTACATGGGTTTGGACATACATATTTGAGACTGTGATTTCAGTGAAAACTAACTGTAGAAACTTTTATTTCCTAAAAGTGAAAAATTGGCATGGGCCCTGCACAAGCTTACATCCAAAGGCAGAGGAAAAACTAATCCAACTGAGAAAATTTTAAAGGGTGGCAGAAGTAAAAGTAAAACTGCTTTTTGATTACATACTGTCCAAAGTACCAGTTATCTTTACAATTCAGCTGACGAAACTAATTCCCATAAGAGAGAGAGACAACAAAGGCAACAAATTGCAGAACATACATACTTAAGTAATTTAGATGGTGGATCAATCTTTTTTTAAAAATCCTTAAAATAACAATGTTTTAATTTTTAAATATAAAGGAATATAATTCATTAGACAAGACTGTACATTATATTAAAAAAACAGGAACACTTGAAAAACCTTAGGCAAATAGAAGTTTGAAAATAAAAAATATGGTCCTTGTGCTTCCCTGGTGGTGCAGTGGTTAAGAATCCACCTGCCAGTGCAGGGGACATGGGTTCGAGCCCTGGTCTGGGAAGATCCCACATGCCACAGAGCAACTAAGCCCATGCACCACAACTACTGAGCCTGTTTTCTAGAGCCTGCGAACCACAGCAACTGAGCCTGTGCGCCACAACGAAGGGTAGCCCCCGCTCGCCACAACTGGAGAAAGCCTGTGTGCAGCAACACAGAACCAACACAGCCAAAAATAAATAAATAAAAGATATGGTCCATGAAATAAAAATAATCAGAGTAGGTTAGATAGCAGACTAGACACTGGGGAAAAGAAACTTAGTGAGCTGGAAGGTAAATTTTAGGAAATCATCCAGAGCTTCTTTGAGCTTTTCAAAGATGCTGGCATCCCATCACCAGTGGGTTTTCTCAGGATCTACTCCCCCACATGATTCCCCTCAGACCCACCAATTCATATAAGCCAGGTCCTGCAACTGGAGTGTGGGGCTGTGTCTTCCCAGAGCAGTGACTATATTTCCTCCCCTGGGCTGCGCTGTGACCTGATTTTAACTCTTGGTCAAGAGGAATGAGAGGCAAGACCTCAAGAAAGATAAGCCTCATCTTGTGAGGCTTTGCAGGTTTACAAACAAGAGAAGGCTGCCTTCCCCTAGCAAAGCAGAAATTCTGCTTCTGCCAGTCCAAAGTAATAGAATCTGGGGGTCCAAGATTCTCAGGCCTGTCTATCCAAATGTCCTAATCCCAGAACTCAGTCTTCTATCAGGGTGCTTCCTTTGGCATAGGGAACCTGGTGGGGTTGTACTTTCAGTCTCTTTTGTAACATTGCTATCCTTACAGTTGGTTCCTGAGCCTGGATTTCAGCACTGTCTGCCCTGCAGCTGCAGGAGATGTATCTGTTTAAAAACTGCCTTGGGGGCTTTCTAACGTTCACAGTGTGCCTGAGTTGACAGCTGAATTAGCCTGCATTTTCTATTTTCAGGCATTCTGTATCAGTCAGGGTTTGATCAGAAAAAATAGAACCACTAGAAATGTTCTAGACTATGGGATTTATTATAGGGATTTGACCTTATGCAATTGTGGGAACTGGTTATACAGTCTACGTACATCTGTTGCCTCTGCATCCACTGCTAAGACTAAAGTAGGCCAGGCAGACATGTCTGATCCAGGAGTCAGAGAAGCTGGAGGAGACCTGGTGGGAGCTAGAAGAGCTGTGGGCTGGCAGCTCCTTCATACCCGCAAGGCAAGCCAGCAGATCAGTGACAATATCCATGAGTTACCACAACACCTGATACCCTGCCCACATTCTGCCCTGGTCTGAACATTCAGGTCCCCCCAAACCCCAACATCCATATGTTGAAATCCTAATAATCAGTGTGATGGCATTAGGAGGTGGGACTTTTGGAAGGTGCTTAGGTCATGAGGGTGCAGCCCTAAAAAGTGGGAGAATGTGAGAATACAATGAGACCTGGAAGAGGGTCCTCAGCAGATCATGCTGGCAACCTGTTCTTGGACTTCTGGCCTTTAGAAATATGAGAAACAAAGTTCTGTTACTTATAAGCCACCCAGTCTGTGGTATTTTGTTATAGCAACCAGATCAGACTAAGACACTTTCTGATTGTAAAAGGAATATGGTTATCTTCCAAAGCTCACAAAAATCACGTGACCCAAGCAGAACCAGGCTATGCAATAAAGGAAATGTAGTTCCAGCTAAGCTCAGGTGAGGCCGAACCTATGCACCACAGCTCCTAAAGCAGTTAAAAAAATTCAGTCAACACTACAATTCTTATCATTACCATTGTTCCCATTATTATTCAAGTGCTACAGCTACTCCATCTGCCCCCCAGGCCACTGACAGTCTGGTAAATGGTGCTACCTGTATGTACCACTTACCTCGGGGAGTGAGTTCCCCATTTCCTACTGACCAGAGAGTGACTCCATTTCCAGCATCTACCCTGAAACTCTGCTTTCTAGACCATTTTGGCCTATATTTCCCTTGGAAAACAGAACCTGAGACAGGGGCTTGTGTGCAGATTTAAGAGGTGATCCCAGGGATAGGAGTGGGGAGCAGGTGAGAAGGAAACCCAGAGTGGAGGGTGAATTCTTGAGTTCCTCATCACTGTGGAAAAGTGGGGCTTGATTCTGCCAGGATCTCTGAGAAGCCATGTAAAAATGCACTTCAGAATTGTCCACAGGGGAGATGGATGAAGGGATTATTTACAGATAAAGGGAGTATTTACCCAACCCACATTGGACTAAGTTTGTGCCCTAGGGTGTTAACTCCCTCTCACTTTCCAAGAAGAAACTAGATGAGGGGGGTCTGTGGGTATCCCAATACTGGAAGCCATGAAAGCTATGCAGGACACTTGAGCCAGGGACATCAGGTTCACCTGCACAGAGCTGGTGGCTACAGCAGTGGCCAAAAGTAAAAGGTGAGGAACAAGGATTTGAAATGGGGTGCAAGTGCTGCCGAAGACAAGGAGGAAGGGGAGAAGGAAAAGGAAGAGCATGCAGGGAGGAAACAGAAATACCGGAAGTTTTGGTCCCTCGGATAATACCTGACCAGGTGGAAATCAGAGGTACAAAAAGCAGTCGGTCAATTTATTTCTTTATATATATTTTTTAACATCTTTATTGGAGTATAATTGCTTTACAATGGTGTGTTAGTTTCTGCTTTATAACAAAATGAATCAGCTATACATATACATATATCCCTGTATCTCCTCCCTCTTGTGTCTCCCTCCCACCCTCCCTATCCCACCCCTCTAGGTGATCACAAAGCACCGAGCTGATCTCCCTGTGCTATGCTGCTTCCCACTAGCTATCTGTTTTACATTTGGTAGTGTATATATGTCCATGCCTCTCTCTCACTTCGTCCCAGCTTACCCTTCCCCTCCCCATGTCCTCAAGTCCATTCTCTACATCTGCATCTTTATTGTTGTCCTGCCCCTAGGTTCTTCAGAACCATTTTTTTTCTAGATTCCATATATATGTGTTAGCATACGGTATTTGTTTTTCTCTTTCTGACTTAACTTCACTCTGTATGACAAACTCTAGGTCCATCCACCTCTTACAAATAACTAAATTTCTTTTCTTTTTATGGCTGAGCAATATTCCATTGTATATATGTGCTACATCTTCTTTATCCATGCATCTGTCGATGGACACTTAAGATGCTTCCATGTTCTGGCTGTTGTAAATAGAGCTGCAATGAACATTGTGGTATATGACTCTTTTTGAATTATGGTTTTCTCAGAGTATATGCCCAGTGGTGGGAGTGCTGTGTTGTATGATAGTTCCATTTTGAGTTTTTTAAGGAAACTCCATACTGTTCTCCATAGTGGCTGTATCAATTTACATTCCCACCAACAGTGCAAGAGGGTTCCCTTTTCTCCACACCCTCTCCAGCATTTATTATTTGTAGATTTTTTGATGATGGCCATTCTTACTGGTGTGAGAGGATACCTCATTGTAGTTTTGATTTGCACTTCTCTAATAATTAATGATGTTGAGCATCCTTTCATGTGTTTGTTGGCAATCTGTATATCTTCTCTGGAGAAATATCTCTTTAGATCTTCTGCCGATTTTTGGATTGGGTTGTTTGTTTTTTTGAGATTGAGCTGCATGAGCTGCTTGTAAATTTTGGAGATTAATCCTCTGTCAGTTGCTTCATTTGCAAATATATTCTCCCATTCTGAGGGTTGCCTTCTCATCTTGTTTATGGTTACCTTTGCTGTGCAAAAGCTTATAAGTTTGGTTAGGTCCCATTTGTTTATTTTTGTTTTTATTTCCATTTCTCTAGAAAGTGGGTCAAAAAGGATCTTGCTGTGATTTATGTCATAGAGTGTTATGCCTATGATTTCCTCTAGGAGTTTTACAGTGTCTGGCCTTACATTTAGGTCTTTAATCCATTTTGAGCTTATTTTTGTGTATGGTGTTAGGGGGTGTTCTAATTTCATTCTTTTACATATAGCTGTCCAGTTTTCCCAGCACCACTTATTGAAAAGTCTGTTTTTTCTCTGTTGTATATTCTTGACTCCTTTATCAAAAATAAAGTGACCATATGTGTGTGGGTTTATCTCTGGGCTTTCTATCCTGTTCCATTGATTTATATTTCTGTTTTTGTGCCAGTACCATACTGTCTTGATTACTGTAGCTTCGTAGTATAGTCTGAAGTCAGGGAACCTGATTCCTCCAGCTCTGTTTTTCTTTCTCAAGATTGCTTTGACTATTCAGGGTCTTTTGTGTTTCCATACAGATTGTGAAATTTTTTTATTCTAGTTCTCTGAAAAATGCCAGTGGTAGTTTGATAGGGATTGCATTGAATCTGTAGATTGCTTTCGGTAGTATAGTCATTTTCACAATGTTGATTCTTCCAATCCAAGAACGTGGTATGTCTCTCAATCTGTATCATCTTTAATTTCTTTCATCAGTGTCTTATAGTTTTCTGCATACAGGCCTTTTGTCTCCTTAGGTAGGTTTATTCCTAGGTATTTTATTCTTTTTGTTGCAATGATAAGTGGGAGTGTTTCCTTATTTTTTCTCTTTCAGATTTTTCATGATTAGTGTATAGGAATGCAAGAGATTTGTGGGCATTCATTTTGTATCCTGCTATTTTAAATTCATTGATAAGCTCTAGTAGTTTTCTGGTAGCACCTTTATGGCTCTCTATGTATAGTATCATGTCACCTGCAAACGGTGACAGTCTTACTTCTTCTTTTCCGATTTGGATTCCTTTTACTTCTTTTTGTCCTCTGATTGCTGTGGCTACAAATTCCAAAACTATGTTGAATAATAGTGGTGAGAGTGGACAACCTTGTCTTGTTCCTGATTTTAGAGGAAATGTTTACAGTTTTTCACCATTGAGAACGATGTTGGCTGTGGATTTATCATATGTGGTCTTTATTATGTTGAGGTAATTTCCCTCTATGCCTACTTTCTGGAGGGTCTTTTTCATAAATGGGTGTTGAATTTTGTCGAAAGCTTTCTCTGCATCTATTGAGATGATCATACGGTTTTTCTCCTTCAATTTGTTAATATGGTGTATCACATTGATTTGCATATATTGAAGAATCCTTGCATTCCTGAGTGAAACCCCACTTGATCATGGTGTACGATCCTTTTAATGTGCTGTTGGATTCTGTTTGCTAGTATTTTGTTGAGGATTTTTGAATCTATGTTCATCAGTGATATTGGCCTGTAGTTATCTTTCTTTGTGACATCTTTGTCTGGTTTTGGTATCAGGGTGATGGTGGCCTCGTAGAATGAGTTTGGGAGTGTTCCTCCCTCTGCTATATTTTGGAAGAGTTTGAGAAGGATAGGGGTTACCTCTTCTCTAAATGTTTGATAGAATTCAACTGTGAAGCCATCTGGTCCTGGGCTTTCGTTTGTTGGAAGATTTTTAATCACAGTCTCAATTTCAGTGCTTGTGATTGGTCTGTTTCTATTTTCTATTCCTGGTTCATTCTCAGAAGGTTGTGCATTTCTAAGATTTTGTCCATTTCTTCCAGGTTGTGCAATTTATTGGCATATAGTTGCTTGTAGTAATCTCTCATGATCCTTTGTATTTCTGCAGTGTCAGTTGTTATTTCTCCTTTTTCATTTCTAATTCTATTGATTTGAGTCTTCTCCCCATTTTTTTTTTTTTTTCTTGCAGTATGCAGGCCTCTCACTGTTGTGGCCTCTCCTGTTGCAGAGCACAGGCTCCGGATGCGCAGGCTCAGCAGCCATGGTTCACGGGCCCAGCCACTCCGCGGCATGTGGGATCTTCCCGGACTGGGGCATGAAGCCGTGTCCCCTGCATCGGCAGGCGGACTCTCAACCACTGTGCCACCAGGGAAGCCCCTCCGTTTTTTTCTTGATGAGTCTGGCTAATGGTTTATCAATTTTGTTTATCTTCTCAAAGAACCAGCTTTTAGTTTTATCAATCTTTGCTATTGTTTCCTTCATTTCTTTTTCATTTATTTCTGATCTGATCTTTATGATTTGTTTCCTTCTGCTAACTTTGGGGGGTTTTTGTTCTGCTTTCTCTAAGTGCTTGAGGTGTGAGGTTAGGTTGTTTATTTAAGATGTTTCTTGTTTCTTAAGGTAGGATTGTATTGCTATAAACTTCCCTCTTAGAACTGCTTTTGCTGCATCCCATAGGTTTTGGGTCGTCGTGTTTTAATTATCATTTGTTTCTAGGTATTTTTTGATTTCCTCATTGATTTCTTCAGTGATCTCTTGGTTATTTAGTAGTGTATTTTTTAGCCTCCATGTGTTTGTGTTTTTTACAGATTTTTTCCTGTAATTGATAACTAGTCTCATAGCGTTGTGATCGGAAAAGATACTTGATACGATTTCAATTTTCTTAAATTTACTGAGGCTTGATTTGTGACCCAAGGTATGATCTATCCTGGAGAATGTTCCATGAGCACTTGAGAAAAATGTGTATTCTGGTTTTTTTGGATGGAATGTCCTATAAATATCCATTAAGCCCATCTTGTTTAATGTATCATTTAAAGCTTGTGTTTCCTTATTTATTTTCATTTTGGATGATCTGTCCATTGGTGAAAGTGGGGTGTTAAAGTCCACTACTATGATTGTGTTACTGTCGATTTCCCCTTTTATGGCTGCTAGCATTTGCCTTAAGTATTGAGGTGCTCCTATGTTGGGTGCATAAATATTTACAATTGTTATATCTTCTTGGATTGATCCATTGATCATTATGTAGTGTCCTTCTTTGTCTCTTGTAATAGTCTTTGTTTTAAAGTCTATTTTGTGTGATATGAGAATTGCTACTCCAGGTTTCTTTTGATTTCCATTTTCATGGAATATCTTTTTCCATCCCCTCACTTTCAGTCTGTATGTGTCCCTAGGTCTGAAGGTGGGTCTCTTGTAGACAGCATGTATATTGGTCTTATTTTTGTATCCATTCAGCCAGTCTATGTCTTTTGGTTGGAGCATTTAATCCATTTACATTTAATGTAGTTATCGATATGTATGTTCCTATTCCCATTTTCTTAATTGTTTTGGGTTTGTTATTGTAGGTCTTTTCCTTCTCTTGTGTTTCCTGCCTAGAGAAATTCCTTTAGCATTTGTTGTAGATCTGATTTAGTGGTGCAGAATTCTCTTAGCTTTTGCTTGTCTGTAAAGGTTTTAATTTCTCCATCAAATCTGAATGAGATCCTTGCTGGTTAGAGTAATCTTGGTTGTAGGTTTTTTCCCTTTTATGACTTTAAATGTCCTGCCATTCCCTTCTGGCTTGCAGAGTTTCTGCTGAAAGATCAGCTGTTAACCTTATGGGGATTCCCTTGTATGTTATTTGTTGTTTTTCCCTTGCTGCTTTTATTTTTTTCTTTGTATTTAATTTTGATAGTTTGATGAATATGTGTCTTTGCGTGTTTCTCCTTGGATTTATTCAGGAGATATGGGACTCTCTGCACTTTCTGGACTTAACTGAGTATTTCCTTTCCCATATTAGGGAAGTTTTCAACTATAATCTCTTCAAATATTTTCTCAGTCCCTTTCTTTTTCTCTTCTTCTTCTGCAACCCCTATAATTCAAATGTTGGAGCGTTTAATATTGCCCCAGAGGTCTCTGAGACTGTCCTCATTTCTTTTCATTCTTTTTTCTTTATTCTGCTCTGCAATAGTTATTTCCACTATTTTATCTTCCGGGTCACTTATCCCTTCTTCTGCCTCAGTTATTCTGCTTTTAATTCCTTTTAGAGAATTTTTAATTTCATTTATTGTGTTGTTCATCATTGTTTGTTTGCTCTTTAATTCTTCCAAGTCCTTGTTAAATGTTTATTGTATTTTCTCCATTCTATTTCCAAGATTTTGGATCATGTTTACTATCATTACTCTGAATTCTTTTCAGGTAGACTGCCTATTTCCTCTTCATTTGTTAGGTCTGGTGGGTTTTTGCCTTGCTCCTTCATCTGCTGTGTGTTTCTCTGTCTTCTCATTTTGCTTAATGTACTGTGTTTGGGGTCTCCTTTTCACAGGCTGCAGGTTCATAGTTCTTGGTGTCTGCCCCCAGTGGCTAAGGTTGGTTCAGTGGGTTGTGTAGGGCTTCCTGGTGGAAGGGACTTGTTCCTGTATTCTGATGGATGAGGCTGGATCTTGTCTTTCTGGTGGGCCACGTCCGGTGGTGTTTTTTGGGATTCCTGTGATCTTATTATGATTTTAGGCAGCCTCTCTGCTAATGGGTGGGGTTGTGTTCCTGTCTTGCTCATTGTTTGGCATAGGGTGTCCAGCACTGTAGCTTGCTGGTTGTTGAGTGGAGCTGGGTCTTAGCATTGAGATGGAGATCTCTGGGAGATCTTTTGCCATTTGATATTACGTGGAGCCGGGAGGTTCTGGTAGACCAATGTTCTGAACCTAGCTCTCCCTCCTCAGAGGCAAAGGCCTGACACCCGGCCGGAGCACAAATACCCTGTCAGCCACACAGCTCAGAAGAAAAGGGAGAAAAAAAGAAAGGAAGGAGGAAGGAAGGAAGGGAAAGTTATTAAAATTTAAAAAAGTAAACTTATTAAAAATAGAACAAGTAAAAAGTAGTAAATTAAAAAAGAAAGAAGAGAGCAGCCAAACCATAAAACAAATACACCAATGATAACAAGTGCTAAAAACTATACTAAAAAAAAAAAAAAAAAGACAGACAGAGCCCTAGGACAAATGGTAAAAGCAAAGCTATATAGACAAAATCACACAAAGAAGCATACACATACACACTCACAAAAAGAAAAAAGGAAAAGAATATATATATCTTTTGTGAAGTCTGAGGTCTCTGCCAGCATTCAGTAGGTGTTCTTTAGGAGTTGTTCCACATATAGATGTATTTCTGTTGTATTTGTGGAGAGGAAGGTGATCTCCATGTCTTCCTCTTCCACCATCTTGAAGGTCTCCTCAGAGGATCAATTTAACAAGCAGTGACCATAGACCCTCAGGCCATTCCAGCTACAGGCTGATGACACATGGGAGATTAGTATTGCTCTTCACATACCCTTCCAAAGAGTCTCCCCAGGATAACTATCCCTGTTGCTCTCCTAAATTATACTAAACTCATCTAAAGCCAAACTCCAGGTGAAAGTGACCCTTGTAAAAGAAGGGTCATAATGATAAGAGCAAATACCAGATGTCTAAGTGACCCAGTTATATACATTTTATTGAGTAAGGGCTAAGAGAGGGACATAAAGAGAAAAAGAGACTAGTCCTGCTCTGAAGCAAAGGCCAGGGGGAGATTGGAGATCTAAATGCCCTCTCCAGTGAATCATGCAAGAGCACTTTGTCATAGCTTGAACCCTTCCCTGACAAGTTCCCATTTTCGATTTTGTCCCTAAAGAACAGCTCAGGTGAAAGGGAGGGGGGCTAAGAATGGGTTTATTTGAGGATGCTGACCTATTACAGCCCACGCATAGAAAGAGTTTCCTTTTTCTCCTGCAGCCACCTTAGAAATGTTTCTGGAGAACGCAGCATCTCCCACAAGATGTGTAATCCTTATCAATGTGGCAAGGGGGCTATCAAAGCAACAAAGATCACATGGCTGTGAAGATAAAGGTTTGGCAGTTCCTGGGTGGGTTTATCAAGGTTTAGCAGTAAGTGAGTTTTGTTGCTTCGACTGCATTTTAAAAGTTCATTGATTTGTAGCTAATACCAAGTTGTTATAGTTTCATGAGTAACAGCTTGTGGTTTGCAGAATCAAAGCCTTTTCCTGAATCAATAATAGTGGATTTACTGAGGTGTCTTGAGCATCTGCAGAGAGGGGAGAAGCCAAGAAAGATGCCCTGGTAGAGAAAAGGAGTAAATGTGGTCAGACCGTAAGTGGTTTATAAAAGAGGAAAAATGACACTCTCCTTCTCAAAGCAGCAGGAATTGAGCCTTTTAAGAATTCGAACTAACCTGTAAAGAGACTATTGTTTTGAAAACATTTACAGATTAAAAATGTGCATACACACATATAATAAATTGACTCTAAGTGGGGGGAAGGCCAAATTGAAAAAAAATTTTTTTTTAAAGCTCATCAATTGGTTTAATCTTCATCAAGACAGCTTTTCCACATCCTGAGCTTTGCACAACTGAGTATTTTTCTAGACCCAGCTTCTTGGAAAACATTGACCTCTACCTCTCTTTATTCTCTAGGGGGAAAATAAGCACATGCAGGTAGGCACGCATGCAGACTCACACACACAAACCCATTATATTGTCCCTAACTGTACTAAGACACATTTCTAATAATATTTTAGTGTTGTGTTGGACTTTCATAACATTTTCAAAGCCTACTCCATTTAAGCTTCATAGTATCCATGTTGGACTGAAAGAGCTGTTATTTTTATCCCCTTTTGAATAAGAAAAAAATTTAGTCTTAGAGGGAGTCAGAACATCCAGCCCAATTTTCCTAGGTGCCCAAGGCAGACATCAGTAACTGATCAAAGAACTGTTTCCCTAGAAGCTCAGATTAAGCCTTAGAATCCTTCTGTCAGCTGACCTCCAGGCAGCCACTATCAGTTGATAGAAGATGACATGAAAAGTAAAACCTATTTGACATCCTGGACCCAAGTGACCTACCCAGGGTCATAGGACTACTTCATGGTAAAGCCAAGTCACACATCTCTTCTTTCTGTGCTTTCTTTATGAGGTAGAAAGCTTTTACCCCTGTGAGGTAAGTTTGCCTTTTCCACAGCCAAAAGCTATGGCCACTTGGGAAATTTTACATCCTTTCATACAGCTGCCAAACCCCATTCATGCTCACTATTTTAGAAGGTGTAAGACATTACAGAGAGTTCCTAGAAACTTTGAAATTACGTATGTGGTTCACATCATATTTCTACCAGACTATGTTGCTCTAGATAATATGTAGCTGTCAGAATCTTTAAAGCCTAATATTCTTTAATTTAAATATCTATTGAGCCCAAATAATTTCTGAGAGTGATAAATGCCAAGAAAAAGATGAAGCAGAATAAAGGGCTGAAGAATGACAGTGGGTGGGGATGAGGTGAGCAATTACAGATGTGGTGATCAGGTAAAGTCTCTCTAAGGAGGAGACATTGGAGCAGAAACTTGAATGAAGTGAGGAGTGTGCCATCTGAAGAGCTGGAAATAGCAAGAGGGAAGGCCTTCGAGAGGGAATAAGTTGTGCATGATTGAGAAACAGCGTGGGGAATGTGCTAGGAGATGTCAGAAAGGCCATGGTGAGGAGTTTCCATGGTATTCTGGGCATGATGGGAAGACTGTAGAATTTAAGGCAGGTAAGTCATAAAGCTGACTCAGTTTGGAAAGATCACACAACCAAATATTTATTTTTAAAGATTACTCTGAGAGTAGTGTGAACAATGTACTCAGCAGAAGGGGGAAAGAATGATGGTGAAGCAAGAAGTTGAGGTCACTCACTGCAAAATTCCAGTTGAAGTTGTCTAAATCAGAAGTGAGAATGACAAGCCTGATGGCCAGTAATCCATAAACAGAGACTGATTGGGGGTCATTAGCTATGTAGGCTTGGGTCTTCCTAGAAGCAGACCTGTAGCCAGGAGTACACATACAAGAGATTTATTGGGGGAAATGCCTGTGAAGGATAAAAAGGCATAAGCAGAGAAGGCAGAGAGCCTTCAGACCATAGGGCAGGTCTGGCACTTGCACAGGAGAGGGGGGAAGGAAGATGGGACCAGAAGAGTCTCAGACTGCAGCACAGTTCCCAGAAAGGGTTAGCAGGGGGAATCCTCGTGCCAAAATTGCCACCGGAATGGCCCTGCCATGCTTAGTCATTTACCAGCAACAGCCTGTGGGAAGCATGGTTTCAGCAGGGAAGGGGGGGGGGTGTGGATCCAGAAGGATAGCAGCTGAGGTCATCAGTCAATTATGTTTCCCACAGCAGGAGATCTGAGCAGCTGATTTTCATGGCCACCATAGCAGCCAAGAACGTGGATGGGCCCATCCTCTCCTGCCTTCTCAGGGACTTAGCTCCTACATCTTCATCCTATCCATCTCTACTTAAACAAGCTTTAGGAAGTTGCATCTTTAGAAAACCTTCTCTTGATCTCAAATCCTCCTCCAAATAATGCTTTCTCTTGTCCCCATACACATCCAATTTTCTACAAAGAGTGTTCCACCAAAGGTGCTTCTACTTTCTCGTCTCCATTCACTCTTCATTCCTCTCTTCTGCTCCTCCCATGGCACTGAGGCTTCTGTTAAAACCAGCAGCAACCTCCATCTTGCTAAATCCAATAGAGGCTGTAGTTCTCTTCTTACCTGATCTTGGCAGAAATTTGAAGAGGTTGATTATTCACTCCTTAAAATAGTTTCTCTTCGCTGATTTCTGTGATGTCGCATTTACAGTGTTTTCTTTCTGCCCCTCTTATTATCCCCTGCTGGCTCCGCACTCCTTCTAAACATTCTCACTCTATTTTCCTTCAGTCTGGAAGAGCCTATTGCCTTCCCGTGTGGTGGGAAGCTGCCTTTACATCACGTCTTTCATCCTTTTTCTCTGGGGCTTAAAGTAAAAACTCTGTGCTCAGTCCTCCAAGTTTTACCTCCTAGGAAATCACAAATCCTTTCTTCTCTCCACAAAATCTGTCCCTTGCAAATGAAAAGGATTTGTTTTTCCTACCCTTATTTAAAAAGTAACCTATTTTGAGAACAAGGCTAAGCCTTTGTTCTAAGCTTTGTCTGC
Source organism: Mesoplodon mirus (assembly GCF_964341445.2). Lineage (NCBI taxonomy): Eukaryota > Metazoa > Chordata > Mammalia > Artiodactyla > Ziphiidae > Mesoplodon > Mesoplodon mirus. The sequence goes on from NC_138991.1 coordinate 39,154,397, forward strand.
CCTTCTCTGAAGCAGTGGAATGCCTCATTTTCAACGGTGGAGAGTCCTAGGACAAACCAAATTGCTGAGAATGAAATATCTCAGCACCAAACTGTCCATCAAGCATATCCACCTGTATATCTCAGAAGTATTACAAAATATTACATGCTTAAAACTTGTGATCCTCTCCACATCCAAATCTGTACTGTCTCTAATCTCCCTCCACAAAGAGAATGGTTTCTGTGCTCATTCAGTTGCTCAGGTCATGAATCTGGGAAACAGATTCAAGTTTCCCTCTCATCCATCACCTCCAGTGGAGAACCAGATCTTGCCCATTCTGCTGCCTCCACCCCCAATTTTCTCTCCCCTGTGTTCACTTCTCTCCATCTCCACTGTACCGCCCAACTCTTAGCCACCATTATATCTTCTCTGGATTACTGAAATAACCTTCCAACTGGTCTCCCTCCTTCCCTTCTTGCTTCTTTCTAATCCTGTCCCCACACAGTAGCTGAATGATCAGACAAAGCCCATCAGGTCATGTGAGTGCCCTACTCTATATTCTTTTAATGTTTTCCCAGTGCACTTGCAATAAAATACAAAATGCTTGTCGTGACCTTCAAAGCTTCACATGTTCTGTCTGCTGCCTCCATCTCTAGACTCACAGCATGCTGCTTTTTCCCCAGGCTCCAACACAGGTGTTCCCATGGTCTCTGAATGCTCCAAGTGCTTTCCTTTCTCTGAGACTTCACATATGTTAATCCTTTGTCTTCCCAACACCCATCCTTTGCCTTCTATTCAACATCCTACCTCAGATTCCTTAAAGGGGATTTTCCTGAACTTTTCAATCCAAATTAAATCCCTAAGTTACACTCAAGGCACCCATTTCTTTTCCTTCATGGCAATGATTGTCATCTGTAATTTAAAGTCATTTATGAGGTTTACCTATTAAATGCTTGCAGCCCCACTAGACTTAAGGCAGGGACCATGTCATTGCTCATCAACTATCACAATCCCTAGCACATAATAGGGACTCACTATTTGCTAAATTAAAAAATGGTCTCGTATAGGTAGAATTGTAAAGGAAGAAGGAAGAAGATGGAACCTTAGAGAAAAGAGGTCATGTAAAGAGGAGGCAAAGGAAGAGGAGCCAGAAAAGAAACAAGAAAGATCAGGAAAGAAGTAGAATCAGAAGAAAAAAGAATTTGTGATTTTAAAAGAATTACATGTTAGAAAACTGGGCAAGAGTTTTTAACTATACGTCCCAGACAGAAAATACCAAATGTTGGTGAGGAACAACTGGAGTTATCACACATTACTGATACAAGTGTAAAATGGTACATGAACTGTTTGGCAATATCAGAGCTGAGCATATGCATACTTACTGTACCAGCAATTCTACTCCCAAGTTTATGCCCAAAGGAAGTACGTGCATATGTGTACCCATAAAAACATGTACAGGAATGTTTATTGCAGCACTATTTATTATAGTTAAAACTTAGAACAACCCAAATGCCCATCAACAGTAAAACAAACAAATAGTAATATATTCATACAATGGAATATCATATAGCAATGAAAATGAATTAATTATACTACACACAATGACTTGGATGTATCTCACAAACTTATTGTTGTGCAAAAGTAGTTAGACATAAAAGAGTATATAGGATTTGATTCTATTTGTTTAAAATTCAAAACTAGGCAAAACTAATTTACAGTGTTAGAACTCAAAATAGTGGTTGCCTTTGGGGAGAGTATGAAGTGATGGGGCACAAGTGGGGCTTTGGGGAGCTGGTAGTTTCTGTTTCTTGATCTGGGTTTAGTTTGTGAATATTCACTGAACTGTACACTCATGATTTGTGCATCCTGTGTTTCCTATACTTCAATAAAAGTTTACTTAAAAAGACAACTTGGTAGTCTTCTGTTTAAATTGCTTAGCAGCTTAGCAGTGCCTAAAATAGATTATCACTGAATCTTTTCAGGAAATGGAAGTGTTGGTGTGTATGCCTCTGCGTGTGTATGTATGTGTGGGTGTTGAACATTGAATATTCTTCAGAAATGCAGTCAGGTGAAAGGAAACATCAAATTTATTATGCTTTCTTAAATAACTTGGCTTATGTGCCATAGTGTTTCCATAAAAGATTCTCTATTCAATGAGAGTCAATCTACTTGTGTTGTCAAAAGGATCTTAGGTAACCCCAACCCCATGCTACGTCTATCAGATTTCATTTTACCCTCTCCTTTTATTCAGTAAATCATTCAATCACTGAGCATTTTCTCTACACCAATCCCAGTGAGAGGTGGTGGGGATTCAGAGAAAACACTATATATATATGCCCTTCTTATCTCTATTCTTAGGGCCTGAGGAATTCATCAGGGATGCTTGACAAGAGTGTCTAAGCCTCAGGAACGGGCAAGACTGTGTGAGGTTTTCACCTAGAATAGCTGGAAATTATATAATCAAAGGGGCAAGGGAAGCCAGAGTCCACTGGGAGAGAGAAATGGTACAAAGAATCACAGATGGTAGGCAAGCTGACCTCAGGAAACAGACACTAAAGAGATCAGGCACAGGTCAGGAAGTAGATGTAAAGATGTCCCAAGAGAACAGCAGAGAATCAAGAGTGGCAGTAGGTGGGGTCCATATCCAGTGCATCGATAAGGGGTGCATGGTCTCTCAAAATTTAAAAACAATGTGAAACTGATTAAAAGTCTAGCTGCCTTTTGTTATTACTACACATCAGCAATCCTAAAAAAAATGTTTGTAAAATACTCCAGCCTCTGAATGTTCACTACAGTAGTGTTTATAACAGTGAAAAATTGGAAGCAGCCTACATGTCCCTCACCTGAAGAATGGAGGAATGGGTCATGGTATATTCATACAGGGCAGTGGAAGCCGATGACCCAGCACTCCATATATCAACCTGGGAAACTCCAAAACATAATGTTGCAGAAGTCTACATAGTCTAATGCCATTTACACAAAGTTTTAAAACACATAAAATGAGAGTTACAAAACTCTCATGTGGATCCGGGTTGCAAAAGTACACAGAGTGCGTGGGCATGACCAGCACTGGGAAGGGCAGTGACCCCTGGAAGTAGGGAGGGAGGAAAGCAACCAGAAAGAATACACAGGACATATATTTGTAATTTTTTTTTAAGCTCAGAAGTGGAAACCACAGTGCATAATTTTTACTGTCTGTTCTTTTTCAACATGTCAGAAATATTTCATAATACAAATAAAATTTTGAACCACACACACACACACACACACACAAAATGGTCCTGCCTGCCAGGGATGACTGTGCCTGCCTGACCCTTAATACACTAGTACAGGTGAATGATTCACAAAAAAGCTGACATGTGTGAAGGTATCCAGAGCCCACTGCTATTGGTGGCAAGAGGTGGGCATGGGACCAGGTTAAAAAAAAATCTGGTTTTCTCAGAAAGAGGCTTTAGCGGTGTGTTATCTGAAGACAAGATGACATGTTCTTAACACTGATGTAGGGTAAAAAGGTTAACATCTAAGTAAAAACCTTCCCAGAACCACCACATCCAGACCTTATACATAGGCAGGCAGGCAGGGATGACTCAACTCTCAACAGCTCTGAGTCTGGGAAACAGCATACCTGTTAGAACCAGGTGCCATGACATTTTGGAATATGTGTTGGTAAGGTTCTCCATGTTAAATAGCTTTACAAGTTGTTATTAGAATCACGTTAGTGCAGCACTAGAGCAAACATCCCACGTCCACAGATGATTCTTTCCAAGAAACCTATTGGTTTGCTTTTCTTCTCTTTTCCTTCTGAATAGCAGCTGACAGACCAAGGGGAGCTGGCCCGGGCCTTTGATGCCAGTGCCAATTGAACAATAGCCCTGCTTGTGGCAATCATCCTCTTTGTTCAGCCAGGAGAATGCTGAAGCTGTTGCTCTGGATCCTGTGTATGTGGGTGGCCAGAGCAAGGTGCATTTGGCAGCCAGATGTAGATTCTGGGTGGTATGAGCTGACTGTCCACATAGCTAAAGCTTGGGACTTGGCTGGAACTCCCCTGACCAGTGCAATCAGAGAGACCAGATGGACTCGCCTCCTGGTCCTTTGAAGATGGTGTCCTTTATTTAGCTAAAGGGAAGAGACAGCCAACCATCTGACCTGGAAAGCATTCTTGGGCAGCCCAGTTCCTTTTGTGCACATCTAAAAGAAAGGGAAAGTGCGCTGTTGAAAGGAAATTTGGGGAGAGCCTTTGCAAGCCACTGAGGAGCTTGTAAAATCACACTTAGCAAATGGGCACCAGAGGTTCTATTAACCAGTGGGAACTTCCCATTTATTTTCCTGGGGCAGCTCCACTTAGAAAGCAGATGACACTACAGGGAATTTGCCGCCCTTTCTAGGGGCTTCCTTGCTAGTGCTGCTCTGGCTACTACTGACACCAGAGCCCTTTCTAGCCACTGGAGTTGCTCTTCACTTTAGACCACCCTCCTTAGGAGGACAATCTGGACATGAGTGGTAGGCTGGGGTGCAGGGGCTTTGCTTGCTACGCCCTTGTTTGTGCCGCTCTCTGGTGGAGGTACTGAGATCACAGTCCCATGGGGATCCAGTTTTGATCAAGGTGGACTGTAGCATAGAGCTCCATCCCTGCCCACACCAGGTCCTGGGATTCCTCTAAAGTGTAATCCATTGGGCTAGGCCCTCTACTTAAAAAATCCATTTGGAATCAACTAACCACCTTATGTTTTGAGCTCTGTCCCTCTAATCCAGTTTCCACACCATAGCTTCATACACTCTCTGGCTAACACCCTTCAGATAGTCTACCTAGTTGGATGAGTGTTTCATCCCTTACCACAAACTCTTTGCCCATAGAGCCTTCTCTATTATCTTGCTCATCTGACACTTGTTGGAGTTGAGGTTTGTGTCTGGGAGCACAGGACCACTATGCACAGTTGTATAAGTTGTTCACTGCACAAAGTCTTCCAGCCAAGATGGTGAATGGGGACTGAAATACCATTAATGGGTCCTATGGACTTATACTATCTCCATTTCATCAGTACCTAATGAGTGCAAGTGCCAGTGTTTGACACCTTTTTTTCCACTTGATTAAATAAACACACCTCTTTTTTAGAAGAGCTGTTAGTCTCTCAATTCCAACCTCATAGTTCTAGTGGAAGCTGGCAATCTTATTACCTAGTACCCAAACACCTGGCCTCAGGAGTGGCTGCATGACACAAGCTGGGACGGAGTCTTTTTGATGCGTATGAAAATGGAATTACTTTCTTAATTTCATTTTTTTTTAAATTTTTTGCTTTATAACAAATTTAATCAGTTATACATATACATATGTTTCCATATCCCCTCCCTGTTGCGTCTCCCACCCACCCTCCCTATCCCACCCCTCCAGGCGGTCACAAAGCACCGAGCTGATCTCCCTGCGCTATGCGGCTGCTTCCCACTAGCTACCTGTTTTACGTTTGGTACTGTATATATGTCCATGCCGCTCTTTCACTTTGTCACAGCTTACCCTTCCCCCTCCCCATATCCTCAAGTCCATTCTCTAGTAGGTCTGTGTCTTTATTCCTGTCTTACCCCTATGTTCTTCATGACACTTTTTTTTCTTAAATTCCATATATATGTGTTAGCATACAGTATTTGTCTTTCTCTTTCTGACTGACTTCACTGTGTATGACAGACTCTAGGTCTATCCACCTCATTACAAATAGCTCAATTTCATTTCTTTTTATGGCTGAGTAATATTCCATTGTATATATGTGCCACATCTTCTTTATCCATTCATCCGATGATGGACACTTAGGTTGTTTCCATCTCCGGGCTATTGTAAATAGGGCTGCTATGAACATTTTGGTACATGTCTCTTTTTGAATTATGGTTTTCTCAGGGTATATGCCCAGTAGTGGGATTGCTGGGTCATATGGTAGTTCTATTTGTAGTTTTTTAAGGAACCTCCATACCGTTCTCCATAGCGGCTGTACCAATTCACATTCCCACCAGCAGTGCAAGAGTGTTCCCTTTTTTCCACACCCTCTCCAGCATTTATTGTTTCTAGATTTTTTGATGATGGCCATTCTGACTGGTGTGAGATGATATCTCATTGTAGTTTTGATTTGCATTTCTCTAATGAGTAAAGATGTTGAGCATCCTTTCATGTGTTTGTTGGCAGTCTGTATATCTTCTTTGGAGAAATGTCTATTTAGGTCTTCTGCCCATTTTTGGATTGGGTTGTTTGTTTTTTTGCTATTGAGCTGCATGAGCTGCTTATAAATTTTGGAGATTAATCCTTTGTCAGTTGCTTCATTTGCAAATATTTTCTCCCATTCTGAGGGTTGTCTTTTGGTCTTGTTTATGGTTTCCTTTGCTGTGCAAAAGCTTTAAAGTTTCATTAGGTCCCATGTGTTTATTTTTGTCTTTATTTCCATTTCTCTAGGAGGTGGGTCAAAAAGGATCTTGCTGTGATTTATGTCATAGAGTGTTCTGCCTATGTTTTCCTCTAAGAGTTTGATAGTGTCTGGCCTTACATTTAGGTCTTTAATCCATTTTGAGCTTATTTTTGTGTATGGTGTTAGGGAGTGATCTAATCTCATACTTTTACATGTCCCTATCCAGTTTTCCCAGCACCACTTATTGAAGAGACTGTCCTTTCTCCACTGTACATTCCTGCCTCCTTTATCAAAGATAAGGTGACCATATGTCCGTGGGTTTATCTCTGGGCTTTCTATCCTGTTCCATTGATCTATCTTTCTGTTTTTGTGCCAGTACCATACTGTCTTGATTACTGTAGCTTTGTAGTATAGTCTGAAGTCAGGGAACCTGATTCCTCCAGCTCCATTTTTCGTTCTCAAGATTGCTTTGGCTATTCGGGGTCTTTTGTGTTTCCATACAAATTGTGAAATTTTTTGTTCTAGTTCTGTGAAAAATGCCAGTGGTAGTTTGATAGGGATTGCATTGAATCTGTAGATTGCTTTGGGTAGTAGAGTCATTTTCACAATGTTGATTCTTCCAATCCAAGAACATGGTACATCTCTCCATCTATTTGTATCATCTTTAATTTCTTTCATCAGTGTCTTATAATTTTCTGCATACAGGTCTTTTGTCTCCTTAGGTAGGTTTATTCCTAGATATTTTATTCTTTTTGTTGCAATGGTAAATGGGAGTGTTTCCTTGATTTCACTTTCAGATTTTTCATCATTAGTATATAGGAATGCCAGAGATTTCTGTGCATTAATTTTGTATCCTGCAACTTTACCAGATTCATTGATTAGCTCTAGTAGTTTTCTGGTAGCATCTTTAGGATTCTCTATGTATAGTATCATGTCATCTGCAAACAGTTTAATTTCATTTTTAATTGTTCATTGCTATTGTATAGAATAAAACTAATGGTTTTTTTTTATACTGCTCTTGTACCATGTAACCTTGCTGAATGCCTTTATTAGTCTCAGTAATTCAGGATTCCTTAGGAATTTCTATATAAAAAAATCATATGTGCAAAGAGAGAGAGTTTTACTTTTTTCTTTCCAGTCTGAATGCCTTTTATTTATTTTTCTTGCTTAATTGTCCTGGCTAGAACCTCCAGTATAATGTTGAATATAGGTGGTAAGAGCAGACGTCCATGTCTTGTTCCTGATCTTAGGGTGAAAATTTTCATACTTGCACCATTAAATATGATGTAAGCTGTGAGTTTTTGTATTTTATGCACTGTATCAGGTTGTGGAAGTTCCCTTTGATTCCTAGTTTGTTAAGTGTTTTTATCATGAAGGGGTGTTGGAATTTTTTCAAAAGTTTATTCTGGGTCTATTGAGATGACTGTATAGTTTTTGTCTTTTATTCTGTAAAATGGTATATTACAATGGCTGATTTTTGAACTTTAAACCAACCCTTCATTCCTGGGACAAATCCTACTTGGTCATGATGCTAATCACTTTTATATGTTGCTAGACTTGGTTTTCTAGTGTCTTATTGAGGATTTCTGTGTTTATACTTATGAGAGATAGAGGCCTGTAGTTTTCTTTAATTGTGGTGGCTTTGCTTGTTTGGGGGTAACATTAATACTGGCTTCATAGAATGAGTTAGGAAGTGTTCCCTTCTCTCCCATATTTAGAAAAAGTTTGTGAAGATTGGTATTAATTATTCTTTGTATGTTTGGTAGAATGCATCTTGAAACCAAGCCCAGGCTTTTCTTTGTGGAAAGTTTTAAATTACTAATTTAATCTCTTTATTTGTGATAGGTCTATTCAGATTTTCTAATTCTTGAGTCAATTTTGGTAGGTTGTATTATCCTAGAAATTTGTTTATTTCATCTAAGTTATCTAACTTTGTTGGTATATAGTTGTCCATAGTAGTCCCTATAATCTTTTTTATTTCTCTAAGGTAATGATCTCACCCCTTTCATTCCTGATTTTAGTAATTTGAGTCTTTTTTTTTTTTCTTAGTCACTCTAGCTAAAGGTTTGTCAAATTTGTTGATCTTTTTAAAGAATCAGCTTTTGGTTTTGTTGATTTTCTCTACTGTTTTTCTATTCTCTATTTCATTAATTTCTACTTTGGTCTTTATTATTTCCTTCCTACTGCTTGCTTTAGGTTTGTTTTTCTTTTTCCATTGTCTTAAGATAGAAAGTTAGATTAGTGTTTTGAGATTGTCCTTCTTTTTAAATATAGGTATTTACAGCCATAAGTTTACCTCTAAGCACTGCTTTATCTATAACCAACAGTTTTGGTGTGTTGTGTCTTCATTTTCATTTTCTCAAAGTGTTTTCTAGTTAGCTTTGTGACTTTCTCTTTATTTAGGAGTGTGTTGTTTAATTTCCACATATTTTTGAACTTCCCAAATTTCTTTCTGTTACTAGTGTTACCATTGTAACACTAGTAATTTTATTCCATTGTAATTGAAGAACATACTTTGCATAATCCCAATCTTTGCATAATTCTTATATGGCCTAGTATATGATCTGTATCACAGGATGTTCTATGTGCTCTTGAGAAGAACATATATTTTGCTGTCGTTGTGTGGAGTGTTCTATAGATATCTCTCATCTCTATTTTGTTTATAGTGTTATTCAAGTTCTTTATTTCCTTGTTGAGCTTCTGCCTAGTTGTTCTATCCATTATTGAAGGTGGGGTATTGAAGTCTCCAAATATAATTATTGAATTTTCTATTTCTCTCTTCAGTTCTGTCAGGTTTTTGCTTCATGTATTTTGGGGCTATGTTTTTAGATGCATTTATGTTTATAATTGTTAAATCTTCCGGATGGATCAACGCTTTTATTGTTATAAAATTTCCCTCCTTATCTCTAGCAACATTATTGTTTTAAAATCTATGGTATCTGATATTAGTGTAAACCACCCCCCCCAGCTTTCTTATAGTTACTATGTGCATGATATATCTTTTGCCATCCTTTTACTTTCAATCTATTTGCATCTTTGAGTACAAAGTGTGTGTCCTGTAGACAGAATATAGTTGGATCTTGTTTTTTATCCAGTATGTCAATTTCTGCCTCTTAATATGATTATTTAATCAATTCACATCTAATGTTATTATTGATACAGTTGGATTTACCTCTGCCATTTGACTTTTTGTTTTCTATATGCCTCATGTAATTTTTGCTCTTCTGTCCTCCTTTACTCTTTTCTTTTGCATTAATTATTTTCTATGGAACATTTAAACTCCTTTTAATGATTCTTTCACTATATATAGTTTAGTATTTCTTAGTGGTTTCTCAGTGGCTTACTATATACATCTTAACTTATCAGAATCTACTTCAGATTAATTTCAGTGAGATATAAAAATGTTCCCTCTCTATAGCTCTATTCCCTCCTCCACCTTTTTTTTTGCTACAATTGATATACATATTACATCTATATATGTTACAAATCCAACAATACATTTCTATAAGTATTATGTTACATAATTTTATGTCTGTTAAAGAAGATGAGAGAAGAAATGAGAACAAGTATTTATAGAGTTTGTTATATTAACCTTCTTATTTGCCATTTCTGATTTTCTTGGCTTGTTTCATGTGCATTCAAGAAACCATCTGGTGTTGTTTCTTACTCCTATACAGCTTTGCTCCCACTTGTGTCTTTTGTGCTGTTACTGTCAAATATATTACACTTTTATACGTTATCAGCCCAAGAATATCACATACATATTGTTTTATGCAATTGCTTTTTAAATCAATCAAGAGAAGAAAGGAGAAAATATGCATTTATATTCTCTTTTACAATTACATAATTACCTTTATTGGTGTTCCTATTGTGTGTGTGTGGATTTGAACTACTGCTTGGGTCACTTGCTTTCAGCCTTTGACTTTCAGAATTTTCTTTAGTATTTCCTGTAAGAGAGATCTGAGAGCAATAAATTCTCCTGGTTTTTGTTTATTTGCAAATGTCTTTATTTCACCTTCATTTTTGAAAGATAGTCTTGCTGGATGTCAGATTCTTGGTTGACATTTTTTTTTTCTTTGAGCACTTTGAATATGTCATCCCATTTCCTTCTGTACACGATGGTTTCTGATGAGTCAACTATTAATATTGGATTTCCCTTGAAATGAGTAGTTTTCTCTTGCTTATTTCAAGATTTTCTCTTTGTCTTTGTCTTTACACATGCCTGGTGTAGAGCTTCCACCCTGTAAGTGGAGGTTTGGTGGAGGAAGAAGCCCCCAGACCTCTTAGTTGCTCTTTCCTGGATTAGAGCTTCTGCAACATAGAGCTGGAGGAATGAGAAATGCTAGTGGCCTGCCCTCCTGGGGAGGCGCATTAGTCCTCAGCTGGGATGATGCTCTTGGCTCACCCACTCAGTGGAGCTTCTGTCACTTTGAGTTGGGGGGCAGGGAGTGGGGGCAGGGAGAGGAAGCAAGTCCTGACTCAAATGTCACAGACTCTCACTGCTCTTATTGCAACTTTGTAGATTTTCTTGAATAAATGTTTCTTCATTTGCTGTGTGCCTTTAGAACAATTTCAAGGTAATTCAAGTTATTGTTTGTTAATAATTTTCACCCATTATGGATGTTTCACTGGGGAAAGGACCAGCAGAGCTCCTCAGACTGCCATTCTGGAAGTTCACTCCAGAATACACTGTTTTAAAAAGCTACATAGCTTTATATACTTCTTTTTCCACTTGACTTAATAATCCCCTATATTATTACAAGCTCTCCATAAATATCATTTCTAATTATTGCACAATAGTCCATCAAGTCAGATATACCAAACTTTAATAAACTTTTTATTAGAACAGTTTTAGATTTACAGAAAAATAGGAAGATAATACAGATTTTTGATATATGCTATACCCAGTTTTACCTCTGTTGTCTACAATTTACTTTTTGTTTCCTTCTAATTTTTCACCATTTTAAGTAATGCCATGATGAACATCTTTGTGAATAAGTATTTTTATATTTTAGGTTATTTACATGAGGTAGATTTTTACAGAGGTTTCATTACCTGCTCAAAGTATTTTAGAACATACTTGACTCTCTAAGATTAAAGTCCCAGGCTTGGGTCTATTATCACAATTCTGCTTAGCATCAGAGTAGTAATTACATTATGATTTCTAGGTTGGTTCAAGTAAAAGGTGTACCTCTTAAGCATAGCCACTAGCAAAAGATGATCATGAAACTAAATAGTTTGCAAGAATTGACTGAGGTCCTAAGTATGAGGTGATCTTTACACCCCCAGGAACACTTGTTCAAATCTAACTATGCCAGTCACCCTTACTGATAAGCCTAATCACGATTAAATATATAAGAGGGCAATTAGCCTTTTCAATTTGACCATAAGATAGAGAATCAAACAAAAGTTACTTATACTTGGTTCTATGTGGTAGAAAGTTGGTCAGACCAGTCATTCTCAAAGTGTGGTCCCCAGACCAGTAGAATCACTGGTCTAGAGAGACCAGATATATGAGGTAAACTTCAAGATAACCATTTGGGAGTTATCTGATATAGGAAGAAGAGGTAATAAATCACTAAAGCGATAAAACCACTTTTTGGTATTCAGGCCAGGCTGACTATGGACGGAGGGAGGTTGCTTGGGCCCAGTGCACATAGCAGGCAAGCTCAGTATTCTCTCTGAACTGGGATTTGAAAGCAAGGTCTTGGTACAGCCTGCTCCTCTCCTGCCATGAGTAATTCCCAAGATGTAGAGAAGGGGCAAATTAGAAGGCTCCTGGAACTCTTGAAGGCTACAGAGGCTACCATACCACCTGAGTAGCCATTGGCCAATGGCCCACAGTGAGTGAACAGGGAACCGTGGTCACACAGACTGGAAGAGTCATCCTCAGAGAGGGCATAACTGTTTCTGAGGCTCTGCAGAAAAGCTGCACCAGTATGCTTTCTTTCACCCACCCCAGTGGTGATGAGAGCATGAGTGTCATGATAACAAAAACAGGGCTTAGTTTGCATGCCTTGTATTCATTTAAAAAAATCTTATAAAATCTGGGGAATTATAAATGCTTCAGAGCATAAGGAACAAAGCCAAACCCTAGCAAGCTGAGGGGTTCTCCTAGAGTTCATGAGCTCTGACTTCTTCCTTACCCCAGTCCCTTGGAGTAAGTGATTGGCTATGGGGCAGGTAGAATATAGATGAGGCTGAAGCACAGAAACCCATGGAATGGCCCCAAATCCTTCCCCCAGTCCTATGTGCTGGAGGTTGAGGCAGGGAATGGGGAAGAGAGGAGGAATGGAATTAATATCCAGATCTAAAGGAAATGGGTGGTAAAAAGAGACCTTGTCACCTGGAGGAAGACAAGGTTGGCCAGGGCCAGAGGGCGATTTGGTCCCCTTCTCTAGTTAAAGGAGGGCTGACTGTCTGATCTATGACTGAGGGGCCAGGAGGGAAGAACGTGCATCTCTAGAAGACCTCAAGTATAGGAACCCCACTCCTAGGTGGGCAAAGTGGAAACATTAGATCTGAAAGGTACAGTTCCCACTTCTGCTCCAGAACTTCATAATTGTTAGGAACTACCCAAAAAAGAGGGAAAAGACCCACATTTTTATTGTAACCCCAAGTGCTTGCCAGGTCTTACCAATCTGAGGTACAAAGAATGTTACTGCAGCAGATAACCCCAAATTTATCTAGTGCCAAGTCCCCACCTGCATAATTGTCAGACCTCTGACCCTGTTGGCATTTCCCCTCCCTGTTATCCCCCTGGAGTGCCCAGAAGGTCTTCCAGTTGCTTCTGCAGGAGCCTGGCCCACCACCTGAGCCCTGCTCCAAACTGTGACCTCAGCCTTCCATTCGGGCCAAGAGCTCTGGCAGCCTGCTCACGGCCGCCCACAAGGAAAACTGTTCTGGGACACCCTGTTATTCTACCAGAAGAAGCAAATATCTCTTTGTCACTTGTCTTGTTTGGTCTGGGGACTGGATGAAATTAAGATATCCAGGCAAAAGAGCAATCTGGAGTTCAGAGACCAGACAGGTCAGTTTGTACTGCATTTTTATGGGCACAAATACATACTATGGAAACTGGCATTTCTAATCATTGCCTCTGATAAATAGCAGTATGCTACAGTGCTCTGTGGCTTCATCATGGCTTTAAAATTAAGACACACAATATAACTTGCACATGCAATTTTTCAATTTTTTTCCTTAATCTTCGTGGATTGTCAGAGATGATAATGATTATTGTTCACTTGGCTAGCTCTGGCCTGGCAGAAGCCTGCAGAAGGAAACAGCCTAACAGCAACATTAGCCCTTTACAGTGGGTTCAACAAGCACCGCCTCTGGCTGAGGCCAGGGTATGAGGGGATCATCATAGAGGGGCTGCTTTTGGGAAACTTGCCCATATTCCTAGAAAGAGAACATTTCAACCAACAGATTGATCAAATCCCATGGTGGTATTGGTTAACTTTTTTTTATATTAATTTATTTTTTGCTTTTTAAAACTCTACTGAAAAATTTTTTTTTGCTCAAATAGTAATGCATAATTGTTTAAGCAAATCAAATAATTCAGAGGCATTTAATAGTCTCTCCCTTTTTCCCTTCAGTGCCACCATTTTGAGTTTGTCATTTTCCCTACATACATTTAAATACATCTAAACAGGGGCTTCCCTGGTAGCGCAGTGGTTAAGACTCTGCCTGCCAATGCAGGGGGCATGGGCTCGAGCCCAGGTCCGGGAAGATCCCACATGCCGCGGAGCAACTAAGCCCGTGTGTCACAACTGTTGAGCCTGTGCTCTAGAGCCCGCGAGTCACAGCTACTGAGCCCACGTGCAGCAACTACAGAAACCCGCACACTTTAGGGCCCGTGTGCCGCAACTACTGAGCCTGTGTGTTGCAACTACTGACGCCTGCTCGCCTAGAGCCTCTGCTCCGCAACAAGGAAAGCCACTGCGATGAGAAGCCCGCACACCACAACGAAGAGTAGCCCCTGCTCACCACAACTAGAGAAATCCCACGCACAGCAATGAAGACCCAACACAGCCAAATAAATAAATAAAATTATTTTTAAAAAAGAAAATATTGCCTTTATCTTCTTGCGATGCTGTTTTCTGATTTCCCTGCCACTGCTTTGAAGAGTCAGTATTTGAAAAAAGAAAAACAGAAAGAAATGGTTAACCTCTTCATTGGCCTTCAGTGTGGTGGCTCCAATGAGCTGTCATGAATAGCTTTCCATAACAAATGGGATTATAGTCCTCTTCATCATTCACCCTTTTCACCCCAGTACAGTAGCAATGCTGAGACCTTCAGGGATCACATCAACCAAATCCCAAGGTAGAGATATTTAAATTCAAAAATCCACACTCACTTGGACCTGTTCTTTCCTGGCTACCGTGGTGCATTTGGGCTTTGCATCTAACTCCTTGAAAATTTATTTTAAAGTAAATGGAGTCTTGTTTTGAGAGTGAAAAGTTATTTTAACATGCATCCCAGATAGCATGGCCGCAAATGGAGTATAAATGCATCAGGATCCCCACTTGAGATTTTCGTTTTAGCCCAGTGCATTCAAAGCAATAATCTACATTGTGCCAAGCCAAGTAGTGAGTGACTATGCTAGGAGGATTAAAGGATTATTTTTTTTTAATCCACTGGAACCCAAGCCATAGTCCCTCTATCAGTAACATTAATAACTATAGTGGACTAAATTCAGATACCTCTTTTCTTCAAGATTCTGAAAACGTTTTTTGCCAAATGTAACTTACCAAATCACAGATTGATTTTTAGAGCTGGAAAGATCCTTAGAGATCAACCAGACAAACTTCTTATTTAAAGATGATGTTTGAGGCCCAGGGAAGACAGATGACTTGGTCCCGGTCTCTCACATCCACTTACTGACAGAGCAAAACTCAAACCCAGGCGGTCAGATTCTTAGCCTGGGGTGCTTCCTCCCACACTCTTGCTATCCAAAGTATGGTCTGTGGACTTACCACGTGGCATCACCAAGGAGCTTGTCAGAAAAGAAGAATCTCAGGCTCCACCCCAGATCTGCTGAATCAGAATCTGCATTTTAACAAGAGCCCTTCTCCAGTGTCTGTGTGCACATTAAAATCTGAGAAGCCCTGCTTTACATCTCACTGCCACTGCCCACAGCTCCATGACCTTTGCATTTGACATCAGACCATTTTCTGGAGATGCCCAAGA
Source organism: Mesoplodon mirus (assembly GCF_964341445.2). Classification (NCBI taxonomy): domain Eukaryota; kingdom Metazoa; phylum Chordata; class Mammalia; order Artiodactyla; family Ziphiidae; genus Mesoplodon; species Mesoplodon mirus. Next base: position 39,169,951 of record NC_138991.1, read on the forward strand.
AAGTGCAGTAAAATAAGTACAATAATCCTGTGGAAAGAGCACTCCTTGAGAAAAATGTTATAGTGACATCTGACCACAGCAATGAAAGAAAAAGATCAGAAGAGGATTCCTCTGGTGTTTTTGCAGCGAACTTAACCTGCACACTTGGAAAAACAGGGTCCTTGCTCTGAACAAGCTTACAAGATAAGAGAAATCTAGGGCCCAGGGAGCAAATATAGCATTGAATTCTAAATCAGGATTCAGAGCGTTTAGGGAAAACTTCCTGTGGGACACTCCTAATTCATCCTCCTCCCTGGTGCCAGAGAGAAACTTCTAAACTGCAACGTTGACTGACTCTTGTCCTTCAGTGACCCACCGCTGCCTGCAGGGTAAAGTCCAAAGTCCCCTGAGTTGTTCCTGTGCTTCCTCTTTAGCCTCATCACCCTCTTTGCACATCACCCCTTCTTCACACCAAGAACACTGGGCTGCTTGCAGTTCCCTAATCTGCCATGTCTTCGTTCATCTTGGAGCCTTTGCAAGACACCCCTGCATAATGCATCCTCCCTTATCCCTTCATATGGCTAATTGTTGCTCATCCTTATGGTCTCTGACAACGTGCCACCAAGAAACATTCTTCAAATTTTGGTTAGGTGCTCCTCCTCTGCACTCCCATTATGCCCTGAGTTATGGACTAAACGTTTGTATCCTCCCAAAATTGGTATGTTGAAGCTTTAATCCCCCAGTGTGATGGTATTTAGAGGTGGGTCCTTTGGGAGGTAATTAGGTCTAAATGAGGTCATGAGAGTAGGGCCCCCATGATGGAATCAGTACCTTTATAAGAAAAGGAAGAGACACCAAAGCTCTGTCTCTGCCATGTGAGGACACAGCAAGAAGGCAGCTGTCTGCAAGTCAGGAAACAGACTCTTACCAGAAACCAAAGAATCAGGCTCTCACCAGGAACCAAATCTGTCAGCACCTTGATCTTGGACTTCCCAGCCTCCAGAACCCTGAGAAATAAATGTCTGTTGTTTAAGCCAGCTTGTCTCTGGTATTTTGTTATAGCAGCCTGAGCAGGCTAAGATACTCTGTGTCCCCCACTGTCGTGCTGGCTGGTTATTCCTCATTTGTCTGTCCTGCAAACAGCAGGCCCCTTGAGGGCCGGGAGCATGTTTCTCATTGTCCATCCCCAGGACATTGGGCTCGGCACATAAAACACATTCCATAAATGCTTGTTGAATGAAAAAGAAGAGTGTGTGAATAGATTTGTGCTTGCAGGAGATGGAATTTGAGCTGATCCCTGAAAGACAGATTTTAATAGCTATGGAGAGGAGGAAAGGCATGAATAGAAGCACAGGAACAAGGATGGTTATGAGCGTATGAATGAGTGCACGGAGAGAATTAGGGAAGTGAGAAGGATGGGGAAGTTTTGTCTCAGACAGTGGTGAGAGAAAATGGGGTTGGGGTCAAGCAAAGGAATTTGATTTTCTACTGTTACTGCTGTCAATTCCTCCCTCTCCCCGCCACCCACAGAAGCATGCAGGGATCTTAGTTCCTGGACCAGGGGTTGAACCTGTGCCCCCTGAAGTGGAAGCATGGAGTCTTAACCACTGGACTCCTTAACCAGGGAAGTCCCACTGCTGTCAATTTTTTGAATGTTTTTATTAAATTATAATATAGATACAATAAAGTACATATATCTTGAGATTATAGCTTGATGAATTTTTACGTACATACACTGTTAGGGGCTTAATTGCGCCCTCCCCCCCATTCATACCTTTGCGTCCTAAACCTCCAGTACCTCCAAATATGATTGTATTTGGAGACAAGGTCTTTAAAGAGATATTTACATTAATATGAGGCCATTAAGATGGGCCTTGTGTCCTTATAAGCAAAGGAGATTAGGAAACAGACACACATAAAGGGACCATGTAAAGACACACAGAGAAGATGGCCATCTATAAGCCAAGGAGAGAGGTCTCAGAAGGAACCACCTCAACTGGCACCTTGATCTCAGACTTCTAGCCCCAGACTCTGAAAATATAAACTTCTGTTGTCTAAGCCCCCCAGTCTATGGTATTTGTTACAGCAGCTCCAGCAGGCAAATACACTCACTGTGGGTGCACCATCCAGACCCAGATACAAAACATTCCAGCACCCCCAAAAATTTGAATTTGACTGCAGTGACAGAAGTCATTTTTGGTCCCTAAGCAGGTGACTCACCAAAGCAAAATGGAATTTTAGGAAGATTAGCAAAGTGATTGGATGAATGGCAGTAGGGGTGGTGGGGATGAGTAGGGGAGAAAAGAGGGGGAAGGGGCATGGTTCACAGTCTCTTGCTAAAGTCAAGGAATTGGTGAGAGGATAATGGTGAAGGAAACGAAAGTGCATTTTAAAGGAATGGGAAAATAGCAGTGATGAACAAGAGGGAGGAATCAAAGAAGACTCTGAAGTGTTTGTCTAGGAGACTAAAGTGAGGAAGTATCGAATACAAATATTGGCTATTTGGAGAAGGGAGTCGGTTGGAGTGGGAAATGCCACACTGGGTTTCGGTCACGCTGGGTTTGAGGGGATGGCAGCATATTAAAGTGGGTATTGACATATCCAGAGGTGGAAATATAAGGCAGGAGCCCAAAGCAAGTGAGGATAAGAGTATGGATGTGACTAGGGTCAGAGAAGTGGACTGTGTGTGGAGAGAAGGGAAGAAAGGCAAGAATGAATGCTAACAAAATAATGAAATAATAATAACTAACATGATTATGTGCTTACTTCCTGAAAGGTGTGCCTTTTACATATTTAATCGTCACAACAATCCTGGAAGGAACATTCTGTCATTATTATGCCTGTTTGACCAAGGAGGAACTGAGGCACAGAGAGATTAATTCACTTGTTTAAAGTCACACAGCTCATCAGTGGTAGATATGGTTTCAAGCCCAGGTACCCTGACACCAGTTCACTCAATTGACTGTGCTTAGAGGAAAGGGGAGCCAGCAGCAGAGGAGACCATCTGAGCTCCTTTTTATCCCCCAGTCTCCAAATAAACTGGCCCAGTGCTATTCTATTCTGTAGTTTAAAATTCCTCAAGCTGTGGTGTTGATGTCTTTAGAAATGAACAAGTCTTTGCCATCAGTAAGTTCTTCCCAATGCCTAACCTCAAACACCCTGGTTGCACTTTAATAAAGGATGCTGCCTTCCCTCTCTGTTCTGCTGCCTGTGGAGTTTGGATCAGCTGCCTGTCTTTATTATTATCTTGCATCCTTGAAGACAGTATATTTATTAGCAGTTATTCAAATTATTTAAAAATGTGAACTTCTCACACTTTTCCTGAACTCTGGCCCTTGAGTCCAAGCTCCTCCTCTGTGGTCTCTTTTCTCCCGGACAGCTCAGGTTTCGTCATCAATCTGGCACATGGAGCCCCAGTATAGCTCATAGTCCCCGCAGGTCTAGGGGAAGACAAGATTACATTTCCACAAATGTGCTTCCATGCATATTTTGCAATTTCAGAGCTGTCCATAAGCCTGAAGAAATATCTTATACTGAAGCAAATAAAAGACGTTGACAGGTGCAAAACTCTGAACCACCAGAATTTAGCCAAAAGGATTTCTAGGCCATTCTCTTCAAACAAATTTCTTTCTTCTCCTATTGTGCTCCAGATTTCATCTCTCTGTGTGCTATTTTTTAAATCTTTTCCTGATAATTGTGCATTTATAAAATAACACTTCATGTACACCCGGCAAACGTGCAAACTCTTTTATAATTAAAGAGATTCCTATTCCCCAAAATCTAGCATATGTAGTTAAAACACATGATTTGCTCAGTGTTTTAATGGAATATGTGGCTAAAGGGCCAGAGCCCTACTCGGAATCACCAGCTGAAATGATGCTCAGAGCATTAACTATTATGTCTGTAGTCTTACATTGCCTTTATCATGTTATATTTATTTTTGACCAAGAAAAATCCATTCCTCCTAGCAGAATTCTTTGGAAAGACGGAAAAGAGCCATTGGGGAAACAAAATGCTAAATCTGGAAACATTCTAGATTCCTATTTGTTGGGTTTTCCCCCACCAAGTCATCTGAGAGATATTTCTTGTTCCATAGCAGGTATCTGGCCACAAACATCATAACCTAATTAATCATTGTGGCTATTTATAAGTATGACTTGCATATAGAATGTTAATTATAATCATATCAACAATTACTACTAACAATGAATTGCACATATATTGAGCTTTATGATTTACAAAATAATTTAACTTGTTTAACTATTTTATTTTTATTTATTTATTTTTTATAAATTTATTTATTTTTGGCTGCGCTGGGTCTTTGTTGCTGCACGCAGGCTTTCTCGAGTTGCGGTGAGCAGGGGCTACTCTTCATTGCAGTGCGCGGGCTTCTCATTACGGTGGCTTCTCTTGTTGCGGAGCTTGGGCTCTAGGCGACCGGGCTTCAGTAGTTGTGGCACACAGACTCAGTGTTGTGGCTCGCGGGCTTTAGAGCGCAGGCTCAGTAGTTGTGGCACACGGGCTTAGTTGCTCCGTGGCATGTGGGATCTTCCCGGACCAGGGCTCGAACCTGTGTCCCCTACATTGGCAGGCAGATTCTCGACCACTGTGCCACCAGGGAAATCCATGTTTAACTACTTTAGATTTCCCCAATGACCCTGAGATAGACAAGGTAGATTTTACTTTATTTTACTTTTAAATTTATTTATTTTTTTCTTCATTGGGTCCTCATTGCTGCGCATGGGATTTCTCTAGTTGCGGTGAGCAGGGCCTACTCTTTGTTGTGTTGTGTGGGCTTCTCATTGTGGTGGCTTCTCTTGTTGTGGAGCACAGGCTCTAGGCATGCACTCAGAATTTGGTAGTTGTGGCTTGTGGGCTCTAGAGCACAGGCTCAGTAGTTGTGGCACACGGGATTAGTTGCTCTGCGGCATGTGGGATCTTCCCAGACCAGGGCTTAAACCCATGTCCCATGACTTGGTAGGCGGATTCCTAACTACTGCGCCACCAGAGAAGTCCCAGCAAGGTAGATTTTTGTATTCCCATTTTATAGGTAAGAACATGGAAGCACAGAAAGAGATGAAGTGAGTTTCCACATGATATATAGTTGGAGAGATAAAGCTTTGTAGGTCGCATTTGCTTATAGATTGACAGGAGAATGAATATAATCTCAAGTTATGATTTATTTACAGAGTTTAAGCACTTAAACTATCTATACCCAGTGCGTATTTTTGTAGCCAAGCAAATAATCTCAAGACCCAGCTAGCCGTTTCCTATCTTGTAGATTATATCAGCTGAGAAACTGTCCATCACATCTATCTAAAGAGTCCAAATTTGAGACATGTAATTCTCTGGTAAGTTTCAGTTTTGAGGCTAAAAGTTCTCAAACTTTCAGAACATGATACCAGGCCAATTTTGCCTCATTTAGATGATGGGGTAAAATGTTTTTAATGTATTCCTTCCATGATAAAAGTGGGTGACACATTTCCTTCATTAACATCAATAATTCACATTAACATTTGGATAGCACCTTAGTTGGTCAAAGCATATTCACTTATAGCATTTGATTCTGTCTGAGACTCTATGACCCAGGTTGGGTTCATAGTAACATTCTCATTTTCCAGACAAGAAGACCAAGGTACAGTTAATAAAATAGTCAAGTATTTAAGGCATGCCTTCTATGTGGTGGAGACTACACTAAGTGATGGGGTGATAACAATACTGATAAAAAGTACATGCAAAATCCCGCCTCAATGTTTTCAGTCTAGTGCAGGGGGTAGACAATGAAATAATCACACCAACAAATGTAAAATTTGAACTGAATGTAATAGTGCTTTCATCCACATATTCCATCAAAACATTGTATAAGCCATGTGTTTTAAAAAACATGTAAGGTGAGGGAGCTTCAAGATGGCGGAAGAGTAAGACGTGGATATCACCTTCCTCCCCACAGATACATCAGAAATACATCTACATGTGGAACAACTCCTACAGAACACCTACTGAACGCTGGCAGAAGACCTCAGACCTCCCAAAAGGCAAGAAACTCCCCACGTACCTGGGTAGGGCAAAAGAAAAAAACAGAGACGAAAGAATAGGGACGGGACCTGAACCAGTGGGAGGGATCTGTGAAGGAGGAAAGGTTTTCACACACTAGGAAGCCCCCTCGAGGTCAGAGACTGCGGGTGGCGGAGGGGGGAAGCTTCGCAGCCGCGGAGGAGAGCACAGCCACAGGGGTGCGGAGGGTAAAGCGGAGAGATTCCCGCACAGAGGATCGGGGCCGACCAGCCCTCATCAGCCCGAGAAGCTTGTCTTCTCACCCGCCGGGGTGGGCGGGGGCTGGGAGCTGAGGTTCGGGCTTCGAGGTCGGATCCCAGGGAGAGGACTGGGGTTGGCGGCGTGAACACAGCCTGAAGGGGGCTAGTGCGCCACAGCTGGCCAGGAGGGAGTCCTGGAAAAGGTCTGCACCTGCCGAAGAGGCAAGACTTTTTCTTGCCTCTTTGTTTCCTGGTGCGCGAGGAGAGGGGATTAAGAGCGCTGCTTAAAGGACCTCCAGAGATGGGCGCGAGCCGCGGCTAACAGCGCGGACCCCAGAGACAGGCATGAGATGCTAAGGCTGCTGCTGCCGCCACCAAGAAGCCCGTTTGCAAGCCCAGGTCACTCTCCACACCTCCCCTCCTGAGAGCCTGTGCAGCCCGCCACTGCCAGGGTCCCGTGATCCAGGGACTACTTCCCCAGGAGAAAGCATGGCACACCTCAGGCTGGTGCAACGTCACTCTGGCCTCTGCCGCTGCAGGCTCGCCCCGCATCCGTACCCCTCCCTCCCCCTGGCCTCAGTGAGCCAGAGCCCCCGAATCAGCTGCTCCTTTAAACCCGTCCTGTCTGAGCGAAGAACAGATGCCCTCAGGCTACCTACGCGCAGAGGCGGGGCCAAATCCAAAGCTGAACCCCAGGAGCTCTTCGAACAAAGAAGAGAAAGGGAAATCTCTCCCAGCAGCGTCAGGAGCAGCGGATTAAATCTCCACAATCAACTTGATGTATCCTGCATCTGAGAAATACCTGAATAGACAACAAATCATCCCAAATTGAGGAGGTGGACTTTGGGAGCAATGATATATATATATTTTTTTTTCCCTTTTTCTCTTTTTATGAGTGTGTATGTGTAGGCTTCTGTGTGTGATTTTGTCTGTATAGCTTTGATTTTACCATTTGTTCTAGGGTTCCGTCTGTCCAGTTTTTTTGTTTGTTTTTGTTTTTTAAGTATACTTTTTAGCATTTGTTATCATTGGTTGATTTGTTTTTTGGTTTGGTTGCTCTCCTTTCTTTTTAAAGTTTTTTTATTAAACAATTTTTAAATAATTTTTTATTTTAATAACTTTATTCTGTTTTATTTTACTTTATTTTATTTTATCTTCTTCCTTCCGTCCTTCCTTTCTTTCCTTTCTTTCTTTCCTTTCATCCCTCCCTTTTATTCTGAGCTGTGTGGATGACAGGCTCTTGGTGCTCCATCCAGGCGTCAGGGCTGTGCCTCTGAGGTGTGAGAGCCAAGTTCAGGACACTGGTCCACAAGAGACCTTCCAGCCCCATGTAATGTGAAACGGTGAAAATCTCCCAGAGATCTCGATCTCAGTGCCAAGACTCAGTTCCATTCAACGACCAGCAAGCTGCAGTGCTGGACACCCTATGCCAAACAACTAGCAAGACAGGAACACAACCCCATCCATTAGCAGAGAGGCTGCCTAAAATAATAATAAGGCCACAGACACCCGAAAACACACCACCAAACGTGGACCTGCCCATCAGAAAGACAAGGTCCAGCCTCATCTACCAGAACACAGGCACTAGTCCCCTCCACCAGGAAGCCTACACAACCCACTGAACCAACCTTAGCCACTGGGGACAGACACCAAAAACAATGGGAACTACAAACCTGCAGCCTGAAAAAAAGGAGACGCCAAACACAGTAAGTTAAGCAAAATGAGAAGACAGAGAAACACACAGCAGATGAAGGAGCAAGGCAAAAACCCACCAGACCTAACAAATGAAGAGGAAATAGGCAGTCTACCTGAAAAAGAATTCAGAATAATGATAGTAAAGATGATCCAAAATCTTGGAAATAGAATGGAGAAAATACAAGAAACGTTTAACACGGACCTAGAAGAACTAAAGAGGAAACAAACAGTGATGAACAACACAATAAATGAAATTAAAATCAAGCCTCAGTAAATTTAAGAAAATTGAAATCGTATCAAGTATCTTTTCCGACCACAACGCTATGAGACTAGATATCAGTTACAGGAAAAAATCTGTAAAAAATACAAACAACACATGGAGGCTAAACAATACACTTCTTTATAACCAAGAGATCACTGAAGAAATCAATGAGGAAATCAAAAAATACCTAGAAACAAATGATAATTAAAACACGACGACCCAAAACCTATGGGATACAGCAAGAGCAGTTCTAAGAGGGAAGTTTATAGCAATACAGTCCTACCTTAAGAAACAAGAAACATCTCAAATAAACAACCTAACCTTACACCTAAAGCAATTAGAGAAAGCAGAACAAAAAAACCCCAAAGTTAGCAGAAGGAAAGAAATCATAAAGATCAGATCAGAAATAAATGAAAAAGAAATGAAGGAAACGATAGCAAAGATCAATAAAACTAAAAGCTGGTTCTTTGAGAAGATAAACAAAATTGATAAACCATTAGCCAGTCTCATCAAGAAAAAAAGGGAGAAGACTCAAATCAATAGAATCAGAAATGAAAAAGGAGAAGTAACAACTGAAAGATTACTACAAGCAACTATATGCCAATAAAATGGACAACCTGGAAGAAATGGACAAATTCTTAGAAATGCACAAGCTTCCAAGACTGAACCAGGAAGAAATAGAAAATATGAACAGACCAATCACAAGCACTGAAATTGAAACTGTGATTAAAAATCTTCCAACAAACAGAATCCCAGGACCAGATGGCTTCACAGACGAATTCTATCAAACATTTAGAGAAGAGCTAACACCTATCCTTCTCAAACTCTTCCAAAATATAGCAGAGGGAGGAACACTCCCAAACTCATTCTACGAGTCCACCATCACCCTGATACCAAAACCAGAAAAAGATGTCACAAAGAAAGAAAACTACAGGCCAATATCACTGATGAACAGAGATTCAAAAATCCTCAACAAAATACTAGCAAACAGAATCCAACAGCACATTAAAAGGATCATACACCATGATCAAGTGGGGTTTATCCCAGGAATGCAAGGATTCTTCAATATATGCAAATCAATCAATGTGATACACCATATTAACAAGTTGAAGGAAAAAAACCATATGATCTCAATAGATGCAGAGAAAGCTTTAAACCAAATTCAACACTCATTTATGATAAAAACCCTCCAGAAAGTAGGCATAGAGAGAACTTTCCTCAACATAATAAAGGCCATATATGCCAAACCCACGGCCTACATCCTCAATGGTGAAAAACTGAAACCATGTCCACTAAGATCAGGAACAAGACAAGGTTGCCCACACTCACCACTATTATTCAACATAGTTTTGGAAGTTGTCGCCATAGCAATTAGAGGAGAAAAAGAAATAAAAGGAATCCAAATCAGAAAAGAGGAAGTAAAGCTGTCACTGTTTGAAGATGACATGATACTATACATAGAGAATCCTAAAGATGCTACCAGAAAACTACTAGAGCTAATCAATGAATTTGGTAAAGTAGCAGGATACAAAATTAATGCACAGAAATCTCTGGCATTCCTATACACTAATGATGATAAATCTGAAAGAGAAATCTGAAAGAGAAATTAAGGAAACACTCTCATTTACCATTGCAACGAAAAGAATAAAATACCTAGGAATAAACCTACCTAAGGAGACAAAAGGCCTGTATGCAGAAAACTATAAGACACTGATGAAAGAAATTAAAGATGATACAAATAGATGGAGAGATATACCATGCTCTTGGATTTGAAGAACCAACATTGTGAAAATGACTATACTACCCAAAGCAATCTACAGATTCAGTGCAATCCCTATCAAACTACCAATGGCATTTTTCAGAGAACTAGAACAAAAAATTTCACAATTTGTATGGAAACACAAAAGACCCCGAATAGCCAAAGCAGTCTTGAGAAAGAAAAACCGAGCTGGAGGAATCAGGCTCCCTGACTTCAGACTGTACTACAAAGTTACAGTAATCAAGACAGTATGGTACTGGCACAAAAACAGACATATAGATCAATGGAACAGGATATAAAGCCCGGGGATAAACCCACGCACATCTGGTCACCTTATCTTTGATAAAGGAGGCAAGAATATACAGTGGAGAAAAGACAAGCCACTTCATTAAGTGGTGCTGGGTAAATTGGACAGCTACATGTAAAAGAATGAAATTAGAACACTCCCTAACACCATACATAGAAATAAACTCAAAATGGATTAAAGACCTAAATGTAAGGCCAGACACTATCAAACTCTTACAGGAAGACATAGGCAGAACACTATGACATAAATCACAGCAAGATCCTTTTTGACCCACCTCCTAAAGAAATGGAAATAAAAACAAAAATAAACAAATGGGACCTAGTTAAACTTAAAATCTTTTGCATAGCAAAGGTAACCATAAACAAGATGAGAAGGCAACCCTCAGAATGGGAGGATATATATGCAAATGAAGCAACTGACAGAGGATTAATCTCCAAAATTTACAAGCAGCTCATGCAGCTCAATCTCAAAAAAACAAACAACCCAATCCAAAAATGGGCAGAAGACCTAAATAGACATTTCTCCAAAGAAGATATACAGATTGCCAACAAACACATGAAAGAATGTTCATCATTAATCATTAGAGAAATGCAAATCAAAACTACAGTGAGGTATCATCTCACACCAGTCAGAATGGCCATCATCAAAAAATCTACAAACAGTAAATGCTGGAGAGGGTGTGGAGAAAAGGGAACCCTCTTGCACTGTTGGTGGGAATGTAAACTGATACAGCCACTATGGAGAACAGTATGGAGGTTCCTTAAAAAACTACAAATAGAACTACCATACGACCCAGCAATCCCACTACTGGGCATATACCCTGAGAAAACCACAATTCCAGAAGAATCATGTACCAAAATGTTCATTGCAGCTCTATTTACAATAGCCAGGACATGGAAGCAACCTACATGTCCATCAAGAGATGAATGGATAAAGGTGTGGCACATATATACAAAGGACTATTACTCTGCCATAAAAAGAAACAAAACTGAGTTATTTGTAGGAGGTGGTTGGACCTTGAGTCTGTCACACAGAGTGAAGTAAGTCAGAAAGAGAAAAACAAATACTGTATGCTAACACATGTATATGAAATCTAAAAAAAAAAAAAAAAAAGGTCATGATGAACCTAGGGGCTAGACGGGAATAAAGACACAGACCTACGAGAGAATGGACTTGAGGATACGGGGAGGGGGAAGGGTAAGCTGTGACAAAGCGAGAGAGTGGCATGGACATATATACACTACCGAACGTAAAATAGATAGCTAGTGGGAAGCAGCCGCATAACACAGGGAGATCAGCTCGGTGCTTTGTGACCACCTAGAGGGGTGGGATAGGGAGGGTGGGAGGGAGGGAGATGCAAGAGGGAAGAGATATGGGAACATATGTATATGTATAACTGATTCACTTTGTTATAAAGCAGAAACTAACACACCATTGTAAAGCAATTATACTCCAATAAAGATGTTTAAAAACAAACAAACAAAATGTAAGGTTTTAAAAAACATGTCAGGTTTTTATGAAAAGGAGAAGACTATATTAGTCTGGGAAACTAGAATATGGGGATATGGCTTTTTTTTTTTTTTTTTTTTTTTTGGCCACGTTGCACAGCTTGCAGGATTTTAGTTCCCAGACCAGGGATTGAACCTGGGCCCACAGCAGTGAAACTGCCAAGTCCTAACCACTGGGCCACCAGAGAATTCCAGGGACTTGGCCTTTTCAGGGAGACCCAGCACAGCTTTCCTGGGGAAGTAAAATGATCTGAGGGTATAGGGGATAAGTAAATGGAAAGAGAAGAGATTGATTTTGGAGGCAGAGAAAGAAGCCCTGTAATGGGAAGAAGCTCAACATGACAATTGGAGGTCAATGTGATGGGCTGACAGAGCATGGAAGAATGCAACTCAGTGCAAAGCTGAAAAGATTGCTTCTATGTGAAAGGTTGTAAACTTTCATTCTAATGACAATGAGAAGGCATAAAAGATCTTTAAGTATGGGGAAAGGGGCACAATTTGGTCTGTGGTTTGGAAAGATTATTCCAGATATGATGTAGAGAACACATTGAAGGGAGCCATTGAATAGTCAGATGACTATTTCAGATGTCCAAGTGAAGGAGGGTGGACCATGGATTGAAGTTGGAGAGAAGATGGATTTGAGAGATTTTTTTTTTTTGAGAGATTTTTAATAGGTAACTTTGATGGGACTAGATGGTAGGTTGAATATGGGGATGAGTATGAAGAAGTAAAAGGTGACCCCAACATTCCAGGTTTGTGCAAATGGGTCATGGTTGTACAATGGAGAATACTAGAAGTGCAGACTTGTGGCATGGAGATCATGAGTTTGGTTTGGGATGATCATAAGACATCCAAGAAGAGCTCCAAGAAGAGTTGATTTATGGAGGTGAAACATAGAGGTCTGGGCTAGGTATACAAATTTGTGAGTCATTCTCATGTAGGTGATATTTAGAGCCATAGATGTGGATGAGACAAGATCACCCAGAGAGAGATTATGAAGTGAGAAGAAGAGGGTCCTAGAAAGAGCCTTGGGAAATTCCAACATTTAATGGCCAGAGAGAAGAAGGTGTGTCTATAAAGGAGAACACGAGTTGCCTGCAATCCAGGAGGAAGCCAGGAAGACCTGGTTTAATGGTACATAAACAGAAATTTTGAAGAATAGGGGAACTGTTGAGTCAAGTGGTACAGGGAGGTTAAGTAGTATAAGAATTGAAAAACACATCCATTGGATTTAGCAATATGGAGGTCACTGGTGACCTTAGGAGTGGGAATCAGAAGCCAGATTGCAATGGATTGAAGAGAGTGGGAGATGAGGCTATGGAGACTATGAACTAGGCAGCAATTTCAGAGTCGGTTTTGAAGCACACTTAGGCTCTAAGGCACATGTAATTAAAAATATAACAATAAATCAAGCCAGGTTTTAGTTTGAATTTGAAAATATGGAAATAAGCAAAGTTCAAATTTGCTTTGCAGTTTGTCTCACCTTCCTCTTCTGCTACCCTCTCCTCTAAGCATTCAAGATGCTCTCAGGACTTCCCACTCCAGCTTGACTTTCCAGGCTCACCCCATGTCCTCTGGCCCGTTGGCTCCCTGCCTGCACTACTTAGCACCCCCAACCTGCTTTTAGAAAGCTGTCATACTGGGGAAGGACCTGGTAAACCAATTCTTACCAAGTGTGTAGTAACACTCTGGGCTAGGGGTTTGCTTTTTCACTGGGGGCAATTCCATAACAAGTCTGAGGGTCTGAGCATACAGTTTAGGATGGGCAGGTATAAACTAAGGGACTCTGATAAGGAGATCATATGGTGGAGTGGAAGTAGCACCAACATGCTAGATAATCTCAAATAAGTCATTTCATCTCTCTGGACCCCCCCACCCCGTTTTTCATTTGTCAAATCTGGTATTGGATTATATCTCCCAGCCCTTCCAGTCCTGCCATTGTTGGTCTCTGCAGTAAACCCAGACCCAGTTCATGACATGCTCCTTAGGAAGGGGAAGAAGGGAGAGAATGGATGGAGAGAGACAGAGAGAGAGGGAGGGAGGGAGAGAGAGAGAGAGAGAGAAAAGAAAGAGAGGATAGAGGCATTTCTCTTGCCTAGAGAGAGGGAGAGAAGGAGGGAGGGAGAGAGAGAGAAAGAGAGAGGAGAGAGACCGGCATTTCTCCTGCCTCTAGGAAGAGGGTTTAAAGTTAGGTTAAGCTAGAACAGAATCAACTGAGGTGTGTAAATCAGATCGCATTCTAAGTGCTGCGAGAAGCTGCTATTTTTTTTTTTTTTTTTTGCGGTACACGGGCTTCTCACTGTTGTGGCCTCTCCCATTGCGGAGCACAGGCTCCGGACGTGCAGGCTCAGTGGCCATGGTTCACAGGCCCAGCCGCTCTGCGGCATGTGGGATCTTCCCGGACTGGGGCACGAACCCGTGTCCCCTGCGTCGGCAGGCGGACTCTCAACCACTGCGCCACCAGGGAAGCCCGAAGCTGCTATTTTTTAAAAGAGAACTCCTGCAGGCAATCTTCAGTACAGTGAGGAGTCCTTTTGTAGAAGGCATAAATGCCCCTGTCTTTATCCCTTTTTAATCACCTAAATGTTCATCTATCAGGTTTCCATAAGCCACCAGGTACATTCGTGCTTAATAACAACATGCAGTAAAGAAATGGTTGAGATGCTCCGATGAAGATTAATGCTTGACTTCCTCTTTCAATTCTTTCCTATACTGCATTTCATGTTGAAAACCACTTTTCCCCTTGCACTGTAGCTTTTGAAATATTCCTTATGAAGTCACTTTATGCAGTAGATAGTGAAAAAGATGTGCTGTTATCAGGAACGGGATGTGACGTGCATCCAAAAAACCTCCCCTAATGAAGAACCGTAGTCTGGAAACTGACGGATGGTGTGTGACAGGTGAGCAGCTCTGTGTCTGAGCTGTAGTTTGGGGAAAGGGATTCCAGTAAGCTGTATGAGTGAGGCCTCTGTGTTTCTGTCCTTGTTGGCTTCCCCTCCCAAAGCAGGCTAACACTCTGGCCTCCATTTAGAGTCACCACTTCGTTCATTTGGAGAAGACAAGCTGTCCAAGTTAATCCATTAGTTAGCCTTCTGCATTAACACAAAACACACGGTGCTCCATGCTTCATTAGTACAGACAAGGTGTTCCAGTCACTGTGTCCCTGCATAGAGCATACTGTGGTGGCTGCCCCCAAATGAATGCCTTCATGCTCTGTACATTTCCTAACACACCGCCTCAGTCTGTGGCCATTCTCTTCACTCGACGAACCTGGACAAAGCCTTCTGATCTCCTGCCAGCAGCCACTTCTGTGTTGATTAATACTTCCGTCCCTCTCTGCGCCAGGCCAAACCAAGCTGGGCTTGCCTCCTCTAGTGTTTGCTGCCCATCCAGAAGAACAAGAGAACTGCAGCTGGACAGATCTGTCGGCCCAGGGCCGGCCCTAGAGACGAGATGATTAGGGAAGATAATGATGAATGAAGGACTCACAGGTGAAAAATGACTTCTTTGGAATCCTTATTGATCGGCCAGCTGAGGCCTTTTTCATGTGGAACCTAAATTTGACATCTCAAATTGAACCTGACTCTTGAATAGCTCATGCAATTTTAGACCTGGCAGTAATTTTAGATGGAATTTAGGGCTTTGCCTAGATGGGGAAACCGAGGCCCTGAGCATGAAAATGACTTACCGAAAATAACACAGAGGGTAAATGGCAAAGTCAGGGCTGGGACTGAGGTCTGATATTCAGGTCACTACCACTGGCTCCAGGACCATTTTCTTATGCAGGACCCAGGTTCTGTCAATAAGCTAATGTATCCCTGCTGGTATAAAAGACAAGATCAGCCCACACTGGTCTAATCTGGACGTTGGCTCCAAAAGGGGTAGTAAAAACAAAAATGGAGGGGCTTCCCTGGTGGCGCAGTGGTTGGGAGTCCGCAGGCCGATGCGGGGGGGCACGGGTTCGTGCCCTGGTCTGGGAGGGTCCTGCTTGCCGCGGAGCGGCTGGGCCCGTGAGCCGTGGCCGCTGGTCCTGTGCGTCTGGAGCCTGTGCTCTGCAACGGGAGCGGCCACGGCAGTGAGAGGCCTGCGTACCGAAAGAAAAGAAAACAAAAACAAAAACAAAAAAAAATGGACAGAAGGGGGCATAGTGCTTTGGGAGGGAGGAACCAATCTGATAAGGAGTAGCCAAGAAAACTGCTACTGCTACTAATATATGAGGGGCTGGAGGAAGGCACAAGATGGTGCTGAAAATGCATAGTCTCCTTTTGGAGAGAGCTGTCTTTCCCAAGAAGCATTTCACTTTGTGATGTATTTACTCCATGAAGTGAAGAATCTGAGGATGGAATGAAGAAGCTCTACCGAGTAGGCCCTGGCAGTCAGAGGCAATGGGGAATGGTACCTTCTCTTAACAGGCAATCCAGGGGTAGGACCTGGATTGGGGAGAAACACAAATTGCCTGAAAGTACAGCAGGGCATGCCCCTCCCACAGAGTATGAGAGATCCAGATTCCCCAATTCAAATGCAAACCACACTGGGAGCCCCTACCAGCCCCATCTCAGTGATCAGTTAACACGTTGGCATGCATTATCACTGCATGGGTTTGTAGCCTGCAGGTAAATGGATGGTCATGGTCAAGGCTGGGCAAAGACCCACTCTGCCTGCTTCACACAGCATAGCTGTGCATAGCTGTGCACATGCTCACATAGCACATATGCTTCACATAGCTGTGCATAACTCCACAGATTGTGGAGCTCTGGTCCATGGAAAACAAAGCATCACTTATCATCCCATTCTCAGTAAAGGTTCTTGGATCCCCTTGTTAATGAGAAAGGAGAATCATTAGAGCCACACAACAAACAGTCACATTACTCATACATACCTTCAAAACAGTGTACACAATTTGCCAAGTACTGTGCTAAGCACTAGGCTGCAAAAGTGACTAAGGTATAGCCCTGCCTGAGCTGGACACATCTAGTGGGGAAGACAGATGTCCACACAGCTAACTCTAATGAAATGGGATAAGGGCTATACAAAAAGAAGGGAAATGAACTAAAATTTGCTACTAAGCTACTACGACCCAGTAACTTTCATCCATTCCTTCATTAGCTCATTCACCAGACATTTATTAAATGTCTGTAGAAGCTGTGCTAAGAATACAAAGATGAATAGAAAAGATCTTTGCCCTTGAAGAAATCACATATTACAAGGGAAAGATAAATGGATAAACAATAAGTTAAAAAAATGTTACAGTTGCTAGTTCAAGTCTGTGCATGCATAAAAGATGTTCAAAGGAGTCGATTTTTAAGCATCTCAAAGTGTCTCAGGTTTTATATAAAAGGGTACATACTATTTGAGTCCATTTATATGAAGTTCTAGAACAAGCAAAACTAATCTACTATGAACAAATCAGAACAGTGGTTGCCTTTGAGTGGGGTGGGTGGCACTTCCCTTGACTAGGGGTTGGGTTATACAGTTATATGCATTTTTCAAAACTCATTGAGTGGTACACAAGATTTGTGCATTTCACTGCTTGTAGGTTTACCTAAAAAAGAACTCTAAGCAAATATTGAATTCTAGATAATGATATACATGATGAAGTATTTGGGGGGGGAGGTGTACCAATATCTACAACTTACTTTGAATTGCATCCAACAATAAGACAGAAGGATAGAAGAATGCATAGATGAATGGAGATGTGTTAAAGCAAATGTAGTAAAATATCAGTTGTAGAATTTAGGTAGTAAGTATGCAGCTGTACACTGTACAATGCTTTCAATTTTTCTGAAAGTTTGAAAAATTTCAAAATAAAATATTAGTGGGGAAAAATGAGTCTTGAGAGTAAAATAGGCATCCCCCAGGCAAACAGGATGAGAAGGGGCTAAGCTAAACCCATTTCCAATTTTCTAACCCTCATCTGCCTTTCCGCCTCCTCTACAGAGCCTAGAATAGCTAAATATTTACTTATCTCCTTGCCACTTGGGGTACTTGTGTGGCACAGTTCTGACCAATGAAGCATTAAGTGAACTCTGCTGGTTCTTCTGGGAAAGCTTTTGTTTAGTGGGTGCTGCCCCTTCCTGACTCGAACACAAACATGATACCTAGAGCTGTAGCAGCCTCTTGCAACCATGAAGGCAAATCTAAAAGAATAAGACTCCTGTCCTGACTTTACTGAGCAGTGGAACCAGTGTCAGCAGCAGCCCATCTCCAGACTTCCTGCTGTATTAAAAAAAAAAAAAAAAAAGGATGGACTTGAGGACACGGGGAGAGGGAAGGGGAAGCTGGGACGAAGTGAGAGAGTGGCATGGACATATATACACTACCAAACGTAAAATAGATAGCTAGTGGGAAGCAGCCGAATAGCACAGGGAGATCAACTCTGTGCTTTGTGACCACCTAGAGGGGTGGGATAGGGAGGGTGGGAGGGAGACACAAGAGGGAGGGGATATAGGGATATATATATATATACATATAGCTGATTCACTTTGTTATACAGCAGAAACTAACACACCATTGTAAAGCAATTATACTCCAATAAAGATGTTAAAAAAAAAAAAAGAAATCCTTGTTTGTTTTAGTCACTGTTGCTCACGTTTTCTGTTACTTGCAGCTGAAACGTTATGAGCACAAAAGTGTAAAACAGCCTGGTTTTCAGGTAATTACAAGCAATCCGATGGCTGGATCCAGAGTTTGGGGAGGAAAATGTGGAGTAGAAGATGTAGCTATAGAGTTTGGAATAGGCCAGACCCTAGAGGACTCAATGCAATACTAAAGACTTTGGATTCTCTGAAGGTAGTAGAGCATGGGGGTAATGTGATCAGATTGCCTTTTAGAGCAGTGGTTCTCAAACTTTTATGAATATTAGAATCATCTGGAGTTAAAAGTGCAGATTCCCAAGCCCCACGTCCAGAGATTCTGATCATCAGAGATGTTGGTGCCCTGCCCATATCCTCTCTTTTATCAGCAGCTTCTGTGACCAGTTCCATGCACACAGACAGCTTCCTGTCTCAATACCTCTGTGATTCTCTGACTGATGGCTTTCTCTGGTCACAGAAGCATGCTGTGTGCACCCACGAGAGGCAGGCCAGAAGTGTCAGGGAGTTAATGCTCCCAAGGGCAACCTTTGACCAATGAGGAATGGGAGCTGGTGGATAAATACTCCAACTTCCTCTCTTACGGGTGGGAAAATTCTGCAGTGTGTGCCTAGCAGCCTCTCAGGCCCCCTTGGGGATGAGTTCCACTTGCCCACAGTGATAACTCTCTCACTGATACACTTTTTACTGGTTTTTCTTTCCTTCCCTGTCTCCCTTCCCCAGACCCCCACCAGTACACTGCTGGGATCACCTCTCAAATAAACATCTGGCACCTAAATCCTTGTCTAAGGTTCTGCTTTTGCCAGAACCCAAACTAGGACGCTGATTCAGAAACCCAGGGTGGGGCCTGGGAATGTGCATTTTAACCGTCACCCCTCTCTAAGTATTCAGATAGTGGACTGAATCTCAGTCCCTCTACCACAAGTAACTTTCCCTGTTGCCACTGGCAGACGAATTTGTAGATTAGAGTGAAATTCTTTGGTGGCAAGCAG
The DNA here is from genome assembly GCF_964341445.2 of Mesoplodon mirus. Taxonomy (NCBI): domain Eukaryota; kingdom Metazoa; phylum Chordata; class Mammalia; order Artiodactyla; family Ziphiidae; genus Mesoplodon; species Mesoplodon mirus. The sequence continues at coordinate 39,189,297 of NC_138991.1, forward strand.
ATTTTTCAGTTGAATTGAGACCAAGAGATTAAGCAGATTCTCTAGCTAATTCAGTTAATCTGTGAAAAGTTTCCAAACATAAGCATTTTCAAAGATAAGAGCTAACTGCAAGGGCCCCAGATCAGCTTATGACATTGAAAGAGGTAATCAGGAGATTGTCAAAACCCCACTACATAAATAAATAAGAACAAATAAAGAATCCGGACTGTTCCTTACCTCATAACACCCAGAATAATTTTTCGTCTGAATTTATCTTTTACTGAAAAAAGAGAGGAAAACTAGATCTTGTCAGCTGAAGCAATAATTTTATTGTGTTTAGGAGCCAGGTAAAAGTTGTCTCCTGTTGTTTTAACATTCCCTTACTAAGAAAGAGATGGGTCAAATATTTTGATACCATTTTTTGGCCTCAAATAAGGCTCCTGGGAGGAGGAGCTCGTGGAGAACAAGTGGATGCAAGAGACGCCAGATCGGGTTGTTGGGTTCCTCTGATGAGGCCATTTCACCAGCCACGAGCATCAGCTTCCTCTTCAAAAGCTCAGGTAAGGTGACCCAAACAGGAAAGGTAGTGTCCCCTTATGGTATGCTGTGGCTCATGAATTTTATTTATTTATTTAGCTGCACTGGGTCTTAGTTGCAGCATGCGGGATCTTTAGTTGTGGCATGCATGCGGGATCTAGTTCCCTGACCAGGGATCGAACCTGGGTCCCCTGCATTGGGAGCGTGGAGTCTTACCCACTGGACCACAAGGGAAGTCCCTGTGGCTCATGAATTTTAAAAAAGCATCATTTAAAGCTGTTTCCAAGTACTGTTCCAAGGGGTCAGTTATTCCCACAAAGGGAACTTTTAGACTTGCCTGAAATACCAGCACCTCATTAGTGATGGTGGGCAGCCATGCCATTCCCTGTACCTCCACGCTGCCCCAGCTTTGCTTTTGGTAGGGCATCCCGGTCTCTGTGCCTTTTTTGTCAGGTGGAATCACAGCACCATTCCCTGCTGTTGTTATCAAAGGTTAGGCCTAATGCCATTGATGACAGGTTGTTAGAGAGCCTTCCCATCAAAATCTTTAAGAGTTAGACAGTTCTCTTCAACTCTATCTGCTGATATCATTTCACTGGCTCTTCTGGGGGAAATGAAGATGCAAGCTGTCAGAAAAGTAAGTATGGGCAAAACTTCGGACTGATAGAAGATAAAAGAGAAATGCAAAAATACCACTGGATCAGCTTTTCTTTAATCTTAACAAAAGGGACATAGGGAGAGTCTGCATTTCTACACCTTGGGTTAGTATTCATTTGCTGTCTTTTTCTGTAGTTGAAGAGTGAGTTTTCACTCCAAGGAAGCATGCAATGCCGCCTAAAAGTCTCAAGGAAAGCTTAGAAAGAGAGTATTTTGGCATAACAGGAAGATAGGAACAATTTTACCCATACCCTGAGTTACAAGGGAAAAGGTTACTTTTTTCACTAAATCACTTTTATTGCTCGCCAATCACAAACAACTCTTAGAAAGCCTATAAGTCTTTGCACATGCATTTCTGGGTAATACAGAGATTCCAAGAGGTAGGGGGCACAGTCTCAGCCCTGGAGAAATTCAGTGTCCTAGAAGAGAAATGACAAGATTCTAAAAGATAAATAACAATCTGAGCATGCATATGCTATGTGATGAATGACAACAGTGTGAGTCAATATTATTACAAGGTTCACATAGGTATCTCTTACTACGGGGTTCACATAGGTATCTCTTAATAATAGGACAGACATCCCCTTCCTTAGGGTATGTTATTTATTGTGGGAGTGCAGGGAAGGTAGGAATGTAATTGCTTAGAGTAATTTTGATGTTTGCACATAAAAGCATAATGATATTATTGATCCTGAATACAAACTATCAGGAGAAGCAGTTGTGAAACCTGGTGGGACTTCGCACCTGGCAGCCTGGTTTCCCTACTCATCAAGAAGCCGAGGAAAGAACCCGAAAGTACCTGTGGCTCTCAGGATGTGGCAGTGACCTGGGGTGCTTACCAAATGGAATTAGTACTAGAAGATGAAGAAAGTTTGAGGACAGTATACAGCAGCATCAAATAGGAAGGAGATTGCTGCTTTTATCCCCAGCCATTAAAGTGCTTCACAAAACAATATTAGAAGCTGCATTTTATAAATTACACCATCATAGGAGATTGTGAATTGGCAAAAAAAAAAAAAGAAAAATTTACCCTTTTTTTTTTTTGCTGTACGCGGGCCTCTCACTGCTGTGGCCTCTCCCGTCGCGGAGCACAGGCTCCGGACACACAGGCTCCGCGGCCATGGCTCGCGGGCCCAGCCGCTCCGCGGCACGTGGGATCTTCCGGGACCGGGGCACGAACCCGCGTCCCCTGCATCGGCAGGCGGACTCCCAACCACTGCGCCACCAGGGAAGCCCAAATTTACCCTTTTTTTTGAGAAGCCTATTCATTGTGAAATTCAGGAGCTATTATTTGGTCCCCAAATAATTGTCCACATTACAGCAATGAATACTTTATTTGTTTACTATGGTTATAAGAGCAATGTCAGATTTCTTAAAAGTTTTGATTAAAACACTGAAAATAACAAAAACATCTCCCAGAAAACAATGAGTTTCTTCCTGTTAGCTGTTGAATCATTTACTCCCATATCTGAATAATAACAGCATGTGAAAGCCAGCAGTGGTAATTAAATGATTTGTGAACATAGGTTAACAAATTAGTGCATTATGATGTCATTGTCTAATTAGAGTAAAAATGCTAGTCTTACCTAAAAGACTGACAAAATAGTAAAACAAGAAGGAACAGGTAGGGCTTCCCTGGTGGCGCAGTGGTTGAGAGTCCGCCTGTTGATGCAGGGGACACGGGTTTGTGACCTGGTCCGGGAGGATCCCATATGCCGCGGAGCGGCTGGGCCTGTGAGCCATGGCCACCGAGCCTGTGCGTCCAGAGCCTGTGCTCTGCAACGGGAGAGGCCACAACAGTGAGAGGCCCGTGTACCGCAAAAAAAAAAAAAAAAAGAAGAAGAAGAAGGAACAGGTAAAAAGTATCATGCAAAATATTAGAACGTATGTAATGTCATTTTTCTGCTTACTACATGAGAGGGGTTATGAGCGTCTTTCAGATCTTACATATCCAAGCTATACACACCTTGGATTAGTTATGTTTTCAGGGTGAATGGGAAGCTGTCTACACGACCTCAAATAACTGAATTGTTTGTAGTTTTCATATGACAACCACCAGCAGCCCTGGCCTGTGAAGACACTTAAGGGAAAGTTCCTTTGAATTCCCCTTTATGTATCAACAAGATTTAAAAAGAAAAAAAAAAAAAAACTCAGAGGAAATAAGGAATATTCGTCTCTCAGTCTTATTATAAAGAATTTTCAATTTATCAACCATTTATTCAACACATATTTACTAGGCACCTACTATATGCCCAGCAAAGCATTAGCTTTTTGAGGGGCATGAAGATGCATGAAACAGACTTCTCTCAAAGTTTTTTTTCAGTTAGAGAAATAAGGCATACAGGTTATAAGGTCATAAACATTAGGTAGAGGCAAAGTGCTGTAGAATTTCAGGAGAGGGATTGATAACTTCCACCTGGGGAAATCAAGATGCAGTGTCAAGAGCTTGGTCTTAACTTATGGGAAGTGATGGGGGGACGAAAGGCTTTGCAGACAGAGCAAATGGCAAGCACAAAGGCACATGTAATTTACTATTTATTCTGCCACCAGTTGGGAAGTTTAATCCTAATTACATCCCAGAAAAGAAGCCAATTCTGTGCTTATTTCTACTGGCAATAGAAGTGTTGGGCAGCTGAAAAAATTTACCCTCACAACAGCCAGTAAGTTAGTGACCCAGCAGGGGTTTGGAGGCTCCAGAATTCTTTTAATCCCCAGTGATCATTTAAACAACTGAGCCCCCTAAATATATACAAATCTTGTATTTGAACAGATTTGGAAAAATAAAGAGGCCTGTGAAACGCACACACCACTCTTTCAAGTCTTTGAGCAATACTTGCAATATTGTAGGACACTTTGGGTCCTAACGATAGCTTTTGGCAGCAGGGAAAGTCCTCCATCCCACCTTTGTTGGTGTCCACTCCTCTGACATGTCCTCCCTGCAGCCTTGGGAAACAGCCTCAAATGGCTGGCTATACACACAGTAAGGATATGTTGAAGGAAGTTTCCTGCTTTCCCTATTAGTTGCAAGAATTGTGTGTATAAGTAAATGTTATAGCAAAGATCAAGCTGGTTATTAATCCAAGTCAGGGCAAAGAGGAAGAAACTATCAGCAAAGAGAAGTGATTTCTTTTTAGGCTTTTGCTTTGAAGGCTAGAATTTGTTTAATTAAATGAGACCTCCTGCCCTATTACTGACACGAGGACCTTTTCACTTCACACTAGGGACCTCAGGGCAAGTGAGCCATTAACACTCTGTCTCAAAGCCTAAGCCTGCCATCATTTCCGTTATCCTTGCTCATTCACACCTTTTCTTCTGGCCACTGTTCATCTCTTAAACCTAATATCATCAGCCAGTTTTTCTTCTTAACTTTTACCAAAAAAATAAAAAATAAAATTTAGGCACACCTTTAGAAGAGTGTATTTTCTGACGTGAGTTACGTAGTAAAGAGAGATATGAAGACCTTGGAGTTGATTTAAATGGGAGCCATGATGGCTGAAAGTTTGTAAAATAAAAAAGTTTCTTTCGTGTGAAAGAAACTGGCTTAGGAAGACTGGAAGGGAAAAACAGGCATGATCCGACACTGTTCTTCAGAGGTAAGGAGTGTCTAGAGCAGACGTGGCTGTTAGCTCCCATCACTGTAATTGCTGCTTTTATAGCTTGCTGATGCGATCTGGCTTGTAGGGCCTCACAAGGTGTCCCCCAGAAATCAAACACTCATTTGGGAAGGCGGGACCTTGCTTTGGTGAAAGAACTATTGTCATTATTGCAGGCAGGAGTGGTAGACTCCCGGCCCTGCTCAATCACCAGCTTGCTGTGGGAGATCTTGTGAAGGTCATTGAATTTACCCAGTCTTCAATTCTTGCCTCTCTACGATGAGAATATTGGACTAAATGAGCTCTAAAAAGGGAGACCGTATAATTTATTATAAAAAAAAGGGACGTTTTTGCTAGGACAAACTGTCCGGTCAAACTGGACAATATGTCTGCATGACAAACCAGCACGCATGGGCACACCATCTCAGAAGTGCCCTTGCATGCTGGAGTCTGTGATTCCCAAGGCCGTCCTCTAAGAACGACCCCAAAACTTCCAATGACACTCTCAAATTCAAAGGGAAAACAAACACAGTACCGTGGTTAAAAAAACAAACAAAAAAAACAGCTACTTTGGAAAAAATATTTTAAATGCAATTTCACTGTTGCTGTAGAAGTAAGAGGCAGAAACAACCTCATGCCAGAAATTAAGAATCACTCGAAACAATTTGTTTAGGAAGGGGTATTGAATTCTCTCCCAGAATCTTCTGAGACTAAAAAAAATACAAAGAGAAAGATATATTCTATCATCTACCAATCTAATCTGTACATAAATTTGGCTGAAATCAAGGTAAAATTTCTGTAATAAGCAAAAATAAACTAAAATATTGTCAAAGAACAAAGCAAGACTAATTAGCCCAAACTATGGTGAATTAGGAATTTTAAACTCATTTTCAAAATGTTTTCTATTAAATTTCTAGTCTATAACATAAATTCTGTTACTATTAATTCTGACACAACTTTTAAAAACTTCAGCCTAAGACAATCTAAGATTCTCTAGACTGAGAATCTAGAACACACACATTCCATAACACAAGCACTCAGAATGTGTGCTTTCAGCATCTTTAAATTCCAGAGATTGAATGTGGTAGAGGGATTGGTTTATGGTTGGTCTGGGAGTTAGCTTTTGGGATTTTTGCCATTTCACCACCCACGGAACATTTTAAACTGGAAAGTTTAATGATTTATCTTTTGTACAGGTTTCTTTTCTGACAATATTATTGTTGGAATAAAAGACCTCGTTTGAAAAGAAAGTCTGACAGCATTCTGAGCATCTCAGGTTAAGGAAGAACATTCTAAGGACCATTAGTTTCCAGCATTGAAACAGACCCACTTGTAAGAAGGGAAGTCCCCATCACCTGAAGTATTTCTGTGGATGCTGGGTGGCCGTCCCTTAGGGCCACAATGGAGACAATGTTTCATTGGATGAGAGGCTGGGTGAGGTGGCCTCTGACGTACTGACCACTTCTAAGACTTGCCAGTTTTGTGATCCTAGGGTTCCTAGGATTCTGGCTCTGAATCAGTAGCTAAAATATCACCTAACACTGTTCCCTGGAACAGTGCACTTAACACACTAGCATCTTCCCATAGAAAACTAACAAACACCCTCGGTGTCCTACGTGCGCTGATATTAAATCGCTTTCGTTATGCTTGGCCCAGAATGAGGCTCAGTTTCATTTTGACTAAAGCAACTTTAATGCATCTTGGAGAAACAAAAATCTCTAATAACACATCTCAGGTCTGTGAAAAGAACCCATTCCTACATAGCCAGTCCATAGTGAGAGAGGAGCACTTCGGTACCCAAAAAATCTACTGCAGTCATTTCATACTTAGTGAAAAGCCAGAGGAAGTAAAATCAGACCTGGATTGAGTTCAACACCTGAGTCAGTGGTGCAGTGTGGACAAATGATGAGAGTTTCCATTCATTTACATTGGCAGATTTCCAAGGCTGCTCCACATCTGTACAGTTCAGCCTCCGTGGGCGGGCAGCAGGGCAGAAAACATGCAACATTGTGGTGCCACTTCTGTGGCAATGAACAGGGCTGCTGCTGACCGGACTCAGCACTGGTTGCAGCAAACTCCATAACTCAGGGAAAAACCCTAGAACTTCAGTAGGAAGAGGAAGCAACACACAGGAGGATGAAGGGGTGAGCTAGAAATGATTCATCAGTATTAGGGGTGTTAGATGGGGTTTGCCAAAGAAATTAGCTTTACAAAGATAACCTTGAAAGAGTACTCTTTTCCTTTACAAGGCTGGGCACATTATGAATTAAGAAATTCATAATGTATGCTGTTTTAAAACATACATTGAATGTTTGGATTGATATGAATGCCAGTAATTTTCCTCTTTGGTCAGGAAATAAATATATTTTTCTACATGACCTTTGACATCTCTAGGAATGGTCTTCCTACAAATGTTGAAAGTAAAGGAAAACGGGACTTAACTGTTCTCTTTGAGTCTTATCTCTGAAATGGACTAAGTCAGTTTGTAGTCACCTAAAATGTGCCTGGAAAAACTAACCAAATAAAAGGTAACAAATTAACTCTGTAAGAATGAAGTGTACTGAACAGATAGATTAATTCAAGGCCAAGTACAAGTATTCTGATTTGCAGGCTTTTGTGGGACTTGTGGGAAGACGTAAAGTAGCCATCATCAGAGGCCCTTACTCACAGCGGCTTTGTTCTTTGCAGATATATGGTAGGGCCATTGCCCAAAGCATTTTGGCCCTGGTAGTAGAGAGAGTGAATCCAAAGTCCTAAATAAACAGCTGACCTTCAATGTGGCCTTAGGTAAATCATTTCACCTTCTAATCCTTGTCTACAAAACTGAGATAATAAAATCTATTTAACTTGGTTTCCATGGTAATTAAATTTCACAATTCATCTAAGTATTTGAAAAATTTAATGAGTATATAAAATGTACCAGGCACAAAGTAAGGATCTAAGTAGACATTTCTCCAAAGATATACACATGTCCAATAAGCACTTGAAAGATATTCAATATCATTAGCCATCAGGGAAATGCAAATCAAAACCACAATCAGATAACATGACACATCCACTAGATTGGCTATAAACAAAAAGGTAATAAAAAGTACTGGTGAAGATGTGGAGAAATGGGAACCTTAATACACTGCTAGTGGGAATGTAAAATGATGCAGCTGCTTTGCAAAGAAGTCTGGTAGTTCCTCAAAAGGTTAAACAGAGTTATCATAGGAATTAGCAATTCCACTCCTAAGTATACACCTAAGAGAAATGAAAACATATACCTGCAAAAAAACTTGTATGAGTATTTATAGAAGCATTATTCATAATAGCCAGAAAGCAGAAATAACTCAAATGTCCATTATCTAATGAATGGATCAAAAAAATGTGGTATATCCCTATAATAGAATATTATCTGGCAATGAAAAGGAATGAACTATTGGTACATGTTACAATATGGATGAACCTTGAAAACGTTGTACTAAATGAAAGAAACCAGTCACAAAAGACCACATATTATATGATTCCATTTATATGTTCAAAATAATAGTCAGTAGAGACAGAAACTAGATTAGTAGTTGGTTGGGGCTGGAAGGGAGATGGGGAAGGAGTTTGGGAGGTGACAGCTAAGGAGTATGGGGTTTCTTTTATGGAGTGATGAAATTGTTCTAAAATTGACTGTGGTGATGGTTGCACAACTCTGAATATATGAAAAGCCACTGAATCATACACTTTATTTTTTATTTTTATATTTTAAGATTTATTTATTTATTTGGCCACATTGGGTCTTAGTTGCGGCACACGGGATCTTCATTGAGGCACATGGGATCTTACATTGCGGCACACGGGCTCTTTGTTGTGGCGTGTGGGCTTCTCTGTAGCTGTGGCATGCGGGTTGTCCCTCTCTAGTTGTGGTACACAGGTTCCAGAGCGTGTGGGCTCTGTAGTTTGTGGCACCTGGGCTCTAGTTGAGGTGCGTGAGCTCAGTGGTTGTGGCACACAGGCTTAGTTGGCCCGGTGTGGTCGGGGATCTTAGTGCTCTGACCAGGGATTGAACCCGCGTCCCTTGCCTTATAAGGCGGATTCTTTACCACTATACCACCAGGGAAGTCCCTGAATCATACACTTTAAGTGGGTGAACTGTATGGTATGTGAATTATGTCTCAATAAAGTTTTTTTTAAAAAAGGGATGTGCCAGGCAATTTGCTAGGCACTCGATATATAATGAATGTGAAATGCACATGATGTGTGCTTAATAAGACAATGCAAACACATAATGCCTCATTTGCTTTGAGTAGAGGGGAAAAAGAACTTTTAAAAGAATACAAGTGCATGTGAAATATAAAAGCCTAAATTAATGTGCTAATTAGGAATAAAATAACCATAACTAAGACCTATCAACACGAAGTATCATACTGGGATATCATTAAACTGTACTTGAGTGTACAGTGAGGTAAAGACTTTAGCAGCAATCATCTTTGGTAATACACTGTTGAGTCATAGTGTTATTTAAACAGAAAGCAAAGGCCATTATAAACTACACCTGAGAATCAAAGACAAAGAGATAAAAAGACCGTTTATTGCTAGAGAAGAGATCCGAAGAGGAAATTATGCCTCTCTGTACCATCCTGGCTGTTGTATTCTGAATGTATGTGATTCCCCAACTTCCCATCTCCAGCACACAGTCACCCTTAATACGGGAAAATAAAAGTCTTGCCTTTTCCCATCTTGGCATTTATTTTTTTAAAGAGGAAGCATATTTATTTATTTATTTATAATTTTTTATGTATTTTTTTAGATTTATTTTTATTTATTTTATTTATTTTTGGCTGCATTGGGTCTTAGTTGCGGCACACGGGATCTTCGTTGAGGCATGTGGGATCTTTCGTTGCAGCATGCGGGCCTCTCTCTAGTGGCACGGGGATTTTCTCTCCAGTTGTGGTGTGCAGGCTCCAGGGTGCGTGGGCTCTGTAGTTGTGGCGTGCAGGTTCCTGAGTGCATGGGCTCTGTAGTTTGTGGCACACAGGCTCTCTAGCTGAGGCGTGTGAGCTCAGTAGTTGTGGCACGCAGGCTTAGTTGCCCCGAGACATGTAGGATCTTAGTTCCATGACCAGGGATCGATCCCACGTCCCCTGCATTGTAGGGCAGATTCTTTACCACTGGACCACCAGGGAAATCCCCATCTTGGCATTTAAATGAACAAAAAAAACATTGCAAACTTCCCTAGTCCTTGACCTTTCTCATTTTCTGTTAGCCCCAAGAGGCTATCATTTTACAGGCTAAAAGCTAACGCAGGGCTTCCCTGGTGGCGCAGTGGTTGAGAGTCCGCCTGCCGATGCAGGGGACACGGGTTCGTGCCCCTGTCCGAGAGGATCCCACATTCCACAGAGCGGCTGGTCGCTGAGCCTGCGCGTCCGGAGCCTGTGCTCTGCAACGGGAGAGGCCACAACAGTGAGAGGCCCGCGTATCGAAAAAAAAAAAAAAAAGCTAACACAAGCCTGAGAATTATTGATGGGCATGGGTTCCGTGGAAGAAGTCACCATCCATATCCTGCTCAAGCAAGGCATGAACAGCTGGGGAAAGATGCTAACACCTACCTGAGCTTTCAGTGGCCCAAGATCTTAACGTTCTTGTCTAGGCTTGACAGTACAGATAGAGTAAGACATTCTGGGGTAGCATATTAACACAAGCAAAGGCAGATTTGCAGAATGTTTCAAGTGGCAGTCATGTATCTTAGAATGGGTAGTTCTGGAGGAAAGAGCTGGTGCTGTGCTGACACCAGTAAGGACCAAAACTCTGGTGGAAAACATGTGTGGGTGCATGAAAAGTTTTCTTCAAAATGATAGGGTCCAAAAAGAGAGATCACTGTGTGGAGGAGACCCAACAACAAGAAAAAAAGAGTCGAGGATAAAGATAAGAAAGGAAGGGAGGGAAGAAAGTGAGGATGGAGAAAGAGTACAATAGAGTCTGTTGGTGTATTTAAAAATCGCCAGAGAGAAATGTTAACTTTAACCACCAAAGAGAAAAAGAACCTCTTTCAGGTATGCCCCTTTCATAAAATGAGATGATGGCAGGAGAAAGTGAAATATCTTAAAAATAAATATATGTTAAAAAAAATAAGGTGGTTAGCAGAGGACAGAGATGTCATTTCAAAGTACTAAAGAGACAATGAGTGGACATAAAACTATTCATATGGATGTGACAAGGGGATTGGACTTGTGTGCCCGGAAGAAGGCCATGACAAGGACTGATGCGCAGCAGTGGGAACACAAGGAGGACAAGAGTGAACCATGCAATAAAAACAGAGGCCGGGCTTCCCTGGTGGTGCAGTGGTTGAGAGTCCGCCTGCCGATGCAGGGGACACAGGTTCATGCCCCCATCTGGGAAGATCCCACATGCTGCGGGGCGGCTGGGCCCGTGAGCCATGGCCGCTGAGCCTGAGCATCCGGAGCCTGTGCTCCGCGACGGGAGAGGCCACAGCAGTGAGAGGCCCACGTACCACAAAAAAAAAAAAAAAAAAAAAAGAGGCCAAAATTGCACAATGAATTTAGCTAAAGGAGAACAGTCCAGAAGACAGTCAAATCAGATTCAATGACAAGAGTAAGAAAGAGAAGAGTAACTACAGTGCACCCCACACAGAAGCAGATTTGAGTGAAATTCCAAAGCATTTACTGAAAGACTTACCTGATTTTGAAGAAATGTGAAGCATAAATATTCAGCTGGGAAGAGCAAGAACTTGGAAATAAAATACAAAGTCTAAGCCTGAAAAACAAACAAAAAAGTCAGTTTGCCATTTACAAGTAAGTTTGTGTTCCTTCTTTTTGTTCACTAATTGTTTTCTTTGTTTGGCTTTGTAACTGGGAAATACTTTCCCACAGCAGCAGTGTGCTAAGTGGTGGATAAATTCCAAAAGTGGCCCACAAAGTTCTGTTTAACTATTAAAACTCTACCTTCACAGTAATTCTGCTAGAATCAGCCTTAGTTCTGAGTCCTGAGATAAAGGAGTGATAAGGTACAAGAGAGAAGAGGAAGAAAAACAAGGAAGCGATAAGGAAGAGAAAAAAAAGAAGAGGAACAAGAAGGGAAAGAAAGATGATGGGAGGTTTTCTTTTTTCTTGGACACAGAGTTTCAAATCCTGACTTTAGTCCTGATGTCTCTGCTAGGTATTAGGAAGCTGTCAAACTCATGGTCAACTGTATGGTATCTATGATTAACAGCCCTTAATTTTCCTGGGAAGAGATCATTGGAGTTTTTAAAAATGTGGAAGAAGGTATTTGGTAGCAAGTTTCCTCTAGGACAATGAGTTCTTCTAACCATTCCTATTTCTCACAGCCTCACCCCTCCTTTGCTTCTCTGAAGGATTCAGTGTTTTGACTTAGAGCTTCTGATGAGTTTTGGTGTACAGGAATAGGGTAGTTGTAGATATGAAATTTATGAGATGGGAATTAACTGCATAGAAAAAAAACCCCTGGTTTCTTCAACTTTATATGGAGAATTGCTATTATAAAGTATAGATGAAGTATAAATAGACTATTTAAATCTCTTAATATGGGGAGGTACTCAAAATCTAGCACATTCCAAAGCACTTTATCAATGGGTGAAAAATTGTGTGATTACTCAGATTTATAAGGGATGTAATAATTTAAGAATGTAGATAAATGACAGATATTTAGAAAAAAACATGGAGAGTCAATTTGGAAATTAAGGTAAGGAAAGAGGCAATTGAAAAGCCATTAAAAATAACAAAAATGGTCAGAATTAAATATGACATTTGCATAAGCAAGACAAGATTAGTCAAACTATGGAGAAGAATTACTCTTCGAAAGAACAGAATGAAAATGAAAAGACTGTACAAATAGCCCACTGATTAGATAATTTGAAAGACAATTGTTAAATTGTAAAAAAGAACAAAAGATGACTGAGACTGAAGAAAACCTTCAAAAGGACACAAAAATTGTTTAAGTTGTAAAGGTATGTGTTACATTTGTAAGATAAATAAATCTGTGAGAGGACTGGAAGGGGAGACTTTAAAATGTAATTGGCCAATAAAAGGCCTTATTGGTGACCCTTCAGGGGGAAAAAAAAAATCTCCAAAAGGACAATGAACTATCATAATGGTGTGTTTTAGTTGAATTTTGGGTTTTTTTTGTTTTTTAGTTGAAAAAAAATTTTTATTTTAATGTACTGCCTCCACTGGGGTCATTGCCTCTAAATTGTATAAGCAAAGAAAATAACGACAGATGAAAAAGTTTGCTTAGTAATGTTGCTTATTTTTAGCTGTCCAGAAGTTATTTTTATTCACCTTATTTCCTAAGAAGCTCAGCAATTATCTTATTTATCTTAATTATCTTATTTATCATTTAACAACATTTAATTGAATACTTTATTACATGTAATTGCTAGATGCCTGCTCTCAGAAAACCGAGCTGAGGATGTAGTCAACAAAACCAGGTTCAAGCCCCAGCTCTGTCACTTACAAATAATGTTAAGTAATTGAACCACTGTTCCCTCATCTTTTTATAAAATAAAGGTCTTGAACTAGAAGAAATTATATGAACTCTTAATCCCTTCTAGGTATGTTTATTATTTTCTAAAAGACAAATTAATGTTTAGCTTAATCTTTATGTTGTAAGTTATTGCAATCTTCAGGATGGTTTTATATGTGTAAATTTTTACTAAGATTTATTGACAGACTAAAATAATCCAAAATTTATAGAAACAGTAGGTGAGAAGAAAAAGAATAAATGGATTAGGGCTTCAAGGGCAATATTTCTGCCATTATATGGAGAAGATATTTAGATATCATTAAAAAAATTTAAACCCAGAAATTACATAAATAACATGCAATTGTTGTGTTAACAATTAAGATGTAAGTACAGATAGTCCCTGACTCACTATGGTTCAAGTTTTGATTTTTCAACTTTATGGTGGTACAAAGGTGATACGCATTTAGTAGAAAGCATACTTCAGATTTTGAATTTTGATCTCCTGGGCTAGTGATATGTGGTCCCATACCTCTCGTGATGCTGGGCAGTGATAGCGAGCCACACAATCACCAGGGTAAACAACCGACTTTACAACCATTCTGTACTCACATAACCATTCGGTTTTTCACTTTCAGTACAGTATTCAATAAACTACATGAGATATTCAACACTTTATTATAAAATGTGCTTTGTGTTAGAGGATTTTCCCCAGCTATAGGCTAATGTAAGTGTTCTGAGCACGTTTAAGGTAGGCTAGGCTGAGCTAGGATGTTTGGTAGGTTAGGTGTATTAAATGAATTTTTGACTTAACGATATTTTCAACTTACAATGGGTTTATTGGGTCACAATCCCACTGTAAGTCAAGGAAGATCTATATATGTTAGTATATTAATATATTAATAATAGCTAATTAATATTAATAAATTGTATTATTCATAGCTAACAAAATGCATAAATGTGTCAAATGTGATGTAATTTTCATAATAACACTATGCGATTTTCGCTATTATTATCTTTACAGATAAATGTAAGATAATTTACTCTGAGGCTTGGAGATGTTTAATAACTTATTCAAGATCTCACAGACTGTGTGTTAGGGTCCAGAGCCTTTTACTGCCCAAGATGGGATACTACTGTATACACTATTTGTAACTTACTTTTCAAATTTATCATGTCTTCACTGTGGTTCTCTGTTTATAAATTTACTTCAATAGCTTCATTTCTAAGGATTACATGATATTCCATTGTATAAATGTACTATAATTTATTTAAACATTCTCCCATTTGGGGGCATTTAGTTCATTTCCAATTTTTTACTCCTTGTAGGTGAATCTTTGCACATTATCTTTAAATATTCCTCAGAATAAATTTTTAGATACAGAATAACCGGGCCAAAAGCCATGAGTATTTTTAAGACTTTTTGTATTAACCAACCATGTATTTTACGTTCTTTATTTTTTCTTAATGAATTTATTTATTTATTTTATTTTTGGCTCCGTTGGGTCTTCATTGCTGCACACGGGCTTTCCAGCATGCGGAATCTTCCTGGGCCAGGGTTCGAACCCATGTCTCCTGCATTGGCAGGTGAATTCTTTAAGAAACTGCCATTTATTTGTTTGTTTGTTTGTTTGTTTGTTTGTTTATGGTTGCGTTGGGTCTTCGTTTCTGTGCAAGGGCTTTCTCTAGTTGCGGCAAGCGGGGGTCGCTCTTCATCGCGGTGCGCGGGCCTTTCACTGTCACGGCCTCTCTTGTTGCAGGGCACAGGCTCCAGACACGCAGGCTCAGTAGTTGTGGCTCACGGGCCTAGTTGCTCCGCGGCATGTGGGATCTTCCCAGACGAGGGCTCGAACCTGTGTCTCCTGCATTGGCAGGAAGATTCTCAACCACTGAGCTACCAGGGAAGCCCGGCAGGCGGATTCTTAACCACTAAGCCATCAGAGAAGTCCCTGACCAATGTTTTTAAAAACTCCGGATAGTCAGAATAGAGCTTACCTGGGGCAGGACTCGGGTTGGGATTTGAATGAGGGTATGAATGGCAGGAGGAATCCTCCTTGGATGCTGGAAATAATTTTTTTTAATGTTTATTTATTTATTTGGCTGCATCGAGTCTTGGTTGCAGCACGTGGGATCTTTGTTGCTGCCTGCGGGATCTTTGTTGCAGCATGCAGGATCTTGTAAGTTGCAGCATGTGGGATCTTTTAGTTACGGCATGTGGGATCTAGTTACCTGACCAGGAATCAAACTCGGGGCCCCTGCTTTGGGAGCACGGAGTCTTAGCCACTGGACCACCAGGGAAGTCCTGGGTACTGGAAATATTGTATATCTAGATCTAGATGGTGGTTACATGCATATATATACATGTATAAAAGTTCATCTAGCTGTACATTTAAGATCTGTGTACTTTACAGTATGTATGTCATACAGTATGTATGACAATACAGTGTGTATTGTCAAACAATCTCAGATTCTTGGCATTATGTAAACCAGACATCTAGGGTCAACTGGGGTTTCATTTTATTCCCAGATATTTTTATATGCTTTTGCTGTCATTTAAACTTATTACATATAGGCAGTAAACACATAAACACAATAAGTCAAACTCTGGCAAGCTGACAGACTTTTTTTTTTTCTTCTAAGTTTAGATGAAGCCCCCATTTTCAATCCCTAACAGCTGGATATTTAGGTAGCCTCTAATTTTTTGCATTTTCCTTGTACATAAATTTTTGTGTGTATCTTTAATTGTTAACTGAAAATAAATTTCCAGGAAGCTGGCTTCCGAAGAGGGGATGGCATGAAAACCCTGTGCCAACAGTATTCTAGAAGTTAAATGGGGCACATGTCTCAAAAGAATAAGATTTTGATTAAACACTGTTTAAACCACTTGGACCACCTGAGAATAAAAGACTCAGATTGTAGCATTTTTCTTATCCTTAAAAAAATATTGGAGTTTGGAGTAACCCAAGAGAGAATAGTGAAATATTCTACTTTTCCTAAGCATACCCAGATCTAATTTCTCTCTCTAGAAACTCATTCTCAGTCTTTAAATTTTGAAAGACAGAACATAAGATTTGGTGGCTTTTCCAAAATCTTAGATACGTTAAAAAAAATGTTGATCTAACTTTTGATAAAGCATGCATCTCTCATTATTAGCTTTGTTAAGATACAAAAATCAAGATCCAAGCTCTTTGTGATTTGGACTATATTGTACAGGCAGTATTTTCATATTGCTGAGTAATTACTTGGTTGCAGGTGTGTTTACTTTGACATTACTTAGATCTGCTTTCATTCTGCCCTTCAAACACCCATTCCTTTCTGTTTTCTAGAACATATATTGTGGTTGGCAGCAGCGAGTGAAACCTCAGCCTCCATCTGCATTTCTCTAACCTCTTAGCACAATAGTGTAGACATTTGTTTGTGAACACAATAGGATGGAATCCAGTTCATCTGTTAACAACTTAGTGATGTTCTAAGATTTTACTTCCAAGTTGTAGACCCTAACATGACTTCAGGTCTTGGCTGAGATTCAGAGTTTCAACATATACAGACAGATACAGACTTTCTCTTCCCCCTACCATGCTGGGCTGTTACCAGCAGTTTCTGGGGCATGAAAAACATCCGAACTGGCAAACTTCAGAAAAAGCAGGCATTTTTTTTTTCCAGGAATAGTTTGCTTTATTGTGACAAAAGGCCAACCTGTTCCCCTGTTTAAAATATGCAGTGGAGTTATTTTAGCTTCTGAAATTTTCATTGCTGAGTAAGAATATATACTGAGAAAAAGGAAAAGAAAAAAGAGTTCTATCAACTCTTCTAAGCTTAGTAATTTTGTGGTGCTCTGAAGCTTTCAACATTGGTCTGGATCCTTGCAACCTTCACCTAGATAAGTGCTTAGGATGCTAGTAGTCAGACTTATACCTCTCTTCTCCTGTAATCATCCTGGTAGGAAAGGATTCTTCTCTGCAGAAACTAAACAGCCCCAGAAAAAAAGATCTACAGATACTAGCATTTATAGGTCCATCAGTGACAAAGCCAGCTTGAAGACTCATCCCCTTGTGATGAAGCTCTCCAGGCACCAATCTTCTCTGGAACCTGGTATTTCCAATTAGCTTATTATTGCCATATTCTTTAGTATGAACAGACAGCCAAAGAACCAGACATGGAGGAAAGCCTCTGATATGAAAGACAGAGACCAAACAATGCAGGTTGGAGTGTGGGGATGGGGGATAAGGAAATGGAAATAAAAGTTTCAGGGAGTAGAAAGAAAACAATGATTAACAAAAGTGTTAGGGAGAGGAACCGATATAATATATGCATAAAATAAGAATGAGATGCCTTAAAAATGGGACAGAGAACAAGAAATAGTTCTTGGAGGGGACTTCCCTGGTGGTCCAATAGTTAAGACTCTGCACTCCCAATTCAGGGGGGCCCGGGTTCGATCCCTGGTTGGGGAACTAGATCCCGCATGCGTGCCGCAGCTGCAACTAAGAAGTCCACCTGCCGCAATGAAGATCCCGCAGGCCACAGCTAAGACCCGGCGCAGCCAAAAAACATAATAAATAAATAAATATTAAAAGAAAAGAAAGAAATAGTTCTTGGAAATTAAAAGTTAGGAAGCAAGTTCAACAGAAGGGTTTGAAGACAGAGTTGAAGAAATCTCCCAGAAAGTAAGACAAAGAGATGGAGGATATGAGAGAAAAGATAGAACAATAAGAGGATCATTTCAGGAGGTTCAATTCAGAAGATCAGTGGTTGCCAGGGTTGGAGGGGAGGGGGAAGGGGAGATGAATAGGCAGAGCAGAGAGGAATTTTAGGGCAGTGAAAATATTCCATTTTGATACCGTAATGGTGGATACATGTCATTCATTATATGTTTGTCCAGACCCATAGAATGTACAACACCAAGAGTGAACCCTAATGTAAACTGTGGACTTCAGATGATTATGATGTGTCAATGTAGGTTCATCGGTTGTAACAAATGAACCACTCTCCAGTGCAGGGGACACAGGTTCAATCCCTGGTTCAGGAAGATCCCACATGCTGCAGAGCAAACTAAGCCCATGTGGCACAACTACTGAGCCTGCGCTCTACAGCCCGTGAGCCACAACTACTGAGACCTGCGTGCCACAACTACTGAAGCCCGCGCACCTAGAGCCCGTGCTTCACAACAAGAGAAGCCAGTGCTCTGCGACGAGAAGCCACTGCAATGAGAAGCCCGCACACTGCTACAAAGACCCAACACAGCCAAAAATAAAATAAGTAAAAAAAAAAAAAAAAAAAAAGGAACCACTCTTGTGGGGATGTTGATAACCGGGGAGGCTATGCATGTGTAAGCACAGGAGGTATATGGGAAATCTCTGTACCTTCCCCTTAATTTTGCTGTAAACCTGAAACTGTTCTTTAAAAAAAAGTATTTAAAAAAAAGCCTAAAAAGAGACTTCCCTGGCGGTCCAGTGGTTAAGACGCCGCGCTCCCAGTGCAGGGGGCATGGGTTCAATCCCTGGTCAGGGAACTAGGATTCCCGCATGCTGCACAGTGCGGCCAAAAAAAATAAATAAAATAAAACAGAGGCACTCTGGGTAGCACGTACCATCACCAAAAAAAAATCTTAAAAAAATAAAAAGCCTAAAAAATACGTTACAGGGAGGAAAACCAGATCCTATATAATGGGTTGGAAATCCCAATGGCATCAGACTTCTCCATAATGAAACTGGAAGCTTAGAGCAAATGAAGCAATGCCTCAATATCCTGAAGGGAAATGATTTGCATCCCAGAATTTTGTTCCCAGGTAAACTACCAATCAAATGTGAGGATAGGATAAAGACGTTTTTAGCCATTAGAGAATTTAAAATAGTTCCACCAATACTCCCTACTGGAATACAAAGAGTTACCATATGATTCAGCAACTCCACGTCTAGAAATATACCAAAATAACTGAAAGCAGAGACTCGGATACTTGTACACCGATGTTCATAGCAGTATTGTTCCCAGTAACCAAAAATGGAAACAACCTAAGTGTCTATCAACAGATAAATGGATAAACAAAATGTGGTATGTACATCCAATGGGATATTTTTGTCTTAAAAACGAATGAAATTCTGATATACGCTATAACATGGATAAACTCTGAAAACATTGTGCTAAGTCAAACAAGTCAGACACATAAGGTAAGTATGTATGATTCCACTTATATGAGGTACATAAAATAGGCAAATTCGTAGAGACGGAAAGTAGAATAGAGGTTATCAGGGACTGTGGGAAAGAGAGGGAATGAGGAATTATTGTTTAATGGGTACAGAGTTTCTGTTTGGGATGATGAAAAAGTTCTGGAAATGGATAGTGGTGACAATTACACAACGTTGTGAATGTACTTAATGTCACTGAATTACACTTAAAAATGGTTAAAATGGTCAATTTTTTGTTACATATATTTTACCACAATGTAAAAGGGTTGTAAAAGGAAGACAGTGTTGTCATAGTAATCTACTTGGCATTACCAGATCTTTGGGGTTTTTAAAAGTAGTCAGAAATTCAGACTGGTATAGGATATCTCTTTATTTTTAATTTGTAATTTTTTAATAACACTGTGTGAGTCAGACAAAAATAATTCCACAGTCATTTAGGCTCAGTTGAGACTTCTACGGAGATATATCGGGCTGGCCAAAAAGTTCGTTCGGATTCTTGTAAGATGCTATGGAAAACCCGAATGAACTTTTTGGCCAACCCAATACTAGCAGGTTATTTATGATGTGGCAGAAAGACTGGGATTGAAGAATTCCAGATTCTACTCACTGCTTTAAATCACTTTATAGCTCGTTGGTTGTGTTTTCCTTATCTGTAAAATGGTATCAGTGATAGCTGCTATCTCATTCAAAAGTGTTGGGGTAAACACAACACTGTCATATAGTACAGTCAGCTTCTTCAAAGATGTCATACATGATCCTCACATCTGATGTCATTGTGTGAGTAAACTGATAGAGTGTCTTCGGTCTTTTGCTTAAAAACAGAAAGCTATTTTCTCACCCCATCCAGAGAGAGAGTGTTCTGAGTTGGGGGTGGGGGTGGTGTCAGCTTACTGAACAAAAGTCGGGATGTCAGATTTCATGGGCTTGTTCTAGTATTTAAAATGCTTTTTATTAGGCAATAAGAATCATGCTTTACGCTCGTTATTTGGTAAGATGCTTAGATAACTAGAAAGCATTTCTAAGCTCTAATGAAATACAATCTTCTCAAACTCACTGAGCCCCAGTTTCTTCATCTGTAAAATGAGGATATGCTCTACCTTGTCTACTTGGCAGGGTTGTTTTGAGAATTCCATGAGGTCCTTTCATTCACCTCTTCATTTGGTAAATATTCACTGTGAGCTTACGAACTATGTTGAATGCTAGGAATGTAATGCTCAGCAAGAGACATGGTCCATACCTTCCTGAAGCTTTCAGTTATGTGGGATCGATTACATATGTTAAAGCACAGAGAACAGTGCCTGGCACATTAGTAGAAGTCAATACATATTAGTTTCCTAACTGTTATGGTCAATTTTATGTGTTATTTTGACTGGGATATGGGGTGCCCAGATATTTGGCTAAAGATTATTTCTGGATGTGTCTGTGAGGTTGTTTCCAGATGAGATTAGCATTTGAGTCAGTAGACTGAGTAAAGCAGATGGATCTCCCCAGTGTGGATGGGCATCATTCAATCCATTGAGGTCCTGACTACTGAGCTGAGACATTAGTCTTCTTCTGCTCTTTGACTGGGACTTATATCCTTGGAGCTCTTGGTTCTCAGGTCTTCAGACTCGAACTGGAACTTAAACCATTAGCCCTCTGGCTCTTGGTCCTTCAGACTTGGACTAGAATTTATACCATTGGTTCTCCTGGTTCTCGGGCCTTCAGACTCAGACTGGAACTACACCACTGGCTTTCCTGAGTCTCAAGCTTATAAATGGGAGATTGTGGGACTTCTGAGCCTCCATAATTGCATGAGCCAATTCCTTCTAATAAATCTCTTTACCTATATGCATATGAATTTGAGCATCTAGTGGGCCACTTTTGGTTAGCAGAAATGGATATAGATTTGCATTGGTTCTCCTATTGGTTCTGTTTCTCTGGAGAATCCTGATTAATACACTTCCCTTAAAGTAAGGACCCTCAAATTTACCCACGCATATCCAGGTCAGTGCCCTGAAATCAAGAAGATGGACCTCAGCTGCAACCTGGTTCCTTATTTTGTAGGGTCATATTGCCAATAGTTATGGCAATCCTAAGCCATTGCTACTCATTCTGTAAGTATAGGAGTCATTCTTCTGCCCTATAATATAAAACTCTAGTGAGAGAGCAAGTCATCCAAATTATATTCCCCAGAGAGCAAGGAAATGCAGTTTTATGTCCAGAGCAGGGAGGATTCAAAAGTTTACCAAAGTCTTAGGAACTTAAATTCTAGGCAGGGATAATATTGCTGTTCATCACTGTCTACTTATTTTCTATTTAGAGTTTTATCTTCCTAGTAGAGGGGGTTGGTTTAATAGAGTGTCAGGGGAAATGTCTAGTGAGTGTATTGATTGAATGTATGATGATAAATGTGGGCAACTTATCTCCTAATCTTCTTCTAGGTTTGCCTAGCTGAGGGTGAGTAAAATTATTTTTAATATAGCCAAGAACGTCTTTTTTCTTGGCCTTGGGATTCTAAGGCCATACATATGCCTAAATAACTTTTTTCCCCGGAAAGAGTAAGAATTTGTAGATTGGCTCCAGGTGGAAGATCTTTCCGTACATGGTACGTTATGCCTAAATGTTAAGTTTCATCATTGCAGCTAGGAACAATTAAGTTATGCTAGGATACTACTTAAGGAAGGAAACAAAGAAATACATACACTGTTCACATATCAAATATGTTCACATTTTACAGAGAAGATGGTCATAATACCTCAAGGGGGAAAAGCCAGGATTTTCATTACCAAGAGCAAGAAAAGTTTTCTGAGGCACGTCACACACTGTGTGCAAAATAGAAGCAACCTGAAGAGATAGGAGGCATAAGGCTGTATAACAAAGCAAATTAATTTATGCCAGATTCCATTTTCTAATATGCAATATTTCTGAAAAAAGTTTTACAGAAGACAGCATTCTTATTATTGTATATCTCCTCCCTTTTGCTTGCTCAAGACAAATGAAATGCTGAAAAGGTTATTACTGTGATGCTGTAACAGAAAGTGTACTTCTGTCATGTCCAGAGTGACTAATAATGTTCAGGCCAATCCATTACTCCATTCAAATAATAGGGTTTACTTGCTTTTAAGGTCACTTGGGCTATAATGTTGTTATTGTCCTTTCTTCTGCTCTGTAGTCTCATTTTCACAGAGGATTGGTAGAAAAATAGAGGGGATATTGGTTACCACTTGTTCATGGGCATAATGCCACTGGCACCCTTTCCCTGTGGTCCTGCATCTTCTTGCTAATGACAGACGTGCATGCAACAGGGGTTTTAAAGGGGTGCGATATTTGTGTTTCAATATGGAATCGATAGCAACCACAACAATAACAACAGAAATTGACTCCTGGGTATTTTTTCTTCAAGTTGGAAACTACAGTGAGAATACTTAAAGAACATTTGTAACTCAAGAAAACTTGTGGAGCTTGAAATAAAAACATCATAGGTTATATTAAGCAGAGTGGTAGAAGAAGGTTTTTAACCAGAACTTAACTAAATTTCCAGTAATTTTATTTATTTATTTTAAAAATATTTATTTATTTGGTTGCACTGGGTCTTAGTTGCTGCTTCCTGGCTCTTTAGTTGCGGCACGTGAGCTCCTTCGTTGTGGCATATGTACTCTTAGCTGTGGCATGCATGTCGTATCTAGCTCCCTGACCAGGGATCAAACCAGGGCCCCCTGCATTGGGAGTGCAGAGTCTTTAACCACTGTGCCACTAGGGAAGTCCCTCTAATAATTTTAAATTCCACTAAATAGTTAAACCACATCTCAAAAACTAATAAAAAATTCATTCAAACCTTTGAAAACAAAGACTCATTCCTCTCCAGTTGCCTTAGGTTAACCTGTATTTCTGTCCTGTCATTTTTATGTAAGGAAACATATGGCCTCAAACTTTGCTTTCTGGCAATAATAATTTCCTATTGTAGGTTTGTCTTTAGTTAGTTTCCAGAAATCTTACATGCTTAAGGTTTTGGAGCCATGTAAATTTCTGCTCTGTAGTCTCACTTTCACAGAGGGTTGGTAGAAAAAGAGGGATTGGGCAGTTCTCATTCACAAAAGAAATACAAACTTTTTGTTAAACTGAAATTGTTTGGGAAATTCTAAATTGACTGTTGTTGTTGCTGTTTATTTTGTGGAAATAACTAAATGAGGAAGCTTAAGATAGTAAATAAAACACAGGACTCCTGAGTTCTAAGTCCAACTCTATCACTATGTTGCTGTGTGACACTGGCCAAGGTACGATCCCTCTCTGGGCCTCTGTTTACTTGTAAATTGGGTATCTTTAACTATAGCATCTCTAATGATATATAATATATAATTATGTATAAAATGGAATGTGATGTATATGTATATAAATACATCTCCTGAAACAAGTGTACAAAGCAATGTAGTCTATAGAGCAATGTCCTACTAGCCCGCTGGGTTAATCCTTCCTCATTTTACAGTCACACTTGGGCCAACACATTTGGAGTCCTTTGCAGTTTATTGTAGGTGTGAAGAAAAGCATTTTTCTATAATATCTTAACTTCTGAATTTCTTTTTCCTAAAAACACAAGGTTTTGGCTTAATATGTTTCCCCCAGCTTTTTATTTTATAACATTTCAAACCTTCAGAAAAGCTGCAGGAATAGTCAATAAAGAGCGATATACCCTTCACTTAGATTTACCAGTTGTTAACATTTTGCTACATTTGCTTTCTTTTTTTTTTTTTTTTCTCTTTCTCTACTCCCTTCTTGGATATATAGACATTGCTGAACCATTTGAGAATTTATTGTAGACATCATGACACTTCATCCCCAAATACTGTAGCATATAGCTCCTAAGAAAAAGGACATTCTCCTACATAACCACAAGATAATTCCCTGAGAAATTTAACAATGATTCAATACTATTATCTAAAATAGACTCTGTATTCAAATTTCCCCAATCATCCCAATAGTGTCCTATGTAGTTTATTGATATTTTGTAGTCTAGCATCCAATCAAGGATCATCTGTTGCATTCAATTGTCCCTCTCTTTACTCTCTCTTGTTCTATTGATACAATTCCTCAGCCTTTTTTGTTTGCTTGCTTTTCGTGATATTGACTTTTTTTTTTTTAATAGCTGTGACACATGCTTGTGGAATCTTAGTTCCCAGACTAGGGATTGAACCCGCGCCCTACCAGGTAATTCCCAATATTGACATTTTTGAAGTGTTCAGGCCAGTCGTTTTGCAGAATGTCCCTCACTTTAGATTTGTCTAGCTGTGTCCTAATGATCAGTTTCAGGTTAAATATTTTTGGAAGGAATAGTGTGTAAGTACTGTTGTGCCCTCAGTGCATCACATCATAGGTGTGTGATATCATACTTGGTGCTGCAGGGTGTGATCATTTGGTTGAGGTGGTAGCCACCAAATGTTTGCAATGTTAAAATTCTATTCCCCCATATAATTAGTAAGTGATCTCAGGAATGACACTGAGACTTTGTGGATATCCTGTTTCTCAAAGGTTTTGGCATCCATCATCAATGGTGACTGTAAGGTTATTATGTTTTGATTGTCCACTACAAAGGTGAATTGGGATAATCAACAGATTTCTGGAAGAATGGAAGAAAGAGAATGGACTTGACCAGAGATAAGCCCGGGCGTGTGTGTGTGTGTGTGTGTGTGTGTGTGTGTGTGTGATGAAGGTGCTGAGGTAGAGAGACTTTGACATGCTGTTAGCTAAGGTTGGGATGCCTAACGTGGGGAATCCAAGAAAAGTTAACTTTTGTTGGGTGTTGAGCAGAACATACTCTTTCTGTCTTTGCAATTTCTCTACAGTATAAGACCTAGAGCTTGACAATAATGGGTATATACAGTATGATAATGAATAAAATCTGTGTGTGGCTTTTTTTATGGTGAGTTACAGCGTCCCTTCTTCTTTCTTTTTCCTTTTTTCTCTTATTCTTGCCCTGTTATATTTTTGGTTGTATCACTATACACTATATTTCTGTTAGATAAGATTAAGGTATTATTAATGGGAAATGCATTAGAAATTAATAATAGAGGAGAAGCAAAAGTTTGCAGTAGATTTTGCAGGTGGTGAGGTGCTTGATTCCATGTGATCAAGCAAGAGTAACAAAGAATCTGAGCACACCTCTGTTTTTATCTTGAAGAATCGTACCACAATATGTCCATATTTGTTTTTTTATGTTTCTTTGATTTATTGGAGTTAATTCTCAACAAAAGCAGAATTCTATACTAATGTGTAGTACTAGTTATTAGTGATAGGGAGAACAAACCAAATTTTTAAAGAGAACTCATTCTGTACAAAAGAGCAAAAATAAATAATAATAATAGTCATGATGATGATCAAGAATGTTAATGAGCTTCTGGAAATAAGATCCTGGAAAGCAAAGGTATTCTAATAATAGTACAGTAACTGGAACCAAGAACATGGAAGGTGAATTGTGCCTGAGATTACATTTTAAGTGGCAATAATAATCTGGCATAGGAAATGAGGAAGTAAAACCATGAAACAATAGATTCCATGTATTCAAGCAACAGAAATTAAGAAGTCTGAGAAAAGACTTTTTTGCCTTGCAAAATTATACCAGCATATGTCCTCTTTCATTATCTTCAGATTTCTCTAATTTATCAGACGATTCGAACCCAAAGCAGGGAGAACAATGTTTTACTATGATGTCAGTGTTTTAGGAAAAAAGAGCCAGGAATTTGAAAAGTACTTGCTTTTTGCAAGTACAAAGATGTCATTGTTGCTGCTCCTGGGCTTCTAGAATAACTGCGTGATTGTTAATTATGAAAATAGATAATAGTAGTGGATACAATTTGTCTTCCAACAGGAGTGCTATGCCACTAAAGCACGCATAATGGAGATTACAAGAACAACCAACAAAGTGCAGGATATTAGGACGACTTACTTTTAAGCTGCAATACAGCCAAAATATACTGTTAAGAACTCAGAATTGTCTCATGAGTGAATAATGAAATAGCCATGTTTTATTAGCTTTCTTTAAAACTATATACAAGTTGAACAACGTGTTTTTTTGTTTGTTTGTTTGTTTTGCGGTACGCGGGCCTCTCCCTGTTGTGGCCTCTCCTGTTGCGGAGCACAGGCTCCGGACGCTCAGGCCCAGCGGCCATGGCTCATGGGCCCAGCCGCCCCGCGGCATGTGGGATCTTCCCGGATGGGGGCATGAACCTGTGTCCCCTGCATCGGTAGGCGGACTCTCAACCACTGCGCCACCAGGGAAGCCCTGAACAATGTTTTAGAGCACTTTTTTTAAAAAACACTTTTGCAATTTCCTGGAGCCATGATTTCTTTTTTTCTTTGAGCCACAGTGGTTAATCTGATTTTGGTGTTTCAGTAATTACGTAAATTAATGTAGGCTGAGAGTAATTTCATTTGTTGAAATGGATACCAGGTGAATATGTAATTAGTGGAAGGTTGTCTCTTTAAGACTTTGTGTGCAATTTTCCAAGATTAGCCACAGTATGGAAGAAGAGTAGAGTGTTAAATTGTAATAATTTCTGGTCAGTGACCAAACTAGTATCCAGTTTATTTCCTGAAAATTGAAGTAAAATGACAATTTCCTCCCACCTTCTCCTACCAATCAAAGACACATTATAGGGTGAACAACCATCCCAGTTGCGCAGGTCCCATTTTTAGCACTGAATGTCTTCTATCTAGGGAAACCCTTTGGTTCCAAGCAAACCAGGACAGTCAGTCATGCTAGTACACACATCTCACTCAAAAAGAAATATTATACTTACACAGGTTTATTTATTATTATAAATTTAACATACAGAAAAGCAATTTAAAAATAAATTGCCATCCATATTGCCACTAAAATAAAGCAACTATATATGTAGTTTTGTTCCTTCTAAACTTTATATAGACAATATATAATTTAATAATTAAAAAAGCAATTGTAGTCACAAGGTATGTACGGTTCTATGTCACTGATTAACAAATACATATCCTCAAAAAACCATATGTATAATTTTAATGAATCCATAAACTTGTAGCATATTTCCATGTTATATTACTTAATTACCCTTTATTGCAGGACATTTATGTTGTTTTCCTGTTTTTTCCCTATTACAAATGATAATGCTAATAATATCTTTATATAATATTCCTCTTTTAAATTTAAGAAATAATACTTTTGGGGAAAACATACATATGGTAGAATCATATTGACAACTTATAAACAGTTCAAATTATAAATATTTTCTTCTGCTAGCTAGTTTCTCATCAGCTAACCTGCTATTGAAATAACTATTTCATGAAAATTCTTGGTAATATGAGCCCATTCTAGAAACTGGCTAATATTCTTTATTTGGATAGTTGAAACAATGTGTTTGTTTGTTCTGAAGCTCAATAAATTTTCATCGCAAATGAAAATGTCGTTTCCTCTTTTTAGGATCTTTCCAAAGAATTAATGGCACTTGAAGAAAAATGAGATCACTGGGTAATCATAATCGTAGAGAAACATCTACTGTGTTCCAAAATTGACAGAGGCATTGAGGAACACAGAAATACTACCAACTCATTTTTGAGGACAGATGCTTCGTAGGAGCCAATTTTTATACTAAGTCTGACCAATGAACTCTCCCTTGATGCTTCCTTCCTTTTAGGATTTCTGAAGGAGAAGTATGAAAATCTAAAAATTCAAGTCCTCTTCTGTACTATAATTAAAAGACAACAGCCTGAGCCTCAACTCAAATACAGAAAGAATAAGTTATCAAATCAGTTACCATTTATTGGGCACCTGCCGATCCTTATCCTCTAGAGTTTATCAAGTGATAGGAAAAAGTCACGAGATGTGTATATAATAACAAAGTAATAGAAGAGTGTGGTAAGTTTTGTAACGGTGGTGTGGAAAAAGGGGTCGTGTCTCTTTGTGCACCTGCGTATTTATAATGACAAAAACTGTAAACAACCTAAATGTCTGTAGACAAGATATAAATAAATATGTTATGGAATAATCATATACCAGAATATTAGGCAACAGTGAAAATGAATGCATAGGAACTATATGTATCAACACCAATAACTCTCACAAATAAAACATCAAATATAAAAAACAAGTTTTAAAAGAATAGATTTAGGCTGATATCATTTATGTAAATTTTGAAACATGCAAAAGAATGCTATATGTTGTTTAGGGATACTTCCAGTGAAGCAAAAATATAGAGAAATGCATGCAATGGTAAGCATGGAATTCAAGATAATGATCCTCTATGGGGAGGGTGGGGAAGGGTGGGGAGGCTAAGGAGTGGAGAGTGAGGAGGACTCAGTACCAAAGGAGATACATAGGAGGGTTCAAGTTTTTTGGAAATGTTTTATTTCTTAAGCTTCTGGGAGAGTACATGATTGTTCATTATATTATTTTGAAATATATAATAATACATTGAAATATACATAAATTAAAGTGCCACATAGGGAGAGAAGAGGCTGTTGATTCTGAATGGAAGTAGCAATCTGCATAAACTTTTTGGATGAGTTGGTGTTGATGGATAAATTGGTCTCGATGAATGAGTAGACATTCAGTAAGTCCAGATGGCAGGAGAGGAGATTCTGGGGTGATGGACTAGCATGGGCAAAGGCATGGAAATGTTCTGGGTAAGAGCTAGCTTAGGATGCATAGAAATATATATGCTGGAATAAAGGAGGTTAATACTGTAACTGGGACCAGATGGTGAAAGACCTTGAACAGAACCGAAATGTAAAATAATTTACTAGGCTTTATAAATAGGAGCTTATAATTAGGTCTGGGTTATAATTTATTATATTCTTCATGTAATTCCAAAGGATTGTTAATTTCTTCAACCAGGATGTTATCTGAATCTGATCCTTTTAGATCTATACTGCTCCTCAAATAAAAATAAAATCATGAACCATCACAAGTCATCTACCAAATCCAATAGAGAAATTGATCCTCAGCGTTATAATCAGTAATAAATACAGAGATCTCCCATTGGTAGCATTAAAGAGTCATTTACAGGGGCTTCCCTGGTGGTGCAGTGGTTGAGAGTCTGCCTGCCAATGCAGGGGACACGGGTTCGTGCCCCGGTCCGGGAAGATCCCACAGGCTGCAGAGCGGCTGGGCCCGTGAGCCATGGCCGTTGAGCCTGCGCGTCCGGAGCCTGTGCTCCGCAACGGGAGAGGCCACAACAGTGAGAGGCCCGTGTACCGCAAAAAAAAAAAAAAAAAGTCACTTACAGTTTTTTCTTATGATTATCCATCAATTTCCCCACCTGACCATGTCAATGACCCTTTAAGTATCAATAGAAAGGATTGCCCTGAAAGGAATAGGAAGACTAATTGGTTTTGTGAAAATCTAAAGCTTGTTAAATTTGCCAGAACTACCTTTTCATGTGATCATCATTTGGTCACCAGCAGGTATCTTTCATTGGCTCCATATGGCAGAGTCTGAAGAATATGGGTTGATCAATGTGTCATTCATCAGGGGCACCTGCAGAGATGATGAAAGATTGTATTATTGTACGATATTATAAAAGCAGCACAACATACAGCAAATTGAACTACATGTTTCCTCCCCCACTTTCTTTGTACATTAAAACTGCAGTTTGAAAAACAACTTCCAGTGCAAAAAAAAATTAAAACAGCAGGTGATAATCAGTGCAGACTTACAACAATGTTACTGCTGATGGGCTACCTGTCAGTTAAAGCAAGCTATCACATCTCCCCAGGAATATTTACTATAAAAAATGACTTATGAATGTTAGAGAGGGACATTAATGTGTTAGTCTCCTTATTTGTTCATTTGGAAATGGCATAAAGATAGGTCCATTAGCCAGCTCATTTCTACCTTGGTCTCAGGGCAGACACACACACAAAGTACATAACTGAAAGTTATAAATGACCAAAACATAAACCTTAGTGTCTCAAGTTAAAAATCAATTTTCCTAATAAATTAAATTCAAACATTATATACCAATATGGAATATCAAGAAGGATGTATTAATAATTGCCGTGTTGGCAGAGTGCAAAGTGCAAGACTTAGAGGGCTGTAAAAATTTAGTAATTTAGAAAATCTGATACCCAAAATAGCTACCACTGCATGGAAGGCTCAGAGTTTAGTTCAGTTGTTGAGCTATAATAGTATTCTCTGCCTAGTCAAGGTTGAATGTTCAAGATGTAGTTTGAGTATTAATCATTGATTCGAATAAAAGATTGCACAACTGGAGAGGCTCTCCTGGGTTAAGTAGTTTATTCCTTAATACAGACATAAGTTTTTTCCTTTGTGTATTCCAGAACCACTTGAGTGTCTTCCCTACTAAACAAGCAACCTTTTTTGGAATTATTTTTTTAGCTTTTCTCTCTATCAACTACAAACTTTTAGCTAAGAATTCACCTAAGCTTCTGCTGATATGAATTATGAATTCATTCAAGCCGCCCATTTCAAGTTTAAGCTTTATCTTTTGTTCTGCCCAGTAAGAAATCTGATGATATGCTATGCTTTAGTTTGGTTTACTTACAGTATTCCATTGGATAGTCACACTGTATGGTATTGTGTGAATAAACCAGAGCTTTCTTATCCATTTTACTGTTGATGAGCATTTTGGTAGTGACATCAATACATGAAAAAAATGAAGTATTATATAGGTACTCATATGTACACAAACAATACCCCCACATAGCATTACATTTTTTTGTTGTTGAAGTGTAATATACATACAGAGAAATGTAATTTGATGAAGTTTTACACACTGAGCACACAGGAGCAGCCAGTACCAAGCCCAGGAAACAGAACATGACCAACTCTCCAGAAGCCCTATTTATGGTTCCTCCCAGTCATTAGCTCCCTTCAAGGGTAACTACTATCCTAACTTCTGATAGAACAAAAGAGTTTTGCCTCTTTTTGTACAATACATACTCTTGTGTGTCTCACTTCTTTTACTTAGCATCGTATTTATGAGATTCATGTATAATACTGCATTTAGAAGCAGATTGTTCGGGCTTCCCTGGTGGTGCAGTGGTTAAGAATCCACCTGCCAATGCAGGGGACACGGGTTTGAGCCCTGGTGGGAAGATCCCACATGCTGTGGAGCAACTAAGCCCGTGTGCCACAACTACTGAGCCTGCGCTCTAGAGTCCACGAGCCACAACTACTGAGCCTGCATGCCACAACTACTGAAGCCCATGCGCCTAGAGCCTGTGCTCCGCAACAAGAGAAGCCACCACAATGAGAAGCCTGCGCACCGTAACAAAGAGTAGCCCCCACTCGCCACAACCAGAGAAAGCCCGTGCACAGCAACGAAGACCCAACATAGCCAGTAAATTAATTAATTAAAAAAAAAGCAGGGCTTCCCTGGTGGCGCAGTGGTTGAGAGTCCGCCTGCCGATGCAGGGGACACGGGTTCGTGCCCCGGTCCGGGAAGATCCCACATGCCGCGGAGCGGCTGGGCCTGTGAGCCATGGCCGCTGAGCCTGCGCGTCCGGAGCCTGTGCTCCGCAATGAGAGGCCTGCGTACCGCAAAAAAAAAAAAAAAAAAAAAAAGCAGATTGTTCATTCTTAGTGATGTATAGTGTTCTGTTATATGAATATATCACCAATTATTTATCTACTGTTAATGAACATTCTGATTGTTTTCCAGTTTGGGGGTTATTATAAATAGTGTTGCTCTGAGCTGTTAATAGATATCTTTTGGTATATATTTGATATTAGTATATTCCTAGGAAAGGAATTTCTGGGCCAAAGTATTTTCATATGTTTACCTTTAAGATATATTGCAGTTTTCCAAAGCGGTTGTACCATATATATAGCACTTGATTGCTTGAGGAATCATTCTGAAGAAGTCATTTCAGCATAACAATTATAAGAACAACTTTTGGAGTCACTCAGGCCAAATTCAGCTTACCACAAAACAGCTATGGCAAGTATGCTTAAACTTCTTACACCTCAGTTTACTTACCTGTAAAACAGATATAATAAAACCTTTTTCAAGATTTATGAGAATTAAATGAGATATTTATTTGAATGCAACTTAGAACAATGCCTGGCACATAGTAAGTGCTTATTATATGGTGTCTGTTAATCATTAGCTCTTACAACATAGACAATATGGAGAATCAGAAACAAATATGGACAATATAATCCAGAAACAATTTTAATTCACTGATGGAAGAAAATTGAGACTCTGACCCAAAAGGCATTACCAATTCCAGTGAGCATTACACTTGCACCCTGAAAAAAAATCATTTAAACATTATCCCAAAATGCATTTGCAAATTACTCTTGCCAGAGGCAAGGTTCTTGGATGCAGTGCATTACCATCCATTTTTTTTCCCTATCAGACATTACTCTTTAAAGACAGGACTGCCAAGGGCTACTCCGGAAAGTCACTAATATTATACTTTTTATTATATTTGCCAATTTCACACCTTCCTCAACCCAGCCCCCAAAGTTGTTGAAAAGTGACTGAAAGTACGTTAGTTGCCAGTTTTCCTTGAAACTTATCAGTATTTATGTTCCACATTCTTAAAAATACTAAAAATAAGCCCAGATCCTTGCTTTAAATTACAAAGACCTTGCCTTTTTTTTTTTTTTCTTTTGTAGGAATGAGCTTGATAACCTCAGAGTAGGTTTCAGCAGCTGCTGGGACAATGCCTAAGAAGTTACACTGTGTACAGAGGTACTTTTTAGTTAATGGCTCCAGGGGCAGCATGCTCAGTTATCTTAGGTAATTTTGGAAGGTGGCACCGTGTTCCTAATAAATTGCATCAGATCCCATCTATCAGTTACTAGTTTCAAGAAATACAGCACTCAATCTACTTGAAAATATGTGTTTTGAGAAGGCCAGTGGTAGACCTGAAAAGGGACTTTCTGAACATATTGAAACTCTTTGTCTTACAGATGAGAAAACTAATCATTTAACAGTCTTGCCTAAGGTCAAACGGTTTGTTCCCTGGACACTTAGAAAGCTTGAGTCTCATTCACGGTTCAGTGGTTGCTACTCTTTGCTCTTGTTTCTCGGCGTCCACCATCCTCCTATCCGGTCCCGTCCCCTACCTCAACTTCAGAAAGATCCAGACCTGGGATCCGGAAATGGGGACACTGAACAACTGTGCCTTAAGGGAATGACCAACCATTAAATTGTCGTAAGTGCAAGATGAGTGAGGTTTGCCTGCTAGAACATTAAGATCTAAGAAGGAAGACCTTCTCTGTTTTATGGACCACTGTATTCCCAGCACAGTGCTTGGTACATAACAGGCTCTAATAATTGTTAAATGAAGAAATGATTGAATGAATATTAGGTATGTCAGGTTGTCACGTCCTTTTTCTTTTCTACCTCCTTCCAGTTGTACTAACAAAACGTGCAGATTTAGATTCAAAGAGGAGAAATCATGTACAAAGCGCCCAGTACGGTGCCTGATTCATTGTGGGCAATTAAAAAAGGTCCGTTCATTTTCCTTTTCTTCCAAGTGTAGGGTACTGGGGGTAAGGGGTGATGTGCCATGTTGTTTATGTGCCTGGACATAAACTGACGTGGGTAACTAACAGGCTGGTGGAAAGGGTTGTCGGCGTTTTTCTGATCCGTATCAGAAATTCCAGTGCCCCGAAAATGTACAGCTTTTTTACCCAGAGAGGCTGGTCGCGTTTATCTATTCTGGGCTGCAGTCAACTCTTTTAATACAACTTTTTATAAGCATCAGCTACTTTGCGGCGGGAGGAGGGGCAGTGACAGGAAAAGCAGGGAACCCCCCTCTCCCCAGATAAAGGAAGCCCTCTGTGGCAGGGTCTGTGTTTTGCGGGTCTAACGAGTCCTCGGTCTGCGGCGGTCCCCGCCCCCTCCAGCCCCGCCTCCTCGCCCTAGGCCGCTGCAGCCGAGGTTCAAGTTCGGCACCCGGACGCGCGCTCGGTGCTCCGAAGCCTCCCGCGCCTCAAGGGCCCCCGCTCGAAGGCTAGGAGGACTCAGAGGTCATTAGGGTGCGGGGTCACTCGGCCACGCGTTGTGCTACCACGTGGCAGAAAAGTTTCCAACTCTGCCGTGGGGCTTCCCAGTGCCCCCCAGCGGAGCAGAGGCCCGCGGTTTGGCACCCGCTCCGTTTTCTGTCGCCTGCAGTCGCGCCCCATCTCGGGGAACCCCCGCCCCCTCTACCCCGGTATCCTCCTCTGAATCCCCTCCTTCCCTCGCTGCGAAGGTCGCCCCAGGAAAATACCCTGGGGGGTGGTCTCTGGAGAAGGCGGCCGGGGCGCCTCCAGCTGGCCTGGGGTAGGGGGGTCCAAGGACAAGTGTGCGGAGGAGGGCGCGGAGCTGGGCGCGCGGAGTAGACAGGCGACAGCGGCCCGCACTTGACCCCGGTGCGACTGGCGGGAACATTCCGCGGCTCCCACACTCCCGCGCGCCAACTCTGTCGGGTCGCAGCTGACCCCACGCGGGCTGCACCCTCCACGCCCCCACCCGCCCTCGCGCCCCATTCCTGGCTCCCCTCCGCCCCCAGTGCGCAGGCCCGGCCGCCCCAGCGCGCATGCCCTGGGCTCGCGAGCGCGGCCAGCCCCCAGCCTTTTGCTTTCTACACACTCTACAACTGGGGAGGGGGCGGGGTGGAGGGAGCCCGGCCGGCCACGTGATCCAGCCGGCCGGGGCCGCGGGGGCGGGAGCGCGCGCCGAGCGAGGCGCGGGGAGGGCGGTGCGCGTGCGCGCGGCGCGCGCGGGCGGGCACGGGGCTGGGCTGAGGCGGGCGGCGGCGGCGGTGGGCCGGCCGCGGAGGGGGAGGAGCGGGAGCTGAGCGAGGCAGGCGGGCGGAGGATGGGGCCGTGCCCGGGCTCCGGCTGCAGCCGCCGGGGGACACGCCGTGCACCCTCCGGCTCGGGGCTCTCGCGGCGGCGGCGGTGGCAGCGTTAGCGGCGGCGGTGAGAGCGGCGTTCCTGGCGCTTCCTGGCCGCGCTTCTCCCTCAGGCTGGGCGAAGAGAAGAGGCGGCGGCGGCGGCACACCGGTGTCTCTCCCGCTGGAGATTTCTTTCTGCTTTCCTCGTCGACTGACTCACCCCCTCCCTTTTTTGAGGAAGGGTGACCTCTTCTCTGGGACTGGAAAAAAAATTTTTTTGAGGAGGGGGGGTGGGTGGCAGTCTCAGGGGCTGCTTCTTCTCTTCTTTCATCTCCTCCTCCTCCCCCCTCCAAGCCCGAAAAGCAAACCCCACAACTGCTCCAGCATCCTCCTTCCCTTCCTCCACCTCCCTTCTCCACCTCTTCCAGTTTCGCCCTCTCCCCTCCTAATTATTTCATTATTATGCTTCCCTCTCTGGGGGGTCTCGTCCCTCTCAGGTCGCTTGGAAGCCTTGGCCTCCCCTGGATGCATTTCTTAAAAATTTTGGAGCCAGGGAGTGAG
Source organism: Mesoplodon mirus (assembly GCF_964341445.2). Lineage (NCBI taxonomy): Eukaryota > Metazoa > Chordata > Mammalia > Artiodactyla > Ziphiidae > Mesoplodon > Mesoplodon mirus. Next base: position 39,225,073 of record NC_138991.1, read on the forward strand.
TTTTCTCTGAGGCGTGTGTGAGAGGCGTCGGGGGTGTTTTCCTGCGCGAGGGGCGGGTGAAGTTCATTGCCCCCACTTTCCCGCGACCTTTTCGGGCCCGATTTGGAGTCGAGGGGGGGCAGGCGTTTTCGGGGGGCGGGGGGCGCGGCGGAGAATGGCCGCGGGGAGGGCTCCCCGGAGCCTCCTAGTCTCTTGATCAAAGCATTCCGCTATTCTGATTTATTGCCTGCTTGGTGAGTTTTTTTTTTTTTTTTTTTTTTTTTTCCCCTCTAAAGGAGACCTGTGTGTTCAGCCATTACTTTGCTCGGCGCTGCTCACAGGAATCTCCGACCCTCAGTGCTGTGGGCAGCCCCGCACTTGGGCTCCTCGCCTCTCGCCCTCGCTCCCGTCCCTCCTCCCTCTCTCCGCCCCTTCCCCCTTTTCTTTCTCCGCTCTTTCTTCCCCTCTCTCCCTTCTTTCGGCCGCCGTCTCCCCCGCGCCCTCCTCGGGGCGGAGGGAAGCCGAGAAGGGGGAGGGAGGGATTGGTGTCAATTTTTTTGTGCGGCCGCGGCCGGAGCCTGTGGCGGGCAGGCGGCTAGCGGGGAGACCCCGGCGAAGCAGAGCCATGGATGGCCCGACGCGGGGCCATGGACTCCGCAAAAAGCGGCGGTCGCGGTCTCAGCGAGACCGGGAGAGGCGCTCCCGGGGCGGACTGGGGGCCGGCGCGGCCGGCGGCGGCGGGGCCGGCCGGACCCGGGCGCCCTCGTTCGCCTCGTCGTCGGGCTCCGACAAGGAAGACAATGGGAAGCCCCCGTCCTCCGCCCCGTCCCGGCCCAGACCCCCGCGGAGGAAGCGGAGAGAGTCCACCTCAGCCGAAGAGGACATCATTGATGGATTTGCCATGACCAGCTTTGTCACTTTTGAAGCGCTGGAGGTAAGGGGGACCCCCTCCCCCCGGTTTCCCTTTATAGGCACGACCCCCGCCCCCCGCCGCCGGCTGCGCCCGGCTCTGGTGCCTCCCCCGCCGCGCTCTGGTCGGTCTGGCTGGCTGGCTGTCTAGGCTGAGGTCTTATTGTTGGTGGTGGGGGGGAGCTGGGGGCGCGGGCAGACAGGCAGCAGGAGGGAATCGACAAGCCGTGCCTGGTCTCCAGGTTTCCTCGTTCTCTCTCGCCTTCCCCCTGCGCCCCCTCCCCGCACCCCCTCCACAGCAGATGGGCAGAAAGAAAGGGGTTCAGGCATCACAACAATGCGCCCCCCTCCACGGAGAGCTCTGCCCCTACTCCTTCCTCCTCTCCCTCCCCAATCATGGCTTCTTGGCTGGTGGAAGTCTGCTGGGTTTGGGGCGCCTGTGGACGGTTCTCTGTGTGCTTTCTACAGAGCCATATGTCCCTGTGTGTGTGTTTGTATAGACCTTTCCTGGGTGTCCTCGGGACCAGAGACTGATGGGGTTTTGTGGTTCTTTGCCCCCCTTCCCCTACCCCCTTTTTTTCTTTTCATTTCTTTTTTTCCTTTTTTTTTTTCTTTTCTTTTCTTTTTTTTTTTTTTTTTTTTTTGGTGAAGCTGGGGAAGGGGGCGTTTTCTCCTGGTTGGGAGAAAGGAGGGAGGAGGGGAGGGAAGAGAGGAAAGGATGGAATATCTTTCTGTATTCCGTACAGGGCTCTATTACAGAAAGGGTTAATTGTAATATTATCTATACACATACATATGCACATGTGTGTGTACATGAGCAATTCGGTTAAAGGACAGAAAAATGTACACTAGAGAGGACTAGTGGGAGGAAAGAATAAAATCCTAGCTGGTATCTGAAGGGCTTGTCACCCAATTGTCCCTCTCCTTTTCCTTTTTTTTTTGTGTGTGTTTTCTTTTTTTTTATCTTTCTGATTGGCTTTGTGTGTGTGTATATCTCTGCGTGTCTTTCTTTATTCTTTGGGCACCTGCAGCATTGATTTCCAAATGCACATTTTTCTGCCAGCTAAAGGGCTCCTTGGGGGTGGTGATGGGGGGCAGGTAGGAGGAGATTGTCCAGGGGTCAGAGGGAAACTCTCTCTACCTGGATGGATCTGATTTGGTGCTGGCATGGGTCACTGGCCTGTGTAAAGGTAACCTCCTTTTTTCTCCTCCACCCCCAACACGCCACACATACAGAGCGCTTTGAGACTCTGCAGAGTTGGTCCGGCTTTCTTAAGAACAAAACCAAGATAGGAGTTGGTTTCTAGCCTTTTCTGCACCTGGTGTGATGGTTTGAGGTTCCTGAAAGAAACTTTTCCTTTTCCCTTTGGTTTTTGCTGTTATTATGGTATTGTTTGCAATGCTCAAATGCAAGCTTTGTTAATGACAGCTTAAGTCTCACATGCGGTAACTGTACAGGTTTAGAGGTTTAGACGGCTGGTTCTGTGTGTGTGTTTGGGTGTCAAGTTTAAATATTTTTAAAAAGGAAGCCTTCCTGTTAGGGTTGTTCTTTTCTGTTTAAACTGCTTTTTGGTTGGGCTGCTGGTGGTGATGGTGGTGGATGGTGGCTAGTGGTTGGGGAGGAAGGGAGGGTGGTGGTATTGGTGGCCATAGATTCTGATGTTAGTGATTGAATCAGTTGTCCTTGGGTTCTAGAACTGGTGGTTTATTGGCTAAAATGGATCTTATGGAGTTCTTTTGAGTGTTGAGGCTCACCACTTGTTAGGATAATTCTAACTGTGGCTTCAACTTTGCCAAGGTGGGAGGGTACTGTACAGTGTGACCTCTTTCTCTCTGTCTCTCTGCTTCTCTTTTGCTTTAAAATAGGAATTGAAATGTCAATACGTGTCCTAGTACATGAATTAGAAAACGCTGCCTAGGATTTGGTTGCTATCAGTGGTTGGTTTAGGACAGTATTTGTAAGAGCTGCTTATAAGTGGTTTTGCTTCCTGCATGGTTATCCTGCTCTGCTATGTGGCCCTTCTCAGTAAGTAAGCAAGAGGGGCCTCCAGATTCCCATGAACATTTTTGAAGGCCAAGTAAAGATAAATATAACTTATGCAGTTGTTTTTGATTGTTCTACTTTTAATAAATATTTGACTGGGCTTGTGATGTATATGTCTATCCATCTGGCTTTTGAGAGAAAATGTGCCCATTCTAGTTTCTTTTGGGTGTAAAAAAATTTTTAATTTTTAAAGGCCAAGTTTGAAATGTACCATTAATACCATTCCTTTCCTTGCTGTGATTATTTTTCTGCTACTTTTCTAGATTCAAAACCCAGGTTACTTTGGTTAGCTGAATATTATACTACCTTCATATCTGAATATCATTTGAATATCTTTTTGTGGGTATAAAGGTCTGACTTTTTAAAAAGTTTCTTTAAAACTTTATAGAAAAATTTAAACATATACAGAAGTAGAGAGAACAGTATAGCAATCTCCAATGTACTGACACACCACCACCAGGTTCAACAATTGCCAACTCATGCCTCATCTTTAGGCCATCTACTCATTCTCTCCTCCCAGATGTGATGTGAGAAAATTGGTATATATTTCTAAGTGGTAATGACTCAAAAAAAAACAAAAAACAAACCCACCCAAAAAACCCACCCAAACCCATAGTACCATTATCACACCCAGGTTAATTAACAACAGTTCCCTAATATCATCAAATATCCTGTCAGTGTTCACATTTAGGCATCCTAATTTTTGTAGGAAAGCTGTAAATACACTTCTGAGGTTAAAAACACACAGTGGGGAATAAAAATCATCATGTATGTCTGGTTCTCTGGGAAAAGGTAGAACTGTCTGCTGCTTATCACATTTGTGTCCATGCTGGATGGTCAGACATATGTGTGTGGTGATCATTAAAATAAAACCTCTGGTGTCCCACTGTACTCAGTTTGGAAGATTTACTGAACTATCACTAAGAAATGTGAGAGCTTATTAGGAAGCAGACAACTAAACTATGAACTTGGACAGAAATGTATGTTACAGGAGTGCTTGTAAATGTTAAGAATTATTAGAGATTCTAAGAGTTATCCTAAATACATACTGTGTTTTTGTGTGTAGAAATGAAATCACTTGTCACCACGTGTCATCAAGGTTGCTGCTAGTGTGATACTGTGATTAGAAACCAGAAATATTGGCTTGCACAGCTTGGCTTTTAAGCTTATGTGGGTTCAGAGCAGTAGCTAGCTAACTGTGGAGTGTATACTTTGGGTGTTAATGGGCACATCATTTGACTCCTATGGTTTTGTCTAGAGTAGCTCATTTTGACTTCCCTTTTAAGAAGGGGCTCCTAACTCATAATGAAATGTCCTGATAAAATTGTTCCAGACTAACTGTGGTTTTACTTACAGTACTGGAGGAAAAATAAGAAACTTGTCTAATGAGAATCTACATTTTTATGTTGATTTATTTTTCACTACTGTTGGTTCTTATTTAAAATGAAAGCTTTGGATGGGGTTTGAGAAGTCCCACACTTTATATGCAGTGAAACTGGCAGAGGTAGTTTCGTATTCTGCAGGGACACTTGTCTTGAGTAATTGTGCCCTGAAGTTCAAGTATGTGATTGTGAAGAGCCTCATGATAGAAGATAAGAGGGTAAGTGAGGAGGCGAAAGTTGAACATGGTGTTCTTTTCATTATGCATTTGAGAAGCAGAATTACCATTTGGTATGGTATTGTTTATTTGAATATTCTTTGAATACAAGTGAATATCCCCAGATATCAAGCCTCATTAAAAAGTGGTTTCCAGCAAACAAAGTATAAATGGGAATGTTGGGGTTCTAGTACTGTCAGCATACCCTGATGTGCCAGATAATATTACCTTTCTGTCATTATTTGCATTTCTTTCTGTGTAGTCTTGATTAGGAAGCCATGTGAGCACTATGACTGAAAATCTGCAAATCCATTATTTTTCCCCTCACTCGGCTGCTATGTACTGGGTTCTTAGGGCAGCCTCCTTTTGTACAACTGACCAAGGGAAGCAAAGATGAAATTATTGGGATTAGCAGGTAGGAGGCTAGTTGGAGCTTTGCAGGCTTGTGAAAATGAAGGAAGACTCCGTTCTGGTGGGTGGAGAATCAAACTAAGACTTTCATGTGGTCTTCATTTCCTATGTGTTTCAGGGCTTACGTGCACATTGGTAGTGTAAATAGGCTGTACAGAATTTGATGTGCTTGTAACATGCCAGGTTTGTAGGCTGTAATAATTTACTATGGTCAAATCTCACTTATTCCGTTGTTTAAAAAGCATTAATCGTTTTCCTTGTATCAGTCAGCAAATATTCATGGAGTGTTTGATATGTGCAAGGTACTAGAAAGAGTGCAGACACCTAAAATATATATAGTGTCTTGAAGGAGTGTGCAGTTTAGTTGAAAAATTAAGTCCAGCACCTATAAAATGTTTTTGAAACAGGCACTTGAATGCCTAATACCAACTAGGTGCAATAGGCTTTCAGAGAAGGGATAGTGAGATAGGCTGAAGTGTTTGAGAAGGCTTCCTGGAGAATATGGGGCCTAGAAGGTTGAAGTGATTTGGATAGACACGGAGGGAGTGTGGGGGGGTGGGCATTCTAAAAAGAGGGAATGGTGAAGAAGGCACAGAAACAAGATGAGTGATTAGGTTTTGCGGGCAAGGGAGTGCTGGTAGAAATGAGAACAAAATTGTGTAAGAAAGAGTGCTTGTTTGGGAGTCGGGAGACCAGTGGAGACCCACACTCCAGGCTTGGCTGTCCTAACCAGTTGAGTGACCTTGGGAAGGCACTCTTTAAAATCCTCATTTTCTTTTTCCACAAGTTGAGAGGTTTAGAGTAGTTTTAGAGCAAAGGTACCCAAGCTGGAACGGGACATAGTTCTGTGGATGTTCATAGGTTGTGTTCCAGACCAAAAAAATGTGATCTACTCTCAGATAGTTTTGGAACTTGATGGGCTAGACAAAATTAAATGGGTGACTTGTTCTGCCCAGGTTAGAAGTCTTTTGTAATGTGTATATGAGTTTTGATATTAGAGAAGGAGAAGTGATGTGCCTTATTTCCTAATTTATATGACCACAGGGCACTTTCATTCTTGGCATTATAATTCATAATCTATAAGCCAGTATGGGAAATGCTGGAAAAGATTTCAATGGTCCCTTCCAGGTCTTGGCACTTGATAGTCTCTGAGTCTAGGGTGAGTGGGCTGATGATAGACAACTTGGAAAACCAGGCACAGAAGTTTGGAGTCAGAGTAGAGGCTGCTGCTTAAGTAGGAGTGGCAAGGGGAGTGTGAGATGTAAATAATGATGATTAGTCCACTTTTCCTTCTGCTCCCTTTTCCTGCCTGGTGTCAGCCCTTCATTGATTGTTAGCAACCCCACACATGAGGTGAATATTGGTGAGTGATCTCATTAATAGTTCTTTCATTGTGATAGCAGCCCAATTCTGATGCTACCAAGCTGCCTTCCAGCCAGAGTTGAGTTTTATCCTATCTTGGTTCCTTCTGGTTTCCTGTAATGCTGATTTTTAGCAAGCTGGGAACGAAGGCTGGATGAGAAAGGAGGTTGACACTGATGTTAAAATAAAGGTTTCAGATTATCTGCCTTTTGCTCGCTTAAGTATGATGTGTTCATTCAAGAAAGGTCAGAACCCTTCATCTGCTGTTACACAGCCAGTGAAAGCTATGGAGCTATGTTTTTGTTACATTTTTCTCTTTCTATCTTGGGAAGTTTGGGATGGGACTGTGGAGTAAATGGGTCAGTTCCAGCATTTCACTTCAGACAATTTGCATAGCTTTAGGATCTGAGGAGTTCCTAAGTGGTGAGAAAGTCTACAGAAAAAAAAAAAAAAAGGACTGTGAACGTGCTTGGTTATGAATTCAGGTATATTACTATGCTTACTGAATTTCAGTATTTCACTGAACAAGGCAGAGCATCACTCCAGGAGTATTTATGGGAGATGAGGTCGAAGATTGCGATATGGTGATTCCACATGCCTTGTGTTAGTTGTTGAGATGAACTACTTTAGATCTTTTTTGGAAGTAGGCAGGGTATACATGAATCAGTAAATTTAAAAACTGAATCACAAAGTTAGTGATTACCCTTTAATCCTTTTTGAGAGTGTTTTCCTCTAGCTTTCACCATTGAAAAAGGGTTAAAAAAGACAGGGCATTCAATATGATTCCAGGAGATTCAAGGAGCATTGAGGGTGTTAAAGAGATTCTAACTATACAACAGTTCTATATGCTGTCAAAAAAAAATGGTGATTATTTAGTTTGAGGGAATGTGAGGATTAGAAATAAGGTCCCCAAGCCAAAAAAATAAGAGTTGAGGGCAGCTGTTAAAGAATAATTTAGGTTCCACTTGCTAAATTTGGAAGCCTTTGGACATAAGGTCAGTTGTACTTTTTGATGGAGGGAGTGTGTGTGTGTGTACGCACGCAGAGGGTGGATGGTGGGTTAGTGTTTTTACATTTTATTTTACCCCTATGCTGTAATATACTAATATATTAAGTGTAGCCTAACTTTGTAAAAGTGCCTCATACTATTTCTTTTTTTTCTCAAGAAACAACACTTTTTTCAGGGTTGGGATTAAACCCAATATTTTGTTGATATAGGAAAAAGACCTTGGTAATGGGATAGCAGCTATTCATTTGAGAAAGTTCTGGAAAAAAATCAGATTGAAAAACTCTCAAACAATTGAAGTTTGGAAGAGCAGGAAGGGAATTAATTTGGCGAAACCCAAGACAGGAGAGCATCAAAACCAATTTAGGGACATTTAGCTGGGTCAGAACAGTTTTTCTTATATAATGTGTGCCTGTTCAATGAATAGATGAATGCAGAATTTTTTTTTTTTCTAGAAGTGGGGCACAGAATTTAAGGCTGGTGAGGCCCTAAATTTGCGTTTCTTCTTCCAGATCTGAACTGTGTTCTTACTTCATTTCTTCTAACAAGCCTGCAGGGTAGGGGGTATGCAGTCAGTACTTATCTTGTAAGGTCACAAAGAATAGATCCTTTTTATGCTGTTAGTGACTGAAGAGGGGAGGGGTGGATTTAACTTAGTCTGGCTTCCTTTGCTTGCTTAGGAAGAGACTAGGCAAGTACAGGCTTCTCTGTGTCATTCCTTTTCAGTCTCTGATTCCATCTTTTGCAAGGGGACTTGTAACCTGAAATCATTTGTATTGCTGCCGTCTTTCTAGGTTTTTATTTCATATACTAGTGCATGTGTCAGTCTCATCCTAGGATCCAGTAGACTCCCCACCACCCACTGCCCACCTACCTCCTTCTCTCCCTCCCTCCCACCCAACTTCCTTCCCCCTTTCCTCTTCCTTTACTGAGATAGAGTTATCAAAATTATGAATTTTGAAAGGCAATGGATTTAGGAAGTTCCGAATGAAATGTAGAACTTTGAATTACAAACCTTATTATTTGAACATTGACAGTCTGAGGGACTCGGAAGTTAGCACCATGAGGATAAATTGCTTGCCTCAGTTTTCTGGGCTGTTATCAGCTCATCATTCTGATTTCTCATTCATTTGTGAGCTCTGGTTAGAGTTTGCCTGAATAAATACCACAAATGACCAAGTACATACATATATTTTGTCGTTTTGGCTTGCCACTATACCATGTAGTGCCATATCTCTGGGCCCTGGAAAACCCAAGTGCGCAGAGATATGGCATTTGGACACAAGTAAAATGGAGCCACAAGAGGAGAAGGGAAAGCCCACAGTTTGTAAGTAAAGGAAAATGGCTAATGCAGGTTGGGATTCATTTTTGACAGAAAGCCTTCAAATTTCAAGTACTGTGTGATTGTTATTAACTGAAGCATTTTGAAATGACCTGGGTTAGATACAGAAACACAGCCTGTGAAGACAAAATGCGACTCTGGGTTATATGGGTGAAATGTGATACCTTTAGACTGAATCTGGGACAGGATTTAAGTCAATGCCAGGGTCAAGTTGTGATGATTCCTGAGGGGTGTCAGGGATGTTGTTTTCCTTGTCTCCACACCTACCTTCCCGTGTAGCACAACCCACCAACTTCATTTTACATTTCTGCAAAGTTTCTCATGGCAGTGATATTTTAGAGCTTGAAAAGAGGAATTAAGAGAGTCTAGTTTTGCAGTGATTTCTCGATAGTTATAGTGAAGTAGACTTTTTTTTTTTTTTTGGTTGTTTGCTAGGGTCTCTGTGCAGTTATGCTTACTGGCTAAAGGTTGCTGGCTAAAGGTGATTTAGTGAATAGTTTTCCATAGTTAGAAACTAAGTAAGAAAAAAAAAACCTAAGGAAATAAAGATGTAGATGGAACAGTAGTTGAACATTAGAATATCACTTGTTTTCCAGCCACATACTAGAAATTCCAATGTTCCACCCATTCTCTCTGTACATGTTCAGTTGGCAAAAATAATGAAGATCCTGGATTGTGCTGTTCTAAGAAATGATCTTATGTAGTTCAAGTGAAATCATACTTTCACTGGGGCAAAAGGGGAAACAAGCATTTGGTATTGTGTGTTGCTACATATTACAAAGTTTGCTCCTTTCTCATTTGTTAGGCTGATCAGTTTGATTATATGTGAAAATTACAGTTTTGAGTTTAATGTGCATAGCTACATCTTCAGGGGGTGTTATCCTAAAGTTAGGACCTCAACTTTTTCAGAGCAGTCTTTTGATCCATTTCAGCTCAGCTATTGTTGGTTGATGTGCTTTCTAAGCCAGAGCGACATTAGAGGCACAGTTGTTGTCTTTAGAAATGCTGTAGTTCTTCCTCTCATTTTGCAAATGAAAACACAGCCTAGAGGGGTTAATTGTCCTGCTTAAGATCACACTGGGAGTTAGAGGCTCTCAGTGTTATCCAGTGAAACTAGGAGACTGCTTTTCCTCGGTACTTGGATTCCTAAGGATTGGGAACATTGGAAGGTAAAAAATAATAATAATAATAATAACTGCAAATGAGGATGATCAACCATGATTGTAAAGATTCCCATTTTTCCCAAGAAATGTTCTGATTATTACCCAGTATCTTTCCCCCAGTGTACAATTGGCCTTTCTCTGCAGGTCCATTAGTCTTTTTTAACACCCCCTCCCCTCCATAATGAAGATGTAAGAGAAAAAATAAATATTAGGGTGATGATGTGAGGGTTTCTTATCCTTGAATAACCGATGGGAAGATAAAATAATTATTTGAATGTAAGATGGTCTTAATGTGGCCGCTTAAAATTTTAACGTAATTTTTTTGGGTAGAATATTTTTCTTCAGCCTGGCAATTCAGAGAGACTCAGAGCAACTTACTAAAGTTGGTAGCAGAACATTTGAAACAAGTGAACTTTGGAATATGGTTGGGTTGAAGACTCAACCAAACTTTTCTTCTGAAGAAGAAAGACTCAAAATATTAAATCCACATGATGTGTTGGCTAAGCCATCTTGCCTGTTTATCGCTGAACCAGAAAATTTATAACAACTGTTTGTCATGTGTATATATTTATAGCCATTCATACAATGAAAAGAAGTTTTCATGAGATTGTAATAACATATCAAGATGGATGTAATTAAAACAGAAGCAGATTGACACCCTGAATTAAATGCAAACCATAAACCAGGATACCTGAGCATTGGTACCTTACATATTTGCTGCAGGGGGCAGTCAGCCAAATATGCAAATAAAAAGACATTGATGAATTTCCCTGGGTGTGTATGTTGTGGTTGCAGAGAACCCAACTATTTTATTAATCTTTTATCAAGCATTGTTTAGATTGCAGCAACAATGGAATGTATTAATTTGGCAGACCAAATAGCTTAGGACCAGAACGTAGGAAATAATAAGGGGAACACATGATTGATATACTGTCCTATAAATAACACATGCAACTGACAGAGAGAGGGTCTGAGTAATCTTTAGATCTGTGCTTAATGTCACTGATGCACTTGTTAAACCAGGATGTTTGAGTTGAACTTCAGTCAGAGAGGCTGCCTCCCATTTAAAATGCAGGTCTATCTCTAGTTATACCCTGGACTGATGTGTTGACAAAATTGGTGTAAATCGAATTTTTGTAAATTGAGTGAATGTACCAGGGGAATCTTACTGTGAAAAAATATGACTAAAAAAGAAAATCAAGTATGGTACTCTTCCTCTCTGCATAGAAGCTTGGATTTTGTTAGAGTGAGTCTCTTTAGGTGGGCATTGCTTTTCCTGAGACACTTTTCTGCATGTGTTCCCCGTGCTCCTGGAAGAAAGTGACTGTGAGATTTGCATTTTCTGTACAGGTTTCATACCTCACTTGGTCGGTGCTTCCAGGAATAATTGGTGGTGATTTGAATAAGCCCACATCATTCAGATTTCAGAGGTTGGTTTTCAAGTGCGTGCTAAGGAGGGCTTGCAGCTATGAATATGGAGTATGATTTTCCATATCTGTTCCATTGGGAAGTCCGGGCATGTCATAACCACTTCAGAGCCATGATTGTATGGAGACACCCTAGCTATAATTTTTCTATATGACAGTTCACTTTTAAAATTGTAAAGATGCCAAGTGCAGGACTGTATTGTTATTAGGGAAGTCGGTGACATCTGTTATATCTTGTTAACCAGGGGAGGAAAATGCTTTAATCAAAACATCTAATTATGCCCTCTCAACTGATGAAAGATCTTTTGCTAAATTTTTGGAATTGGCCTTAATGGAAGAAGCTGGCCTCTACAGGAACTGTGAAGTAAATTTACTCTTTTTATTTGAAAAATACTTATCACTAACCGTGGTGACATAAGGGTATTTTAATTTTATCAAATTGCTCTTGTGCTGTGTGTTGAAGATAGATATTTTCAGAAGTTGTCTAAGCCAGCATGAAGTTTTTGTTTTTGTCCTCCCTCTCACCCTCATAGCATGTGAGGCCCCAGAGGCAGTTTGTACTTACAGATGTGAGCCTAGGAAGATACTTGGTGGCTAACAGCCACCTGGAGAGGGAGCAAATGATAATTACAGGTGAGAAGCTGGGGGATAATTCAGCCTGTGTGCTGGGAGGTGTGATTTCATACCTGAGTGTTAAAACCTTCCCTGTTAGACAGTTGTGTTGTTTTAAAATTAGTTTTATTAGTCTAATATAGAAGTGGCCCAGATTGTTCCAGGTCATCTTCAGTTGAAGGAATATAACTGTTTTTAAGCACTGAATATATAGTGTGATTCCAGAAATATTTCCTGTGTTTAAAAGTAGCTTCATGTAATACCTGAAAGTACCAAAAACTGTGTTTAATTCAGCATATCTACAACACTTCTCGCCTCCTTGATCACTTTATAAAAATTGTTAAATTTTTTGGCAATGTATTTTGGATCATGCGTACCTTAAACTTGTCCAGTAAAGCCATCCTTTATCTGTATTTCAACCCAGAACTACTTCTATCTGCAGCAGTTCTGTCTCCAGAATCACAGATAACAGCAATAGCAATGGTAGTAGTACTAATCACAATAAACTTACTGGTAACGCTGACCTCAGAGCAATGCTTTATTTCTTCGGTTTCAGAGTATTTCGTCTTTGTGAAATGATTTTCCCGTGGATTAAGATCTTGGGGAAAGCCTAAGGGAGTTTTTGAAGTGTTGACCGTGACACAGTGTACTCCGTGTTTTATTTGGGATCTGGTGGGACGTTCAAGTGCTGTTAATTTTTTCTTGGTCTGTTACATGCTCTGTCATGGCTTGTTGTGTGTAACTTGGGAATATGACTGGAACCTTGGAAAAGAGAGAGCCAGAGTTATCTTCCTATATTTCTAATGTATTGTTTCATTTCCCTGTATTCTCTAACTTTTAGCCTCTGTACTCTCCCTACATGTATCCTTCTTGAGGTATTTGAGGCTCTCAGAATTGTTGCCTCCTTTACTCAGTAATCCATGTGTAGTAGGTACTCAGTCAGTGTTTATTTAGGGTTGATCTATTTCCACAAAAATTCTATGAAAAGAAACTTCAGGAGAGGGAGCTACTACTTACTTAGTACTTACTCTGTGCCAGGCATTGTGCTTGGAATTTTGCATTCATCGTCTCATTAGAGCTACGCTGTGGAAAAAATGAATGATATCCCTGATTTATAGTCGAAGACACTGAGGCTCAGAGAAGTTAAGTCAACTTGCAGAAGGTCAGTATGAGAGGCAGGAAATGCAGCGGTTTCTGCCTGACCTGAAAGCTCGAGCTCCTCATCCCTTTCTGCTCTTCTTTTAATACAGATTCATTTTGTGACAGAGTCCTAAATGGGTCTCTGGTAGGCTACATTTGTTTGTTCCTTGTTGCTGCTGAAAATTGTCTTGGTTACAAGGGATTTTCTAGGTATAATAATAGGATTTAGGGAGGGGAGAGTACCTCACCATCTTTTGGGAAGTTCTTTATTTTGTTTTTAAAAGCTGGAGTTTACCATAGGTGGCTGCCACTCATACAGTACATCTGTAGCATGTTTGTTGTTGGTTTGATTTTTTTTTCTTTTTCTTTCTCTCTGTCCCTTTCACTGTTTTTCCCTGTATTAAAATCTGACCTTTTTCCTGGTCACACAGATCGGGTAGATTTTAAGCCTTTGTCAAAGGCAAGTGCTCAGGCTGGTAATATTGAGGGTAACTGTGTACTGAATCCTTTCACATACTTAATGTTGCTGATTTCTTACAACAGCCCCTAGAACAGAAGTGTAGAATTGGAGAAGGGACTGGTACCCTCTCAACAGGGCATTGTGGGTATAAGCTTATTTTCTACTATAAATTCCTAAGTATTTTGCTTGATTTTAAACTATTCTAAGAAGTAGCACTTCTCTTGGCAATCTATTCCACAGTAAGACAGACCTTACTGGTAGATTTTTGTTTTTGTTTTTTAACTAATAGGTACTGCATTCTTTCTGGTGAAAGAATGTACTAAGATATCTTTATCTTGAAGGTACCAATGACAAATAGTACATTATTTCCTCTGTCATTGTTTCATTGTTCTAAGCACATTTGCAAATTGTTCTCACCCATGCCCCCACTCCACCCTGTAGAGGTTTGTCTTTGCTACAAAAGAGTATGTGGTCTCTTCTCTCAAAAGAGAATGTGACTGTTAGATTTGCTTCTTATGGAAATCCCAACTGTGATTAGAGTACCGTACATTCTTTTTTTTTTTTAATATAAACTTATTTATTTATTTATTGACTGCGTTGGGTCTTCGTTGCTGTGTGCGGGCTTTTTCTAGTTGCAGCGAGCAGGGGCTACTCTTCGTTGTGGTGCGCAGGCTTCGCATTGCAGTGGCTTTTCTCTTGTTGTGGAGCATGGGCTCTAGGTGCGTGGGTTTCAGTATTTGTGGCACGTGGGCTTCAGTAGTTGGGCGCACGGGCTTAGTTGCTCCATGGCAGGTGGGATCTTCCCAGACCAGGGCTCGCACCCATGTCCCCTGCATTGACAGGAGGATTCTTAACCACTGTGCCACCAGGGAAGTCCCAAGTACCGTACAGTCTTGAGAAGCCCCCTTTTCATCTCCTCTGGGCCAAATTGGGCCTCCACACAGTTCATCTTCTAAGACTTGGGGATTCAGACCTGACTGATGACCATCCCTTAAGGAGTGGTATAACACACACACGTACACGTGCAGTACCCTCCCTGGGTGTGACATTTCAAAAGATTTCTGGGTGAAAATATGAAGATAGTCAAAGTAAATACTTCTGTGAAAAGTCTTTTTGGAGAGAGGAGGCAGTTTCTTCTCAGAACCATTATGCTTGATGCTCTGAGACCTGCAGTCTTGCCCCTCTCTCTCCAACTACAGTTGAGCACGGTTATCCTTTTGCACATCCAAAATGGGAATACAGCAGATTTCAGTTTTTAGCAGTTTATGATTGTAGGGGAGACCCAAGTCAAAGCATGTCCTTTGAAATTTAACTATAACTATAAAACTCTAGTGTCATAGGCACCATACCTTTAAGTTCAGAGTTTTAAAAGCAATCCCTTATACCTGAATTTTATATATTTGTACAATATGAGTTCTGTATCACTCTCGGGCCTGTCCCAGATTGTGAACACTAGGTAGGATCTGTGTATTTTAAACTTTTCCTTGTGTTGTTCCTTGCCTCTCGGGTGGTTTATAATACCCCTGTTGTGATGTTTTCTATTAGGTTAGGTACAGACGGGTGTCCATTTCACTTCAGGGCAGTGGGTGCCCTCTGTTTACTGTTTTCAGATGAACATTACCGTAGATTTGTGTTGTAGATTTCTACATGAGCTGCCCATATTTCATCTGTACTCTTATTTCATTTAGTATGGTGTCCCTGGGATTAAGGACAGAGAAATATGTACGCTCAGGCTGATTTTGAAATTACATTGTTGAAGTAAAGCCCATATGGCCATTGTAAAATGGTTAGTGCTGCATATAATTGCCTTCCCAGTGATGTGCTTTGTCATTACTTCCATCTTCCAAGAAGCACTCCTGTAGCATGCTGACGGCAGTGGTGTCATTAGAAAACATATGGACATGCAAAGGCATTAAATTGTCTTTAGCTTAAGGATTAGATTACAGTGTTAGAGGATGGGTCACCACGCTTTCAGTCGATAACTCTTGCTTAGTTCAGCACTGCTAGGCTGGATGATAGAGATTTGCAAAGGTCCTATTTACTTGTTAGCTGAGTATATTTCATATCTTTCCTGCAATTTTGAGGAAGTCTTTGAGCTGTGCATAAGATCTTATCACAATATTGTAGTCAGCTGGCTTTTCTGGGGTTTTGCTCACAACTGTTCATGCCTTGTGCAGAGTTCTTTTCTAGGACATGATACTCCCTCAACCTATGTTTTCCTGAATGTAAGTCCAAAGCTGGCTAAGGCAGGAGGTCATTTAGATGTAAAAAGAGCCTACGTAGTGGAGTCAGGAAGTCACCAGGTGGCCCAAATTTATATCCTCCATTGTATAACATCTGTCTCCACGTGGGTCCACCACCCTTCTTCCTTACCCCCTTAGAAGCAGTGAGATTTTTGCAGCCTAGAGGCTTAGCAGTAGGTCCCAGAAGCTCAGAGACGATGTAACAGGGCATGGAAAGAGATCCCAACCTGCCCCCTGCCCCCCATAGTAGGACATGTCTACTATTTGGTTGTAGATATTTCAGGGATACAGCAGTTCTGGAACATGGTATGGTTTGAATTTTTAGGGTACTTTATGCAGCTGCCAGTGAATAATAAGTGAAATCACAGAATGGAAAGTCATTTATCAAATTTAATGTTTCTCTTTGGAGTCTCACAGAAATAACATGGACTTGAAGACTTTCTGAGTAGTAAGTGACTTTGGACATCATTTGGGCAGTGGTTTTTGGGGCACCTCAGGGGACACTTGAGTCAGTGGAGGGGAGGCCCTGACCTCATTCAACCAGAGCTCCACCTTTACCTGTTTTATATATTATGTATTAAGAGTGAGATTCTCTTTGGGAAGAAAAAGGTATCTGAAGTCGTCTGTTCTTTCATTCAAGAAATATTTATCAATTGCTTCTGTGAGCCAGGCAGGCACTGTTGTAGACACAGGGGATGCTGTAGTGAATAAGAGAAATAGATATCTGCTCTAACGGTGTTTATATTCTAGCAGGGGTGGATGACATGCTGTAAATCATAAACAGATACATAATGTGTTGAGTAGTGACAGGGTTTTTAAAAGCAGGTTAAAGATATGATAGTGAGAATCTGGTATGTGTGTGCAGATGTGCAATTTTATAGAGGTGGTTTTAGATGAGGCCTCTTCGAGGAGGTGATATTTGAGCAGAAACCTGAAGGAAGTGAGGGAGCAAGCAATGTGGATAGCCAGGGGCAGAGCATTCAACCAGAGCAAAGAGCAAGGGTGAAGACTTGGAGGAAGGAGTGGCTTGGTGTGTGAGTAACTGTAGGAGGTGATGGTGGCTAGAATAGAGTGAGTGAGGAGGAGAGGGGCCGAGATGGGGGAGGCGCCCGTAGGAACTCTGACTTTTAAACCCAAGTGACTTGAGAAGTTTAAAAACAGTGAGAACGACTGTCTAAAGCCCTCATTTCCCAACCGATAAAGTCTTTGAACTTCCCCAAGATCACTTAGCTGGTATTAAAACAAGACCCAATCTAAAACTCACATGTTATATCCCTTTATGGGAGCCTCCCATTGTACCTCACTGCCATCACTCCAGGCCTTAGGAGCTATGGGGCATCTTTTTTTGGAGACCAGAGTATTTGTGTCTCCTCTCCTGTTTATATGGATATGGTTCTTCCAAAAGACATGCTTCAAGAATATACAGAATTCCAATGCTTAATCACCACAAATTGGAAACAAGCTCTGTTCTTCAGTGCCAGAAGTCACCACCATTTGGGTGATTATTTTAATAACAGCAACAACAGTGGTAATGATGGCTAACACTTATCGAGGGCCAAGTGCATGTGATCATCATTTTACCCAGAGCATTCTCACGTTTAACCCTCACAACAGCCCTGTGAAGTAGGTAACATTATTATCCTCACTTTAGAGATGACAAAACTGAGGTTCAGAGAAGTTAAATAACTTCCCCAGATTGTAGAGCCAGAATTTGAGCCCAGACTGTGTGATTTTAGGGCCTGCACTGCCTCTTTCATGAGGAGGAGGGTGGGTGGGCTTGTCACTGGATAAACATTCAGTGGAATATGCTCTCCCCACCCCATTTTAAAAAGATGGTTCTAGAGCTGAGCCCTAGGAGTAATACTGTCTTGTTGCAACCCGCTTTGGTGTTTGATTATATAAAGGATTTCACAGCCCGTCTGGCTTAGTCCTGGCAACTCTGCTGATCTTAGGTGGATTGTTGGTTAAGCAGATACCTTCTGGTCTTTCTGAACTGAATGTGACTGGGACATTTTTCAAGAACTGTACTGTGAAGTATGTTACAGAATGCAGACCAGTGTTTTCAAGTCAGCAGACCCAACTGAGTTGGTCTTGACTTTTTTTCTCCCCAGTGGAGTAGAAGCCCCAGACATTGTCAGTTCCAGTACTCCCTAGAATGTGCTTTTTAGTACTTGTGCTTTTTGAGGAGCTTTTTATGGTGAGCTTGCTTTAAAATATATTTGTGTAAAAAAGGCATGTATATGTATATATAGGACTATGAAATATTTTATAACTATGGAATAGTATAAAGCATAACATGACCAACATCCATGGACCCACCACCAGCTTTAACAGAGCTTAGCACTTTCTGAAAATTGGGCTAATTTTAGTGTGTATTGTCTGAGGAGGAAGCGAGTCAACTGTAAGCCTTAGAGCAGGGGATTCTCAAACGTAGCTGCACATTAGAATCCCCTGGGGAATTTTAAAAAGTCCCCATACCCATGGGAGGGTGGAGGAGCCCCCACCCCATCATCAGAACTTTTAAAAGCTCCCCAGGGGATTGTGTTGTGCAGTCAGGATAGAGACCTTCTGTTTGAAGGAGGGTGTGTCAGTTTTTCTTCCCTGGGTTTTCTCAGATGCTCAGTACCAAGCCATGTGTTTAATGAACTGTACTCCTAGCCTTTTTTTTTTTTTTTTTTTTCATTTTCTCTGTCGACCTTTTTAATGTGTTCTGCTTTCCAAGATTTTGAAGGGTAATGTCCTGGGTTGCTCCTCTCCTGATGCTGTCTTCCTCCCATCCATAACTGAGAAAAGCTGGGGATACATTTACTTATTTATTACAAAGCCTTTTAGAGACTAGGAAGGAGGCATTAGAAAGGGGACTGAGAAATTCAAAGGTGCTTCTGTTGGAAGTGTTTGGGATTAGCTGAAAGTTGTTATAAAATTAACATAGAAGTCATTGGGGACAGCTGATTTCATGTGGGAAACCATGCATCTTTACAGGAAGGCTCTGAGCTGTTGGGTGGCACTTGAGGGCTTTTTTGGCCTGAGACACAGCTTTATTAGTAAGATGTGGGGTAAGATGTACCCGTAAGATGTGTGTGACCACCAGAGTGGCCAATTCTCTGTGGATACATCTGAGACTGTGACACCTTTCAGAAGTACTGTCAATCTTGATTATTTGGGGCCTGATTTTCTCCTGTGGGTCTTAGTTCCCTGGGGTACTCACACCCCTTCTGCCCACGTATCCATTTAATAAACGGTTACAGAGTTTCTTCTCTATTCCAGGCACTGTTGTAGGCACTGGGTGGGGGGGGGTAAACAGAACCCCTAGCTTCAAGGAATGACATTCTGGGTGTTACATTCTGGTGTCATATTGTTGTTTGGTGTGTCTAACAGAGAAAAAGGTGTGGTGGGGCTGTAATCCTCCCCTAGAAAAGCACTAGAGGAGCCATTAGGCAAAACGTTTTTGCCTCATTTTGCTTAAATTAAGTGTTTTGGTTCTGAGGATTTTGATTATAGATGCTTTCATGAATGTATTTCTTCAAAGGAGGTTAAGCATTGGGGCATTAAAGTTTGCAGGGACTTTCGGAATCAGTTGGATTTTATCTTACTAGTTATATCAGCTTAACATCATGGGGACGAAATAGATGTACAGCTTAAGGTTCAAGCTTAGAGAAGATGCTGGAGAAATAATGATACTCAGTTCTCTTTCTACTTCAAGTAGAATCCCCTAATCCACCTACATGCTCATAAATTTGAGGGAAAGGAAAGCAGAAATGGAAAGTTTATTTCTAGGGCTCTATACTGGGCCAGGCTATCAGGTTACTTTCACTGGGAAGACTTAATCAGAAGTGAAGCTTAAATCTGTCACAGTTTTCACAGCAGTCAGGGAATTAGGCACTGATGAAGACCACTGGATCCCCAAATAGAGGGAACGCGTTAGAGATTGTTTGGAGTCAGTTAATAAAATAGATCGTGAGAAGAAAATGTCAAGTTTGAGTGAAAAACGTACTGAAAAAGAAATCTTACAGCTTTTGGGTTATGTGGAGGAAGAAAACAGTGGTTGATATGATTTCCTTGCTGGATCATCATCTTCATCAGATATAGTTGTTGACTAAAGAGGGAAAAACTAAATTCCATCATATAAAGAAGTCTTTATATCTGTGAGATCTTTAAAGAGAATCATCTAAAAATAATAAAAAAGCAAGTGTATGTTGTTTTCATCAGCTTTTGGATTGCTAAAGTAGACTTTGACTTCAGTGTGTGAAGCGGGTGGGTGGGAAATGAGATTTTTTTGTTACTGTTGTTCAGAGGATGAAACACTTTCTCTTTCTAGCTTAGGCTTTGCTGGTGGGTTTAGACATCTGTGGGTCCTCGGGGACTGTGTGTGCAGGTGAATAGAGATTCCAGTACTTGTGTACCTGCCCAAATCGACAGGTTTGGGAATAAGGGCAGGGACTTCTGAGGGTTCATGGAAGTGAACCAGAGTTTTGCACCAAAACTCATGTAGAGATACAAGATGTTTTGTTTCTCCTTTGATTAGAAAGGGCATGAAGATACTTAATAGTTTTTCAACTTTAACTCCACCATTAGCTCAGTATTGATGTATTCGATAATTATAATGAGAACTAGCATTTACTGAGTGCTTGCTGTGTGTCAGGTATTCTGATTTCTTAATTTGTGTAATCCTCACACAGTGGTCCCTTGAGGTAGGTGCTGCTGTGATCTCTATTTTGTAGGAGAGGAAACACCTACAGAGTTTACACCTAAGATCACATAACATGTAAGTGGTCAGCCTCATACATTCTGGCCTCAGAGCCTGACTTGAACCATTGCACCATAGAACTTAAATCAGTGCTTCTTAAGAGTTTGATTCTGATCTTGTTTTAATGGGGCTTTCGACCCTTCCTTAATCCCTCCTTACTTCTGTACATGTTTTCAGAGGTGATAATATACTCCTTAGGCTGTCACCTTATTACAGATGAGAAAACAGATCTCGAAAATTATGTTTTGTAACCACTCAGTAGGACCTACTGAGTTAGTGGTAGGACAGCGATGTGGAACCCAAGTTTCCTAATATATAGGTCACCGCTTTTCCCACTGCACTGTATTGGTTCCATTAACATTTTTTTTAACTGAACTAAATAAACATTTATAAATTTAATTTGTGTCATTCCTGTGGAAGAACTAAATTAAAATAGCTAAGGACTGTGTGATTTTACCCTAGGGAGGAGGGTGGTAGACATTTTGGAAACTAAAGTTTGCCTGTGGGGTTATCTGACCTACTCCTGAGGACATCTTTCTAGTCTTTGGTAGGTTTACTTAAAAGTGGAAAGCATTTAGAGTATAAGAGCCATCCTCAGACTTGGGTTTTGCATGATTTGAAGATTCCTGGAAGGGCAAGTGTTTTTTTTTTTTTTAGATTTAAATTGGTTGTGTGTTCCACTGGAGGTTAAAGTTAAAAAGACATGAATGGGGCGGGGTGGGGAAGGGCTTACATGCAAGCCTTCCTTAGCTACATTTCCCTGTCTGGCAAGTAAGACTTTAAAAGAGGGTGGAAAGAACCACCTTGATTCTTGGTGTTTGGCTTTTTGTTTTTGTTTGTTTTTTCTTTTGGTCCTGTGATTCCTTTTGTTGTAACCTCTTTCCTTGGCTAATGCTTTGTTTAAAAACAAGTGCTCTGGTATTCTAAAACAAATTATCCAGCAAGCTCCCTGATTGTGCTCTCAGATAAAAGATCCCAGGGTAGTGCTCTTTCTGTCTTTGAATTGCAGTTGCCTGTGCATACCCAAAAGCAAAGTTCAGTTTACTGCAGAGCTTCCAGCCCAGATTAATGTGGTTATCTAAAAGTAGAGAATATAAATTTGAAAGGGGAAATGTGGATTGTGCTTAACCCTTCAAAGGCCTCTAATGGGAACCTGCTGTAATGGGTAGTAGAGTTTTGTCTGGGGTGAGAGACTGCAGGCTCCAGTTTTTCTTTGAGTGTTTTGCTAAATGACTTTGGTTGTGTCATTAACGTTTGGAAATCTTAAACTCTCAACGACACATTAAGGACAGAATAGGGGGCAGGCTCCCAGACTGTGCTGTGGAAAAAGCACATGTTCAGATTTTGCCAGTGACCCCGAATCCCATGTGGCCACAGACTAGTAATTTGATTTCACAGTTTCTGTTCTTAAATTTGCAGGATGAGATTCCTAGTAGGAGTAATTTAGTGATGATAACATATCAGCTTCCTTTTAGGGGAAGTATTGTAATTGTGAGAAAAATATTCATGAAAGCCTTTGCCAAGTATTTTTTGTATTTGGTAAGAGCACCCTTTCAGTTATCAAAGCTTCTGCAAAACTTTTCCAAATAATTACACTTGGTCACCCATGTTGGTTTAGAGAATCTGGATTGGATGGTTTCAGATGGTTGCAACTCACAAATTATTGCCTTGTGTGGTGGTTTCCAAACCCAGTTGCACATCTGTATCCCCAGGGGAGATTGTTAAAAATACAGATTCCTGGGCCCTGTCCCTGAGCTCCTAAAAGTTAATCCCTGCTCTGTAGCTCTGGTACATTTGTATTTTCACAGGCTTCCCAGGAGTTCCTTTACAACAAAGTCTGGTACAGAAATTTTGGAATCACTATTATAGAAAATACTCTTGAGTCATTTCTTGGGTTGGCAGTAATGGTGGTGGTTTAAAATAATTAATTTCTATGCTACCAAACCCTTTCTGAAAATAAAACATTCATGCATGTTTGGCTTTAAAACTGTACATATTGTAATAGATAGCTAGTGGGAAGCAGCCGCATAGCACAGGGAGATCAGCTCTGTGCTTTGTGACCACCTAGAGGGGTGGGATAGGGAGGGTGGGAGGGAGACGCAAGAGGGAGGAGATATGGGGATATATGTATATGCATAGCTGATGCACTTTGTTATACAGCAGAAACTAACACACTATTGTAAAGCAATTATACTCCAATAAAGATGTTTGAAAACAAACAAAACAAAACCAAAAAAACTGTACATATTGTGAAATAGAACACATCCTGAAATAAGTGTAGTTTATAGCTCGGTGAATTCTCACAAAGTGAATACTCAAGAAACCAGGACCCAGGTAAAGAAATAGAACATTGCACAAAATATCTGAATTTTATTACATCTTCCTCTTCCACCCCTTCTCCTCAAATCCCAAGA
This sequence comes from Mesoplodon mirus, assembly GCF_964341445.2. Lineage (NCBI taxonomy): Eukaryota > Metazoa > Chordata > Mammalia > Artiodactyla > Ziphiidae > Mesoplodon > Mesoplodon mirus. Next base: position 39,247,929 of record NC_138991.1, read on the forward strand.
AACTAGGAATGTAAGTAAAGGTTGATAAAACAGTACAGTAAGGTACAAGTGTCAAAACTAAAACTATTCTGCCTTTCTGTACTAGATGGCTGTTAATCGTTATCGTTTCTGTAAATTTCTGGTGATGTTAAATTAAGTTTGTATTGTTTATGTTTTGATTCAGCCTTAAATCAGTTCCTGACAATGCCTATGTTTTAATGCTCACAGCATACATCAAGATTAAGCTCAAAGATGATGTATCTTTTATGAAATTTAATTCACTGAAAATATTCTCATGATAGTTTTGAAAAATGTGTAAGGACAGATTACCAGCTCTGGCAGTTATGACTTTGGTAAACAAATGAGTCTTGTTATTACTGCCAGGGTAGCCTAGTAAACCTGTCTCAGTAGCCAAAATGTCTTTATCTTGGTACATGAGGAAAAGTAGCTTCTTGGTTAACAAAAATAAAACAAGTTCTGCCCTCCTCTCTATCCACCCCAGAATAATCTCTCCTCTGATCAATTCCATTCAGAGCATTTAAAGCCAAAGGTAATGAAGTTTCCCTGAGGGTTTTTCTTTTCTTTTTCTTTCTTCTGTTTCCCTTTTATTTTGACACTGAAGAATCATTAGATTCTTAGTGGGAGGAATCCTAGCTGTATTAAACAGCAGGCTTGCTTGTTTTCTTTGGAAGGAGATGCTTATGGTAAAGGGACTGGAGCAAGCCCAGCACCAGAGCTGTGCTAGGGTGAAGGAAGAGAGCTGTGGCAGCTGCACATCTGTACTTCCCTGGCAGGCAAGGTAGGCACGTGGGCTCCGTGCACACACAACTGCCCCCTTCCCTGTTCCTGCCCGCCCCCCAATCTTGGTTATCTCCAGTATCAACTGAGCAGGTGACAAGACTCCAATCACCCTGCTCTGGACAGCTTTCCATCTTTTCAAAAGTACACCAGAGCAGGGGTCCCCAACCCCCGGACCGCTACCGGTCCGCGGCCTGTTAGGAGCTGGGCGGCGACAGCTGGAGGTGAGCTGTGAGCTATGGAGCGAAGCTTCATCTGCAGCTCCCCATGGTTCACATTTCCGCCTGAAGCATCGCTGGCATTACCACCCGAACCATCCCCCCGCCCCGTCCGTGGAAAAATCGTCTTCCACAAAACCGGTCCCTGGTGCCAAAAAGGTTGGGGACCACTGCCCCAGAGGCTTGTTTTGTTACAGTACACTGATTAAATAAATATTCCTGTGTGCACAAAGGAACTGAAATCTGTTACGGCACTCTGCAGTTATCTGTCCATTAGTAGGAAAGGAACTATTGCCCGTTTTTTTACTCCCCCCCCTCCTTTTTATTCTCTCCACCACCAAGATTCTGAGAGGTGCAAGTAACAGATAAATTATCTGAGCTGTGCTTTCAGGCGCATGTGAAGCAGGAGGGTGGTGTTGTGCACTTTGGTGCGGCATGCTGTTGGGGCAGTGCCCAAGGTGTGTGGATCGTAGAAGAGCTTGAGTGATTTAGATTAGAAGACCCCTTCTTGCTTTGGGGTTGTTGGACCTTTGTCTCTCTCCTTCAACTCTTAGCAGAAGTGGATTTAGGAAGGTCTTTCAAATTAGCTTGCCTCTGTTACAGGAAAGGGTGCTTCTGGCATTGAAGTGGTTCTGTGTGTCTGGTGTCAGACGTGGAAGCCACAGAGCCTCTGTGAGACTTGGTCCCACTGTGTTTATTTATTTACAGGTTCCCTTCAAAAGGCAGTGGCCGGAGGGACCCTCACCATTAGGGCAGATAGCCATAGTGGACAGGGGAATGACAGGAATTCTAGCCTTGGTGGTGCTGGTGGGTTTCCTTTCTTTTTTTTGGATGGGGGTGTAGTTGGTTAGCATGAATGCATGTAGATTTAAAAAAAAATGACTGATTTAGAAAGTGTTATTTGTAACCCTTTATGTGTAAGCTGTCAAACACCTCCATAATAAGGAATGATTTGTGTGCTAAGTGTGAAATGATGAATACTTTCCTGTTCACACAGGGCATTAAAAAAAGGGTCCGGGACAGGGAGGGAGGAGGGAAGGAGGAGAAAGACTGCGAATGGAACATAGGAAATTAAGCTTGCGGAGAAAACACTGTGCATATTATTTTGGTGTGAAGGAAGTGTCATGCAGAGAGAGTGTGACCAAAGGGAGGTGTTGAAATGTTAGCAGCTCCTAACATCTACCGCTAAGAGGGGGACCCCTTTGATGGAAATGAGATGGGTGCCCTTGTGTAGATGGGACTTCAAAAATGTGAGGAGCCTTGTATCTGTAAGCAGGGAAAACTGTTGGAGTGGGTAAAGTGAAATCTCTTAGTGTGTCTCTTCCAACTGACTGTGGGTAATTAGTTGGAAATGACATTAACCTGAGCTTAATTGTAATTTTGCATAGTAACAACATACCAGCTGTTCACTGTATTCTTTCCTGGTGGAGCGATTTAATTATTTTTTGCTATCTTTTAAGCTCTAATTTTCTGTTGTGTTTTCGTTTAACCCCTCCTTGCTGCCATGTCCGCAACCCCCGCAGTTTAGCAGTAGTGTCATTTCTGCTGCTTTGGTGCCTACTCCGTGCTGAGGGCTTGGGATGATCTTGGTTTTGCTAATCAGTTGGCTTTTTAAAAGGACACGTTAGAAAGTTACCGAGATGAAACATGGGTGATTGCTAACCTTGTTGTGTTTTAGGCTCCTCCAAAAGATTTTAGCTCATGACTTAAATAATATGGATAATTCCAGGCCTATCCAAGGTGCTCAAAATATCAAGTGAACAAGCCGAAAGAGAAGTTAATTACTGAACAGTGATTGCTCTGATATAACCAATTATGGGTCATTAAATGTTTATTACCTTTTATATGTTCCTTTCCCCCATAAGGGCAGTTTCTTTTTTGAGTCATTAAAACAGAAATGGGATTAAAAAAAATTCTGCTTAAAAAATTTCCACAAGACTGAAGTATTAAAAAAGGTCTTGTGTGATCTGACAGCTGAATAGCCTGTTTTTCTTTGGTCTGTTGAATTAGTAATTAATGAAATGTATTGCCTGAGCAGAGAAAATAAGATTAGTTTTGCTTAGAAAGAAAACAAAAGCAAAACATTAACACTTAAATGCAGGTTAATATTAAAGTGCAATATAAGACGTATAAAAAGATGCCGTGTCCCCACACGTGCCTAACCTCCATTATCAACATCCCCCACTGAAGTGGCATCTTTGTTATAACTGGTGAACCTACACTGACACAGTATTGTCACTCAAAGTACACAGTTTACTTTAAGGTTGACTTTTGGTGTTGAACATTCTATGGGTTTGGACAAATGTATAATGACAGGTTTCAACCACTATAGTATTACACAGAGTACTTTCACTGCCCTAAAAATGCTCTGTGCCCCGCCTCTTCAACCCTCCCTCCCTCCTAACCCCTGGCAACCACTGATCTTTTTAACTTTCTCCATAGTTTTGCCTTTTCCAGAATGTCATATAGTTGGAATCATGCAGCATGTAGCCTTTTCAGGCTGGCTTCTTTCACTTAGCAACATGCATTTAAGATTCCTCCATGTCTTTTCAGGCTTAATAACTCATTTCTGTGTGATACAGAACTCCTTAATCATAACCGTTAGGGGCAAACAAGGAAAAAATTACCAATTGTACAAAACCCCGAGGAATAAATTCAGAAATATTAAGCTCAAAAAAAAAGTATAAAAAGAGTGGAACTCCTTGAATGATAAGATTGTCAATGGTAACACTCATTTAATTAATTCATTCATCACTTTCTTGAGCACCAACATTATGTTTAGGAGGACTGGGGTTATATAAATACAGAGGGGGCAAGGGGCCCTGTCTGCATAGAGCCTCTGGGTTAGCAGAGCAGTTAAACCAAATGCTTTAGTAACCATTATTGAAATGTCAAAGCAGTAGTGTTAATAGGCAGAGGTACATTTCTGTGGGGCAGGGGTGGCAGTTATGAAGAGAGAATTTACTTTTGGAGGCCGCCGTATCCTGTGGATTGAGAGCAGCGGGAGGGTGGTTATGAAGAGAAATCTTGCTCTTGGAGGTCGTGGTGTCCTGTGAATTAATAGCAGGTTCTTTGGAGCCCCATCACTTGGGTTCACATCCCAGTTTTGCCATTTACCAGCTCCGTGTTCTTTTACTTCAGTTTCCTCATCTGTAAAATGGAAAAATGGTAACGCAGGGTTGTTGTGAGGATTAAACAAGTTAAGTGCTTGTGACAGTGTCTCGCATGTATTGAACATCTTAGGTGGTAGTGTCATTTTTGTGGGATAATGCAACAGAGAATTCTTTCTTAAGGGAAATGGTAATTTAATTGGATGCTGAGGAACAGAAAGATGTTTCAGGCATTTCTTGTATTGTCATGTGTAACCACATACTTAATTTATAATGCCTAGAGTAATGTGTGCTTATGTAACACCATTGTCAAAAGATTACAAAGGGCATTTACAACCGTTTATTCTCAGAACAGCCCTCTGAAGCAAGAAGACTGTTTATGCACATTCTGCTGAGGTGTGAAAGGCTGCAGAGAGCACGGCACTGCCAGCGACTGTTCTTTAATTGAGGTGTGCGTGGAGCCTGACTTTATTGTGGGTAAATTAGACCAGTGGAAAGAGGGAACTTTTAAAACTTTTTTGTTTAAAAAATGTTTATGGGGGACAACTATGTTGTGATAAATAAATTACAAAGATGTTTTCTGTAGTCTTTAAGCAATAGTGAAACTTTGTTTATTCCTAAAAGTACCAGATCGCAGACAGTTGAATTTAGAGGAAGTTTATAATAATGATGATCATAATGAGTATTTGTTGAGCACTTACTATGTTCCAGGCGCTGTTGATCGTCATAACTCTGAGGTTGTTACTCTTATTATCCTCATTTTACAGATGAGGAAGCCGAGGCACTGAGATGCCCAGTAGTCTCCCTGCAGTCATGTAGCAGGGTAGATCTAGGGCCTGAGCTCTTATTCAGATATGCTCTAAGCTGTATAAAGCATTTCATTTTGTTTTGTATGTTTTATAACAGCCCTTTGAGAAAGGTCTGTTATCTCCATATTATAAGGAGAGAGAGAAGTAGTCTATGAGAAGCTAATGGGGCATCATGGTGAATTTAGTTTGGAATGAAAAATTGGAGGTGGCTATTTTATGCTCTTGCGTTATTCCAAGCAAGGCACTTTACTTCTGGGCCTTGGGATCTATAAAATGAGAAGATGACATTCTGTCCCATTGACTCACACAATGTTATAATTTGGGGGGAAATTTGAATCTGTACAACTCTGAGTCTATGCAATTCTTGTGTAGCTTGGACTCAGACTTATATGTGAGTCTTGGGCCCACCATTTACAGATGTGTTGATTTACCTAATTTGTCTGAACGTGTCTTATTATTTGTAACATGGCACTGTAGTTCTGCCTCTGCTCAGGTAATATAATAATATTGTAAGGTAATAATATACCTAGCTCTCAATCTACAGTAGGTAAGTGGGATTCTTATTAATTGGTATAAAACCAGGGATCGTACAGGAAGCTGGGCCTGGGCAGGAACTCCAGCCTCTTGACTCCCCTGGGTCCTAGTTTTCTCCATCATATATGCCATGCTGCTGGGGATGAGGAAGAGGTTATCATAATGAGATGTGCCCTGACTTAATAGAAACTACAGTCTTGATTCTTCCTCTAGACTCATCAGGTTGCCATGTGTGTGAAATGTAGTGACTCCAGTAAGGAATTTGTTGTTTTCATGAAGTACGGCCGTGAATGGTAGACTGTGAGCAACATGGGCAGGGGGCCTGCTATCTGCAGTTTATCCTGTGCAGGGGGCTGGGATACCTGGCCCTAGAACAGGATCTAGCGTCATTTATAGTGTGAAGGAAGGAAGGAATGAACGATCTCATTGAGCTGTAGGAAATAGAAATGAGAAGGGGAATAGGGTTTTTAAAATTTCACTTTTGTAGGAAAGAGGAAATTGAGGCACCTGATGGGGCAGGTTACGCCTAGTCTCTTAATCACCAGGTCTTACAAGTGGACATAATTTATACCCTTGAAGGTATTGCATGGCAGTGCCCTTCTGTTAAGATTTATTGTGGAACAAAATTTTATTCAGGTCAAGAATTTCTTCTAAATTAGAGCATATTCATTCCTCTTTTGTGGTTTCAGTCTGTGGAGTTGAAACTTGTCAGGAAGGTTTAGCAAAGCTGTGCTTCTAATGATGTGGAGTTCTCACTGGCAGCTGTGCTAAATAAACCTCTTGCTGTAAACTAGCCACGAGTAAACGTCTGGTTGTGAATCATAGCATGACCTTTCAGGGAAAACAAAACAAACAAACTACCAAACACACTAATCAGATATATATATATTTTTTTTAGTATCAGGGTTGTAAACTCCGACACTTAACAGTTTGTCAGGCCCACTTGGAACAGTTAGACAACTTCCTTTCTCTATTTCTGTTTGTGCAACACATGGATGTGTATATCCTTTAACAGCGTATTAAGAAAAAATTTTAAAGCCTTTCTTCCACATCTCTGGTTTCCTAATCATGGAACTTTATACAAATGCAGATTGCTGAGTGTCACTCAAGACCTACTGTATCTGAATCTCTCAGAGGGTGGGACCCAGGAATCTCTTCTGAAGAGCACCCAGAGAGATTGTGTGATTAATGAGAGTTGGAAACCACTAAGAGAACTACGATATTGTATTTTTCATCCATCCATCTATTCTTATCCATTTATCCATGTCTTGAGTAGATGAGAATTGGTTACTCATGGGACAATGGTTTTCTTAAGAACTGGGCATAGAAACCAGCATTAGAACGTAATCCTTGCCCCATGGGGTTCACAGTCTGGCTTAAAAGTTTTTAACTTCGGGTCGAGCTTTAAAGGATTCACAAATGTCCCAAACGTCATGGGCAGAAGATTTTGTGTACACACGTTTTTCTAGCTTTCATCAGATTCTCTAAGGGGTCAGTGACCCATAAAAGGTTAAGAACCAAGGTCTAGAGCTTGTACAACTGTTCTGAAAACAGTGGCAGAGGGCAGTGTTTCTGTTGCCACCTACAATGTTTTTGACCTTTTCAGAGGCAATAGCAGTTTGAGAATTGCACCTGTTTTCTGCCCCATTTAAAATATTTAAAAAGAAGAGAATAGTGTAGCACCTGGGTTGTGGTCAGAACAAGATGAAGGGTTATTGAAAGTAACTATTTGGTGAACTGCCTCAAATTTAATGTCAGGTTGCTGCTTACGGTAAAACAGCCCAATGGTCAGTCTGATGCAAGACTGACCATTTTAAACCAGCATTTTAAACCAGCATAGCATAGGCAAGGTCCACTTGTTTTCTTACAGTATGTAATTAGCTGAATTATAGATAACAATTTTCACGCCATGGATATACATAAAGACTGTCTTATTTTTGTTACATTCGATCCCCAGCATGTCCACTGAATTGCTTAATTCCAAAATAACGTTACCAGCTGTACTGCTGGCTCATCCTTCCTTAGCTCCTAAAATCCCCAAGTAACACTGTTCATCACAGAACAGAATTTGATATTAGAGAGGTCCATCTTGAACTGCTGCAGAAGTTTTACTTAGCAAAAATACTAGAACCCCTTATGTGTAATATTCTCATCTCTAAGGATAACTTTGTAATTCAGTTTTAATTAAGGTCTTCCCTTCTCTTTTTGTGGCTTCATATGTTTCTTTGGGGAACAAAAATTCTTCAAATATTGTAGCTCTGGTGATGCTACATTTTAGGGTTGGATAGTTTTGGAAGAAGAGGGCAGTCAATGGAATTACATGTTATTAATGGGTAAAATTCCTTGTCCATTTATTTGGAAATTGTTCTTTTGGGGGCTAGGAGGGAGTTAGAGGCCTACTTCATTGTCACTGAAGTCTTATAAAGTCTTTTTAGGCTCTTCAAATGTCTGTATTACTTATTTTGAACTTGTGTATGTATTACCTTGCATTATTCATTATTCTCTTAAAAAATAGTGACTATTTTATCTAAGTAGATTTTAACTTACTGGATGGTGATTATGTCTTCTAGGTCTTTATAGTCTTGCCATTATTTAGCATACTGAGTCATAATAGACACTCAGTAGATACTTGATTAATTGGATGTGTTGATTACCTTTGAGTCTTGGATCCCCAAGAGACCAGAAAATGGACTAAATCTGGAGTTAGAACTTGATACATGCGTTGGAAGTTAGGAATGTAAAAATGGATTGTCAGATCTGTCCCTTAGGCTTATTCAATATTCTCTTATTATTTTTTATGTTCACATACAGCTGAATCATATTCTGTAGTTCTTTAAAATCTTAAGTATATAGAATTCCACAGTTATAAAGAGAATTTTGTGGTAGAACCCCAACAGTTTTCATTTAAATATTAAATGAAGTGAAACTTCAGAGAGTTTCATAATAACTAACTTATTAGTTATTGCTTTTAAAATGAAAGATCTCACCATAGACTTGATCACTAAAAGATACCTGCTAATCAAATAGATATCACCCTTAACCTGTCCTAATCAAATACAGTCTTATCAGCTCTATTTGGGTGGAGGAACTATTGAAGGCATTTAATGAATGAATGACTGTCATCAGTTATCTCGAAAATCAGGATTTGTAGGCTTGAGGGAGAGGGGTCGGACTGGGAAGGGGTGTATCACAAACCAAACTGTGTGAGAAGAGGATCTGGGAATGTTTCTCTTGTAGAAAAGGTGGCTGACTTAAAGTATTTACAGAGTTGGTTTCAGGAAGAGGGATTTAGGTCCAAGTGGTCCCATTGGAGGCACAATTTGGCATTCTCTATGAAGAGAACAGATTTGTAATAGTGCTTTCTGGGGTCTTGAGTTTAGCTGTTGAAGGCATTCAAACAGGCTCGCTTATCTCTCACCTGGATTATCGTAGTGGGGGGTTAACACCAGGAATTAGTGACCTTTGAGGTCTCCCCATCCCAAAGATACTATAATTATATGATTTTCTAGCCAAAGTGTTCTGAGTAAATCTAGTCATGGTTCAAAGTCCAGATCTGCTCCCTGTAAATTCTTTTTCTTTTTAAAGGACTTGTTGTTGGATGCTGTTTACTTAGTATTTAATCTCATGGCCATCAAGTGTATTGAACTGGAACAAAACCAAGTTTATCCCATCTTCCTGGTATCTAGGTCTCTTCTCGTAGTCTGAGCTCTTAAAAGTAAGGTCATTTAAAAGTAGCATCTTGGCTTCCTTATTGCCTGTGTGTTTGCAAATCAAAATGTGAATTAAGTTTGGTCATTTGGAATATACAGGTTTTCATTTCAAGTCACTTAAGTGACATCTTTAAGGAAGATGGTCGTGCTTTACTTACTGTAGGGCTCCCCCACCTCTTTCCTTAAAAAACAAACAAAAGGGCTTCCCTGGTGGCGCAGTTGTTGAGAATCTGCCTGCCAATGCAGGGGACATGGGTTCGAGCCCTGGTCTGGGAAGATCCCACATGCCATGGAGCAACTGAGCCCGTGAGCCACAACTACTGAGCTTGCGCGTCTGGAGCCTGTGCTCCACAACAAGAGAGGCCGCGACAGTGAGAGGCCTGCACACCGCGATGAAGAGTGGCCCCCACTCGCCACAACTAGAGAAAGCCCTCGCACAGAAACGAAGACCCAACGCAGCCAAAAACAAATAAATAAATTAAAAAACAAACAAACAAACAAACCCTCCAGTTTTCAGGCTGAAAAGGTATTTTGTGATGGCTGAAAATATGTCTGAGAGTAATAATATGGTCTCTAAACACAATTAGATCTGGACTGGTGAGGCATTATTACAGTAAATGGATATTTTGTAAATATTGGTTTTTTTGGGGAAAAAAGCAGGGGGTGGTGGTGTGCAGGTGGGGTCAATCTTACCAGGAAAGCTGAAATGAATTCTTAAGCCCTGAAGAACCAGAGGGCACTGTGGCTTAATGTTCTGGCCCTAATTCAGCATCCCGTCTCTTTAGACACTTGGCTCTGATTCTTTCGTCTCAGAACCGAAGTCTTAAGGATTAAGAGAAGAGAGAATGGAAATGCATCATTTTCCCTGCCAAAGGAGGTACTTAAACTGGGAAAGAAGGAGGGGACTTTAACAAATCAAGCCTTGGCAAGGAAATCTGTCATGAATCAGCAATGACTTGGAAAGCCTCTGTCGCTGTATTTTACAAAACTAAGCATTTGCCACTACCAACATTTGTCTCTTGCTTACCTTTAGGATCAGCTTCAGGTTGCTCTATGGAGGGAACAAATTCTTTTTTTTTTGCCCATTTTGACAACATTAGGTAATTAATTTACAACTAGCTCAATTAGACTCCGGCCCATACAGTGTGTGCATGGCCTTTTAAAGAGCCTTTGTTTTGACGCTAATTGAACTGGTTGTAGCAGAGACAGCCAAACAATTTACATTTATCTTTGGCAGGACACAAGGGCTCTCTCTTGGTATGGACAGCTGCATATTCTGTTTCTTCTACCAAGTGTGGTACTAAAATGCTGTGTGCTTATTTTAAATTTCTAATTAAGAAAACTTTGAAAATGACAGAAGCATATATTCTTGTAGACAAATTGGAAGATTTAGGTAGATAAACAAGAAAGAAAATAAAGATCACACATAATCTTATTGCCACCAAGAGAACCATTCATAATCTGGTATTTGTCTTTCTATACTTTTCCCCCTTATAAGGGAATGCATGCATCTGTGCATATACACTTTTTAATATGTTCTGTTTTTACAAATATGTAACCACACCGTACAAACTGAATTGTAATCCACTTTTTTCCTACTTAATAAGTTGGAAACATCTTATCATTTCATAAAATGTTGTTCTGCAGCATTTTAAATGGCTGCATGGTATTGCATTGTGTGGATGTACCAAAAAGTATTCAACCAGTCTACTCTTATTGGACACTTAAGCTCATTTCACGTTTTTGATATTATAACCAGCATTGTGATACATATTCTTGTTACTAAATCTTAAAGTTCTTAATAATTTGTAGCAGTTAAATTCCTAGATACTGAGTTACTTGGACAGGGGCATATATGTTTTAAAATTTTTTGGTGTGTATGTAGTCAAATTGTGCTTCTCGAAGGTTGTACCATTTTTCACATTCACTTGCACTGTATGAGAGCTTTATTATGCTTATTCTTGGTATTCAGGAGAACAGTATAGAAAGTATTTACTCGGAGGTGGGTTAAATCCTGATCAGTGATTTTACCGTTGCTGCTAAAATTTATCTCAGCCTTATAAATCTTCTGTTCCCAGTATCAGGTGAAAGAAGCCAGCCAGCTACCTCATATAGTCCAAGAGAGTATTGCTTGTTTTAGTAATGGTATTATGCTATTTTGTTTTGAAAAAGTAGAGACTAAATAAGTAAGTAGGTGCTTCATTAAGACAGAAGTGGTTTGTTTTTCCTCAGGGAATATTCTGAAACAATATTTTTCATATGAGTAAGGACCAACCTAAAGAAATAGACTAAAATCAAAATAAGAAGTGGATAGCTTTGCTCAGTACATGAGAAAATATTTACCTTCTTGAGGTGGCAAAGCCCATGGACGTGTTGCCTGTCTAACCCATGACTAGAGGAGCAGGATAAACTCTGGCATCTCCATCACGGGTAGCCTTGGAGAAGCCATCACAATACGTTGTCTAAATTTCTGTTAGAGTAACTACTGGTTTGTTTTATAGTCTCCTTGTCTAGACTGGAAGGCTAGAATTCACAACAGCTGATATTGAATCTTACTTTCTGTATTTGTAATACCTGAATGTTGGACATGTAGTTAGACAAACAGCAGGTATTCGTTGTTAATTGGATGAATAAATGAATAGGCTAGATATACAGGAGAGTTGAAATTAAAGAAAAAGATCTTTCAGATCATCCGGGGCTCCCCCCCGCCCCCACCCAGGTTTTTTTTTTTTTTTTTTTTTTTTTTTTTGTGGTACGCGGGCCTCTCACTGCTGTGGCCTCTCCCGCCGCGGAGCACAGGCCCCGGACACGCAGGCCCAGCGGCCATGGCTCACGGGCCCAGCCGCTCCGCGGCACGTGGGATCCTCCCAGACCGGGGCACGAACCCGCGTCCCCTCCATCGGCAGGCAGACTCTCAACCACTGCGCCACCAGGGAAGCCCCCCCACCCAGTTTTATAGCTGATGAAACTGAGGCTTAGAAAGATTAAGTGACATCTTGCTCAAGAGCAAGTTAATGATCCAGGCAGAAGTTGGAGTTCTCTTATCACTCTGTACTTCTCATATTCTTATAGTGCTCGGATTGTGTGTTTTTCTCAAGGTGGTACTTGGTATGATTGTATTTAAAATCAATAGTAAATTCTCATTTCATACATTGTACAGCTTCCCTGACTCCTTTTGCTTCACTAGGGAGATCAGCCTCAGTTTTTGTTAAAATTCAGCACACCCTTAAGTCACATTTCTTTTTTTCCTTTCTCTCTTTCTTTAATATTCTCACTTCTCCAATTTCATTCTTAGTAGACATTTTAATTTACTCCCAGCAGTATTGCCATCTGGATGTTAAAATGCATTGAATTGACCTCTTACCTGGAGATCGGAGTGAAGGTCTCACCTGACCCAAGGATTTAGCCAGGAATTGAGGCAGGTAAAACAAAGTCTTCTCCCAAGGCCCAGGTGCTGCTGGTCTGCCAACCTGTACTTTGATTCACGGATGGGGTGCAGATGTGCCTTGTTTTACTGTTAGAAAGCAGCTTCTGAATAGTTTCTGTTCGAAACTTTTCAGTTTGCCAGTGCAAAATAATGTCTGCAGCAAAAGTTCATTTTAGGGTAAACCAGGAGTAAAGGGGGATTAAAGAGAGTTCTTTTTTTTTTACTTTTCTGTGTTTTAATTTTTTCCTGTGACTTCAGCCTTTTCCCCTTCTTAGTGAATTATTATAGAGTTTTATTAAAATTGTAAGTTCTGGAAATTAGACACCATGGTAGTTAGACCAGCACGGGATACGGTACTCTTAGGTTCCATAGTATTTCAGAGTACATCTCTTTATTGTATGTTAAATGATAGGGAAGTATAATAAAATGTACCTTGAGAGTACTTATCTGTCTTATGTCCTGTAACATTCAGTACTTGATGCAAATGTAGCAGATCTTGACTCAAAAAGGGACAAAGCTGGTTATAGCCCAAGAGACGGATGGCAGGTTCCTTGTTGATGGCATAAGTTCAGCAAAGTCATACAATTTGAGACCTAAGGGGCCTTTATATTATCTAGTCCAACTCTTTATTTTACATATGGGGAAAGAATTAGCCACTGGTTCAGGGTCATTCAACAGGTTGAGAGAGGCTGCAGGCTGAACCTAGGACTGAATGCCAACTCTACTGTTCTTCAGTTTCTGATCATAGTTGAAGCATTTAGTCTAATCTCTCCTTAAAAGAGCACACTATTTGATGTTTCATTGACTTGAAACCTGTTGTGATGCCTACGGGCACCCAAAGGCTACCCTGTTGTTCATTTTTCCTGGTTGCCTAAGTCATTCCATGCTTCTCTGAGGGTGGGCTTGGACATGACTGGAATAAACGGTGTGTTGAGACAGCTTAGAGAAATGTCTCTGATGAAATGAATTCTTACTTTTCTAAGAAAGCAGTGAAAAGACAGCAAGGGGACTGCTATTCCCTAAAACCATTGACTGTGGATGGAGAGAAGCCCCACGTGGCAGATGGTCACAGCCCTTGGCAGCTGCATTGCTGTCTTTGTCCTCTCTTGCAGCCTTAGATATGTGGGAGCCTATGGTTCTTAATCCTAACCTGTATTCCTCGATTCAGTGTATGATCTTGGTCAAGCACCTCACCTCTTCTGCCTCAGTTTTCTCTTAGGAGATTCAAGGGGGCTACAGTGGATGATTTCTGGGTCTTGAATAATTATTCTGAAAATGATTATCTATATAGAAGTTTATCCACATGATCAAATAACCAAACATGTATTTCTAACAGTCCGTTTTATTACTGTTTTGATTTGTTTTCATGGGATTTTGGAAAATGTCTACAGACTTTACCGTGATCAAGCTGCTAGCAATTATTTAACAGAACACCCAGCAGGTGCTCGGGGGCTATGAAAGAAATAGTGTTCAGCCTCAAGGAGACCAGAAAGATTTCTTTATCTCCCAAGCTGGGGATGGAGGACATTCTTCTCTTCCAGTGGATTTAAGCTCCATGAGTGCAGGGCCTTTGTCCTTCTTTTATAGTTCAGGGCTCAGTAAATATTGGTTGTATGAATGAAGCAATGAATCCACTTGTCAGTCTTGCTTATATTTACTGAAGATGTCCCACTGAGATTTGTTGTTTTCTTCAACCTGTAAGTGCTGTTAACTTGAATTAATTTCCCAGAAAGTATTCCCCACCTTCTATAGAAAAATGAGACCAAGATGCTCTGAGGCTAAATGAAAAAACCCCATAAATGCCACATTCCTTTCTTGGAAATTCACTTTACTATCAGCATATTGAAAGCATTGAGATGTCTGCCTTAAAATAACTTTGTTCAACCCGACATTTCCCAAACTGATTTGAACTCAGAGTCCTAGCCATTCCACACCCCCCATGGAGTAGTTGTTAACATCCTGCAGAACTTTGACCTGTGAAAGAGAAAGGTTGGTATAGAGAGTAGTAATAGGAAATAAACAGAAGCAGCAACATTAGTAAAGAATAATTAATACAACATATGACAGAGTATATATGTTAAGCATTGCTTCTGGCAGTCCTGTGTGAAGTTGTGGTAGACCTGTAGGGTTTTTTTTTTTCTTTTTTAATTTTCTTCTAAAAATGACTGTTTGTGCCTCATTGGAGATTTAAGGTTTGGTGGTAGAGAGATTAAAGGAAGTTGCAAATGATCTAATAGCTATTATATAGTTAGGGAAGTTGAATGGTGGAGTTTTAACTTGTGTCAAGGGCTTCCCTGCCAGGTACTGCAGGGAAATGATGATGAAAGGAGTCTGTGTCTGCTCCTTTAGGAGCTGGCTGTCAGTGAAGGAGACAGACATGTAAACAAATTATAGCAATAACGTGCTCAGATGTGTAACGAACAGAAAATAGGACAGAGGAAGGAATGGTATTTTTTCCCTCCAATTTAGAACAGAGTTGCTGTTCATACAATAAGCCAAAACCAAACTAACCGGAACCCCCATAGGTCTCCCAGACAAAATTCTCATACATCAAGACTCAGATGACTAGGCTTCTTTATGCTTTCCCTGATCCAGCATAATTGCATCATCTGTGGTCCCATCAGAGCCTTGTTTACACCTCTGTCATTGGCCTTATTACAGTTGTATGTGAACAACTTCAGGGCACAGCAGGGTCACCTTTGTCCCTGTATCTCTGGGCCTGCAGCATCTACCAATACCCACAGTGCATGTTGGCTGTTTTGTTTAGACTTGGGGCAAGGCATTAGGGCTGTGTTATTTACTCACTTTAAGTAAATTTAGTAAATAAAAAGTTTTATACAAAATATAGACTGGGAAGGTAGGAGTAGTATTAAGAGTATGGCTCCTTCCCATAGCATTTTTTCCCTGAACACCTACATATGACTTAAATTTTAAGAATTCAGTAACATTTTTGTAGGAACTCAACAATTCCACATCATGAAGTGTTTTTATTTCACATGAGTGTTTTGTAATCATTAGTTTTTGTAGGACCTTTCTCTTACACCCTGTACTTCATCTGGAATATCCTAGAATAAGTTCAGCTTGATATTCTGTTCCCCGCCAGTGGTTGTGTTTGAGGCCTAAGGTCAAGGTGTTGATTGATGACATTTCCCTTTAAAGTTATTTGTATCCACCTGCAATATGGGGGCAGAGTGACTCCCAGTATGGTGCAATGGAAATAAGTGACATGGTTTTGAAGTTCATTTTCTTTGTGACCTTGGGCGAGTTACTTAGCTTTCCAATAACTGAGGATGTTGGATCAGAATTAGCACAGTTGCTTCTAATGTTGACATTCCATGATTCTCTGGGGAGGATTCACTTCCATGGAAGGTTTAAAAGTGGATACATTTTTAGGTTAAATGGCTTTGCTCGGTTACTTTTTTTGCCCCTTAACCCATATAGGAGCCTTAAGGCTGCTTGTCATGGAATAAAACCAAATTACCTGGAACTCTCAAAGACTGCAATTCTGATCCTATTTTTTATTTTAAGGGGAAGAAAAAACTGACAGTAAAACAAGCTTGTCTATGTCCATGAATCAGGAAAGATCCATCCCATTTTTCTACATACACAGTACACATAGCCATATTGAGTGAGGTGCTGCAAAGTCTTAACTGAAAATGAAATTGGTTGCATTTTTCATCTTAAATCTAGGAAGAATTGTAGTTGATAGATACATTTTGAGTACTTTCATCTAGAGTTAAGGAGTTGCCTTGGGGAGGGACTTGCCTGGCGGTCCAGTGGTTAAGACTCTGAGCCCCCACTGCAGGCGGCAGGGGTTTGATCCCTGGTGGAGGAGCTAAGATCCTGCATGGCGCTGCCAAAAAAGAAAGTTGCCTTGTAAGAAGTTAAGAAGTTGGCTCCCAGCTTTATGATGAAGATGATACTGGGTATCCTTGGATATGTCACTGAACCTTTCAGAATTTCAGTATCCTCAATGGTTAGATTTGATATCTTTCTGATTACTAACCGCTCTGTGACTAGATAATTCTAGGCATTTATTTCAGGCTCCTTCCTGTTCATTTCCTTGAAAGATAACGATATCGCCATCCCGCCCCCCACATAATCCCAGACAGTTGTTGATTTGTGAGGGAGAGGGATATTTTAAAACACTTCAAATGGTACATTCAAGAAAATTATATTAGTTACCTATTGGTATATAACAATATTACCAATATTACCGCAAAGTTAAGTTTTTTATGGCTTAAAATAACATATTTATTATTAATCTCACAGTTTCTGTGGGTCAGGAGTCTGGCACAGCTTAGCTGAGTCCTTTGCAAGGCTGCAGTCAAGATGTTGCCCAGGGCTGGAGTCTCATCTGGATGCTCGCCTGGGGAAGGATCCACTACCGAGCTCGCTCAGGTTGTTGGTGGAATTCATTTCCTTGCAGCTGTAGGACTGAGGGCCTTATTTCCTTGCTGGTTTGGGGCTCCCTCTGCTCCTAGAGGCCGCCCACAGTTCTTGTCATGTGAGGTTCCCCTCCGCATGACTGCTTGTTTCCTCATAGCCAACAGGAGAGAGCAAGGCAGATGCTACCATCTTTTGTAATGTTATTACATAATCATGTACACATGATCATGTACTTCTGTCATCTTTGCTGTATCCTACAGGTTAGAAGCAAGTCACAGGCCCCTCTCATACTCAAGGAGAGAGGCTCATACATGGGCATGAACTGGTGTAGGTGAGGATCGACCACCTTAGGAGTCTCTCAGCCACACATGTGAAAGACAGAAACCATATTTAAACTTTTTTGTTTGTATTGTGGATCTGTGTGTAAACATCTTATTTGATAGTACAGCCATAGTTATCAATAAACATTGATTAAGAATCCTGTTCAGTTAAAGCTTTGGGCCCACTGTGTTTTTGTACCATGCCCTTGTTTTTCTGAGTCCACAGATACTGGTAAAGGCAAGGAGGTTTGAGGCTTCTTCATTCTTCTGCCTTCCTGCCTGGCACTGTACCTGTAGGTGTTAGGTGCTAAGTGCTGGTTGAAGGATTGTAGAAGCATTGAATTAATTTGAAGAAGGTCTCTGTCATAGACTGAATTATTCTCCCGCCCCCAAATTCATATGTTGAAGCCCTAACTACCCCCCCACAATGGGATGATGTTTGGAGGTGGGGCCTTTGGGAAGCCTTAGGTGAGATTATGAGGGTGGGGCCCTCATGATGGGATTAGTGCCCTGATAAGAAGAGGCACCAGAGAGCTTGCTAGCTCTTTCTCTTTACCATGTAAGAACACAGGGAGAAAGTGGCTGTCTATAAGCCAGGAAGAGAGCTCTCACCAGAAACTGACCATGCTGGCACCTTGATCTTAGACTTCCAGCCTCCAAAACTGTGGGAAAGTAAATGTCTGTTGTTTAAGCCACCCAGTCTATGCTGTTTACTTATGGTAGCCCAGGCTGACCTACCCCACCCTCTGTTCTCAGTGTAACAAAAGATAGATGTCTAAGTACAAAGGTTGCAGGATGGCAGTGACCCCCTGGCAGCCAGTGAGCCAGGGAGAGTGGTGTTTAATTGCAGCCATTGCATTCTTTACTGAGTTTTCCTCACAAGTATTTGTAGAGAGCCCCTAGACTTTTTTTTTTTTTTTTTTCCTGGGCAAAATGATGATCTAAAACATACTGTCTTTGGTTTTTCAGTGTTGGACTGCCAAACAGGAACACTTAGTGAAGACAAATGTTGCTCTTGAAAAGTCTTGTTGGTGGGAACTTACATAGTGAATTCTTAATTTATTCTTTTGGAGTCTTAACTTTAAAAAATTCATTTGTTTGTTCATTCATTGGTTCATTCATAGGTTGAGATACAGAGGGCTCAGTACCCTTTCCCCAGTTTTCTACCTTTCTGACTTTATTAACCTTACTTTATTGCTCTAGGTTCCCCCTTTGTAAAATTGGGATATTCACATCTGTCTAAAAAGAATGAAATAATTACATAAAGCTCCAAGCATGTAATAGGCGCTCACTGAATGACAGTTTGACTAACTGTGGAGGAATGATTAACATGTTACAATTATTTATTCAGTTTCATTCATCATACCAGCAATGGCATGGTATAATATATTAGAGATCTCAGTGAGTAAGAGGATTGGGGTGGGAAAGGAACCAAGAAAATCTCACCATCTTCCTTCTGCTTGAAAACAGATTCTTAATTCTTGAACAGGGTGGGTTTTTTTTGAGTATTTTTAAGCCACACAACACTTACTTGTTTTTAATAATTGTAGTCAAAATTATCAAGCAGTGAGAGTCATTTTTTGATGTGGTACTTAGTTGTAAGGGGAGGAATCACAAGTGATTTAGAGGGAGGACCTTAGAATTTGAGAAATCCACCCCTTTCATTTTCTAGATTAGGAGGCAGAGTGCGTCATGTGGTGACATGCAGTCCTATGGAAAAGAAGAAATAGGAGTCATACATCTTATCTTTTATACAGACTCAGCATTTTCAGTAATTCTGTTG